>NW_027362762.1:945478198-947878198 GCF_046119375.1 Phyllobates terribilis
AGACTATATGAGCAGGGGTTATACACTCCATATGCAGTAATAGACTATATGGGCAGGGGTTATACACTCCATATGCAGTAATAGACTATATGAGCAGGGGTTATCCACTCCATATGCAGTAATAGACTATATGAGCAGGGGTTATACACTCCATATGCAGTAATAGACTATATGAGCAGGGGTTATACACTCCATATGCAGTAATAGACTATATGAGCAGGGGTTATACACTCCATATGCAGTAATAGACTATATGAGCAGGGGTTATACACTCCATATGCAGTAATAGACTATATGAGCAGGGGTTATACACTCCATATGCAGTAATAGACTATATGAGCAGGGGTTTATACACTCCATATGCAGTAATAGACTATATGAGCAGGGGTTATACACTCCATATGCAGTAATAGACTATATGGGCAGGGGTTATCACTCCATATGCAGTAATAGACTATATGGGCAGGGGTTATACACTCCATATGCAGTAATAGACTATAGAGCAGGGGTTATACACTCCATATGCAGTAATAGACTATATGAGCAGGGGTTATACACTCCATATGCAGTAATAGACTATATGAGCAGGGGTTATACACTCCATATGCAGTAATAGACTATATGGGCAGGGGTTATACACTCCATATGCAGTAATAGACTATATGGGCAGGGGTTATACACTCATATGCAGTAATAGACTATATGGGCAGGGGTTATACACTCCATATGCAGTAATAGACTATATGAGCAGGGGTTATACACTCCATATGCAGTAATAGACTATATGGGCAGGGGTTATACACTCCATATGCAGTAATAGACTATATGGGCAGGGGTTATACACTCCATATGCAGTAATAGACTATATGAGCAGGGGTTATACACTCCATATGCAGTAATAGACTATATGAGCAGGGGTTATACACTCCATATGCAGTAATAGACTATATGGGCAGGGGTTATACACTCCATATGCAGTAATAGACTATATGAGCAGGGGTTATACACTCCATATGCAGTAATAGACTATATGGGGCAGGGGTTATACACTCCATATGCAGTAATAGACTATATGAGCAGGGTTATACACTCCATATGCAGTAATAGACTATATGGGCAGGGGTTATACACTCCATATGCAGTAATAGACTATATGAGCAGGGGTTATACACTCCATATGCAGTAATAGACTATATGGGCAGGGGTTATACACTCCATATGCAGTAATAGACTATATGGGCAGGGGTTATACACTCCATATGCAGTAATAGACTATATGAGCAGGGGTTATACACTCCATATGCAGTAATAGACTATATGGGCAGGGGTTATACACTCCATATGCAGTAATAGACTATATGAGCAGGGGTTATACACTCCATATGCAGTAATAGACTATATGGGCAGGGGTTATACACTCCATATGCAGTAATAGACTATATGAGCAGGGGTTATACACTCCATATGCAGTAATAGACTATATGGGCAGGGGTTATACACTCCATATGCAGTAATAGACTATATGGGCAGGGGTTATACACTCCATATGCAGTAATAGACTATATGGGCAGGGGTTATACACTCCATATGCAGTAATAGACTATATGGGCAGGGGTTATACACTCCATATGCAGTAATAGACTATATGAGCAGGGGTTATACACTCCATATGCAGTAATAGACTATATGGGCAGGGGTTATACACTCCATATGCAGTAATAGACTATATGGCAGGGGTTATACACTCCATATGCAGTAATAGACTATATGGGCAGGGGTTATACACTCCATATGCAGTAATAGACTATATGGGCAGGGGTTATACACTCCATATGCAGTAATAGACTATATGGGCAGGGGTTATACACTCCATATGCAGTAATAGACTATATGGGCAGGGGTTATACACTCCATATGCAGTAATAGACTATATGGGCAGGGGTTATACACTCCATATGCAGTAATAGACTATATGAGCAGGGGTTATACACTCCATATGCAGTAATAGACTATATGAGCAGGGGTTATACACTCCATATGCAGTAATAGACTATATGGGCAGGGGTTATACACTCCATATGCAGTAATAGACTATATGGGCAGGGGTTATACACTCCATATGCAGTAATAGACTATATGGCAGGGGTTATACACTCCATATGCAGTAATAGACTATATGGGCAGGGGTTATACACTCCATATGCAGTAATAGACTATAGGAGCAGGGGTTATACACTCCATATGCAGTAATAGACTATATGAGCAGGGGTTATACACTCCATATGCAGTAATAGACTATATGGGCAGGGGTTATACACTCCATATGCAGTAATAGACTATATGGGCAGGGGTTATACACTCCATATGCAGTAATAGACTATATGGCAGGGGTTATACACTCCATATGCAGTAATAGACTATATGGGCAGGGGTTATACACTCCATATGCAGTAATAGACTATATGGGCAGGGGTTATACACTCCATATGCAGTAATAGACTATATGGGCAGGGGTTATACACTCCATATGCAGTAATAGACTATATGGGCAGGGGTTATACACTCCATATGCAGTAATAGACTATATGGGCAGGGGTTATACACTCCATATGCAGTAATAGACTATATGAGCAGGGGTTATACACTCCATATGCAGTAATAGACTATATGGGCAGGGGTTATACACTCCATATGCAGTAATAGACTATATGGGCAGGGGTTATACACTCCATATGCAGTAATAGACTATATGGGCAGGGGTTATCCACTCCATATGCAGTAATAGACTATATGAGCAGGGGTTATACACTCCATATGCAGTAATAGACTATATGAGCAGGGGTTATACACTTCATATGCATATAGACATTACCTCTTGGGCAGGGGTTATACACTCCATATGCAGTAATAGACTATATGGCAGGGGTTATACACTCATATGCAGTAATAGACTATATGAGCAGGGGTTATACACTCCATATGCAGTAATAGACTATATGGGCAGGGGTTTATACACTCCATATGCAGTAATAGACTATATGAGCAGGGGTTATACACTCCATATGCAGTAATAGACTATAGGGCAGGGGTTATACACTCCATATTCAGTAATAGACTATAGAGCAGGGGTTATATACTCCATATGCAGTAATAGACTATATGAGAAGGGGTTATACACTCCATATGCAGTAATAGACTATATGGGCAGGGGTTATACACTCCATATGCAGTTAATAGACTATATGGGCAGGGGTTATACACTCCATATGCAGTAATAGACTATATGAGCAGGGGTTATACACTCCATATGCAGTAATAGACTATATGAGCAGGGGTTATACACTCCATATGCAGTAATAGACTATATGAGCAGGGGTTATACACTCCATATGCAGTAATAGACTATATGAGAAGGGGTTATCCACTCCATATGCAGTAATAGACTATATGAGCAGGGGTTATAACACTCCATATGCAGTAATAGACTATATGGGCAGGGGTTATACACTCCATATGCAGTAATAGACTATATGGGCAGGGGTTATACACTCCATATGCAGTAATAGACTATATGGGCAGGGTTATACACTTCATATGCAGTAATAGACTATATGAGCAGGGGTTATCCACTCCATATGCAGTAATAGACTATATGAGCAGGGGTTATACACTCCATATGCAGTAATAGACTATATGGGCAGGGGTTATACACTCCATATGCAGTAATAGACTATATGAGCAGGGGTTATCCACTCCATATGCAGTAATAGACTATATGAGCAGGGGTTATACACTCCATATGCAGTAATAGACTATATGGGCAGGGGTTATACACTCCATATGCAGTAATAGACTATATGGGCAGGGGTTATACACTCCATATGCAGTAATAGACTATATGGGCAGGGGTTATACACTTCATATGCAGTAATAGACTATATGAGCAGGGGTTATACACTCCATATGCAGTAATAGACTATATGGGCAGGGGTTATACACTCCATATGCAGTAATAGACTATATGGGCAGGGGTTATACACTCCATATGCAGTAATAGACTATATGGGCAGGGTTTTACACTTCATATGCAGTAATAGACTATATGGGCAGGGGTTATACACTCCATATGCAGTAATAGACTATATGAGCAGGGGTTATACACTTCATATGCAGTAATAGACTATATGGGCAGGGGTTTATACACTCCATATGCAGTAATAGACTATATGAGCAGGGGTTATACACTTCATATGCAGTAATAGACTATATGGGCAGGGGTTATACACTCCATATGCAGTAATAGACTATATGAGCAGGGGTTATACACTCCATATGCAGTAATAGACTATATGGGCAGGGGTTATACACTCCATATGCAGTAATAGACTATATGAGCAGGGGTTATACACTCCATATGCAGTAATAGACTATATGGGCAGGGGTTATACACTCCATATGCAGTAATAGACTATATGGGCAGGGGTTATACACTCCATATGCAGTAATAGACTATATGGGCAGGGGTTATACACTCCATATGCAGTAATAGACTATATGGGCAGGGGTTATACACTCCATATGCAGTAATGGACTATATGAGCAGGGGTTATACACTCCATATGCAGTAATAGACTATATGGGCAGGGGTTATACACTCCATATGCAGTAATAGACTATATGGGCAGGGGTTATACACTCCATATGCAGTAACAGACCATATGGGCAGGGGTTATACACTCCATATGCAGTAATAGACTATATGGGCAGGGGTATACACTCCATATGCAGTAATAGACCATATGGGCAGGGGTTATACACTCCATATGCAGTAATAGACTATATGAGCAGGGGTTATACACTCCATATGCAGTAATAGACTATATGAGCAGGGTTATACACTCCATATGCAGTAATAGACTATATGGGCAGGGGTTATACACTCCATATGCAGTAATAGACTATATGGGCAGGGGTTATACACTCCATATGCAGTAATAGACTATATGGGCAGGGGTTATACACTCCATATGCAGTAATAGACTATATGGGCTGGGGTTATACACTCCATATGCAGTAATAGACTATATGAGCAGGGTTATACACTCCATATGCAGTAATAGACTATATGAGCAGGGGTTATACACTCCATATGCAGTAATAGACTATATGGGCAGGGGTTATACACTCCATATGCAGTAATAGACTATATGAGCAGGGGTTATACACTCCATATGCAGTAACAGACCATATGGGCAGGGGTTATACACTCCATATGCAGTAATAGACTATATGGGCAGGGGTTATACACTCCATATGCAGTAATAGACTATATGGGCAGGGGTTATACACTCCATATGCAGTAATAGACTATATGGGCAGGGGTTATACACTCCATATGCAGTAATAGACTATATGGGCAGGGGTTATACACTCCATATGCAGTAATAGACTATATGGGCAGGGGTTATACACTCCATATGCAGTAATAGACTATATGAGCAGGGGTTATACACTCCATATGCAGTAATAGACTATATGGGCAGGGGTTATCCACTCCATATGCAGTAATAGACTATATGGGCAGGGGTTATACACTCCATATGCAGTAATAGACTATATGAGCAGGGGTTATCCACTCCATATGCAGTAATAGACTATATGAGCAGGGGTTATACACTCCATATGCAGTAATAGACTATATGAGCAGGGGTTATACACTTCATATGCAGTAATAGACTATATGGGCAGGGGTTATACACTCCATATGCAGTAATAGACTATATGGGCAGGGGTTATACACTCCATATGCAGTAATAGACTATATGAGCAGGGGTTATACACTCCATATGCAGTAATAGACTATATGGGCAGGGGTTATACACTCCATATGCAGTAATAGACTATATGAGCAGGGGTTATACACTCCATATGCAGTAATAGACTATATGGGCAGGGGTTATACACTCCATATTCAGTAATAGACTATATGAGCAGGGGTTATATACTCCATATGCAGTAATAGACTATATGAGAAGGGGTTATACACTCCATATGCAGTAATAGACTATATGGGCAGGGGTTATACACTCCATATGCAGTAATAGACTATATGGGCAGGGGTTATACACTCCATATGCAGTAATAGACTATATGGGCAGGGGTTATACACTCCATATTCAGTAATAGACTATATGGGCAGGGGTTATACACTCAATATGCAGTAATAGACTATATGAGCAGGGGTTATCCACTCCATATGCAGTAATAGACTATATGGGCAGGGGTTATACACTCCATATGCAGTAATAGACTATATGGGCAGGGGTTATACACTCCATATGCAGTAATAGACTATATGGGCAGGGGTTATACACTCCATATGCAGTAATAGACTATATGGGCAGGGGTTATACACTCCATATGCAGTAATACACTATATGAGCAGGGGTTATACACTCCATATGCAGTAATAGACTATATGGGCAGGGGTTATACACTCCATATGCAGTAATAGACTATATGGGCAGGGGTTATACACTCCATATGCAGTAATAGACTATATGGGCAGGGGTTATACACTCCATATGCAGTAATAGACTATATGGGCAGGGGTTATACACTCCATATGCAGTAATAGACTATATGGGCAGGGGTTATACACTCCATATGCAGTAATAGACTATATGGGCAGGGGTTATACACTCCATATGCAGTAATAGACTATATGGGCAGGGGTTATACACTCCATATGCAGTAATAGACTATATGGGCAGGGGTTATACACTCCATATGCAGTAATAGACTATATGGGCAGGGGTTATACACTCCATATGCAGTAATAGACTATATGGGCAGGGGTTATACACTCCATATGCAGTAACAGACCATATGGGCAGGGGTTATACACTCCATATGCAGTAATAGACTATATGAGCAGGGGTTATACACTCCATATGCAGTAATAGACTATATGGGCAGGCGTTATACACTCCATATGCAGTAATAGACTATATGAGCAGGGGTTATACACTCCATATGCAGTAATAGACTATATGAGCAGGGGTTATACACTCCATATGCAGTAATAGACTATATGAGCAGGGGTTATACACTCCATATGCAGTAATAGACTATATGAGCAGGGGTTATACACTTCATATGCAGTAATAGACTATATGGGCAGGGGTTATACACTCCATATGCAGTAATAGACTATATGGGCAGGGGTTATACACTCCATATGCAGTAAAAGACTATATGAGCAGGGGTTATACACTCCATATGCAGTAATAGACTATATGAGCAGGGGTTATACACTCCATATGCAGTAATAGACTATATGGGCAGGGGTTATACACTCCATATGCAGTAATAGACTATATGGGCAGGGGTTATACACTCCATATGCAGTAATAGACCATATGGGCAGGGGTTATACACTCCATATGCAGTAATAGACTATATGGGCAGGGGTTATACACTCCATATGCAGTAATAGACTATATGGGCAGGGGTTATACACTCCATATGCAGTAATAGTCTATATGAGCAAGGGTTATATACTCCATATGCAGTAATAGACTATATGAGCAGGGGTTATACACTCCATATGCAGTAATAGACTATATGAGCAGGGGTTATACACTCCATATGCAGTAATAGACTATATGGGCAGGGGTTATACACTCCATATGCAGTAATAGACTATATGGGCAGGGGTTATACACTTCATATGCAGTAATAGACTATATGAGCAGGGGTTATACACTCCATATGCAGTAATAGACTATATGGGCAGGGGTTATACACTCCATATGCAGTAATAGACTATATGGGCAGGGGTTATACACTCCATATGCAGTAATAGACTATATGGGCAGGGGTTATACACTCCATATGCAGTAACAGACTATATGGGCAGGGGTTATACACTCCATATGCAGTAATAGACTATATGGGCAGGGGTTATACACTCCATATGCAGTAATAGACTATATGGGCAGGGGTTATACACTCCATATGCAGTAATAGACTATATGGGCAGGGGTTATACACTCCATATGCAGTAACAGACTATATGGGCAGGGGTTATACACTCCATATGCAGTAATAGACTATATGGGCAGGGGTTATACACTCCATATGCAGTAACAGACTATATGGGCAGGGGTTATACACTCCATATGCAGTAATAGACTATATGGGCAGGGGTTATACACTCCATATGCAGTAATAGACTATATGAGCAGGGGTTATACACTCCATATGCAGTAATAGACTATATGGGCAGGGGTTATACACTCCATATGCAGTAATAGACTATATGGGCAGGGGTTATACACTCCATATGCAGTAACAGACTATATGGGCAGGGGTTATACACTCCATATGCAGTAATAGACTATATGGGCAGGGGTTATACACTCCATATGCAGTAATAGACTATATGAGCAGGGGTTATACACTCCATATGCAGTAATAGACTATATGGGCAGGGGTTATACACTCCATATGCAGTAATAGACTATATGGGCAGGGGTTATACACTCCATATGCAGTAATAGACTATATGGGCAGGGGTTATACACTCCATATGCAGTAATAGACTATATGAGCAGGGGTTATACACTCCATATGCAGTAATAGACTATATGAGCAGGGGTTATACACTCCATATGCAGTAATAGACTATATGGGCAGGGGTTATACACTCCATATGCAGTAATAGACTATATGGGCAGGGGTTATACACTCCATATGCAGTAATAGACTATATGGGCAGGGGTTATACACTCCACATGCAGTAATAGACTATATGAGCAGGGGTTATACACTCCATATGCAGTAATAGACTATATGAGCAGGGGTTATACACTCCATATGCAGTAATAGACTATATGGGCAGGGGTTATACACTCCATATGCAGTAATAGACTATATGGGCAGGGGTTATACACTCCATATGCAGTAATAGACTATATGGGCAGGGGTTATACACTCCACATGCAGTAATAGACTATATGAGCAGGGGTTATACACTCCATATGCAGTAATAGACTATATGAGCAGGGGTTATACACTCCATATGCAGTAATAGACTATATGAGCAGGGGTTATACACTCCATATGCAGTAATAGACTATATGGGCAGGGGTTATACACTCCATATGCAGTAATAGACTATATGGGCAGGGGTTATACACTCCATATGCAGTAATAGACTATATGAGCAGGGGTTATACACTCCATATGCAGTAATAGACTATATGGGCAGGGGTTATACACTCCACATGCAGTAATAGACTATATGAGCAGGGGTTATACACTCCATATGCAGTAATAGACTATATGAGCAGGCGTTATACACTCCATATGCAGTAATAGACTATATGAGCAGGGGTTATACACTCCATATGCAGTAATAGACTATATGGGCAGGGGTTATACACTCCATATGCAGTAATAGACTATATGAGCAGGGGTTATACACTCCATATGCAGTAATAGACTATATGGGCAGGGGTTATACACTCCATATGCATTAATAGACTATATGGGCAGGGGTTATACACTCCATATGCAGTAATACACTATATGAGCAGGGGTTATACACTCCATATGCAGTAATAGACTATATGGGCAGGGGTTATACACTCCATATGCATTAATAGACTATATGGGCAGGGGTTATACACTCCATATGCAGTAATACACTATATGAGCAGGGGTTATACACTCCATATGCAGTAATAGACTATATGGGCAGGGGTTATACACTCCATATGCAGTAATAGACTATATGGGCAGGGGTTATACACTCCATATGCAGTAATACACTATATGGGCAGGGGTTATACACTCCATATGCATTAATAGACTATATGGGCAGGGGTTATACACTCCATATGCAGTAATAGACTATATGAGCAGGGGTTATACACTCCATATGCAGTAATAGACTATATGAGCAGGGGTTATACACTCCATATGCAGTAATAGACTATATGAGCAGGGGTTATACACTCCATATGCAGTAATACACTATATGAGCAGGGGTTATACACTCCATATGCAGTAATAGACTATATGGGCAGGGGTTATACACTCCATATGCAGTAATAGACTATATGGGCAGGGGTTATACACTCCATATGCAGTAATAGACTATATGAGCAGGGGTTATACACTCCATATGCAGTAATAGACTATATGGGCAGGGGTTATACACTCCATATGCAGTAATAGACTATATGGGCAGGGGTTATACACTCCATATGCAGTAATAGACTATATGAGCAGGGGTTATACACTCCATATGCAGTAATAGACTATATGAGCAGGGGTTATACACTCCATATGCAGTAATACACTATATGAGCAGGGGTTATACACTCCATATGCAGTAATAGACTATATGAGCAGGGGTTATACACTCCATATGCAGTAATAGACTATATGGGCAGGGGTTATACACTCCATATGCAGTAATAGACTATATGAGCAGGGGTTATACACTCCATATGCAGTAATAGACTATATGGGCAGGGGTTATACACTCCATATGCAGTAATAGACTATATGGGCAGGGGTTATACACTCCATATGCAGTAATAGACTATATGAGCAGGGGTTATACACTCCATATGCAGTAATAGACTATATGGGCAGGGGTTATACACTCCATATGCATTAATAGACTATATGGGCAGGGGTTATACACTCCATATGCAGTAATACACTATATGAGCAGGGGTTATACACTCCATATGCAGTAATAGACTATATGGGCAGGGGTTATACACTCCATATGCAGTAATAGACTATATGGGCAGGGGTTATACACTCCATATGCAGTAATACACTATATGGGCAGGGGTTATACACTCCATATGCATTAATAGACTATATGGGCAGGGGTTATACACTCCATATGCAGTAATAGACTATATGAGCAGGGGTTATACACTCCATATGCAGTAATAGACTATATGAGCAGGGGTTATACACTCCATATGCAGTAATAGACTATATGAGCAGGGGTTATACACTCCATATGCAGTAATACACTATATGAGCAGGGGTTATACACTCCATATGCAGTAATAGACTATATGGGCAGGGGTTATACACTCCATATGCAGTAATAGACTATATGGGCAGGGGTTATACACTCCATATGCAGTAATAGACTATATGGGCAGGGGTTATACACTTCATATGCAGTAATAGACTATATGAGCAGGGGTTATACACTCCATATGCAGTAATAGACTATATGGGCAGGGGTTATACACTCCATATGCAGTAATAGACTATATGGGCAGGGGTTATACACTCCATATGCAGTAATAGACTATATGGGCAGGGGTTATACACTTCATATGCAGTAATAGACTATATGGGCAGGGGTTATACACTCCATATGCAGTAATAGACTATATGAGCAGGGGTTATACACTTCATATGCAGTAATAGACTATATGGGCAGGGGTTATACACTCCATATGCAGTAATAGACTATATGAGCAGGGGTTATCGACTCCATATGCAGTAATAGACTATATGGGCAGGGGTTATACACTCCATATGCAGTAATAGACTATATGGGCAGGGGTTATACACTCCATATGCAGTAATAGACTATATGGGCAGGGGTTATACACTCCATATGCAGTAATAGACTATATGAGCAGGGGTTATACACTCCATATGCAGTAATAGACTATATGAGCAGGGGTTATACACTCCATATGCAGTAATAGACTATATGGGCAGGGGTTATACACTCCATATGCAGTAATAGACTATATGGGCAGGGGTTATACACTCCATATGCAGTAATAGACTATATGGGCAGGGGTTATACACTTCATATGCAGTAATAGACTATATGGGCAGGGGTTATACACTCCATATGCAGTAATAGACTATATGGGCAGGGGTTATACACTTCATATGCAGTAATAGACTATATGGGCAGGGGTTATACACTCCATATGCAGTAATAGACTATATGAGCAGGGGTTATACACTCCATATGCAGTAATAGACTATATGAGCAGGGGTTATCCACTCCATATGCAGTAATAGACTATATGGGCAGGGGTTATACACTCCATATGCAGTAATAGACTATATGGGCAGGGGTTATACACTCCATATGCAGTAATAGACTATATGGGCAGGGGTTATACACTCCATATGCAGTAATAGACTAAATGAGCAGGGGTTATACACTCCATATGCAGTAATAGACTATATGGGCAGGGGTTATACACTCCATATGCAGTAATAGACTATATGGGCAGGGGTTATACACTCCATATGCAGTAATAGACTATATGGGCAGGGGTTATACACTCCATATGCAGTAATAGACTATATGAGCAGGGGTTATACACTCCATATGCAGTAACAGACCATATGGGCAGGGGTTATACACTCCATATGCAGTAATAGACTATATGGGCAGGGGTTATACACTCCATATGCAGTAATAGACTATATGGGCAGGGGTTATACACTCCATATGCAGTAATAGACTATATGGGCAGGGGTTATACACTCCATATGCAGTAATAGACTATATGGGCAGGGGTTATACACTCCATATGCAGTAACAGACCATATGGGCAGGGGTTATACACTCCATATGCAGTAATAGACTATATGGGCAGGGGTTATACACTCCATATGCAGTAATAGACCATATGGGCAGGGGTTATACACTCCATATGCAGTAATAGACTATATGAGCAGGGGTTTTACACTCCATATGCAGTAATAGACTATATGGGCAGGGGTTATACACTCCATATGCAGTAATAGACTATATGAGCAGGGGTTATACACTCCATATGCAGTAATAGACTATATGAGCAGGGGTTATACACTCCATATGCAGTAATAGACTATATGAGCAGGGGTTATACACTCCATATGCAGTAATAGACTATATGGGCAGGGGTTATACACTCCATATGCAGTAATAGACTATATGAGCAGGGGTTATACACTCCATATGCAGTAATAGACTATATGGGCAGGGGTTATACACTCCATATGCAGTAACAGACCATATGGGCAGGGGTTATACACTCCATATGCAGTAATAGACTATATGGGCAGGGGTTATACACTCCATATGCAGTAATAGACTATATGAGAAGGGGTTATACACTCCATATGCAGTAATAGACTATATGAGCAGGGGTTATACACTCCATATGCAGTAATAGACTATATGAGCAGGGGTTATACACTCCATATGCAGTAATAGACTATATGAGCAGGGGTTATACACTCCATATGCAGTAATAGACTATATGGGCAGGGGTTATACACTCCATATGCAGTAATAGACTATATGGGCAGGGGTTATACACTCCATATGCAGTAATAGACTATATGGGCAGGGGTTATACACTCCATATGCAGTAATAGACTATATGAGCAGGGGTTATACACTCCATATGCAGTAATAGACTATATGGGCAGGGGTTATACACTCCATATGCAGTAATAGACTATATGGGCAGGGGTTATACACTCCATATGCAGTAATAGACTATATGAGCAGGGGTTATACACTCCATATGCAGTAATAGACTATATGGGCAGGGGTTATACACTCCATATGCAGTAATAGACTATATGAGCAGGGGTTATACACTCCATATGCAGTAATAGACTATATGGGCAGGGGTTATACACTCCATATGCAGTAATAGACTATATGGGCAGGGGTTATACACTCCATATGCAGTAATAGACTATATGAGCAGGGGTTATACACTCCATATGCAGTAATAGACTATATGGGCAGGGGTTATACACTCCATATGCAGTAATAGACTATATGAGCAGGGGTTATACACTCCATATGCAGTAATAGACTATATGGGCAGGGGTTATACACTCCATATGCAGTAATAGACTATATGGGCAGGGGTTATACACTCCATATGCAGTAATAGACTATATGGGCAGGGGTTATACACTCCATATTCAGTAATAGACTATATGGGCAGGGGTTATACACTCAATATGCAGTAATAGACTATATGAGCAGGGGTTATCCACTCCATATGCAGTAATAGACTATATGAGCAGGGGTTATACACTCCATATGCAGTAATAGACTATATGAGCAGGGGTTATACACTCCATATGCAGTAATAGACTATATGGGCAGGGGTTATACACTCCATATGCAGTAATAGACCATATGGGCAGGGGTTATACACTCCATATGCAGTAATAGACTATATGGGCAGGGGTTATACACTCCATATGCAGTAATAGACTATATGGGCAGGGGTTCACTATTTGGGTCTTGCCCTGTGACTGATCACCTCTAATGCCGATCTGCTGGCAACGGCCAGAACTGGAGATACCTCAGTATATGTAGTAAGTCACAGTAAAAAATAAAACTCTCCAGCCGGGTCTCAAAGAAGCGAGTCACTGTCTTCCGAATGATGGAGCAAAGAAAAAAAGTGGACTTTGATGCCACCTTCTGGTACAATGGTAAAAGTATTCACTGTATGAGGACCTAAAACTCATAATACTGATTTTTTTTTTTTGCAATGGTAAAAGACTCATACAACATCTTTAATCATAAAGTTTAATAACATTAGTAATAAAACTAGGAGGTGCAAGTCATTAAATGGGGGTATCCATGGGCCAGTAAGTATTCGAAAACAGCTGCAAAGAATATTAAAAAAAACAATAATAATACCTAACTTTTTCTTTTGGTGAGACCCATCACTGACACTATTGCATCTGGGCCTGTTTACAAGTCACCACACAGCCCCCAAGAAGACAACCTGAGTTCCCCGATAACAGCTCCAGTCAGAGCGTAAAGTACTTTTATAGCATTACAGTGCCCTTATAACAAAGGCAGCCAGAGTGCCTCATATCAATAGTAGAAAAAAGTACCCCATAACTTTGCCATATAAAGTACCCCTGTAATATTGCCAGCAGGTGTCCATATTACTGTCGGCTAGAATGCCCGTAGAATAGGAAAGCCAGAGTGCCACCATAATAGTGCCAGCCTGGGTCCTCCATGAGTAGTTTAGTCTAGAGAGCTCTTGTAATAGTAGTACGATGTCCCATAACAGTGTCAGATAGACTGCGCCAATCTGTGCGCACAATCAGTGTCTGGTAGAATACTCTTACAGCAGTGACAGCCAGAGTGCCATTATAACAGTGCCTGATCGAGTGCTCCATGAGTAGTGCCATCTACAACAATTACAGAGAAAGTGCCGCATAACAGTGCCAGCGCCACTATTCTCCTGAAAGGTGCATTCAAACTAATTTAGAGAAACACTGAGCAAAACTGATGCATAGTGCAAAACCAAAATGCAGTACCCGAGGTAGCGCTTACAGGGATTCTCTCACTGGTGATCTTGTGCTCCTCTCTGAAACCCTATGACTCGCCCAGGGGGAATGGGGATGACTCGGTACCCGGGCCTTTAGCCTGACCTAGTAGGGATGTCGCGGTGGTCGGCTCCCAGGCCCGTACCCTGGGGTCTCTCCTAAAAAGGGTTTATGGTTTGTTAAGTTTATAAAAGAGTTTGTGACGCCACCTGTGGCTTCTGGTGAGGATCACCAGCGCTGCGCAGTCCACTGAGGCCGATGATAAGGCAGCTGGGTGGTATAGCTCCCCACAGGTGGAGCTAGGCCTCAGGGCAGTGTAGGGAAATGGATGCAGGTCAGGCGAGACCCAGCCAGGTCAGAGCAAGAACAGGGACAGACACTATAGTCACTTCAGTACCTTTTACTGATGGAAATTCAGGCACGTCCCGGAGCACTGTAGGGTGAAGGGTGCATGTCAGGATCTTCCCCAATGAGCGGGTTTTGGGCCTCCTGTTTCTTGCCTCTGCGTAGTAAGTTTCTGACCTGCCTTGAGCTAGACCTAACTTTGTCTCTGTCCTGCGCTGGCTGACCTTGTGATTGGGCCTTCTCTTGGAGTGCACGCTCCCGACTTACGGGGCCTATGTGTCTCCTGGCTCTGTTACGTATCAGCACTTTAGCTATCCTGGGACTTGTAGTTCTCCAGTGATTCCGTCCGGTTTATCTTACTGGGTCGTGGAGATCCCGGTAAGCTTCGAACCCGATGTCCGGTAACTGCTTCGGGGTGAGCCAATTAAGCTCCTCTGCCCCCTATGTACTAACTCTCCTCTTGCCTTCGGCCTACTCGGGCCCTCACTAGGCTACTCACACTAACGGCAGCTCACGCGCTTCACCGATCTTATGGCGCCGGCACACCTAAAGCTCACCTCTCTGAGCTAGCCGGAGTCTTGATCTGGATAAGCTCCACTACAGGATAGCAATTGCAGGAGCTGGAACAGGCTTTTGTCCTCTGAGGTAACTCTTCTCAGACTGCACTGGACTCACTGCTAAACCAGACTGAACTCGACTCTGACTCCAGAATAGACTAACTGCTGCCTGGCTCCACCTTCCCTATTTATCTATCCCTAACGGGCTCCCTCTGGTGGTCTGAGGTGGAAGGTGGAGATGTGTGAATGGTTATGGGGGCCTCTTGTGGAGGAATCCTTCAATACACCCTTCTAGGATCTGTGATACCAAGCGCAGCTGGGTGTCACATTCCCCCCTAGTTAAACTCAGCACTCCCGGGCTGAAGTACATTTTATAAAACAATAACAATAATAACATGAACAATGTATTAACAATCTTCCCTTTATGGGAGGCACCAATCTTAAACATTGCATAACAATAACAAATACAGAGTGTCCTCAGAATTCAAGTCTCCTATAGTGAGGTTCCAAAACTGGATGTCCATCTCACAAGGTAGAGTACTTGGTGGTTTTGAGGGACCTGTCCTAAACCCTCTACGTAGGCCCTGGGGTGGCTGCAGGGCATGAAGATCCCGAGTAGGACCTCCTGTAGAGCCACTCCCGACAGGTTTTCCTTCTGAGGTCACCTAAAGGGGCACTCCAGGGAGCGCAATTATATACAAAAGCAGTTTTTGGGCTCCACACAGTCCTCAGCCTCACAGTTCTTAGGTGAATAAGAAAGTAATTAATGAGGTAAAGCACAAATTGATAAACATGCATGAAAATACACAATTAATTCAATACATTTCAATTTATTATACAATACCACAGGGGTAACTATCTACATTTTCAGCAGTTTGACTACTTACTGAGTGTACCTAGCAGGGGGTTTACCTCTCGTGCTACGTGCTGATCTGCGTAGTGCGGTGGTTGGTGGGGTGTCAGTGTCTACATTCTCAGTTACTCTACCAGTTCTACGTGTGACCATGTTGTAAAACTACCTTAACCTCTCTCTTGGACTGGCAAGTCTACCATTGGCTGGGCCCTCTTGCTCTGCTCCAACCAGGGATCCTTCATCCGGGGACACTTCTTGAGCTGGCTCTTCTGCAGCACTTACAGGTTCAACTTGCTGTGGAGGGTTTTCTGGCTGTTCGTAGAATTGGAGAACTGGGATGATTACTGCACCTCCTATTTGAGGCCAATCTGCTGGGAAGTCTCCTAGGTCAGTGTGGATCACTGCTTCTTCGGGTTCTTCCGGGATTGTGAGAGGCACTTTTTCTTGGGGTTTCAGTAAGTCTGGACACAACTTTAGGTGGTCCCTGGACACTGTTGTAGATGTTTTTCCTCCATCTCGACTGATTAAGCATGTCTTCTTGTTGTCAAATCTTGATGGTAACACAGTGTAGGGTTCTTTTTCCCACTGGTCATCAAGTTTGTGGTTACGTCTTTTCCTTTTCAGTACTGTTTCACCTGGTGTGAAGGGTTCTGCGGGTGCGTTTTTGTTATAGTGCATTTCTTGCTTTTCTCTCACCCGAGTAAGACTGTCCTCGACACAGGCTTGAACCCTTCTGTACTGCTCTTGTCTGATCTTGTCTCAGCCCTCAGTGGTCATATCAGCTTCAGGCTCGACAACACCAAGCTCCAGGTTCATGTGCAGCTTTCCTGGCCTTGCCCGCATGAGATATGCCGGAGTGCAGTTGGTGGAACTTACTGGTATATGATTATACAGATCCACTAGGTCAGGTAGTAGGTCTGGCTACTGGTTTCTTTCCTCAGGTGGTATGGTCTTTAGCAGGTCGATGATGATGTTATTCATCTTTTCGCAGAGACCGTTGGTTTGTGGGTGGTAAGGTGTAGTTCTGATCTTCTTACAACCGTATAAATGGCAGAATTCTTTGAACAACTCAGCCTCAAAGGCCGTGCCTTGATCCGTCAGCACCTGCTCAGGATAACCATGCGGTCTGCAGAAGTACGCTTGGAACGTTTTTGCTGCTGTCTCTGCCATCAGGTCTTTGACAGGGGCGACCACCAGGAAACGTGAGTAGTGATCCACCATGGTCAGAGCATAGGAGTACCCTGACCTGCTGGGGGACAACTTGACATGGTCCAGGGCCATGATCTCCAGAGGTCGAGTCATCTTGATGGGTTGTAGGGGTGCCTTCTGGCTGCTGAAGTCTTTTCCTCTTAGGCCACAGGGTCCACAGTCCCGGCACCACCTCTCAATGGAGCTGCGCATTCCTAACCAGTAGAATCGACACTTCAGCAGGGTCTCTAGCTTTTTCCAGCCAAAGTGCCCCGCCTGATCGTGGTAAGAGTCTAATACCATCTGGATGTCTGTCTTCGGGACCACTATCTGCCATACCATCTCATGAGTTCTTGGATTAACGTACCTCTGGCACAGCTTCTCACGGTAGATAAACAGCCGGCTTCTTTCATTCCACAGCTGCTTTGCTTGGAGAGACGCATCCTTCTCCAGGGAGGCACCTTCTTGGGTTACCAGCTGTTTAATGCGGCTGACAACCGGGTCACTGTCCTGGGTCTCTTTCCAGCTGTGGTGAGGCAGGGGGTTTAACGTCTTTCCACGCTGCTTCCTGGAGGCTCGTTGCTTGTGGATCATCCCACTCCGATGAAAGGCAGGTAGCTCTATTTCCTCCAGATAATCCACTTCTTCTTCTGTGTTTGACTGGTGAGGCATCCTAGACAAGGCATCGGCGTTGGCATTCTTGCGGCCCGCCCGGTATTTAATTGTAAATTGGTAGTTCGACAGCCGAGCCATCCATCGTTGTTCCACTGCCCCGAGCTTAGCTGTTTCAAGATGGATCAAGGGGTTGTTATCAGTGAAGGCAGTGAACTTACTGGAGGCCAGATAGTGCTTGAATCTTTCAGTGATGGCCCAGACCAAGGCCAGGAACTACAACTTAAAACTGTTATAGTTCTCTGGGTTCCTCTCAGTCGGGCGGAGCTTCCTGCTTGCGTATGCCATCACCTTCTCTTGGCCATTCTGCTTCTGACTTAGAACAGCGCCCAGCCCTTCGTTGCTGGCATCTGTATACAGCAACTTAGCTGTTTCAAGATGGGTCAAGGGGTTGTTATCAGTAAAGGCAGTGAACTAGCTGGAAGCCAGATAGTGCTTGAACCGTTCAGTGATGGCCCAGACCAAGGCCAGGAACTCCAACTTGAAGCTGCTATAGTTCTCTGGGTTCCTCTCAGTCGGACTGAGCTTCCTGCTTGCGTTTGCGATGACTTTCTCTTGCCCATTCTGCTTCTGACTTAAGACAGCGCCCAGGCCTTCGTTGCTGGCATCCGTATACAGCAGGAACGGTTGGCTGTAGTCAGGGTAGGTTAGGATCTCATCACCTGTCAGGATCTCCTTCATTTCCTGAAACGACTCGGCTTGCTCCTTACCCAAGTGGAATGGGGGATTTCTGCCTTTGGGGGACTGCCCTACCAGGAGGTCTTGCTGAGGAGCTGCTTTCTTAGTGTTGTCTTTTACAAACCTCCGGTAGTATCCTACTAGTCCCAAGAACTGACGCACCTCCTTGAGGTTCTTCGGCTCCGGCCACTTCTGGATGGCTGTGACTTTCTCCGGGTCTGGTGCTACCCCTTCCGGACTGACAATGTGCCCCAGGTACTGTACCTTTCTCTTGAGCAGGTGGCACTTTGAGGGCTTCAACTTCATCCCGTACCGGGACAGTGACTCAAATACCTCTGCCAGGTGTTTCAAGTGGTCCTCGTACGTTCTGGAGTACACAATTACATCGTCCACGTAAAGTAACACAGTCTCAAAGTTGCGGTGTCCCAGGCAGCACTCCATCAATCTCTGGAACGTTCCGGGGGCATTGCAGTGTCCAAACGGCATACTGTTGAACTCGGAGAGTCCCATAGGGGTGGTGAAGGCCGTTTTCTCCGGATCCTCCTCAGCCACAGCTACTTGCCAGTACCCACTAGTGACGTCAAGGGTGGAAAAGTAATTTGCAGACTTTAAGGCAGCTAGGGACTCCTCTATGCGTGGTAAAGGGTATGCATCCTTATATGTAATGCGATTTACTTGACGGTAATCTACACACATTCTCATGCTCTCGTCCTTTTTCCTCACTAACACTAGGGGAGCTGCCCAGGGACTACAGCTATCCCTTATTACTCCTACCTTCCTCATGTCATGCAGCATTTCTTTTGCCTTCTGGTAGTGAGCAGGGGGTATAGGCCTATAACGTTCTTTGATTGGGGAATGGTTGCCTGTGGGGATATGATGTTGAACCCCCTAAACCCTCCTGAAGTCAAGTGGATGTTTACTGAACACCTGCGAGTATTCTTGAACCACCCGGTGGACACCCTGTTTTTGATGGGCAGGAGTGGTGTCTGTCCCAACATGGAGCTGTTGACAACAATCCTCCACCTGGGTTGCAGGATCATTATCCTCCACTTCATCTGGTGAGGTTAAGGACTCCGCCTCGTGGATGCAGTTGTTATTGACAGCATGTTATTTGGCAACAGTGGCATAACGTGGCAGTCTGACCTCATCTTCCCCTAAGTTGAGAAGACGGACGGGCACCCTCCCATTGCGTACATCTACCACTCCCCTGGCGGTTAAGAGCGTGGGTCTGTGCTCGGAGCAAAGGGGTTCTACTACCACCTGGTAGCTCTGTCCTCTAAGACCTATAGCAGCTCTGCACCAGATGAGCATTTCAGTCATTGGGGGGATGACAATGGGTATGGGGTCTGTTAACCGCACGTTACCGATTTCACCGTCTGTTAGCCTTACTTGCTGTTGATACATCAGGACTCGGATCTCCCTTTGCAGTGCCCTCCTCTGTCTTGGCCTGGCAGTGTCGGCAATCTGTTGGAGTAAGAACACAACCTCTCCCAAACAGTTACCAACAATGTTAGTGCCTAATACCATATACGGGTTGGTGTCATCAGGATTAGTCTCTACTACAATTAGTCCCTGGTCCTTTAGCTCCACTCTCCCCACTTTCACAGTCACATTCTTAACCCCGTGTAGGTTAAGGGGGAGTCCATTTGAGGCATATACAGATAGATTTGGAGCTGGCGGACGTAGGTCGTCCATGGACCAGAACCTCTTGTAGAGGACATCAGGCATGATGGTTACCTGAGATCCTGTGTCCAGCAGGGCATGCGTCGGGATCCCATCCAATACAATGGATATTCTAGAATACCCGATGCGTTAGAATCGGGCCACCATCTAGTATCAGGATAATCCCCAGAGGTAATGCCCACAGACTGGTATCACATGTGCATCACTGCTCTATGTCGTTCTGAGTCATCAGAGCCAGAATGTGATAGAGACTGTAACACATACAAGCAAAACAAATGACCAACTCTAAATGCATTCAACAATATCATGTAGTAGGGAATAACATTTACCATTGGTAATGCATTATGTCACATCTCAAATACATAGGGACTTAACACTTATCATAGACAGTCCCTCATATCATATCCCAAATCCATCAATGGTCTGATAGCTTATAAGTAAATGGGGAATAACACTTATCATTGATGATCCCTCATATCACGTCCCACAAATGACTAACCCTAGATGCATTCAGCAGTCTAGATATCATGCAATAAGGAATAACACATATCATTGGTGGTGCCTTATATCATATCTCAGATACACAGGGACCTAACACTTATCATAGATAGTCCCTCATATCATGTCCCAAATGCATCAACAGTCTGATATCGTATAAATAGATAGGGAACAACACATCATTATTGATCCCTCATATCTCGACCCAACGCGTTTCTCCCTGGTAATCACCAGGATTCATCAGGGGAACTGGAGAGGGCATCAGTCTCTCTCTCCAGACACTCTGTCAGTGCTGCATATGAAGAAATGGGAACATCTCCCACATATAGAGAGGCACACACACATTACCCTCCAGGTGTTCACTAATTGTACCTCTGATTAGGCACCCATTTTCAAATTATGTCACGCACAATGTCAATCCAGTGCACGCCAGCATGAGAGCATATACATAAATGGTTCTGGTAACAGCACCAGAAGGTGCCCATAATCAGCTGGCAGTCTCAGTCTGCAGGTAACTGCCTTAAATCCTTATAGGCTCATGGTGGTTAGCACTGTTATGATCTGCAACAAGTACTAAGGAAAGAAGGGGAAAGCTTTCCCTACAATAAGACTAAGCTGAATCCCTACGATGTAGCGGGCTGCCTGTTGCTAGCGAACAGACCCGCCTTAGTCCTAGGCTAGTCTGAACGAAGACCTATAGAATAAAGAGAAGGGGTCCCTAAAAGAACTAAGGACTGGAACAAAAATGGGACACCTCCTGAACCGAGAAAGTTGTTGCAGAACACAAAAGATAAACTGACAAAAAGGTACTAGAGGTCCCAAAAGGACCAAGCGAACTGACAGAGATAGGCACAGAAGCACCTGGCTAGAGAAACAACACTGAAGTCCAGCACAGCCAAAAAGGCGGAGCTCGAATATAAAGGCGGATGGCCACGTGCCCGCAAAACACAAGATGGAAAAAACAAACAGGAGGGTTCTAACAAACACAAAGGCACAAACATAATCCAAAAAAGCAATAAGATGATGCATTGGACTTTCCGCTGTTGAGAACACAAATCTATAAGAGGAATACACATCAAGTTTGTAATAAAATTTATTAGTGTGTCCCCATTGGAAATACATGGAAGGCAGGAGAAAATCCTATTTCTATGTAAATACGTCTCAGTGTTATTCACACATTCTATTCTAACTCATCTGCCCTTGAATATTTGTTTATTGTTTAATTGTTAAGATAAGGATAAATAGAAAATTCCCATAGTAATAATGGGTATATACAAGTGATAGCCCACACGGGCAATTGTCACCTATGCTGATTTCTTCTTGACTCGTTAATATCATACTCTGGATTAAATGAAACTCGAGAAGCTCAACTAAGACCCCCTGAGGCCATCAATTCCATCCAAAAGATCCAACGGGTTTCCTGTTGAAGAATTCTCATATTCCAATCTCCCTTTCTGATGGGTTGTTCCACAGCCTCCAATACTCTAAATGAAATACATTCAACGTCACCCCCATGTTTGGAATTTACATGTTTGGCGAGTGGTGTATCTCTGCCGTGTCTTATATCTCCAAGATGTTCACCAATCCGAACACGTAGTTCACGTTTGGTTTTCCCGATGTAATTTATTGGGCATGTGCACATACAGAGATACACCACTTCCGACGTTCTGCAGTTGGCAAAACCTCTCATTTTGTACACTCGGTTTGTCACTGCACTTCTAAAGCTCTTTGATGGTGCCACAAACTTACAAAAAGAGCAGTGTCCACACCTGAACGTACCATTGGACCTATTCTGTAACCTAGTGTCCCTCCTTTTTCGTGGAGTAAAGTGGCTATGTATGACGGCATCCCTTACCGATCTCCCTCTCCTATACGTGACCAAGGGTGTCTTAGAGACAAGGCTTGCCACATCTGGATCAACCTGCAGAATGCCCCAATGTCTTTTAAGGATATCCATGACTCGTCTTGACTGATCGTCATAGGTGCCTATCAAGCGTGTGATGGATTCTGAGTCAGGTCTATCCCTTGGGGTAAGAAGGGATGATCTATCTGTTTCGTTCGCTTGCTGATACACCTTGTTTATTATTCATTCAGGATACCCCCTCTCATGGAATCTCCCTAATAATTTGAATGATTCAGACTGGAAATCATTCTACGTGGAGCAGTTCCTCCGTGTCCGAAGAACTGCCCCTTGGGGATGCCCCTCTTGAGTGGGGGAGGATGAAAACTCCCCCACTCAAGAAGGCTATTTGTTGTCGTTGGTTTCCGATATAGTGACGTTTTCAAAATGCCATCTCTACTTCTTGATATCTTCAAATCAAGAAAGGAGATATCCTCCACTCCTACCTCACACGTGAAGGATAGTCCAATGGTATTCATATTCAGATGCGCCACAGATGACCGAAAGGATGCCTGGTCACCAGCCCACAGGACGAGGATGACGTCTATATATCTGCCCCAAAAGAGTATTCATGGGGCCCAGACAAAATCCTTGCCCCTGAACACAATAGTGTCTTCCCACCAACCCAGGAGCATATTAGCATAAGTGGGAGCACAAGGGCTCCCCATCGCTGTGCCCCTGAGTTGGTGGTAATACTTCCCATTGAATAAGAAAAATTTATGGCACAGGACAAAGTCCAATAGTTCTAAGAGGAACTTATTGTTCTGTCCCAAATGTGTCCCCCTACTTCTCAGATAGTACTTGACTGCCTCCAACCCTACTTCGTGCTGGATACTACGGTACAGGGCCTCGACATCAATTGAGGCCAAGACAGTGTTGGAGTCAATGGACACACCCTTCAGCCTATTGAGAAGATCCATTGTGTCACTCAAATAGGACGGGAGAGCCAGCACAAACGGTCTCAGAACCTTGTCCAAATAAATGCTGGAATTCTGACAGAGGGGGTCAATCCCTGCGACAATAGGTCGTCTCTTGAGGGGGTTGACGCCCTTGTGTATCTTTGGAAGTGCGTAGAACATCGCCATTACAGGCCATTTTGGGATAAAGAAGTCCAACTCGTTTTTTGAAAGTAGGTTCATTTTCAATGCACAGGTCAGAATCTTGGATAGCCCTATAGTATACTCTTTTGTGGGATCATTATGCAAAATTTCATATGTGGATTTATCAGATAGAAGTCTTTGACACATTTCAATGTATTGTGTGTCATCCAGGATGACCGTGTTGCGGCCCTTATTTAAGGGCTTTAACACTATCGCATTGTTGGCACTCAATGATTCAAGAGCTCTTTTCTCTTTTAGAGACAGATTTGGGTGAGCTAGTTCATGTCTCGGGTTGATATTACGGATCTCCTCTGAGACTAATTTCAAAAATATGTCAATACCTCCTACCTCACTCGACGGGAGGATCCTACTACTCTTTTGTTTTAGGTCAGAGAAGGGTCCTATACCAAGTGCCCTCTATCTTTCCACTGATATTTCTGATAATGTCATCACATCTGGGAGGTCCTCTATAAATATACCCAATTGTTGACATTTCACTCTATCATTGTTCAGAAAGAACTTTCTCCATTTCAATTTTCTGGTAAAAATATTGATATCATTTATCCAGAAAAAAGGATCAAATCTTGTTGTCGGCACAAATGTGAGGCCTTTTAGGAGTACAGATCTCTCAGTGTCTGACAGAACATAAGAGGAAAGATTCACTATCTGATTCCCACTTCTCTCCAAGGGATCTGCAGTCATCACCCCCACTATCTGTGTGTTTGAGGCCCAGTGCATTTCCGAAGTTTGTAAGGGAGTAGGCCTCTCGTTTCTAAAAAAGAAGACAATTGCACATGAGGATGCAGAGATACCCCCCACCCCATTCCATAGACTGTCCATGCCATCTCCTTTGATTATCCCTCCTTCCTTGTCCTCTACCCCTCTGATTAATTTTTACACCGGGGAACTTTGGTCCCCCTTTGGCATCTGAGGACTCAAGGTCGGATGAGGAGATGTCCACAGGAGGATTACTCCCCTCACACAGTGCTAGATAGGTGCATTTCTCACGGAAATCCGCGCAGTCTCTCAAAAATCTTTTATGCATTCTATCATTAATATTTAGTTGGAATCGTTCTACTGCAATCTTAAGATTTTCTTCTTTTTTAGAGAAATCAGGATTAGTCTTATGGTTCAAAGCTCCCTCAATTAGTTCCTTTAATCTTAAAGAGGTTTTCTCCAGTGTGACCTTCTCTTCATCCAGCAAAATTTGCATGAACCTCACCGAGGATGCTATTGACTCCTCTGCCCACTTAGACAACAGATTGGCGGTCCTACACCTTGGGGCTGGTGAGATATATATCCTTAGGCCCCTCGGGACTATCCTTTGCCTAATATAATTCTCAAGAGATTGCACCTCCCACCAAGACTTGATGTTATCTTTAAATGCACCAAGAAGCTCTGTGAACACTGCTTTAAGAGAGGGAACCGTTGAGGAGCTATTCTCCAACTCAGCCTCCGAAAAAACCTCTCTAACATCATCCATACATCTATTCATGTCAAGGGGGCCAGACAAGAAACCAGCCATTCTAGAATATGATTAAACACCTGAGCAAAAAATATATAGACGGGGCCCAATTATAACGCTAAACAACCAACAGGAGATTAGACCCCTAAAATATAACTTTTATTCAAATATACTAAAAAGGACTCATCAGTCCCCATAACAACAAACAAAAAAAACGAAATGCCAGGGATCAGGGGTAAGTCACACATCAGTCAGGAAGGATTACGGGCTCTATCTGTCCCTATTTTATCGCTAACTTCTCTCCCTTCCTGACAGCGGAGGTTGGCACCCTAATTTTTGCTCTGTGGCGCCCCCGCTCCACGTCGGTGTCCCTGATATCCCTAGTAAATATCTATCTTTATAATTAAAAAACCAACAATCGTGAAAAAAAAATAGAAAAAAGTGAACGGAAAGATTAACAGGCCAACAATTCATCATAAATATACATTAAAAGAACCAAGTCTGTATGTTATAACAGTAATAATGGCCCAGGGAATTTTTAGAAGGCAGAATTTGTCTCAAGATAGCTGGCTTATTACATTCATACATATACCAGCATATACTAAATAACCACAGCTAATAAAGCTGGTTCTGTTATATTTCAGGATAATCCCCAGAGGTAATGCCCACAGACAGGTATCACATGTGCATCCTGC
The DNA here is from genome assembly GCF_046119375.1 of Phyllobates terribilis. Taxonomy (NCBI): domain Eukaryota; kingdom Metazoa; phylum Chordata; class Amphibia; order Anura; family Dendrobatidae; genus Phyllobates; species Phyllobates terribilis. The sequence goes on from NW_027362762.1 coordinate 945,505,211, forward strand.
TCTATGTCGTTCTGAGTCATTAGAGAGTAGAGGGTCTGCTATACAGTTATAGGGTATGCAGTGAGTCCAACGGCTGCTAAAATTTAGGAAAAAACCCACTAACAGTTTAAAGACACATTGAGCTGGGCCACAGTAACGACATATTCCCTTTAGAAAGCAGAGGGTCTGCTATACAGTTATAGGGTATGCAGTGAGTCCAACGGCTGCCAAAATTTAGGAAAAACCCCACTAACAATTTAAAGACACATGGAGCTGGGCTACAGTAGCGAGTATGATATGTTCCCATTAAAAAGGAGTGGGTCTCCCATACTGTTTGCTTATGAAGTGAATGCAACGGCTGCCAAAAATGTGGAGGAACTACAGTGTCCCTTGCAAGAGATGTAGAGGTCGGAAGGCCTCCTGAAAACAATGTTCCCATTATTAGTAAGTGGGTCTCCCATACTATTTGCCTATGCACTGAACGCAATGGCAGCCAAAAATCTGGAGGAATTCCAATGCCTCTTGCAAGAGACGTAGAGGTCGGAGGGCCTCCTGAAAACAATGTTCCTATTAGGAAGTGGGTCTCCCATATTGTTTGCCTATGCAGTCAATGCAACGGCTGCCAAAAATTTGGAGGAACTCCAATGTCCCTTGCAAGAGACGTAGATATGGTGATTCTTTACAAAAAAAACTGAATATATGCCTCACCATGCATTTAATCCATCCTGCTGCTCATATCTTCTGGGCTCAGACCCACAATGTCGTGACTCTCGGCCAATTTACATAAAGAAAAAGTGGGAAAAGTCTCCAATAAAAATTAATTCTCACTTTATTTGTGCAAAATATTAAAATATATAAAGGACCATGATAGCGGAGATGCAATCTCGACGCGTTTCTGGCTTACGCCCTTAGTCAGATATGGTGATATGGTACATATTGTGGTGATATGGAGGAGGATGTAGAGGATGAGGATGAGGAGAAGAAGGAGGACAAGAGAAAATAGACAAAATCAGGAAGCGTATACCCATGTCTGGGTGTGAAGACAGAGGTGCATGAGAATAGAGTTAGACCTCCCAAAAAGACCTCCCAAAAGAAGACACTCTATTTGAGTTTATGTTATGCTGCTATCATTCGATGGTGTTGAGAAATCTGGCCCAATCCAGCCCTTGTTCATTTTTATAAGAGTCAGCCTGTCAGCATTTTCAGTTGACAGGCGGATGCGCCTATCGGTTATAATTCCACCAGCGGCACTAAAAACCCGCTCTGACAATACACTAGCGGCAGGGCAGGCCAGGACCTCCAAGGTGTAGAGAGCCAGTTCATGCCACGTATACAGCTTGGATACCCAATAATTATAAGGCACAGAGGAATCACGGAGGACATTGGTGCGGTCGGCAAAGTGCTCCCTCACCATCTTCCGAAACGTTTCCCTCTTTGGGAGAGTACCCCGCGCCTCAGGGCCTGTGCGATGGGAGGGTCTGAAAAAAAGGTCCCAGAACTTTGACAGCGTACCACACCAAAAAAACAGAAGTGTGCATATATATATCACAGGATCACCTAATAATAATCAAATAAAGTTTATTGACATCTTAGAGTAAAATCGACACTACATGATTAAAAACATTTAAAACCAGAAACACTAGAAAATAAACATCCAAGGAGTCCAGATAAGGGAACCTATCAACCTCACTACCACATATTTATAGGATCTGTCCCCGGCATATTGTCAAATATAATTCACACCCAGATACCAACTTGTACTATGGCTCAATCAAGATATGCTAATAAATGATACCAGATAAATAAATATAATTGATCAGAACGGCATATGGTGACCATAGTACTTATATACCCAAATCGTCACTCAAAGCCATAGATCCAAAACCCTGAGCCAACTAGACCTTATACCTTATAATACAGGTTGCATAACATAATGGTATCAGATATGCCCTAACGTCAAAATGAATCAGCCCCTAAGGCAGAAAGTAACATGTCAGACGTCAGTGGCAGGCGGGTTGAACCCCATGCGTATCGCCACTCTATGCGTGGCTTCATCAGGGGAAGGCAATGGATGCTCCTAGTGTTAATTGTGCTCTATATGAAAGCATTAATTGATTAATACAGTGTTTTAATTACCTGCTATAATAAGCTTTCTGCGACATATACGGCGATGGAATCACGGCGTCCGGAAGTGAGTCACGCCGCATGCGCAGCAATCCTGTTTCCAAGCATCATTCTGATGCATGATACAATACGCCTGCGCATGCGTTCCAGACAACAATATGGGAACGACCTATTACGCATGCGCGGTTGAACACTACACATACTGACACACTGCATGGCGCTCTTGCACGTGTATTACAGAATACAGATGTGGCTATTCTTGCAGCGCTTGCGCTCACAAGAAAACTAATAAGGGCTAGGCGGCGATGAACATAACATATTAATGGCACCTAGTGCTATATTCATAGGAACTTATTGTATATGACAACCATAAAAGGTAACATTTAGCATATATTTTGAAACCTGTGCGAAAGACATTATAAATAGATCAATACACTATTATTTTATCTTGGGCCTCTTGCTGTTTGGTATAAGTCTCAAGCTACTATATGTACAGCAATCATATAGCCACGCATATCTCTCTAGAGACAAAAACCTTAACACACAAAAGTTTCACTAATAAAACTATTAGCAGTGTTCCCCTGCCTCTGCTGGATTAGATTTGTGTCTCTCTTACCTGTACTCCTTGGTTGTACAACGAACTGTGACCTCTACCGCCAGCGTTTTCAGATGGGAATTTTTTTAATAATTCCACAACAATGGCCTTCTCGTACTGCACCATTTTATTAGGCCTGTCCTGCAAGAGAATAAGAGACAGAAAGTTCACCTTGTAGCGTGGGTCTAGAAATGTCACTAACCAGTAATGACTGTCACCCAAAATTTGGACAACGTGAGGGTCAGGCATAACATAAACTCAGCCATGTGTGCCAGACTGCAAAGACGCAAGACTTCCGTGTCCTCACCAAGAGGACGACTGACTATGCTCTCCTCCTTATCCTCTTCCTCCTCCTCCCTGTCCACGCTGAACAGACGGTATGACAGTTGTGCAGCAAGTACCGTCTATAGTGCAGGAAACTAGCTCCTGTTCTTCCTCCTCCTTCTCTTCCTCATTGTCACCCAATCCATGTTGGGATGAGATGAGGCCGGGCTGTGTGGAATCACCCTATATGGTTCCTTGCTCCACCTCATTGTGCTCCGCCTGCAATACATCCTCTTTAATTGTGAGCAGAGAGCGTTTCAGAAGACAGAGAAATGGGATGGTGATGCCAATTATGGAGTCATCACCACTCAACATCTTGGTGGAGTCCTCAAAGTTTTGGAGGATGGTACATACGTCTGAAATCCATGTCCACTCCTGAGGTCTTATGTGTGGAGTCTGAACTTAGTACCGACAGCCTTGTTGATGCTGGTAGTCAACAACTGCCCTCTTCTACTCACAAATCCTTCCCAACATCTGCAATGTAGGGTTCCAATGCATGGGGACATTGCACATCTGTTGGTGAGCTGGAAGCTGCAAACGCTGCTGAAGCACGGCAAGGGCGGCGGAAGCTGTAGCTGACTTTCTAAAATGGGCACACAGGCAGCATACTTTGACAAGCAGATCCGTCAGATCCGGGTAGATTTTGAGAAACCACTGAACCACGAGGTTAAGCACATGGGCCCAAGCATGGTACGTGTGTCAGCTCGCCTCGCCTCAGAGCCGCCACCAGGTTCTGGCCATTGTCACACACAACCATGCTTGGCTGTAGGGTCAGCGGTGTCAGCCACATAATTGGCTGTTCTTTCAGGGCTGTCCACAACTCTTCAGCGTTGTGCGGTTTGTCACCTAAGCATATTAGATTCAGCACAGACTGTTGCCGCTTAGCCGAGGCAGTGCTGCAGTGCTTCCAGTTTGCGATTGATGTGGTAATTTCAGAGATGGAGGCTGAAGAGGAGCAGGAGGTGCAGGAGCTGTAGAATGTGGGGCCAACCCTGATTGACCCAGGGCCCGCAATCCTTGGTGTCAGGAGGACGTGTTCCTTCCCAAGGTCCGACTGGGTCCCGGCTTCCACTATATTAGCCCAGTGTGCCATTAGCGAGATGTACTGTCCCTGCCCACAAGCACTTGTCCACGTGTCCGTGGTTAGGTGGACTTTCCCAGCAACTGCATTGTTGAGGATACGGCTAATGTTGTGGGACACGTGCTTGTGTAATGCAGGGATGGCACACCAGGAGAAATAGGGGTGGCTGGGGACCGAGTACCGAGGGATGGCCGCCACCATCAGGTTGCGGAAAGCTTCCGCCTCCACGAGCCTAAAAGGCAACATTTCGAGCGCAAGCATTCATGAAATGTGTGAATTTAGTAGTGGGGCCTGTGGAGCGTTGGCTGTGTATCTGCGCTTGCGTTTCAAGGACTTGGGCAGGAACAACTGAACGCTGCACTGGGACAAGGACGTGGACGTGCTTGCTGATGGTGCTAGTTGAGAGTGTGCAATGACATATGCAGGGCAGGAGGCATCTTCGCTATGCGCCATGGACAGGGGATTGGTGTGCACGCGCAACAGCGGAAGAAGCAATGGTGTCACCCGCAGACACTGTTTCTGGACCCTGGGGTACGGCCCACTTAGTTGGGTGCTTTGCTGCCATGTGCCTGGTCATGCTGGTGGTGGTCAGGCTGCTAGTTTTGCTACCCCTGCTGATGCTAGCCTGGCTGGTGGTGCAAATGGCCTTTCCTTAGAAGAGTTAGGGTCCTTAGGCGCACAGGATCCTGTTCGTGACGCCAGGAAAGAGTCTGTGCTGCTGCGGTCATGGTACTGGTACACGGCAGTCCAAGTGCTGGTATGGTCCGACCGGGGGGGGCGCAACAGTCTTTATCAACTGTGGAGGTTAATAATAAAATAATAAGTTGATTCATGATGCCAGTTGGGCCTGGTGTGGCCCAGCACTGATGAAGATAACTGGGAGTTAGGTGGTGATGAGCAGTGCCAGATGATTAACCCTTCCCAACCAGGGCTGGCTCCCAGGGGAGTTGGAGCAGGAATGGAGCAGCAGAAAATAATCAGCTTTGGACAGGGTAATAACCAGTTTGTACCTTTTACTGAAGTTTTGCAAACAGTTCCAGAAGCTTCTGTACAATTCACATACAGGGTTTTGGTCAGACCTGCATGGTGAGGGTTCAGATTCTCTGCTGTCAGGTTGTGTAGCCTTCCTGCTGCTAATTACACCTCTGGTAGATGATTCATTGGAACCTCAGGGGTCCAAGGTAAACAGTTACTGGATCTGTGATCCCTTCCAGTAAGCAGGCAACATGAATCCTGTCAAAACACTCACTTTCTCTTGCAGCAGTGTCTTTGACTCCATGCAGTTGCTGAGCTCCCGGGAAAACACTTCACTGCTCATTATATGAAGACTGAGCAGACTCACAGTTTAGCACAGACTCTGGAAGTCTCTGTGCCCTAGGGACTGGACCCGGCCTCATGCAGCTTGCCCTTGCATTGAGCACACTTCTCTCCCTTACACAGGGAACTCCATGATGGTGCTTCTTCTTCCTCACACTACAACTACTCAAGCACCTCCTCCCCTCTCTGAGGGATCGTGCACAACCTCCTGGTTTGGACAAAAGTGTACAATCCTCCAGTAACGGATTGGGTAACAATGTGTGCATGTAATGATAACAGCAGAGCATTTAGCCTTCACCATAACTGGCAATAGATATGAATTATATTACACATGCAGGCATTTTGTGGCGCTACAGAAACGGGCACCACATAGACATGGGTCCTCACATGACAAACACACAGTATTGATTCTGCCATGTTGGTTTTAGCACATTTTGTGTTCTTTGTTGGTAGATGCCTAAAGCCAATTTCCCAGTAATAATCTCATAGCATTTGTTGACCCATATGATAATCAAACCGGATCCTACCGTCTCATGCTGCCGTGTTTACCCCTGGTTTAGTCTGGTTACTAAGGTTTATTTCTTTTTATTTCCTTATTGCTTTTATCCTCTTTGTTATATCACAATTAATATTTCCCTTCAATCACATTTCAATGCTCCTTCTGCTATCTACATCATGTGATAATGTAATAAATAGACAATCTGCAAATCACTTTTGAGATTTTATATATACACTGACAAACAAAAGGGTAACAATATTTTGAACTTTTGACTTCAATATCTCACCATCCACTACTGCTTCAAAACAAGTTTAAGAGCGCATGTAGCACTCGAAACGCATCTAGTTATGAGATCCCCAAGTCTCCAGCTCACACCATAGATTGTTGGTGTGTATTTGCTGTTTTTTCTATATGTCATGTATTTTAACTATTTGCCAATAAAGGATTTTGTTTTATAGATACCTACATGGAAGCTGGATCATTCCTCCTTCTTCTGGATTCTTGCCATGTCACTGCATTGTTACTGTTTTGCTCTTCATGGTGGAAAATCTTTTTCTTCCTGTTTACTACAAAATACAACCTGTTCTCACATTCTCTAATAGCTCAGTGTGTTATTAGGTTAATTCCCAAAGGAAAGGTCACTGGTTCGAATTGAGGAGCAGTAATGAAGAAAATTTCCCAAGAAAAGATAAGCAGCATCATCCAGCTCATCGATTGCCGTCTCTCGGCCAAGAAAATTGCCGAACTGCATCATGTGAGCGCCATGATAACTGGAAGAATATGAAATGAAGTCCGTCCATCCATTCAAAAGCCAAAAGGTAGACATCCAGGCAAAATAGAGTCAAAACGTCGGCTCATCACAAGGTCTATCAGTTCTGGCGCAACATCTCAGCAGTGAAGGAGGCTCGAATGCTTCGTAATAGTGAGATCACGGACGTCCATGCAAGCACCATACGATACACGTTATACAAGTCTGGAATGGTGGCCTGGAAAAAGGTGAAGAAGTCTCGACTTCAATATCATCATAAGAAGCATCGGCTCGAGTTTGCTGAAAAGTACGAAAAGTTGACAGAAGATTGTAAACGGGTGATTTGGAGCGATAAGACGAAGGTCAATAGACTAAGCCCTGATGGGTGCAAATTAGTTCTGCATCAGATATTTGTTTTTTTCAGTTTTATTATAACTTAATTACCTGTTTTTATTGATACAGATAGAAATGCTACATCTATAGCCTCATGATCAAGTTTTGCATCAGACTCTATGCAGACGTATCCCACCGCAATTGATTTGTTATACATTCAGCTCTTGGATAGCATGGATTTGTACGTTCCATCTAATTTGATTCACCGCAATGTTCCACAGCAATTTCACCAGTGTTTTGTACATACTTGTTTTACAATGATGTATCTATTTGCCTCCCTTTGATATGACTGATAATGCTTAGTGTATCTGTGGCTCTATGATCCTTTGCCAGGATATTATGCTTTGCGCCAGATTAAATGTGGGTGTATCTCCTTACAAATTATACTATGTATTCAATTTTGATCTGCATAAAATTTTATTTATTTATTTTTATTTTTTCTCTTTATTTGACATTGTTATTGTGATGCTATATATTGGATTTATTATTAATTTCATGCATATATGTTTCTTCAACTCCATAAACAGTATATCCTCCTACCTTCCGTGGCTACGGTTGATGGCATTTGCGATGTTTTATCTCTGTGATCTCACACCTGTATACTTAATCCCGGTGTTGTGTTCCTATATGGGTTAATCCCCTGGCAACTAACATAGTTCTTTTCACACAAATTTCCTGCAATAAACAGTTTATATACAGAGGGGGATACGGATATGCGTGAACAAGAGTATGAGGTTTAATTCTATCTTATTCTTCACTATAACGCTGTTTCGCATTTCTGGCTTGTTCATGTGATGTTTGCAATGATCACCTTGTCTGTATTTGATCCAATTGTCTTCAATGTGAACTGTGGCTGTGATTTTTCTTGCACACCTTTTGCATGTTTAATTGATATCTTATTTCATGTCATGTGACTCCATTATGCTTGTATATATATATATGACTTCATTGTCCTTTTCTCATCTGCTATGACTAAGGGCGCAATCCTAGCGGCAGAAAAGCGTAAGAATTTAAAATTTTTCCCCCTTTTTTTAAATGATCCAATAAAGTTTTTTCAGATTTTACCTGTTGGAGTGCCGATTTTCTCCTTTTTGTTTTCTTCACATGGCTGTGCTCAACAGCGGGACCGGCACCCTTCAGTGGACTATATTCACCCTGTTTGGATTCAGCGTTGCAGCTCCCTAACCCTCCCTCCAGTTTCTTCATGCTCATCACTACTCGTTAGTAGCCCGAGTATCACAGTTCTCAAGATGCTCATTACTAAGCGAGTATTTTTTGTATGTTCAGGCAGAAGCTCGAGTCCTGCACCACATGTTTGGCGCATATTAGGCATCCAGTTACCATGCAAGGATTGCCTGAAAGTGACTGTAATGTCGTAGCCATGTTGGTTGTGGCATTACAGTGATTAATGTTCAATAGAAGGGTCAGCACTCTGTACAGATCTGTGGTGCATGTGGAAGGCTGCAGTGCATAGAAATAATGAAGTCCCAGCACTCACATCAGTTTCAATGCTTCTTTAACCCCTTAATGACATCTGACGTACTAATACGCGTCTGTGCCCTGGGACTTAAGACCCAGACCCGTATTAGTACGTCATCGCGATCGCGCACGCACACAGGCTGTGCGGGCGCGATCGCCGCCGGGTGTCAGCTGATTGTCACAGCTGACACCCGGTACTATGTGCAGGGAGCGGTCCTGCACCGCTCCCCGCACATTAACCCCTGCTATGCTGCGATCGAAGTCGATCGAAATCGATCGCGGCATTGCGGGGGCAAGGGGAGGTGATCGGCGATACTCACCTCCTCTTCCGGCTTCCAGCGCAGTCTGCAGCGGCTTCCCGGGTGTTGCCATGACGACCCGATGTCGTCATGACAACATCCGGGTCACCAGAGAGCAGGAAGATTGCTTGGACATGCGCAGTGCATCTCCAAGCAATCTTCACACTGTGCACTTCTGACAGCCTTCATGGCATAGGGATGGTGCTCCATTCCTGTGCCATGCAGGCGATCAGAAAAAAAAAAGTGAAAGTCCCAGAGTGGGACAAAGTAATAAAGTGTACAAACTGTCTGAAAGTGGAAAAAAAAAAAAAAAAAAAATGTGCAAAAATATTATAAAAAAATAATACACCAAAAATAAAAATATAATGTACCCATCAATAAATATTATTATTAAAAAAAATTTAAAAAAAACAATAAAAGTACACATATTTGGTATCGCCGCGTCCGGAACAACCTGACCTATAAAACTGTCCCACTAGTTAACCCCTTCAGTGAACACGGTAAAAAAAAAAAAAAAAAAACGAAGCAAAAAACAATGCTTTATCACCATACCGCCAAACAAAAAGTTGAATAACACGCGATCAAAAAGACGCATATAAATAAAAATGATACCGCTGAAAACGTCATCTCGTTCCGCAAGAAACAAGCCACAATACAGCTCCATCAGCCGAAAAATAAAAAAGTTATAGCTCTCAGAATAAAGCAATGCTAAAAAATATTTTTTTCTATAAAATAGCTTTTATTGTGTATAAGCGCCAAAACATAGAAAAATGATACAAATGTGGTACCGCTGTAAACGTACTGACCCAAAGAATAAAGCTACCTCATCAATTTTACCACACGCGGAACAGAATAAAAAAAAAAAAAAAACAATTCCTGAATTGTTGGTTTTTGTTTATTCTGCCTCCCAAAAATCGGAATAGAAAGCGATCAAAAAATGTCACGTGCCTGAAAATGGCACCAATAACAACGTCAAGTCATCCCGCAAAAAACGAGCCGTCACATGACTGTCTGCCAAAATCTGGAAAAATTATAGCTCTCAAAATATGGCGATGCAAAAACTAGATTTTACAAAAAATGCGTCTTTTAGTGTGTGACAGCTGTCAGTCATAAAAACCCCATATGATTCTGGCATTGCTGTAATCACACCGACCCGAAGAATAAAGTCATCTAATCACTTATACCGCACAAGGAACGGCGTCAAAAATAAACTCTTGGGTTAGGATTGGGCTAGGGTTAGGGCTGGGTTTGGGGCTAGGGTTGTGCTGGGGCTAGGGTTGTGCTGGGGCTAGGGTTGTGCTAGGGCTAGGGTTGTGCTAGGGCTAGGGTTGTGCTAGGGTTAGGGCTGGGGTTGGGATTTTTTTCAAAAGTAAGAAAAAAAGATGACGATATGGCGACTAGTGTTGAGCCCAAGTGCTCGCTACTTGAGTTTGCATCGGGTGCTCTGGTATGCATTGAGTATCGTGGGTATTTGAGTGACATGCTCGAGTCTCTGCCCCATATGCTTCGCGGCCAAAAAACTTTACGGGGATTGCCTGCCATGCACGAGCGATCCCCGCATGTTTTTTTTTGGGTGTCTAATAACTGTGAAACATGCAGAGCAGGGACTCGAGCATGTCACTCAAGCACACGCTGTACATGGTGCATACCTGAGTACCCGATGCAAACTCAAGTAGCGAGCACTTGCGCTCAAGAATAATGACAACTTATTCAATATGATGACCTAATGTAAACAAATTCTGTGCCGTACCTCTGGGTTCAAAATGTTCACTATACACCTTAATAAAATCCTTGAGGGGTATAGTTTCCAAAACGGGGACACTTGTGGGGGAGCTCCACTGTTTAGGCACATCACGGGCTCTCCAAACGCGACATGGTGTCCGCTAACAAATTGAATGGAAAATCGGCTCAAATTGTTAGCGGACGCCATGTTGCGTTTGGAGAGCCCCTGTGTGCCCAAACATTGGAGCTCCCCCACAAGTGACCCCATTTTGAAAACTAGACCCCCCAAGGCACCTGTCTAGATGCATAGTAAGCACTTGGAACCCCCAGGTGCTTCACAAATTGATTCGTAAAAATGAAAAAGTGAAAAAAAAAACACTTTTTCATTTTTATGAATCAATTTGTGAAGCACCTGGGGTTCCAAGTGCTCACTATGCATCTAGAAAGGTGCCTTGGGGGGTCTAGTTTCCAAAATGGGGTCACTTGTGGGGGAGCTCCAATGTTTGGGCATACAGGGACTCTCTAAATGCAACATGGTATCCGCTAACAAATTGAATGGAAAATCGTCTCAAATTGTTAGCGGACACCACATTGCGTTTGGAGAGCCCCTCTGTGCCCAAACTTTGGAGCTCCCCCACAAGTGACCCCATTTTGGAAACTAGACCCCCCAAGGCACCTTTCTAGATGCATAGTGAGCACTTGGAACCCCCAGGTGCTTCACAAATTGATTCGTAATAATGAAAAAGTGAAAAAAAAAACACTTTTTCATTTTTATGAATCAATTTGTGAAGCACCTGGGGTTCCAAGTGCTCACTATGAATCTAGATAGGTGCCTTGGGGGGTCTAGTTTCCAAAATGGGGTCACTTGTGGGGGAGCTCCAATGTTTGGGCACACAGGGACTCTCCAAATGCAACATGATATCCGCTAACAAATTGTCGGCTCAAATTGTTAGCGGATATCATGTTGCATTTGGAGAGTCCCTGTGTGCCCAAACATTGGAGCTCCCCCACAAGTGACCCCATTTTGGAAACTAGACCCCCCAAGGCACCTATCTAGATGCATAGTGAGCACTTGAAACCCCATGTGCTTCACAAATTGATTCATAAAAATGAAAAAGTGTTTTTTTTTTTCACTTTTTCATTATTACGAATCAATTTGTGAAGCACCTGGGGGTTCCAAGTGCTCACTATGCATCTAGAAAGGTGCCTTGGGGGGTCTAGTTTCCAAAATGGGGTCACTTGTGGGGGAGCTCCAATGTTTGGGCACACAGGGACTCTCTAAATGCAACATGGTATCCGCTAACAAATTGAATGGAAAATCGTCTCAAATTGTTAGCGGACACCACATTGCGTTTGGAGAGCCCCTCTGTGCTCAAACTTTGGAGCTCCCCCACAAGTGATGCCATTTTGGAAACTAGACCCCCAAGGCACTTTTCTAGATGCATAGTGAGCACTTGGAACCCCCAGGTGCTTCACAAATTGATTTGTAATAATGAAAAAGTGAAAAAAAAAACACTTTTTCATTTTTATGAATCAATTTGTGAAGCACCTGGGGTTCCAAGTGCTCACTATGCATCTAGATAGGTGCCTTGGGGGGTCTAGTTTCCAAAATGGGGTCACTTGTGGGGGAGCTCCAATGTTTGGGCACACAGGGACTCTCCAAATGCAACATGATATCCGCTAACAAATTGTCAGCTCAAATTGTTAACGGATATCATGTTGCATTTGGAGAGTCCCTGTGTGCCCAAACATTGGAGCTCCCCCACAAGTGACCCCATTTTGGAAACTAGACCCCCCAAGGCACCTTTATAGATGCATAGTGAGCACTTGGAACCCCAGGTGCTTCACAAATTGATTCATAAAAATGAAAAAGTGTTTTTTTTTTCACTTTTTCATTATTACGAATCAATTTGTGAAGCACCTGGGGGTTCCAAGTGCTCACTATGCATCTAGAAAGGTGCCTTGGGGGGTCTAGTTTCCAAAATGGGGTCACTTGTGGGGGAGCTCCAATGTTTGGGCACACAGGGACTCTCTAAATGCAACATGGTATCCGCTAACAAATTGAATGGAAAATCGGCTCAAATTGTTAGCGGACACCACATTGCGTTTGGAGAGCCCCTCTGTGCCCAAACTTTGGAGCTCCCCCACAAGTGACCCCATTTTGGAAACTAGACCCCCCAAGGCACCTTTCTAGATGCATAGTGAGCACTTGGAACCCCCAGGTGCTTCACAAATTGATTCGTAAAAATGAAAAAGTGTTTTTTTTTTCACTTTTTCATTTTTACGAATCAATTTGTGAAGCACCTGGGGGTTCAAAGTGCTCACTATGCATCTATAAAGGTGCCTTGGGGGGTCTAGTTTCCAAAATGGGGTCACTTGTGGGGAAGCTCCAAAGTTTGGGCACAGAGGGGCTCTCCAAACACAATGTGGTGTCCGCTAACAATTTGAGCCGATTTTCCATTCAATTTGTTAGCGGATACCATGTTGCATTTAGAGAGTCCCTGTGTGCCCAAACATTGGAGCTCCCCCACAAGTGACCCCATTTTGGAAACTAGACCCCCAAGGCACCTATCTAGATGCATAGTGAGCACTTGGAACCCCTAGGTGCTTCACAAATTGATTCGTAAAAATGAAAAAGTGTTTTTTTTTTCACTTTTTCATTTTTACGAATCAATTTGTGAAGCACCTGGGGGTTCCAAGTGCTCACTATGCATCTAGAAAGGTGCCTTGGGGGGTCTAGTTTCCAAAATGGGGTCACTTGTGGGGGAGCTCCAAAGTTTGGGCACACAGGGGCTCTCCAAACAGAACATGGCGTCCGCTAATTATTCAAGCAAATTTTACAATCAAAAAGTCAAATGGCGCTCCTTCCCTTCCGAGCCCTGCCGTGCGCCCAAACAGTGTTTCTTCCCCAAATATTGGGTATCTGCGTGCCCAGGGGAAATTGCACAACCAATTTTGGGGTCCATTTTTTCTTGTTACCCCTGTGAAAATAAAAAAAATTGGGTCTAAAGTAACATTTTTGTGAAAAAAGTTAAATGTTCATTTTTTTCTTCCACATTCAAAAAATTCCTGTGAAGCACCTGAAGGGTTAATAAAGTTCTTGAATGTGGTTTTGAGCACCTTGAGGGGTGCAGTTTTTAGAATGGTGTCACTTTTGGGGATTTTCTGTCATAAAGACCTCTCCAAGTGACTTCAAATGTGATGTGGTCCCTAAAAAAATGGTTTTATAAATTTTATTGGAAAAATTAGAAATCGCTGGTCAACTTTTAACCCTTATAGCTCCCTAACAAAAAAAAATTTTGGTTCCAAAATTGTGCTGATGTAAAGTAGACATGTGGGAAATGTTATTTATTAACTCTTTTGTGTGACATATCGCTCTGATTTCAGGGCTTAAAAATTCAAATTTTGAAAATCGCAAAATTTTCAAAATTTTCGCCAAATTTCCGTTGTTTTCACAAATAAACGCAAGTGATATCGAAGAAATTTTTCCACAATCATGAAGTACAATATGTCACGAAAAAACAATCTCAGAATCAGGGGGATCCGTTGAAGCGTTCCAGAGTAATTACCTCATAAAGTGACAGTGGTCAGAATTGTAAAAATTGGCCCGGTCATTAACGTGCAAACCACCCGCGGGGCTTAAGGGGTTAATGAATATCAACATGGAAAGACGTTTCAGCCCATCCCAAGCTTTTGTCAATTGTGGACAAATAATTACAACTCCCTTATATAGGGTACAACCCCGGAAATACCAAACAAAATTTATACATACAAAATATATAAAGAAAACCACAAATAAATGAATAATCAATTATTGCATCTCAAATCAACATGTAAATAAATCAATCACATATCTACTCTAAAAAAAAAAATGTAAATCATTATTTATATATTACATACAGTTAGGTCCATATATATTTGGACAGAGACAACATTTTTCTAATTTTGCTTCTAGACATTACCACAATGAATTTTAAAGAAAACAATTCAGATGCAGTTGAAGTTCAGACTTTCAGCTTTCATTTGAGGGTATCCACATTACAATTGGATGAAGGGTTTAGGAGTTTCAGCTCCTTAACATGTGCCACCCTGTTTTTAAAGGGACCAAAAGTAATTGGACAGATTAAATAATTGTAAATGAAATGTTCATTTCTAGTACTTGGTTGAAAACACTTTGTTGGCAATGACTGCCTGAAGTCTTGAACTCATGGACATCACCAGACGCTGTGTTTCCTCCTTTTTGATGCTCTGCCAGGCCTTCACTGCGGTGGTTTTCAGTTGCTGTTTGTTTGTGGGCCTTTCTGTCTGAAGTTTAGTCTTTAACAAGTGAAATGCATGCTCAATTGGGTTGGGATCAGGTGACTGACTTGGCCATTCAAGAATATTCCACTTCTTTGCTTTAATAAACTCCTGGGTTGCTTTGGCTTTATGTTTTGGGTCATTGTCCATCTGTAGTAAGAAACGACGACCAATCAGTTTGGCTGCATTTGGCTGGATCTGAGCACACAGTATGGCTCTGAATACATCAGAATTCATTCGGCTGCTTCTGTCCTGTGTCACATCATCAATAAACACTAGTGACCCAGTGCCACTGGCAGCCATGCATGCCCAAGCCATCACACAGCCTCCGCCGTGTTTTACAGATGATGTGGTATGCTGTGGATCATGACCTGTACCACGCCTTCGCCATACTTTTCTCTTTCCATCATTCTGGTAGAGGTTGATCTTGGTTTCATCTGTCCTAAGAATGTTCTTCCAGAACTGTGCTGGCTTTTTTAGATGTTTTTTAGCAAAGTCCAGTCTAGCCTTTTTCTTCTTGATGCTTATGAGTGGCTTGCACCGTGCAGTGAACCCTCTGTATTTACTTTCATGCAGTTTTCTCTTTATGGTAGATTTGGATATTGATACGCCTACCTCCTGGAGAGTGTTGTTCACTTGGTTGGCTGTTGTGAAGGGATTTCACCATGGAGATTATTCTGTGATCATCCACCACTGTTGTCTTCCGTGGGCACCCAGGTCTTTTTGCATTGATGAGTTCACCAGTGCTTTCTTTCTTTCTCAGGATGTACCAAACTGTAGATTTTGCCACTCCTAATATTGTAGCAATTTCTCAGATGGGTTTTTTCTGTTTTTGCAGCTTAAGGATGGCTTGTTTCACCTGCATGGAGAGCTCCTTTGACTGCATGTTTACTTCACAGCAAAACCTTCCAAATGCAAGCACCACACATCAAATCAACTCCAGGCATTTTATCTGCTTAATTGAGAATGACATAATGAAGGGATTGCCCACACCTGTCCATGAAAAAGCCTTGGAGTCAATTGTCCAATTACTTTTGGTCCCTTTAAAAACAGGGTGGCACATGTTAAGGAGCTGAAACTCCTAAACCCTTCATCCAATTTTAATGTGGATACCCTCAAATGAAAGCTGAAAGTCTGAACTTCAACTGCATCTGAATTGTTTTGTTTAAAATTCATTGTGGTAATGTCTAGAACCAAAATTAGAAAAATGTTGTCTCTGTCCAAATATATATGGACCTAACTGTATAGTTCCACATTTACAAAAGATAGATTATTTTTAATATATGACATTTCTATATTATTTCATATATACACATATGCAAATATAGGTATCTTCCCCATATTTGCCACATTTTTATTTATAATTTTTAATATATAATTTTTAATTCATATGTATATACTGTATATATATATATATATATATATATATATATATATATATATATATATATATATATATATATAAAATTTATATATAAGTTTTTTGTTACATTTTTATTACATTTTATCTCATTTTATTCTTAGATTGCTGTACATGCCATGTTGAATCTATACTAGATCCCTAGCAATTCTAAACCAATATCTGAAACACTCATATACAATCTGTATGGAAGTATTTATATCCGTCTTCAACCATTTATGCTGTCATCTCTGGATGTTTAAATCTATCGTGCTCGTGTTGTCTGGAACAGGAGGGAGAGGAGAGCGATATAAAAAGACAGTCTTAAATACAAGGTGACATGAAGCGCTTTATCTCATATTCACGGTTCAAAAAACTTCCATTTCAAAACATTTGCCCGTCCGTGGAGGCATAAAATATTGGCCCCTAATCACATTGTTGCACTGAGCGCAATTTTAACATGGAAATGTCCCATTATTTTTTTGAGGAAAAAAAAGCCTGTTTACATTTTTTTATTGCACTCCCTGCATCTGACGCGCCCCTGGGCCTGTGTCGCGCTGCGGTGCGCACGCGGGAGCTTACCCGGAGCCGGATCCGTGGAGGGTTGTAATCTCGTGGCGGTGACCCGGTCCGTGCCCAGGGAGTCAAACTAGACGGCAGTCTATTAGTAGTAAATAGTTGATGACTACGCCACCCGTTGAGTGCAGCCAGGAAGCTGCTGCTGCAGGGCAGACCGCTGAGGCCGGTGGTAGGATTGTGCAGCGTGATAGTATAACCCCCAACGGGAGGGGTATGGCCTCAGGGCAGCCGACGTGGATGATGGGGGTAGCAGGAACCACTCAGAGACGGTACGGTGTAGTTCAGGGTCTTTACTGGTAACAACGACAGACCCTCCCGGAGTACTTGCTAGCAAACGGGGCCTGGTCAGTCTTTGAGCAGATGGGATCTCCCCTGGCCAGGCGTAGTTGTAGGCCTCCCAAACTGACTGTACTCTTCTGGCTACCTTGCTAGAAGCTGATGTAAGTAGCCCATGTCCCTGAGTGTACCGTGTGGTGCTCACCCGTATGGCCGGTGACTCGGGGCCTTCTAATGGCTTCCGCTCCACGATGGCGGTGCTGGTCCCACGCGTGTGACCGTGCCTTCGGGCTTCTGGGCCAGAGGACCTGAAATCCCCCTGCCCGACGGATTCTGCTGCTGGGTAGGAGTTAGTCCCCACAGCCTCGGACTCCGGGTCCGGTAAAGAATCTTCTTAGTCAGGGCGAGCTCTGTAGCTGCCAGCCCCTGACTCCTAGTAACTCTGCTGTTTCCTATGCTGCTTCTCTTCTCCACTCTCCTTGTCTGACTCACCCTGCCTCAGCCCCGGGTTTATACAGGGGAAGTTCTTCCCCTCCCAAGACTGGGCAGGAGGTGTGGCATGCACAGGATCCCTGACCAAAGGACCTCCCACCTGCTCTCAGACATAATATCTCTATCACTGTGGCAACCAGACCCCTGGGGTGTCACATTCCCCCCTAGTGAAATTTAGTACTCCGGGACTAAACACATTTAGAAAAACATAACAAAGTATAACAATAACAATACTATAAGAAAAACACATAAGATGGTTACGGCGTGTCCGCAACCGGATGCAGTCTTTGAAGAAAAGCAAAGGTGTCCATTTCACCAACACAGGGAGACGTAACCAGGTAGGGGTCTGTCCTACCCCGAGTCCTTAACAGTCTCTAGTCCATCCTGGGTTACGCTCCAACTATATACAAGGATTCCCGGTAAATCCACCAAGGTTTCCTAAAAATAACTAGAAACACAAAATTATACACAAGCAACAAGACACAGAAAAACATAAATAAAACAATTTATACACTTTAAATTCTCCAGCGTGCGGGTAACTGGCCTCTAGTGGCCCGAGTGGACCTACGGAGCTGACTGTCTGGCCCTGAACTACAGGGTGTAGGAGCTGTCAAGGGTAAACTGGGCAGCTGTCTACCGGCTCTTTGTCTCACTAGGGGTACGGCAGGCTCATTATAAGCAGAGGGTTGATTCTCCTGTTCTGCTTGTGTGGAGTCTTCTGCCTCCTGGACCGGCTGTTCTTCCAGCTCTACCCATTGCTCCGTAGGTTCTTGGGATGATGGTTGGAGGAAGGTGAGTACGGGTACCACAACTGCACCATTGACTTGAGTCCAAGACTGAGGGAAGTCCCCGAGCACGGTACTAACCATATCTTCCCTTTCTTCCACGGGTCGATGGTCTTCTTGTTCCTCTTCAGGGTTCCTCAGTTGTTCGGGACACTTCTTCAGGTGGTCCCGGGATACAATGGCTGTGGTTTCCCCTCCGTCTTTACTGATGGTACAGACCTTCGGGTTCTCGTGGCTTGAGGGCAGTACGGTGTACGGGTCCTTCTCCCACTGGTCGTCCAACTTGTGGAGCCGTCTCTTCCTCTTCAAGACCTGCTCTCCGGGTACCAGGGGAACAGCGGGAGCATACTGGTTGTAAGTTTTCTCTTGTCTTTCCCTAGCCTGACAGAGACTTCGCTCCACGCTCTCCTGTACTCTCCGGTACTGCTGCTGCCTCTCTGTGTCCCAGTCTGTTTCTGGTGAAGTGTCCTCGGGGGTCAGGACTCCCATTTCCAGGTCAACAGGTAACTTACCAGGTCTTGCCCTCATTAGGTAAGCCGGGGTACAGTTGGTGGAACCTACCGGGATGTGGTTGTATAGGTCCACCAGATCGGGCAACTTTTCAGGCCACAGACTGCGTTCTTCCAGGGGCAACGTTTTTAGAAGATCCATTACCACCTGGTTCATTTTTTCACAAAGTCCATTAGTCTGCGGATGGTAGGGTGTCGTCCTTATCTTCCGGCAGCCATACAGATTGCAGAATTCCTGAAAGACCTCCGCTTCAAAGGCAGGTCCCTGGTCCGTCAGCACTTGGTCCGGGTACCCGTGTGGACGGCAGAAGTGCTGCTGGAAGGCTCTAGCTGCTGTTTGAGCCGTTAAGTCCTTGACGGGGACGACAACCAAGAACCGGGAGTAATGATCCACGATGGTTAACGCGTAGACGTAGCCACTTCTGCTTGGGGTCAGTTTTACATGATCCAAGGCTACCAGTTCCAACGGTTGCCGGGTGACGATGGACTGCAGGGGAGTCTTCTGGCTGGCTCGGTCCTTCCTTCTCAGGTTGCACGGGCCACAATCTCTGCACCACTTCTCGATGGTTCCCCTCATGCCTACCCAGTGGAACCGCTCGCGCAGCAGGAACTCCAGCTTTTTCCACCCAAAGTGTCCAGCTCCGTCGTGGTATGCCTCCATCACCATGGCTGCGTCTCTTCGTGGCACCACTACTTGCCAGAGTAATTCATGCGTCCGGGAGTTAACCATTCTGCGGCACAACTTCCCTTTGTAAAGGAACAGTCGACTCTTCTCTGCCCATAGTTGTTTGGCTTCCTCCGGAGCGTCTGGTTCAAGGCGAGCCTCCGGCCGAGTCAGCATCTCCTTCACCAGTCGGACGGCAGGGTCGCTGTCTTGCGTTTCCGCCCAGTTGTAGTGGGGTAAGGGGTTCAACGTAGCAGCCTGCTTACTCCTTACCCGGTGGGAATACTGAATAGTCCCATGACGGTGGAACGCAGGGAGTTCAACTTCTTCCAGTCCCTCCGGATCTTCTCCTCCGTCCGGCAGGTTGGGCATCCTGGACAGGGCGTCCGCGTTGGTATTGGAGCGTCCTGCCCGGTATTTAATTGTGAACTCGTAGTTGGACAGACGGGCCATCCACCTCTGCTCCAGGGCACCGAGTCTTGCCGTGTCCAGGTGTGTCAGCGGGTTGTTATCCGTGTACACGGTGAACCGGGAAGAAGCGAGGTAATGCTTAAAGCGCTCAGTGATTGCCCATACTACGGCCAGGAACTCTAACTTAAATGAGCTGTAATTCTCGGGGTTCCTTTCGGTGGGTCGCAGTTTTCGGCTGGCGTAGGCGATTACTCGTTCCTTCCCCTGCTGGATCTGGGACAGTAC
This sequence comes from Phyllobates terribilis, assembly GCF_046119375.1. NCBI lineage: Eukaryota > Metazoa > Chordata > Amphibia > Anura > Dendrobatidae > Phyllobates > Phyllobates terribilis. The sequence continues at coordinate 945,525,470 of NW_027362762.1, forward strand.
GGCTCCTAGCCCGATGTTACTGGCGTCGGTGTAGAGGATAAAGGGCTGGCTATAATCCGGGTACGCCAGGATTTCGTCCCCCGTGAGGGCCATCTTCAGCTGGCGGAAGGACTCTTCTTCCAGCTCTTCCCATTTGAAGGGCGGCTTCTGGTTCTTGGCCTTCCGGGACTGGCCTATCAGGAGGTCCTGCATAGGTGCTGCCTTTTTGGTGAAACCGGGAATAAACCTTCGGTAGTAGCCTACCAACCCGAGGAACTGCCGCACTTCTTTTACGCTGGAGGGGCTTGGCCATTCCTTAATTGCGGTGATTTTATCAGGGTCGGGAGCCACTCCGTCAGCGCTCACTACGTGTCCCAGGTACTGCACCTTTGGTTTCAGGAGGTGACACTTGGAGGGTTTCACCTTTAGGCCGTAACTCGCCAGAGCCTCGAACACTTCCGCCAGGTGTTTCAGGTGGTCCTCATACGTCTTGGAATATACGATGACATCGTCCAGGTACAACAGGACCGTCTCGAAGTTTCTGTGGCCCAGACAACACTCCATTAGGCGTTGGAAGGTTCCTGGTGCGTTGCAGAGTCCGAACGGCATGCAGGTGAACTCGCTAAGTCCCATCGGGGTGGTGAATGCGGTCTTCTCCCGGTCCGCCTCTGCTACAGGAACCTGCCAGTACCCGCTAGTGAGATCCAAGGTAGAGAAGAAGTTAGCAGATCTTAAAGCAGCCAATGACTCCTCTATCCTTGGTAAGGGGTACGCATCCTTGTGTGTGATACGGTTGATTTTCCGGTAATCTACACACATCCTCATGGTGTTGTCTTTCTTTTTGACTAAAACTAATGGGGCTGCCCAGGGGCTACAACTATCCCGGATTACCCCAGCCTCCTTCATATCTCTAAGCATCCCCTTGGCGTGTTGGTAATGTGCAGGGGGTACGGGTCGATACCTCTCTTTTATGGGAGGATGATCTCCCGTGGGGATGCGATGTTCTACCCCCTTGACTCGCCCGAAGTCTAACGGGTGTTTACTAAACACTCTCTCATACTCTTGAACCACCCGATAGACTCCTTGTTTCTGATGTGAGGGAGTGGAGTCAGTACCCAGATGTAGTTGCTGACACCAGTCCTCCATGTCTTTCTTAGAGCCGTTACCTTCCTCCGGGTGAGATGGAGGCAAGGGTTCCACAGATTGTATAGAATTTTGATTAGTGATATATAATTTGGCTAGCGTGGCATACCGGGGCAGGTACACTTCCCTCTCCCCGATATTTATTATGCGAACGGGCACCCTCCCATGGCGTACATTGACGACCCCCCGTGCTGTCAAAATGGTGGGCCTACTGTCTGAGTAAACTGGTTCTACCATTGCCTGGTAATCTCTACCTCTCAGACCAATAGCTGCCCGGCACCAAATCATCATTTCACTTTTTGGGGGCATGGCAATAGGAAAAGGGTCACACATTCTTACGCTACCAATCTCACCGCCGGAGAGTTCCACTTGTTGCCGTTGCATCAGTGCCCGGATCTCTTTCTGGAGCACCCGCTGCTCGCCGGAGCTGGCATTCTTGGCAACCTGCTGTAAAAGGAAAATCACCTCTGCAAGACAATTTTCAATTACATTAGTTCCTAGAGTTATTTTTGGGTGACTCTCATGTTTATCAATATCTACAATGATCAGTCCCTGTGCGGCCAGTTCGACTCTACCAATTTTGATGGTCACCTCTTTAAATCCGATCTGTGGCACGGGCTGACCATTGCTGGCGATGATACTCAAGTCGTCGTCGGGGTAGCGGGTAATATCCGAGTCATTCCAGTACTGCTTGAAGAGCACGTACGGGATGGTGGTGACCTGTGACCCGGTGTCCAGTAGGGCACTCATGGGAATGCCATCCAGTACCACAGGCAAGACTGGACGTCCTCCCACATATCTGTCGCGCCAGTTCGATGGGCCTGGTGATCTTTTTCCTGGGGGTTGGCCCTCTACCCCAGGTTGTGCCCGTTTAAAGAACAGTACCTTGCCATATGTCCGGGTTGATTGCAGCGGCGGCAGATGGGTCGTCCGTCCTCACTGTATCGGTCACTGGGTCTTCCTCTGGCCGGTGGGGTCCTCCTTGGTCGACGCCACGGGATGTCCTCCGGTCCGGATGCCAGCTGGATCTTCCCTGGGGTGGAAACCTGTAAAGACTGCACAGTTCGGGTTAGCGCAGCAACGCTCTTAGCTAGCTCTTGGACCTGATGGTGTAGGTCTGGAGCCGGGTCATTGTCCAAAGCCTGCGCATCAGCTCCCACAGGCCCTGCTGACAAGGGCGCCGCCTCCTGGTAGTAAGTGGTAGTGGGGCGTCTGTGGGTCACAACGCCACCTGGTGCCGGTTCTCGGAGCACCCGGATGGCTCTGTCCTTGAACTGTGCAAAGTCCAGATGGGGATCCTGTAAGGCCATTGCCCGCAACTGGGTTCGGTGGGCATTGCAATATAAACCCTCTATAAATTGTTCGGTCAACAGCCTGTCCTCGTTTCCCACCCCATCAGGGTCGGTCTGCTTTATGGCCCTCAGGGCCTCTTGTAGGTTTAGTGCATAGTCCCTTATACTCTCATGCGCTCGCTGCTTGCACCCGTAGAATCTAAGCTTAATCTCGGCTGAGGTGCGGGTATCAAAGGTGTCCTTCAGCCGGGTTAGTATCCCTGCGACAGTCTTCCTCCCAGGTGGCCAGGATTTTACTTCCCTTTTGGCTGCCCCGGTTAGTTGGGCCACCAGGATGCTCACTTTTTGCTCTTCTGTGAGGGGGTACACCTGGAAGAGGCTATCCAGCTTTTCTCTAAAGTCATGCAGGGTATGTGACTCCCCTGAGTACTGGGGTAGCCAAGCTGCTCCCGGGATATAGGGCATGGTGAAGGGCATAACTGCAGCAGCGGTAGCGCTGGCGGGGGTTGGGGCAGTGAAGCTCTCCTCCGTATCCGACATCTTCCTCCCCCCTAGTGGACCGTGGCCTACCTTGCGATGATCCTCTTCCGTAGGCCGCGGCTCCGCAGTGGATCGTCAGGGTTGAGGACCTTCCGTCGCGCTCCTGTGACGTCGGCGTCTGCTGGGCTCCTTCCAGGACCTTACGCAACGTCCGGACGTGAGGCGGGGCTTCAGTTCTCGCGCGCTTTCGGAGTCCACGCCCCTCTTCTTCCCGCGCGGCGTCCTCAAGATGGCGTCCAATGGCGGGAAAACTCCACGGATGGCGGGAAGAAGGTCGAAGATGGCGCCGGATGGCGGGAAAACTTCGCGGATGGCGGGAAGAAGGTAGAAGATGGCGCCGGATGGCGGGAAACCTTCACCACTGGTAAGTTTGAACAGTCTTTGCTTTTCAGGCACGCAGTACCCGGTGGTTGCGGGCACGAGATCCTGCCGACTACGCCAAAGTTGACGCGCCCCTGGGCCTGTGTCGCGCTGCGGTGCGCACGCGGGAGCTTACCCGGAGCCGGATCCGTGGAGGGTTGTAATCTCGTGGCGGTGACCCGGTCCGTGCCCAGGGAGTCAAACTAGACGGCAGTCTATTAGTAGTAAATAGTTGATGACTACGCCACCCGTTGAGTGCAGCCAGGAAGCTGCTGCTGCAGGGCAGACCGCTGAGGCCGGTGGTAGGATTGTGCAGCGTGATAGTATAACCCCCAACGGGAGGGGTATGGCCTCAGGGCAGCCGACGTGGATGATGGGGGTAGCAGGAACCACTCAGAGACGGTACGGTGTAGTTCAGGGTCTTTACTGGTAACAACGACAGACCCTCCCGGAGTACTTGCTAGCAAACGGGGCCTGGTCAGTCTTTGAGCAGATGGGATCTCCCCTGGCCAGGCGTAGTTGTAGGCCTCCCAAACTGACTGTACTCTTCTGGCTACCTTGCTAGAAGCTGATGTAAGTAGCCCATGTCCCTGAGTGTACCGTGTGGTGCTCACCCGTATGGCCGGTGACTCGGGGCCTTCTAATGGCTTCCGCTCCACGATGGCGGTGCTGGTCCCACGCGTGTGACCGTGCCTTCGGGCTTCTGGGCCAGAGGACCTGAAATCCCCCTGCCCGACGGATTCTGCTGCTGGGTAGGAGTTAGTCCCCACAGCCTCGGACTCCGGGTCCGGTAAAGAATCTTCTTAGTCAGGGCGAGCTCTGTAGCTGCCAGCCCCTGACTCCTAGTAACTCTGCTGTTTCCTATGCTGCTTCTCTTCTCCACTCTCCTTGTCTGACTCACCCTGCCTCAGCCCCGGGTTTATACAGGGGAAGTTCTTCCCCTCCCAAGACTGGGCAGGAGGTGTGGCATGCACAGGATCCCTGACCAAAGGACCTCCCACCTGCTCTCAGACATAATATCTCTATCACTGTGGCAACCAGACCCCTGGGGTGTCACACATCAGCCCGTACTAATTTGTTTTTTTATATTGGATACTTTTTTATTACAAATCAGAGGAGGGTTCTTAATTTCTATCACATTATGGTATGCTTTCTCCAAAATATACCAATATTTTTTCAAAATTAAATCTATTTTTGGATGGAATTCTCTAACAAATGGAATACGGGCTTTTTTATCTTTTCCTTCTTGCTGGATCTGGGCTTTTCTTTCTGCCTCCTGGAACAGGTGTGGAGGATAACCTCTTAATTGAAAATTATTCCGCATTTCTCTTAATCTAATTTCTTTAGTACTCGGATTGGTAACTAATTCTATGTACTCTTAAAAACTGCGATTTTAAGAGAATGTGCATCTGCACTATCAAAATGGAGGACACTGTTTCTATCAGTTTGTTTTTTATATACAGTACAGACCTAGTTCAGCGACCCATCTCTGACCCTTTGCATTCAGTTTGGTTGTAGTAAGGACATACAGTACAGACCAAAAGTTTGGACACACCTTCTCATTTAAAGATTTTTCTGTATTTTCAAGATTATGAAAATTCTACATTCACACTGAAGGCATCAAAACTCTGAATTAACACATGTGGAATTATATACTTAACAAAAAAGTGTGAAACAACTGAAAATATGTCTTATATTCTAGGTTCTTCAAAGTAGCCACCTTTTGCTTTGATGACTGCTTTGCACACTCTTGGCATTCTCTTGATGAGCTTCAAGAGGTAGTCACCGGAAATGGTTTTCACTTCACAGGTGTGCCCTGTCAGGTTTAATAAGTGGGATTTCTTGCCTTATAAATGGGGTTGGGACCATCAGTTGTGTTGTGCAGAAGTCAGGTGGATACACAGCTGATAGTCCTACTAAATAGACTGTTAGAATTTGTATTATGGCAAGAAAAAAGCAGCTAAGTAAAGAAAAACGAGTGGCCATCATTACTTTAAGAAATGAAGGTCGGTCAGTGCGAAAAATTGGGAAAACTTTGAAAATGTCCCCAAGTGCAGTTGCAAAAACCATAAAGCGCTACAAAGAAACTGGCTCACATGAGGAAAGCCCCAGGAAAGGAAGACCAAGAGTCACCTCTGCTTCTGAGGATAAGTTTATCCGAGTCACAAGCCTCAGAAATCGCAGGTTAACAGCAGCTCAGATTAGAGACCAGGTCAATGCCACACAGAGTTCTAGCAGCAGACACATCTCTTCAACAACTGTTAAGAGGAGACTTTGTGCAGCAGGCCTTCATGGTAAAATAGCTGCTAGGAAACCACAGTTAAGGACAGGCAAGAAGAAGAAGAGACTTGTTTGGGCTAAAGAACACAAGGAATGGACATTAGATCAGTGGAAATCTGTGCTTTGGTCAGATGAGTCCAAACTTGAGATCTTTGGTTCCAACCACCGTGTCTTTGTGCCACGCAGAAAAGATGAACGGATGGACACTACATGCCTTGTTCCCACCGTGAAGCATGGATGAGGAGGTGTGATGGTGTGGGGGTGCTTTGCTGGTGACACTGTTGGGGATTTATTCAAAATTGAAGGCATACTGAACCAGCATGGCTACCACAGCATCTTGCAGTGGCATGCTATTCCATCCGGTTTGCGTTTAGTTGGACATTTATTTATTTTTCAACAGGACAATGACCCCAAACACACCTCCAGGCTGTGTAAGGGCTATTTAACCAAGAAGGAGAGTGATGGGGTGCTACGCCAGATGACCTGGCCTCCACAGTCACCAGACCTGAACCCAATCGAGATGGTTTGGGGTGAGCTGGACCGCAGAGTGAAAGTAAAAGGGCCAACAAGTGCTAAGCATCTCTGGGAACTCCTTCAAGATTGTTGGAAGACCATTTCTGGTGATTACCTCTTGAAGCTCATCAAGAGAATGCCAAGAGTGTGCAAAGCAGTCATCAAAGCAAAAGGTGGCTACTTTGAAGAACCTAGAATATAAGACATATTTTCAGTTGTTTCACACTTTTTTGTTAAGTATATAATTCCACATGTGTTAATTCATAGTTTTGATGCCTTCAGTGTGAATGTACAATTTTCATAGTGATGAAAATACAGAAAAATCTTTAAATGAGAAGGTGTGTCCAAACTTTTGGTCTGTACTGTATGTCCACATCAAAACCCCCATTCACATTTTTTTATAATAACCGTATCCAAAAAATTAATCTGATGAAGATCATATCGAAGGGTAATTTGTAATTCACTCCACTGTGTGTTCAAATATCCGACAAACTGAAGCAATGTATCTAGTGGCTCCCCCCATACGTAAAAAATATCATCTACAAATCTATGCCATATTTTATTGTGCTGTTTAAACAAGTCATGTGCGTATAGAAATTTCTCTTCAAAATATGACATATCGATGTTTGCATATGGGGGGACACATTAGCGCCCATTGCTGAAACGCGTTGCTGTTTATAAAATGTATCTTGAAAAAGGAAATCGTTTTCATGTTAAACCAATTTCAAGGTTTCAAGAATAAAATCTTTCTGCTTATTTGGAAAGTTTAGATTGTCCAAAAGCCATGATACTGCATTGATTCCCTTTACATGTTCAATCGAAGTGTATAGTTGCAATTATAGCTGTAGGAGAAATACCCTGTATGGTTTTCATTTTCCTATGAAAATTAGAACCATAAGATCTGACATGGCCTCTCCCGTACAATTTCAATGAGAAAAATCACTCCATAGCGCAACTTAAATACCAAATACTAGAACAGGTAGAAATGCCCAGACGAGGAGGTGATATTAAAAAGATCCTATGGCAAAGAGAAGCCTATTGGATCTACACTTTAAATACACTAACTCCTAAGGGTTTGAACCGTGAATATGAGATAAAGCGCTTCATGTCACCTTGTATTTAAGACTGTCTTTTTATATCGCTCTCCTCTCCCTCCTGTTCCAGACAACACGAGCACGATAGATTTAAACATCCAGAGATGACAGCATAAATGGATGAAGACGGATATAAATACTTCCATACAGATTGTATATGAGTGTTTCAGATATTGGTTTAGAATTGCTAGGGATCTAGTATAGATTCAACATGGTATATATAGCAATCTAAGAATTAAATGAGATAACATGTAATAAAAATGTAACAAAAATCTTATATATATATATATATATATATATATATATAGAGAGAGAGAAAAAATATATACATGTGAATTAAAAATTCTAAATAAAAATGGGGCAAATATTGGGAAAATATCTATATTTATATATGTGTATATATGAAAAAAAAAAGAAATGTCATATATTAAAAATAATATATCTTTTGTAAATGTGGAACTACAAGTGCTTCTCACTAAATTAGAATATCATCAAAAAGTTAATTTATTTCAGTTCATCAATATAAAAAGTGAAACTCCTATATTATATAGAGTCATTACACACAGAGGGGTCTATTATATAGAGTCATTACACACAGAGGGGTCTATTATATAGAGTCATTACACACAGAGGGGTCTATTATATAGAGTCATTACACACAGAGGGGTCTATTATATAGAGTCATTACACACAGAGGGATCTATTATATAGAGTCATTATACACAGAGGGATCTATTATATAGAGTCATTACACACAGAGGGATCTATTATATAGAGTCATTACACACAGAGGGATCTATTATATAGAGTCATTACACACAGAGGGATCTATTATATAGAGTCATAATACATAGAGGGATCTATTATATAGAGTCATTATACACAGAGGGATCTATTATATAGAGTCATTACACACAGAGGGATCTATTATATAGAGTCATTACACACAGAGGGATCTATTATATAGAGTCATTACACACAGAGGGATCTATTATATAGAGTCATTACACACAGAGGGATCTATTATATAGAGTCATTACACACAGAGGGATCTATTATATAGAGTCATTACACACAGAGGGATCTATTATATAGAGTCATTACACACAGAGGGATCTATTATATAGAGTCATTACACACAGAGTGATCTATTATATAGAGTCATTACACACAGAGGGATCTATTATATAGAGTCATTACACACAGAGTGATCTATTATATAGAGTCATTACACACAGAGTGATCTATTATATAGAGTCATTACAGACAGAGTGATCTATTATATAGAGTCATTACACACAGAGGGATCTATTATATAGAGTCATTACACACAGAGGGATCTATTATATAGAGTAATTACACACAGAGTGATCTATTATATAGAGTCATTACACACAGAGGGATCTATTATATAGAGTCATTACAGACAGAGTGATCTATTATATAGTCATTACACACAGAGGGATCTATTATATAGTCATTACACACAGAGGGATCTATTATATACAGTCATTAAACACAGAGGGATCTATTATATAGAGTCATTACACACAGAGGGATCTATTATATAGAGTCATTACACACAGAGGGATCTATTATATAGAGTCATTACAGACAGAGTGATCTATTATATAGAGTCATTACACACAGAGGGATCTATTATATAGAGTCATTACACACAGAGGGATCTATTATATAGAGTCATTACACACAGAGGGATCTATTATATAGAGTCATTACACGCAGAGGGATCTATTATATAGAGTCATTACACACAGAGGGATCTATTATATAGAGTCATTACACACAGAGTGATCTATTATATAGAGTCATTACACACAGAGGGATCTATTATATAGAGTCATTACACGCAGAGGGATCTATTATATAGAGTCATTACACACAGAGGGATCTATTATATAGAGTCATTACACACAGAGTGATCTATTATATAGAGTCATTACACACAGAGTGATCTATTATATAGAGTCATTACACACAGAGGGATCTATTATATAGAGTCATTACACACAGAGGGATCTAGTTCAAGTGTTTATTTCTGTTAATGTTGAGGATTATGGTTTACAGCCAATGAAAACACAAAAGCCAGTATTCTAATTTACTGAGTATTAATCCTGAATTTTTTTTGGAAGCTGACAAATATTATGCTCCTTTTAAACTCTGCTAGTTGTGTGCCCAAAACATATCCACACTTGGTCGGTGACCATTAGCATCGCTGTACAAGGATTGCTTAATAAAAATTGTCATCAGACGTGATCAAATATTACTGAGGTAATAACTCTGACATTTTTTGCAAGCTGCAAAATATTAAACTTCATTTAAAATGGTAAAGGCGCGTGGTAAAGGACGGGGAAGTGGCCGTGATGCACAAAGAGGCCGAGGCCGTGGGTAAGATTAAACTGTGCCTGCTGAGGGAGCACAACAAGCACCCACATCATGTCGACCTAGCTTCCTGTCCCACTTTCTATGGCGCCGCAAAACACCACTCTTGAAGCCAGAACAGTGTGAAAAGGTTGTTGGTTGGATAGCAGATAATACTTCCTGTCAGTTTGCCACCTCCACCACCACCCTGTCTTCCACACAGTCCATGGTATATAATAAGTGGAAAATCAAATTACAAGCTGATCCAACTTCAGTGGAAATGCCTCAAGTCAAGGAAATGATGCTCAGTGTGTGTGGCCTCCACATGCCTGTATGACCTCCTTACAATGCCCAGTCATGCTCCTGATGAGGTGGCGGATGTTCTCCTGAGGGATCTCCTCCCAGACCTGGATTAAAGCATCCGCCAACTCCTGGACAGTCTGTGGTGCAACATGACGTTGGTGGATGGAGCGAGACATGATGTCCCAGATGTGCTCAATCGGATTCAGGTCTGGGGAACGGGCGGGCCAGTCCATAGCTTCAATGCCTTCATCTTGCAGGAACTGCAGACACACTCCAGCCACATGAGGTCTGACATTGTCATTCTCTGTCACGACTATCACATGTGCTCAGTGTGAACCTGCTCTCATCCGTGAAGAGCACATGGCGCCAATGTGGAATCTGTCAATCTTGGTGTTCTCTGGCAAATGCCAATCGCCCTGCATGGTGTTGGGTTGTAAGCACAACACCCACTTATGGACGTCGGGCCTCATACCACCCTCATGGAGTCTGTCTCTGACAGTTTGAGCAGACACATGTATGTTAGATGCCTGCTGGATGTCATTTTGCAGGGCTCTGGCACTTCTTCTCCTGTTCCTCCTTAAGGAGGAGGTAGCGATCCTGCTGCTGGGTTGTTGTCCTCCTATGGCCCTCTCCACATCTCCTGGAGTACTGGCCTGTCTCCTGGTATCTGCTCCATGCTCTGGACACTGTGTTGACAGACACAGCAAACCTTCTTGCCACAGCTCGCATTGATGTGCCATCCTCGATGAGCTGCACTACCTGAGCAACTTCTGAGGGTTGTAGACACCGCCTCATGCTACTGTACCTCTGGGGGTGAGAGCAATGACAAAATGCAAAAGTGGCCAAAACAACAGCCAAAAAGGATGAGAAAAGAAAAATGATCTGTAGTCACCCCCTGCAGAACCGCTCCTTTATAGGGGGAGTCTTGCTAATTGCCGATCATTTCTACCGGTTGTCTGTTCCATTTGCACAACTGCAGGAGAAATTGACTCACAATCAGTGTTGTTTCATAACTGGACAGGTAGATTTCACAGAAATGTGATTGACTTAGAGTTACATTGTGTTGCTTAAGTGTTCCCTTTATTTTTTTGAGCAGTGTATGTTTATATATATATATCAAGCTGTCTTACCCCTAAAGAGTCACTCCAAAGTGCCGGCCACAAGGTTCTCCCTTCTGTGTTACTGCCTGCTGTCAAGTGTAATCTATCTATAGCTGCAGATAAGCCTATATGGACTATAAGGCAGTAGTTAGCACTACATTGAAAGGCCAATATCTCTGGTACCATAAAAAAAAAAAAAACAGAATATTTAAAGGAGCAGTGGGAATAAAATAAGAGCAAAGAATGGACACTTATGACCTGGTGACAGGTCCCCTTTAAAGACAAAAATAAGTGTCTTGAGTTAAAGAAAAACAGGGATAGTAGCAGAAAGTCTGAAAAGCTAAAAGATAGAGTCCAGTTTTTAGTGTAGCTACCGGTGGGGCAGAGGGTGCGGTCGCCCTGTGCCCCATGTTCTGAGGGGCCCACACGAAGCTACGCTACTTTTAACTGTATACAGTAAACTCTGAAACCAAGCAGAGAAACACAATCTCTCTTCCACTATGGGGCTTGTGAGCCGGGGCCCCTTCCCCCACGCGGAATTGTTGAAAGCAAACGATGAAAGAGGGAGTGTCAACTGATGTTTCCTCCTCCATCATTTTTGCTGGGTGTCTGACGTGTCAGTGCAGAGGAAATGATGACGTCACTACATAGCGCCCACTGCACTGAGATGTACGGGTGCTCAGAACGCTCACTGCAGAGACCGGAGCAGCAGGGGAATGAGGGGGAGAGGTGAGTGTTGTATTTTTTTTTTAAATCCGTGAGAAAATTATGGTGGCCAGAATAATGTATGGAGCCCTATGGGGACTTGATTATACTTTATGGAGAACTATGGGGAGTGTATATGGAGAACTATGGGGACTGCATTATATTGTATGGAGGACTATGGGGAGTGCATTATACTTTATGGACAACTATGGGGAGTGCAGTATACTATATGGAGGACTATGGGGACTGCATTATATTGCATGGAGGACTATGGGGGTGCATTATACTATATAGAGGACTATCGGGAGTGCATTATACTATATGGAGAACTATGGGGACTGCATTATACTATATGGAGGACTATGGGGAGTGCATTATACTATATGGAGAACTATGGGGACTGCATTATACTATATGGAGGACTAGGGGGGCTGCATTATACTGTAAGGAGGACTATGGGGTACATTATACTATATGGAGGACTATTGGGAGTGCATTATACTCTATGGATGACTATGTGGAGTGCATTACACTATATGGAGGACTATGGGGATGTATTGTACTTTATGGAGGACTATGGGGAGTGCATTATACTATATAGCGAACTATGGGGCGTTCACTATATTGTATGGAGGACTATGGAGGTGCATTATACTATATAGAAGACTTTGGGGTATTTTATACTATATAGAGAACCATGGGGTGCATTATACTGTACGTTATGGAGGACTATGGGAGAGTGCATTATACTATATGGAAGACTATGGGATGCATTATACTATATTGAAGACTATGGGGAGTGCATTATACTATATGGAGGACTATGGGGTGCAGTATACTGTATGGAGGACTATGTGGAGTGCATTATACTGTATGGAGGAATATGGAGAGTGCAGTATACCATATAGAGGACTATGGGGTTTGCAGTATATTATAAGGAGGACTATGGGAGTGCATTATACTATATGGAGAACTATGTGGTGCATTATGTTATATGGAGGGATATGTGGGGGTATGATAATATTTGGAGGGCTATGTGGGAGTCCGTATACTGTATGCAAGCAATTATACTGTGTGAAGGTTTGTGTGGGGTCCATCATATTGTGTGGAGGACTGTGTGGGGCGCCATTATACAATGTGGAGAGGTGTAGGGTCATTATACTGTATGTAGGCCCTTTATACTGCACGGAGGGCTGGGTGGGGGTCACAGTTGGGGTATCATACTGTGTTGGGGTCACCAAACTTTTCAGGGGGGGTTGATGGGTAAGGTTCAGTAGGGTCATCATGTAATGCAGGTGCCGGAATGCAACGCACAGAGACACAAGGCGAGAACAGTCAGAGATGTTTGTAAACAGTTTTATACAACAGGTATACTGAAACAAGGGGTTAGCAACAAGGGTAATGAACAGTGGTTTGAAATATCTGAAAGAATCCGAAATTTCTCAAAGTAAGGCGCAGTCTCTTAAAATAAGGCGCAGTCTCTTAAAGTAAGGTGATGCCCTCAAGCATGAGAGACACCACACAAGTTCTTTAACCGTGAATTTGGCCCTAGCGGGGGTCACCGGTTATTCCCACTAGGCCGTGAGTCTCTTTCCGGATAAATTCAATTAAATCACGTTGTGCTACTTTAGCCCCAACCGTTCCCCTCCCAACCTGAGTACCTAAACCCAATTGTCCCCGGTACCGTGGGTGAGCAGTGGAAGTGACGGCCCTGCTCACGTATGCAGCTCCTCTCTGCTTGGCCGTTGGAGGCAGTCTCTCGAGCCTTGGATAGGGGGGTCCAGGCCTCGTCTGTCGGCGGGCGACGTCGGGTTCCGCGAACTCACTCAGCACCGCGATCAGGTTCCTAGTATCCTCAGCAGGCACAGCACTCGGGTCACAACTGTGATGGATCCGGAGCTCTTTTACCGGTGCCCGGCTGGAGCACCTCTCAGGCCTCTAGATTTGGCCTGTCACGCGGGGTTTCTCAGGACGCAGGGAGCACGTCTGCTCATCTCTGCTGCTTGGCGCCAAAGACCCCTCAGGTTTGGCACGCTGGACTCTTATCTCTCTCAACTCCTTCCTGGAAGTCACCTGATCGGGTCCAGCGTCTGAACCTGCTCCCCCTGCAACTTCCCTTGTATATTTTGGTTCCGCTTGACTGTATCTGGCCAGTAGATGGCAGTCTCGCTCCATCCTTGAAACGTCATGTTAAAGTTCTTTTACAAGCTTTCTTGCCCGTTCTACAATCATACTGTGCGTGTGGAGGGTACTGTGGAGGAATTCACTGTGGGGGTATCTAACAGAGTTTGTCGGGCACTTTTGTTGACATACTTTATGAGTGCAATGAAAGGGGAATCTAAGGCTCCAGTAGAAGGAAAACTAGAGTACCACACAGTAGGTGCAGTAATAGGGGCACATACGGCAGTAGGGGCTCAGTATTGGGGTATCAGCAGAATAAGGAGTTTGTACAGGTTGGAAATAGATGGGGACAGAGAATGAAATGTGAGAAGTCAGATGTGTCTGTTGTAATCTCTGCGTTGAGTGCTGACTGGAAGAAGTTGTTATGTCGGTCAGGGCAATATGGAAAAGTGAACGACTGCATCAGAAAGAACGTCAGCTGCAAGTCACCATCAATAACTGTACTGTCATCTCTTACATCTTCTGCAGGACTGATATCTATCACTATATGGTCACTATATGGCAGTAATTAGTGATGAGCGTGCATGCTAGCAACTGCGCGGTACTCGCCCGAGCATCTCACTGTTCGGGATGCTCGGCGCTCGGCGAGTACATCCTGGATGTTAAGGCGGGAGCTCGAGCCCTGGCCCCGCATGTTTTAACAGCAAATAAACATGCAGGGATTGCCTGCCACTCACTGTAATGGCGCAGCCATTTTGGTTGTGGCATTACAGTGACAGGCTGGCCACATAGCGTCATCGGGTCTACATCAGACCCAGTCACCCTTCAGACAGGCAGAGTAGGGAGAGCTGCTGTGGAGCTACTGTAGGAAGAGAATTGGCAGTTTATTCGTCAGGTATTAGGTCTTCCACAGCTATATATACACATCTGAACTAACAGTCCTTCCAAGGACTAATCCAACTGCATATATTATTATTCCTGGTGATAGCAGGAGTTAGGCAGGCAGAGTTTGTGGAGAGTAGAGCAGAATAGGGTCCATTGCACGTTCTGTCTGCTGTTGTTACAGATATCCATAGCCCTAGATATCAGGGCTAATTGTTTTGCTCTTAATCCTGATTATTTGCTTAAAAAGCAATATAGTACACCATTTTACTGCTCAATTTGCTTGTTAGCACAATACAGCCAGATTTTTTTTATTTTATTCTCATTGCTCTATTGTGGAAGCAGAGAAACTTGTCCATCATCAAACATGATCCAATATTACTGCCGTAATAATCGTAACATTTTTTGGTGCGTGCCAAATATTACACTCCAGTTAAAGTCTGCCAGTTGTGTGTTGTTCAACCTATTCACTCTTAGTCACTGACCTATACCATATCTCTAACGCCACTGCCTAAAACCGTGGTCATCAGACATGATCCAATATTACTGCGGTAATAATCGTCACATTTTTTGGAGCATGCCATATATTACACTCCATTTAAAATGAGCAAGGTGCATGGGAAGGGACGGGGAAGTGGATGATGATGATGAGACACAATTACCAGCAAGTCAGGAGGAGGCCCAGGGTGCGTACGTGGAAGACGAGGTGGTGTACGATGAAGTCACTGCCCCAACCAGGCAAGGTGACATGCATAGCAAGGACAGCAGCACAGAGGGTGAGGGAGGTGTAGCACCACAACAGGCAGGAACAAGCAGTGGGGTTGCCACTGACACAAGGCGGGCAACTGTTCCCCGGAACACCAACACGAGGGAAATTACCAGTCCAACTGATAGGTCTTCCAGAGTGTGGCTCTTTTTAAAAGACTGTCCAGATAACCCCAAAAAGGCCATTTGCAACATCTGCCAGGCCAGCATCAGCAGGGGCAGTAAAACTACCAGCCTGACCAAGACCAGCATGCTCAAGCACATGGCAGCAAAGCACCCGACTAGTAGGCCCAAACACCAAGGTCCATAAACAGTGTCTGTGGCTGACACCACTGCCTCTTCCCCTCTTGTACGAGCACGCCAAGCCTCCGTCCATGATTCTACAGGTGGTAGACCGTCTGGTCAGCGTGGAGGGAGGAGAAGAGTATGGACAGACGTCCTCTTGGTCAGGACAGGGAAGACTTGGCTGTTAGGAGTCTGGCACACATGGCTGACTTTATGTTCTGCTGCCTTTTCCAGAGACCCTCACATTGTACATATTTTGGTCGAGAGTAATTACTGGTTGGTCACCCTTCTAGACCCACGCTACAAGGAGAACTTTCTATCTCTCCTTTCTGTGGCGGAAAGGTCTAATAAAATGCTGCAGTACCAGAAGGCCCTTGTTCAAGAATTATTTAAAAAATTCCAAACGCTGGTGGTAGAGGTCACAGTTCGTTGGACGAGGAAGACACAAATACGATGCAGTAGAGGCAGGGGAACACTGTAAAAGATGTGGGACAGTTTTCTCAGATCCTCCCAGCACCCAGGCCCTGATGCACGGGGTACTCTGACAAGGAGGGAAAAGTTTTGGAAGTTGCCGACCGTACCAACGTCCTCTGTGATTCCTCTGTGCCTTATAACTATTGGGTATCCAAGCTGGACACGTGGCATGAACTGGCTCTCTACACCTTGGAGGTCCTGGCCTGCCCTGCCGCTAGTGTTTTATCAGAGCGGATTTTTCGTGCCGCCGGGGGCATTATAATTGATTGGCGAATCCTCCTGTCAACTGAAAATGCTGACAGGCTGACTCTTACCAAAATGAACAAGGGCTGGATTGGGCCAGACTTCTCAACAGCACCACCGGATGATAGCAGTGGTACATAAAGTCAAATCCAGTGGTTTTTTTTTTGGGGGAGGGGGTGTCTATTCCCATGCACCTCTTCACACCCAGATATGGGTATACACTTCCTGATTTTGTCTATTTTCTGTTGTCCTCCTCCTTGTTCTTCTCCTCCACCACCATATCACCAGGGTGACCGTGATGCAACACCTACATAATTTTTTTAAGGGTGAAATATTTTTAGAGGCCTACCTCTAACATTCTGTATGTTATACAGTATTTTCATATATACCCCCCAGGGGTAAATGTTTTTCAGCCCATGCATTACCACTATAGAAGACCCACTCTTTACCAATGGTATCAATTTTTTTTAATGAGGACCTCCTCTACGTCTCTTCAAAGGGGTATTGGAGTGCATCCAATTTTTTGGCATTCCTTGCAGTCACTGCATGGGCATTACCACTATAGGAGACCCACTCCTTAATAATGGGAACAATTTTTTTAATGAGGCCCTCCTCTACTTCTCTTCAAAGGAGTATTAGAGTGCATCCTAATTTTTGGCAGCCCTTGCAGTCACTGAATGCGCAATATTAGTATAGGAGACACACTCCTTAATAATGGTAACAACAAAGCATAGCCAGCTGATGGCCCTCTAACAATAGTGAAGGTCAACTGCTGGCCCTCTAACAAAAGTAAGGGCCGCCTGATGACCTTGTAAAAATAGGCTTTGTGAATTTCACAGTCCCTCTTTCATAAATGAAACAGTATGTGTCTGATCATGTCTCACACGCCACACGGCCAGATAAGGTAGTAAAATGTTAAAATTACATTTACCGGTGAATGTATTTTTCACCGTTGAAAGCAATGCAAAAGTGCAAAAAGACTACATATGAACATAGCCCAAGGTGTGGAGGAACATTTTTGTTTTTGGTTATTTATTTTGCCTTATATACAAGTCATTACCCTGGAAAGAATGTTCCTTAACATTTTTTCCAGGAAAATCCATTTTGGCTTTGTTTTTGTATGTTTTATTGTCAGTCCATAAAAGTGGCGTAACACTCTGACAACATTGTTCACATCAGTGACCAGGGAGTCAGAGATCCTTCCAGGGGTCTTCCCCATGCTGTTCCCATATCATTAGCACTGTTCCCATTGATTTGACCAATTTTTAGGCCCCCTCCAGACCTCCGGGGGTAGAGGGGGGCCGCCAGAAAAATGCTCGAGTTTCCCTCTGACTTACATCGGGCTCAATGCTCGGGTTGAACACCCGAGCATTACGATTTGCTCAACCCGAGCAACGAGCAACCGAGCATTTTAGTCCTCGCTCATCACTAGCAGTAACACAGTAGGGAAAATAAGTATTCGATACACTGCCGATTTTGCACATTTTCCCACCTACAAAGAATGAAGATGTCTGTAATTTTTATCATAGGTACACTTCAACTGTGACAGACTGAATCTAAAAATATCCATAAAATCACATTGTAAGATTTTTACATAATTTATTTTGCATTTTATTGCATGAAATAAGTATTTGATGCAATAGAAAAACAGAACTTAATATTTGGTACAGAAAACTTTGAAATTACAGAGGTCAGACGTTTCCTGTAGCTCTTGACCACATTTGCACACACTGCAGCAAGGATTTTGGCCCCCTCCTCCATACACATCTTTTCCAGATCTTTCAGGTTTCGGGGTTGTCGCTGGGCAACATTGAGGTTCAGCTCCCTCCAGAGATTTTCTATTGGGTTCAGCTCTGGAGACTGGCTAGGTCACTCCAGGACCTTGAAATGCTTCTTACGGAGCCACTCCTTAGTTGCTCAGGCTGTGTGTTTTGGGTCATTGTCATGCTGGAAGACCCAGCCACGACCAATCTCTTACTGAGGGAAGGAGGTTGTTGGCCAAAATCTCGCGATACATGACCCCATCCATCTTCCCTTCAATACAATGCAGTCGTACTGTCCTCTTTGCCGAAAAGCACCCCCAAGGTATGTTGTTTCCCTCACAATGATTCATGGCTGGGATGGTGTTCTTGGGGTTGTACTCATCCTTCTTCTTCCTCCAAACACGGCGAGTGGAGTTGATATATTTTGTATATTTATAGTTATAGTTTGGTCTCATCTAACCACATGACCTTCTCCCATGCCTCCTCTGGATCATCCAGATGGTCATTGGTGAACTTCAAATGAGCCTAGACATGTGATGGTGTCAGGGTCGGACTGGGGTGCCTAGGGCCCACCAGGGGAAATGACTCTAGGGGCCCACACTACAGCCCACCATAAACGGTTTTATTACTTGTTATGCTTTTCTATAATGCACTATAGTTACATGATTGGCTGCGCTGTGAAGCACCAAGCGGCAGGACTTTGTTCGAACAGTCATTTCGTACTGCCAGAGTCCCTTTAATGGTAACTTGTCACCTTGAAAAACGCTATTTATCTGCAGATATAGGGGTAATCTGCAGGTAAATAGGGTTTAAAGCCTGGTTAGACGGCTTATTGGAAAAGCGTTGGCTACATGGAGAAAATTGCATTTTATTCTCCCTACTGCCACTCGCTTCCTGTTATTGAGTCGGTGCAAGGAGGGAGACATTACAGTCACCGTGAGCTACAAAGTGAGCGTGCTGCAATAACGTTCGGCACCTTGATTGTGACACTTCCATGGAGCCCAACCTCAGGCTGAGCTTCATTGAATGACTAACATGGCAGCAGCACCTGGCAACTAGTGCTGAGCGAGCTGGTCAGATAAGGTGTGATCCCAGCATGCTCGGGTGTTATCTGAGTATCTTGTAGTGCTCTGCTAATATGCTCGAGTCCCTGGGGTAGCATGTTTTGCGGCGGTAGACAGAAGCAACACATGCAGGGATTACCTAACAAACAGGCAATTCCTGCATGTGTTGTGTTGCGGTGACTAATGTCTCTTATCCGACCACGCTCACTCAGCACTACTGGCAACCGAACAGCAACCTGCAACTGCGTCACAGGGGGCTGCATACACCAGCCATTGTGCTATCTAAATGCCGCTGTCATTGATTGACAAGGGCACTTAAATACTCAAAACAGCAGCAATCAAGGCAAGCTCTGAACACTGCTGTTACAGGCAGACGCTGGCTATGTAACACAGCCGACATCTGCCCGGTATGGAGCCGGCTCAGCTCCTGAACCCGCTTCATACAAGCACATCCCAATGGTGACAGTTATGACAAGGTTAGCAAATTTCACTTGTCTGTTCCTAAATGTGGAAAGACAAATGGAATTCCCTAACACATGTGAAAGAGACCTAATAGATTTAGTAAAGGTGCCCCAAGCGTATGAATGTTATTACACACCACAATGCACAGTTACATACACGCATCTTACAAAAATACATATTATTCCAGATACGCCGACGCGCACAAACACGCAGACGCGCACAAACACGCAGATGTGCACAAACACGCAGACGCGCACAAACACGCAGATGTGCACAAACACGCAGACGCGCACAAACACGCAGATGCGCACAAACACATCAGTACATGAATACATGATCTGAACCACCATCATTTGTAATGTCAGGTCAGACCCATATATCTTTGTATCGCATAAACCTACAACTCCCAGTATGTAATTAACAATAGAGATACTGGGAGTTGTTGTTATCAGTCATCATCAGACTGCAGACCATACAGGAACCACAGTACTGATGAGACACAGGCAGGATCACAAATGAACATTTACATCCAGGTATCTTACCTGAGACGTCTTCTCTGATTAGAGTCGTTCGCTTTCTTTTCGTCTCCATCTTGTCCAGACCCCTTGAGGACTTTTCTCATCCACAGCTCGTCTCTGCAGACTTCCATCTTCTCCGTTCTTCTGCAGCACATCCCGACACGATGTCCTTAAAGATAGCAGTGTCATTATAATGCTCCTGAATAAAAATATCTACACTGAGCCCCTGAATAAACCTAACTCTTACAATGCTTCCTGCACAAAACATGACATACACTCTACCCCTCTTATGGTACCTGCTCTCCACACTGTCCTCTCCTTACCATACTGGGCCCCCTCTTCACACTGTCCTCTCACACTGTGTCCCCCCTACCAGGGCCGGCGTCAGCACCCGGCGCACCCGGGCAAATGCCGGGGCCCTGAGCAGGCAGAGGGGCCCACTGGCGGTCGCGCACCCCACTGGGCTATGGGCGGAGGAGAGCGGTGTCAGCGCCCGCCCTTCTCCCCCGCTTGCTCAGGGCCCCGGCAGCCCGATACTTACCTCTCCCCGTGCCTCCGCAGATCAGCTGTCTTCCTGCTCTGCGCTTCCTGTGACGTCTCAGGTCAGAGGGCGCAGTGACGTCTTTTCACCGCGCCCTCCCCTGAGCCGTCACAGGGAGCGCTGAGCGGGAAGACACCGACAACGCTGGAGTTCGGACCCGGGCAGCGGGCAGCGGGCAGCGGGTAGCAGGTGAGGAGAAGGGAGGTGAGTATTTGATTTTTTTTTTTTTAATGTATGGAGGCATGGGGCAGTATAAAGAGAGGGGGGGACATCCTGCATGGGGCATTATAAAGAGAGGGGGGGACATCCTGCATGGGGCATTATAAAGAGGGGGGGGGGGACATCCTGCATGGGGCATTATAAAGAGGGGGGGGGACATCCTGCATGGGGCATTATAAAGAGGGGGGGGGCATCCTGCATGGGGCATTATAAAGAGGGGGGGCATCCTGCATGGGGCATTATAAAGAGGGGGGGTGACATCCTGCATGGGGCATTATAAAGAGGGGGGGCATCCTGCATGGGGCATTATAAAGAGGGGGGGTGACATCCTGCATGGGGCATTATAAAGGGGGGGGACATCCTGCATGGGGCATTATAAAGAGGGGGGGACATCCTGCATGGGGCATTATAAAGAGGGGGGGGCATCCTGCATGGGGCATTATAAAGAGGGGGGGGGACATCCTGCATGGGGCATTATAAAGAGGGGGGGGGCATCCTGCATGGGGCATTATAAAGAGGAGGGGGCAGCCTGCATGGGGCATTATAAAGAGGGGGGGGGGGGACATCCTGCATGGGGCATTATAAAGAGGGGGGGGGACATCCTGCATGGGGCATTATAAAGAGGGGGGGCATCCTGCATGGGGCATTATAAAGAGGGGGGGTGACATCCTGCATGGGGCATTATAAAGGGGGGGGACATCCTGCATGGGGCATTATAAAGAGGGGGGGACATCCTGCATGGGGCATTATAAAGAGGGGGGGGCATCCTGCATGGGGCATTATAAAGAGGGGGGGCATCCTGCATGGGGCATTATAAAGAGGGGGGGGACATCCTGCATGGGGCATTATAAAGGGGGGGGGACATCCTGCATGGGGCATTATAAAGAGGGGGGGCATCCTGCATGGGGCATTATAAAGAGGGGGGGGCATCCTGCATGGGGCATTATAAAGAGGGGGGGGCATCCTGCATGGGGCATTATAAAGAGGGGGGGGCATCCTGCATGGGGCATTATAAAGAGGGGGGACATCCTGCATGGGGCATTATAAAGAGGGGGGGACATCCTGCATGGGGCATTATAAAGAGGGGGGGGCATCCTGCATGGGGCATTATAAAGAGGGGGGGTGACATCCTGCATGGGGCATTATAAAGGGGGGGGACATCCTGCATGGGGCATTATAAAGAGGGGGGGACATCCTGCATGGGGCATTATAAAGAGGGGGGGCATCCTGCATGGGGCATTATAAAGAGGGGGGGCATCCTGCATGGGGCATTATAAAGAGGGGGGGGACATCCTGCATGGGGCATTATAAAGGGGGGGGGACATCCTGCATGGGGCATTATAAAGAGGGGGGGGCATCCTGCATGGGGCATTATAAAGAGGGGGGGGCATCCTGCATGGGGCATTATAAAGAGGGGGGGCATCCTGCATGGGGCATTATAAAGAGGGGGGGGCATCCTGCATGGGGCATTATAAAGAGGGGGGGGCATCCTGCATGGGGCATTATAAAGAGGGGGGGCATCCTGCATGGGGCATTATAAAGAGGGGGGACATCCTGCATGGGGCATTATAAAGAGGGGGGGGACATCCTGCATGGGGCATTATAAAGAGGGGGGGGCATCCTGCATGGGGCATTATAAAGAGGGGGGGTGACATCCTGCATGGGGCATTATAAAGGGGGGGGACATCCTGCATGGGGCATTATAAAGAGGGGGGGACATCCTGCATGGGGCATTATAAAGAGGGGGGGGCATCCTGCATGGGGCATTATAAAGAGGGGGGGCATCCTGCATGGGGCATTATAAAGAGGGGGGGGACATCCTGCATGGGGCATTATAAAGGGGGGGGGACATCCTGCATGGGGCATTATAAAGAGGGGGGGGCATCCTGCATGGGGCATTATAAAGAGGGGGGGGCATCCTGCATGGAGCATTATAAAGAGGGGGGGGACATCCTGCATGGGGCATTATAAAGAGGGGGGGGCATCCTGCATGGGGCATTATAAAGAGGGGGGGGCATCCTGCATGGGGCATTATAAAGAGGGGGGGGCATCCTGCATGGGGCATTATAAAGAGGGGGGGACATCCTGCATGGGGCATTATAAAGAGGGGGGGGACATCCTGCATGGGGCATTATAAAGAGGGGGGGGCATCCTGCATGGGGCATTATAAAGAGGGGGGGGACATCCTGCATGGGGCATTATAAGGTGGGGAACAGCCTGCATGGGGCATTATAAAGGGGGGGGCAGCCTGCATAGTGCATTATGTGGGGGGGAACAGCCTGCATGGAGCATTATAAGGGGGGGCAGCCTGTATGGGGCATTATGTGGGGGGTAACAGCCTGCATGGAGCATTAAAAGGGGGGGGCTGTATGGGGCATTATGTGGGGGGTAACAGCCTGCATGGAGCATTATAAGGGGGGGGACAGCCTGTATGGGGCATTATGTGGGGGGTAACAGCCTGCATGCAGCATTATATGGGGGCCAGTATCCTGTATGGAGCGTTATAAGGGGACTGGTATCCTGTATGGAGCGTTATAAGGGGACCGGTATCCTGTATGGAGCCTTATATGGGGGCCAGTATCCTGTATGGAGTTTTATAAAGGGACCAGTATCCTGTATGGAGTGTTATATGGGGGCCATTATCCTGTATGGAGCTTTATAAGGGGACCAGTATCCTGTATGGAGCGTTATATGGGGGCCAGTATTCTGTATGGAGCCTTATATGGGGGCCAGTATTCCGTATGGAGCCTTATATGGAGGCCAGTATTCCTTATGGAGCCTTATATGGGGGCCAGTATTCCGTATGGGGCCTTATATGGGGGCCAGTATTCCGTATGGGACCTTATATGGGGGCCAGTGTTCCGTATGGAGCCTTATATGGGGGCCAGTATTCCGTATGGAGCCTTATATGGGGGCCAATATTCCGTATGGGGCCTTATATGGGGGCCAGTATTCCGTATGGAGCCTTATATGGGGGCCAGTATTCCGTATGGAGCCTTATATGGGGGCCAGTATTCCGTATGGAGCCTTATATGGGGGCCAGTATTCCGTATGGAGCCTTATATGGGGGCCAGTATTCCGTATGAAGCGTTATATGGGGGCCAGTATTCCGTATGGAGCCTTATATGGGGGCCAGTATTCCGTATGGAGCCTTATATGGGGGCCAGTATTCCGTATGAAGCGTTATATGGGGGCCAGTATTCCGTATGGAGCCTTATATGGGGGCCAGTATTCCATATGGAGCCTTATATGGGGGCCAGTATTCCGTATGAAGCGTTATATGGGGGCCAGTATTCCGTATGGAGCCTTATATGGGGGCTAGTATTCTGTGTGGAGAGATTCACTGGTTTCTGAGCTATTGTAGAATTTACAATAGATATCACTCATGTAATGTAAGAAGTGAAATCTTTGCATTGTAGTATATATATATATATATATATATATATTTCTCCGCTGTATCTGACGCGCCCCTGGGCCTGTGTCGCGCTGCGTTGCGCATGCGGGAGCTTACCCGGAGCCGGATCTCTTGAGGGTTGTAGTCTCGTGGCGGTGATCCGGTCCGTGCCCAGGGAGTCAGACTAAGTGGCGCTGTATTAGCGGTAGATGTTGGACGACTACGCCACCCGTTGAGTACAGCTAAGGAGCTGCTGCTGCAGGGCAGACCGCTGAGGCTGGTGGTAGGATTGTGCAGCGTGATAGTATAACCCCCAACGGGAGGGGTATGGCCTCAGGGCAGCCGACGTGGATGATGGGGGTAGCAGGAACCACTCAGAGACGGTACGGTGTAGTTCAGGGTCTTTACTGGTGACAACGATAGACCCTCCCGGAGTACTGGCTAGCGATTGGGGCCTGGTCAGTCCTTGAGCAGATGGGATCTCCCCTGGCCAGGTGGAGTTGTAGGCCTCCCAAACTGACTGTACTCTTCTGGCTACCTTGCTAGAGGCGGGTATAAGTAGCCCACGTCCCTGAGTGTACCATGTGGTGCTCACCCGTATGGCCGGTGACTCGGGGCCTTCTAGTAGCTTCCTCTCCACGACGGCGGTGCTGGTCCCATGCGTGTGACCGTGCCTTCGTGTTTCTTGGCCAGAGGACCTGAAATCCCCTGCCTGACGGATTCTGCTGCTGGGTAGGAGTTAGTCCCCACAGCCTCGGACTCCGGGTCCGGTAAGAAATCTTCTCAGTCAGGGCGAGCTCTGCAGCTGCCAGCCCCTGACTCCTTGTAACACTGCTCCCACAGAGCTCCTGTTGTTTCTTCCCGTAGCTGCTTCTCTTCTCTGTCTCTACTTCTGGCATGGCCCAGGAGCTGGGCCCAGCCGGAGCCACAGCTCCCTGTCAGCCCTCCTGGCTGAACTCTCCCTCTGAACTCACTAACCCTGCCTCAGCCCCAGGTTTATATAGGGGAATTTCTTCCCCTCCCAGGAGTGGGCAGGAGGTGTGGCATGCATAGGATCCCTGACCAAGAGACCTCCCACCTGCTCTCAGACATAACATTGCATTACTGTGGAAACCAGACCCCTGGGGTGCCACATTCCCCCCTAGTGAAATTTAGTACTCCGGGACTAAACATATTTTTAGAAAAACATAACAAGGTATAACAATAATAATACAATAAGAAAAACACATAAGGGTGGTCACGGCATGTCCGCAACCGGGTGCAGTCTTTGAAGGAAACAAAGGTGTCCATTTCACCAAAACAGGGAGACGTAACCAGGTAGGGGTCTGTCCTGCCCCGAGTCCTTAACAGTCTTTTAGTCCATCCTGGGTTACGCTCCACTAACTGTAGAAAGGATTCCTGGTAAATCCACCAAGGACTCCTATAAATTACTAGAAACACATAATTATTTACAGGATATGGCCGCTCTCAGTCCTCGGCCAGTGGGGATAAGGATTGGCTGCTCACAGTCCTCAGCCTGGTAAGGGATAGGGGATGGCTGCTCACAGTCCTCAGCCTGGTAAGGGATAGGGACACACGGGGAACAATTCACTAATCCCAACGGGGACCATATTTTAATTAGCAGCAGTCCTTGTACCCTAACGGGTAACTATGTACAGCTCTTTATTCACGCTACTTCCCTTCAGTAGCTATGTCCTCTTTGTGCTCCCTCCTGAGGGTAGTCCTCAGACCCGTCCGGGTTCTCTTGGCTTTCCTCGTATTGGTAGTACTGCAGCTCCTCCTCGGTTAGCTGGGTTAGTATCTCTGCGACAGTCCTCCTCCCAGGTGGCCAGGACTTTACCTCCCTTTGGGCTGCCCCGGTTAATTGGGCCACCAGGATGCTCACTTTTTGCTCCTCTGTGAGGGGGTACACCTGGAAGAGGCTATCCAGCTTTTCTCTAAAGTCATGCAGGGTATGTGACTCCCCTGAGTACTGGGGTAGCCAGGCTGCCCCCGGGATATAGGGCATGGTGAAAGGCATGACCGCAACAGCGGTGGCGCTGGCGGGGGTTGAAGCGGTGAAGCTCTCCTCCGTATCCGGCATCCTTCTCCCCCCTAGTGGACCGTGGCCTACCTTGCGATGATCCTCTTCCGTAGGCCGCGGCTCCGCAGTGGATCGTCAGGGTTGAGGACCTTCCGTCGCGCTCCTGTGACGTCGGCGTCTGCTGGGCTCCTTCCACGACCTTACGCAACGTCCGGACGTGAGGCGGGGCTTCAGTTCTCGCGCGCTTTCGGAGTCCACGCCCCTCTTCTTCCCGCGCGGCGTCCTCAAGATGGCGTCCAATGGCGGGAAAACTCCACGTATGGCGGGAAGAAGGCCGAAGATGGCGCCGGATGGCGGGAAAACTCCACCACAGGTAAGTTTGAACAGTCTTTTTCAGGCACGCAGTACCCGGTGGTTGCGGGCACGAAATCCTGCCGACTACGCCAAAAGTTGACGCGCCCCTGGGCCTGTGTCGCGCTGCGTTGCGCATGCGGGAGCTTACCCGGAGCCGGATCTCTTGAGGGTTGTAGTCTCGTGGCGGTGATCCGGTCCGTGCCCAGGGAGTCAGACTAAGTGGCGCTGTATTAGCGGTAGATGTTGGACGACTACGCCACCCGTTGAGTACAGCTAAGGAGCTGCTGCTGCAGGGCAGACCGCTGAGGCTGGTGGTAGGATTGTGCAGCGTGATAGTATAACCCCCAACGGGAGGGGTATGGCCTCAGGGCAGTCGACGTGGATGATGGGGGTAGCAGGAACCACTCAGAGACGGTACGGTGTAGTTCAGGGTCTTTACTGGTGACAACGATAGACCCTCCCGGAGTACTGGCTAGCGATTGGGGCCTGGTCAGTCCTTGAGCAGATGGGATCTCCCCTGGCCAGGCGGAGTTGTAGGCCTCCCAAACTGACTGTACTCTTCTGGCTACCTTGCTAGAGGCGGGTATAAGTAGCCCACGTCCCTGAGTGTACCGTGTGGTGCTCACCCGTATGGCCGGTGACTCGGGGCCTTCTAGTAGCTTCCGCTCCACGACGGCGGTGCTGGTCCCATGCGTGTGACCGTGCCTTCGGGTTTCTTGGCCAGAGGACCTGAAATCCCCTGCCTGACGGATTCTGCTGCTGGGTAGGAGTTAGTCCCCACAGCCTCGGACTCCGGGTCCGGTAAGAAATCTTCTCAGTCAGGGCGAGCTCTGCAGCTGCCAGCCCCTGACTCCTTGTAACACTGCTCCCACAGAGCTCCTGTTGTTTCTTCCCATAGCTGCTTCTCTTCTCTGTCTCTACTTCTGGCATGGCCCAGGAGCTGGGCCCAGCCGGAGCCACAGCTCCCTGTCAGCCCTCCTGGCTGAACTCTCCCTCTGAACTCACTAACCCTGCCTCAGCCCCAGGTTTATATAGGGGAAGTTCTTCCCCTCCCAGGACTGGGCAGGAGGTGTGGCATGCATAGGATCCCTGACCAAGAGACCTCCCACCTGCTCTCAGACATAACATTGCATTACTGTGGAAACCAGACCCCTGGGGTGCCACATATCTCTGCATCATGAATCGTGGTATGTGTTAAAGGGGCCCACTGAGACTCTTTCGCCCGGGGCCCAGAAAAACCTGGAGCCGGCCCTGCCCCCTACACTGCCCAGTCTCTATACTGTGCATCTTCATCACACTCCCCCTCCTCAGCATACTGTTCCCTCCTTGCTGTGCCCTCACACTGTTCCCCCCATACTGCCGCATCTCTATACCTTCCCCCACACTACCTAGTCTCTGTGCTGTGTCACCTCACACTTTTTTCCCTCCATACTGTCTCCTCACACTATTCCTCTACTCTCCATACTGTTTCTTCATACATCCCCATTCTGTTCTCGCACCCATTCCCACCCCTCCCCTAGTTCACCATACTGTTTCTTCACACATCTCCCCATTATGTCTCCTAAAATTTCTCTCCCATCTCTCCCCAAATATAATAAATCTTCAGAAGAGCACACAGACATGCAGAAGCGCGCTTACACACACGAAAACAAGCGCACACAGATACATACTAAGGGCTCTTTCACACGTCAGTACGTGCGGTGACAGTTTCCACATGTACCAGAGACATTGGTACACACAGACCCATTCAAATGAATGTGCACATGTCAGTGTGTGTTCACTTTCCACAGACCATGTGGTGTCCGTGGGCAAAACACGCTGACATGTCTGTTTTTTACATGCTGCACCTCCCGCAAAACGTCCTGCACACTGATGACAGTTAGCGCTGCCCTCATCATAGATCCCTGCCGGCGCTGCAATCAGCAGCAGGGTCAATGATGAGCGTAGTAGTCTACTCCCGCCATGTCCAACTGTAAAATTAGGAATAAAATAAAAAAATCCTTATACTCACCTCTCCTAAGTGTCACCCGCTGTAATCCGTGCGAGCGCTCACGCCGAGGAGAATGACTCCTGCAGCGAGTGGACCCCGGAGCTGCGATCAACAAGTGGTGCCCTGTCAAATCACTGAGCGCAGCTCCGGGGTCCACTCGCTTCAGGAGTCATTCCCCTTGGCGTGAGCACTCGCACTGATTACAGCAGGTGACACTTAGGAGAGGTGAGTATAAGGATTTTTTTATTTTATTCCTAATTTTACAGTTGGACACGGCGGGAGTAGACTACTACTCTCATCATTGACCCTGCTGCTGCTGATCGCAGCGCCGGCAGGGATCTATGATGAGGGCAGTGCTCAGCACCCGGCTCTTGGGAACAGCGCTTACTGTACACTGATTCCCAAGCGCCGGTATGTGTCACACGGATGACACACAGGTGGACACGGATATCCCCAGTTACGTAAATATCAGGACATGTGAAAGAGCCCTAATATACACACGCAGATACAGATACTCACAGAAATGAGGACACGTACACACTCAGACAATCACGCACAAAACTGCAGACACGCAGGGAAGTACGCACACACGTGTGAAGACACATATACACACGTAGACATGCAGGCTCTCAAATACATACACACAAGCACATGCAGGCATATACACACTACACACACACACGCATGCATGCAGGCATATACACACACACACACATATGCAGGTATATATATACACACCCATGAAGGCATATACACACACACGCAGGCAGCCATATACACACACAGGTATATATATATACACACACACAGGCATATATATACACACACAGGCATATATATATATACACACACACAGGCATATATATACACACACAGGCATATATATATATATATATATATATATATATATATATATATATACACACAGGCATATATATATATACATATGACGCGCCCCCTGGGCCAGTGTTGTTAGGGATACCCGGAGCCGGATCAGATGGGGGTTGTAGTCTCCGAGTGGCTGTGACCCGGTCCGTGCCCAGGGTGTCAAGCTCAGTGTGTGGCAGTCCTTATGATGTTACTAGATGTTCTTTTGTGTCGACTACGCCACCCGTTGAATTGCGGTCAATACGGCCGCCGCTGCAGCAGGGTCCACTGAGGCTGGTGATGTGTGTGCAGCTTAGGTAGTATAACCCCCAACGGGAGGGGTATAGCCTCAGGGGGTCAGCCGTGGAGGATGGTGGTTGTGAAGGTGCAGCAAGGAGACTCAGAGGCATAAAATGCAGTTCCAGGGTTTTACTTACTGGTGTTGCTC
Organism: Phyllobates terribilis; assembly: GCF_046119375.1. Lineage (NCBI taxonomy): Eukaryota > Metazoa > Chordata > Amphibia > Anura > Dendrobatidae > Phyllobates > Phyllobates terribilis. The sequence goes on from NW_027362762.1 coordinate 945,555,574, forward strand.
GGGTCACTGTGTACAACAGTGACCACCCAAGCCGTGCTGCGTCCACCAGGTCCTGGACTCGGTCAACTCCCAGGCAACTCCGGAGTGTGGTCCTGAGCTCCTTTCTGTCTCTCCCTTCTTCTGGCCGTTCCCACCAGGGATCCACCTAAGTCCGGCTCCCTCGGGCCTCTTGTTGGTCAAGCCTCCTCTGGGCTCCCTGACCCTATTCTTGGTCTGCCTTCCGGGTGGATTTAGTGGGTGATCGTGGCAGATCCTGCCCACGACCCCCGGTTCCCGGCTAAGGTGTGCTGTAGCCTCTGCCAGCTTGGGATCCGGTACCCTGTTGCCGACCCTTCACCCTATTAGCTCTCTTATGGGCTCTTGGGGTCCCCTCTGCGCCTCTGGGTCTCTCTCTCTTCTCCTCTGCTCTGCCTCTCAGGTTACACTCTGACAGACTGACTGACTGACGTCTCACAGACTGACCCTGATCTAAGATGGTTCCCACCTTATATACTCCCTCTATGTGTGAGCTCAGGTGACCAGCACCCAATGAGCTCCTAACTTTACCCAGGCTGCTCCCCCTATCTGCCCCTACACTACTGGGATGTTCCACCCCCCTCCCACTCCAGCCAGGAACAGACACTGTCGTACCTGCACATTTCTCTAGTGGGAGTACCATCGGTCTGTTCCCCGGAAATGGGATGTGTGTAGTGCATGCAGCCTACTAGCTCAGTTCCACACTCCATCCTTACCCGGGAGTGGAATATCACACCTCTGGGTTGAGGTGCAATACCCCTGTAGCAGCCGAATCCTCAGGGTGCTACATTCCCCCCTGGTAAATCACAGCACGTCCTCGGGCTGTAAAATATAAACATCCAAAACATACAATTTTTTTTTTTTTCATAAACATAAACATAGAAAACATCATATATATATATCAGCAATAAACTTTTCATATAAATAACATTCTTGTTTCTGGTTCCTCCGGTCACGGTGCAACTTGTGACCGGGTAAAGTGCGACAGTCTCTCTTGGAATAAAACAGTTCCCTATAAAACCGGTAGGGGGCGCTTTAGGAAGCGCAACTATATACAAGGGAATATGGCCGCTCTCAGTCCTCGGCCAGTGGGAATAGGGACACACGGGTTTCAGTTCAATTGGCTGGTCCCAACGGGGACTATATTTTAACTAGAACAGTTCTTATACCCTGACGGGTAACTATGTACAGTCTCTCTCTACCGTACTTCAACGACGGCGTCCTCCTGCTCCTTCTTTAGATTCTTCAGACCCGTCCGGGTCCTCTTGCTCCTCCTCACACCGCAGCTCCTCCTCCGTCAGGCGATGCACATGGAGGGCGTAGGGTCCTTTGGCACACTTGTGCCGGGTGAAGGTGACCTCGTCCCCTACATACAGGTCACGACCTCTGTGTCCCTCCGGCAGATGGCTTTCTACGTCTCTGCGGGTTACAAAGACGTCGCCGGGGGTATGATGGTCTCTAATGAAGCCCCATCCGTGCTGCATGTTGAATTTTATCACAGTCCCGGTGGAAGGGGAACCATGTGCTGCACGGGGATTCCTCCTGGTCCGGCTCTTCTGCTCCACGCTCCTTATCTGCGCTTGCTGTTCCCGGACCCGCCTCTCTCTCCGCTCCCTCTCGAAGACCTCGAGCTGCTGCCGGCAGCACTCTGCACGCTCTGCTGCGGCCGCCCGAGTCTCCTGAGTGAACCCCATGAGGTCTTCTCCGGTGGGGTCCCACTCGAACTGTGCCTCCTCCAGCGGGGGCGAGGTCCTCTTTACAGGCTTCGGAGCCGGAATCAGGGGCTCGTCTAGGGGTCTCTCTTTCCGGAGTCGGGGATGGTGAAACTCCGGTGGCCATATGAAGGGCTGCCCATCCGGGCACGTATGCTGGGCAAATAGATCCTCACCCAGGTGCGGTACTCTAGATGTTGAGGGCGCGTTGATGGTAGTGGCGCCCGGGTCGACCAGGCCTTGCGACCAGGCTTGGGGCACCCTAAAGGCAAAGGGCACCGTAAGAACGGCGGCGCCCGTGGTTACTCGGCCCTGCGGCCAGGCCGGTGGCTCCGCGGAGGTAGGGGGCGCTGTTGGTATTGCGGCGCCCGGAGGTACTAGGCCTTGCGACCAGGCCGGTGGTATTTCCTGCTTGGCCACGCTCGAGGTCGAGGCGTGTGACGTCACAGGGGTCGCGGCCGCGGTTTCCGGTTGAGGCCTAGTCGGCGGCGGTGACGATGCAGCGACAGGCACGGCAGGGGGAATTTCGGGCTCTGCGACGGGGAGCTGGGGCAGGCACGCGGTTTCCCGGCTCGGGGTAGAGACGTCCCCTTTACCTGCCTCCGTCCGTTCAGCTCCCTTCTCGGCGCCGTCTCCTGCCTTCATTCCTCCTGCGCCATCCTCAGAGGCGGTCTGTCTCCTCGTCTTGGGTGGCGGGCTCCGCTGACGGGTTTCGGTCTGCTGGGCCATCTCTCGGCTCCACTCCGCCAACGTCTCCCGCTGCACCCGGGCCATCCTCCGTGCGAGGCCCTCCAGCGCGGTCTGTGCACACTCCCGGTCTCGGGGGAGCTGTGCTAGGATCTCCAGCAGGCCTTCTGGAGTGGCGACCTGCAACAGGCTCCTGACCACTGGGTCGGTGCTGCCTGACTCTCCCTCCATCTCCGGGTAGGCTCTCTCTGGACTCTCTTCCAGACGTCTTGTCTCCGGGTGCGCTCTCTCCAGACTGCTCCAGGCTGCACCCATCTTCGTTCTCTTGTTCTGTCTCCGCCCCCATTGAGGGTGGTCCCGGGGCAACTTAGTGATTGTCGGTTCCAGGGGCAGTTCTCTCACGCTGATGGACACTTCCAGCATCACAGTCTCTATTGGTGGGCGCGGTTTCCGCTTTTGGCGCCATTCTTCGACCTGGCCCACGATGGGAGGTGACCTCTTGCCACCCTCTGGCACGCCCATAATGGCGTCCGCTCTTCCAAGGCGGGAAATCTTTGGAAATGGCGGGAAAAAGCTGCAAATGGCGGACAACCGGCGGGAAACGACCTGCGATGGGGCCCGTTGGCGGGGACCCTCCGGAACCGGCGGGAGACTTCTTTTTGAGGTAACGGTGAACTTTTCTTCAGGCACGCAGTACCCGGTTGTTGCGGGCACGTTATCCTGCCGACTACGCCAAAGTTGACGCGCCCCCTGGGCCAGTGTTGTTAGGGATACCCGGAGCCGGATCAGATGGGGGTTGTAGTCTCCGAGTGGCTGTGACCCGGTCCGTGCCCAGGGTGTCAAGCTCAGTGTGTGGCAGTCCTTATGATGTTACTAGATGTTCTTTTGTGTCGACTACGCCACCCGTTGAATTGCAGTCAATACGGCCGCCGCTGCAGCAGGGTCCACTGAGGCTGGTGATGTGTGTGCAGCTTAGGTAGTATAACCCCCAACGGGAGGGGTATAGCCTCAGGGGGTCAGCCGTGGAGGATGGTGGTTGTGAAGGTGCAGCAAGGAGACTCAGAGGCATAAAATGCAGTTCCAGGGTTTTACTTACTGGTGTTGCTCGGGTCACTGTGTACAGCAGTGACCACCCAAGCCGTGCTGCGTCCACCAGGTCCTGGACTCGGTCAACTCCCAGGCAACTCCGGAGTGTGGTCCTGAGCTCCTTTCTGTCTCTCCCTTCTTCTGGCCGTTCCCACCAGGGATCCACCTAAGTCCGGCTCCCTCGGGCCTCTTGTTGGTCAAGCCTCCTCTGGGCTCCCTGACCCTATTCTTGGTCTGCCTTCCGGGTGGATTTAGTGGGTGATCGTGGCAGATCCTGCCCACGACCTCCGGTTCCCGGCTAAGGTGTGCTGTAGCCTCTGCCAGCTTGGGATCCGGTACCCTGTTGCCGACCCTTCACCCTATTAGCTCTCTTATGGGCTCTTGGGGTCCCCTCTGCGCCTCTGGGTCTCTCTCTCTTCTCCTCTGCTCTGCCTCTCAGGTTACACTCTGACAGACTGACTGACTGACGTCTCACAGACTGACCCTGATCTAAGATGGTTCCCACCTTATATACTCCCTCTATGTGTGAGCTCAGGTGACCAGCACCCAATGAGCTCCTAACTTTACCCAGGCTGCTCCCCCTATCTGCCCCTACACTACTGGGATGTTCCACCCCCCTCCCACTCCAGCCAGGAACAGACACTGTCGTACCTGCACATTTCTCTAGTGGGAGTACCATCGGTCTGTTCCCCGGAAATGGGATGTGTGTAGTGCATGCAGCCTACTAGCTCAGTTCCACACTCCATCCTTACCCGGGAGTGGAATATCACACCTCTGGGTTGAGGTGCAATACCCCTGTAGCAGCCGAATCCTCAGGGTGCTACACATACACACATATATATATATATATATATATATATATATATATATACACACACACACACACACACAGGCAGCATATACACACACACACATGCAGGCAGCATATACACACACACACACACACAGTCAGGCAGCATATACACACACACACACAGGCAGGCAGCATATACACACAGGCGGGCAGCATATACACACACACACACAGGCAGGCAGCATATACACACACAGGCGGGCAGCATATACACACACACACACAGGCAGGCAGCATATACACACAGGCGGGCAGCATATACACACACACACACAGGCAGGCAGCATATACACACACACACACAGGCAGGCAGCATATACACACACACACACAGGCAGGCAGCATATACACACACAGGCAGGCAGCATATACACACACACAGGCAGGCAGCATATACACACACACACACACAGGCAGGCAGCATAAACACACACACACACACAGGCAGGCAGCATATACACACACACACACAGGCAGGCAGCATATACACACACACACACACACAGGCAGGCAGCATATACACACACAGGCAGGCAGCATATACACACACACAGGCAGGCAGCATAAACACACACACACACAGGCAGGCAGCATATACACACACACACACACAGGCAGGCAGCATATACACACACACACACAGGCAGGCAGCATATACACACACACACACAGGCAGGCAGCATACACACACACACAGGCAGGCAGCATATACACACACACACACACACACAGGCAGGCAGCATATACACACACACAGGCAGGCAGCATATACACACACACACACAGGCAGCATATACACACAAATTCATCAAATTCATACAAACACCCACAAATATTACACTACCTGTACAGTACATACAGACGCGCTCCTAAGGCGGAAGACAGCAGTGCAGAGTGCGATGTGACGTCACTTTCAGCAGACGTGCGGCCCTGTTTGCTGAGTGTGACGCTGCAGTGCGGCTCCTGCTCTGCTCTTCGGCTCTCCTGCTCCCAGGCCCCTCCCGCTACTGTCCTGGGCATCGCGGCGGTGAGAGTGCGTGCGCGCGCCCTTAAAGGGCCCGCGACCACTTTTTTTTTTTTTTAAATTCTCCTCTGTCTTCTCTGCAGGAGGCCCGGGGCCCACCGGGAAATTTCCTGGCATCCCGCCAGGCCAGTCCGAGCCTGGATGGTGTGAACAGGGGGACCTTGAGTTCCCTGCGGGGTTTCAATCCATGACGGTGTAATGTGTTACTAATGGTAATGTTTGAGACTGTGGTCCCAGCTCTCTTCAGGTCATTAACTAGGTCCTCCTTTATAGTTCTGGGCTGATTCCTGACCTTTATCAGAATCATCCTTACCCCATGAGGCGAGATCTTGTATGGAGACCCACATCGAGGAAGATTGACAGTCATATTGTGTTTCTTCCTATTTCTAATAATTGCGCCAACAGTTGTTGGCTTCTCACCTTGCTGCTTGCCTATTGTCCTGTAGCCCATCCCAGCCTAGTGTAGGTCTATAATTTTGTCCCTGGTGTCTTTAAACAGCTCTTTGGTCTTGGCCATGATGGAGAGGTTGGAGTGTGATTGATTAAGTGTGTGGACAGGTGTCTTTTATACAGGTAAGGAGTTCAAACAGGTGCTAATTAATACAGGTAATGAGTACAGAGTAGGAGGGCTTCTTAAAGAAAAACTAACAGGTCTGCGAGAGACAGAATTCTTGCTGGTTGGTAGGTGATCAAATACTTATTAAATGCAATTTAATTATGTAAAAATCATACAATGTGATTTTCTGTCTGTTTTTTAGATTCTGTCTCTCACAGGTGAAGTGTTACATGCATGCCACAAGGTTCAGATAGGGGCGAGACAGGTTACATGAATTCTTTGGAATCCTGGGGGAACCGTTACTCAAGGCGACCATAGACCATGTGCTGCAGCTTCTCTCAGGCACACAGGGGTATTGACCCTCAGGCACAAACACGTAGGTTGTTTCACTTGCTGACCAGACACATTTGACAAGAGTCCTCATAAACGGTAGAACAGTAGCATTAGAAGCCACACAGCCAGTGTACGTTAAAGGGGTTGTACACTACTTTATATTACCCCCCAATGTATCCCCCCGGGGCCCCTAAGACATTTTGTAAATACCTTATGTTGCACACAATGCCTGTGAGCGGCGCTATCACTGGCCACTCACAGGTATCAGGTGACCCCCGGCTGCAGCCTGCTCCGACATCCACTGATGTCACGACAAGTGCTGGCAGCAGCCAGGGATCTTTGTCTTCCGCGTTCCAGGTGGATGCTAGGCTGTGGGTGGGGTCACACCTGGCATCCACCGCGCGCTCTGCCTCTTCCCATTCATTGGGAAAGTGCGCGGTGGATGCTGGGTGTGACGCGGTGGTTACCCCGCCCACAAACCAGCAGACACTGCGGGGACCCCAGCGCTGAGTCACGCCTCACTTGTGATGTCAGCGTGGGGTCATATGATGCCTGTGAGCGGCCACCGATAGCCCCACTCACAGGCATTATCAGCAACATAAGGCATTTACAAAAAGTCTTAGGGGCCCCGGGGGGATACATTGGAGGGGGGGGGGGTAATATAAAGTAGTGTACAACTTCTTTAAGTCTTATGAGCAACAGGCTCCAGTGACAAACAGTAGTTTCCTTAGCAGCACAGTAGTTCACAATCTTCCCAGTAGTACAGGACAGCACAGTTCTAATGCAAAGGTACTTTAATGAACACAGCATTCTTTACAGCACAGTGAAATGGGGGGGGGGGTTTGCTGAGGGAGATGATCCTTGTGATACCATTTCTTCCAGTTCTTATCTTCATGCCTGACAATACTCTGCACTGCTTGGTCAGGAACTCTACCTGACCTGTGCTTGGCTTCACTCCTGACTTGAATCCTTTTCACTTGCAGGGGCGCTTCTGTGAGATATAGAACACACACACCACCTTTCTCTTTGGTTCCAGCCAGACAGTAAACAACTTCCCCACAATCCCCCTGGAGCTTTGCTAAGATACTCCTCTTCTCCTGTGACTGAGTTAACCCCTCTAGTTGCTGGATGCTTTTAAAGTGCCAGCACTATTTCTGCATGTCACACTCTTCCCTCCTTTTTGAATGTCGTCTTCGACATTCGTCTTAATTGGTTAATCTGACCAATTCTGAGACAGTGGAGAAAGATGGATAACTTTATATACAAATTGGCATTATGGGATAGGTATAATGTTCATAAACATTGATAACAACCTAATCTTACGACCTTTTTCTTGTAGGATGCCTGTAATAAATAAACAGTTAACACAATTAAAACAATCAGCATCTCTCCAGCTGGAGCTTTTCGTACGTCTTCAACCAGCTCTCTCGTTCTATGCTTTAACAGTTCTTTGTTTCTACAAAGTCTTTTAAGGAAAATCAAAGCATGAAAACAAGTCTTTCCAGTAGGCAACATCTTCCATACTGCCTCTCAGTGGTGAATACCACTCAAGTGGGCTTACCTGGTCCACAGGCAGAGATACCTGTTTCCAGTCGACAGTCCTTGTGTTATGGGTCCGGGTGGTGGAACCTCTGTGCTTCAGTGCAAGGAGTGACCAGAGGGGCGTGACTAAGTACCTACTCGGCCTGACCAAGGTCGCCCGGCGGCTCAATTGACTCCGTGAACCAGGGAGGGACCGAGCAGGGGGACCAGGTGCCACTCTGGTACCGACCTTGTGTGAAAGCAGGTGACTCCCACGGGTCAAATGGCAGGAACTGACCGGTACAGCGGATGAGCACGGCTGGAAGGCTGACGGGTGGTCCGGGTAGACAAACCTAGCGAGCACGACAGGTAACAGGCAGGTGCTCCAGGTAGGCAGGCGGGCACAACAGGTAACAGACAGGTGCTTCCAGGTAAGCAGACTGGCGGGCACAACAGGTAACAGGCAGGTGCTTCCTGGTAAGCAGGCTGGTGAGCACGGCAGGTAACTAGCAGGCAGACTGGCAAGCAGGACTGACAGGCAGACAGGCAGGACTGACAGGCAGACAGGCAGGCAGGACTGACAGGCAGACTGGCAGGCAGGACTGACAGGCAGCGGGACCTGAGGGCTGAAGCAAGTGTTAGCACATGGAACAACAACCATTGCACAGGCACCTCCATATTGGAGGAGGTGCTTTAAATAGGGGAAGTCCTCCGGTCATTGGCCGGGGACTTTTTAGGACGGCACACGTGGCCCCTTCAAGAGGGAGGGAGTGCGCGCGCGTGCCCTAAGCCTGGGAAGCTGCGCACTGCGTGCGCCACAGAAGCTGCAGGACGGGAGCCGGAAGACGCCGGACTAGGGCCGTGGCGGTGAGGGGAAGGGCGTCTCTGCCAGGCAGGAGGCAGAGATGCCGATGCTACACCTTGGCACTTGAGTTGGTTCACCAAGTGTCTCATACATCAGCACCACTGGCCTCCTCACTTCTCAAGTTGACATCCTCCTGGTGGGTTGTTCCTCAGAGACCACGGGTTCTTCGGTCACAGAAGTTTCTTCTGCCGCACTCATTTCCCCTGCTTCCTCAGATGCTCTTGGAGCTGCCTCTGTAAGTTCCTGTACTTCTCCTGAGTCACTTGTTTCTGCATGGTCTGGTAATTTCGCTCCTCCTGAGTGTCGATCGGTCTCTTCAGGGGCTGGTGTTCGATCATCAGATCTGAATTGGACTTCATCTGTACTCCTTGGTACAAACTCTGGAGCCTCAAGACTTAGTTCACTCTCCTGAGGATGGTACATACCTCTCCTTGCCGGTCCGTGAAATACGATGGTGTGCTCTTCTTCACTGGAACTTTCAAGGTCACTATCCACCTCCGGAGCTTCAGTCTGTGGTGGTTCCTTAGTCGATCTTGGATGATGTCTGTCTACTTCTGGGAAGTCTTGTTGTGGTGGGAGATAATCACAGGGTAGCCTTGTCCTTGCGTAACCACTTTGGACGCTATGTTGTATGCCTCTGCCACCCATTCCTTCCATTTCCGAACGTACTCCGGATACGTTCCGTAAGTCTCTGACATTGGAGTATCAAACATGATGTCGATTGGCAGTCTTGGCGATCGTCCATACAATAGGAAAAAGGGTGAGTAACCCGTTGCATCGCTCTTTGTACAGTTATAAGCATGTACCACTTTTGACAGAGAACTCTTCCAGTCTTTCTTCTCATAAGCTGTTAAAGTGCACAACATTGACAATAATATCCAGTTAAAATGTTTCACTTGTCCATTAAACTCTGGGTGATAGGGCGTTGTGTGGGATCTCTGAATTCTACAGTATTTTGCTAGCTTGGCAAAGAGCTAGTTCTCAAATTCTCTTCCTTGGTCGTGGTGTAACCTCATAGAAAACCCAAACCTCAAAGTAAAATCATTGAAGATCTTCTCTGCTGCTGTTCGACCCGATTTATTGGTGGTGGCATATGCTTAAGCAAGTCGAGTGAAATGGTCCATCACCACCAAGATGTATTCGTAACCACCCTTGCACGTCTCGAGATGTAGGAAGTCTATTGAGACCATTTTAAATGGATACGTAGTTTGGATGTTGCCCATAGGTGCCCGGGTTGATGTGTTGGGACGTTTATCTTTCAGACACCCACACTCCCTTGTCACGTACCTCTCAATATCTCTCTGCATGTACGGCCAGAAGAGACATTCACAGATCAAATTTGTTGTCCTTTCCACTCCCAGGTGTCCCATGTTTTCATGGAGTTCTTTGAAGACTGACCTACGGAATACTCTGGGTAGTACCAACTGCCAGTTTTATCCTCCTTTATGATACAGGATACTGTCTTCACTGAGGTAGGGCTTCTTCCATTCTTTAATTAAAAGAGATACTGCTGGTGACTCACTCCCATTTACTTGGAAACCGATTTTGGTCCACATAAAGTCGTATTCTACCAATTATCTGATCTTCCTGTTGTGTTCTACGGAATTTCCCTTTTGTTAGTTGTTGAATAGACCGGGGGTGATCTTGTTCTCTCACTTTTATGGTGGTTTACACCGTCAACGGACACCACAATGGTGTGTCTTCCTCTTGATAGGCTTGTACCGCTTGGGTAGTGCTTGCAATTGCTTCCAGACTGACTTCCTCTGAGCATTCTTGCATGAACTCCTCAGGCTCTAGTGGCATTCTTGACAATCCATCAACATTGCATTTTCTTGGCCTGTACTTGATGCTGAAATTGAAGTCAGCTAGTTCAGCGACCCATCTCTGACCCGTTGCATTCAGTTTGGCTGTCGTAAGGACATAGGTCAAAGGGTTGTTGTCAGTGTATACCTCAAACTCTTTGCCGAGCAGAGATAATCTCTAAATCGTTCACAGATAGCCCATTTCAAAACCAGGAACTCCAATTTTCCGGAATGTAGATGATAATTCTTCTCAGCGTCTGTCAAAGTTCTAGCACCGTAACCGATGACTTTCATTTTTCCATGTTGATGCTGATACAGGGCAGCTCCCAGTCCAACTTGAGAAGCGTCACAATGAAGAACAAATGGTAAATTTAAATCAGAATATCGCAAGATGGGTGGTTTTACCAGGTAGTTTACTAGTTCTTCCAATACCTCCTGGTGGTCTGCTGTCCAGAGAATGGGCTGTTGGGACGAAACGGCATTGTTTCTTTTAAGCCCCATCCTACCCGCGTTCTTCTTTTTCTCCGTGGATGTTGTCGTCTCTGTCGTTCCCCCCAAGAGGAGGTATAGTGGGGCAGCAATCCTGGAGAAGTTCCAAACGTAAGTACGATAGCAGGAGAGGAACCCTAATACCTGCCTCAACTCCCTGACGGTAGAGGGCGGCTTGTCTTTTAAGGCCTGTACGGGAGTGATTTCTACTGGGTCCATGGTATATCCTTCTCCGGACACAATTTTCCCTAGAAATCGGACTTGTCTTTTGAACAGTTCACACTTCTTTGGGGTCAACTCAACTCCGTGTTGTTGATACCGTTGTAATACGGTCCTCACGTGTTCAACATGCTCCCGGAAGGTTTTGCTGTGTACCACATTGTCATCCAAGTACCTCTGGCAGATATCATCCCTCAATCCTTCTAAACATGTCTCCATGCTCCTCTGGAATTCTGCTGGAGCTGAACTGAGCCCAAACGGTATGCGGATCCACTCATACTACCCCCACGGTGTGATGAATGCTGTCAAGGGTCTACTGGACTCCACGACAAACCCTTAGTGGTATGCCTTACCCTGATCGAGGACAGAGAACCAGGTGCTTCCTGATAGGCTATCCAGCATATCTTGGATCTTTGGTATTGGGTGTCGATCAGGTACTGACTTTCGGTTTAGTTCCCAAAAATAACAACAGAGTCTCAGTGTACCGTCCTTCTTCCTAACACAGACAATAGAAGAGGAATAAGACGACTTCGCCTTTTGGACCCAACCTCTGTTGAGATCTTGTAAATATTCTTTCACTTCATGATGTAATGGTTTTGGCACAGACATGTAATTTCTGTTTACTGGGGTCGTGTCTTTCAAATTGATTTTCAACTGCAACGATGGGATACAGCCTATATCAGAGTCATCTTTGGAGAACGCTTGACACTCTTCTCTCAGCATATGTTTTGCTACCGCTAGATCTTCAGCACACAAGTGTTCCAGGGGTACTGGGGGATCCCAGGACTCAGAGGTAGGTCATGCAATTTCTTCCCCTGCGCAACCCCTGTTCTTTGGTGGGGAGGCTGAATTCACTGTAGAACCCTGGGCGGGTCTCAGACTGGCTGGATATACCGTTTTAACGGTTTCGATGTGACCTAACACAGTCTTTGCATCCAGTCTAATTTCGTGTCTGGTAGTATTTAGAGATGAGCGTTGTTCTACTCGAACTGTTCGCCAATCTCAAATTCGAGCTGTTTTGGGCGGTGTTCGAGCCGTTCGGCGAACACGAACGATTTGAGAAAAATTCGGCTGTTCGAGGTTATGTTCGATAACTGTTCGTGCACCAAAATCATAACTGGATTTTTTCTCAGTAATGATGAAAATTAATGTTAATACGCAGTTTGAGTGTACAGCGGGGTGGGGGGAGGGGCAGGGGATGGATCTCTGCAGGAATAATGAAGAACTCCATTTTTTTTTCTCTTTCCCGCATTTACAGTGGGGAGGTGCAATCTGTCAGCCTATCAGCAGCGCACACACGGAGCGAAGTGCTTTTTTTCACACAAGCAAGGGCATGTGTCATTGGCAGTGTATGTCACATGTCCTTGCCCTATAAGACCCAGCCATTTTCCCTGTCGCAACCATTTTCTCACTGCTGCAGCTGCGTGTTAGACGGCACCGCTGTTGCTGTGTGCGCTATACCTTGTTAATTTCAAGCCAATTTTCGCACAAATCTACAGATAGCTTGGGAGTAGGGAATAGTTGTGATTGCAGTCCTTTTAAGGACTAGGTTACAGCATTTCCTACGACTTTTATCAGGCAGGTCTGTGCTCTTAAATAGATAGATTGTGGGAGTAAAGACTAATTGTAATTGCAGTCCTTTTCAGGACTAGGTTACATCAGTTCCTATCAGTTTTTGCCAGGCAGGTCTGTGCCAGTGCTGTGCAAGTTTTTTTCACAGCATTTGGCTGAATCTAGCAAAGCTAATCCTTTTTGGCCTATTGCAGAGTGTGTTAGTCAGTGGAGTAGCCTATCTGTGTTGCAAGATATACCACCTGTGTATAGAATACCAATTTTTTTACTGCACCTAGTGTAAAATCTTTTGGGCATAGCATCATTCTATTAGTCCATCTATACTGACCTCCATCAGGTTGCAAACTGAATATAATTTTTTTCTGCATCTAGCTCTGAAAAAATATTTGGCCTTCTAGCAGTGTATGGGACTTGTTCTATTAGTCCATCTATACTGACTTCCATCACGCTGCAAATTCAAAATAATTTTTTGTCTGCATCTAGCTCTGAAAAAATATTTGGCCTTCTAGCAGTGTGTGGGACTTTCTCTATTAGTCCATCTATACTGACCTCCATCAGGTTGCAAATTAAAAATAATTTTTATCTGCATCTACCTCTGAAAAAATATTTGGGCTTCTAGCTGTGTGTGGGACTTGTTCTATTAGTCCATCTATACTGACCTCCATCAGGTTGCAAACTGAATATAATTTTTTTCTGCATCTAGCTCTGAAAAAATATTTGGCCTTCTAGCAGTGTGTGGGACTTTCTCTATTAGTCCATCTATACTGACATCCATCAGGTTGCAAATTAAAAATAATTTTTATCTGCATCTAGCTCTGAAAAAATATTTGGCCTTCTAGCAGTGTGTGGGACTTTCTCTATTAGTCCATCTATACTGACCTCCATCAGGTTGCAAATTAAAAATAATTTTTTGTCTGCATCTAGCTCTGAAAAAATATTTGGCCTTCTAGCAGTGTGTGGGACTTTCTCTATTAGTCCATCTATACTGACCTCCATCAGGTTGCAAATTAAAAATAATTTTTTGTCTGCATCTAGCTCTGAAAAAATATTTGGCCTTCTAGCAGTGTGTGGGACTTTCTCTATTAGTTCATCTATACTGACCTCCATCAGGTTGCAAACTGAATATATTTTTTTTCTGCATCTACCTCTGAAAAAATATTTGGGCTTCTAGCTGTGTGTGGGACTTGTTCTATTAGTCCATCTATACTGACCTCCATCAGGTTGCAAACTGAATATAATTTTTTTCTGCATCTACCTCTGAAAAAATATTTGGCCTTCTAGCAGTGTGTGGGACTTGTTCTATTAGTCCATCTATACTGACCTGCATCAGGTTGCAAATTAAAAATAATTTATATCTGCATCTAGCTCTGAAAAAATATTTGGCCTTCTAGCAGTGTGTGGGACTTTCTCTATTAGTCCATCTATACTGACCTCCATCAGGTTGCAAATTCAAAATATTTTTTTGTCTGCATCTAGCTCTGAAAAAATATTTGGCCTTCTAGCAGTGTGTGGGACTTTCTCTATTAGTCCATCTATACTGACCTCCATCAGGTTGCAAACTGAATATATATTTTTTCTGCATCTACCTCTGAAAAAATATTGGGCTTCTAGCTGTGTGTGGGACTTGTTCTATTAATCCATCTATACAGACCTCCATCAGGTTGCAAACTGAATATAATTTTTTTCTGCATCTTCCTCTGAAAAAATATTTGGGCTTCTAGCTGTGTGTGGGACTTGTTCTATTAATCCATCTATACAGACCTCCATCAGGTTGCAAACTGAATATAATTTTTTTCTGCATCTACCTCTGAAAAAATATTTGGGCTTCTAGCTGTGTGTGGGACTTGTTCTATTAGTCCATCTATACTGACCTCCATCAGGTTGCAAACTGAATATAATTTTTTTCAGCATCTAGCTCTGAAAAAATATTTGGCCTTCTAGCAGTGTGTGGAACTTGTTCTATTAGTCCACCTATACTGACCTCCATCAGGTTGCAAATTCAAAATAATTTTTTGTCTGCATCTAGCTCTGAAAAAATATTTGGCCTTCTAGCAGTGTGTGGGACTTTCTCTATTAGTCCATCTATACTGACCTCCATCAGGTTGCAAACTGAATATATTTTTTTTCTGCATCTACCTCTGAAAAAATATTTGGGCTTCTAGCTGTGTGTGGGACTTGTTCTATTAGTCCATCTATACTGACCTCCATCAGGTTGCAAACTGAATATAATTTTTTTCTGCATCTACCTCTGAAAAAATATTTGGGCTTCTAGCTGTGTGTAGGACTTGTTCTATTAGTCCATCTATACTGACCTCCATCAGGTTGCAAACTGAATACAATTTTTTTCTGCATCTACCTCTGAAAAAATATTTGGGCTTCTAGCTGTGTGTGGGACTTGTTCTATTAGTCCATCTATACTGACCTCCATCAGGTTGCAAATTGAATATAATTTTTTTCTGCATCTAACCCAGCCAATAGTTTTGGCCTAATACCACAGTTTGGCCACTCAGCTCTGCTCGGTTCCCATCCATTGTTTTTTTGTGCAAACAACTCCAGAGTTGTGAATTAGTTAACCACCAAAATGAGTGGAAAAAGGCCTGCTGCTGGTGGAAAGGGGAATAGGTGTGTTGGGAAGGGGAAAAAAGGTTGTGTCCGTGGGGTAGGTGTTAAAGCAACAGTAACATCTGCAGAAGAAAGACCATCTTCCAGCCAAACTAAAATGTCTACTTCTTTTAGCGGACAATGTGATAAGATCCCTTTCTTACGGCCACGCCAATCGCTACAAATTCCAGATGAGGCACAAAAACAGCAGGTGCTTCAACGGATATCAAGTGCTCCTTTAAGTGGGCTCTCCTCCACATCAACTTCAACATCACAAATACTCCAGTCCTCAAAGGTGTCACCCAAATCGCACTTGCTTCCTCACAGCTCCCAAATCTCCAGCTGCCCGTCTGAGTATGAGGTAGAACAGATGCTTGAGTCTGCAGAGCTGTTTACTCATACTATAGCCTGGGAATCAGAGGTCGACTCCAGCGCTTCTGTGAATCCAGACGAGGAAATGATCTGCACTGATGCCCAGAATCTTTATGAGTCGGATCCAGGACCAGACGCAGAAGGTTCTGACCATAATGTAGACCCTCATTACCAAACTGTAACTCCTGTTGGTGGAGACAATGAGGAAGACGATGATGAGACTCAAATACCTGATTGGAGCGACAACTTTAGTTTTTTGTCAGGGCAGGAACAGGTTGGCTCTGAGGACGACGGGTGTGATAACGCACAGGGTGATGATGATGAGGTTGGAGATCCCACTTACTGTCAACCCACAGTCAGCCAAGAGATGAGGTCAGCAGAGGAGGTGGAGGAAGATGCTAGTGACGACGAGGTCAGGTTGCGCCTTCCTGGACAGAGACGTAGTACTGGAAGCACGTCAACAGCTGCATCCTCAAACACAACTCTGCCTCTCACCACAAGTCGTGGTGGCTCTTCAGGTCGCATGGGTGCTAAGCCTTGCATAGCCTGGGCATTTTTTCAGATCGATAAAGATGACCCAACTCGTGTTATCTGTAACATTTGTCAGCAAAAGCTAAGTAGAGGCCAAAAATTACATAGTTTGAGTACTTCATGCATGAACCGGCACATGGACATGAAGCATAAGTTGCAGTGGGAAGCTCAGTGTGCTACAATGCGGCCTAGCCGGCCGGGTCAACCACCGTCTGCCATATCTTGTGCATCCGCGGCCTCTTCATCCTCTGTAACTGGGGGGACAGCAGTCACACCTGTTTTGGGGCGCAGACCTGCCACCTCTTTACCCGCAACAGCCAGTGTGATTGGCAGGTCATCATTTTCTTTGGAGGTGGTAACACCAGCTGGTGTTGAGCGCTGTCCGACATCGATAGCACCACCTTTGGATCAAGGCAACCTAACATGTCCGCCTGCATCTTCCTCACAGACCGGCAGTTTGCCCGGGACACCCTTATCAACCCCGTCTAAGCACAATAGCCAGCCCTCGGTCCCTCAGATGTGGACAAGTAAAAGACCATTTCCTCCTAGCCATGAGAAAGCTAAGAGGTTGAATTTCACCATCTGCAAGCTCTTGGCTACAGAAATGCTGCCTTTCCGCCTGGTGGACACAGAGGATTTTCGAGACCTTATGTCCGTCGCAGTGCCCCAGTACCAGATGCCCAGTCGGCACTACTTCTCAAAGAAAGGTGTGCCTGCGCTCCACCAGCATGTCGCACACAACATCACCGCTTCTTTGAGAAACTCTGTGTGTGACAGGGTGCATTTCACCACAGACACTTGGACGAGTAGGCATGGACAGGGGCGTTACATGTCGCTGACTGGGCACTGGGTAACTATGGTGACAGCAGGACAAGGGGCTGCTGTCCAAGTCTTGCCGTCCCCACGAGTTGTGCGTCAATCCTCTTTATGTCAAAGTTCCTCCACTGCTTCTGCCTCCTCAACCTCCTCTCGGTCTTCCACCTGCACCCAAAGCCTGTCTGGTCATGCCACAAGCTTTCTAACTGCGCAGAAGGGATCCTGCACACCTCCTTACTATGCTGGCAGTAGGGCTCAACGTCATCAGGCGGTTTTTACTTTGAAATGTCTGGGAAATGTGAGTCACACAGCTGAGGAGTTGTGGTCAGCTCTGGAGAACCAATTTCATGAATGGTTGTCTCCACTGGACCTGAAACCAGGGAAGGCCGTGTGCGACAATGCTGCAAACCTGGGTGCGGCCCTTCGCCGGGGCAATGTCACACACGTGCCTTGTATGGCTCACGTGTTGAACCTGGTTGTCCAGCAATTTTTAGCCCACTATCCCAGACTAGATGGCCTTCTGCAGAGGGCACGGTCGCTGTGTGCTCACTTCCGCCGTTCGCATCCCGCAGCTCAGCGACTCACATCTCTACAGAAGTCGTTGGGCCTGCCACTTCACCGGCTAAAATGCGATGTGCCTACCCGTGGAATTCAACTCTGCACATGTTGCAGCGACTGTGGCAGCACCGACAAGCCCTGGTGCAATACGTTCTGACGTATAGCCTGGGCCAACGAGATCCAGAGGTGGGGCAAATCACGCTGGAGGAGTGGTCTCAGATCAGGGACCTATGCACCCTTCTGCACAGTTTTGAAATGGCGACGAAGATGTTTAGTGCTGACGATGCCATTATCAGCATGACTATTCCGGTGATTTACATGCTGGAGCACATGTTAAACAGAATT
Source organism: Phyllobates terribilis (assembly GCF_046119375.1). Taxonomy (NCBI): domain Eukaryota; kingdom Metazoa; phylum Chordata; class Amphibia; order Anura; family Dendrobatidae; genus Phyllobates; species Phyllobates terribilis. The sequence goes on from NW_027362762.1 coordinate 945,573,531, forward strand.
CGGAGTCAGGTGGTGGCACAAGAGGAGGTGGAGGAAGTAGAGGAGGAGGAGTCGTATGCGGAAGGGCTAACATCTGCAAGGTCCAGACGGTCGGCAGCACCAAGGCGGCAGGCATGTGAGGGTGGGGGAGATGGTTTTACCAGGGCGCATGGTAGCAGCCAAACTAGTGAGGAAGGTGCAGGAGCCCAGGAAGAAGTGGAGGACGAACTGATGGAAGACTCATCAGATGAGGGAGACCTTGATCACATTTCTGTTGTGCGAGGTTGGGGGAGAGGACAGAGGAAGGAAGCATGATTGTTACCTCGCCACCAACACAACAGGGACTTGGTGCTCCTGGATGCGCAACACACATGAGTGCCTTCTTGCTGCACTACCTGCAACATGACCCTCGAATTGTGAGAATTAGAAATAATCCTGACTACTGGGTTGCCACACTGTTAGATCCCCGGTACAAAAGTAAATTTGCAGAAATTATTCCTGCCATAGAAAGGGATGCACGCATGCAGGAGTATCAGCAGAGACTGTTGCAGAATCTTACATGTGCTTTTCCACAAAATACCAGTGGTGCACGTAGTGAATCTCACAGTTCCAACTTGCCAACCGTGGGACCGTCAAGTGTTCAGCACTCAAACCGTAACAGAACCACAGTATCTGCTGGTAACATCAATTTTGCGGAATCATTTCACCACTTTTTTAGCTCATCCTTTGCAAGGCCACAGGAGACAAGAAGTCTGACACATAGTCAACGCCTAGAGACGATGGTACAGGAGTATCTCCAAGTAAACATTGAAGCCACGACTCTGTCACTGGACCCTTGCTCTTTTTGGGCTTCCAATCTGGATAAATGGCCGGAGCTAGCCACTTACGCCTTGGAGATCTTGTCATGCCCCGCAGCCAGCGTTCTGTCTGAACGTGTGTTCAGCGCTGCTGGTGGTGTGCTGACAGATAAGCGCACGCGGCTCTCTACTGATAATGTAGACAGACTCACGTTCATAAAGATGAACAAATCATGGATCCGAAACGACTTTTCTACCCCTGTGTCATCCTGGGGAGAGTAAAAGCTTGATGATTGGTTAAAATCACCCTACCAACCGTTTTAAGCTTTCAAATTACTAATCATGTTTATCTGTATCTTGGCTGGAAAATAATTTGGGCTTTGTAGCAGTGTGCAGCACTGATCCTATTAGGCCATCTATACTAAGCTCCACCAGATTTAAAATTACTAATAATTTTTAGCTGCATCTAGCCCGGAAAATAATTTTGGGGCTCCGAGATGCGCAAGACACATAAGTGCCTTCTTGCTGCACTACCTGCAACATGACCCTCATATTGTCAGAATTCGAAGTAATCATGACTACTGGGTTGCCACACTCTTAGATCCCCCAAACTTTTCGATCAACCTTTTCATTTTAATAAAGACCAAAAAAATGGTCATTTTTGAAATTATAAGCATTAGCAGGTTATTAGAAACTGAAATCAAACAGTTTTCAACTCAAAACTTTATTCTAGGTGATGTTACATTTTCACATAGGACCCCTTGTTCGAAAGGAGCTTCTGAACTCTCTCGTCCATTGAATTTGTCAGGTTTTGGATGGTTTCTGCTTCAATTGTTTTGCATGAGGACAGAATACCCTCCCAGAGCTGTTGCTTAGATGTGAACTGCCTCCCGCCATCATAGACACTCCTTTTAATGATGCTCCAGAGGTTCTGAATGGGGTAGAGGTCAGGGGAGCATGGGGGTCACACCATAAGTTTGTCCCCTTTTATGCCCATATCAGCCAGAGATGCAGATGTTTTATGTGCAGCATGAGATGGTGCATTATCATGCAAAAAAATGATCTTGCTGTGAAATACACGGTTCTTCTTCTTGAACCATGGCAGGAAGTGCTGTTTGAGAAAATCCACATACATTATGGAGTTCATCTTTAGCGCCTTCAGGGATCCTAAAGGGGCCGACAATCTCTCTCCCCATGATTCCAGCCCAAAACATTACTCCACCTCCTCCTTGTTGGCGCTGTAGCCGTGTTTGCGTGGGGTGTCCATCAACCAGCCATCCTCCACTCCATCCATCTGGACCATCGAGCGCTGCACGGCACTCATCCGTGAACAAAACAGTTTTGAAATCAGTCTTCATGTAATGTTTGGCCCACTGGAGCCGTTTCTGCTTGTGTGAAGTGGATAGAGGAGGTCGACAGGATGGCGTATGCACAGCTGCAAACCTCTGAAGGACCCTGCATCTTGTTGTTCGGGGGACGTTGGAGGCACCAGCAGCTTCAAAAACTTGTCTGCTGCTATGACAAGGCTTTTTTGCCGCTGCTCTTTTAACCTGACGTAATTGCCTGTAGGAAAGAGTCCTCAATTTGCCCTTATCAGCATGCACACGTGTGTACTGTGAGTCAGCTACATACTTCTTGATTGCCAAGACACTTCATCCTGATCATCGCACAATGTTGATTGTAGTCATGCCTTGACCTAAACACTCCACAATTTGTTGCTTCTCAGCAGCCGACACATCCTTTTTCTTTCCCATTTTGGCAGAAAATGTAGGCTGCTTAATAATGTGAGACAGCCTTCTTAAGTAGTCTTGCCTTTCATTGGACACACCTGCCAAACTAATTAGCACAGGTGTCTGCAATTGCTTACAGTGATATAAAGAGCCCTGACACACATCACCATCAATGAGTTTAACTGACAAACAAACAAATTCTTCCCTTATCACTCCTAAACACTTTTTGCATAATAATTTGGAACACAGTGTACATGTGCTTTTCCACAAAACACCAGTGGTTCACGTAGTGAATCTTACAGTTCTAACTTGCCAACCGTGGTCTGTATGGAGTTGTTCAATAAAGGGCCCAAAATTAAGATAACATAGATGGGAGAGGTCTCTATGAATAGGAATTCCTAAGTATTTGATACCCTGTCAGGGCCAGGCAAAGGGAAAGTTGGACTGGATGGAATCCTATATGGATTTGGGGAGGGAGACATCGAGGGCCTCAGACTTCGCTGCATTGATTTTAAAATTTGACCATGTAACAAAGTGATCTATTTCAGCCATAACAGCATGGATGGATATATGTGATTGAGTGATATATACTAGGACATCATCAGCAAATAGAGAGCACTTGTACTCGGTGCCTCCCACCTCAATCCACCTAATATTGGGGTTATGGCGAATTGATGAGAGCAGGTGCTCCGTCACTAGGATGTATAAGAGAGGGGACAGAGGACATCCCTGCCTTGTCCCATTGGTGATTGTGAAAGGTGATGAAAATGTTCTGATGCACCCCCTGGGCCTTGGGACACCCGGAGCCGGACCCTTTTTGGTGGATGCTGGTGGTTGTAGTCTTCGTGGTGGCGACCCGGTTCCGTGGCTCAGGGTGGTCAAACCAGTGGCGGAACTATTTATGTGGTTTTGATGTTTAAATGTCCGACTACGCCACCCGTGGATTGCGGTCAGAGTGAACCGCCGCTGCAGGGCAGACCGCTGAGGCTGGTGTTGTGGGTGCAGCAGAGCGTAGCATAACTCCCCACGGGAGGAGTATAGCCTCAGGCCAGTGTATGCGGAGGATGGGGGTGATGGTGCAGGGCAGCAGCAGTAACGACACGGAGTCAGTGATGCAGTCCAGGGCCTTTACTCACAGTTCTTATTATCCAGACCACGTCTGCAGGTAACGGCTGCCCACGTCGTACTGTGCTCACCAGGTGAGGGGCTCAGACAACTCCCAGATAACTTTGGAGCGCTTCACAGGACCCCCTTTGTGTGTCCTTTGTCTGGCCTTTCTTACCAACCCTTCTGTCCGGCTGCCTCGGGCCTCCTCTTGGTAAACTTGGCGCCAGTTTCCCTGACCCTATGTGGTGCCTTCCTAGCGGGTGTAGCGAGGGGCTGCGCCACATAAAATGTCACAGCCTCCGGTTTCTATCTGAGGGTCGTTTCCTGCCTCCACTAGTTTCGGGGACCGGTCTCCCCCTTTGGCCTGACCCCTCCACGCTGGTGGATTCGGGCGTGCGGTGGCGACTCGCCCGTCCGCACCCCTGGGATCCCTTCATTCCTCGTTCCTGGAGCCTTCTCCACTCCTCTTCCTTCCTTCTCCCTCTTCCAGGTCTGGGCCTCTGTTACTAGGCCCGCCTCCGGAGCAGAGCTCATGCAGAGCCCCTGCTCCCTGCCACTTCTGCTCAGACTTCTCTGCACTGAACTAAGATGGTGCCCACCTTTTATACTCCCTTCTCAATGCACCCAGGAACTGCTTCCTCCCTGCTCCTGCACTACAGGGTTCCCCTTCCTCAGTGTTCCCTCCCCCCACTCCAGCCAGGGACTGGGACTGTCGTGCCCATCTCAGAGGCATATTGGTCGCCCTGCCCCACGGCAATGTGGTGTAATGCATGCAGGTGTCGGGTCCTGTTCCACACTCCATCCTTACCTGAGAGTGAGATATCACACCTCTGGGTGAGGTGCAATACCTCTGTAGCAACCGAGCCCTCAGGGTGCTACAGTTCCATTTATCTTCAGCCTAGGTGACGTATTGTGATACAGGGCCGTGATTTTGGCTCTAAAAGGGTCCCCTAGACCCCTACCCCAAGCTTTTTAAGAGAATCATATATGGCGTGCCAGAAGACTCTATGGAATGCTTTCTCAGCATCCAACGAGAGTATCTAATTACAAATTTTTAACTGCATCTAGCCCAGGAAATACTTTGTGCCTAGTAGCAGTGTCTGCTAGTCAGCGGATTATCCCGGCTGTTAAGCAAGCTACACCACCTGTAGTTTGGACACTTAATTTTTTCAAAGGAAATGCTTCGGGACCACGGGATACTCAGTGAAGAGGATCAGGAGGCACCCCAAGGCATAGGGGCTGGGACTGGCAGTAGGATGCCTTGCGGTGGACAGCCGAGCTCGATCCTTATAAAAGCTTTTTAACTGCAGCAGCTTTAGTGGACGCTACTGGAGCTGGAATTACGCGGCTGCTGGCATGAGACTTGCCCTCCAATAGATCCTTGTAAATGGATTTAAAGTGTATTCATTCAAATTAGAGAGACAATTTAAATTAAAAAGCTTAGAGCTGCCTCCACCACAGGGGGGCTCGCTCGACCCACCAGCGGACAGGCACCAGTATTGGGAGAGGGGGGCTGGCCGTCAGGGTCCACCGTGGCTCTGGCACAAACCCGGCGACACGGAGGTGGCACGGGCAGGAGCGGACTGAACGTGTCGGCTTCTCACTTTTTGGATTTTAGAAGGGCATGACATGCCTATATCTGTGTCTCCCCCTCCTTTTACTCCTCCACCTCTTTTCTTTCCACATGACTATATGTACTTGTCACTTTTCCATGTGTTAGTTGTGTCTTCTGAGCAGTTTGTCAGCTTTTGGACACCTTTGAAGGTGTTTTCTATGTGTTTCTATGTGTTTTTGTTTGCCTGCCATTGGTTTTAACGGTGTTCGAAGGTGTTCGACGAACAGTTCGACGAACAGTTCGGCGAACACACGGGTGTTCGACGAATCGAACCGAACTCGAACACTACGGGGGTGGCTCAACACTAGTAGTATTCATCACCGGTATTGCCACTCGAGCAAACCCACCAGTAGGAATCGTAAGCACAGTCTCACCTTGAACTAGGCCTTCCGTTAGTTCTGAGGAGTCTTTTGGCACGAACAGTCTTTCTGGACTTTTATTCCCGATTCTACCCGGACTCAACACCTCACCCCCACCATTTGGTTTGCAGGGATGATTGTTGGGTGCCAGCCTACCTTGACTTCTTTTAGGTCCATTGTATTCTGTGCTTTCTTTAGTCTATGAATCACATTTTCCACCACGGCGTATGGCAAGCGATATGGCAATTGCATCCACCACCAGTGTCCCTGACTTGTGTTTTGTGATGACCTCAATGATTACATTATAACCCTGGATAGGATTCTTTGCCACATTCTGATCACTAGTCAAGAGAAAAGGTACCAAATGCTCAATGGTATTGCTGTTCTGCGTGGCCCTGAGTTGGAAAGTCACTTCCACCCAGCCTATGACGGCTTTGCTATGGAGTTCCATTAGTCCCAAGAGTTCTTTTAGTGAGCGAAGGCAAGTGTGTGGCAGGTAGTGCTTTCTCCATTCTTCATTTAAAAGGCTCGCTTGGGCTTCTGTGTCCCACAGTGCTTTTACTAGGAGTCCATCTAGCTGGCACTGTATAAAGCACCTTTCACCAATTAGGCTGATGAGGCTATCTTTACTGACTGAGGAATCTTCCTTCCAGGAGTACATCGTTTGACCTCCACACTGGGCATTAAGTAACTGATGCCCCTGTCTCCCTTGCAGCTGTTGTAGATAGTACTTGGGGATAGTACTAACGCAGCCATTTTACCTCATGCGCCATTCTGGGGTTTGGTGAGATTTGGATTTACCTCTGGGGCCTCTTCCGTGTCATGGTTACCAGTCGCCCCGCACTGGCAACCTCCTGTCTTTTAACCCAAATGACCGTGATCATTGGCACTCCGTGGCATAATGTCCTTCCTCATCACATCTTAGACAGTGGACACATACCGCACTCTGATTTGATGAACGGCACACTTCACAAGCCGGGTATCTTCTGTTTTGGAACCCACTCCTGGGTCTGAGGGATACAGGTTCTGGCCTGGAACAAATCAACTTTTTCACCTCAATCAACTCGGCTTGCAGTTCTCCTATTACATCCTCCCAGTCAGTGCTGGCAGGCCTCTCTTTTGTTGGTGATTTATGGTTCCCTCTTGGAGGTGGCACTGGAGGGTCTCTATGATGATCTTTGTACTGGCCACAGTGGGTCTCCAACTTCGGCTGACTCATTTTTGTGATTTTAGGAGCAGAGCCTTTCTTTAACTTCTGTTCGCTCTCTGACTACAAACTAGCAGCCTCATTCATTTTTTCAATTAGGACTTCGTCCAGAATACCAGAATCTTCTAGGTACTGATTCAGCTGCAACTTGATATCTTTGCTGATTAATCCCATTCCCAATGATCTCAAGAACTTCTTCTGGACTAGGCCAGCATCAAGCTTCTCTCCCGCTTCTACATCTCTGGATGCAACCAATAGTCTATCCTATAGTTCAATTCCTCTGAACAAGAAACTTTAGGGTGATTCATTATTTTTCTGTGAGAGGTTAATGAGACGGTGGAACAATTCTGAAGTACTCTCTTCTTTATAGTGCCCTTTTAAAATCATCTTCAGCTGTGGCAAGGTAAATTGACTCTTTATTTCTAGCATACTACGGAGGTTCAGTCATGGGCTGATCGCTTTCACCACCCCCTCAACGATCTCATCTGGCTGGTAGCCTTTCTGTAATCCTGCATCGATCTGGTGCAACAAGTTCATATAAAACAGTTTCTCTTTCTGTTCACATTCTCCAATCTGTCCCAGGATCTTGAATTCTTTCCTTATGGTGATTTGTGGTGTTCGAGAGGACTGTCTCCCTGATTTATCTAACCCGAGCAGATTAAAGGTCCTATCTGAGTCTATCACCCTTTCAGAGGTTTTGGTCAATTCCTGCAGGGCTGTTTTTAGGGCTTTGAATTGTTCTTTCAATTTCTGTAGTTCTGTCTGCGGACGGAGATTCCCGCTTTTGGTAATTGGTTCCGTCCCTCCATCCTCCAACTTCAAACTGGTTAGAAAGTGTGTTAGTTCCGGAAGGAATGTCCCCACGACATCCTCAGCTTTTTTCTCCCCCAGCTCATACATTTTTGCATTAATGGCAGCTAACACTTGCCTGCGGTTGTGTGCTTTAGAAATCTGTTCTACTGACATCTTTATATGTTCTGCTACTGTTCTCAATTCTTCACAGGTTAACTGAAGAAGCAGCTCACTAATTCTGTCCATTTGTATTAACACATCCATTGCTGCTAGTGAGTTTTTCTTTAGAGCTGGTCCCCTTTAACTGGTTTAGAAGAGTTGAGTTGAGGTGCTGTACTGCTGATTTTTTCCAGGTCTTCCCTCAAAATGACCCCAAATCTGCAGGTTACACATATTTCTAGCTCTTATATCTAACTGTCGGATTTAGTGACATGGCAGAGATCACGTTTCCAATCTCCATGTCATATGAAAACAACATCTGAGCTGTGTAGACAGCGAGACATAGTATAAAATATAATGTCATCCACGTCTACATCATCTTCATACTGGAACATCCACATGAGCGCAATGAATACAGCCCTGCTGTCTATTTCAGCCTTAGCGCTAGTCCTGTTCCCGCTGCTCGTAACCGGGAATGTAGGTAAGAACTCACAATGAGTGACTGATCTATTGTAACAGTGAAGGTGGCATGCCGACCGAGAGATGAACGGCAGAGGAGCTGGTTCTGGCTATCTGTCTTTAGTGTGACCGGACCACTGGACAAGACCAGAAGACAATTGTATTATACTCCCTACAAAGAGCAGTACAACCCTCAACATGACTGTAATACAATTCTCTTATACTTCATACATACAGCACTACAATCCTCAATGTGAAACATGACCATAATGCATGATACTGTTCGATTATACGCTGTGAATAGAAAACTACAACCCTCAACAAGTCCCAACAAATATACATGAACATTATTCCTACAATAGACATGACTATTATACTCTCTACATCGAGCACAACAACTCCCAATAGGACCGGACTGGCCATCTGGCAATTCTGGCAAATGTCGTTTGGCTGGTCTGGCAGTGGGCTTCATCAGCTCGCAGCACTTGTATTGGTTTCTGGGTCCTCTGGATGTAGATATCTTTAACAACTGTGGCATAGACCAGAGCAGTCGGTTCCCTGCTCCACCACTTGCTCAGACAGATGGCAGGCTGTTTCCAGCTTGTGTTTGCCGGCAGCAAGCTTAGCGCAGGGGGAGTCAGGCAGCACAATAACATCCCTCCATTGCATCACCTGCACCGGGCAAGAAACTGCTGAGGAGGAGAAACAGCAGCGCCACTTCTCGCAGGAGCGCGGTGAGGTGAGTCTTACTTTATTAATTGATAGGCAGAAGGGGGAATTATTACTACAGGGGGCAATATTACTATGAGGATGCAGAAGGGGGCATTAATGTGGCGCCCCTGAGGGTTCGGCCGCCACAGGAATGTTGCACTTCTTTAATGGAGTGTGGTGTTCCCCCTCTGAGGTAAGTCCGGTGTGATGGTAGCTACCTAGTTTTGCATCCAACACCACATCTCCACCAGAGGGAGCTAGCATGCACTAGTGCTGCTCCCCTGGTTACAGGGAGACTGGGGAACACAAAGTGGTAGGAACCAGTTAGTGGGTGTGGGTGGAGGAACAGTTAGTTAGTGACACTTCTAATTTCATATTTAATAGAATGCCATCTTTGATCTGGGTCCTTCAGCCCTTCAGTCCTTCAGTCCTTCAGTTGTTCTCAGTCCAGTCCTTTAGACCTGTGTGGTCTCTGGCAGTCTGACTGTCAAGTGGTCGTACTGTGCTATCCAAAAATACTGTGTGTAAAGTGACTTCCCTCCGGGAGCGCAGATCCTGTGTGGGCCTGCACCGGCATGGGACACAGCCCTCGTACCCTGATCTATGGGACGAGAGGGAGGTTGCAGACAAGGAATGTCTCAACCCGACCAAGGACCAGGATCAAGAAGGCCCGGGAGCTTTAGAGTGTGGCTCCCTAGCAAATGGGTCCCGGGGAGGATGCAGACGGAGCGGAGCACGCCACCTGTCCTCTTCTACCTGATCTATTCAGAGGGATTCCGGCTGCAAGAGGGGTACCGGCCCCCGACACCCGACCTCGTACTCTATGTCCAGGACGGGAAAGCCCGGTTAGGCCCAGAGGATCCATCCATTGCCACCCGAGCCCCACACCTGAGAGGAGCTCAGAGGGAGACCCGGCCTATTTACACACGCACAGACGGGAAAGGGTAAAGTCTATAGTGCAGGAACACACTGGTGTAGGGACGCTGCCAAACACTGGACTTCCTCGGAGGTAGTCGGACCCCCGTCGCTGGTGCCCGCAGGACTCCGCGAGGAGCAGGGAGAAGCCGTGCGCTGCTTATGAGAACTGTGAGTAAAGCCTTGGAAATTCATCCCTATGGCCTCCGGACTGTTCATTACGCGCCATGCCTAGCGACGCCGGGTTCCTTCTCCCACATTAATACCCCCCTTCATCCCACCTTGCCTGCCCTGAGGCCGCGCTCCGCCTGTGGGGAGCAGCAAGAACTTTAGCCGCCATGACATCGGGCCTCAACGGACTGCTAGCGGCGCTGGTGGCCCATCACCAGACACCACAGGTGGCGTAGTCGACAATTACCACTCAACCCGGATAGCCCTAACATCCTTTTTAATGTGACGGCCCTGGGCACGGGACGGGTCAAGGCCACGACTGCATCCCTTCAACATCTGACCTGGCTCCGAGTACCCCATCTTCCCAGGGCAGGGCTTGAGAGGCGTCACATTATTACCATGGGAGGCAATAATACTATGAGGATGCAGAAGGGGGCATTATTACTACAGGGGCAATATTACTATGGGAATGTAGAAGGGGGCATTATTACTACAGGGGGCAATATTACTATAAGGATGCAGAAGGGGGCATTATTACTACAGGGGGCAATATTACTATGAGGATGCAGAAGGGGGCATTATTACTACAGGGGGCAATATTACTATGAGGATGCAGAAGGGGGCATTATTACTACAGGGGGCAATATTACTATGGGGATGTAGAAGGGGGCATTATTACTATAGGGGGCAATATTCCTATGAGGATGCAGAAGGGGGCATTATTACTACAGGGGCAATATTACTATGGGGATGTAGAAGGGGACATTATTACTACAAGGGGCAATATTACTATGGGGATGTAGAAGGGGGCATTATTACTACAGGGGGCAATATTACTATGGGGATGTAGAAGGGGGCATTATTGCTACAGGGGGCAATATTACTATGAGGATGCAGAAGGGGGCATTATTACTACAGAGGGCAATATTACAATGAGCATATAGAAGGGGGCATTATTACTACAGGGGCCAATATTACTATGGGGATGTAGAAGGGGGCATTATTGCTACAGGGGCCAATATTACTATGGGGATGTAGAAGGGGGCATTATTACTACAGGGGGCAATATTACTATGAGGATGCAGAAGGGGGCATTATTGCTACAGGGGGCAATATTACTATGGGGATGTAGAAGGGGGCATTATTACTACAGGGGGCAATATTACTATGAGGATGCAGAAGGGGGCATTATTGCTACAGGGGGCAATATTACTATGAGGATGCAGAAGGGGGCATTATTGCTACAGGGGGCAATATTACTATGAGCATATAGAAGGGGGCATTATTACTACAGAGGGCAATATTACTATGAGAATGTAGAAGGGGGCATTATTACTACAGAGGGCAATATTACTATGAGCATATAGAAGGGGGCATTATTACTACAGAGGGCAATATTACTATGAGAATGTAGAAGGGGGCATTATTACTACAGGGGACAATATTACTACGAGGATGTAGAAGGGGGCATTATTACTACAGGGGGCAATATTACAATGAGGATGTGGAAGGGGCATTATTACTACAGGGGGCAAAATTACCATGAGGATGTAGAAGGGGCATTATTACTACAGGGGGAAATATTACTACGAGGATTTAGAAGGGGGCATTATTACTATAGGGGGCAAGATTACTACGAGGATGCCGAAAGGGGCATTATTACTACAGGGGGCAATATTACTATGAGGATGTAGAAGGGGGCATTATTACTGAAGGGGGCAATATTACTATGAGGATGAAGAAGGGGGCATTATTATTGCAGGGGGCATTATTACAATGAGGATGTACAGTACAGACCAAAAGTTTGGACACACCTTCTCATTTAAAGATTTTTCTGTATTTTCATGACTATGAAAATTGTACATTCACACTGAAGGCATCAAAACTATGAATTAACACATGTGGAATTATATACTTAACAAAAAAGTGTGAAACAACTGAAAATATGTCTTATATTCTAGGTTCTTTAAAGTAGCCACCTTTTGCTTTGATGACGGCTGTAACGGGTCTGGGAGGTGGAACCTCTGGGCTATTATACAAAGGGGCAATCTTTGTAAGGAGTCAGGTGGCTCCCAGGGAAGGCGGGATGGTAGACATGGCAGGTGACAAGAACAGTCTCAGGGTAGAAAGGCAGGACGGACACGGCAAGTGACGGAACAGTTTCTTGACAGGCGGGGTGGTCACGGCAAGTGACAGCAGAGCCTCCAGGTAGGCTAGCAGGCGGGTAACAGGTGAGCGCTCCCAGGTGAGCGGGTAAGAGTCTCTCGGCTGGCTGGCAGGTGGTCACGGCAAGTAACGGCAGAGCCTCCAGGTAGGCTAGCAGGCAGGTAGCAGGTGAGCGCTCCCAGGTGAGCGGGCAAGAGTCTCTCGGCTGGCTGGCAGGTGGTCACGGCAAGTAACGGCAGAGCCTCCAGGTAGGCTAGCAGGCAGGTAGCAGGTGGACGCTCCCAGGTGAGCGGGTAAGAGTCTCTGGACAGGCAGATGTTCACAGCAAGTGACGGCTAAGCCTCCAGGTAGGCTAGCAGGCAGGTAGCAGGTGGGCGCTCCCAGGTGAGCGGGCAAGAGTCTCTGGACAGGCAGGTGGTCACAGCAAGTGACGGCTAAGCCTCCAGGTAGGCTAGCAGGCAGGTAGCAGGTGAGCGCTCCCAGGTGAGCGGGCAAGAGTCTCTGGACAGGCAGGTGGTCACAGCAAGTGACGGCTAAGCCTCCAGGTAGGCTAGCAGGCAGGTAGCAGGTGAGCGCTCCCAGGTGAGCGGGCAAGAGTCTCTGGACAGGCAGGTGGTCACAGCAAGTGACGGCTATGCCTCCAGGTAGGCTAGCAGGCAGGTAGCAGGTGAGCGCTCCCAGGTGAGCCGGCAAGAGTCTCTGGACAGGCAGGTACTTCCTGGTCCGCGGGCGGACTGATCCATAGACAGACTGGCAGGTGCTGATAGGCAGACTGTCGTACCGCAGGAATGCAAGCAGATAGACAGGTATCAGGCAGGTATCAAGCAGGTATCTGGCAGGTAACGGGACCTGAGGGCTGAAGCAGAGTTTAAAGGCTTTGCAACAACATTGCTCGGGCACCTCCATTTTGGAGGAGGTGCCTTTTATATGGTGAGGTCCTCCGGCCATTGGCCGGGGACTCCTTAAGAGGAGGGGAGCGCATGCGCACCCTAAACACAGTGGCCGGGAAGCAGCGCGCGCTGCCAGCAGAGCGGGAGGAAGGCGCCGGGCACAGAGCGGAGAGGTGAGGGGAACGGCGTCCCTGCCTATCAGGAGGCAGGGACGCCGACGCTACAGTACCCCCCCCCTTTAGGCCCCCCCTTTTTTAGGCCAGAGAGAAATTTATCAAGGATGAGAGGGGCATGGATGTTCTCCCGGGGCTCCCACGTTCTCTCCTCAGGACAAAACCCCTTCCAATCCACTAGAAAAAAGGACTTTCCTCTTACCCTCTTGGTGGCCAGAATGTTCTCTACCTCAAACTCGTTTTCAGCGGAAACCGGAGCAGGAGGCGTACCTGTAGACTTCGAAAAAGAGTTAAGTACCACGGGTTTGAGTAGAGATACATGGAAGGAGTTAGGAATCCGCAAGTTGGCCGGGAGTTTCAATTTATAGGCCACCGGGTTGATTTGTTTGATAACTTCCAGTGGGCCGATGAACCGAGGCCCTAACTTGTAGGAAGGAATCTTGAGCCGGACATATTTGGACGAGAGCCAGACCTTATCTCCAGGACGGAATTGTGGTGGATCCAGACGTCTTTTGTCAGCCTGTTTTTTCATCCGCTCGGATGAGCGAAGAAGTGCGGATCTGGTACTCTCCCAAATGGAAGAAAATTCGCTAACGAGAGATTCCACAGCCGGATTGTCCGCCGAGGTGGAGAGGGGAAACGGGATCCGAGGATGCTGACCGAAGACTACAAAAAACAGGGATTTGGAGGAAGATTCGCTCTCGTGATTATTGTAGGAAAATTCGGCCCACGGTAAAAGATCCACCCAGTCGGAATGGTGAGAATTAGCAAAGTGCCGGAGGAAACTGGTTAAATTTTGGTTGATCCGCTCTACTTGGCCATTGGACTGTGGGTGATAAGCAGAAGAAAAGTCCAAGGTGGCCCCCAGCAATTTACACATGGCTCGCCAAAAGCGAGAGGTGAACTGAACCCCTCGGTCAGATACAATGTGGAGAGGAAGACCATGAAGACGGAAAACATGATGGATAAGGTCTTTAGCTAACTCAGATGCAGACGGGAGACCCGGTAGGGGAAAGAAGTGAGCCATCTTGGAAAAGCGGTCAGCGACCACCCAAATGACCGTACAACCGGCAGAGACAGGGAGGTCCGTTATAAAGTCCATAGCTATATGCTGCCACGGGGCAGCAGGTACAGGAAGAGGAAGGAGACGGCCGTCTGGCAGGTGTCTCGGAACCTTGTTGCGGGCGCAGGACACACAGGTTGAAACAAAGTCTATTACGTCCTTGTGCAGGGTAGGCCACCAGTAATGCCGGGTAATAAGCTGGAGGGTCTTTTTCTGACCAGCGTGGCCAGCTAGCTTGGACGAGTGTCCCCAGTGTAGGACCTTCTCACGATCAGGTACAGTTACGAACGACTTACCGGGTGGAAGACGATTTAGATTCACAGGGGCCACCTGCATTACTTTGGCGGGGTCGATGATGTGTTTAGGCTCCTCCTCAAGATCAGAGACCAAAAAGGATCGGGACAAGGCATCAGCTTTGATGTTTTTGTCTGCCGGGCGAAAATGAAGAATGAAATCAAAGCGGGCGAAGAACAAGGACCACCGGGCATGGCGCGGGTTAAGTCTCTGGGCACTCTGGAGGTAAGCCAAGTTCTTGTGGTCCGTGTAAATTATTATGGGGTGAAGAGCCCCCTCGAGCAGGTAACGCCACTCCTCCAGTGCCAGCTTAATGGCCAATAATTCTCGGTCTCCTATAGAATAATTGCGCTCAGAAGAGGAGAAGAGTTTGGAGAAGAAGCCGCAGGTTACCATTCTTCCGGAAGACGACTTTTGGGTAAGTACCGCTCCGGCTCCGGAGGAGGAGGCGTCAACTTCTAGGAAGAATTGTTTGTTGCCGTCCGGACGATGCAGCACAGGGGCGGAGGAGAAAGCTTGTTTTAAGGAAAAGAAGGCCTCCTCTGCTTCAGGCGGCCATTCTCTGGGATTAGCGCCCTTACGGGTGAGCGCCGAGATAGGGGCAGTCCGGAAAGAGAAGCGCGGAATGAAGAGGCGGTAGTAGTTGGCGAAGCCCAGGAACCACTGAATAGCCTTCAACCCCTCTGGTCGGGGCCATTTCTGGATGGCAGACAGTTTCTCAGGATCCATTCGTAGGCCGGTCTGAGAGATTATGTAGCCCAGAAACGGAAGCGAGGTCTGCTCAAAGAGGCACTTCTCATATTTAGCGTAGAGATAGTTCTGCCTGAGCAGGACCTGACGAACGTCCCTCCGGTGAGTGAGAAGATCCGGAGAGAAGACCAAGATGTCGTCCAGTTACACCACCACGCAGGAGTAGAGAAGGTCACGGAAGATGTCATTGACCAACTCTTGAAAGACGGCGGGAGCGTTACAGAGACCGAAGGGCATTACAAGGTATTCATAGTGGCCGTCCCGGGTGTTGAATGCCGTCTTCCATTCATCCCCCTGACGGATACGGACCAGGTTATACGCCCCACGGAGGTCCAGATTGGTGAAGATTCTAGCCCCCCTCAGACGGTCAAATAATTCAGGAATGAGCGGAAGGGGGTATTTATTTTTCACCGTGATCTGGTTAAGGCCTCTATAGTCTATACAGGGACGGAGTGAGCCGTCCTTCTTTTTGACGAAGAAGAAGCCTGCTCCTGCCGGGAGGTAGATTTCCAGATAAATCCCCGGGCCAGATTCTCCTCAATATATTCAGACATGGACCGGGTCTCAGCAGTGGACAAAGGGTAAATACGCCCACGGGGAGGAGTAGCGCCGGGTATCAGGTCGATTGGGCAGTCGTATGGTCTATGAGGAGGTAATGTATCTGCTTCTCTTTTATTAAAGACGTCCGCAAAAGACCAATAGGGAACCGGTAGGCCGGGTAGATTGGTTGGGGTAGGAGAAGGACGGGCAGGATGAACGGGAACTAAACAAGTCTTATGGCAGTCCTGTCCCCAGCGAAGGACTTCTCCGGTCTACCAATCAAGGACGGGTGCGTGTTTCTGGAGCCAAGGTAGGCCTAGCAAGAGGGCGTGAAAGAGTCCAGGCAGAACATGGAAGAAGATGCTCTCAGAGTGCAGCATTCCCACCTGCAGAGTAATGGATTCGGTGATGAGTTGGATGGGATGTGGTAAGAGACCCCCATCCACAGCGGCGACAGATAAGGGTTCAGCCAGAGGTTTGGTGGGAATGCGGTATTTCTCTACCAGGGACTGAGAAATGAGATTTCCGGCAGCTCCAGAGTCAAGTTGAGCCAGTTCAAAATAACGGTTCTCCCCGCAGCTGATAGAGACCGACAGCATCAGAGATGGAGAGGGTTTACTTTTGCCCTGGGCGACCTCTCTGAGCGATCCTAGACACAGGCGTTTCCCGACCTCTCCGGGCAGGAACGGATCCGGTGCTCCTTACTGCCTCAGTAGAAGCAGCTCCCCTCGGCACGGCGTAATTCTTGACGGTTTTTGACCATCTTGGTCTGGTCGACCTGCATAAGCTCGGGTGAGTGCGCCTGGGGAGTAACAGAGGAAGTGACGGGTTTCTGGAAGGTAGGGGCAAGGCGTGGAAACCTCCTCTCACGGGTGACCTCTTTGGTGCGCTCCTGGAAAGTGTTATTAAGTCGTCGAGAGTGGTAGGAATGTCCCGACCGGTGAGTTCATCTTTAATACGGCCGGACAGACCCTCCCAGAAAACGGACACCAGGGCATCGTTATCCCAGGCAAGCTCCAAAGCAAGGGTACGGAACCGTATGGCATATTGGCCCACGGTGAGACTTCCTTGACGGAGGAGATGAGGCGGATGAGGTCCTCCGTCCTGGTTCGTCGAAGACTTTCCGGAAAGCCGTGAGAAAGGCTGGCAGGTTGGACACCAGGGGGTCTCCCCTCTCCCATAGAGGATTTAGCCAAGCCAGCGCCTCCCCCGTGAGATGGGACATGATGAAGGCTACTTTGGCTCAGTCGGTGGAAAACTGGTGTGACAACAGTTCAAAGTGCAGAGTGCACTGGTTAATGAAGCCCCGTGCCTGGCCGGGATCTCCGCCAAAACGAGGCGGAGCGGAGAGGCGGGGACCGGGAAGAGATGCCATGGTATTGATGGGCAGCAGCGGGACCGGGGTAGTAAGTGTGCGAGTGGAGGCAGCTCCCGATGAGGCAGTCAATGTGTCCAGGCGGGAGTTAACACTACGCAGATGACTCAGGATGGACTCCTGTTGGGACCTCTTACGGGAAAGTTCATGACATAGGTCCGAGAGCGAGGGAGCTTGGGTGCCACCAGGTTCCATGGCCCGAGCAAACTGTAACGGGTCTGGGAGGTGGAACCTCTGGGCTATTATACAAAGGGGCAGTCTTTGTAAGGAGGCATGTGGCTCCCAGGGAAGGTGGGAAGGTAGACACGGCAGGTGACAAGAACAGTCTCAGGGTAGAAGGGCAGGACGGACACGGCAAGTGACGGAACAGTCCCTTGACAGGCGGGGTGGTCACGGCAAGTGACAGCAGAGCCTCCAGGTAGACTAGCAGGCGGGTAACAGGTGAGCGCTTCCAGGTGAGCGGGTAAGAGTCTCT
The DNA here is from genome assembly GCF_046119375.1 of Phyllobates terribilis. Lineage (NCBI taxonomy): Eukaryota > Metazoa > Chordata > Amphibia > Anura > Dendrobatidae > Phyllobates > Phyllobates terribilis. Next base: position 945,591,258 of record NW_027362762.1, read on the forward strand.
CGGCTGGCTGGCAGGTGGTCACGGCAAGTAACGGCAGAGCCTCCAGGTAGGCTAGCAGGCAGGTAGCAGGTGAGCGCTCCCAGGTGAGCGGGCAAGAGTCTCTCGGCTGGCTGGCAGGTGGTCACGGCTAGTGACGGCAGAGCCTCCAGGTAGGCTAGCAGGCAGGTAGCAGGTGGACGCTCCCAGGTGAGCGGGTAAGAGTCTCTGGACAGGCAGATGGTCACAGCAAGTGACGGCTAAGCCTCCAGGTAGGCTAGCAGGCAGGTAGCAGGTGGGCGCTCCCAGGTGAGCGGGCAAGAGTCTCTGGACAGGCAGGTGGTCACAGCAAGTGACGGCTAAGCCTCCAGGTAGGCTAGCAGGCAGGTAGCAGGTGAGCGCTCGCAGGTGAGCGGGCAAGAGTCTCTGGACAGGCAGGTGGTCACAGCAAGTGACGGCTACGCCTCCAGGTAGGCTAGCAGGCAGGTAGCAGGTGAGCGCTCCCAGGTGAGCGGGCAAGAGTGTCTGGACAGGCAGGTACTTCCTGGTCCACGGGCGGACTGATCCATAGACAGACTGGCAGGTGCTGGTAGGCAGACTGTCGGACCGCAGGAATGCAAGCAGATAGACAGGTATCAGGCTGGTATCAAGCAGGTATCTGGCAGGTAACTGGCAGGTAACGGGACCTGAGGGCTGAAGCAGAGTTTAAAGGCTTTGCAACAACATTGCTCGGGCACCTCCATTTTGGAGGAGGTGCCTTATATATGGTGAGGTCCTCCGGCCATTGGCCGGGGACTCCTTAGGACGGCGCGCGCGGCCCCTTTAAGAGGAGGGGAGGAAGGCGCCAGGCACAGAGCGGAGAGGTGAGGGGAATGGCGTCCCTGCCTAGCAGGAGGCAGGGACGCCGACGCTACAACGGCTTTGCACTTGTTGGCCCTTTTGCCTTCACTCTGCAGTCCAGCTCACCCCAAAACATCTCGATTGAGTTCAGGTCTGGTGAGTGTGGAGGCCAGGTCATCTGGCGTAGCACCCCAACACTCTCCTTCTTGGTCAAATAGCCCTTACACAGCCTGGAGGTGTGTTTGGGGTCATTGTCCTGTTGAAAAATAAATGATGGTCCAACTAAACGCAAACCGGATGGAATAGCATGCCGCTGCAAGATGCTGTGGTAGCCATGCTGGTTCAGTATGCCTTCAATTTTGAATAAATCCCCAACAGTGTCACCAGCAAAGCACCCCCACACCATCACACCTCCTCCTCCATGCTTCACGGTGGGAACCAGGCATGTAGAGTCCATCCGTTCACCTTTTCTGCGTCGCCCAAAGACACGGTGGTTGGAACCAAAGATCTCAAATTTGGACTCATCAGACCAAAGCACAGATTTCCACTGGTCTAATGTCCATTCCTCGTGTTCTTTAGCCCAAACAAGTCTCTTTTGCTTGTTGCCTGTCCTTAGCAGTGGTTTCCTAGCAGCTATTTTACCATGAAGGCCTGCTGCACAAAGTCTCCTCTTAACAGTTGTTGTAGAGATGTGTCTGCTGCTAGAACTCTGTGTGGCATTGACCTGGTCTCTAATCTGAGCTGCTGTTAACCTGCGATTTCTGAGGCTGGTGACTCGGATAAACTTATCCTCAGAAGCAGAGGTGACTCTTGGTCTTCCTTTCCTGGGGCGGTCCTCATGTGAGCCAGTTTCTTTGTAGCGCTTGATGGTTTTTGCAACTGCACTTGGGGACACTTTCAAAGTTTTCCCAATTTTTCGGACTGACTGACCTTCATTTTTTAAAGTAATGATGGCCACACGTTTTTCTTTACTTAGAATTTGTATTATGGCAAGAAAAATGCAGTTAACAGTCTATTCAGTAGAACTATCAGCTGTGTATCCACCTGACTTCTGCACAACACAACTGATGGTCCCAACCCCATTTATAAGGCAAGAAATCCCACTTATTAAACCTGACAGGGCACACCTGTGAAGTGAAAACCATTTCCGGTGACTATCTCTTGAAGCTCATCAAGAGAATGCCAAGAGTGTGCAAAGCAGTCATCAAAGCAAAAGGTGGCTACTTTGAAGAACCTAGAATATAAGACATATTTTCAGTTGTTTCACACTTTTTTGTTAAGTATATAATTCCACATGTGGTAATTCATAGTTTTGATGCCTTCAGTGTGAATGTACAATTTTCATAGTCATGAAAATACAGAAAAATCTTTAAATGAGAAGGTGTGTCCAAACTTTTGGTCTGTACTGTAGAAGGGGGCATTATTACTGCAGGGGGCAATATTACTATAAGAATGGAGAAGGGGGAACTGTTACAATGAGGATGTAAAAGGAGGCATTATTACTACAGGGGGCAATATTACTATGAGGATGTAGAAGGGGGCATTATTACCATGGGGGGCAATATTACTATGAGGATGTAGAAGGGGGCATTATTACTTTGGGGGGCAATATTACTATGAGGAAGTAGAAGGGGGCATTATTACCATGGGGGCAATATTAATATGAGGAAGTAGAAGGGGGCATTATTACCATGGGGGGCAATATTACTATGAGGATGTAGAAGGGGGCATTATTACCATATGGGGCAATATTACTATGAGAATGTAGAAGGAGGCATTATTACCATGGGGGGCAATATTACTATGAGGATGTAGAAGGGGGCATTATTACCATAGGGGGCAATATTACTATGAGAATGTAGAAGGGGGCATTATTACCATGGGGGGCAATATTACTATGAGGATGTAGAAGGGGGCATTATTACCATAGGGGGCAATATTACTATGAGAATGTAGAAGGAGGCATTATTACCATGGGGGGCAATATTACTATGAGGATGTAGAAGGGGGTATTATTACCATGGGGGGCAATATTATTATGAGAATGTAGAAGGAGGCATTATTACCATAGGGGGCAATATTACTATGAGAATGTAGAAGGAGGCAAAATTACCATGGGGGGCAATATTACTATGAGGATGTAGAAGGGGGCATTATTACCATAGGGGGCAAAATAACAATGAGGATGAAGAAGGGGGCACTATTACCATAGGGGGCAAAGTTACAATGAGGATGTACAATTGGCATTATTACTGCAGGGGGGAATATTACTATGAGAATGTAGAAAGGGAATTATTACTACAGGGGGCAATATTACTACGAGGATGTAGAAGGGGGCATTATTACTACAGGGGGCAATATTACTACTAAGATGTAGAAGGGGCATTATTACTACAGGGGGCAATATTACTATGAGGATGTAGAAGGGGGCATTATTACTACAGGGGGCAATATTACTATGAGGATGTAGAAGGGGGCATTATTACTACAGTCGTTTCATTGACGACATTTTATTTATTTGGTCAGGGGACCGCCCCACCCTAGACACCTTTTTAAATGATATTAATAAAAATGATTTTTATTTAAATTTCACTTCCTCTACTAGTCAGGAGGAAATCAGTTTTTTGGATCTCAATATTTTCATTAGTGGAGGTAAGCTATGTACCCGGACACATTTTAAACCTACAGACACCAACAGTTATATCCATATGAATAGCGCGCATCTACCCAGCTGGCTGTTGAATGTACCAAGAAGTCAGTATTTGAGACTTCAGAGAAACTGTTCTCAAAGTCAGGATTTTATTATTGAAGCAGACATACTGTATTAACAAAAACATTTTTGAATAAAGGATATAACGAAGAATTCCTTATTAAAACAAAAGAAGAAGTGAGTAAAATACCTCGTTCCACTATACTTAAGGAAAAAAATTCAGATATAAATCAAGAAGCAATTGGATCCACAATGGATATCCCCCCTATTATAACCACATATAATTCCAACGTCTATATCATCAAAAACATCATAAAAAAACACTGGGGAATACTAAAAGATGACCAAATAATAGGGGAAAAAATACCCCCATATCCCAAATTTATTTTTAGGAAGGCTAGAAATATAGGAAACAAGGTTGCCTCCACAATAACGTATCCATCAATCCCCCTCTCCTGTAAACCTTCAGGTTTCTTCCCATGCAAAAAATGTTCTATTTGCAAAATCCTACATGCGAAGAAACAAAACACTATTTCCCATGGAAAAATTGAACATCCAATAAAAGATCACATAACCTGCACTAGTAAGGGGGTGATATATGGGCTAAAATGCCCCTGTAAAAAACTTTACATCGGACGGACCATTCGCCCTCTGAAAAAAAGACTAAGTGAACATCTAAGAAACATCAAAAACAAATTTGAGGGCCATCCCCTATCAAAACATTTTAGGGACAAACATGGCGGCTCAATTCAATGGAGTCAAGTGGTCGGTATACAAATTATAAAAAAAGACTGGAGAGAAGGGAACTTTATTAAGAAAATGTCAAGAAATGAAACAAAATGGATTTTTGAAATGGACACTTTAAAACTAAAAGGCCTGAACTGCGGCATAGAACTATTTGCCTTTAATTGATTACACCTCTCATTGAACACTAATGGACTGAGGGGGTATTTAAGGAATACCTTGGGACCTGAAGCTATCCCTGTATCCGAAACGCGTTGGAATTAGCTTTTTGGTCCCTCTTGCCGCCGGTGTCACGTGACCACGGCCGCTGACGTCATGCAAGGCCGTAGACGCAGGTCCTTGCAATCTTCCAGCAGCTCTTCCGGAACGCCCGACACACGCCGCATGCTGTATCTCAGTGTCGGAGTCTCCGGCCGGGACTCTGACACTCACTACAGCTATCGTCTCTGCACGGACTCCAAAGATCTAACCGAGGTATTTGGACCAGGACATCGTCCAGAGACCGCAAACAGCCCTTTGATATCACCAAGCTACCACCTTGGCTTCATGTAAAGGTATAGTGCTGTACCACCAACGATTATCTCACTGCCTCTCTGGTACGTACCTAGGCCAATTGACCCCCACTATAGGAACCTGCCATACAGTACCAGAGTGCAGTATATTGGGTTACACTAATGTTTTAAACTAACAACTACACCAGCTGCCATATCAACATTTTTTCACTTTGGGATATTATTTCATTTATAGTACCAATTATACCACATAATATATTTTTTTAGTAGCCTTCTGGATCCAGTCAAAAACCAACAATAGGGGCAATATGGATCATCGTCAGTAACACCCCAATTAACCAGGTAAATTCCTGAATAACTAGATGAAGCCAGCCTAAATACACAACAAATGTTTAAACCCAGTTTATGTTACAGGTTTACCACAGATACCAACTGATACCCATTGTATATATACCCTCCCCCTGAGGGATATTTCCAGCCATTGGTCATTACCATGATTCATACTGGTCATGTGAGTCAATATATAATAAATTAATTAACTGAAACAACTTAATACCTACCTTTTCTAACTAGTTATTCTATTACAGCATAATCCTGATATTTACTTGACAAGAGGACCACCTTCATCCTCTTATCCTTTAGAGAAACTTCTCATCAAACAGGTAACAATCAATAATTAGTAGCTATATCTCAAAAATCTCTAAACCCACTGGCTAGTGATCACAGTTCCTTTTATTACAGGTTTAACTAGCTCCTGATCCCTGGAAGACCAATCCTAAGGTCACCTCCTTTACACAGCTTGACTCCTTGGTTTTATGTAATGGCGTATTTTATGAAATCCCTACCAGCATTTTAGTAAAAGAAATAAAAATAAAATATATTCTTTTCAGCATATTAATTCCTCTTCATCTTTTGACCAATCACTATACACCCTTCTCAGTGTTTTCAGCGAAAAAGTTTTCTATATCTTATATTACCCCTACAGTGGTCTATGGTGACACTTACCGTTTGCAGCAGACTCACTGAGTTTACTTTACTTACTTACCAGCGCCCCTAACTTTATATTTTATTACTATGAGGATGTAGTAGGGGGCATTATTACCATGGGGGGCAATATTACTATGAGGAGGTAGAAGGGGGCATTATTACCATGGGGGCAATATTACTATGAGGATGTAGAAAGGGGCATTATTACCATGGGGGGCAATATTACTATGAGGATATAGAAAGGGGCATTATTACCATGGGGGGCAATATTACTATGAGAATGTAGAAGGGGCATTATTACCATGGGGGGCAATATTACTATGAGGATGTAGAAGGGGGCATTATTACCATGGGGGGCAATATTACTATGAGGATGTACAAGGGGGCATTATTACCATGGGGGGCAATATTACTATGAGAATGTAGTAGGGGGCATTATTACCATGGGGGGCAATATTACTATGAGAATGTAGTAGGGGGCATTATTACCATAGGGGGCAATATTACTATGAGAATGTAGTAGGGGGCATTATTACCATGGGGGCAATATTACTATGAGGATGTAGAAAGGGGCATTATTACCATGGGGGGCAATATTACTATGAGAATGTAGAAGGGGCATTAATACCATGGGGGGCAATATTGCTATGAGGATGCAGAAGGGGGCATTATTACTACAGGGGACAATATTACTATGAGGATGTAGAAGGGGCATTATTACAATGGGGGGCAATATTACTATGAGGATGTAAAAGGGGGCATTATTACCATGGGGGGCAATATTACTATGAGCATGTAGAAGGGGGCATTATTACCATGGGGGCAATATTACTATGAGGAAGTAGAAGGGGGCATTATTAACATGGGGGGCAATATTACTATGAGGATGTAGAAGGGGGCATTATTACCATGGGAGGTAATATTACTAAGAGAATGTAGTAGGGGGCATTATTACCATGGGGGGGGGCAATATTACTATGAGGATGTAGAAAAGGGCATTATTACCATGGGGGGAAATATTACTATGAGGATGTAGAAGGGGCATTATTACCTTGGGGGGGCAATATTACTATGAGGATGTAGAAAGGTGCATTAATACCATGGGGGGCAATATTACTATGAGAATGTAGAAGGGGCATTAATACCATGGGGGGCAATATTACTATGAGGATGTAGAAGGGGGCATTATTACAACAGGGGGCAATATTACTATGAGGATGTAGAAGGGGGCATTATTACCATGGGGGCAATATTACTATGAGGATGTAGAAGGGAGCATTATTACCATGGGGGGCAATATTACTATGAGCATATAGAAGGGGGCATTATTAACATGGGGGCAATATTACTATGAGGAAGTAGAAGGGGACATTATTAACATGGGGGGCAATATTATTTACGATGAGGATGTAGAAGGGGGCATTATTACCATGGGGGGGCAATATTACTATGAGGATGTAGAAGGGGCATTATTACCATGGGGGGCAATATTACTATGAGGAAGTAGAAAGGGGCATTATTACCTTGGGGGGGCAATATTACTATGAGGATGTAGAAAGGTGCATTATTACCATGGGGGGCAACATTACTATGAGAATGTAGAAGGGGTATTATTACCATGGGGGGCAATATTACTATGAGAATGTAGAAAGGTTCATTATTAACATGGGGGGCAATATTACTATGAGGAAGTATAAGGGGGCATTATTACGATGGGGGGCAATATTACTATGAGGATATAGAAGGGGGCATTATTACCATGAGGGGCAATATTACTATGAGGAAGTAGAAGGGTGCATTATTACCATGGGGGGCAATATTAATATGAGAAAGTAGAAGGGTGCATTATTACCATGGGGGGCAATATTAATATGAGAATGTAGAAGGGGGTAATATTACCATGGGGGGCAATATTACTATGAGAATGTAGAAAGGGGCAATATTACCATGGGGGGCAATATTACTATGAGGAAGTAGAAGGGGGCATTATTACGATGGGGGGCAATATTACTATGAGGATATAGAAGGGGGCATTATTATCATTAAGGGCAATATTACTGTGAGGAAGTAGAAGGGTGCATTATTACCATGGGAGGCAATATTACTATGAGGATGTAGGAGGGGGCATTATTACCATGGTGGGCAATATTACTATGAGGAGGTAGAAGGGGGCATTATTACCAGGGGGGCTAATATTACTATGAGAACGTAGAAGGGGGCATTGTTACTGCACGGGGCAAAATTACAAAGAGGATGTAGAAGGGGGCATTATTACTGGAGGGGGCATTATTAATATGAGGATGTAGAAGGGGGCATTACTAATACAGGGGGCAATATTACAATGAGGATTTAGAAGGGGGCATTACTAATACAGGGGGCAATATTACTATGAGGATATAGAAGGGGGAATTATTACTACAGGGGGCAATATTACTATGAGAATGTAGAAGGGGCATTATTACTACAGGCGGCAATATTACAATGAGGATGTAGAAGGGGGCATTATTACTGCAGGGGGCAATATTACTATGGGGATGTAGAAGGGGGCATTATTACTACAGGGGGCAATATTACTGTGGGGATGTAGAAGGGGGCATTATTACTACAGGGGGCAATATTACAATGATTTTGTAGAAGGGGGCATTATAACTACAGGGGGCAAAATTACAATGAGGATGTAGAAGGGGGCATTATTATTGCAGGGGGCAATATTACTATGAGAATGTAGAAAGGGGCATTATTACTACAGGGGGGCAATATTACAATGAGAATGTAGAAGGGGGCATTATTACTACAGGGGGGCAATATTACAATGAGGATGTAGAAGGGGGCATAATTACTACAGGGGGCAATATTACTATCAGGATGTAGATGGGGGCATTACTACTGCAGGGGGCAATATTACTATGAAGATGTAAAAGGGGGCATTATTACCATGGGAGGCAATATTATTATGAGGATGTAGAAGGGGGCATTATTACCATGGGAGGCCATATTATTATGAGGATGCAGAAGGGGGCATTATTACCATGGGCGGCAATATTACTATGAGGATGTAGAAGGGGGCATTATTACAATGGGGGGCAATATTACTATGAGAATGTAGTAGGGGGCATTATTACCATGGGCGGCAATATTACTATGAGGATGTAGAAGGGGGCATTATTACAAAGGGGGGCAATGTTACTATGAGAATGTAGTAGGGGGCATTATTACCATGGGGGGGGGCAATATTACTCTGAGGATATAGAAGGGGGCATTATTACCATGAGGGGCAATATTACTATGAGGAAGTAGAAGGGGGCATTATTACTGACTCGCCCCCTGGGCCGCATGGGGAATCTGGAACCGGGCCTTTTTGTAGGATGCTGGGGGTTGTAGTCTCCGTGTGGCGGTGACCCGGTCCGTGCCCAGGGTGGTCAAGCCAGTGGCAGTCTATTTGTGTTGTAATTGTCCGACTACGCCACCCGTGGATTGCGATCAGTGGGGACCGCCGCTGCGCTGCAGACCGCTGAGGCTGATGTTATATGCGCAGCCAAGAATGGGATAACTCCCCATGGGAGAAGTGTTGCCTCAGGGCAGCTAGAGTGAATGATGGTAGTGATGGTGTGAGCATCCCAATACTAATGGTGCTGGTGCGGCGATGAAACACAGAGACTTGTAATTGCAGTTTCCAATGCTTTACTCACAGTTGTTATTCGTGTGAATGCTGCAGGCGATGACTGCCCAAGCCGTGCTGCGTCCACCAGGTGAGGGACTCGGTCAACTCCCAGGCAATTCCAGAGTGTGGCACAGAACTCCCTTCTCTTTCCTTCTCTGGCCGTCCCCACCAGTGACCTACCTTTGTCCAGCTTCCTCGGGCCTTCTGTTGGCGAAACCTCTCTCCGGTTTCCCTGACCCTATGTGGTATGCTTTCCTGGTGGATGTAGTGAGGGGTCGCACCAAGATGTGGTCACAACCTCCGGTTTTGGCTGAGGATTAGTCGCCTCCACCAATTTGGGTTCCGGTACCCTGCTCTGCCAACCCTTCACCCATTATCTCGTGGGTTCTTAGGGTTCCTTCTTCACTCGTGTCTCTGGACCTTTCTCTGTGTTCCTGTTCCTTGCTTCCTTTCTTACTGTCCTTTCTGTTCCTTCTTCTCTCTCTCTCTCTCTCTCAGGCTCCAGCCTCCTGACAAGGCCTGCCTGCGGAGCAGAGCACATGCAGGGGCTCTGCTTCCTGTCTTCTCCTCTGACTCTCAACTGACTGTCCTAAGATGGTGCCCACCTTTTATACCTCCTTCTAACACCCGAGCCCAGGTGACTAGCAACCAATGGGCTCCTACCTATGCCCAGAGACCCACCCCTATCTGTTCCTACACCACTGGGTTTTCCTCCCCCTCCCCCCTCCAGCCAGGGACAGATGCTGTCGTGCCTGCACTCCTGTCTCGTGGGAGCACCGTTGACCTGTCCCTCGGAAATGGGGTGTGTGTGGTGCATGCAGCCTACCGAGTCCTGGTCCATACTCCATCCTTACCCGGGAGTGGGATATCACACCTCTGGATGAGGTGCAATACCCCTGTAGCAGCCGAGCCCTCGGGGTGCTACATTACCATGGGGGGCAATATTAATATGAGAATGTAGAAGGGGGTATTATTACCATGGGGGGCAATATTACTATAAGGATGTAGAAGGGGGCATTATTACTACAGGGGGCAATATTACCATGAGAATGTAGAAGGGGGCATTATAACTACAGGGGGCAATATTGCTACGAAGATGTAGAAGGGGGAATTATTACTGCAGGGGGCAATATTACAATGAGGATGCCGAATGGGGCATTATTACTAATGGGGGCAATATTACTATGAGGATATAGAAGGGGGCAATATTACTACAGGGGGCAATATTACTATGAGAATATAGAAGGGGGCATTCTTACTAATGGGGACAATATTACTATGAGGATGCCGAAGGGGGCATTATTACTACAAGGGGCAATATTACTATGAGGATGTAGAAGGGGGCATTATTCCTACAGGGGTCAATATTACTATGGGGATGTAGAAGGGGCATTATTACTACGGGGGCAATATTATAATGAGGATGTAGAAGGGGCATTATTACTACAGGGGGCAATATTACTATGAGAATGTAGAAGGGGGCATTATTACTACAGGGGCAATATTACTATGGGGATGTAGAAGGGGGCATTATTACTACAGAGGGCAATATTACAATGAGGATGTAGAAGGGGGCATTATTACTGCAGGGGGCAATATTACTATGAGAATATAGAAGGGGGCATTATTACTAATGGGGGCAATATTATTATGAGGATGCCGAAGGGGGCATTATTACTACAGGGGGCAATATTACTATGAGAATGTAGAAGGGGCATTATTACTACAGAGGGCAATATTACTATGAGAATATATGTGGCACCCCAGGGGTCTGGTTTCCACAGTAATGCAATGTTATGTCTGAGAGCAGGTGGGAGGTCTCTTGGTCAGGAATCCTATGCATGCCACACCTCCTGCCCAGTCCTGGGAGGGGAAGGACTTCCCCTATATAAACCTGGGGCTGAGGCAGGGTTAGGGAGTTCAGAGGGAGAGTGCAGCCAGGAGGGCTGACAGGGAGCTGTGGCTCCGGCTGGGCCCAGCTCCTGGGCCATGCCAGAAGTAGAGAAGAGAAGCAGCATGGGAAGAAACAACAGGAGCTCTGTGGGAGCAGTGTTACAAGGAGTCAGGGGCTGGCAGCTGCAGAGCTCGCCCTGACTGAGAAGATTTCTTACCGGACCCGGAGTCCGAGGCTGTGGGGACTAACTCCTACCCAGCAGCAGAATCCATCAGGCAGGGGATTTCAGGTCCTCTGGCCAAGAAACCCGAAGGCACGGTCACACGCATGGGACCAGCACCGCCGTCATGGAGCGGAAGCTACTAGAAGGCCCTGAGTCACCGGCCATACGGGTGAGCACCACACGGTACACTTAGGGACGTGGGCTACTTATACCCGCCTCTAGCAAGGTAGCCAGAAGAGTACAGTCAGTTTGGGAGGCCTACAACTCCGCCTGGCCAGGTGAGATCCCATCTGCTCAAGGTCTGACCAGGCCCCGATCGCTAGCCAGTACTCCGGGAGGGTCTATCTTTGTCACCAGTAAAGACCCTGAATCACACCGCATCGTCTCTGAGTGATTCCTGCTACCCCCATCATCCACGTCGGCTGCCCTGAGGCCATACCCCTCCCGTTGGGGGTTATACCATCTACGCTGCACTATCCTACCACCGGCCTCAGCGGTCAGCCCTGCAGCGGCAGCTCCATAGCTGCATTCAACGGGTGGCGTAGTCGTCCTACATCTACCGCTGATACAGCGCCACTTAGTCTGACTCCCTGGGCACGGACCGGGTCACCGCCACGAGACTACAACCCTCAACAGATCCGGCTCCGGGTAAGCTCCCGCCTGCGCAACGCAGCGCGACACAGGCCCAGGGGCGCGTCAACTTTTGGCGTAGTCTGCAGGATTTCGTGCCCGCAACCACCGGGTACTGCGTGCCTGAAAAAGACTGTTCAAACTTACCAGTGGTGAAGATTCCCGCCATCCGGCGCCATCTTCTGTCTTCTTCCCGCCATCCGCGAAGTTTTCCCGCCATCCGGCGCCATCTTCTGCCTTCTTCCCGCCATCCGTGGAGTTTTCCCGCCGTTGGACGCCATCTTGAAGACGCCGCGCGGGAAGAAGAGGGGCGTGGACTCCGAAAGCGCGCGAGAACTGAAGCCCCGCCTCACGTCCGGACGTTGCGTAAGGTCCTGGAAGGAGCCTAGCAGACGCCGACGTCACAGGAGCGCGACGGAAGGTCCTCAACCCTGACGATCCACTGCGGAGCCGCGGCCTACGGAAGAGGATCATCGCAAGGTAGGCCACGGTCCACTAGGGGGGAGAAGGATGCCGGATACGGAGGAGAGCTTCACCGCTTCAACCCCCGCCAGCGCCACCGCTGTTGCGGTCATGCCTTTCACCATGCCCTATATCCCGGGGGCAGCCTGGCTACCCCAGTACTCAGGGGAGTCACATACCCTGCATGACTTTAGAGAAAAGCTGGATAGCCTCTTCCAGGTGTACCCCCTCACAGAGGAGCAAAAAGTGAGCATCCTGGTGGCCCAATTAACCGGGGCAGCCCAAAGGGAGGTAAAGTCCTGGCCACCTGGGAGGAGGACTGTCGCAGAGATACTAACCCAGCTAACCGAGGAGGAGCTGCAGTACTACCAATACGAGGAAAGCCAAGAGGACCCGGACGGGTCTGAGGACTACCCTCAGGAGGGAGCACAAAGAGGACATAGCTACTGAAGGGAAGTAGCGTGAATAAAGAGCTGTAAATAGTTACCCGTAAGGGTACAAGGACTGCTGCTAATTAAAATATGGTCCCCGTTGGGATTAGTGAATTGTTCCCCGTGTGTCCCTATCCCTTACCAGGCTGAGGACTGTGAGCAGCCAATCCTTATCCCCACTGGCTGAGGACTGAGAGCGGCCATATCCTGTAAATAATTATGTGTTTCTAGTAATTTATAGGAGTCCTTGGTGGATTTACCGGGAATCCTTTGTACAGTTAGTGGAGCGTAACCCAGGATGGACTAAAAGACTGTTAAGGACTCGGGGCAGGACAGACCCCTACCTGGTTACGTCTCCCTGTTTTGGTGAAATGGACACCTTTGTTTCCTTCAAAGACTGCACCCGGTTGCGGACATGCCGTGACCACCTTTATGTGTTTTTCTTATTGTATTATTATTGTTATACCCTGTTATGTCTTTCTAAAAAAATATGTTTAGTCCCGGAGTACTAAATTTCACTAGGGGGGAATGTGGCACCCCAGGGGTCTGGTTTCCACAGTAATGCAATGTTATGTCTGAGAGCAGGTGGGAGGTCTCTTGGTCAGGAATCCTATGCATGCCGCACCTCCTGCCCAGTCCTGGGAGGGGAAGGACTTCCCCTATATAAACCTGGGGCTGAGGCAGGGTTAGGGAGTTCAGAGGGAGAGTGCAGCCAGGAGGGCTGACAGGGAGCTGTGGCTCCGGCTGGGCCCAGCTCCTGGGCCATGCCAGAAGTAGAGAAGAGAAGCAGCATGGGAAGAAACAACAGGAGCTCTGTGGGAGCAGTGTTACAAGGAGTCAGGGGCTGGCAGCTGCAGAGCTCGCCGTGACTGAGAAGATTTCTTACCGGACCCGGAGTCCGAGGCTGTGGGGACTAACTCCTACCCAGCAGCAGAATCCATCAGGCAGGGGATTTCAGGTCCTCTGGCCAAGAAACCCGAAGGCACGGTCACACGCATGGGACCAGCACCGCCGTCATGGAGCGGAAGCTACTAGAAGGCCCCGAGTCACCGGCCATACGGGTGAGCACCACACGGTACACTCAGGGACGTGGGCTACTTATACCCGCCTCTAGCAAGGTAGCCAGAAGAGTACAGTCAGTTTGGGAGGCCTACAACTCCGCCTGGCCAGGGGAGATCCCATCTGCTCAAGGTCTGACCAGGCCCCGATCGCTAGCCAGTACTCCGGGAGGGTCTATCTTTGTCACCAGTAAAGACCCTGAATCACACCGCATCGTCTCTGAGTGATTCCTGCTACCCTCATCATCCACGTCGGCTGCCCTGAGGCCATACCCCTCCCGTTGGGGGTTATACCATCTACGCTGCACTATCCTACCACCGGCCTCAGCGGTCTGCCCTGCAGCGGCAGCTCCATAGCTGCATTCAACGGGTGGCGTAGTCGTCCTACATCTACCGCTGATACAGCGCCACTTAGTCTGACTCCCTGGGCACGGACCGGGTCACCGTCACGAGACTACAACCCTCAACAGATCCGGCTCCGGGTAAGCTCCCGCCTGCGCAACGCAGCGCGACACAGGCCCAGGGGCGCGTCATATAGAAGGGGGCATTATTACTAATGGGGGCAATATTATTATGAGGATGCCGAAGTGGGCATTATTACTACAGGGGGCAATATTACTATGAGAATGTAGAAGGGGCATTATTACTACAGGGGGCAATATTACTATGAGCATATAGAAGGGGGCATTATTACTACAGGGGGAATATTACAATGAGGATGTAGAAGGGGGCATTATTACTACAGGGGGCAATATTACTATGGGGATGTAGAAGGGGCATTATTACTACAGGGGGCAATATTACTATTTGAATGTAGAAGGGGGCATTATTACTACAGGGGGCCATATTACTATGAGAATGTAGAAGGGGCATTATTACTACAGGGGGCAATATTACTATGGGGATGTAGAAGGGGCATTATTACTACAGGGGGCAATATTACTATGAGAATGTAGAAGGGGCATTATTGCTACAGGGGGCAATATTACTATGGGGATGTAGAAGGGGGCATTATTACTAAAGGGGGCAATATTACAATGAGTATGTAGAAGGGGGCATTAATACTACAGAGGGCAATATTACAATGAGCATATAGAAGGG
The DNA here is from genome assembly GCF_046119375.1 of Phyllobates terribilis. Classification (NCBI taxonomy): domain Eukaryota; kingdom Metazoa; phylum Chordata; class Amphibia; order Anura; family Dendrobatidae; genus Phyllobates; species Phyllobates terribilis. Next base: position 945,606,487 of record NW_027362762.1, read on the forward strand.
GGCATTATTACTACAGGGGGCAATATTACAATGAGCATATAGAAGGAGGCATTATTACTACAGGGGGCAATATTACTATGGGGATGTAGAAGGGGCATTATTACTACAGGGGGCAATATTACTATGAGAATGTAGAAGGGGCATTATTGCTACAGGGGGCAATATTACTATGAGAATGTGGAAGGGGCATTATTACTAATGGGGGCAATATTACTATAAGGATATAGAAGGGGGCATTATTACTACAGGGGGCAATATAACTATGAGAATGTGGAAGGGGCATTATTACTAATGGGGGCAATATTACTATAAGGATGTAGAAGGGGGCATTATTACTGCAGGGGGCAATATTACTATGGGGATGTAGAAGGGGGCATTATTACTACAGGGGGCAATATTACTATGGGGATGTAGAAGGGGCATTATTACTAAAGGGGGCAATATTACAATGAGTATGTAGAAGGGGGCATTAATACTACAGAGGGCAATATTACAATGAGCATATAGAAGGGGGCATTATTACTACAGGGGGCAATATTACTATGAGAATGTAGAAGGGGCATTATTACTACAGGGGGCAATATTACTATGGGGATGTAGAAGGGGCATTATTACTGCAGGGGGCAATATTACTATGGGGATGTAGAAGGGGCATTATTACTACAGGGGGCAATATTACTATGAGAATGTAGAAGGGGCATTATTGCTACAGGGGGCAATATTACTATGGGGATGTAGAAGGGGGCATTATTACTAAAGGGGGCAATATTACTATGAGGATGTAGAAGGGGGCATTATTACTACAGGGGGCAATATTACTATGGGGATGTAGAAGGGGCATTATTACTACAGGGGGAAATATTACAATGAGGATGCAGAAGGGGCATTATTACTACAGGGGGCAATATTACTATGAGAATGTAGAAGGGGCATTATTGCTACAGGGGGCAATATTACTATAAGGATATAGAAGGGGGCATTATTACTACAGGGGGCAATATTACTATGAGAATGTGGAAGGGGCATTATTACTACAGGGGGCAATATTACTATGAGGATGTAGAAGGAGGCATTATTACTACAGGGGGCAATATTACTATGGGGATGTAGAAGGGGCATTATTACTACAGGGGGCAATATTACTATGGGGGTGTAGAAGGGGCATTATTACTACAGGGGGCAATATTACTATTTGAATGTAGAAGGGGGCATTATTACTACAGGGGGCCATATTACTATGAGAATGTAGAAGGGGCATTATTACTACAGGGGGCAATATTACTATGGGGATGTAGAAGGGGCATTATTACTACAGGGGGCAATATTACTATGAGAATGTAGAAGGGGCATTATTGCTACAGGGGGCAATATTACTATGGGGATGTAGAAGGGGGCATTATTACTAAAGGGGGCAATATTACAATGAGTATGTAGAAGGGGGCATTAATACTACAGAGGGCAATATTACAATGAGCATATAGAAGGGGGCATTATTACTACAGGGGGAATATTACTATGAGGATGTAGAAGGGGGCATTATTACTACAGGGGGCAATATTACTATGGGGATGTAGAAGGGGCATTATTACTACAGGGGGCAATATTACAATGAGGATGTAGAAGGGGCATTATTACTACAGGGGGCAATATTACTATGAGAATGTAGTAGGGGCATTATTGCTACAGGGGGCAATATTACTATAAGGATATAGAAGGGGGCATTATTACTACAGGGGGCAATATTACTATGAGAATGTGGAAGGGGCATTATTACTAATGGGGGCAATATTACTATGAGAATGTAGTAGGGGCATTATTGCTACAGGGGGCAATATTACTATAAGGATGTAGAAGGGGGCATTATTACTGCAGGGGGCAATATTACTATGGGGATGTAGAAGGGGGCATTATTACTACAGGGGGCAATATTACTATGGGGATGTAGAAGGGGCATTATTACTAAAGGGGGCAATATTACAATGAGTATGTAGAAGGGGGCATTAATACTACAGAGGGCAATATTACAATGAGCATATAGAAGGAGGCATTATTACTACAGGGGGCAATATTACTATGGGGATGTAGAAGGGGCATTATTACTACAGGGGGCAATATTACTATGAGAATGTAGAAGGGGCATTATTGCTACAGGGGGCAATATTACTATGGGGATGTAGAAGGGGGCATTATTACTAAAGGGGGCAATATTACTATGAGGATGTAGAAGGGGGCATTATTACTACAGGGGGCAATATTACTATGGGGATGTAGAAGGGGCATTATTACTACAGGGGGAAATATTACAATGAGGATGTAGAAGGGGCATTATTACTACAGGGGGCAATATTACTATGAGAATGTAGAAGGGGCATTATTGCTACAGGGGGCAATATTACTATAAGGATATAGAAGGGGGCATTATTACTACAGGGGGCAATATTACTATGAGAATGTGGAAGGGGCATTATTACTACAGGGGGCAATATTACTATGAGGATGTAGAAGGGGGCATTATTACTGCAGGGGGCAATATTACTATCTTTTAAAACAAAAGAAATAAATGTTTTAGTCCATTTTGTCTTTTTATGCATGTCAATGCTACAGCTTTACTAGGTCTCTTGCTGTCGCGGCATTACGCGTGTGAGGTCCACCGTTGTTATTGGACAACACATGTAAGATCTAAAATGGCCTGGCTCAAGTTTTTTTCTGGTACCTGGCCGTTACAGTAGGATGTCATCTGCTTATTACAAACTAGGATGGACAGGGTAAAAGAAAACATGAATGTTTCAGGTCCTTTAATGGGTGGGTAATGTGGTGATGCAGACACCAGAGGGCAGCACATGAGCTTGCATAACAAACCTGTCAGTTCCAGATTGAGAAGATCTTTGCATGTCAATTTTGGCCAGGATCATGTAATTGAGGATTGTCTGAGTAACCATGTCCTTCTGATTCCTGGCCTGAAATCATCTATGACCGTGTTATCTGCAAGTCTTCCAGATCTCTGCTCATCGTTGACCATGTTACCTGCATGTCCTCCTGATCTCTGCTTATCTCTTACCATCTTACCTGCATGTTCCCCAAAACACCAATACGAGGGAAGTTGTCAGTCCAACTGCTAGGTCTTCCGGAGTCAGGCTCTTTTTTGAAGATTGTCCAGTTAACCCAGAAAAGGCCATTTGCAACATCTGCCATGCCAGCATAAGCAGGGGCAGCAAAACTACCAGCCTGACCACCACCAGCATGCTCAGGCACATGACAGCAAAGCACCCGAATAGTTGGGCCGAACGCCAGGGTCCAGGAACAGTGTCTGCGGGTTACACCACTGCCTCTTCCCCTCTTGTATATGCCCGCCAATCCCCTGTCCATGCTGCATGCAAAGATGCCTCCCATCCTGCACCTGTCATTGCACACTTGCAACCATCACCGTCAGCAACCATGTCCACGTCCGTGTCCGAGCGCAGCGTACAGTTGTCCCTACCCCAGTCCTTTGAACACAACAACAAATACGCAACCAACCACCTACAGTCCACAGCACTAAACTGACAAATTTCTTGCACTGTAAATGTTTCCTTTTAGGCTCGTGGACGTACAAGCTTTCCGCAACCTCTTGGAGGCGGCCGCCCCTCGGTACTCGGTCCCCAGCCGCCACTATTTCTCCCAGTGTGCCGTTCCCGCCTTACACAAGCACATGCCTCAGAACATTACCCTCAACAACACAGTTACTGGGAAGGTCCAGCTAACCATGGACACGTTGACAAGTTCTTGTGGCCAGGGACGGCACATCTCATTGACGGCACACTGGGTTAATATTGTGAAAGCCAGGAGCCAGTTGGACCATGGGACGGAACACACCCTCCCAACACTGAGGATTGCAGGGCCTCCCCTGGGCCAATCAGGGTTACCCCCACATTCTACATATCCTGCACTTCCTCTTAAGCCACCATCTCCGAAATGACCACATCAGTCAGAAACTGGAAGCATTACAGCACTGCCTTGGCCAAGTGGCAACAGACTGTGCTGAAGCTAATATGCTTAGGTGACAAACCGCACACCACTGCAGTGTTGTTGAAAACTGTAACAGACCAGGCAGATCTGTGGCTGTCACCGCTGAACTTATAGCCAAGCATGGTCGTGTGTGACAATGGCTGGAACCTGGTGGCAGCTCTGAAGCTTGGCAATCTCGCACACATACCATGCCTGGCCCATGTGCTCAACCTAGTGGTTCAGCGGTTTCTCAAAACTTACCTGAATCTGCCTAAGCTGCTTGTGAAAGTGCCCATTTCAGAAAGTCAGCTACAACTTCCACAACCTTCGCCGTGCTCCAGCAGCGTTTCCAGCTTCCAGCTCACCAACTGGTGTGTGATGTCACCACACGTTGGAACTCAACGTTGCATATGTTTGGAAGGATTTGTGAGCAGAAGAGGGCAGTTGTTGAGTACGAGCATCAACACGCCCATCGGTATTCAGGTCAGCCTCCACACATAAGAGCTGATGAGTGGGCATGGATGTCAGACATCTGTGCTGTCCTCCAAAACTTTGAGGACTCCACCAAGATGGTGAGCAGCTATGACACCATAATTAGCGTCATCATCCCCCTTCTCTGTCTACTGAAACGCTCGCTGCTCACAATTAAAGAGGAGGTATTGCAGGCGGAGCACGATGAGATGGAGCAAAGAACTATACAGTGTGATACTACACAGCCCAGCCTCATCTCAACTCAACGCAGATTGGGTGATAATGAGGAGGAGGAAAGGAGGAAAAACAGGAACCTGTTTCTTGTGCTACAGACGGTACTACCCACACAACATTCATACCGTCTGTTCAGCGTGGATGGCCTGAGAAGTGGGAGAATGAAGAGGAGGACTGGGAGAAGGATGAGGAGGAGAACATGGACAGTTATCCTCTTGGTGGGGACAGGGAAGTCTTGGCTGTTGGCAGTCTGGCACACATGGCTGACTTTATCCTCCACTGCCTTTCCCATGATCCTCACATCGTACATATTTTGGGCGACAGTAATTACTGGTTGGTCACACTATTAGACCCACCTTACAAGGAGAACTTTCTCTCTCCTTCCCGTGTCGGAGAGGACTAATAAAATGTTGCAGTACCAGAAGGCCCTTGTTGAAGAATTTTTAAAAAAAAAGTCACAGCTGACAACGCTGGTGGCAGAGGTCACAGTTCCTTGGACAACTAAGGAGTACAGGCGAGGGAGACACAAACCAGATGCAGCAGAGGCAGGGTAACACTATCAAGGTCTGGGATAGTTTTCTCAGCTCCTCCCAGCGCCCAGGCCATGATGCGCGGGATACTCTGAAAAGGAGGGAAAAGTTTTGGAAGATGCTGAAGGAGTACCTGTCACGGGTGTGTCAGAAGTGACAGGCAGTTGCCCTGCAGTTGGTTGCAGGAGATCTCTTCATTTGGCATTACAGACACCTTCTTAGAGGCTGTCTCTCTAGGACCCAGTGGCTACCTTCCTCTTGCTGATTAACACCCTGGCCTGGGTGTATAAATACCTGCTGTTTGCTAGAGGGAGGCGATACTCACATTACCCCTTGTGAAGGCTCGGAGCAAGTGCATTATATTTTTCTCTCTGGAGCTATGAGGACGGGTGTTCATCTCTCTGAAGTCAACTTAAAGCTAAGCTTTCTTCCCTTGTTTGCTCCCCCTTGTTGTCTTTAGTTGTCAGTGGGGATCAAATAGTGCTTATCTCCCTCCATTCCCTAGCCAGGGAAAGACAAGGCGAGGTTCACATGCGGCGATTAGTGAAGAACCAATATAGGGATGTTAGTGGAGACAGGGTGATATTAGATCAGCCTGGGAGGTCTCCACTTCCCCCTTTCCCTAATGTCTGGGCTCCCTTTCCCTCTTCCCTTTGTGTTGCACTGTCAATCTTGCATGACAGTACCTTGGCGACCGTACCAGCGTCCTCCATGATTCCTCTGTGCCTTACAACTATTGGGTATCCAAGCTGGACACGTGGCATGAACTGTCTCTCTACGCCTTGGAGGTCCTGTCTGCTAGCGTTTTGTCAGACATGGTTTTTATTGCCACTGGGGGTTATTATAACATTGCAATAACAGTATAGGAGAGCCACCCTTTAATAATGGGAAGGCCAATTCAAATCGATTCTATATTCTACAATATTACCCCTCTTATCTGAAATTCGTTTATAGGTGAGCTATCGCAGTATGGATAGCTTATTACATCTATCCAGCCAGGTATATCTATTCTATTCCCTATTGATATTGCTGTTAGCTGAATTTACAATAGGGACAGATGCAAGGTATCATCAGCTGGAGATGAGTGTTCATTGTCATTGAATACATCTCTTCCACAGTGCATTACTTGATATCTTCCATGCACTCATTGACTGATTAATAATTTTTAATGGTGATCTGTAATTAGAAAATGATGAAAGCAGACAGGGTTGCTTGCATTGCTTCACAGTTTCGTGGTGCAACGTACCAAAAAAAAATTTTCAGAGCCGGTGAAATTCTATTATCTATTGTACATAATTTTTCCTTTCTTGGCCTTGTTTCAGAGAATATGAATGATAACAAAAAAACTTTTTCTCCATTCATGGCTATTGGCTGGGTGAAGCCATTTATTGTCAAACTACTGTGTTTTCTCTTTTTAAATCTTAATGACCCTAATCAAAAGTTCACATATCCCAGTTCTTAATACTGTGTATTTCCCACTCTAACAGCAATGACAGCTTGAAGTCTTTTGTGGTAGTTGTGGATGAGGTTCTTTATTTTCTCAGATGGTAAAGCTGCCCATTCTTCTTGGCAAAAAGCCTCCAGTTCCTGTAAATTCCTGGGCTGTCTAGCATGAACTGCGCGCTTGAGATCTCCCCAGAGTGGCTCAACGATATTGAGGTCAGGAGACTGAGATGGCCACTCCAGAACCTTCACTTTGTTCTGCTGTAGCCAATGTCAGGTCAACTTGGCCTTGTGTTTTGGATCGTTGTCATGTTGGAACGTCCAAGTACGTCCCATGCGCAGCTTCTGGGTTGATGAGTGCAAATTTGCCTTCAGTATTTGCTGATAATGTGCTGCATTCATGTTTCCTTCAACTTTTCCCAAGTTTCCTGTGCCTTTGTCACTCACACATCCCCAAAACATCAGCGATCCACCTCCGTGCTTTACTGTAGGAATGGTGTTCCTTTCATAAGATAAGATAAGATATACTTTATTTTATCCCGGAGGAAATTGCGGTATCACAGCAGCAGAACACAGATCTCGAACATGACACATATAATAACAAAACATTTGGAATGCTTTAGACATTGCTTTTCAGACATTTGTTAAACACCCCCATAGCTGTTGGAACAAACGATCTCCTGTATTTTTCCTTTTTACACCTTAGTTGTATTAGGCGATTGCTGAATGTGCTCTTCTGTTTCGCAAACAGTTCATAAAGCGGGTGTGTGTTGTTGCCCATTATAGCTCTGCACTTCTTCTTAATCCTATCCTCTACCACCTCTTCAAAAGTCCCAAGCTGTAGGCCCACCGTCGCGCTAGCCTTCTTTATAAGTTTGTTGAGCTTGTTGGCGTCAGCAACACGCACACTGTTACCCCAGCAAATTATTGCCGCAAAGGTGGCACTAGCCACAATGGATTGGTAGAACACCTCAAGCATTTTGCCACACACATTAAAAGACCTTAACTTCCTTAGGAAGTACAATCTACTCATCCCCTTCTTGTAGACCTTCTCCATGTGGCACTTCCAGTCTAGCTTGCTATCCAGGTAAACCCCCAAATATTTGAAACTGTCCACCATCTCCACATCCTGACCGTCAATGGTAACAGGTAGGCATACCTTCTTGCACCTTCCATAGCTCATCACCAACTCCCTGGTTTTCTTAACATTTAGTTCTAGATGGTTAGCCTGGCACCATACTACAAAGTCCGCAACCACCCTTCTATATTCCTCTTCGTCCTGGTCCTTCCCAATACCGCCAACTATCACAGAGTCATCCGAGTACTTCTGGAGGTGACAACGGTCTGATTTATACTGAAAGTCAGCTGTGTACAATGTAAAGAGGAATGGCGACAGCACTGTTCCCTGCGGGGCTCCGACACTGCTCAGTACACTATCTGATGTAGCCGTCCCCCACCTAACAAACTGTGGCCTATCCGACAGGTAGTCAATTATCCAATTCACAAGTCCCTCATCCACCGCCATTTTAATCAACTTTCCTCGCAGTAAGAGTGGCTGTAATGTGTTGAACGCACTAGAGAAATCAAAGAACAAAGCACGCACTGTGGTTCCATCATTGTCCAAAAAGGAATGTACTGTTTGTAGCAGAGACGCTACAGCATCGTCCACACCCAGTCCCTGCCGGTACGCAAACTGAAGAGCATCAGTATGCGCCATCACCCTCGGACACAAGTGAGCAAGTACTATTCTCTCCAAGGACTTCATCGCATGCGATGTTAAGGCCACCGGTCTATAGTCCCCCGGGGAAGCCGGGAAGGTAGTCTTGGGAATCGGCACCAGGCAGGAAGTCTTCCATAGCACTGGTACTCATCATAGGCTTTGTTGACCTCTCTCCTAGTAACGTTTATGGTTGTGGCGAAAAGGTTAAATTTTGGTCTCATCACTCCAAATTACCTTGTTCCAGAGGTTTTGAGGCTTGTCTCTGTGCTGTTTGGCGTATTGTAGGCGAGATACTTTGTGGCATTTGCACAATAATGGCTTTCTTCTGGTGACTCGACCATGCAGCCCATTTTTCTTCAAGTGCCTCCTTATTCTGCATCTTGAAACAGCCACACTGCTAGTTTTCAGAGAGTCCTGAATTTCAGCTGATGTTATTTGTGGGTTTTTCTTTGCATCCCGAACAATGTTCCTGGTAGTTGTGGCCGAAATGTTTGTTGGTCTACCTGAACGTAGTTTGGTTTTTACAGAGCCCCTGATTTTCCATTTGTTAATCACAGTGTGAATGCTGCTGACTGGCATTATCAATTCCTTGAATATTTTTTTGTATCCCTTTCCTGTGTTATACAGTTCAACTACCTTTTCCCGTAGATCCATTGACAATTCTTTTGCTTTCCCCATGTCTCACAATCCAGAAACGTCAGTGGCTGGATGAAAGATACAAGAGTCTGTCTGGATCCCAGAAACTTGTCCAGCTTTTATGCACACACACTGATTACAAGCAAACAGGTCACAGGTGAGGATGTTAACTTTAGTAGCCATTCAAACCCATTTGTGTCAAATTCTGAGCTTGTTATCAGGCCACAATCACTAGGGTATGTGGACTTTTGATTGGGGTCATTTGGATGTTTTTAGTTATCATTAAGATTTAAAAAGAGAAAACACAGTAGTTTGACAATACATGGCTTCACCCAACCAATAACCATGAGTGGAGAAAAAGTTTTTTTGTTATCATTTATATTCTCTGAAACAAGGCCAAGAAATCAAAAATTCTGCCCGGGTATGTAAACTTTTGAGCACAACTGTATTCCCTATTGATAACGCTGGATTGATGGTATTATCAGCTGGTAATGAGTCTTCATTCTGGTCCCATACATCCCTACAACAATCCATAACGTGATAGATTGTTTCCATGCACTCGTTGACCAATTCATAAATTTAACAGTGATCTGTAATTAGAAAATGTTGAAAGCAGACGGGATTGCTTGCATCCCTTCACAGTTTGGTGGTGCAAAAAAACCTCTTCGGAGCAAAATAAGTTCTATTATCTATTGTACATATTACTTATTGTGTATATTACCTCTCTTATCTGAGATTCATGTACAGGTGACCTATATCAGTTGGTATATCATCTTACAGGCATCAAGTCAGGGATTATTGTATTATACTCCGTGCTGAAAAAATAAATAATTGTATTCCCTATGGATAACGCTGTTAGTTGCTTTTAAAATAGGGACAGGTGCTAGATTGTATTATCTGCTGGAAATGAGTGTTTATTCTGGATGGGTCTGATCATGTCTCACACACCACATGGCCAGATAAAGTAGTAAAATGTTACAATTACATTTAATGGGAACAACAAAGCATAGCCGGCTGATGGCCTTCTAACAATAGCGAGGGCCGACTGCTGGCCCTTTAAGAATAGTAAGGGCTGCCTGATGGCCCCATAAAAATAGGCTTTGAGTCCCTCCTTCATAAATGATGTGTCTGATCATGTCTCACACACCACATGGGAAGATAAGGTAGTAAAATGTTAAAGTACATTTACTGATAAATGTTTTTTTCACCATTTTCACTGTTGAAAGCAATGCAAAAGTGCAAAAATGCATCAAAAATGCTATGTGTGAACATAGCCCAAGGAGTGAAGGAGCATTTTTGTTTTTGGTTATTTATTTTACGTTATATACAAGCCATTACTCTGGAATGAATGTTCCTTAACATTTTTTCCAGGAAAATCCATTTGGCTTTGTTTTTGTATGTTTTATTGTGAGTCCATAAAGGTGACCTGGGAGTCAGAAACGCTTCCAGAGGTCTTCCTCATGTTGATCTCATGTCATTTGAGCACTGTTTCCATCGATTTGACCAATCTTTAGGCCCCCTCCAGACCTTCGGGGGGGCTGCCGGAAAAATTATAGAGTTTCCTATTGACTTACATTGGGCTCATTACTCGGATTGAGCACCTGAGCATTACGATTTGCTTGACCTGAGAAACGAGCACCAGAGCACTATTGATTATGTTACCTGCATGTCCTCCTGATCTCAGTCCATCTCTGATCATGTTGCCTACATATCTTCTTAATTTCATCTCTGACCATGTTACTTCTCCATCCTTCTCATCTCAGCTCATCTCTGACCATATTACCTAAATGTCCTCCACATCTTAACTTATCTCTGACTTTGTTACCTGTATGTGACGTTCCCCCTGGGCCGTGTGTGGGGGAATACCCGGAGCCGGGTCTCTGTGTAATGTCAGGGGTTGTAGTCTCAGTGGCGACGACCCGGTCCCGTGGCTCAGGGTGGTCAAACCAGTGGCGGATCTGTTTACTTGGTTTTTAATGTTGAAATGTCCGACTACGCCACCCGTGGATTGCGATCACTGAGAACCGCCACTGCGGGGCAGACCGCTTAGGCTGATGTTGGGTGTGCAGCAGAGGGTAGTATAACTCCCCACGGGAGGAGTATAGCCTCAGGGCAGCGTGTGTAGATGGTGAGGGTTGTGGTGCATGGGCGCAGCAGAAATGACTCAGAGTCCGTGCAGTGCTGTTCAGGGTCTTTACTGTTGGTAATGAAGGAGGCCCTGTCGGGAGTACTGGCTAACATTAGAGGCCTGGTCAGTCTGTGAGCGAACAAGAGTCCGCCTGGCCAGGTGGAGGTGTAGGCCTTCCTGTCTGACTGCACTCTTCCTGGCTACCTTGCTGTAGTCGTGTAGTAGCCTACGTCCCTGAGTGTACCGTGTGGTGTTCACCCGTATGGTTGGTGACTTGGGGCCTTTGGTACCTTCCGCTCCTCGATGGCGGTGCCGGTCCCTTGCGCGTGACTGAGCCTCCGGGCTTTCTATGGCCAGAGGACCTGAAATACCCTGCCAGGTGGTTTCTGCTGCTGGATGTGGATATCCTCACAGCCTCGGACTCTGGTGTCCGGTTCTCTGCGTCTTCTGACAGGATGAGCTCTATCAGCTCCAATCCCTGGCCTTCAGCTCCTGTCTCCTACAGAGCTCCTTGCTGCTCCTCTGTCCCGTCCTCTGGAACTAACTAACGAACCCCGCCCCAGATCCAGTTTATAAAGGGCAGGTTCCTCCCCTCCCTGGACTGGGGCAGGAGGCGTTGCATGCAATAGTGCTCCTGGCCAGGAAAGCCCATGCTCGCTCTCAGACATGGTATTTCTACCACTGTGGCAACCAGACCCCTGGGGTGCCACATATGTCCTCCACATCTTAGCTCATCTCTGATCATGTTACCTGCATGTCCTCATCTCAGATCATCTCTGACCATGCTCCTCTTCTCAGCTCATTTCTGACCATGTTACCTGCATATCTTCCACATCTTAGCTCACCTCTGACCATCTTACCTTCATGTCCTCCTGATCTCTACTCATTAGTGATGGGCGAGCACTAAAATGCTCGGGTGCTCGATGCTCGTGTCGAGCACATTGGAATACTTGGGTGCTCGACCCGAGCAACGAGCCCAATCTATGGGAAACTCGAGCATTTTTCAGGCGGCTCCCCCCGGCGGTCTGCAGAGGGCCTAAAAATTGCCTAAATCGATGGGAACAGTGCTCAAATGACATGGGAACAGCATGGGGAAGACCCCTGGAAGCATTTCTGACTCCCAGGTCACTTCTGTCAAAGTATTTCAGTGGTATTCAGAGGTATTACGCCACTTTTATGGACTCACAATAAAACATAAAAAAACGAAACCAAATTGGATCTTCCTGGGAAATATGTTAAGGAACATCCTTTCCAGGGTAATGACTTGTATATAAAGAAAAATAAATAACCAAAAGCAAAAATACTTCTCCACACCTTGGGCTTTGTTCACACTTAGCATTTTTGACCAGTTTTTGCACTTTTGTATTGCTTTCAACCGTGGCAAATGCATTCACCAGGAAATGTCATTTTAATATTTTACAACCTTATATGGCCATGTGGTGTGTGAGATATCATCAGACACATCGTATTTCATTTATGAAGGAGGGACTCTGAAAGTCACAAAGCCTATTTTTATAGGGCCATCAGGTGGCCTTTACTATTCTTAAAGGGCCAGCAGTCGGCCCTCACTATTCTTAGAGAGCCATCAGCCGGCTATGTTTTATTGTTCCCATTAATAAAGAGTGGGTCTCCTCTACTGTTGTTGCGTATACAGTGAGTGGCAGTGCTGCTCAAAATTTGGACTCACCCCAATGCCAATTTGTAAATTTGGATGCACCCCAGTACCCCTTTGAAGAAACTTAGAGGAGGGCCTCCTGAAAACAATGTTCACATTATTAGGAAGTGGGTCTCCCATAGTGTTTGCCTATGCAGTAAATGCAAGAGTTGCCAAAAATTTGGATGCACTTCAATGCCCCTTGGAAGAGACGTGGAGGTCAGAGGGCCTCCTGAAAACAATGTTTCCATTATTAGAAGGGGGTCTCCCATTGTGTTTGCCTATGCAGTGAATGCAGGGGTTGCCAAAAATTTGGAGCCACTCCCATGCCCCTTGGAAGACACATGGAGATCAGAAGGCCTCCTGAAAACAATGTTCCCATTATTAGGAAGTGGGTCTACCATTGTGTTTGCCTATGCAGGGAATGTAAGGGTTGCCCAAAATTTGAAGGTGCTCCAATGCCCCTTGGAAGAGACACGGTGGAGGGCCTCATAAAAAATGTTCCCATTAGAAAGGAGTGAGTCTCCTATACTTGTAATGCCCATACACTAAGTGTATGGGCTGACAAACATTTACCACTGGGGGTATACATGAACATACTGTATAAAAAAATTTTTTTACGGGCATCATAAACACCATTTAAAAAAATGATGTGGGTGTTGCATCACGGACCATGGTCACCCTGGTGATATAGTGGTGGAGGATGAGGAGAAGGAGGAGGACAAGAGCAAATAGCCAAAATCAGGAAGCGTATACCCATGTCTGAGTGTGAAGACTGGGTGCATGGGAATACACCTCCCAAAAAAAGACACTGTATTTGAGTTTATGTTACGCCTCTATTTTTCGGTGGTGTTGAGAAGTCTGACCCAATCCAGCCCTTGTTCATTTTTATAAGAGTCACTCTGTCAGCATTCTCAGTTGACAGGCGGATGCGCTTATTAGTTATAATTCCACCACGGCACTAAAAACCCGCTCTGATAAAACGCTGGCAGCAGGGCAGGCCAGGACCTCCAAGGCGTAGAGAGCCAGTTCATTCCACGTATCCAGCTTGGATACCCAATAATTATAAGGCACAGAGGAATCACGGAGGACGTTTGTGCAGTCGGCAAGGTACTCCCTCAGCATCTTCCCAAACTTTGCACTCCTTGTGAGAGTACCCCGCGCCTCAGGGCCTGTGCGATGGGAGGGGCTGAGAAAATTCTCCCAGAACTTTGACAGTGTTCCCCTGCCTCTGCTGGATTTAAGTTGTGTCTCTCTCTCTACTCCTTGGTTGTCCAGTGAACTATAACCTCTGCCGCCAGCGTTTTCAGATGGGAATTTTTTTAATAGTTTCGCAACAAGGGCCTTCTGGTACTGCCCCATTTTTGTAGACCTGTCCGCCTCAGGAATAAGAGATATAAAGTTCTCCTTGTAGCGTGGGTCTAGAAGTGCCACCAACCACTAATGACTGTCACCCAAAATTTGGAGAACGCGAGGGTCATGGGAAAGTCAGCGTAACATAAACTCAGCCACGCGTGCCAGACTGCTAACAGGCAAGACTTCCGTGTCCTCACCAAGAGGACAACTGACCATGCTCTCCTCCTCCTCTCTGTCCTCAGGTCATCCACGCTGAACAGACAGTATGACAGTTATGCAGGTAGTGCCGTCTATAGCGCATTAAAAATTTGGCAACCCTGCCACACTAAACTTACCAAAGAACTGCGCCGGGCCTCCAGGGTTGCGGAGCGGAGATGGAAAAGGTCTCACTCCATCGAGCACTTCGTCGCATTCAAGCAATCCCTCACTAATTTCAAGTCCGCACTCACTACAGCAAAACAAACCTACTTCTCACCTCTCATATCCTCCCTATCTCACAACCCTAAACAGCTATTTAACACTTTCAACTCTCTCCTTCGTCCCCCAGCACCTCCTCCCTCTTCTCTCATCTCAGCCGACGACTTTGCCTCATTCTTCAAACAGACGATTGACACCATCAGACAAAACTTTTGCCTAAAGTCCACACAACCCCTCCTCATATCTACTCAACCCTCCTCCTCCAAACCCCACTTCTCCACCATTACAGAAGGTCAAGTCTCCTCTTTACTCTCCAAATCACACCTCACCACCTGCGAACTTGACCCAATCCCATCCCACCTCATCCCTAACCTTACCACAGTCTTCATCCCAACCCTAACCCACCTCTTCAATCTGTCACTAACAACCGGCGTCTTCCCCTCATGTTTCAAACATGCCGCAATCACACCCATCCTCAAAAAGCCCTCCCTTGACCCTTCCTCTCTGACTAGCTACCGCCCCATATCACTCCTCCCGTTTGCCTCAAAACTTCTAGAACAACATGTCCACCTTGAACTGTCCTCCCACCTCTCCTCCTGCTCCCTCTTCGACCGCATGCAATCTGGCTTCCGACCGCATCACTCGACTGAAACTGCCCTGACCAAAGTCACCAACGACCTACTAAATGCCAAATCCAAAGCAACACTACTCCATCCTCCTCCTTCTGGACCTGTCATCTGCCTTTGACACAGTGGACCATTCCCTCTTACTCCAGATTCTCTCATCTCTTGGCATCACGGACTTGGCTCTATCTTGGATCTCCTCATACTTAACAGACAGGACATTCAGCATCTCCCACTCACGCACCACCTCCTCATCTCGCCCCCTATCTGTCGGTGTCCCCCAAGGTTCAGTTCTAGGACCTCTGCTTTTCTCCATCTACACCTTTGGCCTGGGACAGCTCATAGAGTCTCACGGTTTTCAGTATCACCTCTATGCTGACGACACACAGATCTACCTCTCTGGACCCGATATCTCCACCCTACTAACCAGAATCCCACAATGTCTGTCCGCCATCTCATCCTTCTTCTCCGACAGATTTCTAAAACTCAACATGGATAAAACAGAGTTCATCATCTTTCCACCCTCTCATTCACATCCCCCATCCGACCTATCCATCAACGTCAATGGCTGTTCACTCTCCCCAGTCCCACAAGCTCGCTGCTTTGGAGTAACCCTGGACTCTGATCTCTCCTTCAAGCCACATATCCAAGCCCTTTCCACCTCCTGCCGACTCCAACTCAAAAACATCTCCCGGATCCGTGCATTTCTCAGCAAAGACTCTGCAAAAACACTAGTGCATGCCCTCATCATATCCCGCCTTGACTACTGCAATCTGCTGCTCCGTGGCCTCCCTTCCAACACTCTTGCGCCTCTCCAATCTATCCTAAACTCTGCTGCTCGACTAATCCACCTGTCCCCCCGCTATTCCCCGGCCTCTCCTCTCTGTCAATCCCTTCACTGGCTCCCCATTGCCCAGAGAATTCAGTTCAAAACCCTAACCATGGCATACAAAGCCATCCACAACCTGTCTCCCCCATACATCTGTGACCTAGTCTCCCGGTACTTACCTGCACGCAAACTCCGATCCTCACAAGATCTCCTTCTCTACTCCCCTCTTATCTCCTCCTCCCACTATCGCATACAAGATTTCTCCCGTGCATCCCCCCTACTCTGGAACTCTCTACCCCAACATATCAGACTCTCGACGACCGTGGAAACCTTCAAAAGGAACCTGAAGACCTACCTCTTCCAACAAGCCTACAACCTGCAGTAAACACCACTGCACGACCAGCTCTATCCTCACCTAATGTATCCTCACCTATGCCTTCTAGAATGTGAGCCCTCGCGGGCAGGGTCCTCGCTCCTCCTGTACCGCTGACTCGTTTTGTTAAGATTATGTAATTGCTTTTGTTATGTATATCCCTATCACATGTAAAGCACCATGGAATAAATGGCGCTATAATAATAAATAATAATAATAATAATAATTAAACTAGCTCCTTTTCTTCCTCCTCTTCCTCATTGTCACCCAATCCATGTTGGGATAAGGCTGGGTTGTGTGTAATCACCCTGTATGGTTCCTTGCTCCATCTCATCGTGCTCCGCCTGCAATGCATCCTCTTTGATTGTGAGCAGAGAGCGTTTCAGAAGACAGAGAAGCGGGATGGTGACGCTAATTATGGCGTCATTGCCGCTCACCATCTTGGTGGAGTCCGCAAAGTTTTGGAGAATGGTACATATGTCTGACATCCATGTCCACTCCTGAGGTCTTATGTGTGGAGTCTGAACTGAATGCCGACGGCCTTGTTGATGCTGGTACTCAACAACTGCCCTCATCCGCTCACAAATCTTTCCCAACATCTGCAGTGTAGAGTTCCAACTCGTGGGGACATCACACACCAGTCTGTGAGCCGGAAGCTGCAAATGCTACTGAAACACGGCAAGGGCGGCGGAAGCTGTAGGTGACTTTCTAAAATGGGCACACAGGTGGCGTACTTTGAGAAACCGCTGATCTACGTGGTTATGCACGTGTGCCAGGCATGGTACGTGTGTGAGCTTCCCTCGCCTCAGAGCCGCCACCAGGTTCTGGCCATTGTCACACACGACCATGCCTGGCTGTAGGTTCAATAGTGTGAGCCACAGATCTGCCTGCTCTTTCAGAGCTGTCCACAACTCTTCAGCGTTGTGTGGTTTGTCACCTAAGCATATTAGCTTCAGCACAGCCTGTTGCCACTTGGCCGAGGCAGTGCTGCAGTGCTTCCAGCTTGTGACTGATGTGGTTATTTCGGAGATGGAGGCTAAAGAGGAGGAGGATGATGAGGTGCAGGAGCTTTATACTGTGGGGGCAACCCTGATTGACCTAGGGCTCGCAATCCTTGGCGTCGGGAGGACATGTTCCGTCCCAAGGTCCGACTGGGTCCCGGCTTCCACTATGTTAACCCAGTGTGCCGTCAGCGAGATGTATCATCCCTGCCCACAAGCACTTGTCCACGTGTCCGTGGTTAGGTGGACATTTCAGGTAACCGCATTGTTGAGGGCACGGCTAATGTTTTGGGACATGTGCTTGTGTAATGCGGGGACGGCACACTGGGAGAAATAGTGGCGGCTGGGGACCAAGTACTGAGGGACGACCGCCGCCATCAGGTTGCGGAATGCTTCCATCTCCACGAGTCTAAAAGGCAACATTTTGAGTGCAAGCAGTCGTGAAATGTGGGAATTTAGTAGTGTGGCCTATGGGGCGTTGGCTGCGTATTTGCACTTGCGTTTCAAGGACTGGTGTATGTGACGCGCCCCATGGGCTGTGGGGTACTCGGTGCTGGGCCGGTCGTTACTACGGGAGAGGTCACAGTGGCGGTGACCCGGTCCGTGACCCAGGGTGGCCAGTCAAAAGGGGAATATTATTTACAGGGCATTTATAGTTTTTATGTACAGTTCGTGACGCCACCTGTGGTATGCGGCTATGTGTAGCCGCCGCTGCGGAGCAGGTCCTCTGGAGCTGGTGTGAATGCAGCAGAGTTGGTTTAGCTCTCCACAGGTAGAGCTTAGCTCCAGGGCAGTGTAGATGTTGTTGTTATGAAGTAGCACTCGTGGTGCAGTGTAGTGCTGGGAGTGATGTTGCAGCTGCAATAACTGACAGAGACGGTGGGGTGCAGTCTTCAGATTTTTAATCACGATTTTCAGACTCCAAGTTACCAGGGCCAGGGTAACCTCCCACGTCGTCCTGTGCTTACTCAGGGAGGGGTTCAGCCAACCCACAGGTACCTCCAGAGTACATAGCGGGACCCCCTTCTGTGTGTTCCTTCTGGCCGTCTCCCTGCACCTCACACCTAGTGTCCCAATCTTGTGACCGCAGACCTTGTCGGGCGACGCCTTCTCTGTCCCCTGGGTCCTCTATGGCTACCTTCTTGGTGAGACAGATGTGGCTTGTGGCTGCAGTACCTGAAATACTGCAGCCTCTGGTTTCCTAGTTGAGGCTTAAAGAACTCTGCTAGTTTAGGGACCGGTCCCCTCTGTGCGACCTGACCCCTCCACCGCCTGGCAGATTCGGGCGTATGGGTGGCCTCCAGCACTTCCCGTACCCCCGGGGTCCCTTCCACGTTCCTGGAGCCTTTCTCCTGCTCCTCTCCTCCTCAGTCTGTCCTGGGCCTCTCTCTATGCCCTCCTCCTGAGCAGAGCTCCTACAGAGCTCCTGCTCCTCTCACTGTCCTCCTCTGACTGACTGGCTGTTCTCTCTCTGCACACCCAAGATGGCTTCCCTCTTTATACTGCTCCTAACAAGTGCTCCCCTGATCTTCTTCTTCCACCCACACCCACTACATGGTTCCCCCTACTTGGTTCCCCCCACTCCAGCTAGGGACAGGGCTCAGCAGGAAGCATGACGCATCTTGCCCCTCCAGCTGGTCTGGAGTAGTGTAGTGTTGGATGCAGGTGTTAGGGTCCTGGACTGTATTCTTTCCTTACCTGAGAGTGAGGCACCACACCTCTGGGTGAGATGCAGTACCTCTACGGCGACCGAACCCTCAGGGGCGCCACATATGGACAACTGAACGCTGCGGATGTGGATGTGCTTCCTGATGCTGCTACTTGAGAGTATGCAACGACAGGTGCAGGGCAGGAGGCATCTTCACATGCACCATGGACGGGACTGGCTTGCATGCACAACAGCAGAAGAAGCAGTGGTGTCACTCGCAGACACTGTTCCTGGACCCTGGGGTTCGGCCCACTTAGTCGGGTGCTGTGCTGCCACGTGCCTGATCATGCTGGTGGTGGTCAGGCTGGTAGTTTTGCCACCCCTGCTGATGCTGGCCTGGCAGGTGGTGCAAATGGCCTTTTTGGGGTTATCGGCAGAGTCTTTAAAAAACAACCAGACTCAGGAAGACTTAACAGTTGTACTGGAAACATCCTTTGTGTTGGTGCTACGGGGAATGGTTGCCTGCCTTCTGTCTGCGGCCACCACACTGCTTCTTCCTGCCTGTTGGGGTGCTCTGCTTCCCTCCCCCTGTGCGCTGCTGTCCGCGCTCTGCATGTCCTTCTGCCAGGTTGGGTCAGTTACTATATCATCCACCACCTCGTCTTCCACTTCCGCACCCTGGTCCTCCTCCTGACTTTCTGGCAATTGTGTCTCATCATCATCATCCACCTCTTGTGACACTTTCCTACCATCGCCTTTGTGCGACCGTGGCTGCTCAAATATTTGGGCATAGCTACACGCGATCTCCTCTTGCCCCGCTTCAAGTGGACCAGGCGAGAGACCCGAATCTATAAATGGAAAAGTGAACAGCTCTTCATAGTGTCCAAGTGTCGGATCAGTTGTCTCCGGGCACTCGGCATGGGGGAGGATGGAGGATCAGGGTGACGAATACGTGGTCCAGACTCACAGCTACTGAGACTTGACCGTGTGGAAGACAGGGTGGTGGTAGTGGTGGCAAAGTGACTGGAAGCATTATCCGCTATCCAACCAACAACCTTTTGACACTGCTCTGGGTTCAATAGTGGTGTGCTGCGTTCCCCTAGGAATTGGAACAGGAAGGTCGGGCGAGAAGATGTGGGTGTTTGTTGTGGCACAATTTCAGCTTGCCCACGGCCTCAGCCTTGGCCCCTGCATTCACCATCACCATAACGTACAGTCCCCCATCTCTTGCCACGCGCCTTGCCCATTTTAAATGGAGGACAATATCTTCCACGCTCACTACAAATGGCTGAATTTGGAGCAAAGTTATATGTAATCTGTGTGATGGAGAAAACACAGTTTTAAATACCTGGCCTGTAGGCAACTATTTTGAACAGCAAACCGGTGTCAAAAACTTTGCTGACACACTGAAAAAAAATTTAAATGGAGGCCAAAAATGGCAGTATTTTCAGCGCAATTATATGTGATCCGTGTGACGGACAAACCACAGTTTTAAATAGCTGGATTTTTAGCGCTGTAATATGGAAAGGACCTGGCTGTATTCTGCAGTTCCGAAAAAGCAAATGGCGCAGAAAAACGGTGTTCTCTGGATTGCTTTTTAAGCAAATAATGAGGATTAAGATCCCAAAAAAATTATTCCTGGCCCCTGAGACCTGGGCCTTTGTCTAGAAATGTCTAACAGCAGCAGAAGGCAGAACTAGAATGGAGCCTCTTGTGCTATATGCACTGCAGTCTGCTATATACCCTGCCTGCCTGCCTATATACACTGCCTGCCTGATATCTCTGCAGATGGATTAGTCCTCAGAAGGACTGTTTGTTGAGATGGATATGTGTAATGTACTTGTACTACCTAATACACAAGCAAATCTCTCGCTAGCTCAGCAGCACCTCTCCCTAAACTGCCTGATAGCGGAGTAGACTGACGAGCACAGCGGCGCCAGGTCTGATATAGACCTGATAGCTGGCCGCACAGCGTCAATCACTGTAATGCCACAACCAACATGGCTGCGGCATTACAGTGAGTGACAGGCAATCCCTGCATGTTGAGTGGCGCTCTAAAGAGCGCCAAACATGCAGGGAGGGGACCCAAGCATCCGCCCGAGCATCTCGCAAGTACTCTGCGAGTTCCGAACATCTCGAGTACTGAGATGCTCGGGCGAGTACCGAGTACTTGCGAGTATGCTCGCTCATCACTACTACTCATATCTGACCATGTTACCTGCATGTCCTCCTGATCTCAGTCCATCTCTGACCACTTTACCAACATGTTCCCAATTAGCCATTTGTAAATCTGAGGAATTTCTCATTGTATGAATGTTGCCACTAGGTTGCTTGCATATGAGGACAATGGCTGTGACTATGACCAAAAGCCCAAATGAGGCAACGGTCTGTGTATTATTTTCTTTATATAATTTCAATCCAACCATTGTTTTATTGCTTACTTTTAATGAAATGTCCCTTCATGGATTTCTCCTAAAAGAGCAGCAAAGTCTTGGAGATCATAACACACCCAAGGGAACATGTTCTCTTTTGATCCTATACAAGACTTTGTGTGTATCAACCTCTTAGTCAACAAAATAAAATATCCTTGAACACCCAAAGGCAATCCTTGAAGGATTCATTGATCAAAAAATTCACCACTCCCTTAACATGTAAGTCACACTGGGACTACCACTATTCAATACACAAAAGACCAGTAAACTAATAATACTGCCATACAGTGATCATCATAAACCAGTTCATACTGCTGAGTATTATGACTAGTGATGAACGAGCATGCTCGCTACTGCTCGGTACTCGCCCGAGCATCTCACTGCTCGAGATGCTCGGTGCTCGCCGAGTATTTCCGGGGTTGCTCGGTGGGAGCTCGGGTCCCCTCCCTGCATGTTTGGCGCTCTTTAGAGAGCCAATGAACATGCAGGGATTGTCTGCCACACACTAGAATGCCGCAGCCATGTTGGTTGTGGCATTACAGTGATTGGCAGGGTATATAGCAGACTGCAGTGCACATAGCAAGAGGGTCTATCCCAGTTCTGTCTGCTGCTGGTGCTTTTACAGATATTTCTAGAAATAGCCCCAGATATCAGGGGCCAGGAATCATTTTTTTGGGGGATCTTAATCCTGATTATTTGCTTAAAAAGCAATCCAGAGAACACCGTTTCTCTGCTCAATTTGCTTGTTGGCACTGCAGAATACAGCCAGGTCCTTTCCATATTACAGCGCTAAAAATCAATCTATTTAAAACTGTGGTTTGTCCGTCACACGGATCACATATAAGTGTGCTCCAAATTCAGGCATTTCAGGCCTCCATTTAAATTTTGTTGCAGTGTGTCAGCGAAGTTATTGACACCAGGTCACTGTTAAAAATAGTTACCTACAGCCAGCTATTTAAAGCTGGTTTTCCATCACACGTATCACATATCACTGCGGTTCAAATCCAGGTATTTGTACTGAACGTGGAAAATATTCTCCTCCATTTAAAATGGACAAGGCGCATGGCAAGGAACGGAGAAGTGGACGTGATGGTGATGATGGTGCATGCAGAGGACGAGGCCGAGGCCGTGGGCTAGCTGAAATTGTGCCACAACAAACACCCACACTTGGCCACTCTGAAGAGCTGTTCACTTTTCCATTTATAGATTCGGGCCTGCCCCCAACCACCAGCTGCCTATTTGTACCTGGCCAGACACAACAATATAGGGAAGCCCTTTTTTTTTAATTATTTCATGAATTTCATGAAATAATTAAAAAAAAAATACGTGGGGCTTCGCCCTATTTCTGTGTCCAGCCAGGTACATCTAGGCAGCTGGGGGCTGGAATCCGCAGCGCAGGGAGGCCCAAGCTTTCTGGGCCCCCTCCCCGCTGCAAATTGCAGTCCGCAGCCACCCCAGAAAATGGCGCATTCATAGAAGCGCCATCTTCTGGCGCTGTATCCAACTCATCCAGGGCCCTGGTGCGGTGGCTCACTGGGTAATAAAGGGGTTAGGGCCAGCTTGGCATTATCAGCTGGCCCTAAGCCCGAAATTCATGGGGTCACGCCAATATTAGACATGACCGCCATGAATTTCTAGTAAAGTATTTAAAAAAACACAACACCCAGAATAAAGTCCTTTAATTGAAATAAACACACAATTTTTTAATGTTCTAAATTAAACCATACTTACCATCACGCCCATTCCAGCTGAAGCCAACGATCTTCTGCAATAAAAGTAAAATAATAAAGCAACCTCATCCTTACCTTTCCATGGTTCGCACAACAGGTTCAGCTCTGCTACATTCACATGACAGGCATGCTTGCGCTCCTCAGTGTCTGGCTGTGACGGCATCCAGATGAGCCGAGGTCATGTCCAATGAACTCGGCCACCTCATGCACGCCACTGACAGCGTGGGAAAATTCTCCTGTGCTCAGCGCTTGAGCAGGAGAATTCTCCCACGCTGGGATGGCATTGAGATGACAGGCTGGATGGCAGCTGAGCGCTGCCATCCAGCATGCCATCCTTCATAGACACTGCAGAGCGCAGGCATGCTTACGCTCTGCAGTGTCTCTGAAAGATGACAAGCTGGATGGCAGCGCTCAGCTGCCATCCAGCCTGTCATCTCAATGCCTTCCCAGCGTGGGAGAATTCTCCTGCTCAAGCGCTGAGCGCAGGAGAATTTTCCCACGCTGTCAGTGACGTGCATGAGGTGGCCGAGTTCATTGGACATGACCTCGGCTCATCTGGATGCTGTCACAGCCAGACACTGAGGAGCGCAAGCATGCCTGCGCTTCTCAGTGTCTGCGGCATGGCAAGCTGGATGGCAGCTTTCGGCTGCGATCCAGCCTGTCATGTGAATGTAGCAGAGCTGAACCTGTTGTGCGAACCATGGAAAGGTAAGGATGAGGTTGCTTTATTATTTTACTTTTATTGCAGAAGATCGTTGGCTTCAGCTGGAATGGGTGTGATGGTAAGTATGGTTTAATTTAGAACAATAAAGAATTGTGTGTTTATTTCAATTAAAGGACTTTACTCTGGGTGTTTGTGTTTTTTTTTTAACTTTGACTATGGGGTTAGTAATGGGGGTGTCTTATAGACGCCTCTCCATTACTAACCTGGGCTTGATGTCAGCTGGCATTATAAGCTGACATCAACCCCAGCCCTATTACCCCACTGCCACCGCTACAGGGCAGTGGGAAGAGCGAGGCTAAGTGCCAGAATTGGCGCATCCTATGGATGTGCCATTTCTGGGGCGGCTGACGGCTGGTGTTTCTAGCCCAGGAGGGGGCCAATATTCATGGCACCCTTCCTGGGCTATTAATATCAGCCCCCAGCTGTCTGCCTAGCCTTTGCTAGCTATTAAAATAGGGGGGACCCCACGTCATTTTTTTGGGGGTCCCCCATTTTAATAGGTAGTAAAGGCTAGGTATTCAGCTGGGGGCTGATATTAGTAGCCTGGGAAGCTCCGTGGGTATTACCCCCTTCCCAGGTTTCAAACATCTGCCCCAGCCGTCTGCTTAACCTCCGCTAGAGACTAAAATTACGGGGAACCCCACGCCAATTTTTTTTTTTTAATAAATCTTTTATTTTAACACTAAATGACAAGTACAGTAATCAACACTGTCACTGTACGTCATATATATGTGACTGACATGTTTCTATCTATCTAATCTATGTGTGATGCTCTATTCTTTCTGTTATAAATTGTCGGGTACCGATGCTGAATTGCCGGCCGGCTTTTTTAAAGAGACGGTGCACGAAAACACTATTATTTTTTTAAATAAATCCTTTAACACTAAATGACAAGTTCTGTAAGCAACACTGTCACTGTACTTCATATATATGTGACTGACATGTTTCTATCTATCTAATCTATGTGTGAGGCTCTATTCTGTCTGTTATAAATTGTCGGGTACAGATGCTGAATTGCCGGCCGGCTTTCTTAAAGAGACGGTGCATGAAAACACTATTATTTTTTTACATAAATCCTTTAACACTAAATGACAAGTACAGTAAGCAACACTGTCACTGTACTTCATATATATGTGACTGACATGTTTCTATCTATCTAATCTATGTGTGATGCTTTATTCTTTCTGTTCTAAATTGTCGGGTACCGGTGAATGCTGCTGCTGAATTGCCGCCGGCTTTTTTAAAGAGAGTGTCTTCTGAGCAGTTTGTCAGCTTTTGGACACCTTTGAAGGTGTTTTCTATGTGTTTCTATGTGTTTTTGTTTGCCTGCCATTGGTTTTAACGGTGTTCGACGAACCGAACCGAACTCGAACAGTACGGGGGTGGCTCAACTCTAATTATTATATCTGTAAAAGTCCAATCTATCAAAATATGAAATGATTTACCCTATATGGTAACCAGCATTAGGAAAACAATAAATAAAAATTGCAGTTCATGGTCATCGCATGTCCCTCCAATAAATGGAATAAATATCTATCAAAAAGTCAGATGTTCCCCAAAATTAGACCAATAATAACATTAGCTTACACTGCAGAAGACATGTCCTCCCATGGTTTCATTGACTGAAATAATAAAAAAGTTTTTAAAAAAATGGCTCCACAAACTAAATTGCTGTTTTTTTTTTTATTGTTGTTTTCTTCAACAAAGTTTAGATTTTTTTAAAGCAATAAAATATTTAAAAAAAAATTGTTATCTCCGTAATTATGCTGACCTGGAGAATCATATTAAAAGGTAATTTTTACTGCACGATGAGCGTCGTAAAGGCAAAACCTAAAAAGGCAAGGTGGAATTTTGTTATTTATTTGTTTTTTTTTATCATTTCACCCACTTGGAATTTTTTTCCTATTTTTCAGTACAGGATATAGTAAAATGAATGGTGCCTTTCAAAAGTACTAACACCAAAAATAAAAACCTTTGTATGTCTATGTCAAAGGAGCAATAAAAAATGTATGGCTCTTGGAAGAAGGGGAAGAAAAAAATGTAAGCGCAAAAATCGAAAATTGGTTTGTTCTGGAAGGGGGTAACAACAAATATGGCCATCAGTGATTGCAAGATTTCCCACAGCCCCAAATGCCCAAATCTACCAGAGCAAAGTAATGGAGGCGTCATTATATTGGGACAGATTTTTTATTCGGGAGTTTAGAAAAGTTGGTGACACCCATATGTGAGTGATCAATGGGAAGGAAGATGGATAAAGTAGGTGTGTGCCATAACGAAGGCCATAGGTGACATGTAATAACTACAAGATAGATCTGTTCATGCACCGTGGGAACAGAGTCCCCTGTGATTTCCTCTTTCCCACAAGACCAATTTCACGAGCATTTAACCCCGTGGACCATTCCTGTTTCCTTCTCGCTCAGCAATTTATCTTCCTGAGTCAGATATGATTGTTCTCCACCGGGCAAGAAACTCAAGTTGCCAACATATCGAGGAAATAGAAAATATCCTACAAATACAGGTCCGTCCTCAAAGCCTGGGGTTGTTTTTCTTCCTCTGCAGCTCAGACCCATTCCTTCCCTGATAAGGTAGAGGGAAGGAGCTCAGTGAATTCCTCCGCCGCCCTATAGACGATGTAAGGTGACTCTTGTCCCTCAAGGTCATCCGTCATCGTTGACATCGTGGTCTCAGTGAGATTTTTTTTCGCTTCGTCAAGTTCACAAAGTGGCGACCTATTCAAAAATGGTGCAAAAGTGCGGGTGTGAACTCAACGCAAAAGTTACATTGAAATTCATATAATCTGAGACTTCAAAATCCAGAAACTTTTTTCATCCGGCATTTAATTCCAGAAAAGGCATAGTCTGTGAGGGTGAAAGATCTGAGAGGACCCCTAACCTGGTAACCCTGATTACAACTATGGTGGGTATAGGGGAACCTCAGCAGATGACCACGCTATTACTGAAAATAAATCTGTACACAAAGAGCAACACTGATATTACCACCATATAGTGACCATATAGTGGTAGACATCAGTCCTGCAGAATATATCAGAGAGTACAATACAATTACAGATAGTGACTTACAACTAAGATTCTTTTTGAAGGAGTCGTTCACTTTTCCCGTCTTTTCCATCTGGCCCAGACCAACATGACAACTTCTTCCAGTCAGGACTCAACTGCAGAGATCACAACAAAGACACATTTCATTTCTCACATTTCCAGCACCGTCCCCATCTATCCCCAACCTGTACAAACTCCTCATCCAGCTGATAACCCAATGCTGAGCCTCTGCTGTCGGATATTACTGCACCTGCTGGGTGGCACAAAAACAGAGTTCCGCTTAGTGCCCCAAATAATAATGCTTACCACTCTGCCACTTTCAAAGTAAAATGCCTCTTTTGTCCTCTCTGAAAGGTAAAATTGCCCCAGAAAATATTAATGCCCTGTACAATTGCTCTACAAAACAGTGTCCACATTTTGCACCTAAAAAGTAATAATGCTTGTGAAGGTCACAATACCCTGAGTGCCCCTATAACAATAATGCTTCTCAAGTACCCCTTTAACATTTAATAATGTCTCCCAAGTTCCCTTCATGTACAGTAATATATCCCCCGAGTCCCTACATGTACATCTCCCCTATACACAGTGTGATGTCACTATACCTTCTGCAAGGTGGCTGCCGGACAGGTCGTGGATGGGAGGTATGTGTCCCCAAAGTGCCAAGCTTCGGTGATGTAGGACCCGGAGAAGCAGGCTCCAGGACACATAGTGCTGAGAGGAATTTAATGGGCCCGGATTAGAGGGCCGGGTTTTACGAGCAGCTGAAAGAGCTGGAGGGGGGACAGCTGCTCACTTCCCTCCAGTCCAGGTCTTGGAAGGCGGATTTAAGACAGCTGCGCCTGTCTCAGTCTGTCTGTGTGTGTTGGACAGGGTGAGCAGACCTTGCATGTGCTGCTCAGACTCTGCTGGAGGCAGAGAAACATCACTTTTGTTTAAACGGCTGAAGCCGTGCTGCATGGACTTGTTATTTTGAGCTTTGTTCTGTTATTCCTTTTTGTGCCAGGAAAAGGCTGTTACTTTTGTTTCCTCACTGGTGTATGGACACTAAATAAACCACCAGTTTGTTTGAACCCGCGGACTGCATCACTGTGTGAACCTGTGCCTACCTCCAACGCGGCTCAGTTAGTACAAATCCCTACAATTGGTGCTAGAAGCACGGGCACAGATCCCAAGCAGCAGTGTGACTGCTACAAGAAGACGTATATGTCCTGGGTGAAGTCGGCCATAAACCAGCAAGTGTCGCCGGACAACATGGAGGACCTGCTTAAACATCTGTTGCAGGCACAGCAGGCGCAACAAGCGCAGCACCAGCAGCAACTTCAGCAACAGCAGGCGCAGTTCCAGCAGCAGTACCTGCAGAGCCAGCAGAGCATGCAGCAGAGCCAGTAGAGCATGCAGCAGCATCAGGAGCAGCAGCAGGAAACAAATAAACTTCTGATGCAGCAGATCCAACAGCAGCAAAGACAAATGGAAATCTTGGCAGAGTAGATCCGCGGCAGGATGACCGGCACATCCTCAGATCCAGGTGATGACTCACCCGTCAGGAAGACGGTAAGAAGAGCATTACAAAAGATGACCCCGGGTGATGACGTTGAGGCATTCCTGACGGTCTTTGAGAGGGTGGCAGAGAGGGAGAAATTGCCTCCAGAGCAGTGGGCGGAGGTACTGGCGCCATATTTGACAGGCGAGCCGCAGAAGGCCTATTATGACTTGGCCTTGCAGGACGCGAAAGAGTACGCTAAGTTGAAAACTGAGATTTTGGCACGCTTGGGAGTGACTCTGTCAGGGCGCAACGGGTGCACCACTGGGCCTATTGCAGTGACAAACCTCCCCGGTCCCAGATATTCGATCTCCTATGGCTGGTCCAAAAGTGATTGCAACCTGAATCTTCTTCCCCAGCACAGATGGTGGAGAAGGTTGTTATAGACAGGTTTATACACTCTTTCCCGAAGTCGGTGAAATCCTGGGTTGCCCAGGGAGATCCCCATAATGCCGATGACTTGATGGGGTTGGTGGAAAGATACCAGGCGGTTGAGAGTCCGTTGGGAAAACAATGGGTCGTAGCCGCTCAATACTGTGGTTCCCAAAAGGCGGCGAACACCCAAAAGAAGGGAGCTAGAGCCACACCTGGGGGGCGTCCTAGAGTTCAGGAGGGGTCTGAGTTGCTGCCCAAAGTCCCACCCCATAATATAGTGTGTTGGAGATGTCATACCCCTGGCCATATTGTCCCATAAACTCTGAGCCAATGGACTGCAACATGGGCCGGCGTTGCTCCTATTTTGCCTATCCCGCCTGCAGCGCAGTTCCTCAACATGGCAAGGGCCCTCAGGCATGCTCAGTGTCAGTAAACGGGGTACAAGTCTCTGGACTATTGGACTCAGGAAGTTTGGTGACCCTGATAAGGGCCACATTCCCTCATCAACTGGTTTCTGGGAAGGTGGTGAGTGTCCGGTGTATCTATGGGGACGCTAAGAACTATCCTGTGGCCAAGGTGGATGTAAACACGGACTGTGGTACCACATCTCATGAAGTGGCGGTCGTTGAGGACCTATTGCATCCCATAATAATTGGACGTGACTTTGCATTATTCTGGGAAATGTGAGGGAAAGCGGGGACACCTGGTTGCTCGGACGACAGCCAGATCGCCCATAAGGAAACTTACCCGCAGAACTTGGTAGGTGAGTTTCCCATGTGTGTGTTTGTGGGCGATGAGGATGAGGCAACATCCCCTGAGGCCAATATTCCTGAGCTGGAGGTGTCTGGGGGAAACTTTGGAACTGCCCAACTCAGGGATTTAACTCTGAAAGGGGCCTTTGAAAATGTTACTGTGTTAAATGGGGTGCCTCAGGAACCGGGGGCTGACACTCGGTTCCCTCATTTTGCTGTGAATGGGGATTTGCTGTACAGAGTAACCAAGCCAAGGGGTGAGGTAATAGAACAGTTGCTGGTGCCAGGGCCCTATAGACGCAGGGTGTTAGACATGGCTCATTCTCATGTGTTGGGTGGTCACCTGGGTGCAGACAAGACTCAGGAACGGATCCTCCAGAGATTCTACTGGCCAGGTTGCAATAGTGAAATAAAGAGTTATTGTCATTCCTGCCCCACATGCCAGATAACCTCCCCAGTGGCCCACTTCCGCAGTCCCCTAGTGCCCCTACCCATCATCGAGGTTTCATTCAAACGCATAGCAATGGATCTAGTGGGGCCTCTGGTCAAGTCCGCCCGAGGGCATCAGTATGATGGTTGTATTAGATTATGCTACACGGTATCCAGAGGCCGTACCACTACGAAACTCCTCCGCCAGGTGTATAACCCGGGAGTTAGTTCACATGTTTTCAATAACGGGGTTGCCTAAGGAGATCCTAACAGACCAAGGAACTCCATTTATGTCAAAGGTCATGAGGGAATTGTGCAAGACATTGCAGATTGCACAACTGAGAACCTCCGTGTACCATCCCCAGCCCAGACGGACGGACTGGTCGAGAGGTTTAACAAAACCTTGAAAGCAATATTGAGGAAAGCAGTGGAAAAGGATGGCCGAGACTGGGACTGTCTGCTTCCCTATCTGTTGTTTGCCATCAGGGAAGTTCCCCAAGCTTCCACAGGTTTCTCCCCTTTTGAAAAACTCTATGCACGACACCCTCGAGGACTCCTGGATGTGGCGAAGAGTCCTGGGAAGCTGAGACCACTCCCTATAGGAGCGTGGTGGAGCACGTTGCCCAGATGCAAGAGAGGATTGCCCATGTGATGCCCATTGTGAGGGAGCACCTCCTCAAGGCACAAGAGGCACAGTCCAGGGTGTATAATAGGTCGACCAGGGTGAGATCATTCAACCCAGGAGATCGAGTGCTTGTGCTAGTGCCCCCAGTGGAGAGCAAGTTCAAGGCCAAGTGGCAGGGCCCCTATGAGGTCGTAGAGAAAGTGGGGGAAGTCAACTATAAAATCCACCAACCGGGGAAGAGGAAGCCCTACCAAATTTACCATGTTAACTTGATTAAGCCATGGCAAGATAGAGAGCCTGTGGAAGCTCCCTGTTTAGTGGCTGGGGCTGAGGCCAATGTGAAAGAGGTCAAGGTGGCAGAGTCACGTGCCCAAAAGCAACAGTGCAAAGAATTGCTACAGCGAAATAATCTCCTCTTTTCGGAGTTGCCAGGACTCACTCAGGTCATAGAGCATGAGGTTCTCACAGAGCCTCATGTTCGCGTCAATCTAAAACCATACCGGATCCCCGAGGCCCGCAGAGAGGTGATCTCAAAAGAAGTGAGGCGGATGCTTAACCTGGGAGTCCAAAAGTGGATGGTCCAGTCCTATAGTCTTAGTGCCAAAACCAGATGGGGAATGGCGGTTTTGCAACGACTATAGGAAGCTGAACGAGGTCTCGAAGTTCGACGCCTACCCAATGCCTAGGGTAGATGAGTTTATCGAAAGGCTAGGATCCGCTCGGTACATCACCACTCTGGACCTCACCAAAGGATATTGGCAAATTCCCCTGTCCAAAGAGGCCAAGGAGAAGACAGCCTTCTCGACACCAGACGGATGTTATCAATACGTCAGGATGCCGTTTGGGTTACAGGGAGCTCCGGCCACCTTCCAGACAGCCATGGACCAGATCTTAGCACCCCACAAAAAGTATGCAGCGGCCTACCTAGATGACATCGTCATATTCAGTCAGGACTGGGAAAGTCATCTGGACAAAGTTCAAGCCATACTTGATGCCCTAAGGAAGGCGGGCTTTACTATCAACCCGAAGAAATGTGCCATGGGGATGGAGGAAGCCAAGTACTTAGGGTACATGGTTGGTTGAGGGAAAATAAAACTACAAATAAATAAGGTTGAGGCGATCTTGAACTGGCCACAGCCCCTCTCGAAGAAGCAGGTCAGGGCGTTTCTAGGCATTGTGGGCTACTATTGCAGATTTGTCCCTAACTTTGCCCTGATAGCAGCCCCGCTGATGTACCTTCTGAAAGGGACGAAGTCTGCTATGGCCAAGTGGTCCCCGGAAGCAGAAGCGGCCTTCCAGGAATTGAAACTGGTCCTCTGTAAACAGCCAGTCTTGGTAGCGCCCAACTTCTCCAAGGAGTTTGTGGTCCAGACGGATGTGTAGCGCCCCGAGGGTTCGGTTGCTACAGGGGTATTGCACCTCAACCAGGGGTGTGATATTCCACTCCCAGGTAAGGATGGAGTGTGGACCAGGGCTCAGTTAGCTGCACACACACACTCACTCCATTTCCGGGGGACAGCTCGACGGTGCTTCCAGATGCGGGCACAACTGACCATGTCCCTGGCTGGAGTGGGGAGGGGGGAGAGAACCCAGTGGTGTAGGAGTAGAAGGGGACGGTTTCTGGAGCACAGGAAGGAGCTCATTGGGTACAAATCACCTGAGCTCAGACACAGAGAAGCAGATAAAAGGTGGGAGCCATCTTAAGTGAGGGAGAAAGAGAGAAGTAGTTCAGTCAGAGCTGACAGGGAGCCATGGCTGAGCCTGAGCTCAGCTCAACGAGGCAGGCCTAGAGAGAAGGCCGGGGCCAGAGAGGAGAAGAGGAGAAGGAGAGGGAAGGAAGGAGAAGAGACAGAGGAGTGGAAGGGCTCCAGAAGCAAGAAGGCAGAAGGGACCCTAAGAGTGCAGAACGGCCAGCAACCATTGCATACCCCATTATACCGGGTGAAAGGGTCAGGCTGTGGAAAGGTACCAGATCCCTAAGTTGGTGGAGGCGAATCTACCCTCAGCCAAGAACCGGAGGTTGTGACCATTTATTCGTGCGACCCCCCACTAAACCTGCTAGGAAGGCACCATATAGGATAGCGGGAAGTGAAGGCCAACGCTTACCCGACACGGTCCGCGGTAGCTGGACAGAAGTCAGGACACTGGTGGGGCACGAGAGGCCAGAGAAAGGACAGAAGGGGGTCCTGTGCCACACTCTTGAATTGCCTGGGGGTTGACCGAGCTCCTCACCTGGTGGACGCAGCACGGCTCGGGCAGTCATTGCTGACAGAAGAGACTCGGATAACAACTATGAGTAAAAGACCCTGGACTGCATCATTCGACTCTGTGTGATTTCTGCTGCGCCGGCACTATCACCCCCAGCATCCACTTACACTGCCCTGAGGTATACTCTTCCCGTGGGGAGTTATCCTACCCCTGTGCTGCACACTAACACCAGCCTCAGCGGTCTGCCTCGCAGCGGCGGTTATCTCTGACCGCAATCCACGGGTGGCGTAGTCGGACATTCACAAATCTATAAATAGACTGCCACACAATTTGGTCTGACCACCCTGAGCCACGGGATCGGGTTGCCACTACTACCCCCATCAGCACCGTACACCAGAAGGCCCGGTTCCGGGTACCCCATGGCCCAGGGGGCGAGTCAGATGCATCAGATGTCGGGCTGGGAGAATTCTTGTCCCAGGAGATTAACGGAGAAGAACACCCTGTAATATACCTCAGTCGGAAGCTCTCCGCTTGTGAGAAGAACTACTCCATTGTAGAAAAATAATGTTTGGCCAATAAGTGGGCGTTAGACACTCTGAGGTATTGCCTGTTAGGTAGAAGGTTCAGGTTAGTGTCAGACCATGTTCCACTGAGGTGGATGCGAGAAAAGAAGGGGAACAATGCCAGAGTGACTACGTGGTTCCTGGCTCTACAAGATTTTAGTTTCCGAGTAGAGCATAGGCCTGGGAAACAACATGGGAATGCTGATGCCTTGTCAAGGGTTTATTGTATGGTGACAGAAGGTGCCAAGCCCCCCGGCTTTGGGCAGAGGGGGGGTATGTAAGGCGGCTGCCGGACAGGTCGTGGACGGGAGGTATTTGTCCCCGAAGTGCCAAGCTTCAGTGATGTAGGACCCGGAGAAGCAGGCTCCAGCACACATAGTGCTGAGAGGAATTTAATGGGCCTGGATTACAGGGTCGGGTTTTACCAGCGGCTGAAAGAGCTGGGGGGGAACAGCTGCTCACTTACCTCCAGTCCAGGTCTTGGAAGGCTGATTTAAGACAGCTGCGCCTGTTTCAGTCTGTCTGTGTGTATTGGGCAAGGTGAGCAGACCTTGCATGTGCTGCTCAGACTCTGCAGGAGGCAGAGAAAAAGCACTTTGTTTAAACGGCTGAAGCCGTGCTGCATGGACTTGTTATTTTGAGCTTTGTTCTGTTATTCCTTTTTGTGCCAGGAAAAGGCTGTTACTTTTGTTTCCTCACTGGTGTATGGACACTAAATAAACCACCAGTTTGTTTGAACCTGTGGACTGCATCACTGTGTGAACCTGTGCCTACCTCCAACGCGGCTCAGTGAGTACAAATCCCTACACTTCCTATACACAGTATGATGGGCCCACAGCACCCCTATATACAGTATGGTGGGCCAGAGCTCCTCTATATACAGTATGATGGGCCCACAGCTCCGCTATACACAGTATAATTCCCCTACAGCTCCCTTATACACAGCATGATGGGGCCAAAGCTGCCTTATACACAGTATTAATGTCCTCACTGCCCTCCCATTTCACAGTATGATGCGCCCACAGCTACCCTACACAGTATGATGGGCCCACAGCTCACCTATACACACTATGATGCCCCCACAGCTCCCTTATAGACAGTATGTTGAGTCCAAAGCTGCCCTATACACAGTATTATGTCCCACTGCCCTCCTAAGTCACAGTATAATGACCCCTACAATATGATAGGCCCACAGCTACCCTACACACAGTATGATGGGTCTATACACAGTATGATGCCCCCACAGCTCCACGATACACTGTATAATGCCCCCACAGCTCCCTTATACACAGTATGATGGGCCCAAAGTTGCCCTATACAAAGTATTATGTCCCCACTCCCAAGTCTCAGTATAATGACTTCCATGGTAGTCCTCACACTGTATAAAGGCCCCCACAGTAGGCTTAAAGCGACCTGTGGTCTACAAATTGGAGAGAGTAGTTCTCCCTGCTGTAACACAGAGCTTAATTATATCGCCGTGCTGTGCATGTCGCTACAGCTAAGAGTGATGGTCGCTCTGTGTGGGTCCCTTCCTTTGCTCCTTCCCTCCAGTAGTTACGCTACTGAATTCCACGACTCAGAATCTGGCTCAAGGAGAAGTAGAGAAAACAGTTTTTTATACATAAATTCAACATAATCTGAAAACCTGATAATCCCTGCACCTGATAAAACGTTTCTACGATGTGCCGCTGTTCTGAGGTGGCATTCACTGGGGGAGCAATATACTGTGTGTGGGGGGGAGGGGTGCTATGGGGGCATCATCCTGGTGGGGGGGCACTGTGGGAACACCATAGTTTGTGAGGGCACTGTGGAGGGCATCATACTGTGTGGGGGAGCACTGTTTTGCTCTGACATTTCATAAAAAATCTCAGCGACAATATAGTAATATGGCCGCCCTTCTCTTCAGTGTGATATAGTAATATATATAGTAATATGGCAGCCCTTCTCCTCAGTGTGATATAGTAATATATATATATATAGTAATATGGCCGCCTTTCTCTTCAGTAACACCGTAAGCTCCATTCATAGAGTCTTCCCAGTTTATTAACCTGCTGACGAGCAGCTTTTTGCACCGCACCTGATCAGAGAGAGGACTGTTCTTCACCACTTCACCATAAATTTCCCATGTAAGAAGGCCCTCAGTTCCCAGTAGGGCTTAGCTCCTGAGTGAGGGTGGGGCATTATTCTCTATCTTTAAGGCCTTTTCTGGCACCGAGCAGTGGAGACTTCGATGCTGTGATGGAGCCTTGTCCTGCTAAACAATCCTGGATTCTTGAAAGGTGCAAACATTTTCCTGTCCCTCTGCTGGAAGAAAGCATCTTCTAAAAACTGGCAAGAGGTTTGGGATTTTGATTTTGAGTCCATCTTAAACCTAAAAAAGGTCCAACTAGCTCCTCTTTAATAATCCAAGCACATATCAGGGCCCACCTCCAACTTGCTGGCGTCTGAGTCAAAGTGGAGGTCTGTGCTCGTTACTGATCCAAGGATGTGGCCTACTGGTGTGCACTCCAAAAGCAGAAGGACCTCTAAGAAAGCTCTCCCCCTCCCTTGGACCAGAAAGCAACAGCAATGGTTAGTGATCGGAGCCAGCCCCCTCAGGGTAGGTTTGGGAGTGTGACATGTAGCAGTAGTGCTGTTGCTTCAAAGCCATCCAGCAACTAGAAGGGTTAACACAGTCACAGGAGACAGGGAGTGTTTTAGCAGAGTCCCAGGGGGATTGTAGGGAAGTTGTTTACTGTCTGGCTAGAGCCGAAGAGAAAGGCGGTGTGTGATCTGCATCTCACAGAAGGCAAGGGAACAGAAGTCAGGTCAGGAGGGAAGCTAAACACAGGTCAGATAGACTCACTGAGCTAACAGTGTGGCATCACGAACTGTATATAAAAACTATAAATCCCCTGTAAATATCTCCTTTTATTGATCGCCCTGGGTCATGGACTGGGTCACCGCCACTGTGACATCTCCCCTAGCAATGACCTGCTCGGCACCGAGTACCCCACGGCCCAGGGGGAGCGTCACATCAAGTTGCAGCCGAAACAGTACCTAGAAGATCCTGGCATTCTGGACGAAGTCCTAACTGATAAAATGAATGAGGCAGCTAGTTTGGAGTCAGAGTGCGAACGGAAGTTAAAGAAAGGCTCTGCTTCTAAAATCACCAAAATGAGTCAGTTGAAGTTGGAGACCCCGGTGGCCTGTCCAAAGATCATCATGTAGACCCACCAGTGCCACCTCCGAGAGGGAACCTTAAATCACCAACAAAAGAGAGGACAACCAGCGCTGACTGGGAGGAAGTAATAGGAGAACTGCGAGCTGAGTTGATTGAAGTGAAAAAGTATTTACAAGATCTAATCAACAGAGGTTGGGTCCAAAAGTCAAAGTCGTCTTATTCCTCTCCTATTGTTTGTGTTAGGAAGAAGGGCAGTATGTTGAGACTCTGCTGTGATTACCGGGAACTAAACCGAAAGTCAGTACCTGATCGGTAACTGATACCAAAGATTCAAGATATGCTAGATAGCCTATCAGGAAGTACCTGGTTCTCTGTCCTCGATCAGGGTAAAGCATACCATCAAGGGTTTGTTGAAGAGTTCAGTAGACCCTTGACAGCATTCATCACACCGTGCAGGATATATGAGTGGATCTGCATACCGTTTGGGCTCAGTTCAGCTCCAGCAGAATTTCAGAGGAGCATGGAGACCTGTTTGGAAGGATTGAGGGACGATATCTGCCAGTCGTACTTGGATGACAATGTGGTACACAGCAAAACCTTCCGGGAGCATGTTGAACACGTGAGGACCGTATTACAGCGGTATCAACAACACTGAGTTAAGTTGACCCCAAAGAAGTGTGAACTGTTCAAAAGAAAAGTCAGATTTCTAGGGAAAATTGTGCCCGGAGAAGGATATACGATGGACCCAGCAGAAATCGCTCTGGTACTGGCCGTAAAAAGCAAGTGGCTCTCTACTGTCGGGGAGTTGAGGCAGATCTTAGGATTCCTCTCCTACTATCGTACTATACCTCCTCTTGGGGACGACGACAGAGTCAACCACACCCACGGAGAAAAAGAAGAACGCGGGTAGGACTGGACTTAAAAGAAACAACGATGTTTCATACCAACAGCCCATTCTTTGGACAGCAGACCACCAGGAGGTATTGGAAGAACTAGTAGACTACTGGTAAAACCACCCATCTTGGGATATCCTGATTTCAACTTACCATTTGTTCTTCATTGTGACACTGTGGCGCCCAGCTACGCTGAGTGCCACAGATCCTAGAGGGGTGCATTAATGGATTCCTCCACAAGAGGCCCCCACAGCACACACACACCTCCACCTTCCACCTCAGACCACTAAAGGGAGCCCGGATAGGGATATAAATAGGGAATGTGAAGCTAGGCAGTTCAGTTCCTGCAGAGTGAGACACAGAAACAGGTCAGTTTGCAGTGGAGCTCAGTCTAGAGTACAGAGTCTAATCTGGAGTAGACAGAGAGTTAAGTCTGTTGAGAGAGTTCCTGCAGTAGTTAAGCCTGAGGGAGGTCAGCCTGCAGTGGAGCCCAGTCCAGACTCAGTTGTAGCTCAGTTAGAGCTTAAGGTGTGCTGACGCCATAAGAGCGGTGAAGTGCGGCAAGCTGCCGCTAGTGTGTGTAGCCTAGTAAGGGCCCCGAGTAGGCCGAAGGCTAGAGGAGTGAGTAGCATCGGGGGCAGAGGAGCTGTACAAGCTCACCCCAGAAAACATATACCGGACACCGGGTCCGCATCTACAGGGCCGTATACCCCCCTGTAGAGACAACCGGAGACTCCTGGAAGACTTCAAGTCCCAGGATCACCCAAGAGCTGATACCTACCAGAGTCAGGAGTCACGGAGGCCCCGCAAGCTAGGAGCGTGTACTCCAAGAGAAGGCCCTACCACAAAGTCAGCCGGTGCAGGACAGAGACAAAGTTAGGCCTAGCTTCAGGCAGGTCAGAAACTTACCACGCAAAGGCAAGAAACAGGAGGCCCTATACCCGCTCACTGGGGAGGATCCTGATATGCACCCTTCACCCTACAGTGCTCCGGGATGTGCCTGAATCTCCATCAGTAAAAGGTACTGAAGTGACTATTGTGTCTGTCCCTGTTCTTGCTCCGACCCGGCTGGGTCACATCTGTCCTGCATCTGTGTCACCCTGGCCTGGATGCCACAAGTGTAAATAAAGCTGTGTCTGAGAGCAAGGGGGGAGGTTCTCTAGTCAGGGGAACATTAGCATGCAATGCCTCCTGTCTCAGGCCAGTAGGGGGAGCTGGCTGCCCCTATAAAAGCTGGTACTGGGGGCAGGGTTAGAGAGAACCGGATGACCTGTCTCAGGACTGAGACGTATCCCAGAACAGAGCAGGGACAGACAGTTGCATTGTAACCTAAGAGGAAGTGTGGCAGGAGAAGAGCCACAAGCCAGAGACAAGAGGCGCAGTGAGCCTGTCTTGGCAGACAAAAGGACTTAATCTTACCAGACTTTGGTGTCTGAGGCTGGGAGGATTCCACATCCCCCAGCAGATAACCAGTCTGCAGGGGACTGTATATTCCCTGGCCTAAGAAGCCTGGAGGCCCTGTCACAACCGAAGGGACCAGCAAAGCCGTACAAGGCTGGGAGCAAAAAGGAACCCACGTCACAGGTCATACAGGCGAGAATACACGGAGAGCTCGGAAGCGTGGGCTGTCACCCTATAAGAAGGAGGTAGCCAGAAGGAGCACAGAAAGCACGGTAGGCCTACACCCTCACCCTGACCAGGGCCAATCTCCCAATTGCTCTCAGACATCCAGGTCCCCTCCTAGCCGGGACTGTTTGTGGGTCAGTTTACCTGTACTAGTAAAGACCCTGGACTGCAACCTGTTGTCTGTGTGCTCCTTGCTCCTCCAGCACTATCAGCACTGGGACTCTTACTACCATCACTCCCAACATCCATTATACTGCCCTGGGGCCGCACTCTTCCCGTGGGGAGTCACACTACCCTAGCTGTACACCTCATCAGCCCCATGCATGCAGCGGCGGTTCCTAATAGCCGCAATCCACGGGTGGCGTAGTCGGACTTAATCAATAACACATAACGGACTACCACTGGCCTGACCACCCTGAGCCACGGAACCGAGTTGCCACTACTACCCCCATCGTCCCCTATTGCCCAGATCCGAGTGCCCCACGGCCCAGGGGGTGAGTCAGTTTTGGCGTAGTCGGCAGTATTTCGTGCCCGCAACCACCGGGTACTGCGTGCCTGAAAAAGACTTTTGTACTTACCTGAAAAGAGGTTTCCCGCCATCCGCAGCTGCTTCCCGCCATCGGACACCATCTTCAGGACGCCGCGCGGGAAGAAGAGGGGCGTGGACGCCAAAAGCGCGCGAGACCCGAAGCTCCGCCCCACGCACCGACGCTGCGCAAGGTCCTGGAAGGGAGAGAGAGCGACGCTGACGTCATCAGGATGCGACGCCAGGTCCTCGTCCAGAGCAGCAGCAGCGGAGCCGCGGCCTACAGAAGAGGATCGTCGGAAGGTAGGCCACGCTTAACTAGGGGGGGAGGAAGATGTCGGACACAGAGGTGCCCACTACCACCAACGCAGCTGCAGCAGCGGTGATGCCCTTTTCCCTGCCCTACATCCCTGGAGCGGCCTGGCTGCCCAAGTACTCAGGGGAGCCCCATGCCCTAACTGACTTCAAGGAAAGGCTGTATAGTTTGTTCCAAGTTTACCCCCTGACAGAGGAACAGAAGGTCAGCATACTAACAGGGCAGTTAACTGGTGCAGCCCAGCGGGAGGTAAAATCATGGCCCACTGAGGAGAAAAGGACTGTGAAGGGTATTCTGGCCCAGCTGCGGGGTACCTTTGACACACGTACCTCCGCTGAGATTAAAATGAGGTTCTATGGGTGTAAGCAGCGGGCACAGGACAGCATCAGAGACTATGCCCTAAATCTGCAGGAAGCCTTGAGGGCTATCCAACAAACTGACCCTGGCAGCGTGCAGGAAACGGATAAGCTGCTAACTGAGCAATTCATAGAAGGCCTGCTGTCTAGCGCCCACAGGGCCCAACTGCGCCTCATGTTCTTTCAGAACCCTGATCTGACCTTTGCCCAATTTAAGGACAGAGCCATAAGGGTGCTCCGTGAATCTGCAACCAGTGGCGCTATAAACCCCCGGCGCCCTGCTATCACCTACCACCAGGAGGCGGCGCCCTTCTCTATGGACTCCGTGGGGGCTGATGCACAGGCCCTGAACCAAGCCCCATCGAAAGACCTGCACCACCAAGTCCAGGAGCTGACCAGGAGCGTCGCAGAGTTGACCAGGACCGTCCAGGCGTTGAAAGTGGACCCGTCAAGACCCATCGAGCTGGCTTCAAGTCCGGAGGATGTCCCGTGGCGTCGACAGAGGAGGATCCCGTCGTTCCGAGGGAGGCCCACAGACCGCTACGCAGAGGATGGACAGCCCATTTGCCGTCGATGCAACCAGCCCGGACACATTTCCAGGTACTGTAATTTAAACGGGTCCAACCTGGGGCAGAGGGCCAACCCCCAGGCATAAGATCACCAGGCCCTTATAATTGGTGTGATAAGTATGTTGGGGGGCGCCCGGTTTTACCCGTGGTGCTGGACGGTATCCCCATGAGCGCCTTGCTGGATACTGGGTCACAAGTAACCACTATCCCTTACGTACTTTTTAAGCAGTATTGGACTGATGCCGATATCACGCGGTATCCAGACAGTAACTTGAGCATCATCGCCAGTAATGGCTTACCCGTGCCGCAGATGGGGTTCAAGGAGATGACCATTAAAATTGGTAAAGTTGAACTACCGGCACAGGGAGTGATTATTGTGGACATTGACCGTCGTGAAAGTCACCCTAAAATAACTGTGGGTACTAACGTAATTGAAAATTGTCTTTCAGAGGTTATTGTAATTCTACAACAGGTGGCGGTGAATGCTAGTTCCAGCCAACAGAGAGTCCTCAACAAGGAGATAAAAGCCCTGATGAGACGGCAGCAGGTAGAACTGTCTGGTGGTGAGATCGGTAGCGTAAGACTGAGTGACCCATTCCCCATTTCCATGCCTCCCAAAAGCGAAATGATGATCTGGTGTCGGACTGCAATCGGGTTGAGAGGTAGAGACTACCAAGCCATGGTAGAACCCGTGTACTCAGACAGCAGGCCCACCATTTTGACAGCCCGGGGGGTGGTTGATGTCTGTCATGGGAGGGTGCCCGTCCGCATCCTCAACATTGGGGAGAGGGAAGTACACTTACCCAGGTACGCTACACTCGCCAAACTGTTTGTTGTCGAACACAAAGCTATCAGGGCCGTGGAACCCTTGCCTCCATCTCCGCAGGCGGAGGGTAATGGCTCCCAGAAACAAAAGGAGGACTGGTGCCAGAAACTCCATGTGGGTGCTGACTCCACTCCCCTGCACCAAAAACAAGGAGTCTACCGGGTGGTACAGGAGTA
This sequence comes from Phyllobates terribilis, assembly GCF_046119375.1. Classification (NCBI taxonomy): domain Eukaryota; kingdom Metazoa; phylum Chordata; class Amphibia; order Anura; family Dendrobatidae; genus Phyllobates; species Phyllobates terribilis. The sequence continues at coordinate 945,648,419 of NW_027362762.1, forward strand.
CGAGAGAGTCTTTAGTAAGCACCCGCTAGACTTCGGCAGAGTAAAAGGGATAGAACACCACATCCCCACAGGGAGCCACCCACCAATAAAAGAAAGACACAGACCGGTACCCCCTGCACATTATCAGAACGCAAAGGGCATGCTAAGAGAGATGAAAGAAGCTGGGGTCATTAGAGACAGCTGTAGCCCCTGGGCAGCCCCCTTGGTTCTGGTCAAAAAGAAAGACGGCACCATGAGAATGTGCGTAGACTATAGACAAATCAACCGTATCACCCACAAAGACACATATCCGCTGCCTAGGATAGAGGAGTCTTTAGCCGCACTAAAATCAGCTAACTTCTTTTCTACTTTGGACCTTACTAGCGGGTACTGGCAGGTTCCTGTGGCAGAGGCTGACAAGGAGAAGACCGCCTTCACCACCCCGATGGGACTGAGCAAGTTCAACTGTATGCCTTTCGGACTCTGCAACGCACCAGGGACCTTCCAGCGGCTGATGGAATGCTGTCTAGGGCACCGAAACTTCGAGACTGTCCTCCTTTACCTGGATGACGTGATCGTCTATTCGAAGACCTATGAGGATCATCTGAAGCACCTGGCCGAGGCGTTCGAAGCCCTGGCAGGCTACGGCCTGAAGGTGAAGCCATCAAAGTGTCACCTGCTGAAACCGAAGGTCCAGTACCTAGGGCACGTGGTAAGCGCGGAAGGAGTGGCCCCCGACCCTGACAAGGTCACGGCAATCAAGAGCTGGCCAAGCCCCTCGAACATCAAAGAGGTGAGACAGTTTCTCGGGTTGGTAGGCTACTACCGAAGGTTCATCCCCGGATTTACTAAGATGGCAGCTCCTATACAGGATCTCTTAATCGGACAGTCTAAGTCCAGGAGCCAAAAGCCGCCCTTCAAGTGGGATAAACTGGAAGAGGAGTCCTTCCGCCAGTTGAAGATGGCCCTCACGGGGGATGAGATCCTGGCCTACCCTGATTATGGCCAGCCTTTTATCCTTCACACGGACGCCAGTAATGTGGGACTGGGAGCCGTGCTGTCCCAAAACCAACAGGGCAGAGAAAGGGTGATTGCATACGCCAGCCGGAAGCTGAGGCCCACCGAGAGGAACCCGGAGAATTACAGCTCCTTCAAGCTAGAATTCTTGGCGGTCGTGTGGGCCATGACGGAGCGCTTCAAGCATTACCTGGCCTCCGCAAAGTTCACCGTGTACACGGACAACAACCCATTGACACACCTGGACAATGCAAGACTGGGTGCCCTAGAACAGCGGTGGATGGCCCGTCTCTCCAACTATGACTTCGTGATCAAGTACCGGGCCGGCAAAACCAATGCCAATGCTGACGCTCTATCAAGGATGCCTCACTTACCTGAAGGTGACGAAGACCCAGAAGAGCTGGAAGAGGTAGAACTCCCTGCGTTTTACCGGTATGGAGCCGCCCAACACTCCCACCGTGTGAAGGAGGAAGATCTAACAACCGTGATGATCAATCCCCTACCTCACCACAGCTGGGCCGAGACCCAAGATAGTGACCCTGCCATCCGCCTGGTGAAGGCGACCCAGGAAGACGCCCGCATGGATCCGGATGCTCCAGAGGAAGCTAGACAGCTATGGAAGGAGAAGAGCAAGCTGTTCCTCTACGAAGTTGTGCAGAAGGATTGTCAACCACCGGACGCACGAGCTGACCTGGCAAGTCGTGGTCCCAAGGCGGGATGCAGCTATGGTCCTGGGGGCTTACCATGACAGAGCGGGACACTTCGGTTGGAAGAAACTGGAGTTCCTGCTAAGAGGAAGGTTCTTTTGGGTCGGCATGAGAGGAGCTGTAGAAAAGTGGTGCAGAGACTGTGGCCCTTGTCACCTGAGGAGGAAGGACCGCACCAGCCAGAAGACACCCTTGAGGCCCATCGTCACCACGCAGCCTCTTGAGCTGGTAGCTCTGGACCACGTCAAATTGGCTCCAAGCCGGTCAGGATACATCTATGCCCTGACAATCGTGGACCACTATTCCCATTTTCTAGTGGTGGTCCCGGTAAAGGACTTGACAGCCCAAACAGCGGCCAGAACCTTCCAGCAATACTTCTGTCGTCCACACGGGTATCCGGAACAGGTCCTGACAGACCAGGGTCCAGCGTTCGAGGCTGAAATCTTCCAAGAATTCTGCAACCTCTATGGCTGTAAGAAGATTCGGACAACGCCTTACCACCCCCAAACCAACGGGATGTGTGAGAAAATGAACAATATAGTCATTGATCTCCTGAAGACGTTGCCCCTGGAGTAACGCAGCCTGTGGCCAGAAAAATTGCCGGACCTGGTAGACATGTACAACAATATCCCGGTGAATGCTACAAACTGCACCCCGGCTTACCTGATGCGAGCTAGACCAGGTAAGCTGCCCGTAGACCTGGAGATGGGAGTCCTAATACCTGAGGACACCACCCCGGATGCGGACTGGGATACGGAAAGGCAACTGCAGTACAAGAAGGTACAGGAGAGTGTGGAGAAGAGCCTGGCCCAGGTGAGAGAGAGGCAAGAAAAACTCTTCAACCAACACGCCCCTGCTGGTCCCCTAGAACCTGGTGAGCAAGTCCTAAAGCGGAAGAGAAGGCAACATAAGTTGGACGACCAGTGGGAAAGGGAACCCTACACCGTACTGCAGTCTGACCACGACAACCCAAAGGTGTGCGTAATCACCAAGGACGGAGGAGAAACAACTAGTGTCGTCTCCAGGGACCACCTCAAAAGATGCCCCGAGCAACTCCGTAGTGCAGAAGAAGATCAGAGTGACCTTGAACCCGCAGAGGACAAGGAAGAAATGATCAACACCGTTCTCGGAGAGTTTCCTCAGTCCTGGACTCGCATAAATGATGCCATAATGGTACCCGTCCTGCATTTCCTGCAACCGGCACAGCAACAACCAACACCAGCAGCCCAGGAGAGTCAACCCTCTGCTGACAGTGAGCCTGCCATGCCTGCGGTAAGCCAAAGGACCCGCAGACAGCTGCCTGCCCTACCTGTACACCCAGCTGATAGCTGTACCCCTAACGCTAGTGGGGAAAGCCAGGTTGGTCCACCACCAGACAGTGGGCTACGTTGGTGAACCAGGAGCACAAAGGGGCAGATACCCGCTCGCTGGAAAATATAGAGCGAGCTAAAATTGTAAATAACCCTGTTACCAACTGTTGAATTGTTTGCAAAGTTACATGCATGTTTGGTAATTCTGTGTTTCAGTTTCTTGCAGCTACCGTAAAGGCTCAAAGGTTATGGACTTTTTATAACCGGGACCTTGCATGGACTGCATTCGGAGCCTAACCCAGGAATGAACTAAGACTGTAAAGGACTTGGGGCAGGACAGACCCCCACCTGGTTAAGGCTCCCCGTTGTGCTGGTGATATGGACACCCGGTCACAGGCCACACTGTGACCTTAAGAACTCAATCTGTGCGTCGTTTGTCTACTGATGTTTCCTAGTTATGTCTATTATCTTTGTTTATTGTTTAGTCCCGGAGTACTAAATTTCACTAAGGGGGAATGTGTCACCCTGGCCTGGATGCCACAAGTGTAAATAAAGCTGTGTCTGAGAGCAAGGGGGAGGTTCTCTAGTCAGGGGAACATTAGCATGCAATGCCTCCTGTCTCAGGCCAGTAGGGGGAGCTGGCTGCCCCTATAAAAGCTGGTACTGGGGACAGGGTTAGAAAGAACCGGATGACCTGTCTCAGGACTGAGACGTATCCCAGAACAGAGCAGGGACAGACAGTTGCATTGTAACCTAAGAGGAAGTGTGGCAGGAGAAGAGCCACAAGCCAGAGACAAGAGGCGCAGTGAGCCTGTCTTGGCAGACAAAAGGACTTAATCTTACCAGACTTTGGTGTCTGAGGCTGGGAGGATTCCACATCCCCCAGCAGATAACCAGTCTGCAGGGGACTGTATATTCCCTGGCCTAAGAAGCCTGGAGGCCCTGTCACAACCGAAGGGACCAGCAAAGCCGTACAAGGCTGGGAGCAAAAAGGAACCCACGTCACAGGTCATACAGGCGAGAATACACGGAGAGCTCGGAAGCGTGGGCTGTCACCCTATAAGAAGGAGGTAGCCAGAAGGAGCACAGAAAGCACGGTAGGCCTACACCCTCACCCTGACCAGGGCCAATCTCCCAATTGCTCTCAGACATCCAGGTCCCCTCCTAGCCGGGACTGTTTGTGGGTCAGTTTACCTGTACTAGTAAAGACCCTGGACTGCAACCTGTTGTCTGTGTGCTCCTTGCTCCTCCAGCACTATCAGCACTGGGACTCTCACTACCATCACTCCCAACATTCATTATACTGCCCTGGGGCCGCACTCTTCCCGTGGGGAGTCACACTACCCTAGCTGCACACCTCATCAGCCCCAGCGGTCTGCATGCAGCGGCGGTTCCTAATAGCCGCAATCCACGGGTAGCGTAGTCGGACTTAATAACACATAACGGACTACCACTGGCCTGACCACCCTGAGCCACGGAACCGGGTTGCCACTACTACCCCCATCGTCCCCTATTGCCCGGATCCGAGTGCCCCACGGCCCAGGGGGCGAGTCACATCCTTACATCCCCACTGCCCTGAGGCCCAGCTCCACCTGTGGGGAGCTATACCACGCAAGCTGCCTTAACACTGGCCTCAGTGGGCTGCTGCAGCGCTGGTGATTCTCACCAGACACCACAGGTGGTGTCACGAACTTTTACGTAATAATCCACCCTTTTAAAAGAGAGGCCCAGGGTACGGCCCTGGGAGCCGACTACCGTGACATCCCCCAAGGTCAGGCCACAACAAGGCCCGGGCGCCGAGTCCTCCCCATCCCCTGGGCTACACAACACTTCTCAAGTTGGACTGGTGCCCTGTATTAGCATCAAGATAGAAAATTGAGAGTCATAGGTTCTGACTCTAGAACGTTGACAGACGCCGAGAAGAATTAGCATCTACATTCCGGAAAATTGGAGTTCCTGGCATTGAAATTGGCTATCTGTGAATGATTTAGAGATTATCTCTACTACAGCAAAGAGTTTGAGGTATACACTGACAACAACCCTTTGACCTATGTCCTCATTACAGTCAAACTGAATGCAACGGGTCAGAGATGGGTCGCTGAACTAACTGACTTCAATTTCAGCATCAAGTACAGGCCAGGAAAATGCAATGCGGATACTGACGGGTTGTCGAGAATGCCACTAGAACCTGAGGAGTTCATGCAAGACTGCTTGGAGGAAGTCAGTCTGGAAGCAATTGAGGGCACTACCCAAGCAGTGCTAGCTTATTAAGAGGAAGACACACCATTGTGGTGTCCGTTGACAGTGGAAACCACCATAAAAGCGAGAGAACAAGATCACCCCCTGTTCATTAAACAACTACCAAAGGAAAAATCCATAGAGCACAACGGGAAGATCAGATAATTGGTAGAATACTACTTTATGTGGACCAAAATCGGTTTTCAAGTAAACGGCAGAGAGATAATGAGTCACCAGCAGTATCTGTTTTAGTTAAAGAATGGACAAAGCTCTACCTCAGTGAAGACGGTATCCTGTACCGTAAAGTAGGACTAAACCGTCAGTTGGTACTATCCAAAGTATACCGTATGTTGGTCTTCAAAGAACTCCATGAAAACATGGGACACCTGGGAGTGGAAAGGACAACAAACTTGGTCCATGAATGTTTCTTCTGGCCATACATGCAGAGCGATATTGAGAGGTACGTGACCAGAGAGTGTGGGTGTCTGAAGGATAAACGTCCCAACACATCAACCCGGGCACCTATGGGCAACATCCAAACTGCGTATCCGTTTGAGATGGTCTCAATAGACTTTCTACATTTCGAGACGTGCAAGGGTGGTTACGAATACAAATTGGTGGTGATAGACCATTTTACTCGATTTGCCCAAGCATATGCCACCACCAATAAAGCTGGTCGAACAGTGGCAGAGAAGATCTTCAATGATTTTGCTTTGAGGTTTGGGTTCCCTACGAGGTTACACCACGACCAAAGAGAATTTGAGAACAAGCTCTTTGCCAAGCTAGGAAAGTACTGTAGAATTCAGAGATCCCACAAAACGCCCTATCACCCAGAGGGTAATGGACAAGTGGAATGTTTTAACCGGACATTATTGTCGATGTTGCGCACTTTAACAGCTGACGAGAAGAAAGACTTGAAGACTTCTCTGTCAAAAGTGGTACATGCCTATAACTGTACAAAGAGCGATGCAACGGGTTACTCACCCTTTTTCCTATTGCATGGATGATCGCCAAGACTACCAATCATGTTCGATACTCCGGTTTCAGAGACTTATTGAACATATCCGGAGTACGTTCGGAAATCAAAGGAACGGATGGCAGAGGCATACAACATAAAGTCCAAAGTGGTTACGCAAGGACAGAGCAAGAGTAAGGACTACTATGATCGAAAATGTTATGGTGTAGAATTGGCACCGGGAAGCCGGGTGCTAGTCAAGAACGTACGTGAGAAAAGCGGTCCAGGAAAACTTAGATCGTACTGGGAAGACAAGGTGTATGTGGTCGTAAAGAGGAAAGCCGATGACAGTCCGGTATATGAAATCCGATTGGAAAGAGGGGACAAGAAAACCAGAGTAGTCCATCGGAATTTATTACTACCCTGTGATTATCTCCCACCACAACAAGAATTCCCAGAAGCAAACTGACATCGACCGAGATCGACTAAGGGACTACCACAGACTGAAGCTCCGGAGGTGGATAGTGACCTTGAAAGTTTCGATGAGGAAGAGCACACCGTTGTATTTCTCGGACCGGCAAGGAGAGGGATGTACCATCCTCAAGAGAGATATACAAAGAGGGAAAGTGGAAAGGGAGAGTCAGCTCATCAGTAATAGAATTATTCTTTCTTCCCCGGAAAATCCTCGCAAGGAGCGGCCCTGGTTCAGATCGATTCAATGGAAGCACAAAAAGGAAATACCTCCAGTGAAGGATGAATTAATAACTTGGGTCTTCCTTTATTAAATACAAGTACAAAAAATATGAGTACAACCACCAGTTAATAATCCCAAAAATGGGTATTATCAGTCTGATCAAAGAGAGTGAACTAAGTCCCGAGGCTCCAGAGTTTGTGCCAAGGAGTACAGATGAAGTCCAATTCAGATCTGATGATCAAACACCAGTCACTCAAGAGACCGATCGACACTTAGGAGTAGCAGAATTACCAGACCAGGTGGAAATGGATGATTCAAGAGAAGTACAGGAACTTAAAGAGGCAGTTCCAAGAGCATCTGAGGAAGTACGAGAAATGAGTGCAGCAGAAGAAACTCCTGTAACCGAAGAACCCGTGGTATCTGAGGAACAACCCACCAGGAGGATGTCGACTCAAGAAGTGAGAAGGCCCGTGATGCTGACGTACGAGACACTTGGAGAATCAAGTCAAGTGCCAAGGACTGTCGACTGGAATCTCTGCCTGCAGACCAGGTAAGCCCACTTGAGTGGTATTCACCACCAAGAGGCAGTATGGAAGATGTTGCCTACTGGAAAGACTTGTTTTCATGCTTTGATTTTCCTTAAAAGACTTTGTAGAAACAAAGAACCGTTAAAGCCTAGTGACAGAAAGCTGGTTGAAGACGTACAAAAAGCTCCAGCTGAAGAGATGCTGATTGTTTTAATTGTGTTAATTGTTTATTTCTTACAGGCGTCCTACTGGAGAAGAAATGGACCTCCGTTATCAGATTACAGAAGAAGGTAATGGAATTAGAATCTACAATAAAAAAGTCTTAAGAATAGATTGTTATCAATGTTTATGAACGTTATACCAATTTGACAATGCCAATCTGTATATTCAACTTTCACCACTGTCTCAGAATTGGTCAGATTGACCAATTAAGATGAATTTCGAGGACGACATTCAAAAAGGAGGGAAGAGTGTGACATGCAGAAGTAGTGCTGTTGCTTCAAAAGCATCCAGCAACTATTAGAAGTAACACAAGCACAGGAAGTGTTGTTCTCCAGAAGCATCCAGCAACTAGAGGGGTTAACACAGTCAAAGGGACAGGGAGTGTTTTAGCAGAGCCCCAGGGGGATTGTGGGGAAGTAGTTTACTGTCTGGCTAGAGCTGAAGAGAAAGGTGGTGGATGATCTGCATCCCACAGAAGGCAAGGGAACAGAATTCAGGTCAGGAGGGAAGCTAAACACAGGTCAGATAGACTCCATGAGCTAACAGTGTGGAGTATTATTGGACAGAAAGATAAGGACTGGAAGGAATCCTGTCATAAGGATCATCTCTCTCATCAAACCCTCCCCCTCTCCATCTCCATGCAAGATAAAGAATGCTGTGTACTATTGAGTCCTTGTGAAAGAAAAGCCTGTGTTTGTGTATGCATTAAAACTGTGCTGTACTGTGCTAATCGATAGACTGTGTACTGCTGTGCTTGAAAGGAGATTGTACTGTTGTTACTGAAGCCTGTTGCTCAAAGAGACACTTAAATTGCACTGGCCGTGCCTCATTAAATGTTACTGTTCTACCGTTTCTGAGGACTCTTGTCAAATGTGTCTAGTCAGCAATTGAATCTATTGTGTGCCTGAGAGAAGCTGCAGCCTATGGGCGCCCTGAGTAACAGTTCCCCCAGGATTCCAACAAATTCATGTAACCGGTCTCGCCCCTATCTGAACGTAGACGGCATATGTGTAACACGAGGTCAAGTCGTGCATCTATCTATGCTGCCACCTCAGTGGGACTAGAAGCCAAGTTTAGGAATCGGGGGTTTGCAAAGAAGAAAGGGAAATGGTGGCCACACACTTGACCCACCAGACAAATCAGGAGGGAATCCATAGGGGATTCACACCCTGAAAAGTCATTTGTGACGAAAGACACAAATGAAAAGGGTGACACTCAGTGACAACAATGAAAATAAGGAGTGAAGGTCTTCTCAGTAATACTGTTGGAGGATGTACATGGGTCCGCCACCCTCACACAAAACGTAAGGGATGATGACACCTGAAACCCAATGGCATGTTCTAGACGATACGTGACTGAGAGATCCTGGTTGCTTCAGAATACTGTTGACTCTTTCATGGTGCTATTACAAGCTGGGCCACGAATACAAGCCACGTGTTCCCCTCATAAGGATTGTGCAGGACATCACTTATGGAACCTCATTTATCAGAACTGTCTTACAGTAAACCTGTGCTTATTGCCGATAGCAACTGATCATCTTTCATTTTACCAAAGTAGTGTAAAAAATTAATTTGTCCAATTTAACCTTCAGCGCAGCCACGGACCTTCAGTAACAGTGCAGCTACGGACCTTCAGTAACAGTGCAGCCACGGACCTTCAGTAACAGTGCAGCCACGGACCTTCAGTAACAGTGCAGCCACGGACCTTCAGTAACAGTGCAGCCACGGACCTTCAGTAACAGTGCAGCCACGGACCTTCAGTAACAGTGCAGTCACTGACCTTCAGTAACAGTGCAGCCATGGACCTTCAGTAACAGTGCAGCCATGGACCTTCAGTAACAGTACAGCCACGGACCTTCAGTAACAGTGCAGCCATGGACCTTCAGTAACAGTGCAGCCTCTGACCTTCAGTAACAGCGCAGCCACGGACCTTCAGTAACAGTGCATCCACTGACCTTCAGTAACAGTGCAGCCTCTGACCTTCAGTAACAGTGCAGCCACGGACCTCCAGTAACAGTGAAGCCACTGACCTTCAGTAACAGTGCAGCCACTGACCTTCAGTAGCAGTGCAGCCACGGACCTTCAGTAACAGTGCAGCCACGGACCTTCAGTAACAGTGCACCCTCTGACCTTCAGTAACAGTGCACCCTCTGACCTTCAGTAACAGTGCACCCTCTGACCTTCAGTAACAGTGCAGCCTCTGACCTTCAGTAACAGTGCACCCTCTGACCTTCAGTAACAGTGCACCCTCTGACCTTCAGTAACAGTGCAGCCACGGACCTCCAGTAACAGTGCAGCCACTGACCTTCAGTAACAGTGCAGCCACGGACCTTCAGTAACAGTGCACCCTCTGACCTTCAGTAACAGTGCAGCCACAGACCTTCAGTAACAGTGCAGCCTCTGACCTTCAGTAACAGTGCAGCCTCTGACCTTCAGTAACAGTGCAGCCTCTGACCTTCAGTAACAGTGCACCCTCTGACCTTCAGTAACAGTGCAGCCACTGACCGTCAGTAACAGTGCACCCTCTGACCTTCAGTAACAGTGCAGCCACTGACCTTCAGTAACAGTGCACCCTCTGACCTTCAGTAACAGTGCAGCCACTGACCTTCAGTAACAGTGCAGCCACTGACCTTCAGTAACAGTGCACCCTCTGACCTTCAGTAACAGTGCACCCTCTGACCTTCAGTAACAGTGCACCCTCTGACCTTCAGTAACAGTGCACCCTCTGACCTTCAGTAACAGTGCAGCCACAGACCTTCAGTAACAGTGCACCCTCTGACCTTCAGTAACAGTGCACCCTCTGACCTTCAGTAACAGTGCAGCCACTGACCTTCAGTAACAGTGCAGCCACGGACCTTCAGTAACAGTGCAGCCACGGACCTTCAGTAACAGTGCAGCCACGAACCTTCAGTAACAGTGCAGCCACGGACCTTCAGTAACAGTGCAGCCACGAACCTTCAGTAACAGTGCAGCCACGGACCTTCAGTAACAGTGCAGCCACGGACCTTCAGTAACAGTACAGCCACGGACCTTCAGTAACAGCGCAGCCACGGACCTTCAATAACAGTGCAGCCTCTGACCTTCAGTAACAGCGCAGCCACGGACCTTCAGTAACAGTGCAGCCACTGACCTTCAGTAACAGTGCAGCCACGGACCTCCAGTAACAGTGCAGCCACTGACCTTCAGTAACAGTGCAGCCTCTGACCTTCAGTAACAGTGCAGCCACTGATCTTCAATAACAGTGCAGCCACGGACCTTCAGTAACAGTGCAGCCACGGACCTTCAGTAACAGTGCAGCCACGGACCTTCAGTAACAGTGCAGCCACGGACCTTCAGTAACAGTGCAGCCACGGACCTTCAGTAACAGTGCAGCCACGGACCTTCAGTAACAGTGCAGCCACTGACCTTCAGTAACTGCAGCCACGGACCTTCAGTAACAGTGCAGCCACGGACCTTCAGTAACAGTGCAGCCACGGACCTTCAGTAACAGTGCAACCACGGACTTTCAGTAACAGTGCAGCCACGGACCTTCAGTAACAGTGCAGCCACTGACCTTCAGTAACAGTGCAGCCACGGACCTTCAGTAACAGTGCACCTTCTGACCTTCAGTAACAGTGCAGCCACTGACCTTCAGTAACAGTGCAGCCACAGACCTTCATTAACAGTGCAGCCACGGATCTTCAGTAACAGCGCAGCCACTGACCTTCAGTAACAGCGCAGCCACGGACCTTCAGTAACAGTACAGCCACGGACCTTCAGTAACAGTGCAGCCACGGACCTTCAGTAACAGTGCAGCCACGGACCTTCAGTAACAGTGCAGCCACGGACCTTCAGTAACAGTGCAGCCACGGACCTTCAGTAACAGCGCAGCCACTGACCTTCAGTAACAGTGCACCCTCTGACCTTCAGTAACAGCGCAGCCACTGACCTTCAGTAACAGTGCAGCCACTGACCTTCAGTAACAGTGCACCCTCTGACCTTCAGTAACAGTGCACCCTCTGACCTTCAGTAACAGCGCAGCCTCTGACCTTCAGTAACAGCGCAGCCTCTGACCTTCAGTAACAGCGCAGCCTCTGACCTTCAGTAACAGCGCATCCTCTGACCTTCAGTAACAGTGCACCCTCTGACCTCCAGTAACAGTGCAGCCACGGACCTTCAGTAACAGCGCACCCTCTGACCTTCAGTAACAGTGCAGCCACTGACCTTCAGTAACAGTGCACCCTCTGACCTTCAGTAACAGTGCACCCTCTGACCTTCAGTAACAGTGCACCCTCTGACCTTCAGTAACAGTGCACCCTCTGACCTTCAGTAACAGTGCAGCCACTGACCTTCAGTAACAGCGCAGCCTCTGACCTTCAGTAACAGTGCAGCCACTGACCTTCAGTAACAGCGCAGCCTCTGACCTTCAGTAACAGCGCAGCCTCTGACCTTCAGTAACAGTGCAGCCTCTGACCTTCAGTAACAGCGCATCCTCTGACCTTCAGTAACAGCGCAGCCACGGACCTTCAGTAACAGCGCACCCTCTGACCTTCAGTAACAGTGCAGCCACTGACCTTCAGTAACAGCGCAGCCTCTGACCTTCAGTAACAGTGCAGCCACTGACCTTCAGTAACAGTGCAGCCACGGACCTTCAGTAACAGCGCAGCCTCTGACCTTCAGTAACAGTGCAGCCACTGACCTTCAGTAACAGTGCAGCCACGGACCTTCAGTAACAGCGCAGCCTCTGACCTTCAGTAACAGTGCAGCCACTGACCTTCAGTAACAGTGCAGCCTCTGACCTTCAGTAACAGTGCAGCCACGGACCTTCAGTAACAGCGCAGCCTCTGACCTTCAGTAACAGCGCAGCCTCTGACCTTCAGTAACAGCGCAGCCTCTGACCTTCAGTAACAGCGCAGCCTCTGACCTTCAGTAACAGTGCAGCCACAGACCTTCAGTAACAGCGCAGCCACTGACCTTCAGTAACAGTGCAGCCTCTGACCTTCAGTAACAGTGCAGCCTCTGACCTTCAGTAACAGTGCAGCCTCTGACCTTCAGTAACAGCGCAGCCTCTGACCTTCAGTAACAGCGCAGCCTCTGACCTTCAGTAACAGTGCAGCCTCTGACCTTCAGTAACAGTGCAGCCTCTGACCTTCAGTAACAGCGCAGCCTCTGACCTTCAGTAACAGCGCAGCCTCTGACCTTCAGTAACAGCGCAGCCTCTGACCTTCAGTAACAGCGCAGCCTCTGACCTTCAGTAACAGTGCAGCCTCTGACCTTCAGTAACAGTGCAGCCACTGACCTTCAGTAACAGTGCAGCCTCTGACCTTCAGTAACAGCGCAGCCTCTGACCTTCAGTAACAGCGCAGCCTCTGACCTTCAGTAACAGTGCAGCCACTGACCTTCAGTAACAGCGCAGCCACTGACCTTCAGTAACAGCGCACCCTCTGACCTTCAGTAACAGCGCAGCCTCTGACCTTCAGTAACAGCGCAGCCACTGACCTTCAGTAACAGCGCACCCTCTGACCTTCAGTAACAGTGCAGCCACTGACCTTCAGTAACAGCGCACCCTCTGACCTTCAGTAACAGCGCAGCCTCTGACCTTCAGTAACAGCGCAGCCTCTGACCTTCAGTAACAGTGCAGCCACTGACCTTCAGTAACAGCGCACCCTCTGATCTTCAGTAACAGCGCAGCCTCTGACCTTCAGTAACAGTGCAGCCTCTGACCTTCAGTAACAGTGCAGCCTCTGACCTTCAGTAACAGCGCAGCCTCTGACCTTCAGTAACAGCGCAGCCTCTGACCTTCAGTAACAGTGCACCCTCTGACCTTCAGTAACAGCGCAGCCACTGACCTTCAGTAACAGTGCAGCCACTGACCTTCAGTAACAGTGCACCCTCTGACCTTCAGTAACAGTGCACCCTCTGACCTTCAGTAACAGCGCAGCCTCTGACCTTCAGTAACAGCGCAGCCTCTGACCTTCAGTAACAGTGCACCCTCTGACCTTCAGTAACAGTGCAGCCACTGACCTTCAGTAACAGTGCACCCTCTGACCTTCAGTAACAGTGCACCATCTGACCTTCAGTAACAGCGCAGCCTCTGACCTTCAGTAACAGCGCAGCCTCTGACCTTCAGTAACAGTGCAGCCTCTGACCTTCAGTAACAGCGCAGCCACTGACCTTCAGTAACAGCGCAGCCTCTGACCTTCAGTAACAGCGCAGCCTCTGACCTTCAGTAACAGTGCACCATCTGACCTTCAGTAACAGCGCAGCCTCTGACCTTCAGTAACAGCGCAGCCTCTGACCTTCAGTAACAGCGCAGCCACAGACCTTCAGTAACAGCGCAGCCTCTGACCTTCAGTAACAGCGCAGCCTCTGACCTTCAGTAACAGTGCAGCCTCTGACCTTCAGTAACAGGGCAGCCACTGACCTTCAGTAACAGCGCAGCCTCTGACCTTCAGTAACAGCGCAGCCTCTGACCTTCACTAACAGCGCACCCTCTGACCTTCAGTAACAGCGCACCCTCTGACCTTCACTAACAGTGCACCCTCTGACCTTCAGTAACAGCGCAGCCTCTGACCTTCAGTAACAGTGCAGCCACTGACCTTCAGTAACAGCGCAGCCACGGACCTTCAGTAACAGTGCACCTTCTGACCTTCAGTAACAGTGCAGCCTCTGACCTTCAGTAACAGTGCAGCCACGGACCTTCAGTAACAGCGCAGCCACGGACCTTCAGTAACAGTGCAGCCACGGACCTCCAGTAACAGTGCAGCCACTGACCTTCAGTAACAGTGCAGCCTCTGACCTTCAGTAACAGTGCACCCTTTGACCTTCAGTAACAGCGCAGCCACTGACCTTCAGTAACAGCGCAGCCACTGACCTTCAGTAACAGTGCAGCCACGGACCTTCAGTAACAGTGCACCCTCTGACCTTCAGTAACAGTGCACCCTCTGACCTTCAGTAACAGTGCACCCTCTGACCTTCAGTGACAGCGCAGCCTCTGACCTTCAGTAACATCGCAGCCTCTGACCTTCAGTAACAGCGCAGTCTCTGACCTTCAGTAACAGTGCAGCCTCTGACCTTCAGTAACAGTGCAGCCACTGACCTTCAGTAACAGTGCAGCCTCTGACCTTCAGTAACAGTGCACCCTCTGACCTTCAGTAACAGCGCAGCCTCTGACCTTCAGTAACAGTGCACCCTCTGACCTTCAGTAACAGTGCAGCCACTGACCTTCAGTAACAGCGCAGCCTCTGACCTTCAGTAACAGTGCACCCTCTGACCTCCAGTAACAGTGCAGCCACTGACCTTCAGTAACAGCGCAGCCACTGACCTTCAGTAACAGCGCAGCCTCTGACCTTCAGTAACATTGCAGCCACTGACCTTCAGTAACAGTGCAGCCTCTGACCTTCAGTAACAGCGCAGCCTCTGACCTTCAGTAACAGTGCAGCCACTGACCTTCAGTAACAGCGCACCCTCTGACCTTCAGTAACAGCGCAGCCTCTGACCTTCAGTAACAGCGCAGCCTCTGACCTTCAGTAACAGCGCAGCCTCTGACCTTCAGTAACAGCGCAGCCTCTGACCTTCAGTAACAGCGCAGCCACTGACCTTCAGTAACAGTGCAGCCTCTGACCTTCAGTAACAGCGCAGCCACTGACCTTCAGTAACAGTGCACCCTCTGACCTTCAGTAACAGTGCAACCTCTGACCTTCAGTAACAGCGCAGCCTCTGACCTTCAGTAACAGTGCACCCTCTGACCTTCAGTAACAGTGCACCCTCTGACCTTCAGTAACAGCGCAGCCTCTGACCTTCAGTAACAGCGCAGCCTCTGACCTTCAGTAACAGCGCAGCCACTGACCTTCAGTAACAGTGCAGCCTCTGACCTTCAGTAACAGTGCAGCCACTGACCTTCAGTAACAGCGCAGCCTCTGACCTTCAGTAACAGTGCAGCCTCTGACCTTCAGTAACAGCGCAGCCACTGACCTTCAGTAACAGCGCAGCCTCTGACCTTCAGTAACAGTGCAGCCTCTGACCTTCAGTAACAGCGCAGCCACTGACCTTCAGTAACAGCGCAGCCTCTGACCTTCAGTAACAGTGCACCCTCTGACCTTCAGTAACAGCGCAGCCTCTGACCTTCAGTAACAGTGCAGCCTCTGACCTTCAGTAACAGCGCAGCCTCTGACCTTCAGTAACAGCGCAGCCACTGACCTTCAGTAACAGCGCAGCCACTGACCTTCAGTAACAGTGCACCCTCTGACCTTCAGTAACAGCGCAGCCACTGACCTTCAGTAACAGTGCAGCCACTGACCTTCAGTAACAGTGCACCCTCTGACCTTCAGTAACAGTGCACCCTCTGACCTTCAGTAACAGCGCAGCCTCTGACCTTCAGTAACAGCGCAGCCTCTGACCTTCAGTAACAGTGCACCCTCTGACCTTCAGTAACAGTGCAGCCACTGACCTTCAGTAACAGTGCACCCTATGACCTTCAGTAACAGTGCACCATCTGACCTTCAGTAACAGCGCAGCCTCTGACCTTCAGTAACAGCGCAGCCTCTGACCTTCAGTAACAGTGCACCCTCTGACCTTCAGTAACAGTGCACCCTCTGACCTTCAGTAACAGTGCACCCTCTGACCTTCAGTAACAGTGCAGCCACAGACCTTCAGTAACAGTGCACCCTCTGACCTTCAGTAACAGTGCAGCCACGGACCTCCAGTAACAGTGCAGCCACTGACCTTCAGTAACAGTGCAGCCACGGACCTTCAGTAACAGTGCACCCTCTGACCTTCAGTAACAGTGCAGCCACAGACCTTCAGTAACAGTGCAGCCTCTGACCTTCAGTAACAGTGCAGCCTCTGACCTTCAGTAACAGTGCAGCCTCTGACCTTCAGTAACAGTGCACCCTCTGACCTTCAGTAACAGTGCAGCCACTGACCTTCAGTAACAGTGCACCCTCTGACCTTCAGTAACAGTGCAGCCACTGACCTTCAGTAACAGTGCACCCTCTGACCTTCAGTAACAGTGCAGCCACTGACCTTCAGTAACAGTGCAGCCACTGACCTTCAGTAACAGTGCACCCTCTGACCTTCAGTAACAGTGCACCCTCTGACCTTCAGTAACAGTGCACCCTCTGACCTTCAGTAACAGTGCACCCTCTGACCTTCAGTAACAGTGCAGCCACAGACCTTCAGTAACAGTGCACCCTCTGACCTTCAGTAACAGTGCACCCTCTGACCTTCAGTAACAGTGCAGCCACTGACCTTCAGTAACAGTGCAGCCACGGACCTTCAGTAACAGTGCAGCCACGGACCTTCAGTAACAGTGCAGCCACGAACCTTCAGTAACAGTGCAGCCACGGACCTTCAGTAACAGTGCAGCCACGAACCTTCAGTAACAGTGCAGCCACGGACCTTCAGTAACAGTGCAGCCACGGACCTTCAGTAACAGTACAGCCACGGACCTTCAGTAACAGCGCAGCCACGGACCTTCAATAACAGTGCAGCCTCTGACCTTCAGTAACAGCGCAGCCACGGACCTTCAGTAACAGTGCAGCCACGGACCTCCAGTAACAGTGCAGCCACTGACCTTCAGTAACAGTGCAGCCTCTGACCTTCAGTAACAGTGCAGCCACTGATCTTCAATAACAGTGCAGCCACTGACCTTCAGTAACAGTGCAGCCTCTGACCTTCAGTAACAGTGCAGCCACGGACCTTCAGTAACAGTGCAGCCACGGACCTTCAGTAACAGTGCAGCCACGGACCTTCAGTAACAGTGCAGCCACGGACCTTCAGTAACAGTGCAGCCACTGATCTTCAGTAACAGTGCAGCCACGGACCTTCAGTAACAGTGCAGCCACGGACCTTCAGTAACAGTGCAGCCACGGACCTTCAGTAACAGTGCAGCCACTGACCTTCAGTAACTGCAGCCACGGACCTTCAGTAACAGTGCAGCCACGGACCTTCAGTAACAGTGCAGCCACGGACCTTCAGTAACAGTGCAACCACGGACCTTCAGTAACAGTGCAGCCACGGACCTTCAGTAACAGTGCAGCCACTGACCTTCAGTAACAGTGCAGCCACGGACCTTCAGTAACAGTGCACCTTCTGACCTTCAGTAACAGTGCAGCCACTGACCTTCAGTAACAGTGCAGCCACAGACCTTCATTAACAGTGCAGCCACGGATCTTCAGTAACAGCGCAGCCACTGACCTTCAGTAACAGCGCAGCCACGGACCTTCAGTAACAGTACAGCCACGGACCTTCAGTAACAGTGCAGCCATGGACCTTCAGTAACAGTGCAGCCACGGACCTTCAGTAACAGTGCAGCCTCTGACCTTCAGTAACAGCGCAGCCACAGACCTTCAGTAACAGTGCAGCCACTGACCTTCAGTAACAGTGCAGCCATGGACCTTCAGTAACAGTGCAGCCACTGACCTTCAGTAACAGTGCAGCCACGGACCTTCAGTAACAGTGCAGCCACAGACCTTCAGTAACAGTGCAGCCACTGACCTTCAGTAACAGTGCAGCCACGGACCTTCAGTAACAGGGCACCTTCTGACCTTCAGTAACAGTGCAGCCACAGACCATCAGTAACAGTGCAGCCACGGACCTTCATTAACAGTGCAGCCACGGATCTTCAGTAACAGTGCAGCCATGGACCTTCAGTAACAGCGCAGCCACTGACCTTCAGTAACAGCGCAGCCATGGACCTTCAGTAACAGTACAGCGACAGACCTTCAGTAACAGTACAGCCACGGACTTTCAGTAACAGTGCAGCCTCTGATCTTCAGTAACAGCACAGCCACGGACCTCCAGTAACAGTGCAGCCACTGACCTTCAGTAACAGTGCAGCCTCTGACCTTCAGTAACAGCGCAGCCACGGACCTTCAGTAACAGTGCAGCCACTGACCTTCAGTAACAGTGCAGCCACGGACCTCCAGTAACAGTGCAGCCACTGACCTTCAGTAACAGTGCAGCCTCAGACCTTCAGTAACAGTGCAGCCACTGATCTTCAATAACAGTGCAGCCACTGACCTTCAGTAACAGTGCAGCCTCTGACCTTCAGTAACAGTGCAGCCACGGACCTTCAGTAACAGTGCAGCCACGGACCTTCAGTAACAGTGCAGCCACGGACCTTCAGTAACAGTGCAGCCACGGACCTTCAGTAACAGTGCAGCCACTGATCTTCAGTAACAGTGCAGCCACGGACCTTCAGTAACAGTGCAGCCACGGACCTTCAGTAACAGTGCAGCCACGGACCTTCAGTAACAGTGCAGCCACTGACCTTCAGTAACTGCAGCCACGGACCTTCAGTAACAGTGCAGCCACGGACCTTCAGTAACAGTGCAGCCACGGACCTTCAGTAACAGTGCAACCACGGACCTTCAGTAACAGTGCAGCCACGGACCTTCAGTAACAGTGCAGCCACTGACCTTCAGTAACAGTGCAGCCACGGACCTTCAGTAACAGTGCACCTTCTGACCTTCAGTAACAGTGCAGCCACTGACCTTCAGTAACAGTGCAGCCACAGACCTTCATTAACAGTGCAGCCACGGATCTTCAGTAACAGCGCAGCCACTGACCTTCAGTAACAGCGCAGCCACGGACCTTCAGTAACAGTACAGCCACGGACCTTCAGTAACAGTGCAGCCATGGACCTTCAGTAACAGTGCAGCCACGGACCTTCAGTAACAGTGCAGCCTCTGACCTTCAGTAACAGCGCAGCCACAGACCTTCAGTAACAGTGCAGCCACTGACCTTCAGTAACAGTGCAGCCATGGACCTTCAGTAACAGTGCAGCCACTGACCTTCAGTAACAGTGCAGCCACGGACCTTCAGTAACAGTGCAGCCACAGACCTTCAGTAACAGTGCAGCCACTGACCTTCAGTAACAGTGCAGCCACGGACCTTCAGTAACAGGGCACCTTCTGACCTTCAGTAACAGTGCAGCCACAGACCTTCAGTAACAGTGCAGCCACGGACCTTCATTAACAGTGCAGCCACGGATCTTCAGTAACAGTGCAGCCATGGACCTTCAGTAACAGCGCAGCCACTGACCTTCAGTAACAGCGCAGCCATGGACCTTCAGTAACAGTACAGCCACAGACCTTCAGTAACAGTACAGCCACAGACTTTCAGTAACAGTGCAGCCTCTGATCTTCAGTAACAGCACAGCCACGGACCTCCAGTAACAGTGCAGCCACTGACCTTCAGTAACAGTGCAGCCTCTGACCTTCAGTAACAGTGCAGCCATGGACCTCCAGTAACAGTGAAGCCAATGACCTTCAGTAACAGTGCAGCCACGGACCTTCAGTAACAGCGCAGCCACGGACCTTCAATAACAGCGCAGCCTCTGACCTTCAGTAACAGCGCAGAAACGGACCTTCAGTAACAGTGCAGCCACTGACCTCCAGTAACAGTGCAGCCACTGACCTTCAGTAACAGTGCAGCCTCTGACCTTCAGTAACAGTGCAGCCACTGACCTTCAGTAACAGTGCAGCCTCTGACCTCCAGTAACAGTGCAGCCACTGACCTTCAGTAACAGTGCAGCCTCTGACCTTCAGTAACAGTGCAGCCACTGACCTTCAGTAACAGTGCAGCCACTGACCTTCAGTAACAGTGCAGCCACTGACCTTCAGTAACAGTGCAGCCTCTGACCTTCAGTAACAGTGCAGCCACGGACCTTCAGTAACAGTGCAGCCACGGACCTTCAGTAACAGTGCAGCCACGGACCTTCAGTAACAGTACAGCCACGGACCTTCAGTAACAGTGCAGCCACTGACCTTCAGTAACAGTGCAGCCACGGACCTTCAGTAACAGGGCACCTTCTGACCTTCAGTAACAGTGCAGCCACTGACCTTCAGTAACAGTGCAGCCACAGACCTTCATTAACAGTGCAGCCACGGATCTTCAGTAACAGTGCAGCCATGGACCTTCAGTAACAGCGCAGCCACTGACCTTCATTAACAGCGCAGACATGGACCTTCAGTAACAGTACAGCCACGGACCTTCAGTAACAGTGCAGCCACAGACTTTCAGTAACAGTGCAGCCTCTGACCTTCAGTAACAGCGCAGCCACGGACCTCCAGAAACAGTGCAGCCACTGACCTTCAGTAACAGTGCAGCCACGGACCTCCAGTAACATTGAAGCCACTGACCTTCAGTAACAGTGCAGCCACTGACCTTCAGTAACAGTGCAGCCACTGACCTTCAGTAACAGTGCAGCCACTGACCTTCAGTAACAGTGCAGCCACGGACCTTCAGTAACAGTGCAGCCACGGACCTTCAGTAACAGTGCAGCCACTGACCTTCAGTAACAGTGCACCCTCTGACCTTCAGTAACAGCGCAGCCACGGACCTTCAGTAACAGCGCAGCCTCTGACCTTCAGTAACAGCGCAGCCTCTGACCTTCAGTAACAGTGCACCCTCTGACCTTCAGTAACAGTGCAGCCTCTGACCTTCAGTAACAGCGCAGCCTCTGACCTTCAGTAACAGTGCACCCTCTGACCTTCAGTAACAGTGCAGCCTCTGACCTTCAGTAACAGCGCAGCCTCTGACCTTCAGTAACAGCGCAGCCACGGACCTTCAGTAACAGCGCAGCCTCTGACCTTCAGTAACAGCGCAGCCTCTGACCTTCAGTAACAGTGCAGCCACTGACCTTCAGTAACAGCGCAGCCACTGACCTTCAGTAACAGCGCAGCCTTTGACCTTCAGTAACAGTGCAGCCACGGACCTTCAGTAACAGTGCAGCCACTGACCTTCAGTAACAGTGCACCCTCTGACCTTCAGTAACAGTGCAGCCACGGACCTTCAGTAACAGTGCAGCCACGGACCTTCAGTAACAGCGCAGCCTCTGACCTTCAGTAACAGCGCAGCCTCTGACCTTCAGTAACAGCGCAGCCACAGACCTTCAGTAACAGCGCAGCCTCTGACCTTCAGTAACAGCGCAGCCTCTGACCTTCAGTAACAGCGCAGCCTCTGACCTTCAGTAACAGTGCACCCTCTGACCTTCAGTAACAGCGCAGCCACTGACCTTCAGTAACAGCGCAGCCACTGACCTTCAGTAACAGTGCAGCCACGGACCTTCAGTAACAGTGCACCCTCTGACCTTCAGTAACAGTGCACCCTCTGACCTTCAGTAACAGTGCACCCTCTGACCTTCAGTAATAGCGCAGCCTCTGACCTTCAGTAACAGCGCAGCCTCTGACCTTCAGTAACAGCGCAGCCTCTGACCTTCAGTAACAGTGCAGCCTCTGACCTTCAGTAACAGTGCAGCCACTGACCTTCAGTAACAGTGCAGCCTCTGACCTTCAGTAACAGTGCACCCTCTGACCTTCAGTAACAGCGCAGCTTCTGACCTTCAGTAACAGTGCACCCTCTGACCTTCAGTAACAGTGCAGCCACGGACCTTCAGTAACAGCGCAGCCTCTGACCTTCAGTAACAGTGCAGCCACTGACCTTCAATAACAGTGCAGCCTCTGACCTTCAGTAACAGTGCAGCCACTGACCTTCAGTAACAGCGCAGCCTCTGACCTTCAGTAACAGCGCACCCTCTGACCTTCAGTAACAGTGCAGCCACTGACCTTCAGTAACAGCGCAGCCTCTGACCTTCAGTAACAGCGCAGCCTCTGACCTTCAGTAACAGCGCAGCCTCTGACCTTCAGTAACAGCGCATCCTCTGACCTTCAGTAACAGTGCACCCTCTGACCTCCAGTAACAGTGCAGCCACGGACCTTCAGTAACAGCGCACCCTCTGACCTTCAGTAACAGTGCACCCTCTGACCTTCAGTAACAGTGCACCCTCTGACCTTCAGTAACAGTGCAGCCACTGACCTTCAGTAACAGCGCAGCCTCTGACCTTCAGTAACAGTGCAGCCACTGACCTTCAGTAACAGCGCAGCCTCTGACCTTCAGTAACAGCGCAGCCTCTGACCTTCAGTAACAGTGCAGCCTCTGACCTTCAGTAACAGCGCATCCTCTGACCTTCAGTAACAGCGCAGCCACGGACCTTCAGTAACAGCGCACCCTCTGACCTTCAGTAACAGTGCAGCCACTGACCTTCAGTAACAGCGCAGCCTCTGACCTTCAGTAACAGTGCAGCCTCTGACCTTCAGTAACAGTGCAGCCTCTGACCTTCAGTAACAGCGCAGCCTCTGACCTTCAGTAACAGCGCAGCCTCTGACCTTCAGTAACAGCGCAGCCTCTGACCTTCAGTAACAGTGCAGCCACTGACCTTCAGTAACAGTGCAGCCTCTGACCTTCAGTAACAGCGCAGCCTCTGACCTTCAGTAACAGCGCAGCCTCTGACCTTCAGTAACATTGCAGCCACTGACCTTCAGTAACAGTGCAGCCTCTGACCTTCAGTAACAGCGCAGCCTCTGACCTTCAGTAACAGCACAGCCTCTGACCTTCAGTAACAGCGCAGCCTCTGACCTTCAGTAACAGTGCAGCCACTGACCTTCAGTAACAGCGCACCCTCTGACCTTCAGTAACAGCGCAGCCTCTGACCTTCAGTAACAGCGCAGCCACTGACCTTCAGTAACAGCGCACCCTCTGACCTTCAGTAACAGTGCAGCCACTGACCTTCAGTAACAGCGCACCCTCTGACCTTCAGTAACAGCGCAGCCTCTGACCTTCAGTAACAGCGCAGCCTCTGACCTTCAGTAACAGCGCAGCCTCTGACCTTCAGTAACAGCGCAGCCACTGACCTTCAGTAACAGCGCACCCTCTGACCTTCAGTAACAGTGCAGCCACTGACCTTCAGTAACAGCGCACCCTCTGACCTTCAGCAACAGTGCAGCCACTGACCTTCAGTAACAGCGCACACTCTGACCTTCAGTAACAGCGCAGCCTCTGACCTTCAGTAACAGCGCAGCCACTGACCTTCAGTAACAGCGCACCCTCTGACCTTCAGTAACAGTGCAGCCACTGACCTTCAGTAACAGCGCACCCTCTGACCTTCAGTAACAGCGCAGCCTCTGACCTTCAGTAACAGCGCAGCCTCTGACCTTCAGTAACAGTGCAGCCACTGACCTTCAGTAACAGCGCACCCTCTGACCTTCAGTAACAGCGCAGCCTCTGACCTTCAGTAACAGTGCAGCCTCTGACCTTCAGTAACAGTGCAGCCTCTGACCTTCAGTAACAGCGCAGCCTCTGACCTTCAGTAACAGCGCAGCCTCTGACCTTCAGTAACAGCGCAGCCTCTGACCTTCAGTAACAGCGCAGCCTCTGACCTTCAGTAACAGTGCAGCCTCTGACCTTCAGTAACAGCGCAGCCACTGACCTTCAGTAACAGCGCAGCCTCTGACCTTCAGTAACAGCGCAGCCTCTGACCTTCAGTAACAGCGCAGCCACTGACCTTCAGTAACAGCGCAGCCACTGACCTTCAGTAACAGTGCACCCTCTGACCTTCAGTAACAGCGCAGCCACTGACCTTCAGTAACAGTGCAGCCACTGACCTTCAGTAACAGTGCACCCTCTGACCTTCAGTAACAGTGCAGCCACTGACCTTCAGTAACAGTGCACCCTCTGACCTTCAGTAACAGTGCACCATCTGACCTTCAGTAACAGCGCAGCCTCTGACCTTCAGTAACAGCGCAGCCTCTGACCTTCAGTAACAGCGCAGCCACTGACCTTCAGTAACAGTGCAGCCACTGACCTTCAGTAACAGTGCACCCTCTGACCTTCAGTAACAGCGCAGCCACTGACCTTCAGTAACAGTGCAGCCACTGACCTTCAGTAACAGTGCACCCTCTGACCTTCAGTAACAGCGCAGCCTCTGACCTTCAGTAACAGCGCAGCCTCTGACCTTCAGTAACAGTGCACCCTCTGACCTTCAGTAACAGTGCACCACTGACCTTCAGTAACAGTGCACCCTCTGACCTTCAGTAACAGTGCACCATCTGACCTTCAGTAACAGCGCAGCCTCTGACCTTCAGTAACAGCGCAGCCTCTGACCTTCAGTAACAGCGCAGCCACAGACCTTCAGTAACAGCGCAGCCTCTGACCTTCAGTAACAGCGCAGCCTCTGACCTTCAGTAACAGCGCAACGACTGACCTTCAGTAACAGCGCAGCCTCTGACCTTCAGTAACAGGGCAGCCACTGACCTTCAGTAACAGCGCAGCCTCTGACCTTCAGTAACAGCGCAGCCTCTGACCTTCACTAACAGCGCACCCTCTGACCTTCAGTAACAGCGCACCCTCTGACCTTCAGTAACAGTGCACCCTCTGACCTTCGGTAACAGCGCAGCCTCTGACCTTCAGTAACAGTGCAGCCACTGACCTTCAGTAACAGCGCAGCCACGGACCTTCAGTAACAGTGCACCCTCTGACCTTCAGTAACAGTGCAGCCACGGACCTTCAGTAACAGTGCAGCCACGGACCTTCAGTAACAGCGCAGCCACGGACCTTCAGTAACAGTGCAGCCACGGACCTCCAGTAACAGTGCAGCCACTGACCTTCAGTAACAGTGCACCCTCTGACCTTCAGTAACAGCGCAGCCACTGACCTTCAGTAACAGCGCAGCCACTGACCTTCAGTAACAGTGCAGCCACGGACCTTCAGTAACAGTGCACCCTCTGACCTTCAGTAACAGTGCACCCTCTGACCTTCAGTAACAGTGCACCCTCTGACCTTCAGTAACAGCGCAGCCTCTGACCTTCAGTAACAGTGCAGCCTCTGACCTTCAGTAACAGTGCAGCCTCTGACCTTCAGTAACAGTGCAGCCACTGACCTTCAGTAACAGTGCAGCCTCTGACCTTCAGTAACAGTGCACCCTCTGACCTTCAGTAACAGCGCAGCCTCTGACCTTCAGTAACAGTGCACCCTCTGACCTTCAGTAACAGTGCAGCCACTGACCTTCAGTAACAGCGCAGCCTCTGACCTTCAGTAACAGTGCAGCCACTGACCTTCAGTAACAGCGCAGCCACTGACCTTCAGTAACAGCGCAGCCTCTGACCTTCAGTAACAGCGCAGCCTCTGACCTTCAGTAACATTGCAGCCACTGACCTTCAGTAACAGCGCAGCCTCTGACCTTCAGTAACAGCGCAGCCTCTGACCTTCAGTAACAGTGCAGCCTCTGACCTTCAGTAACAGCGCAGCCTCTGACCTTCAGTAACAGCGCAGCCTCTGACCTTCAGTAACAGCGCATCCTCTGACCTTCAGTAACAGCGCAGCCTCTGACCTTCAGTAACAGCGCAGCCTCTGACCTTCAGTAACAGTGCAGCCACGGACCTTCAGTAACAGCGCACCCTCTGACCTTCAGTAACAGCGCAGCCTCTGACCTTCAGTAACAGCGCAGCCACTGACCTTCAGTAACAGCGCAGCCTCTGACCTTCAGTAACAGTGCACCCTCTGACCTTCAGTAACAGCGCACCCTCTGACCTTCAGTAACAGTGCAGCCTCTGACCTTCAGTAACAGCGCAGCCTCTGACCTTCAGTAACAGTGCAGCCACTGACCTTCAGTAACAGCGCACCCTCTGACCTTCAGTAACAGCGCAGTTTCTGACCTTCAGTAACAGCGCAGCCTCTGACCTTCAGTAACAGTGCAGCCACTGACCTTCAGTAACAGCGCACCCTCTGACCTTCAGTAACAGTGCACCCTCTGACCTTCAGTAACAGCGCAGCCTCTGACCTTCAGTAACAGCGCAGCCACTGACCTTCAGTAACAGCGCAGCCTCTGACCTTCAGTAACAGTGCAGCCACTGACCTTCAGTAACAGCGCACCCTCTGACCTTCAGTAACAGTGCAGCCTCTGACCTTCAGTAACAGCGCAGCCTCTGACCTTCAGTAACAGTGCAGCCACTGACCTTCAGTAACAGCGCACCCTCTGACCTTCAGTAACAGCGCAGTTTCTGACCTTCAGTAACAGTGCAGCCTCTGACCTTCAGTAACAGTGCAGCCTCTGACCTTCAGTAACAGCGCAGCCTCTGACCTTCAGTAACAGCGCAGCCTCTGACCTTCAGTAACAGCGCAGCCTCTGACCTTCAGTAACAGCGCAGCCTCTGACCTTCAGTAACAGTGCAGCCTCTGACCTTCAGTAACAGCGCAGCCACTGACCTTCAGTAACAGCGCAGCCACTGACCTTCAGTAACAGCGCAGCCTCTGACCTTCAGTAACAGCGCAGCCACTGACCTTCAGTAACAGCGCAGCCACTGACCTTCAGTAACAGTGCACCCTCTGACCTTCAGTAACAGCGCAGCCACTGACCTTCAGTAACAGTGCAGCCACTGACCTTCAGTAACAGTGCACCCTCTGACCTTCAGTAACAGTGCACCCTCTGACCTTCAGTAACAGCGCAGCCTCTGACCTTCAGTAACAGCGCAGCCTCTGACCTTCAGTAACAGTGCACCCTCTGACCTTCAGTAACAGTGCAGCCACTGACCTTCAGTAACAGTGCACCCTCTGACCTTCAGTAACAGTGCACCATCTGACCTTCAGTAACAGCGCAGCCTCTGACCTTCAGTAACAGCGCAGCCTCTGACCTTCAGTAACAGCGCAGCCACAGACCTTCAGTAACAGCGCAGCCTCTGACCTTCAGTAACAGCGCAGCCACTGACCTTCAGTAACAGCGCAGCCTCTGACCTTCAGTAACAGCGCAGCCACTTACCTTCAGTAACAGCGCAGCCTCTGACCTTCAGTAACAGCGCAGCCTCTGACCTTCACTAACAGCGCACCCTCTGACCTTCAGCAACAGCGCACCCTCTGACCTTCAGTAACAGCGCAGCCTCTGACCTTCAGTAACAGTGCAGCCACTGACCTTCAGTAACAGCGCAGCCACGGACCTTCAGTAACAGTGCACCCTCTGACCTTCAGTAACAGTGCAGCCACGGACCTTCAGTAACAGTGCAGCCTCTGACCTTCAGTAACAGTGCACCCTCTGACCTTCAGTAACAGTGCAGCCACTGACCTTCAGTAACAGTGCAGCCTCTGACCTTCAGTAACAGTGCAGCCACTGACCTTCAGTAACAGTGCAGCCTCTGACCTTCAGTAACAGAGCAGCCTCTGACCTTCAGTAACAGTGCAGCCACTGACCTTCAGTAACAGCGCAGCCACGGACCTTCAGTAACAGTGCACCCTCTGACCTTCAGTAACAGTGCAGCCACGGACCTTCAGTAACAGTGCAGCCACGGACCTTCAGTAACAGCGCAGCCACGGACCTTCAGTAACAGCGCAGCCACGGACCTTCAGTAACAGCGCAGCCACTGACCTTCAGTAACAGCGCAGCCACTGACCTTCAGTAACAGTGCAGCCACGGACCTTCAGTAACAGTGCACCCTCTGACCTTCAGTAACAGCGCAGCCTCTGACCTTCAGTAACAGTGCAGCCTCTGACCTTCAGTAACAGTGCAGCCTCTGACCTTCAGTGACAGTGCAGCCACTGACCTTCAGTAACAGTGCAGCCACTGACCTTCAGTAACAGCGCAGCCTCTGACCTTCAGTAACAGTGCAGCCTCTGACCTTCAGTAACAGTGCACCCTCTGACCTTCAGTAACAGCGCAGCCTCTGACCTTCAGTAACAGTGCACCCTCTGACCTTCAGTAACAGTGCAGCCACTGACCTTCAGTAACAGCGCAGCCTCTGACCTTCAGTAACAGTGAAGCCACTGACCTTCAGTAACAGCGCAGCCACTGAAATTCAGTAACAGCGCAGCCTCTGACCTTCAGTAACAGCGCAGCCTCTGACCTTCAGTAACATTGCAGCCACTGAACTTCAGTAACAGTGCAGCCTCTGACCTTCAGTAACAGCGCAGCCTCTGACCTTCAGTAACAGCGCACCCTCTGACCTTCAGTAACAGCGCAGCCTCTGACCTTCAGTAACAGCGCAGCCTCTGACCTTCAGTAACAGTGCAGCCACTGACCTTCAGTAACAGCGCACCCTCTGACCTTCAGTAACAGTGCAGCCTCTGACCTTCAGTAACAGCGCAGCCACTGACCTTCAGTAACAGCGCACCCTCTGACCTTCAGTAACAGTGCAGCCACTGACCTTCAGTAACAGCGCACCCTCTGACCTTCAGTAACAGCGCAGCCTCTGACCTTCAGTAACAGCGCAGCCTCTGACCTTCAGTAACAGTGCAGCCACTGACCTTCAGTAACAGCGCACCCTCTGACCTTCAGTAACAGTGCAGCCTCTGACCTTCAGTAACAGCGCAGCCTCTGACCTTCAGTAACAGTGCAGCCACTGACCTTCAGTAACAGCGCAGCCTCTGACCTTCAGTAACAGTGCAGCCTCTGACCTTCAGTAACAGTGCAGCCTCTGACCTTCAGTAACAGCGCAGCCTCTGACCTTCAGTAACAGCGCAGCCTCTGACCTTCAGTAACAGCGCAGCCTCTGACCTTCAGTAACAGCGCAGCCTCTGACCTTCAGTAACAGTGCAGCCTCTGACCTTCAGTAACAGCGCAGCCTCTGACCTTCAGTAACAGCGCAGCCTCTGACCTTCAGTAACAGCGCAGCCACTGACCTTCAGTAACAGCGCAGCCACTGACCTTCAGTAACAGTGCACCCTCTGACCTTCAGTAACAGTGCAGCCTCTGACCTTCAGTAACAGCGCAGCCACTGACCTTCAGTAACAGTGCAGCCACTGACCTTCAGTAACAGTGCACCCTCTGACCTTCAGTAACAGTGCACCCTCTGACCTTCAGTAACAGCGCAGCCTCTGACCTTCAGTAACAGCGCAGCCTCTGACCTTCAGTAACAGTGCACCCTCTGACCTTCAGTAACAGTGCAGCCACTGACCTTCAGTAACAGTGCACCCTCTGACCTTCAGTAACAGTGCACCATCTGACCTTCAGTAACAGCGCAGCCTCTGACCTTCAGTAACAGCGCAGCCTCTGACCTTCAGTAACAGCGCAGCCACAGACCTTCAGTAACAGCGCAGCCTCTGACCTTCAGTAACAGCGCAGCCTCTGACCTTCAGTAACAGCGCAGCCACTGACCTTCAGTAACAGCGCAGCCTCTGACCTTCAGTAACAGGGCAGCCACTTACCTTCAGTAACAGCGCAGCCTCTGACCTTCAGTAACAGCGCAGCCTCTGACCTTCACTAACAGCGCACCCTCTGACCTTCAGCAACAGCGCACCCTCTGACCTTCAGTAACAGTGCACCCTCTGACCTTCAGTAACAGCGCAGCCTCTGACCTTCAGTAACAGTG
Organism: Phyllobates terribilis; assembly: GCF_046119375.1. NCBI lineage: Eukaryota > Metazoa > Chordata > Amphibia > Anura > Dendrobatidae > Phyllobates > Phyllobates terribilis. The sequence continues at coordinate 945,678,179 of NW_027362762.1, forward strand.
CAGCCACTGACCTTCAGTAACAGCGCAGCCACGGACCTTCAGTAACAGTGCACCCTCTGACCTTCAGTAACAGTGCAGCCACGGACCTTCAGTAACAGTGCAGCCACGGACCTTCAGTAACAGCGCAGCCACGGACCTTCAGTAACAGTGCAGCCACGGACCTCCAGTAACAGTGCAGCCACTGACCTTCAGTAACAGTGCAGCCTCTGACCTTCAGTAACAGTGCACCCTCTGACCTTCAGTAACAGCGCAGCCACTGACCTTCAGTAACAGTGCAGCCACGGACCTTCAGTAACAGTGCACCCTCTGACCTTCAGTAACAGTGCACCCTCTGACCTTCAGTAACAGTGCACCCTTTGACCTTCAGTAACAGCGCAGCCTCTGACCTTCAGTAACAGCGCAGCCTCTGACCTTCAGTAACAGCGCAGCCTCTGACCTTCAGTAACAGTGCAGCCTCTGACCTTCAGTAACAGTGCAGCCACTGACCTTCAGTAACAGTGCAGCCTCTGACCTTCAGTAACAGTGCACCCTCTGACCTTCAGTAACAGCGCAACCTCTGACCTTCAGTAACAGTGCACCCTCTGACCTTCAGTAACAGTGCAGCCACTGACCTTCAGTAACAGCGCAGCCTCTGACCTTCAGTAACAGCGCAGCCACTGACCTTCAGTAACAGCGCAGCCACTGACCTTCAGTAACAGCGCAGCCTCTGACCTTCAGTAACAGCGCAGCCTCTGACCTTCAGTAACAGCGCATCCTCTGACCTTCAGTAACAGTGCACCCTCTGACCTCCAGTAACAGTGCAGCCACGGACCTTCAGTAACAGCGCACCCTCTGACCTTCAGTAACAGTGCACCCTCTGACCTTCAGTAACAGTGCACCCTCTGACCTTCAGTAACAGTGCAGCCACTGACCTTCAGTAACAGCGCAGCCTCTGACCTTCAGTAACAGTGCAGCCACTGACCTTCAGTAACAGCGCAGCCTCTGACCTTCAGTAACAGCGCAGCCTCTGACCTTCAGTAACAGCGCAGCCTCTGACCTTCAGTAACAGCGCATCCTCTGACCTTCAGTAACAGCGCAGCCTCTGACCTTCAGTAACAGCGCAGCCACTGACCTTCAGTAACAGCGCAGCCTCTGACCTTCAGTAACAGCGCAGCCTCTGACCTTCAGTAACAGGGCAGCCTCTGACCTTCAGTAACAGTGCAGCCTCTGACCTTCAGTAACAGTGCAGCCACTGACCTTCAGTAACAGCGCAGCCTCTGACCTTCAGTAACAGTGCACCCTCTGACCTACAGTAACAGCGCAGCCTCTGACCTTCAGTAACAGCGCATCCTCTGACCTTCAGTAACAGTGCAGCCACTGACCTTCAGTAACAGCGCAGCCTCTGACCTTCAGTAACAGTGCACCCTCTGACCTACAGTAACAGCGCAGCCTCTGACCTTCAGTAACAGCGCATCCTCTGACCTTCAGTAACAGTGCAGCCTCTGACCTTCAGTAACAGCGCAGCCTCTGACCTTCAGTAACAGCGCAGCCTCTGACCTTCAGTAACAGCGCAGCCTCTGACCTTCAGTAACAGTGCAGCCACTGACCTTCAGTAACAGTGCAGCCTCTGACCTTCAGTAACAGTGCAGCCTCTGACCTTCAGTAACAGTGCAGCCTCTGACCTTCAGTAACAGCGCAGCCTCTGACCTTCAGTAACAGTGCAGCCACGGACCTTCAGTAACAGTGCAGCCTCTGACCTTCAGTAACAGTGCAGCCTCTGACCTTCAGTAACAGCGCAGCCTCTGACCTTCAGTAACAGTGCAGCCACTGACCTTCAGTAACAGCGCAGCCTCTGACCTTCAGTAACAGCGCAGCCTCTGACCTTCAGTAACAGGGCAGCCTCTGACCTTCAGTAACAGCGCAGCCTCTGACCTTCAGTAACAGCGCAGCCACTGACCTTCAGTAACAGCGCAGCCTCTGACCTTCAGTAACAGCGCAGCCTCTGACCTTCAGTAACAGGGCAGCCTCTGACCTTCAGTAACAGCGCAGCCTCTGACCTTCAGTAACAGTGCAGCCTCTGACCTTCAGTAACAGCGCAGCCTCTGACCTTCAGTAACAGTGCAGCCACTGACCTTCAGTAACAGCGCAGCCTCTGACCTTCAGTAACAGCGCAGCCTCTGACCTTCAGTAACAGGGCAGCCTCTGACCTTCAGTAACAGCGCAGCCTCTGACCTTCAGTAACAGTGCAGCCTCTGACCTTCAGTAACAGTGCAGCCTCTGACCTTCAGTAACAGTGCAGCCACTGACCTTCAGTAACAGTGCAGCCACGGACCTTCAGTAACAGCGCAGCCACTGACCTTCAGTAACAGTGCAGCCTCTGACCTTCAGTAACAGCGCAGCCTCTGACCTTCAGTAACAGCGCAGCCTCTGACCTTCAGTAACAGCGCAGCCTCTGACCTTCAGTAACAGCGCAGCCACTGACCTTCAGTAACAGTGCAGCCTCTGACCTTCAGTAACAGCGCAGCCTCTGACCTTCAGTAACAGTGCAGCCTCTGACCTTCAGTAACAGCGCAGCCACTGACCTTCAGTAACAGTGCAGCCTCTGACCTTCAGTAACAGCGCAGCCTCTGACCTTCAGTAACAGTGCAGCCTCTGACCTTCAGTAACAGCGCAGCCACTGACCTTCAGTAACAGTGCACCCTCTGACCTTCAGTAACAGTGCAGCCTCTGACCTTCAGTAACAGCGCAGCCACTGACCTTCAGTAACAGTGCAGCCTCTGACCTTCAGTAACAGCGCAGCCTCTGACCTTCAGTAACAGTGCAGCCTCTGACCTTCAGTAACAGTGCAGCCTCTGACCTTCAGTAACAGTGCAGCCACTGACCTTCAGTAACAGTGCAGCCTCTGACCTTCAGTAACAGCGCAGCCTCTGACCTTCAGTAACAGCGCAGCCTCTGACCTTCAGTAACAGCGCAGCCTCTGACCTTCAGTAACAGCGCATCCTCTGACCTTCAGTAACAGTGCAGCCACTGACCTTCAGTAACAGTGCAGCCTCTGACCTTCAGTAACAGTGCACCCTCTGACCTTCAGTAACAGTGCAGCCACTGACCTTCAGTAACAGCGCAGCCTCTGACCTTCAGTAACAGTGCAGCCACTGACCTTCAGTAACAGCGCAGCCACTGACCTTCAGTAACAGCGCAGCCTCTGACCTTCAGTAACAGCGCAGCCTCTGACCTTCAGTAACAGCGCATCCTCTGACCTTCAGTAACAGTGCACCCTCTGACCTCCAGTAACAGTGCAGCCACGGACCTTCAGTAACAGCGCACCCTCTGACCTTCAGTAACAGTGCACCCTCTGACCTTCAGTAACAGTGCACCCTCTGACCTTCAGTAACAGTGCAGCCACTGACCTTCAGTAACAGCGCAGCCTCTGACCTTCAGTAACAGTGCAGCCACTGACCTTCAGTAACAGCGCAGCCTCTGACCTTCAGTAACAGCGCAGCCTCTGACCTTCAGTAACAGCGCAGCCTCTGACCTTCAGTAACAGCGCATCCTCTGACCTTCAGTAACAGCGCACCCTCTGACCTTCAGTAACAGCGCAGCCTCTGACCTTCAGTAACAGTGCAGCCTCTGACCTTCAGTAACAGTGCAGCCTCTGACCTTCAGTAACAGCGCAGCCTCTGACCTTCAGTAACAGTGCACCCTCTGACCTTCAGTAACAGCGCAGCCTCTGACCTTCAGTAACAGTGCAGCCTCTGACCTTCAGTAACAGTGCAGCCTCTGACCTTCAGTAACAGCGCATCCTCTGACCTTCAGTAACAGTGCAGCCTCTGACCTTCAGTAACAGTGCATCCTCTGACCTTCAGTAACAGTGCAGCCTCTGACCTTCAGTAACAGCGCAGCCTCTGACCTTCAGTAACAGCGCAGCCTCTCACCTTCAGTAACAGCGCAGCCTCTGACCTTCAGTAACAGCGCATCCTCTGACCTTCAGTAACAGTGCAGCCACTGACCTTCAGTAACAGCGCAGCCTCTGACCTTCAGTAACAGCGCAGCCTCTGACCTTCAGTAACAGCGCAGCCTCTGACCTTCAGTAACAGCGCAGCCTCTGACCTTCAGTAACATTGCAGCCACTGACCTTCAGTAACAGTGCAGCCTCTGACCTTCAGTAACAGCGCATCCTCTGACCTTCAGTAACAGCGCAGCCTCTGACCTTCAGTAACAGCGCATCCTCTGACCTTCAGTAACAGCGCAGCCTCTGACCTTCAGTAACAGCGCAGCCTCTGACCTTCAGTAACAGCGCAGCCACTGACCTTCAGTAACAGTGCAGCCACTGACCTTCAGTAACAGCGCAGCCTCTGACCTTCAGTAACAGCGCAGCCACTGACCTTCAGTAACAGTGCAGCCACTGACCTTCAGTAACAGCGCACCCTCTGACCTTCAGTAACAGCGCAGCCTCTGACCTTCAGTAACAGCGCAGCCTCTGACCTTCAGTAACAGCGCAGCCTCTGACCTTCAGTAACAGCGCAGCCACTGACCTTCAGTAACAGCGCACCCTCTGACCTTCAGTAACAGCGCAGCCTCTGACCTTCAGTAACAGCGCAGCCTCTGACCTTCAGTAACAGCGCAGCCTCTGACCTTCAGTAACAGCGCAGCCTCTGACCTTCAGTAACAGCGCAGCCTCTGACCTTCAGTAACAGTGCAGCCTCTGACCTTCAGTAACAGCGCAGCCGCTGACCTTCAGTAACAGCGCAGCCTCTGACCTTCAGTAACAGCGCAGCCTCTGACCTTCAGTAACAGTGCACCCTCTGACCTTCAGTAACAGCGCAGCCACTGACCTTCAGTAACAGTGCAGCCACTGACCTTCAGTAACAGTGCACCCTCTGACCTTCAGTAACAGTGCACCCTCTGACCTTCAGTAACAGCGCAGCCTCTGACCTTCAGTAACAGTGCAGCCTCTGACCTTCAGTAACAGTGCAGCCACTGACCTTCAGTAACAGTGCACCATCTGACCTTCAGTAACAGCGCAACCTCTGACCTTCAGTAACAGCGCAGCCTCTGACCTTCAGTAACAGCGCAGCCTCTGACCTTCAGTAACAGCGCAGCCTCTGACCTTCAGTAACAGCGCAGCCACAGACCTTCAGTAACAGCGCAGCCTCTGACCTTCAGTAACAGCGCAGCCTCTGACCTTCAGTAACAGCGCAGCCTCTGACCTTCAGTAACAGCGCAGCCACTGACCTTCAGTAACAGCGCAGCCTCTGACCTTCAGTAACAGCGCAGCCACTGACCTTCAGTAACAGCGCAGCCACTGACCTTCAGTAACAGCGCAGCCTCTGACCTTCAGTACCAGCGCAGCCTCTGACCTTCAGTAACAGCGCACCCTCTGACCTTCAGTAACAGCGCACCCTCTGACCTTCAGTAACAGTGCACCCTCTGACCTTCAGTAACAGCGCAGCCTCTGACCTTCAGTAACAGTGCAGCCACTGACCTTCAGTAACAGCGCAGCCACGGACCTTCAGTAACAGTGCACCCTCTGACCTTCAGTAACAGTGCAGCCACGGACCTTCAGTAACAGTGCAGCCACGGACCTTCAGTAACAGCGCAGCCACGGACCTTCAGTAACAGTGCAGCCACGGACCTCCAGTAACAGTGCAGCCACTGACCTTCAGTAACAGTGCAGCCTCTGACCTTCAGTAACAGTGCACCCTCTGACCTTCAGTAACAGCGCAGCCACGGACCTTCAGTAACAGTGCAGCCACAGACCTTCAGTAACAGTGCAGCCACAGACCTTCAGTAACAGTGCAGCCACGGACCTTCAGTAACAGCGCAGCCACGGACCTTCAGTAACAGTGCAGCCTCTGACCTTCAGTAACAGCGCAGCCTCTGACCTTCAGTAACAGCGCAGCCACTGACCTTCAGTAACAGCGCAGCCTCTGACCTTCAGTAACAGCGCAGCCTCTGACCTTCAGTAACAGCGCAGCCTCTGACCTTCAGTAACAGCGCAGCCACGGACCTTCAGTAACAGTGCAGCCTCTGACCCTCAGTAACAGCGCAGCCTCTGACCTTCAGTAACAGAGCAGCCTCTGACCTTCAGTAACAGCGCAGCCACTGACCTTCAGTAACAGCGCAGCCTCTGACCTTCAGTAACAGCGCAGCCTCTGACCTTCAGTAACACCTTCAGTAACAGCGCAGCCTCTGACCTTCAGTAACAGCGCAGCCTCTGACCTTCAGTAACAGCGCAGCCTCTGACCTTCAGTAACAGCGCAGCCACTGACCTTCAGTAACAGTGCACCCTCTGACCTTCAGTAACAGTGCAGCCACTGACCTTCAGTAACAGTGCAGCCACGGACCTTCAGTAACAGTGCACCCTCTGACCTTCAGTAACAGCGCAGCCACTGACCTTCAGTAACAGCGCAGCCACTGACCTTCAGTAACAGTGCACCCTCTGACCTTCAGTAACAGTGCAGCCACTGACCTTCAGTAACAGTGCAGCCACTGACCTTCAGTAACAGTGCAGCCACGGACCTTCAGTAACAGTGCAGCCACGGACGATCAGTAACAGCGCAGCCTCTGACCTTCAGTAACAGTGCACCCTCTGACCTTCAGTAACAGTGCAGCCTCTGACCTTCAGTAACAGTGCAGCCACTGACCTTCAGTAACAGTGCAGCCACGGACCTTCAGTAACAGTGCACCCTCTGACCTTCAGTAACAGTGCAGCCACTGACCTTCAGTAACAGTGCAGCCTCTGACCTTCAGTAACAGTGCAGCCACTGACCTTCAGTAACAGTGCAGCCACAGACCTTCAGTAACAGTGCACCCTCTGACCTTCAGTAACAGTGCAGCCACTGACCTTCAGTAACAGTGCAGCCACGGACCTTCAGTAACAGTGCACCCTCTGACCTTCAGTAACAGTGCAGCCACTGACCTTCAGTAACAGCGCAGCCACTGACCTTCAGTAACAGTGCACCCTCTGACCTTCAGTAACAGTGCAGCCACTGACCTTCAGTAACAGTGCAGCCACTGACCTTCAGTAACAGTGCAGCCACGGACCTTCAGTAACAGTGCAGCCACTGACCTTCAGTAACAGTGCAGCCACGGACCTTCAGTAACAGTGCAGCCACTGACCTTCAGTAACAGTGCACCCTCTGACCTTCAGTAACAGTGCACCCTATCACCTTCAGTAACAGTGCACCCTCTGACCTTCAGTAACAGTGCAGCCTCTGACCTTCAGTAACAGTGCAGCCACTGACCTTCAGTAATAGTGCAGCCACTGACCTTCAGTAACAGTGCAGCCACTGACCTTCAGTAACAGTGCAGCCACGGACCTTCAGTAACAGTGCAGCCACTGACCTTCAGTAACAGTGCAGCCTCTGACCTTCAGTAACAGTGCAGCCACGGACCTTCAGTAACAGCGCAGCCACTGACCTTCAGTAACAGTGCACCCTCTGACCTTCAGTAACAGTGGAGCCACGGACCTTCAGTAACAGTGCACCCTCTGACCTTCAGTAACAGTGCACCCTCTGACCTTCAGTAACAGCGCAGCCACTGACCTTCAGTAACAGCGCAGCCACTGACCTTCAGTAACAGTGCAGCCACGGACCTTCAGTAACAGTGCAGCCACTGACCTTCAGTAACAGTGCACCTTCTGACCTTCAGTAACAGTGCAGCCACGGACCTTCAGTAACAGTGCAGCCACGGACCTACAGTAACAGTGCAGCCACGGACCTTCAGTAACAGTGCAGCCACGGACCTTCAGTAACAGTGCAGCCACGGACCTTCAGTAACAGTGCAGCCACTGACCTTCAGTAACAGTGCACCTTCTGACCTTCAGTAACAGTGCAGCCACGGACCTTCAGTAACAGTGCAGCCATGGACCTTCAGTAACAGTGCACCCTCTGACCTTCAGTAACAGTGCACCCTCTGACCTTCAGTAACAGCGCAGCCACTGACCTTCAGTAACAGCGCAGCCACTGACCTTCAGTAACAGTGCAGCCACGGACCTTCAGTAACAGTGCAGCCACTGACCTTCAGTAACAGTGCACCTTCTGACCTTCAGTAACAGTGCAGCCACGGACCTTCAGTAACAGTGCAGCCACGGACCTACAGTAACAGTGCAGCCACGGACCTTCAGTAACAGTGCAGCCACGGACCTTCAGTAACAGTGCAGCCACGGACCTTCAGTAACAGTGCAGCCACGGACCTTCTGTAACAGTGCAGCCACGGACCTTCAGTAATAGTGCAGCCACTGACCTTCAGTAACAGTGCAGCCATGGACCTTCAGTAACAGTGCACCCTCTGACCTTCAGTAACAGTGCAGCCACGGACCTTCAGTAACAGTGCAGCCACTGACCTTCAGTAACAGTGCAGCCACTGACCTTCAGTAACAGTGCAGCCATGGACCTTCAGTAACAGTGCAGCCTCTGACCTTCAGTAACAGTGCACCCTCTGACCTTCAGTAACAGCGCAGCCACTGACCTTCAGTAACAGTGCACCCTCTGACCTTCAGTAACAGCGCAGCCACTGACCTTCAGTAACAGTGCACCCACTGACCTTCAGTAACAGTGCACCCTCTGACCTTCAGTAACAGTGCAGCTGTGGCGCCCCTGAGGGTTTGGCCTCCACAGGAATGCTGCACTTCTTTAATGGAGTGTGGTGTTCCTCCTCTGAGGTAAGTCCGGTGCTATGGTAGCTACCTGCTTTTGCATCCAACACCACACATTTCCACCAGAGGGAGCTAGTATGCACTAGTGCTGCTCCCCTGGTTACAGGGAGACTGGGGAACACAAAGTGGTAGGAACCAGTTAGTGGGTGTGGGTGGAGGAACAGTTAGTTAGGGACACTTCTAATTTCATATATATTAGAATGCCATCTTAGACCTTGGTTCTTCTGGTCCTTCGTTCTTTTTTGGTCCTTTGTTCTTCAGACCTGTGTGGTCTCTGGCAGTCTTGCTGTCAAGTGGTCGTACTGTGCTGTCATGAACTGTGTGTAAAGTGACTTCCCTCCGGGAGCGCAGATCCTGTGTGGGCCTGCACCGGTATGGGACACAGCCCTCGTACCCTGGCCTTGGGGCGAGAGGGAGGTTGTAGACAAGGAATGTCTCAACCCGACCAAGGACCAGGATCAAGAAGGCCCGGGAGCTTTAGAGTGTGGCTCCCTAGCAAATGGGTCCGGGGGAGGATGCAGACGGAGCCGAGTACGCCACCTGTCATCTCCTACCTGATCTATTCATAGGGATTCCGGCTGCAAGAGGCGTACCGACCCCCGACACCTGACCTCGTACTCTATGTCCAGGACGGGAAAGCCCGATTAGGCCCTGAGGATCCCGGCGGGCCTCGGCTGGAGAGGAATTGCTACCCGAGCCATATACCTGAGAGGAGCTCAGAGGGAGACCCGGCCTATCTACACACGCACAGACCGGAAAGGGTGAAGTCTGTAGTGCAGGAACACTCTGGTGTAGGGACGCTACCAAACATTGGACTTCCTCAGAGGTAGTCGGACCCCCGTCCCTGGTGGCCGCAGGACTCCGCGAGGAGCAGGGAGAAGCCTTGCGCTGCTTATGAGAACTGTGAGTAAAGCCTTGGAAATTCATCCCTATGGCCTCAGGACTGTTCATTACGCGCCATACAGTGCGACGCCACGTCCCCTCTCCCACACTACTACTCCCTTCGTCCCGCCTTGCCTGCCCTGAGGCCACGCTCCGCCTGTGGGGAGCAGCGAGAACTTTAGCCGCCATGACATCTGGCCTCAGCGGACTGCTAGCGGCGCTGGTGGCGCATCACCAGACACCACGGGTGGCGTAGTCGACAATTACCACTCAACCCGGATAGCCCTAACATCATTTTCAATGTGACGGCCCTGGGCTCGGGACGGGTCAAGGCCACGACTGCATCCCCCTTCTACATCTGACCCGGATCCGAGTACCCCATCTTCCCAGGGCAGGGCTTGAGAGACGTCACATCACTGGCGTAGTCGGCAGGATATCATGCCTGCAGCAATGGAGAAAAGTGCCCATTGCTATCGGGTACTGTGTGCCTTACACCTTGGACTGTTGTTTTACACTTAATATGGCGCCCGCCCAAGAAGAACAGGCGCCATCAGGCAGTAAAAAGACTGACTTTGTACATCTCCCATCGTGGGCTGGGCTCCCACTTGGCGCCAAAAATGTGGACTGCCCCTTCCATCAGAGACTGTCCGCAGGGTAAGGCCCGTCAAATTGGATGGGCTGAACGAAGGCGGGCCTGTCAACATGCCGCCCAGGAACCGCCCCGAAAGAGGAGGAAGAAGAATGAAAGTAACAAGGTGCGGCCATTGCAGTTGGAGTTTGGCGCTGAACGGAGAAGGTCATGGATGACCCCGCGGAAGCATGCCATGCGACTGTTGCACCCAGTCCAGGCCCTTCACCCGGAGGAGGGACGGGCGGCAGTGCACTAACATCAGAGGACTTCGCGTTCTTGAACCAGGAGGCTCCAGAGCTTGTAAGGAGGCAAGAGGAGGCCCAGGAGGCGGCGACGGCTGCGTGGAAAGCGGAGATGCTGCAGCGGATCCGAGACCGCCGCCGAGGAGTGGAGGCTCCGGAAGCAGTTGGCCCGGAGGGCGAAGTAGAAGCTGACCTGACGGCAGGTGAGGAGGCAACCCCTGCCCCGGCTGCGGAGCCCTCGGAGCTTATTCTGGACTTAATGGCGGAGTACGTTCATCCCCGAGCCGTCACCTGGGAGCAAGCGTTGGCTCCTGAGCTGCAAGCGGCGGCTATCGGCGGGGATCTGCACTGCCCCGAAAGCGCTCTGATGGAGGTGCCTGGAGTAGCGGAGGAGACCACCGATGCCAACCCGGACTGGTCCGCGTTTCTGGAGGACTTGCCGCAGCCCGTGCTCACACCGCTACCTGCACCGGCGGTGACCTGGCCCGAGGCCGAAGAATGGGCCTGGGAAAACCAGGGGGGTGACCTGATGGGCTTCCCGTGGGAGACCACCGCAGAAGCGCAGAGGAGGAGCCGCTGGTGTAGTGAGCAGGTCTCCCAACTAGCCAGGGAGCGACGTCGGCGGGTGCAACGCTGCAAGCACCTCGAAGTCCGGACCAAGGCTTCCAAGGCTCGGGCACGACAGGAGGAGGCTACCCATCCCGGTCCCCGGTATGAAGGCAAGATTGTGCGGTTTCACCACGAGGCGGGTTGGGGGTTTATTCGGTGTCCCCTCTTTCGTGACGATGTGTTCGTTAGCCGGCGGGACGTCGAGCTGCGCCTTAAAAAGGGACACCCAGGCCGGAACCTCTTCCCGGGCGATACTGTGACCTTCGCTTGCCACAAGGGGGAGCGTGGGTGGTACGCCCTGGATGTCCGTAAAGTGTCCGGGAGCGAGGCCACCACCTCCTCAGCCTCGGGTGATCGGCTGCCCTCTGTCGGGAGGAATGAGCCCTTCCCTCCACGTGAGCCCCCAGTCTAAGGCAGCCCCGGCTGCTGTTGTTACTGTTTCAAGTTTGACTGTGGCTGCTATTATGTGTGATCTTTCTTTTGTCTAGAGACTTTGGTCCCTGCGGACTATGGCAGGCGGCGGACTGCAATGTACATAGTTATGCACTTATTTAGGTGCTCCCTATTGGTTTTATACAAAACCGTGCCTTTCTTACTACCTCTGACCTCAGAAGCAAAACCTGTCTGGAGTGGCACGTGTGGGGGTCCAGCACCGGATCTTCATGCCCTGCAGCCACCCCAGGGCCCACGTAGTGGGTTTAGGGCAGGTCCCTCTTGCTACTGAACTTACCGCTGTTACATCACTGGCGCATTCGTCACTTTAAATCAGTCCGCTGCCTAAATCAGAAAGTCACTTGCCTTAATTTATAATTTTGCACTTTTATTATCTCTGTCTTTTTATAATTTTATACTTTTGCACTTTTGTACTTTTATACTGTTATGCAACGTTATAAGAAATGTGCCTTCCATAAAGGGATGATAGTTTTACTTGTTTATATAAAAATAATTTTTCTGGGTGATATTCCTTTGCAGCCTGCAGACGTGCTTTGTTTTACCATGGGGGAATGTGGTGCCCCTGAGGGTTCGGCCGCCACAGGAATGTTGCACTTCTTTAATGGAGTGTGGTGTTCCTCCTCTGAGGTAAGTCCGGTGCTATGGTAGCTACCTGCTTTTGCATCCAACACCACACATTTCCACCAGAGGGAGCTAGTATGCACTAGTGCTGCTCCCCTGGTTACAGGGAGACTGGGGAACACAAAGTGGTAGGAACCAGTTAGTGGGTGTGGGTGGAGGAACAGTTAGTTAGGGACACTTCTAATTTCATATATATTAGAATGCCATCTTAGACCTTGGTTCTTCTGGTCCTTCGTTCTTTTTCGGTCCTTTGTTCTTCAGACCTGTGTGGTCTCTGGCAGTCTTGCTGTCAAGTGGTCGTACTGTGCTGTCAAACTACTGTGTGTAAAGTGACTTCCCTCCGGGAGCGCAGATCCTGTGTGGGCCTGCACCGGTATGGGACACAGCCCTCGTACCCCGATCTATGGGACGAGAGGGAGGTTGCAGACAAGGAATGTCTCAACCCGACCAAGGACCAGGATCAAGAAGGCCCGGGAGCTTTAGAGTGTGGCTCCCTAGCAAATGGGTCCCGGGGAGGATGCAGACGGAGCGGAGTTCGCCACCTGTCATCTCCTACCTGATCTATTCAGAGGGATTCCGGCTGCAAAAGGGGTACCGACACCTGACCTCGTACTCTATGTCCAGGACGGGAAAGCCCGGTTAGGCCCTGAGGATCCTGGCGGGCCTCGGCTGGAGAGGAATTGCCACCCGAGCCATATACCTGAGAGGAGCTCAGAGGGAGACCCGGCCTATCCACACACGCACAGACGGAAAAGGGTAAAGTCTGTACAGTCATGGCCAAAAGTATTGAGAATTGTAACGGATCTGGGAGGTGGAACCTCTGAGCAACTATTCAAGGGGGCAGTCCTTGTAAGGAAGCGGGTGGCTCACAGGGAAGACGGGCAGGCAGTCACAGCAGGTGACCGGGACAGTCTCTGGGTAAACGGGCAGGAGGTCACGGCAAGTGACCGGGGCAGTCTCTGGGTAAACGGGCAGGAGGTCACGGCAAGTGACCGGGGCAGTCTCTGGGTAAAGGGTAGGTACGACCTGTGACGGCTGAGCCTCCGGGTAGGCTACCAGGCAGATGGTAGACGTGTGCTCCCAGGTGAGCAGGCGAGAGTCTCTGGATAAGCAGGTGGTCACAGCATGTGACGGCGGAGCCTCCAGGTAGGCTAAAAGGCAGGTAGCAGATGAGCGCTCCCAGGTGAGCGGGCAAGAGTCTCTGGAATGGCAGGTGGTCACAGCACGTGACGGCGGAGCCTCCAGGTAGGCCAACAGACAGGCAGCAGGTGAGCGGGCAGGAGTCTCTGGACAGGCAGGTGGTCACAGCACGTGACGGCGGAGCCTCCAGGTAGGCTAGCAGGCAGGTAGCAGATGTGTGCTCCCAGGTGAGCGGGCAAGCTGGTCCATAGACAGACTGACAGGTGTTGGAAGGCAGACCGTCGGACCTCAGGCTAGCAAGCAGGTAAGCGGATAATCAGGCAGGAATCAGGCAGCAAACTGGCAGGAAACTGGCAGGTGACTGGCAGGAACTGGCAACGGGACCTGAGGGCTGAAGCAGAGTAGTGAACAGTGCAACAACATTGCTCGGGCACCTCCCTTTTGGAGGAGGTGCCTTATATATGGTGAAGTCCTCCGGCCATTGGCTGGGGACTCATTAGGACGGCGCACGAGGCCCCTTTAAGAGGGGGGGAGCGCGCGCGCGCGCCCTAAGCACCGTGGCCGGGAAGGAGCGCGTGCCGGAAGCAGCGGGGAGAGAAGCGCTGGAGAACGCCGTGCCAGGAGCGGGGAGGTGAGAGGGACGGCGTCTCTGCCTAGTACGGGGCAGAGACGCCGATGCTACAGTACCCCCCCCTTTAGGCCCCCTCTTTTTTTGGCCAGAAAGAAATTTTTCAAGGAGAAGCGGGACGTTGATGTTCTCCCTGGGTTCCCAAGTTCTCTCCTCAGGACCAAACCCCTTCCAATCTACCAGAAAAAAGGTTTTTCCTCTTACCCTCTTGGAGGCCAGAATACTCTCTACCTCAAAGACGTCATCAGCGGAAACCGGAGCAGGAGGGGCACCTGGATTTTTGGAAAAAGAGTTAAAGACAACGGGTTTGAGGAGAGATACGTGGAAGGAGTTGGGGATCCATAGGGTGGCCGGGAGTTTTAATTTGTAGGCCACAGGGTTAATTTGCCTGAGGACTTCGAAGGGACCGATGAATTGAGGGCCCAACTTGAAGGAGGGTACTTTGAGCCGCACATGTTTGGACGAGAGCCAAACCTTGTCTCCCGGACGGAATTGAGGCGGATCCAGACGTCTCTTATCAGCATATCTCTTCATCCGCTCAGAGGACAGAAGAAGAGCGGACCTGGTACTCTCCCAAATAGTAGAAAATTCGCTGACAAGAGACTCCGCAGCAGGGTTGTCCACAGAAACGGAGACAGGAAGTGGAATTCGGGGATGTTGGCCACTGACTATAAAGAACGGGGATTTGGAAGAGGATTCGCTCTCATGGTTGTTGTAAGAGAACTCGGCCCATGGTAGGAGATCCACCCAGTCCGAGTGGTGAGCATCAACGAAGTGCCGGAGGTAACTGGTCAGGATCTGATTGATCCGCTCCACTTGACCATTGGACTGTGGGTGATAAGCGGAGGAGAAGTCCAGGGTAATGTCTAGCAGCTTACATGTGGCTTTCCAGAAGCGTGAGGTGAACTGAACCCCACGATCCGACGCGATGTGGAGGGGCAGGCCATGGAGACGGAAGATGTGGCGGATAAAGTCTTTAGCCAGCTCGGGTGCAGATGGGAGACCAGGCAGGGGAATGAAGTGGGCCATCTTAGAATAGCGGTCAGCGACAACCCAAATGACAGTACAACCGGCAGAAATAGGAAGATCGGTGATAAAGTCCATAGCGATGTGTTGCCAAGGAGCAGCAGGTACGGGAAGTGGCAGGAGATGGCCGGCTGGTAGATGTCTGGGAACTTTGTTACGAGCACAGGATGAGCAGGCCGCGACGAAGTCTACCACGTCCTTACGCAGGGTAGGCCACCAGTAATGCCGGGTAATGAGTTGGAAGGTCTTCTTTTGGCCAGCATGGCCAGCTAGTTTAGAAGAATGTCCCCAGCGAAGAACCCTCTCCCGATCTGGTACAGCTACAAACGTCTTACCGGGTGGGAGACGAGTCAGATCCAAGGGAGCCACATTCATCACTTTGGAGGAGTCGATGATGTGCGTAGGCTCCTCCTCCTGATCGGAGGACAGGAAGGACCGGGACAAGGCATCAGCTTTGACGTTCTTGTCCGCCGGACGGAAATGAAGAATGAAGTCGAAGCGGGCAAAAAACAACGACCACTGGGCCTGGCGAGGATTGAGTCTCTGGGCCTTTTGGAGATATGCCAGGTTTTTGTGATCCGTGTAGATAATTACCGGGTAGAGAGCCCCATCAAGCAGATAGCGCCACTCCCCCAGTGCCAATTTGATGGCTAGCAATTCACGGTCTCCAATGGAGTAGTTGCGCTCAGACGAGGAGAAGATCTTGGAGAAGAAACCGCAGGTTACCATTCTCCCGGTAGAAGATTTTTGGGTGAGCACCGCTCCGGCTCCGGAGGAGGAGGCATCAACCTCCAGGTAGAATTGTTTATTACAGTCCAGACGGTGCAGGACGGGAGCAGAGGCGAAGGCTTTCTTTAAGGAAAGGAAGGCCTCCTCGGCTTCAGGCGACCATGTCCTGCGGTTAGCCCCCTTACGGGTAAGTGCAGATATGGGAGCAGTCCGAGACGAGAAGTGTGGGATGAAAAGATGATAGTAATTAGCGAAGCCCAGGAATCGCTGTATCGCCTTCAAACCTTCAGGACGAGGCCATTTTAGAACGGAAGAGAGCTTCTTGGGATCCATTTGCAGGCCTGTCTGGGAGATGACATAGCCCAAGAACAGTAGGGAGGTCTGATCGAAGAGGCACTTCTCGTATTTGGCATAGAGGTGGTTCTGCCGAAGCCTAAGCAGGACCTGACGAACATCCCTTCGGTGTGTGGGGAGATCCGGAGAGAAGACCAAGATATCGTCCAGGTATACCACTACGCAGGAGTACAGGAGGTCACGGAAGATGTCGTTGACTAGTTCCTGAAAGACAGCGGGAGCATTACAAAGACCGAAGAGCATCACAAGGTACTCATAGTGACCGTCCCGGGTATTGAATGCCGTCTTCCACTCGTCTCCATGACGGATACGGACCAGGTTATATGCTCCTCGTAGATCCAGCTTGGAGAAGATCCTGGCGCCCTTGAGACGGTCAAACAATTCGGAGATGAGCGGCAGGGGGTATTTGTTTTTTACTGTGATGAGATTGAGTCCTCTGTAGTCAATACAGGGACGTAGCGAGCCGTCTTTCTTTTTGACAAAGAAGAATCCGGCTCCAGCCGGGGAGGTAGATTTTCGAATAAATCCCCTAGCCAGATTCTCTTCAATGTACTCAGACATGGCCCGGGTCTCGGCTGCAGACAACGGGTAGATACGCCCACGGGGAGGAGTGGTGCCAGGTACCAGGTCGATCGGGCAGTCGTATGGCCTATGGGGTGGCAACGTCTCTGCTTCCTTCTTACCGAAGACGTCCACATAGGGCCAGTAAGGAGCCGGGAGACCAGGTAAATTGGCTGGAGTAGGCGGAGGACGAAGTGGGCGGACCGGGACCAGGCAGGTCCTATGGCAGTCTGGGCCCCATCGGAGTACTTCACCGGATCGCCAGTTCAATACGGGTTTGTGTGTCTGGAGCCAAGGTAGACCTAGCAACAGGGAGTGAGAAAGTCCGGACAGCACATGGAATGAGATCTCAGAGTGCAGCATTCCCACCTGCAGGGTTATGGGTTCAGTGACGAGCAGGATGGTCTCCGAGAGAAGTCTTCCATCCACGGAGGCGACTGACAATGGTTCAGCCAGGGACTTGGTGGGAATACGGTATCTCTCTACCAGAGACTGGGAGATGAGGTTTCCAGCAGCTCCGGAATCCAGGTGGGCGAGTTCAAAGTGACGGTTCTCTCCTCAAGCAATAGAGACCGGTAAAGTCAGAGACGGAGAGGGCTTACTTTTGTCTAGGACGACCTCTCCGAGCGGTCCTAGACACTGGCGTTTCCCGGCTTTTCCGGGCAGGAACAGATGAAGTGCTCCATACTGCCACAATAGAAACAGCTTCCCTCGGCTCGGCGAGATTCTTGGCGAGATCTGACCATCTTGGTCTGGTCGATCTGCATAGGTTCAGGCGAGAGCGCCCGCGGAGTGACTGGTTGAGAGGCAGGTCTCAGGGAAGTAGGAGCAGAACAAGAAAAGTCTTTCTCCCAGGTAGTCTCTTTGGCACGCTCTTGGAACCAGATGCCAATCCGGGTAGCTAGTGACACGAGGTCATCCAGAGTGGAAGGAATGTCCCGACCAGCTAACTCGTCCTTAATCTGGCCGGAAAGACCCTCCCAGAAGACGGACACCAGAGCCTCATTTTCCCAGGAAAGCTCAGAAGCGAGGGTGCGGAACCGTATGGCATATTGGGCCACGGTGAGACTCCCTTGGCGGAGACGTAGCAGGGAGGAGGCAGAAGAGGTTTTCCGTCCAGGTTCATCGAAGACTTTCCGGAAAGCAGCGAGGAAAGGCGGCAGGTCGGACACCAGGGGATCCCCTCTCTCCCACAGGGGATTTAGCCATGCCAGTGCCTCCCCAGTGAGATGGGACATGATGAAGGCCACCTTGGCCCGGTCGGAGATGATCTGGTATGCCAATAGCTCAAAGTGCAGGGTGCACTGGTTTATGAAACCCCGAGCTAAGGTGGGTTCGCCGGCAAAGCGTGGAGGTGTCAGAAGCCGAGGTCCATAGTCGGGAACCATGAAGGGACTGGATTGCGGTACCGCAGGAATGGGCACGGCTGGACCAGAGGTAGACAAAGACGAGTCACACAATGCGCCTAGACGAGAGTTAACGGACCGTAGATAGGACAGTACCAGCTCCTGCTGAGTTTTCTGACGTAAGACTTCCTGGTGCAGATCGGAGATCTGGGGACCACCGGGTTCCATGGCCCGAGCAAACTGTAACGGATCTGGGAGGTGGAACTGACGCGCCCCTGGGCCTGTGTCGCGCTGCGTTGCGCACGCGGGAACTTACCCGGCGCCGGATCTCTTGAGGGTTGTAGTCTCGTGGCGGTGATCCGGTCCGTGCCCAGGGAGTCAGACTAAGTGGCGCTGTATTAGCGGTAGATGTTGGACGACTACGCCACCCGTTGAGTACAGCTGAGGAACCGCTGCTGCAGGGCAGACCGCTGAGGCCGGTGGTAGGATTGTGCAGCGTGATAGTATAACCCCCAACGGGAGGGGTATGGCCTCAGGGCAGCCGACATGGATGATGGGGGTAGCAGGAACCACTCGGAGACGGTACGGTGTAGTTCAGGGTCTTTACTGGTGACAAAGATAGACCCTCCCGGAGTACTGGCTAGTGATTGGGGCCTGGTCAGTCCTTGAGCAGATGGGATCTCCCCTGGCCAGGCGGAGTTGTAGGCCTCCCAAACTAACGATACTCTTCCGGCTACCTTGCTAGAGGCGGGTATAAGTAGCCCACGTCCCTGAGTGTACCGTGTGGTGCTCACCCGTATGGCCGGTGACTCGGGGCCTTCTAGTAGCTTCCGCTCCACGACGGCGGTGCTGGTCCCACGCGTGTGACCGTGCCTTCGGGTTTCTGGGCCAGAGGACCTGCAATCCCCTGCCGGTCGGTTTCTGCTGCTGGATAGGAGTTAGTCCCCACAGCCTCGGACTCCGGGTCCGGTGATAACTTCTCAGTCAGGGCGAGCTCTGCAGCTGCCAGCCCCTGACTCCTTGTAGCACTGCTCCCACAGAGCTCCTGATGTTCCTTTCCTATATCTGCTTCTCTGTCTCTACTTCTTCTCTACTCACTCACCCTGCCTCAGCCCTAGGTTTATATAGGGGAAGTTCTTCCCCTCCCAGGACTGGGCAGGAGGTGTGGCATGCATAGGATCCCTGACCAAGAGACCTCCCACCTGCTCTCAGACGTAATATCTCTATCACTGTGGCAACCAGACCCCTGGGGTGTCACATTCCCCCCTAGTGAACTTTAGTACTCCGGGACTAAACATATTTTTAGAAAAAAACATAACAAGGTATAAACAATAATAATACAATAAGAAAAACACATAAAGATGGTTACGGCGTGTCCGCAACCGGGTGCAGTTTTGAAGAAAACAAAGGTGTCCTTTTCACCAAAACAGGGAGACGTAACCAGGTAGGGGTCTGTCCTGCCCCGAGTCCTTATCAGTCTTTTAGTCCATCCAGGGTTACGCTCCAACTAATTGTACAAGGATTCCCGGTAAATCCACCAAGGACTCCAAAAAATAACTAGAAACACATAATTATTTACAAGCAACAAGAAAAACAGGTAACCATAAATAAAACAACTTACACACTTCAAATCCTCCATCGTGCGGGTAACTGGCCTCTAGTGGCCCTAGTGGACCTACGGAGCTGACTGTCTAGCCCCGAACTACAGGGTGTAGGAACTGTCAAGGGTAAACTGGGCAGCTGTCCACGGGCCCTTTGGCTCACTAGAGGCATGGCAGGTTCACTATAAGCAGAGGGTTGATCCTCCTGGTCTGCTGGTGTGGGGTCTTCTGCCTCCTGGACCGGCTGTTCTTCCAGCTCTAGCTGTTGCTCCGTAGGCGCTTGGGATGCTGGTTGGAGGAAGGTGAGTACGGGTACCACAACTGCGCCATTGACTTGAGTCCAAGACCGAGGGAAGTCTCCGAGCACAGTACTAACCATATCTTCCCTTTCCTCTACGGGTCGAGGGTCTTCTTGTTCCTCTTCAGGGTTCCGTAGCTGTTCGGGACACTTCTTCAAGTGATCCCGGGATACAATGGTTGTGGTTTCCCCTCCGTCTTTACTGATGGTACAGACCTTTGGGTTGTTGTGGCTTGAGGGCAGTACGATGTACGGGTCCTTCTCCCACTGGTCGTCCAACTTGTGGAGCCGCCTTTTCCTCTTCAAGACCTGCTCTCCGGGTACCAGGGGAACAGCGGGAGCACACTGGTTGTAAGTTTTCTCTTGTCTTTCCCTAGCTTGACAGAGACTTCGCTCCACGCTCTCCTGTACTTTCCGGTACTGCTGCTGCCTCTCTGTGTCCCAGTCTGCTTCTGGTGAAGTGTCCTCGGGTGTCAGGACTCCCATCTCCAGGTCAACAGGTAGCTTCCCAGGTCTTGCCCTCATCAGGTAAGCCGGGGTACAGTTGGTGGAACCTACCGGGATGTGGTTGTATAGGTCCACTAGGTCGGGCAGCCTCTCAGGCCACAGACTGCGTTCTTCCAGGGGCAATGTTTTCAGAAGATCTATCACCACCTGGTTCATTTTCTCACAAAGTCCATTAGTTTGCGGATGATAGGGTGTCGTCCTTATCTTCCGGCAGCCATACAGAGTGCAGAATTCTTGGAAGACCTCCGCTTCAAAGGCAGGTCCCTGGTCTGTCAACACTTGGTCCGGGTACCCGTGTGGATGGCAGAAATGCTGCTGGAAGGCTCTAGCTGCTGTTCGAGCTGTTAAGTCCTTGACGGGGACGACAACCAAGAACCGGGAGTAGTGATCCACGATGGTTAGTGCGTAGACGTAGCCACTTCTGCTTGGGGTCAGTTTTACATGATCCAAGGCTACCAGTTCCAACGGCTGCCGGGTGACGATGGACTGCAGGGAGTCTTCTGGCTGGCACGGTCCTTCCTTCTTAGGTTGCACGGGCCACAGTCTCTGCACCACCTCTCGATGGTTCCCCTCATGCCTACCCAGTGGAACCGCCCGCGCAGCAGGAACTCCAGCTTCTTCCATCCGAAGTGTCCAGCCCCATCGTGGTATGCCTCCATCACCACGGCTGCGTCTCTTCGTGGCACCACTACTTGCCAGATTAGTTCATGCGTCCGGGAGTTAACCATTCGGCGGCACAACTTCCCCTTATAAAGGAACAGTCGACTCTTCTCAGCCCACAGTTGCTTGGCTTCCTCCGGAGCGTCTGTGTCAAGGTGAGCCTCTGGCCGAGTCAGCATCTCCTTCACCAGTCGGACGGCAGGGTCACTGTCTTGCGTTTCCGCCCAGTTGTAGTGAGGCAAGGGATTAAACGTAGCAGCTTGCTTACTCCTTACCCGGTGGGAATACTGGATAGTCCCATGACGGTGGAACGCGGGGAGTTCGACTTCTTCCAGTCCCTCTGGATCTTCTCCTACGTCCGGTAGGTTTGGCATCCTGGACAGGGCGTCCGCGTTGGTATTGGAGCGTCCTGCCCGGTATTTGATTGTGAACTCGTAGTTGGACAGACGGGCCATCCATCTCTGCTCTAGGGCACCGAGTCTTGCTGTGTCCAGGTGTGTCAACGGGTTGTTATCCGTGTACACGGTGAACCGGGAGGAAGCGAGGTAGTGCTTAAAGCGTTCGGTGACTGCCCACACCACTGCCAGGAACTCTAGCTTAAATGAGCTGTAATTCTCAGGGTTTCTCTCGGTGGGTCGCAGTTTTCGGCTGGCGTAAGCGATTACTCGTTCTTTCCCCTGCTGGATCTGGGACAGCACGGCTCCTAGCCCGATGTTACTTGCGTCGGTGTAGAGGATAAAGGGCTGGCTGTAATCAGGGTACGCCAGGATTTCATCCCCCGTGAGGGCCATCTTCAGCTGGCGGAAGGACTCTTCTTCTAACTTCTCCCATCTGAAGGGTGGCTTCTGGTTCTTGGCCTTCCGGGACTGGCCTATCAGGAGGTCCTGCATAGGAGCTGCCTTTTTGGTGAAACCGGGGATGAATCTGCGGTAATAGCCTACCAACCCGAGGAACTGCCGCACTTCCTTTACACTGGAGGGACTTGGCCATTCCTTAATTGCGGTGATCTTGTCAGGGTCGGGAGCCACTCCATCAGCGCTCACCACGTGTCCCAGGTACTGCACCTTTGGTTTCAGGAGGTGACACTTGGAGGGTTTCACCTTTAGGCCGTAGCTTGCCAGAGCTTCGAACACTTCCGCCAGGTGTTTCAGGTGGTCCTCATACGTCTTGGAATATACGATGACATCGTCCAGGTACAGCAGGACCGTTTCGAAGTTTCTGTGGCCCAGACAGCACTCCATTAATCGTTGGAAGGTTCCTGGTGCGTTGCAGAGTCCGAACGGCATGCAGGTAAACTCACTAAGTCCCATCGGGGTGGTGAATGCGGTCTTCTCCCGGTCCGCCTCTGCTACAGGAACCTGCCAGTACCCACTAGTGAGATCCAAGGTAGAGAAGAAGTTAGCAGATCTTAAAGCAGCCAAAGACTCCTCTATCCTTGGTAAGGGGTACGCATCCTTGTGTGTGATACGGTTGATTTTCCGGTAATCTACACACATCCTCATGGTGTTGTCTTTCTTTTTGACTAAGACTAGTGGAGCTGCCCAGGGGCTACAGCTATCCCTGATCACCCCAGCCTCCTTCATGTCTCTAAGCATCCCCTTGGCGTGTTGGTAGTGTGCAGGGGGTACGGGTCGATACCTCTCTTTTATGGGAGGATGGTCTCCCGTGGGGATGTGGTGTTCTACCCCCTTGACTCGCCCGAAGTCTAACGGGTGTTTACTAAACACTCTCTCGTACTCTTGAACCACCCGATAGACTCCCTGTTTCTGGTGTGAGGGAGTGGAGTCAGTACCCAAATGTAGTTGCTGACACCAGTCCTCCATTGTTTTCTGAGAGCCGTTACCTTCCTCCGGGGAAGATGGAGGCAAGGGTTCTACGGACTGTATGGAATCTTGATTGATGGTATACAATTTGGCTAGCGTGGCATACCGGGGCAGGTACACTTCCCTCTTCCCGATATTTATTATGCGAACGGGCACCCTCCCATGGCGTACATTGACCACCCCCCGTGCTGTCAAAATGGTGGGCCTACTGTCTGAGTAAACTGGTTCTACCATTGCCTGGTAATCTCTACCTCTCAGACCAATAGCTGCCCGGCACCAAATCATCATTTCACTTTTCGGGGGCATGGCAATAGGGAAAGGGTCACACATTCGCACGCTACCAATCTCACCACCGGAGAGTTCTAGCTGTTGCCGTCGCATCAGTGCCCGGATCTCTTTCTGGAGCACTCGCTGCTGGCCGGAGCTGGCGTTCTTGGCAACCTGCTGTAAAAGGAAAATCACCTCTGCAAGACAATTTTCAATTACATTAGTTCCTAGAGTTATCTTTGGGTGACTCTCGTGTTTGTCAATGTCTACAATGATCAGTCCCTGTGCTGCCAGTTCGACTCTACCGATTTTAATGGTCACCTCTTTAAATCCAATCTGTGGCACGGGCTGACCATTGCTGGCGATGATACTCAAGTCGTCGTCAGGGTAGCGGGTGATATCCGAGTCATTCCAGTACTGATTGAAGAGCACGTACGGGATGGTGGTGACCTGTGACCCGGTGTCCAGTAGGGCACTCATAGGAATGCCATCCAGTACCACGGGTAAGACTGGACGTCCTCCCACATATTTGTCGCGCCAGTTCGATGGGCCTGGTGATCTTTTTCCTGGGGGTTGGCCCTCTACCCCAGGTTGTGCCAGTTTAAAGGACAGTACCTTGCCATATGTCCGGGTTGATTGCAGCGGCGGCAGATGGGTCGTCCGTCCTCGTTGTATCGGTCGCTGGGTCTCCCTCTGGCCGGTGGGGTCCTCCTTGGTCGACGCCACGGGATGTCCTCCGGTCCGGATGCCAGCTGGATCTTCCCTGGAGTGGAAACCTGTAAAGACTGCACAGTTCGGGTTAGCGCAGCAACGCTTTTAGCTAGCTCTTGGACCTGATGGTGCAGGTCTGGAGCCGGGTCATTGTTCAAAGCCTGCGCATCAGCTCCCACAGGCCCTGCCGACAAGGGTGCCGCCTCCTGGTGGTAAGTGGTAGTGCGGCGTCTGTGGGTCACAACGCCACCTGGTGCCGGTTCTCGGAGCACCCGGATGGCTCTGTCCTTGAACTGTGCAAATCCCAGATGAGGGTCCTGTAAGGCCATTGCCCGCAACTGGGTTCGGTGGGCATTGCAATATAAACCCTCTATAAATTGTTCAGTCAACAGCCTGTCCTCGTCTCCCACGCCGTCAGGGTCGGTCTGCTTAATGGCTCTCAGGGCCTCTTGTAGGTTCAGGGCATAGTCCCTTATACTCTCGTGTGCTCGCTGCTTGCACCCGTAGAATCTAAGCTTGATCTCGGCTGAGGTGCGGGTATCAAAGGTGTCCCTCAGCCGGGTTAGTATCCCTGCGACAGTCCTCCCCCCAGGTGGCCAGGACTTTACCTCCCTTTGGGCTGCCCCGGTTAATTGAGCCACCAGGATGCTCACTTTTTGCTCCTCTGTGAGGGGGTACACCTGGAAGAGGCTATCCAGCTTTTCTCTAAAGTCATGCAGGGTATGTGACTCCCCTGAGTACTGGGGTAGCCAGGCTGCCCCCGGGATATAGGGCATGGTGAAAGGCATGACCGCAACAGCGGTGGCGCTGGCGGGGGTTGAAGCGGTGAAGCTCTCCTCCGTATCCGACATCCTTCTCCCCCCTAGTGGACCGTGGCCTACCTTGCGATGATCCTCTTCCGTAGGCCGCGGCTCCGCAGTGGATCGTCAGGGTTGAGGACCTTCCGTCGCGCTCCTGTGACGTCGGTGTCTGCTGGGCTCCTTCCAGGACCTTACGCAACGTCCGGACGTGAGGCGGGGCTTCAGTTCTCGCGCGCTTTCGGAGTCCACGCCCCTCTTCTTCCCGCGCGGCGTCCTCAAGATGGCGTCCAATGGCGGGAAAACTCCACGTATGGCGGGAAGAAGGCCGAAGATGGCGCCGGATGGCGGGAAAACTCCACCGATAGCGGGAAGGAAGCGGAAGATGGCGCCGGATGGCGGGAATCTTCACCACAGGTAAGTTTGAACAGTCTTTTTCAGGCACGCAGTACCCGGTGGTTGCGGGCACGGAATCCTGCCGACTACGCCAAAAGTTGACGCGCCCCTGGGCCTGTGTCGCGCTGCGTTGCGCACGCGGGAACTTACCCGGCGCCGGATCTCTTGAGGGTTGTAGTCTCGTGGCGGTGATCCGGTCCGTGCCCAGGGAGTCAGACTAAGTGGCGCTGTATTAGCGGTAGATGTTGGACGACTACGCCACCCGTTGAGTACAGCTGAGGAACCGCTGCTGCAGGGCAGACCGCTGAGGCCGGTGGTAGGATTGTGCAGCGTGATAGTATAACCCCCAACGGGAGGGGTATGGCCTCAGGGCAGCCGACGTGGATGATGGGGGTAGCAGGAACCATTCGGAGACGGTACGGTGTAGTTCTGGGTCTTTACTGGTGACAAAGATAGACCCTCCCGGAGTACTGGCTAGTGATTGGGGCCTGGTCAGTCCTTGAGCAGATGGGATCTCCCCTGGCCAGGCGGAGTTGTAGGCCTCCCAAACTAACGATACTCTTCCGGCTACCTTGCTAGAGGCGGGTATAAGTAGCCCACGTCCCTGAGTGTACCGTGTGGTGCTCACCCGTATGGCCGGTGACTCGGGGCCTTCTAGTAGCTTCCGCTCCACGACGGCGGTGCTGGTCCCACGCGTGTGACCGTGCCTTCGGGTTTCTGGGCCAGAGGACCTGCAATCCCCTGCCGGTCGGTTTCTGCTGCTGGATAGGAGTTAGTCCCCACAGCCTCGGACTCCGGGTCCGGTGATAACTTCTCAGTCAGGGCGAGCTCTGCAGCTGCCAGCCCCTGACTCCTTGTAGCACTGCTCCCACAGAGCTCCTGATGTTCCTTTCCTATATCTGCTTCTCTGTCTCTACTTCTTCTCTACTCACTCACCCTGCCTCAGCCCTAGGTTTATATAGGGGAAGTTCTTCCCCTCCCAGGACTGGGCAGGAGGTGTGGCATGCATAGGATCCCTGACCAAGAGACCTCCCACCTGCTCTCAGACGTAATATCTCTATCACTGTGGCAACCAGACCCCTGGGGTGTCACAGAACCTCTGAGCAACTATACAAGGGGGCAGTCCTTGTAAGGAAGCGGGTGGCTCCCAGGGAAGACGGGCAGGCAGTCACAGCAGGTGACCGGGACAGTCTCTGGGTAAACGGGCAGGAGGTCACGGCAAGTGACCGGGGCAGTCTCTGGGTAAACGGGCAGGAGGTCACGGCAAGTGACCGGGGCAGTCTCTGGGTAAAGGGTAGGTACGACCTGTGACGGCTGAGCCTCCGGGTAGGCTAGCAGGCAGATGGTAGACGTGTGCTCCCAGGTGAGCAGGCGAGAGTCTCTGGATAAGCAGGTGGTCACAGCATGTGACGGAGGAGCCTCCAGGTAGGCTAACAGGCAGGTAGCAGATGAGCGCTCCCAGGTGAGCGGGCAAGAGTCTCTGGAATGGCAGGTGGTCACAGCACGTGACGGCGGAGCCTCCAGGTAGGCCAACAGACAGGCAGCAGGTGAGCGCTCCCAGGTGAGCGGGCAGGAGTCTCTGGACAGGCAGTTAGTCACAGCACGTGACGGCGGACCCTCCAGGTAGGCTAGCAGGCAGGTAGCAGATGTGTGCTCCCAGGTGAGCGGGCAAGCTGGTCCATAGATAGACTGACAGGTGTTGGAAGGCAGACCATCGGACCTCAGGCTAGCAAGCAGGTAAGCGGATAATCAGGCAGGAATCAGGCAGCAAACTGGCAGGAAACTGGCAGGTGACTGGCAGGAACTGGCAACGGGACCTGAGGGCTGAAGCAGAGTAGTGAACAGTGCAACAACATTGCTCGGGCACCTCCATTTTGGAGGAGGTGCCTTATATATGGTGAAGTCCTCCGGCCATTGGCCGGGGACTCCTTAGGACGGCGCACGCGGCCCCTTTAAGAGGGGGGGAGCGCGCGCGCGCGCCCTAAGCACCGTGGCCGGGAAGGAGCGCGTGCCGGAAGCAGCGGGGAGAGAAGCGCTGGAGGACGCCGTGCCAGGAGCGGGGAGGTGAGAGGGACGGCGTCTCTGCCTAGTACGGGGCAGAGACGCCGATGCTACAAGAATGACACCAAAATTATATTTTCACATGATCTGCTGGCCTCTGGTTTTTATTAGTGTTTGTCTGATGTTTATATCACATACAGAAATATAATTGCAATCACATTATGAGGACCAATAGGTTATATTGACAGTTAGAATGAGTTAATGTAGCAAGTCAATATTTGCAGTGTTGCCCCTTCTTCTTCAAGACCTCTGTAATTCTCCCTGGCATGCTCTCAATCAACTTTTGGACCAAATCCTGACTGATAGCAGTCCATTCTTGCATAATCAATGCTTGCATTTTGCCAGAATTTGTTGGTTTTTGTTTGTCCACCCGTCTCTTGATGATTGACCACAAGTTCTTAATGGGATTAAGATCTGGGGAGTTTCCAGGCCATGGACCCAAAATCTCTATGTTTTGTTCCATGAGCCATTTAGTTATCACCTTTGCTTTATGGCAAGGTGCTCCATCATGCTGGAAAAGGCATTGTTGGGCGCCAAACTGCTCTTGGACGGTTGGGAGAAGTTGCTCTTGGAGGACATTCTGGTACCATTCTTTATTCATGGCTGTGTTTCTAGGCAAGACTGTGAGTGAGCCGATTCCCTTGGCTGAGATGCAACCCCACACATGAATGGTTTCAGGATGCTTTACAGTTGGCATGAGACAAGACTGGTGGTAGCGCTCACCTCTTCTTCTCCGAATAAGCTGTTTTCCAGATGTCCCAAACAATCGAAAGGGGATTCATCAGAGAAAATGACTCTGCCCCAGTCCTCAGCAGTCCACTCCCTGTACCTTTTGCAGAATATCAGTCGGTCCCTGATGTTTTTTCTGGAGAGAAGTGGCTTCTTTGCTGCCCTCCTTGAAACCAGTCCTTGCTCAAAGAGTCTCCGCCTCACAGTGCGTGCAGAAGCACTCACACCAGCCTGCTGCCATTCCTGAGCAAGCTCGGCACTGCTGGTAATCCGATCCCGCAGCTGAAACAGTTTTAAGATACGGTCCTGGCGCTTGCTGGTCTTTCTTGGGCGCCCTGGAGCCTTTTTGACAACAATGGAAGCTCTCTCTTTGAAATTCTTGATGATGCGATAGATTGTTGACTGAGGTGCAATCTTTGTAGCTGCGATATTCTTCCCTGTTAGGCCATTTTTGTGCAGTGCAATGATGGCTGCACATGTTTCTTTAGAGATAACCATGGTTAACTGAAGAGAAACAATGATACCAAGAACCAGCCTCCTTTTAAAGTGTCCAGTGATGTCATTCTTACTTAATCATGACTGATTGATCGCCAGCCCCGTCCTCATCAACACCCACACCTGTGTTAATGGATCAATCACTAAAACGATGTTAGCTGCTCCTTTTAAGGCAGGACTGCAATGATGTTGAAATGTGTTTTGGGGGTTAAAGTTCATTTTCTGGGCAAATATTGACTTTGCAAGTACAGTAATTGCTGTTAAGCTGATCACTCTTTGACATTCAGGAGTATATGCAAATTGCCATCAAAAAATGAAGCAGTAAAGTTTGGAAAAATTACTATTTGTCTCATTCTCAATACTTTTGGCCATGACTGTAGTGCAGGAACACTCTGGTGTAGGGACACTACCAAACACTGGACTTCCTCGAAGGTAGTCGAACCCCCGTCCCTGGTGGCCGCAGGACTCCACGAGGAGCAGGGAGAAGCCTTGCGCTGCTTATGAGAACTGTGAGTAAAGACTTGGAAATTCATCCCTATGGCCTCCGGACTGTTCATTACGCGCCATACAGTGCGACGCCACGTCCCCTCTCCCACACTACTACTCCCTTCATTCCTGCCTTGCCTGCCCTGAGGCCGCGCTCCGCCTGTGGGGAGCAGAGAGAACTTTAGCCGCCATGACATCGGGCCTCAGCGGACTGCTAGCGGCGCTGGTGGCGCATCACCAGACACCACAGGTGGCGTAGTCGACAATTACCACTCAACCCGGATAGCCCTAACATCATTTTCAATGTGACGGCCCTGGGCACGAGACGGGTCAAGGCCACGACTGCATCCCCCTTCTACATCTGACCCGGATCCGAGAACCCCATCTTCCCAGGGCAGGGCTTGAGAGGCGTCACACAGCCACGGACCTCCAGTAACAGTGCAGCCTGTGACCTTCAGTAACAGTGCAGCCACAGACCTTCAGTAACAGTGCAGTCACTGACCTTCAGTAACAGTGCAGCCACGGACCTTCAGTAACAGTGCAGCCACTGACCTTCAGTAACAGTGCAGCCACTGACCTTCAGTAACAGCGCAGCCACAGAACTTCAGTAACAGTGCACCCTCTGACCTTCAGTAACAGTGCACCCTCTGACCTTCAGTAACAGTGCACCCTCTGACCTTCAGTAACAGTGCACCCTCTGACCTTCAGTAACAGTGCAGCCACTGACCTTCAGTAACAGTGCAGCCACTGACCTTCAGTAACAGTGCAGCCACGGACCTTCAGTAACAGTGCAGCCACGGACCTTCAGTAATAGCGCAGCCACTGACCTTCAGAAACAGCGCAGCCACTGACCTTCAGTAACAGTGCAGCCTCTGACCTTCAGTAACAGTGCACCCTCTGACCTTCAGTAACAGTGCAGCCACTGACCTTCAGAAACAGTGCACCCTCTGACCTTCAGTAACAGTGCAGCCACTGACCTTCAGTAACAGCGCACCCTCTGACCTTCAGTAACAGCGCACCCTCTGACCTTCAGCAACAGTGCAGCCACTGACCTTCAGTAACAGTGCAGCCACTGACCTTCAGTAACAGTGCACCCTCTGACCTTCAGTAACAGTGCACCCTCTGACCTTCAGTAACAGTGCAGCCACTGACCTTCAGTAAGAGTGCAGCCACTGACCTTCAGTAACAGTGCAGCCACGGACCTTCAGTAACAGTGCAGCCACGGACCTTCAGTAACAGTGCAGCCACGGACCTTCAGTAACAGTGCAGCCACGGACCTTCAGTAACAGCGCAGCCTCTGACCTTCAGTAACAGTGCACCCTCTGACCTTCAGTAACAGTGCAGCCACTGACCTTCAGTAACAGTGCAGCCACTGACCTTCAGTAACAGTGCAGCCACGGACCTTCAGTAACAGTGCAGACACGGACCTTCAGTAATAGCGCAGCCACTGACCTTCAGAAACAGCGCAGCCACTGACCTTCAGTAACAGTGCAGCCTCTGACCTTCAGTAACAGTGCACCCTCTGACCTTCAGTAACAGTGCAGCCACTGACCTTCAGAAACAGTGCACCCTCTGACCTTCAGAAACAGTGCACCCTCTGACCTTCAGTAACAGTGCAGCCACTGACCTTCAGTAACAGCGCACCCTCTGACCTTCAGTAACAGCGCACCCTCTGACCTTCAGTAAAAGTGCAGCCACTGACCTTCAGTAACAGTGCAGCCACTGACCTTCAGTAACAGTGCACCCTCTGACCTTCAGTAACAGTGCACCCTCTGACCTTCAGTAACAGTGCACCCTCTGACCTTCAGTAACAGTGCAGCCACTGACCTTCAGTAACAGTGCAGCCACGGACCTTCAGTAACAGTGCAGCCACGGACCTTCAGTAACAGTGCAGCCAAAGACCTTCAGTAATAGCGCAGCCACTGACCTTCAGAAACAGCGCAACCACTGACCTTCAGTAACAGTGCAGCCTCTGACCTTCAGTAACAGTGCACCCTCTGACCTTCAGTAACAGTGCAGCCACTGACCTTCAGAAACAGTGCACCCTCTGACCTTCAGAAACAGTGCACCCTCTGACCTTCAGTAACAGTGCAGCCACTGACCTTCAGTAACAGCGCACCCTCTGACCTTCAGTAACAGCGCACCCTCTGACCTTCAGCAACAGTGCAGCCACTGACCTTCAGTAACAGTGCAGCCACTGACCTTCAGTAACAGTACACCCTCTGACCTTCAGTAACAGTGCACCCTCTGACCTTCAGTAACAGTGCAGCCACTGACCTTCAGTAACAGTGCAGCCACTGACCTTCATTAACAGTGCAGCCACGGACCTTCAGTAACAGTGCAGCCACGGACCTTCAGTAGCAGTGCAGCCACGGACCTTCAGTAACAGCGCAGCCTCTGACCTTCAGTAACAGTGCACCCTCTGACCTTCAGTAACAGTGCAGCCACTGACCTTCAGTAACAGTGCAGCCACTGACCTTCAGTAACAGTGCAGCCACGGACCTTCAGTAACAGTGCAGCCACGGACCTTCAGTAATAGCGCAGCCACTGACCTTCAGAAACAGCGCAGCCACTGACCTTCAGTAACAGTGCAGCCTCTGACCTTCAGTAACAGTGCAGCCTCTGACCTTCAGTAACAGTGCAGCCACTGACCTTCAGAAACAGTGCACCCTCTGACCTTCAGAAACAGTGCACCCTCTGACCTTCAGTAACAGTGCAGCCACTGACCTTCAGTAACAGTGCAGCCACTGACCTTCAGAAACAGTGCACCCTCTGAACTTCAGAAACAGTGCACCCTCTGACCTTCAGTAACAGTGCAGCCTCTGACCTTCAGTAACAGTGCACCCTCTGACCTTCAGTAACAGTGCAGCCACTGACCTTCAGAAACAGTGCACCCTCTGACCTTCAGAAACAGTGCACCCTCTGACCTTCAGTAATAGTGCAGCCACTGACCTTCAGTAACAGCGCACCCTCTGACCTTCAGTAACAGCGCACCCTCTGACCTTCAGTAACAGTGCAACCACTGACCTTCAGTAACAGTGCAGCCACTGACCTTCAGTAACAGTGCACCCTCTGACCTTCAGTAACAGTGCACCCTCTGACCTTCAGTAACAGTGCACCCTCTGACCTTCAGTAACAGTGCAGCCACTGACCTTCAGTAACAGTGCAGCCACGGACCTTCAGTAACAGTGCAGCCACGGACCTTCAGTAACAGTGCAGCCACGGACCTTCAGTAACAGCGCAGCCACGGACCTTCAGTAACAGCGCAGCCTCTGACCTTCAGTAACAGTGCAGCCACGGACCTTCAGTAACAGCGCAGCCACAGACCTTCAGTAACAGCGCAGCCACAGACCTTCAGTAACAGTGCAGCCACGGACCTTCAGTAACAGAGCAGCCTCTGACCTTCAGTAACAGTGCAGCCACTGACCTTCAGTAACAGCGCAGCCACTGACCTTCAGTAACATTGCAGCCTCTGACCTTCAGTAACAGAGCACCCTCTGACCTTCAGTAACAGTGCACCCTCTGACCTTCAGTAACAGTGCACCCTCTGACCTTCAGTAACAGTGCAACCTCTGACCTTCAGTAACAGCACAGCCTCTGACCTTCAGTAACAGTGCAGCCACGGACCTTCAGTAACAGTGCAGCCTCTGACCTTCAGTAACAGTGCAGCCTCTGACCTTCAGTAACAGTGCAGCCACTGACCTTCAGTAACAGCACAACCTCTGACCTTCAGTAACAGTGCAGCCTCTGACCTTCAGTAACAGTGCAGCCACGGACCTTCAGTAACAGTGCAGCCTCTGACCTTCAGTAACAGCGCACCCTCTGACCTTCAGTAACAGTGCACCCTCTGACCTTCAGTAACAGTGCAGCCACTGACATTCAGTAACAGCGCAGCCACTGACCTTCAGTAACAGTGCAGCCACAGACCTTCAGTAACAGTGCACCCTCTGACCTTCAGTAACAGTGCACCCTATGACCTTCAGTAACAGTGCACCCTCTGACCTTCAGTAACAGTGCAGCCTCTGACCTTCAGTAACAGTGCAGCCTCTGACCTTCAGTAACAGTGCACCCTCTGACCTTCAGTAACAGCGCAGCCTCTGACCTTCAGTAACAGTGCACCCTCTGACCTTCAGTAACAGTGCACCCACGGACCTTCAGTAACAGTGCAGCCACTGACCTTCAGTAACAGCGCAGCCACGGACCTTCAGTAACAGTGCACCCTCTGACCTTCAGTAACAGTGCAGCCACTGACCTTCAGTAACAGCGCAGCCACTGACCTTCAGTAACAGCGCAGCCTCTGACCTTCAGTAACAGTGCACCCTCTGACCACGGACCGTCAGTAACAGTGCAGCCACGGACCTTCAGTAACAGTGCAGCCTCTGACCTTCAGTAACAGTGCACCCTCTGACCTTCAGTAACAGTGCAGCCACGGACCTTCAGTAACAGTGCAGCCACGGACCTTCAGTAACAGTGCAGCCACGGACCTTCAGTAACAGTGCAGCCACTGACCTTCAGTAACAGTGCAGCCACGGACCTTCAGTAACAGTGCAGCCACGGACCTTCAGTAGCAGTGCACCCTCTGACCTTCAGTAACAGCGCAGCCACTGACCTTCAGTAACAGTGCAGCCACTGACCTTCAGTAACAGTGCAGCCTCTGACCTTCAGTAACAGTGCAGCCTCTGACCTTCAGTAACAGTGCACCCTCTGACCTTCAGTAACAGTGCACCCTCTGACCTTCAGTAACAGTGCAGCCACGGACCTTCAGTAACAGTGCAGCCACGGACCTTCAGTAACAGTGCACCCTCTGACCTTCAGTAACAGTGCACCCTCTGACCTTCAGTAACAGCACAGCCTCTGACCTTCAGTAACAGTGCAGCCACGGACCTTCAGTAACAGTGCACCCTCTGACCTTCAGTAACAGTGCAGCCACGGACCTTCAGTAACAGTGCAGCCACGGACCTTCAGTAACAGTGCAGCCACTGACCTTCAGTAACAGTGCAGCCTCTGACCTTCAGTAACAGTGCAGCCACTGACCTTCAGTAACAGTGCACCCTCTGACCTTCAGTAACAGTGCAGCCACGGACCTTCAGTAACAGTGCAGCCACGGACCTTCAGTAACAGCGCAGCCACTGACCTTCAGTAAAAGTCCAGCCTCTGACCTTCAGTAACA
This sequence comes from Phyllobates terribilis, assembly GCF_046119375.1. NCBI lineage: Eukaryota > Metazoa > Chordata > Amphibia > Anura > Dendrobatidae > Phyllobates > Phyllobates terribilis. The sequence goes on from NW_027362762.1 coordinate 945,712,037, forward strand.
GTGCAGCCACTGACCTTCAGTAACAGTGCAGCCACGGACCTTCAGTAACAGTGCAGCCACGGACCTTCAGTAACAGTGCACCCTCTGACCTTCAGTAACAGTGCAGCCACTGACCTTCAGTAACAGTGCAGCCACGGACCTTCAGTAACAGTGCACCCTCTGACCTTCAGTAACAGTGCAGCCACGGACCTTCAGTAACAGTGCAGCCACTGACCTTCAGTAACAGTGCAGCCACGGACCTTCAGTAACAGTGCAGCCACGGACCTTCAGTAACAGTGCAGCCTCTGACCTTCAGTAACAGTGCAGCCACTGACCTTCAGTAACAGTGCAGCCACTGACCTTCAGTAACAGTGCAGCCACGGACCTTCAGTAACAGTGCAGCCACTGACCTTCAGTAACAGTGCAGCCACGGACCTTCAGTAACAGTGCACCCTCTGACCTTCAGTAACAGTGCAGCCACTGACCTTCAGTAACAGTGCACCCTCTGACCTTCAGTAACAGTGCACCCTCTGACCTTCAGTAACAGTGCACCCTCTGACCTTCAGTAACAGTGCACCCTCTGACCTTCAGTAACAGTGCAGCCACTCACCTTCAGTAACAGTGCAGCCACGGACCTTCAGTAACAGTGCAGCCACTGACCTTCAGTAACAGTGCACCTTCTGACCTTCAGTAACAGTGCACCCTCTGACCTTCAGTAACAGTGCACCCTCTGACCTTCAGTAACAGTGCACCCTCTGACCTTCAGTAACAGTGCAGCCACTGACCTTCAGTAACAGTGCAGCCACGGACCTTCAGTAACAGTGCAGCCACGGACCTTCAGTAACAGTGCAGCCACTGACCTTCAGTAACAGTGCAGCCTCTGACCTTCAGTAACAGTGCAGCCACGGACCTTCAGTAACAGTGCACCCTCTGACCTTCAGTAACAGTGCAGCCACGGACCTTCAGTAACAGTGCAGCCACGGACCTTCAGTAACAGTGCAGCCACGGACCGTCAGTAACAGTGCAGCCACTGACCTTCAGTAACAGTGCAGCCACGGACCTTCAGTAACAGTGCAGCCACGGACCTTCAGTAGAAGTGCACTCTCTGACCTTCAGTAACAGCGCAGCCACTGACCTTCAGTAACAGTGCAGCCACTGACCTTCAGTAACAGTGCAGCCTCTGACCTTCAGTAACAGTGCAGCCTCTGACCTTCAGTACCAGTGCACCCTCTGACCTTCAGTAACAATGCACCCTCTGACCTTCAGTAACAGTGCAGCCACGGACCTTCAGTAACAGTGCAGCCACGGACCTTCAGTAACAGTGCACCCTCTGACCTTCAGTAACAGTGCACCCTCTGACCTTCAGTAACGGCACAGCCTCTGACCTTCAGTAACAGTGCAGCCACGGACCTTCAGTAACAGTGCACCCTCTGACCTTCAGTAACAGTGCAGCCACGGACCTTCAGTAACAGTGCAGCCACGGACCTTCAGTAACAGTGCAGCCACTGACCTTCAGTAACAGTGCAGCCTCTGACCTTCAGTAACAGTGCAGCCACTGACCTTCAGTAACAGTGCACCCTCTGACCTTCAGTAACAGTGCAGCCACGGACCTTCAGTAACAGTGCAGCCACGGACCTTCAGTAACAGTGCAGCCACGGATCTTCAGTAACAGTGCAGCCACGGACCTTCAGTAACAGTGCACCCTCTGACCTTCAATAACAGTGCAGCCACTGACCTTCAGTAACAGTGCAGCCACTGACCTTCAGTAACAGTGCAGCCACTGACCTTCAGTAACAGTGCAGCCACGGACCTTCAGTAACAGTGCACCCTCTGACCTTCAGTAACAGTGCAGCCACTGACCTTCAGTAACAGTGCAGCCACTGACCTTCAGTAACAGTGCAGCCACTGACGTTCAGTAACAGTGCAGCCTCTGACTTTCAGTAACAGTGCAGTCACTGACCTTCAGTAACAGTGCACCCTCTGACCTTCAGTAACAGTGCAGCCTCTGACCTTCAGTAACAGCGCAGCCACTGACCTTCAGTAAAAGTACAGCCTCTGACCTTCAGTAACAGTGCAGCCACTGACCTTCAGTAACAGTGCAGCCACGGACCTTCAGTAACAGTGCAGCCACGGACCTTCAGTAACAGTGCACCCTCTGACCTTCAGTAACAGTGCAGCCACTGACCTTCAGTAACAGTGCAGCCACGGACCTTCAGTAACAGTGCACCCTCTGACCTTCAGTAACAGTGCAGCCACGGACCTTCAGTAACAGTGCAGCCACTGACCTTCAGTAACAGTGCAGCCACGGACCTTCAGTAACAGTGCAGCCACGGACCTTCAGTAACAGTGCACCCTCTGACCTTCAGTAACAGTGCAGCCACTGACCTTCAGTAACAGTGCAGCCACTGACCTTCAGTAACAGTGCAGCCACGGACCTTCAGTAACAGTGCAGCCACTGACCTTCAGTAACAGTGCAGCCACGGACCTTCAGTAACAGTGCACCCTCTGACCTTCAGTAACAGTGCAGCCACGGACCTTCAGTAACAGTGCACCCTCTGACCTTCAGTAACAGTGCAGCCACTGACCTTCAGTAACAGTGCACCCTCTGACCTTAAGTAACAGTGCACCCTCTGACCTTCAGTAACAGTGCAGCCACTGACCTTCAGTAACAGTGCAGCCACTGACCTTCAGTAACAGTGCAGCCACGGACCTTCAGTAACAGTGCAGCCACGGACCTTCAGTAACAGTGCAGCCATGGACCTTCAGTAACAGTGCACCCTCTGACCTTCAGTAACAGTGCAGCCACTGACCTTCAGTAACAGTGCAGCCACTGACCTTCAGTAACAGTGCACCCTCTGACCTTCAGTAACAGTGCACCTTCTGACCTTCAGTAACAGTGCAGCCTCTGACCTTCAGTAACAGTGCAGCCACTGACCTTCAGTAACAGTGCAGCCACGGACCTTCAGTAACAGTGCACCCTCTGACCTTCAGTAACAGTGCAGCCACTGACCTTCAGTAACAGTGCAGCCTCTGACCTTCAGTAACAGTGCAGCCACGGACCTTCAGTAACAGTGCACCCTCTGACCTTCAGTAACAGTGCAGCCACTGACCTTCAGTAACAGTGCACCCTCTGACCTTCAGTAACAGTGCAGCCACTGACCTTCAGTAACAGTGCACCCTCTGACCTTCAGTAACAGTGCACCCTCTGACCTTCAGTAACAGCGCAGCCACTGACCTTCAGTAACAGTGCACCCTCTGACCTTCAGTAACAGTGCACCCTCTGACCTTCAGTAACAGTGCAGCCACTGACCTTCAGTAACAGTGCACCCTCTGAACTTCAGTAACAGTGCAGCCACTGACCTTCAGTAACAGTGCACCCTCTGACCTTCAGTAACAGTGCACCCTCTGACCTTCAGTAACAGCGCAGCCACTGACCTTCAGTAACAGCGCAGACACTGACCTTCAGTAACAGAGCAGCCACTGACCTTCAGTAACAGTGCACCCTCTGACCTTCAGTAACAGTGCAGCCACTGACCTTCAGTAACAGTGCAGCCTCTGACCTTCAGTAACAGTGCAGCCATTGACCTTCAGTAACAGTGCAGCCTCTGACCTTCAGTAACAGTGCAGCCACAGACCTTCAGTAACAGTGCAGCCACGGACCTTCAGTAACAGTGCACCCTCTGACCTTCAGTAACAGTGCACCCTCTGACCTTCAGTAACAGTGCACCCTCTGACCTTCAGTAACAGTGCACCCTCTGACCTTCAGTAACAGTGCACCCTCTGACCTTCAGTAACAGTGCACCCTCTGACCTTCAGTAACAGTGCACCCTCTGACCTTCAGTAACAGTGCAGCCTCTGACCTTCAGTAACAGGGCAGCCACGGACCTTCAGTAACAGCGCAGCCTATGACCTTCAGTAACAGCGCAGCCTCTGACCTTCAGTAACAGTGCAGCCACTGACCTTCAGTAACAGTGCACCCTCTGACCTTCAGTAACAGTGCAGCCACGGACCTTCAGTAACAGTGCAGCCACGGACCTTCAGTAACAGTGCAGCCTCTGACCTTCAGTAACAGTGCACCCTCTGACCTTCAGTAACAGTGCAGCCACGGACCTTCAGTAACAGTGCAGCCACGGACCTTCAGTAACAGTGCAGCCACGGACCTTCAGTAACAGTGCAGCCACTGACCTTCAGTAACAGTGCAGCCACGGACCTTCAGTAACAGTGAAGCCACGGACCTTCAGTAGCAGTGCACCCTCTGACCTTCAGTAACAGCGCAGCCACTGACCTTCAGTAACAGTGCAGCCACTGACCTTCAGTAACAGTGCAGCCTCTGACCTTCAGTAACAGTGCAGCCTCTGACCTTCAGTAACAGTGCACCCTCTGACCTTCAGTAACAGTGCACCCTCTGACCTTCAGTAACAGTGCAGCCACGGACCTTCAGTAACAGTGCAGCCACGGACCTTCAGTAACAGTGCACCCTCTGACCTTCAGTAACAGTGCACCCTCTGACCTTCAGTAACAGCACAGCCTCTGACCTTCAGTAACAGTGCAGCCACGGACCTTCAGTAACAGTGCACCCTCTGACCTTCAGTAACAGTGCAGCCACGGACCTTCAGTAACAGTGCAGCCACGGACCTTCAGTAACAGTGCAGCCACTGACCTTCAGTAACAGTGCAGCCTCTGACCTTCAGTAACAGTGCAGCCACTGACCTTCAGTAACAGTGCACCCTCTGACCTTCAGTAACAGTGCAGCCACGGACCTTCAGTAACAGTGCAGCCACGGACCTTCAGTAACAGCGCAGCCACTGACCTTCAGTAAAAGTCCAGCCTCTGACCTTCAGTAACAGTGCAGCCACTGACCTTCAGTAACAGTGCAGCCACGGACCTTCAGTAACAGTGCAGCCACGGACCTTCAGTAACAGTGCACCCTCTGACCTTCAGTAACAGTGCAGCCACTGACCTTCAGTAACAGTGCAGCCACGGACCTTCAGTAACAGTGCACCCTCTGACCTTCAGTAACAGTGCAGCCACGGACCTTCAGTAACAGTGCAGCCACTGACCTTCAGTAACAGTGCAGCCACGGACCTTCAGTAACAGTTCAGCCACGGACCTTCAGTAACAGTGCAGCCTCTGACCTTCAGTAACAGTGCAGCCACTGACCTTCAGTAACAGTGCAGCCACTGACCTTCAGTAACAGTGCAGCCACGGACCTTCAGTAACAGTGCAGCCACTGACCTTCAGTAACAGTGCAGCCACGGACCTTCAGTAACAGTGCACCCTCTGACCTTCAGTAACAGTGCAGCCACGGACCTTCAGTAACAGTGCACCCTCTGACCTTCAGTAACAGTGCAGCCACTGACCTTCAGTAACAGTGCACCCTCTGACCTTCAGTAACAGTGCACCCTCTGACCTTCAGTAACAGTGCAGCCACTGACCTTCAGTAACAGTGCAGCCACTGACCTTCAGTAACAGTGCAGCCACGGACCTTCAGTAACAGTGCAGCCACGGACCTTCAGTAACAGTGCAGCCACGGACCTTCAGTAACAGTGCACCCTCTGACCTTCAGTAACAGTGCAGCCACTGACCTTCAGTAACAGTGCAGCCACTGACCTTCAGTAACAGTGCACCCTCTGACCTTCAGTAACAGTGCACCCTCTGACCTTCAGTAACAGTGCACCCTCTGACCTTCAGTAACAGTGCAGCCTCTGACCTTCAGTAACAGTGCAGCCACTGACCTTCAGTAACAGTGCAGCCACGGACCTTCAGTAACAGTGCACCCTCTGACCTTCAGTAACAGCGCAGCCACTGACCTTCAGTAACAGTGCACCCTCTGATCTTCAGTAACAGTGCAGCCACTGACCTTCAGTAACAGTGCACCCTCTGACCTTCAGTAACAGTGCACCCTCTGACCTTCAGTAACAGCGCAGCCACTGACCTTCAGTAACAGTGCACCCTCTGACCTTCAGTAACAGTGCACCCTCTGACCTTCAGTAACAGTGCAGCCACTGACCTTCAGTAACAGTGCACCCTCGGACCTTCAGTAACAGTGCAGCCACTGACCTTCAGTAACAGTGCACCCTCTGACCTTCAGTAACAGTGCACCCTCTGACCTTCAGTAACAGCGCAGCCACTGACCTTCAGTAACAGCGCAGCCACTGACCTTCAGTAACAGAGCAGCCACTGACCTTCAGTAACAGTGCACCCTCTGACCTTCAGTAACAGTGCAGCCACTGACCTTCAGTAACAGTGCAGCCACTGACCTTCAGTAACACTGCAGCCTCTGACCTTCAGTAACAGTGCAGCCTCTGACCTTCAGTAACAGTGCAGACACGGACCTTCAGTAACAGTGCAGCCACGGACTTTCAGTAACAGTGCACCCTCTGACCTTCAGTAACAGTGCACCCTCTGACCTTCAGTAACAGCGCAGCCACTGACCTTCAGTAACAGAGCAGCCACTGACCTTCAGTAACAGTGCACCCTCTGACCTTCAGTAACAGTGCAGCCACTGACCTTCAGTAACAGTGCAGCCTCTGACCTTCAGTAACAGTGCAGCCACTGACCTTCAGTAACAGTGCAGCCTCTGACCTTCAGTAACAGTGCAGCCACGGACCTTCAGTAACAGTGCAGCCACGGACCTTCAGTAACAGTGCACCCTCTGACCTTCAGTAACAGTGCACCCTCTGACCTTCAGTAACAGTGCACCCTCTGACCTTCAGTAACAGTGCACCGTCTGACCTTCAGTAACAGTGCACCCTCTGACCTTCAGTAACAGTGCACCGTCTGACCTTCAGTAACAGTGCAGCCTCTGACCTTCAGTAACAGGGCAGCCACGGACCTTCAGTAACAGCGCAGCCTATGACCTTCAGTAACAGCGCAGCCTCTGACCTTCAGTAACAGTGCAGCCACTGACCTTCAGTAACCGTGCACCCTCTGACCTTCAGTAACAGTGCAGCCACTGACCTTCAGTAACAGTGCAGAATCTGACCTTCAGTAACAGTGCAGCCATGGACCTTCAGTAACAGTGCACCCTCTGACCTTCAGTAACAGTGCACCCTCTGACCTTCAGTAACAGTGCACCCTCTGACCTTCAGTAACAGTGCACCCTCTGACCTTCAGTAACAGTGCAGCCACTGACCTTCAGTAACAGTGCAGCCACGGACCTTCAGTAACAGTGCAGCCACTGACCTTCAGTAACAGTGCACCTTCTGACCTTCAGTAACAGTGCACCCTCTGACCTTCAGTAACAGTGCACCCTCTGACCTTCAGTAACAGTGCACCCTCTGACCTTCAGTAACAGTGCACCCTCTGACCTTCAGTAACAGTGCACCCTCTGACCTTCAGTAACAGTGCAACAACGGACCTTCAGTAACAGTGCAGCCACGGACCTTCAGTAACAGTGCAGCCACTGACCTTCAGTAACAGTGCACCTTCTGACCTTCAGTAACAGTGCACCCTCTGACCTTCAGTAACAGTGCAGCCACGGACCTTCAGTAACAGTGCAGCCTCTGACCTTCAGTAACAGTGCAGCCACTGACCTTCAGTAACAGTGCAGCCTCTGACCTTCAGTAACAGTGCAGCCTCTGACCTTCAGTAACAGTGCAGCCACGGACCTTCAGTAACAGTGCACCCTCTGACCTTCAGTAACAGTGCAGCCTCTGACCTTCAGTAACAGTGCAGCCACGGACCTTCAGTAACAGTGCAGCCACTGACCTTCAGTAACAGTGCACCCTCTGACCTTCAGTAACAGTGCAGCCACTGACCTTCAGTAACAGTGCAGCCACTGACCTTCAGTAACAGTGCAGCCTCTGACCTTCAGTAACAGTGCAGCCACGGACCTTCAGTAACAGTGCACCCTCTGACCTTCAGTAACAGTGCAGCCTCTGACCTTCAGTAACAGTGCAGCCACGGACCTTCAGTAACAGTGCACCCTCTGACCTTCAGTAACAGTGCACCCTCTGACCTTCAGTAACAGTGCACCCTCTGACCTTCAGTAACAGTGCAGCCACTGACCTTCAGTAACAGTGCAGCCACGGACCTTCAGTAACAGTGCAGCCACTGACCTTCAGTAACAGTGCACCTTCTGACCTTCAGTAACAGTGCACCCTCTGACCTTCAGTAACAGTGCACCCTCTGACCTTCAGTAACAGTGCACCCTCTGACCTTCAGTAACAGTGCAGCCACTGACCTTCAGTAACAGTGCAGCCACGGACCTTCAGTAACAGTGCAGCCACGGACCTTCAGTAACAGTGCAGCCACTGACCTTCAGTAACAGTGCAGCCTCTGACCTTCAGTAACAGTGCAGCCACGGACCTTCAGTAACAGTGCACCCTCTGACCTTCAGTAACAGTGCAGCCACGGACCTTCAGTAACAGTGCAGCCACGGACCTTCAGTAACAGTGCAGCCACGGACCTTCAGTAACAGTGCAGCCACTGACCTTCAGTAACAGTGCAGCCACGGACCTTCAGTAACAGTGCAGCCACGGACCTTCAGTAGAAGTGCACTCTCTGACCTTCAGTAACAGCGCAGCCACTGACCTTCAGTAACAGTGCAGCCACTGACCTTCAGTAACAGTGCAGCCTCTGACCTTCAGTAACAGTGCAGCCTCTGACCTTCAGTAACAGTGCACCCTCTGACCTTCAGTAACAATGCACCCTCTGACCTTCAGTAACAGTGCAGCCACGGACCTTCAGTAACAGTGCAGCCACGGACCTTCAGTAACAGTGCACCCTCTGACCTTCAGTAACAGTGCACCCTCTGACCTTCAGTAACAGCACAGCCTCTGACCTTCAGTAACAGTGCAGCCACGGACCTTCACTAACAGTGCACCCTCTGACCTTCAGTAACAGTGCAGCCACGGACCTTCAGTAACAGTGCAGCCTCTGACCTTCAGTAACAGTGCAGCCACTGACCTTCAGTAACAGTGCACCCTCTGACCTTCAGTAACAGTGCAGCCACGGACCTTCACTAACAGTGCAGCCACGGACCTTCAGTAACAGTGCAGCCACGGATCTTCAGTAACAGTGCAGCCACGGACCTTCAGTAACAGTGCACCCTCTGACCTTCAATAACAGTGCAGCCACTGACCTTCAGTAACAGTGCAGCCACTGACCTTCAGTAACAGTGCAGCCACTGACCTTCAGTAACAGTGCAGCCACGGACCTTCAGTAACAGTGCACCCTCTGACCTTCAGTAACAGTGCAGCCACTGACCTTCAGTAACAGTGCAGCCACTGACCTTCAGTAACAGTGCAGCCACTGACGTTCAGTAACAGTGCAGCCTCTGACTTTCAGTAACAGTGCAGTCACTGACCTTCAGTAACAGTGCACCCTCTGACCTTCAGTAACAGTGCAGCCTCTGACCTTCAGTAACAGCGCAGCCAATGACCTTCAGTAAAAGTACAGCCTCTGACCTTCAGTAACAGTGCAGCCACTGACCTTCAGTAACAGTGCAGCCACGGACCTTCAGTAACAGTGCAGCCACGGACCTTCAGTAACAGTGCACCCTCTGACCTTCAGTAACAGTGCAGCCTCTGACCTTCAGTAACAGTGCACCCTCTGACCTTCAGTAACAGTGCAGCCACTGACCTTCAGTAACAGTGCAGCCACGGACCTTCAGTAACAGTGCAGCCACGGACCTTCAGTAACAGTGCAGCCACTGACCTTCAGTAACAGTGCAGCCTCTGACCTTCAGTAACAGTGCAGCCACGGACCTTCAGTAACAGTGCACCCTCTGACCTTCAGTAACAGTGCAGCCACGGACCTTCAGTAACAGTGCAGCCACGGACCTTCAGTAACAGTGCAGCCACGGACCTTCAGTAACAGTGCAGCCACTGACCTTCAGTAACAGTGCAGCCACGGACCTTCAGTAACAGTGCAGCCACGGACCTTCAGTAGAAGTGCACTCTCTGACCTTCAGTAACAGCGCAGCCACTGACCTTCAGTAACAGTGCAGCCACTGACCTTCAGTAACAGTGCAGCCTCTGACCTTCAGTAACAGTGCAGCCTCTGACCTTCAGTAACAGTGCACCCTCTGACCTTCAGTAACAATGCACCCTCTGACCTTCAGTAACAGTGCAGCCACGGACCTTCAGTAACAGTGCAGCCACGGACCTTCAGTAACAGTGCACCCTCTGACCTTCAGTAACAGTGCACCCTCTGACCTTCAGTAACAGCACAGCCTCTGACCTTCAGTAACAGTGCAGCCACGGACCTTCACTAACAGTGCACCCTCTGACCTTCAGTAACAGTGCAGCCACGGACCTTCAGTAACAGTGCAGCCTCTGACCTTCAGTAACAGTGCAGCCACTGACCTTCAGTAACAGTGCACCCTCTGACCTTCAGTAACAGTGCAGCCACGGACCTTCACTAACAGTGCAGCCACGGACCTTCAGTAACAGTGCAGCCACGGATCTTCAGTAACAGTGCAGCCACGGACCTTCAGTAACAGTGCACCCTCTGACCTTCAATAACAGTGCAGCCACTGACCTTCAGTAACAGTGCAGCCACTGACCTTCAGTAACAGTGCAGCCACTGACCTTCAGTAACAGTGCAGCCACGGACCTTCAGTAACAGTGCACCCTCTGACCTTCAGTAACAGTGCAGCCACTGACCTTCAGTAACAGTGCAGCCACTGACCTTCAGTAACAGTGCAGCCACTGACGTTCAGTAACAGTGCAGCCTCTGACTTTCAGTAACAGTGCAGTCACTGACCTTCAGTAACAGTGCACCCTCTGACCTTCAGTAACAGTGCAGCCTCTGACCTTCAGTAACAGCGCAGCCAATGACCTTCAGTAAAAGTACAGCCTCTGACCTTCAGTAACAGTGCAGCCACTGACCTTCAGTAACAGTGCAGCCACGGACCTTCAGTAACAGTGCAGCCACGGACCTTCAGTAACAGTGCACCCTCTGACCTTCAGTAACAGTGCAGCCTCTGACCTTCAGTAACAGTGCAGCCACTGACCTTCAGTAACAGTGCAGCCACGGACCTTCAGTAACAGTGCACCCTCTGACCTTCAGTAACAGTGCAGCCACTGACCTTCAGTAACAGTGCACCCTCTGACCTTCAGTAACAGTGCAGCCACTGACCTTCAGTAACAGTGCACCCTCTGACCTTCAGTAACAGTGCACCCTCTGACCTTCAGTAACAGCGCAGCCACTGACCTTCAGTAACAGTGCACCCTCTGACCTTCAGTAACAGTGCACCCTCTGACCTTCAGTAACAGTGCAGCCACTGACCTTCAGTAACAGTGCACCCTCGGACCTTCAGTAACAGTGCAGCCACTGACCTTCAGTAACAGTGCACCCTCTGACCTTCAGTAACAGTGCACCCTCTGACCTTCAGTAACAGCGCAGCCACTGACCTTCAGTAACAGCGCAGCCACTGACCTTCAGTAACAGAGCAGCCACTGACCTTCAGTAACAGTGCACCCTCTGACCTTCAGTAACAGTGCAGCCACTGACCTTCAGTAACAGTGCAGCCTCTGACCTTCAGTAACAGTGCAGCCACTGACCTTCAGTAACAGTGCAGCCTCTGACCTTCAGTAACAGTGCAGCCACGGACCTTCAGTAACAGTGCAGCCACGGACCTTCAGTAACAGTGCACCCTCTGACCTTCAGTAACAGTGCACCCTCTGACCTTCAGTAACAGTGCACCCTCTGACCTTCAGTAACAGTGCACCGTCTGACCTTCAGTAACAGTGCACCCTCTGACCTTCAGTAACAGTGCACCGTCTGACCTTCAGTAACAGTGCAGCCTCTGACCTTCAGTAACAGGGCAGCCACGGACCTTCAGTAACAGCGCAGCCTATGACCTTCAGTAACAGCGCAGCCTCTGACCTTCAGTAACAGTGCAGCCACTGACCTTCAGTAACAGTGCACCCTCTGACCTTCAGTAACAGTGCAGCCACTGACCTTCAGTAACAGTGCAGCCTATGACCTTCAGTAACAGCGCAGCCTCTGACCTTCAGTAACAGTGCAGCCACTGACCTTCAGTAACAGTGCACCCTCTGACCTTCAGTAACAGTGCAGCCACTGACCTTCAGTAACAGTGCAGCCTCTGACCTTCAGTAACAGTGCAGCCACTGACCTTCAGTAACAGTGCAGCCACTGACCTTCAGTAACAGTGCAGCCTCTGACCTTCAGTAACAGTGCAGCCACGGACCTTCAGTAACAGTGCAGCCTCTGACCTTCAGTAACAGTGCAGCCTCTGACCTTCAGTAACAGTGCAGCCACGGACCTTCAGTAACAGTGCACCCTCTGACCTTCAGTAACAGTGCACCCTCTGACCTTCAGTAACAGTGCACCCTCTGACCTTCAGTAACAGTGCACCCTCTGACCTTCAGTAACAGTGCACCCTCTGACCTTCAGTAACAGTGCAGCCACTGACCTTCAGTAACAGTGCAGCCACGGACCTTCAGTAACAGTGCAGCCACTGACCTTCAGTAACAGTGCACCTTCTGACCTTCAGTAACAGTGCACCCTCTGACCTTCAGTAACAGTGCACCCTCTGACCTTCAGTAACAGTGCACCCTCTGACCTTCAGTAACAGTGCACCCTCTGACCTTCAGTAACAGTGCACCCTCTGACCTTCAGTAACAGTGCAACAACGGACCTTCAGTAACAGTGCAGCCACGGACCTTCAGTAACAGTGCAGCCACTGACCTTCAGTAACAGTGCACCTTCTGACCTTCAGTAACAGTGCACCCTCTGACCTTCAGTAACAGTGCAGCCACGGACCTTCAGTAACAGTGCAGCCTCTGACCTTCAGTAACAGTGCAGCCACTGACCTTCAGTAACAGTGCAGCCTCTGACCTTCAGTAACAGTGCAGTCTCTGACCTTCAGTAACAGTGCAGCCACGGACCTTCAGTAACAGTGCACCCTCTGACATTCAGTAATAGTGCAGCCTCTGACCTTCAGTAACAGTGCAGCCACGGACCTTCAGTAACAGTGCAGCCACTGACCTTCAGTAACAGTGCACCCTCTGACCTTCAGTAACAGTGCAGCCACTGACCTTCAGTAACAGTGCAGCCACTGACCTTCAGTAACAGTGCAGCCTCTGACCTTCAGTAACAGTGCAGCCACGGACCTTCAGTAACAGTGCAGCCTCTGACCTTCAGTAACAGTGCAGCCTCTGACCTTCAGTAACAGTGCAGCCACGGACCTTCAGTAACAGTGCACCCTCTGACCTTCAGTAACAGTGCACCCTCTGACCTTCAGTAACAGTGCACCCTCTGACCTTCAGTAACAGTGCAGCCACTGACCTTCAGTAACAGTGCAGCCACGGACCTTCAGTAACACTGCAGCCACTGACCTTCAGTAACAGTGCACCTTCTGACCTTCAGTAACAGTGCACCCTCTGACCTTCAGTAACAGTGCACCCTCTGACCTTCAGTAACAGTGCACCCTCTGACCTTCAGTAACAGTGCAGCCACTGACCTTCAGTAACAGTGCAGCCACGGACCTTCAGTAACAGTGCAGCCACGGACCTTCAGTAACAGTGCAGCCACTGACCTTCAGTAACAGTGCAGCCTCTGACCTTCAGTAACAGTGCAGCCACGGACCTTCAGTAACAGTGCACCCTCTGACCTTCAGTAACAGTGCAGCCACGGACCTTCAGTAACAGTGCAGCCACGGACCTTCAGTAACAGTGCAGCCACGGACCTTCAGTAACAGTGCAGCCACTGACCTTCAGTAACAGTGCAGCCACGGACCTTCAGTAACAGTGCAGCCACGGACCTTCAGTAGAAGTGCACTCTCTGACCTTCAGTAACAGCGCAGCCACTGACCTTCAGTAACAGTGCAGCCACTGACCTTCAGTAACAGTGCAGCCTCTGACCTTCAGTAACAGTGCAGCCTCTGACCTTCAGTAACAGTGCACCCTCTGACCTTCAGTAACAATGCACCCTCTGACCTTCAGTAACAGTGCAGCCACGGACCTTCAGTAACAGTGCAGCCACGGACCTTCAGTAACAGTGCACCCTCTGACCTTCAGTAACAGTGCACCCTCTGACCTTCAGTAACAGCACAGCCTCTGACCTTCAGTAACAGTGCAGCCACGGACCTTCAGTAACAGTGCACCCTCTGACCTTCAGTAACAGTGCAGCCACGGACCTTCAGTAACAGTGCAGCCACGGACCTTCAGTAACAGTGCAGCCTCTGACCTTCAGTAACAGTGCAGCCACTGACCTTCAGTAACAGTGCACCCTCTGACCTTCAGTAACAGTGCAGCCACGGACCTTCACTAACAGTGCAGCCACGGACCTTCAGTAACAGTGCAGCCACGGATCTTCAGTAACAGTGCAGCCACGGACCTTCAGTAACAGTGCACCCTCTGACCTTCAATAACAGTGCAGCCACTGACCTTCAGTAACAGTGCAGCCACTGACCTTCAGTAACAGTGCAGCCACTGACCTTCAGTAACAGTGCAGCCACGGACCTTCAGTAACAGTGCACCCTCTGACCTTCAGTAACAGTTCAGCCACTGACCTTCAGTAACAGTGCAGCCACTGACCTTCAGTAACAGTGCAGCCACTGACGTTCAGTAACAGTGCAGCCTCTGACTTTCAGTAACAGTGCAGTCACTGACCTTCAGTAACAGTGCACCCTCTGACCTTCAGTAACAGTGCAGTCACTGACCTTCAGTAACAGTGCACCCTTTGACCTTCAGTAACAGTGCACCCTCTGACCTTCAGTAACAGTGCAGCCACTGACCTTCAGTAACAGTGCACCCTCTGACCTTCAGTAACAGCGCAGACACTGACCTTCAGTAACAGAGCAGCCACTGACCTTCAGTAACAGTGCAGCCACTGACCTTCAGTAACAGTGCAGCCTCTGACCTTCAGTAACAGTGCAGCCACTGACCTTCAGTAACAGTGCAGCCTCTGACCTTCAGTAACAGTGCAGCCACGGACCTTCAGTAACAGTGAGCCACGGACCTTCAGTAACAGTGCACCCTCTGACCTTCAGTAACAGTGCACCCTCTGACCTTCAGTAACAGTGCACCCTCTGACCTTCAGTAACAGTGCACCCTCTGACCTTCAGTAACAGTGCACCCTCTGACCTTCAGTAACAGTGCAGCCTCTGACGTTCAGTAACAGGGCAGCCACGGACCTTCAGTAACAGCGCAGCCTATGACCTTCAGTAACAGCGCAGCCTCTGACCTTCAGTAACAGTGCAGCCACTGACCTTCAGTAACAGTGCACCCTCTGACCTTCAGTAACAGTGCAGCCACTGACCTTCAGTAACAGTGCAGCCACGGACCTTCAGTAACAGTGCACCCTCTGACCTTCAGTAACAGTGCACCCTCTGACCTTCAGTAACAGTGCACCCTCTGACCTTCAGTAACAGTGCACCCTCTGACCTTCAGTAACAGTGCAGCCACTGACCTTCAGTAACAGTGCAGCCACGGACCTTCAGTAACAGTGCACCCTCTGACCTTCAGTAACAGTGCAGCCACGGACCTTCAGTAACAGTGCAGCCACTGACCTTCAGTAACAGTGCAGCCACGGACCTTCAGTAACAGTGCAGCCACGGACCTTCAGTAACAGTGCACCCTCTGACCTTCAGTAACAGTGCAGCCACTGACCTTCAGTAACAGTGCACCCTCTGACCTTCAGTAACAGTGCAGCCACTGACCTTCAGTAACAGTGCACCCTCTGACCTTCAGTAACAGTGCACCCTCTGACCTTCAGTAACAGTGCAGCCACTGACCTTCAGTAACAGTGCAGCCACTGACCTTCAGTAACAGTGCAGCCACGGACCTTCAGTAACAGTGCAGCCACGGACCTTCAGTATCAGTGCAGCCATGGACCTTCAGTAACAGTGCACCCTCTGACCTTCAGTAACAGTGCAGCCACTGACCTTCAGTAACAGTGCAGCCACTGACCTTCAGTAACAGTGCACCCTCTGACCTTCAGTAACAGTGCACCCTCTGACCTTCAGTAACAGTGCACCCTCTGACCTTCAGTAACAGTGCAGCCACTGACCTTCAGTAACAGTGCAGCCACGGACCTTCAGTAACAGTGCACCCTCTGACCTTCAGTAACAGTGCAGCCACTGACCTTCAGTAACAGTGCAGCCTCTGACCTTCAGTAACAGTGCAGCCACGGACCTTCAGTAACAGTGCACCCTCTGACCTTCAGTAACAGTGCAGCCACTGACCTTCAGTAACAGTGCACCCTCTGACCTTCAGTAACAGTGCAGCCACTGACCTTCAGTAACAGTGCACCCTCTGACCTTCAGTAACAGTGCACCCTCTGACCTTCAGTAACAGCGCAGCCACTGACCTTCAGTAACAGTGCACCCTTTGACCTTCAGTAACAGTGCACCCTCTGACCTTCAGTAACAGTGCAGCCACTGACCTTCAGTAACAGTGCACCCTCTGACCTTCAGTAACAGTGCACCCTCTGACCTTCAGTAACAGTGCACCCTCTGACCTTCAGTAACAGTGCACCCTCTGACCTTCAGTAACAGCGCAGCCACTGACCTTCAGTAACAGCGCAGCCACTGACCTTCAGTAACAGTGCAGCCACTGACCTTCAGTAACAGTGCAGCCTCTGACCTTCAGTAACAGTGCAGCCACTGACCTTCAGTAACAGTGCAGCCTCTGACCTTCAGTAACAGTGCAGCCACGGACCTTCAGTAACAGTGAGCCACGGACCTTCAGTAACAGTGCACCTTCTGACCTTCAGTAACAGTGCACCCTCTGACCTTCAGTAACAGTGCACCCTCTGACCTTCAGTAACAGTGCACCCTCTGACCTTCAGTAACAGTGCACCCTCTGACCTTCAGTAACAGTGCAGCCTCTGACCTTCAGTAACAGGGCAGCCACGGACCTTCAGTAACAGCGCAGCCTATGACCTTCAGTAACAGCGCAGCCTCTGACCTTCAGTAACAGTGCAGCCACTGACCTTCAGTAACAGTGCACCCTCTGACCTTCAGTAACAGTGCACCCTCTGACCTTCAGTAACAGTGCACCCTCTGACCTTCAGTAACAGTGCACCCTCTGACCTTCAGTAACAGTGCAGCCTCTGACCTTCAGTAACAGGGCAGCCACGGACCTTCAGTAACAGCGCAGCCTATGACCTTCAGTAACAGCGCAGCCTCTGACCTTCAGTAACAGTGCAGCCACTGACCTTCAGTAACAGTGCACCCTCTGACCTTCAGTAACAGTGCAGCCACTGACCTTCAGTAACAGTGCAGCCTCTGACCTTCAGTAACAGTGCAGCCACGGACCTTCAGTAACAGTGCACCCTCTGACCTTCAGTAACAGTGCACCCTCTGACCTTCAGTAACAGTGCACCCTCTGACCTTCAGTAACAGTGCACCCTCTGACCTTCAGTAACAGTGCAGCCACTGACCTTCAGTAACAGTGCAGCCACGGACCTTCAGTAACAGTGCAGCCACTGACCTTCAGTAACAGTGCACCTTCTGACCTTCAGTAACAGTGCACCCTCTGACCTTCAGTAACAGTGCACCCTCTGACCTTCAGTAACAGTGCACCCTCTGACCTTCAGTAACAGTGCACCCTCTGACCTTCAGTAACAGTGCACCCTCTGACCTTCAGTAACAGTGCAACCACGGACCTTCAGTAACAGTGCAGCCACGGACCTTCAGTAACAGTGCAGCCACTGACCTTCAGTAACAGTGCACCTTCTGACCTTCAGTAACAGTGCACCCTCTGACCTTCAGTAACAGTGCAGCCACGGACCTTCAGTAACAGTGCAGCCTCTGACCTTCAGTAACAGTGCAGCCACGGACCTTCAGTAACAGTGCAGCCACTGACCTTCAGTAACAGTGCAGCCTCTGACCTTCAGTAACAGTGCAGCCTCTGACCTTCAGTAACAGTGCAGCCACTGACCTTCAGTAACAGTGCAGCCTCTGACCTTCAGTAACAGTGCAACCACGGACCTTCAGTAACAGTGCACCCTCTGACCTTCAGTAACAGTGCAGCCTCTGACCTTCAGTAACAGTGCAGCCACGGACCTTCAGTAACAGTGCACCCTCTGACCTTCAGTAACAGTGCACCCTCTGACCTTCAGTAACAGTGCACCCTCTGACCTTCAGTAACAGTGCAGCCACTGACCTTCAGTAACAGTGCAGCCACGGACCTTCAGTAACAGTGCAACCACTGACCTTCAGTAACAGTGCACCTTCTGACCTACAGTAACAGTGCACCCTCTGACCTTCAGTAACAGTGCACCCTCTGACCTTCAGTAACAGTGCACCCTCTGACCTTCAGTAACAGTGCAGCCACTGACCTTCAGTAACAGTGCAGCCACGGACCTTCAGTAACAGTGCAGCCACGGACCTTCAGTAACAGTGCAGCCACAGACCTTCAGTAACAGTGCAGCCTCTGACCTTCAGTAACAGTGCAGCCACGGACCTTCAGTAACAGTGCAGCCTCTGACCTTCAGTAACAGTGCAGCCACTGACCTTCCATAACAGTGCAGCCACTGACCTTCAGTAACAGTGCAGCCTCTGACCTTCAGTAACAGTGCAGCCACGGACCTTCAGTAACAGTGCACCCTCTGACCTTCAGTAACAGTGCAGCCACGGACCTTCAGTAACAGTGCAGTCACTGACCTTCAGTAACAGTGCACCTTCTGACCTTCAGTAACAGTGCACCCTCTGACCTTCAGTAACAGTGCACCCTCTGACCTTCAGTAACAGTGCAGCCACTGACCTTCAGTAACAGTGCAGCCACGGACCTTCAGTAACAGTGCAGCCACTGACCTTCAGTAACAGTGCACCTTCTGACCTTCAGTAACAGTCCACCCTCTGACCTTCAGTAACAGTGCACCCTCTGACCTTCAGTAACAGTGCACCCTCTGACCTTCAGTAACAGTGCAGCCACTGACCTTCAGTAACAGTGCAGCCACGGACCTTCAGTAACAGTGCAGCCACGGACCTTCAGTAACAGTGCAGCCTCTGACCTTCAGTAACAGTGCAGCCACAGACCTTCAGTAACAGTGCAGCCTCTGACCTTCAGTAACAGTGCAGCCACGGACCTTCAGTAACAGTGCAGCCTCTGACCTTCAGTAACAGTGCAGCCACTGACCTTCAGTAACAGTGCAGCCACGGACCTTCAGTAACAGTGCAGCCACTGACCTTCAGTAACAGTGCAGCCACTGACCTTCAGTAACAGTGCAGTCACTGACCTTCAGTAACAGTGCACCCTCTGACCTTCAGTAACAGTGCAGCCATGAACCTCTAGTAACTGCAGTTACGGACCCCAAGCAATAGAGCAGAAGTATTGGACCCCCATCATATTAAGAAACTAGATACGTCAGGGGCTCAAGTGGCAACGGGGATTAAGACGTGTGTGTGCATTGGGCTCTGCTGGGGGTTACAGTTTTGCCACGGGCTGCTAAAGTTCCAGAAGTCTCTTATTTTGGCCTTCAGTGTATTTTACCTTAAGGTGAAAGCCGAAAATACAGTCAATAAAACTTCTCCAACAAAACAAGTGGCAGAGGCCAAGAAGCCGTATTGTTTTAAGAGTGGAAGGAAATCCACCTCGCCCAATATTTGGCCTAATAGACGTAATTATGACTTTCAATAACCGGCATCAACTCATTCAGGAAGTCAGCGAGTAACGAGAATCTTATCACAGAAGATCGGAAGTGAAAATAACTGAGAGCAGAATGATGAATCCGCGGCAAGTAACCTTCATATATAGAGATAGCGCCCAAATATATGCTATATCTGGCTCCAACGTGACTGTCACACGCCGCCATGTACGATGACGTCAGCCTCCATGACCGGAAGAGCCATTTACCCCAAGTGCTATGTGTCAGTGGGAAGGAGCCAACAAGCCACCTTGGCCTGGGCATTCAGTAAAATGAATCTTTGCCAGGGTTATACTCTTGTGTTACATACTTGTTATGGCGCCCCCTGGTGTTATATACTTGTTATGGCGCCCCCTGGTGTTACATACTTGTTATGGTGCCCCCTGGTGTTACATACTTGTTATGGCGCCCCGTGGTGTTACATACTTGTTATGGCGCCCCCTGGTGTTACATACTTGTTATGGCGCCCCCTGGTGTTACATACTTGTTATGGTGCCCCCTGGTGTTACATACTTGTTATGGTGCCCCCTGGTGTTACATACTTGTTATGGCGCCCCCTGGTGTTACATACTTGTTATGGCGCCCCCTGATGTTACATACTTGTTATGGTGCCCCCTGGTGTTATATACTTGTTATGGCGCCCCCTGGTGTTACATACTTGTTATGGTGCCCCTTGGTGTTACATACTTGTTATGGCGCCCCCTGATGTTACATACTTGTTATGGCGCCCCCTGGTGTTACATACTTGTTATGGTGCCCCCTGGTGTTACATACTTGTTATGGTGCCCCCTGGTGTTACATACTTGTTATGGTGCCCCCTGATGTTATATACTTGTTATGGCACCGCCCTGGTGTTACATACTTGTTATGGCGCCCCCTGGTGTTACATACTTGTTATGGTGCCCCCTGGTGTTATATACTTGTTATGGCACCGCCCTGGTGTTACATACTTGTTATGGCGCCCCCTGGTGTTACATACTTGTTATGGCGCCCCCTGGTGTTATTTACTTGTTATGGTGCCCCCTGGTGTTACATACTTGTTATGGCGCCCCCTGGTGTTACATACTTGTTATGGTGCCCCGTGGTGTTATATACTTCTTATGGCGCCCCCTGGTGTTACATACTTGTTATGGCGCCCCCTGATGTTACATACTTGTTATGGTGCCCCCTGGTGTTATATACTTGTTATGGCACCGCCCTGGTGTTACATACTTGTTATGGCGCCCCCTGGTGTTACATACTTGTTATGGTGCCCCTTGGTGTTATATACTTGTTATGGCACCGCCCTGGTGTTACATACTTGTTATGGCGCCCCCTGGTGTTATATACTTGTTATGGCACCCCCTGGTGTTACATACTTGTCATGACTCCCCCTCGTGTTACATACTTGTTATATCTCCCCCTGGTGTTACATACTTGTCATGGTGCCCCCTGGTGTTACATACTTGTCATGACTCCCCCTGGTGTTACATACTTGTTATGACTCCCCCTGGTGTTACAT
This sequence comes from Phyllobates terribilis, assembly GCF_046119375.1. NCBI lineage: Eukaryota > Metazoa > Chordata > Amphibia > Anura > Dendrobatidae > Phyllobates > Phyllobates terribilis. Next base: position 945,733,083 of record NW_027362762.1, read on the forward strand.
ACTTGTTATGTCTCCCCCTGATGTTACATACTTTTTATATCTCCCCCTGGTGTTACATACTTGTTATGGCTCCCCCTGGTGTTACATACTTGTTATGACTCCCCCTGGTATTACATACTTGTTATATCTCCCCCTGGTGTTACATACTTGTTATATCTCCCCCTGGTGTTACATACTTGTTATGACTCCCCCTGGTGTTACATACTTGTTATGTCTCCCCCTGATGTTACATACTTGTTATATCTCCCCCTGGTGTTACATACTTGTTATGACTCCCCCTGGTGTTACATACTTGTTATATCTCCCCCTGGTGTTACATACTGGTTATGTCTCCCCCTGGTGTTACATACTAGTTATGGTGCCCTCTGGTGTTACATACTAGTTATAGCTCCCCTGGTGTTACATACTTGTTATGGCGCCCCCTGGTGTTACATACTTGTTATAGCTCCCCTGGTGTTACATACCAGTTATGGTGCCCCCTAGTGTTACATACTAGCTATGGAGCCCCCTGGTGTTATATACTTGTTATGGCACTACCTGGTGTTACATACTAGTTATGGTGCCCCCTGGTGTTGCATACTTGTTATGGCACTACCTGATGTTACATACTTGTTATGGTGCCCCCTGGTGTTACATACTAGTTAGTTATGGTGCCCAGGGTCGGCTCCAGTCTTTTGTGGGCGCCGGGCGAAAGAGTCTCAGTGGGCCCCTTTAACACATACCACAATTTATGATGCACAGATACCGCAGAGAAATATATATATATACTAGCTATTGAACCCGTTCTACACCCGGGTGGTGAGCATTTTTATTGGTATATGGTCTCCCATGCTGGTATGTGCTGCCCCCCCTCCTGGTATTTGTGCTGCCCCCATCCTTTCCCCACCATCCTATCTTGGTATGCATGGAACCCCTCATCCCAATCCTGGTATGCATGGCACCCTCATCCGTATCCAGATATGCATGTGTAGCACCCTGAGGACTCGGCTGCTACAGGGGTATTGCACCTCGACCCAGAGGTGTGGTATTCCACTCCCGGGTAAGGATGGAGTGTGGAACTGAGCTTAGTAGGCTGCATGCACTACATACATCCCATTTCCGGGGGACAGAACAACGGTACTCCCACCAGTATATGTGCAGGTACGACAGCGTCTGTCCCTGACTGGAGTGGGAGGGGGGTGGAACATCCCAGTAGTGTAGGGGCAGATAGGGGGAGTAGTCTGGGTAAAGCTAGGAGCCCATTGGGTGCTGGTCACCTGGGTTCACACATAGAGGGAGTATATAAGGTGGGCACCATCTTAGAATAGGGTCTTTAGTCAGAGAGAGGAGGAGCAGAGCAGAGGAGCTCAGCCAGGAGGGCTGACAGGGAGCTGTGGCTCCGGCTGGGCCCAGCTCCAGAACAGAGCCTGCTGAGAGAGAGAGAGAGAGGAGTAAGAAGGACCCAGAGAGGAAACAAGAAGAGAACCCCAAGATCCCAGAATAAGGACAGAAGGGTGAAGGGTTGGCGGACAAGGGTACCGGATCCCAAGCTGGCAGAGGCCAAAACAAACCTTAGCCAGGAACCGGAGGTCGTGGTCAGGATCTGCCACGACCCTTACCAAATCCACTAGAAAGGCATACCAAGTATAGGGTCAGGGAGCCCAGAGGAGGCTTGACCACCAAGAGACCCGAGGGAGCTGGCCAAAAGTGGATCCCTGGTGGGAACGGCCAGAAGAAGGGAGAGTCAGAAAGGAGCTCAGGACCACGCTCCGGAATTGCCTGGGGGTTGGCCGAGTCCAGGACCTGGTGGACGCAGCACGGCTCGGGTGGTCACTCAAGGCCAGAGTGACTAAAAGGACACCAGTAAGTAAAAACCCTGAACTGCATCTCCCGACTCTGAGTCTTCTTACTGCACCATCACAACCCCCATCATCCACACCTGCTGCCCTGAGGCCATACCCCTCCCGTTGGGGGTTATACCATCACTGCTGCACATATACCACCGGCCTCAGCGGACTGCTCTGCAGCGGCGGCTTCAAAGCCGCACTCAACGGGTGGCGTAGTCGACACTTAACAACATCTACTGCCATAGATTGCCACTTAGTTTGACACCCTGGGCACGGACCGGGTCACCGCCACAAGGACTACTACCCCCATACAGATCCGGCTCCGGGTATCCCCTTGAACATGGCCCAGGGGGCGCGTCAACTTTTGGCGTAGTCGGCAGGATAACGTGCCCGCAACCACCGGGTACTGCGTGCCTGAAGAAAAGTTCGCATTTACCTCAAAAAGAAGTCTCCCGCCGGTTCCGGAGGGTCCCCGCCATCGGACGCCATCTCGGATCGGTTCCCGCCATTTGCCCGTCATCTGCAGTCTTTTCCCGCCATCTGCAGTGTTTCCCGCCACTGGGAAGCGATTCCCGCCATCTAAGAAGATTTCCCGCCCTGGCAGAGCGGACGCCATTATGGGCGTGCCACAGGGTGACAAGAGACCACCTCCCATCGTGGGCCAGGACCAAGAATGGCGCCAAAAACGAAGACCGCCCCCACCAGCAGAGACTGTAATGATTGAGATGTCCGTCAGCGTGGGGGGTCTGCCCCTGGAACTGACAATCACCAAGTTACCCCAGGACCGCCCTCAGTATGGGCGTATACAGAACAAAACAGAGAAGATGGGAGCAGCTTGGAGGAGTCTAGAGAGAACACACCCGGAGATGGAGGGAGAGTCAGGCAGCACCGACCCTGTGGTCAGGAGCCTGTTGCAGGCCGCCACTCCAGAAGGCCTGCTGGAGATCCTGGCGCAGCTCCCCGGAGATCGGGAGCGTGCACAGACCGCGCTGGAGGGCCTCGCACGGAAGATGGCCCGGGTACAGCAGGAAGCGCTGGCGGAGTGGAGCAAGGAGATGGCCCAGCAGGCTGGAACCCGCCAGCGAGGCCCGCCACCCACGACAAGGAGCATGTCCGCCTCTGAGGAAGGTGCAGGAGGGACGACGGCCGGAGACGACGCCGCGGAGGGAGTTGAAGAAAAGGGAGCAGGTAATGGGGACGACAACACCCCGTGCCCGATGGTCGCAAGCCTGCCCCAGCTCCCCGTCGCAGAGCCCGAGACCCCACTCACCACTCACGTTGCACCGTCACCGCTCCCGACTAGGCCTCAAACAGAAGCCGCGGCCACGCCCCCTGCTACGTCATGCGCCTCGACTCAGAGCGCGGCCAAGCAAGAAGCGCCCCCGGCCTGGTCGCAAGGCCAAGTACCCCCGGGCGCCGCCGTCTTCACAGCGCCCTCTACCTCCATCATGCCACCGGCCTGGTCGCAAGGCCTGGTAGACCCGGGCGCCGCAGCCTTTAAAGCGCCCTTTGTGTTCAGGCTACCTTCGGCCTGGACGCAAGGCCAGGAGCCCCTGGGCGCCGCAGACACCACAGCGCCCTCTGCCTCCACAGCACCCCGTCTGGGCGAAGACTGCTCCGCACAAAACACCACCCAGGACGGGCTGCTCTTCGTGTGGCCACCGGAGTACCACCATCCCCGACTCCGGAAAGAAAGACCCCTGTGCGAACCCTTGATCCCGGCTCCGGTGCCCGCCAAGATCACCCCACTCTCGTTGGAGGTAGCGCAGTTTGCGTGGAACCCCACTGGAGGAGACCTCATCGGGTTCACTCAAGAGGACCCGGACGGGTCTGAAGAATACAGGGAGGAAGCATCAGGAGGACGCCGTTATTAGAGTACGGTAAAAAAGAACTGTACATAGTTACCCGTAAGGGTATAAGAACTGCTGCTAATTTAAATATGTTCCCCGTTGGGACAAGTGTGAACTTAAACCCGTGTGTCCCCTATCCCTTAACAGGCTGAGGACTGTGAACAGCCATTCCTTTTCCCCACTGGCCGAGGACTGAGAGCGGCCATATACCTTGTAAATAGTTGCGCTTCTTAAAGCGCCCCCTACTGGTTTTATAAGGAACTGTGTTTTTCCCAGAAGAGACTGTTGCACTTTACCCGGTCACAAGTTGCACCGTGGCCGGAGGAACAAGAATGTTAATAATGAAAAGTTTTATATGAAGAGTTTTATGCTGCTGATAATATATATAGTGTTTTATATGTTTATGATGTTTTGAAAAAAAAAATTGTATGTTTTTGGATATTTTATTCTTTTACAGCCCGAGGACGTGCTGTGATTTACCAGGGGGGAATGTAGCACCCTGAGGACTCTGCTGCTACAGGGGTATTGCACCTCGACCCAGAGGTGTGGTATTCCACTCCCGGGTAAGGATGGAGTGTGGAACTGAGCTTAGTAGGCTGCATGCACTACATACATCCCATTTCCGGGGGACAGAACAACGGTACTCCCACCAGTATATGTGCAGGTACGACAGCGTCTGTCCCTGGCTGGAGTGGGAGGGGGGTGGAACATCCCAGTAGTGTAGGGGCAGATAGGGGGAGTAGTCTGGGTAAAGCTAGGAGCCCATTGGGTGCTGGTCACCTGGGTTCACACATAGAGGGAGTATATAAGGTGGGCACCATCTTAGAATAGGGTCTTTAGTCAGAGAGAGGAGGAGCAGAGCAGAGGAGCTCAGCCAGGAGGGCTGACAGGGAGCTGTGGCTCCGGCTGGGCCCAGCTCCAGAACAGAGCCTGCTGAGAGAGAGAGAGAGAGGAGTAAGAAGGACCCAGAGAGGAAACAAGAAGAGAACCCCAAGATCCCAGAATAAGGACAGAAGGGTGAAGGGTTGGCGGACAAGGGTACCGGATCCCAAGCTGGCAGAGGCCAAAACAAACCTTAGCCAGGAACCGGAGGTCGTGGTCAGGATCTGCCACGACCCTCACCAAATCCACTAGAAAGGCATACCAAGTATAGGGTCAGGGAGCCCAGAGGAGGCTTGACCACCAAGAGACCCAAGGGAGCTGGCCAAAAGTGGATCCCTGGTGGGAACGGCCAGAAGAAGGGAGAGTCAGAAAGGAGCTCAGGACCACGCTCCGGATTTGCCTGGGGGTTGGCCGAGTCCAGGACCTGGTGGACGCAGCACGGCTCGGGTGGTCACTCAAGGCCAGAGTGACTAAAAGGACACCAGTAAGTAAAAACCCTGAACTGCATCTCCCGACTCTGAGTCTTCTTACTGCACCATCACAACCCCCATCATCCACACCTGCTGCCCTGAGGCCATACCCCTCCCGTTGGGGGTTATACCATCACTGCTGCAAATATACCACCGGCCTCAGCGGACTGCTCTGCAGCGGCGGCTTCAAAGCCGCACTCAACGGGTGGCGTAGTCGACACTTAACAACATCTACTGCCATAGACTGCCACTTAGTTTGACACCCTGGGCACGGACCGGGTCACCGCCACAAGGACTACTACCCCCATACAGATCCGGGTATCCCCTTGAACATGGCCCAGGGGGCGCGTCACATGGCACCCCTCATCTCTATCCTGGTATGCATGGCACACCTCATCCCCTATCCTGGTATGTATGGCACCCCTCACTCCCAATACTGGTATGCATGGCACCCCTCACCCCCAATCCTGGTATGCATGGCATTCCTCACCCCCAATCCTGGTATGCATGGCAGCCCTCAAGCCCAACCCTGGAAGGCATGGCACCCCTCACCCCCAATCCTGGTATCTTTGGTACTCCTCATCCCTATCCTGGTATGCATGGGCCCCTCATCCCCAATCCTGGTATACATGGTACCCCTCATCCCTATCCTGGTATGCATGGTACCCCTCATACCTATTCTGGTATCTATGGTACCCCTCATCCTGGTATGCATGGCTCCCTCATCCCCAATCCTGGTATGCATGGCTCCCTAATCCCCAATCATGGTATGCATGGCACCCCTCATCCCCAATCCTGGTATGCATGGGCCCCTCATCCCCCAATCCTGGTATGCATGGCCCCCTCATCCCCAATTCTGGTATGCATGGTCCCTTCATCCTCAATCCTGGTATGCATGGCACCACTCATCCCCAATCCTGGTATGCATGGCACCCCTCATCCCCAATCCTGGTATGCATGGCTCCCTCATCCCAAATCCTAGTATGCATGGCTCCCTCATTCCAAATCCTGATATGCATGGCACCCCTCATCCACAATCCTGGTATGCATGGCTCCGTCATCCCCAATCTTGGTATGTATGGCTCCCTCACCCCCATCCTGGTATGCATGGCACTCCTCATCCCTATCCTGGTATGCATGGCACCCCTCACCCCCAATCCTGGTATGCATGGCATTCCTCACCCCCAATCCTGGTATGCATGGCAGCCGTCAAGCCCAACCCTGGAAGGCATGGTACCCCTCATCCCCAATCCTGGTATGCATGGCACCCCTCACCCCCAATCCTGGTATCTTTGGTACTCCTCATCCCTATCCTGGTATGCATGGGCCCCTCATCCCCAATCCTGGTATACATGGTACCCCTCATCCCTATCCTGGTATGCATGGTACCCCTCATCCCTATTCTGGTATCTATGGTACCCCTCATCCTGGTATGCATGGCTCCCTCATCCCCAATCCTGGTATGCATGGCTCCCTAATCCCCAATCCTGGTATGCATGGCACCCCTCATCCCCAATCCTGGTATGCATGGGCCCCTCATCCCCCAATCCTGGTATGCATGGCCCCCTCATCCCCAATTCTGGTATGCATGGTCCCTTCATCCCCAATCCTGGTATGCATGGCACCACTCATCCCCAATCCTGGTATGCATGGCACCCCTCATCCCCAATCCTGGTATGCATGGCTCCCTCATCCCAAATCCTAGTATGCATGGCTCCCTCATCCCAAATCCTGATATGCATGGCACCCCTCATCCACAATCCTGGTATGCATGGCTCCGTCATCCCCAATCTTGGTATGTATGGCTCCCTCACCCCCATCCTGGTATGCATGGCACTCCTCATCAATATTGTAGCGTCGGCGACCCTGCCCCCCGCTAGGCAGGGACGCTGTTCCCCTCACCTCTCCGCTCCGAGTCCGGCGTCCTCCTCCCGCTCTGCTGGCAGCGCGCGCTCCTTCCCGGCCATGGTGCTTAGGGCGCGCGCTCCCCCCCCCTCTTAAAGGGGCCGCGCGCGCCGTCCTAAGGAGTCCCCGGCCAATGGCCGGAGGACTTCACCATATATAAGGCACCTCCTCCAAAATGGAGGTGCCCGAGCAATGTTGTAGCACTGTTCACTACTCTGCTTCAGCCCTCAGGTCCCGTTTCCAGTTACCTGCCAGTTACCTGCCAGTTTCCTGCCAGTTTGCTGTCTGATTCCTGCCTGTTATCCGCTTACCTGCTTGCTAGCCTGAGGTCCGACGGTCTGCCTTCCGACACCTGTCAGTCTGTCTATGGACCAGCTTGCCCGCTCACCTGGGAGCGCTCACCTGCTACCAGTCTGCTAGCCTACCTGGAGGATCCGCCGTCACGTGCTGTGACCACCTGCCAGTCCAGAGACTCTTGCCCGCTCACCTGGGAGCGCTCATCTGCCATCTGCCTGCTAGCCTACCTGGAGGCTCAGCCGTCACAGGTCGTACCTACTGTTTACCCAGAGACTGTCCCGGTCACTTGCTGTGATCTCCTGCCCGTTTACCCAGAGACTGCCCCGGTCACTTGCTGTGACCTCCTGCCCGTTTACCCAGAGACTGTCCCGGTCACTTGCCGTGACCTCCTGCCCGTTTACCCAGAGACTGTCCCGGTCACCTGCTGTGACTACCTGCCCGCCTTCCCTGGTCACCACCCGCTTCCTTACAAGAACCGCCCCCTTGTATAGTTGCTCAGAGGTTCCGCCTCCCAGACCCGTTACAGTTTGCTCGGGCCATGGAACCCGGTGGTACCCAAGCTCCCTCGCTCTCGGACCTATGTCATGAACTGTCCCGTCAGAGGTCCCAACAGGAGTCCATCCTGGGTCACCTGCGGAATGTCAACTCTCGCCTGTACACTCTGACTGCTCCACCAGCAACCACCGCTAGTGTCATGACTCGCAACCCAGCAGCGCCGCTGCTCACCAATACCATGGTATCCTGTCCTGGACCCCGGCTTTCCGCACCTCCTCGCTTCGGAGGTGACTCCGCTCAAGCTCGGGGCTTCATAAACCAGTGCACCCTGCACTTCGAACTCTTGTCCCACCAGTTTATTTCCGACCGGTCCAAAGTGGCCTTTATCATGTCCCACCTCACGGGGGAGGCTCTGGCTTGGCTGAATCCTCTATGGGAGAGAGGAGACCCCCTGGTGTCCGACTTGTCAGCCTTTCTCACGGCTTTCCGGAAAGTCTTCGATGAACCCGGACGGAAGACCTCATCCGCATCGTCTCTGCTACGCCTCCGTCAGGGAGATCTCACCGTGGGCCAATATGCCATACGGTTCCGTACCCTTGCCTCGGAGCTGGCCTGGGATAACGACGCTCTGGTGTCTGTCTTCTGGGAGGGTCTGTCCGGCCGTATTAAAGATGAACTCGCCGGTCGGGACATTCCTACCACTCTCGACGACTTAATAACTCTTGCCACCCGGATTGACCTACGGTTCCAGGAGCGCGCCAAAGAGGTCTCTTGTGAGAGGTTTCCACGTCTAGCTCCCATCTTCCAGAAACCCGTTACTCCCTCCGTTTCTCCCCAGGCACACTCTCCTGAGCCTATGCAGGTCGACCAGACCAAGATGGTCAAAACCCGTCAAGACTTATGCCGTGCAGAGGGGAGCTGCTTCTACTGTGGCAGTAAGGAGCACCGGATCCGTACCTGCCCGGAGAGGTCGGGAAACGCCTGTGTCTAGGATCGCTCAGAGAGGTCGTCCTAGACAAGAATAAATCCTCTCCATCTCTGCTGTTGTCAGTCTCAATCGTCTGCGGGGAGAACCGTTATTTCGAACTAGCCCAACTTGACTCTTGAGCAGCCGGGAATCTTATTTCACAGTCCCTGGTAGAAAAATACCGCATCCCCACCAAACCTCTGGCTGTACCCTTATCTGTCGCTGCTGTGGATGGGGGCCTCTAACCACGTCCCATCCAACTCATCACCCAATCCATTACTCTGCAGGTGGGAATGCTGCATTCTGAGAGTATCTCCTTTCATGTTCTGCCTGGACTCTCTCACGCCCTCTTGCTAGGCCTACCTTGGCTCCAGAGACATGCACCCGTGCTTGACTGGCAGACCGGAGAAGTCCTTCGCTGGGGACAGGACTGCCATAAGACTTGTTTGGTTCCCGTCCATCCCGTCCGTCCTTCTCCTACCCCAGCTAATCTACCTGGACTTCCGATTCCTTATTGGTCATATGCTGATGTCTTTAATAAAAAGGAGGCAGAGACATTACCCCCTCATAGACCATACGACTGCCCTATCGACCTGTTACCCGGTACTACTCCTCCCCATGGGCGTATTTACCCATTGTCCGCTGCTGAGACCCGGTCTATGTCCGAATATATTGAGGAGAATCTGGCCCGGGGATTTATCCGGAAATCTACCTCCCCGGCAGGAGCAGGCTTCTTCTTCGTTAAAAAGAAGGACGGCTCTCTCCGTCCCTGTATAGACTATAGAGGCCTAAACCAGATCACGGTGAAGAATAAGTACCCCCTTCCGCTCATTCCAGAATTATTTGATCGTCTGAGGGGGGCTAGAATCTTCACCAAACTGGACCTCCGTGGGGCGTACAACCTGGTCCGTATCCGTCAGGGGGATGAATGGAAGACGGCATTCAACACCCGGGACGGCCACTATGAATATCTGGTAATGCCCTTCGGTCTCTGTAACGCTCCCGCCGTCTTTCAAGAGTTGGTCAATGACATCTTCCGGGACCTTCTCTACTCCTGCGTGGTGGTGTACCTGGACGACATCTTGGTCTTCTCTCCGGATCTCCAGACTCACCGGAGGGATGTTCGTCAGGTCCTGCTCAGGCTCAGGCAGAATCACCTCTTCGCTAAATATGAGAAGTGCCTCTTTGAGCAGACCTCGCTTCCGTTTTTGGGCTACATAATTTCTCAGACCAGCCTACGAATGGATCCTGAGAAACTGTCTGCCATCGAGAAGTGGCCTCGACCGGAGGGGTTGAAGGCCATTCAGCGGTTCCTGGGCTTCGCCAACTACTACCGCCTCTTCATACCACACTTCTCTTCCCGGACTGCCCCAATTTCCGCGCTCACCCGTAAGGGCACTAATCCCAGAGAGTGGCCGCCCGAAGCAGAGGAGGCCTTTCTTTCCTTAAAACAGGCCGGTGCTGCATCGCCCAGATGGCAACAAGCAGTTCTTCCTGGAAGTTGACGACTCCTCCTCTGGAGCCGGAGCGGTACTTACCCAAAAATCGTCTTCCGGGAGAATGGTAACTTGTGGCTTCTTCTCCAAACTCTTCTCCCCTTCGGAGCGCAACTATTCCATAGGAGATCGAGAGTTATTGGCCATCAAGCTGGCATTGGAGGAGTGGCGTTACCTGCTCGAAGGGGCTCTTCACCCGGTAATAATTTACACTGACCACAAGAACTTGGCTTACCTCCAGCATGCCCAGAGACTTAACCCGCGCCAAGCCTGGTGGTCCTTGTTTTTTGCTCGCTTTGATTTTATTCTTCATTTTCGCCCGGCTGACAAAAACATCAAGGCGGACGCCTTGTCCCGATCCTTTCTGGTGTCTGATCTCGAGGAAGAACCTAAACACATCATCGATCCCGCCAGAGTAATGCAGGTGGCTCCCGTGAGTCTAAATCGTCTCCCTCCCGGTAAGACGTTCGTATCGGTACCTGATCGGGAGAAGATTCTACACTGGGGTCACTCGTCTAAACTAGCTGGCCACGCCGGTCAGAAAAAGACCCTCCAGCTTATTACCCGGCACTACTGGTGGCCTACCCTGCACAAGGACGTAATAGACTTTGTTTCTGCCTGTGTGTCCTGCGCCCGCAACAGGGTTCCGAGACATCTGCCAGCCGGTCGCCTCCTTCCGCTTCCTGTACCTGCTGCCCCCTGGCAGCATATAGCTATGGACTTCATAACTGACCTCCCCGTCTCTGCCGGTTGTACGGTCATTTGGGTGGTCGCTGACCGCTTTTCCAAGATGGCTCATTTCGTTCCCCTGCCAGGCCTCCCGTCTGCACCCGAGCTGGCTAAAGACTTTATCTGCCACATCTTCCGTCTTCATGGCCTGCCCCTCCACATCGTGTTGGATCGTGGGGTACAGTTCACCTCACGCTTCTGGAGAGCCACTTGTAAACTGCTGGACGTCATCCTGGACTTCTCCTCCGCTTACCACCCACAGTCCAATGGTCAAGTGGAGCGGATCAATCAGAACCTGACCAGTTACCTCCGGCACTTCGTTAATGCCCACCATTCTGACTGGGTGGATCTCCTGCCATGGGCCGAGTTCTCTTACAATAACCACGAGAGCGAATCTTCCTCCAAATCCCCGTTTTTTGTAGTCTTCGGTCAGCATCCTCGGATCCCATTTCCCGTCTCCACCTCGGTGGATAATCCGGCTGCGGAATCTCTCGTTAACAAATTTTCCTCCATTTGGGAGAGTACCCGATCCGCACTCCTTCAGTCGTCCGAGCGGATGAAAAGACACGCTGACAAAAAACGTCTGGATCCTCCTCAATTCTGTCCTGGGGATAAAGTCTGGCTCTCGTCCAAGTATGTCCGGCTCAAGATTCCTTCCTATAAGTTAGGGCCTCGGTTCATCGGTGCTCTGGAGGTTATCAGTCAGATCAACCCGGTGGCCTATAAATTGAAACTCCCGGCCAACCTACGGATCCCTAACTCCTTCCATGTATCTCTCCTCAAACCCGTGGTACTTAACTCTTTTTCCAAGTCTACAGGTACGCCTCCTGCTCCGGTTTCTGCTGAAGACGAGTTTGAGGTAGAGAACATTCTGGCCACCAAAAGGGTAAGAGGAAAGACCTTTTTTCTAGTAGATTGGAAGGGGTTTGGTCCTGAGGAGAGAACGTGGGAGCCCTGGGAGAACATCCATGCCCCTCTCATCCTTGCTAAATTTCAGTCTGGCCTAAAAAAGGGGGGGCCTAAAGGGGGGGGGTACTGTAGCGTCGGCGTCCCTGCCCCCTGCTAGGCAGGGACGCTGTTCCCCTCACCTCTCCGCTCCGAGTCCGGCGTCCTCCTCCCGCTCTGCTGGCAGCGCGCGCTCCTTTCCGGCCACGGTGCTTAGGGCGCGCGCGCGCTCCCCCCCCCTCTTAAAGGGGCCGCGCGTCCCGTCCTAAGGAGTCCCCGGCCAATGGCCGGAGGACTTCACCATATATAAGGCACCTCCTCCAAAATGGAGGTGCCCGAGCAATGTTGTAGCACTGTTCACTACTCTGCTTCAGCCCTCAGGTCCCGTTTCCAGTTACCTGCCAGTTACCTGCCAGTTTCCTGCCAGTTTGCTGTCTGATTCCTGCCTGTTATCCGCTTACCTGCTTGCTAGCCTGAGGTCCGACGGTCTGCCTTCCGACACCTGTCAGTCTGTCTATGGACCAGCTTGCCCGCTCACCTGGGAGCGCTCACCTGCTACCAGTCTGCTAGCCTACCTGGAGGCTCCGCCGTCACGTGCTGTGACCACCTGCCAGTCCAGAGACTCTTGCCCGCTCACCTGGGAGCGCTCATCTGCCATCTGCCTGCTAGCCTACCTGGAGGCTCAGCCGTCACAGGTCGTACCTACCGTTTACCCAGAGACTGTCCCGGTCACTTGCTGTGATCTCCTGCCCGTTTACCCAGAGACTGCCCCGGTCACTTGCTGTGACCTCCTGCCCGTTTACCCAGAGACTGTCCCGGTCACTTGCCGTGACCTCCTGCCCGTTTACCCAGAGACTGTCCTGGTCACCTGCTGTGACTACCTGCCCGCCTTCCCTGGTCACCACCCGTTTCCTTACAAGGACCGCCCCCTTGTATAGTTGCTCAGAGGTTCCGCCTCCCAGACCCGTTACACCTATCCTGGTATGCATGGCCCCCTCATCCCCAATTCTGGTATGCATGGTCCCCTCTTCCCCAATCCTGGTATGCATGGCACCCCTCATCCCCAATCCTGGTATGGATGGCACCCTCATCCCCAATCCTGGTATGCATGGCTCCCTCATCCCACATCCTGGTATGGATGTCTCCCTCATCCCCAATCCTGGTATGCATGACTCCGTCATCCCCAATCCTGGTATGTATGGCTCCCTCACCCCCATCCTGGTATGCATGGCTCTCCTCATCCCTATCCTGGTATGCATGGCCCCCTCATCCCCAATTCTGGTATGCATGGTCCCCTCATCCCCAATCCTGGTATGCATGGTACCCCTCATGCTGAGATGCATGGCACCCCTCATCCCTATTCTGGCATGTATGGTACCCCTCATCCTGGTATGCAAGGCTTCCTCATCCCCAATCCTGGTATGCATGGCTCCCTCATCCCCAATCCTGGTATGCATGGCTCCCTCATTCCCAATCCTGGTATGCATGGCACCCCTCATCCCCAGTCCTGGTATGCATGGCTCCCTCATCCCAAATCCTGGTATGCATGTCTCCCTCATCCCAAATCCTGGTATGCATGGCACCCCTCATCCTCAATCCTGGTATGCATGGCTCCATCATCCCCAATCCTGCTATGTATGGCTCCCTCACCCCCACCCTGGTATGCATGGCACTCCTCATCCCTATCCTGGTATGCATGGCCCCCTCATCCCCAATTCTGGCATGCATGGTCCCCTTATCCCCAATCCTGGTATGCATGGCACCCCTCATCCCCAATCCTGGTATGCATGGCTCCCTCATCCCAAATCCTGGTATGCATGGCTCCCTCATCCCAAATCCTGGTATGCATGGCACCCCTCATCTCCAATCCTGGTATGCATGGCTCCGTCATCCCCAATCCTGGTATACATGGTACCCTTACCCCTCATCCTGAGATGCATGGCACCCCTCATCCCTATTCTGGTATGTATGGTACCCCTCATCCTGGTATGCATGGCACCCCTCATCCGAATTCTGGTATGTATGGCCTCCTCATCCCAGAAACCTGGTATGCATGGCACCCAATCCCTCATCCTAGTATGCATGGCACCCCTCATCTTTATCCTGGTATGCATGGTACCCCTCATCCCTATTCTGGTATGCATGGTACCCCTCATCCTGGTATGCCTGACACCTCATCCTGGTATGCATGGTACCCCGCATTCCTATCCTGGTATTTATGGTACCCCTCATCCCTATTCTGGTATGCATGGCACCCCTCACCCCCCAATCCTGGTATGCATGGTCCCCTCACCCCCCAATCCTGGTATGCATGGTCCCCTCACCCCTCAATCCTGGTATGCATGATCCCCTCATCCCATAATAATGGTATGTGTGGTACCCCTCATCCTGGTATGCATGGTCCCCTCACCCCCCAATCCTGGTATGTGTGGTACCCCTCACCCCCCAATCCTGCTATGTGTGGTACCCCTCATCCCACAATCCTGGTGTGTGTGGCTCCCTCATCTCTTTCACGCTGTACACACATACAAAAAAAATAAACACTTATACTCACCTTTCTTCCCTGTGCTCCTGCGCTGCTGTGTCCTGTTTTGCCGGAGGCCGGGGGAGGAGTGTGGTGCCGGAGTATGAGCGTGCCCATACCGCTCTGTCCGATGCCATTTTGCTGAAGACACACTGAAAATGTGTCTTCAGTAAAATGGCGCCGGATAGCGCTATGCGCATGCGCTGATCCGAAACCTCACTCCTGCCCCGGTCTCTGGCGAAGAGAGGCGCTGCGGCAACGCTCCTCCCGGTCAAGTAAGTATGTAAGTATGGCGCCGGAGATCGCGGTATGCGTTCAATGTCTAAAAATACCGTGATCTCCGGCACCATACACTCCTCTTACCTGTAAAGGTTGGATGCGTACTTCTGTCTGGAGCCAGACCGCGCGTCGCGCATGCGCAGTCTATCGAGGCTTCAGACAGAGATACATATCCCCCATTATATTATATCTAGTACAATGCCAAAGGTTTCACTTCTTACATTACATGAGCGATATTTATTGTAAATTCCACAATATTTCAGAAACCGGCGAACCGCTCCACACAATATACTGGCCCCCATAAAATGCTCCATACAGAATATTGACTCCCATAAAATGCTCCATAGGGAATACTGGCTCCCATATAACGGGCCATACGGAATATTGGCCCCCATAAAATGCTCCGTACAGGATGCTGGCCCCCATAAAACGCTGCATACAGGATACTGGCCCCCATATAATGCTCCATGCAGGCTGTTCCCTGCCACATAATGCCCTATGCAAGCTGTTCCCCCCATATAATGCCCCATGCAGGGTGTCACCCCTCATATAATGCCCCATGCAGGATGTCACCTTTCCCCCCCATATAATGCCCCATGCAGGATGTCACCCCCCTATATAAATATAGAAATAGAAAAAACTGATGGCACTTCCAGTACAAGAAATAGGTGTGAACAGGAGCTTACTAGGGAGAGCTACCTCCATATACAATTAACAAACAAAGTAGCACTCTGTAACGCTTAGTATATAATTATGAAGTATGAAATATGAATAGCATTACTGCTGTGGAATATAGAAATAAATGAGAAATCTTAGCGCATAAATTGGCCAATTCATGTGTACCTGACAGCTGCGATAAGGCGTTTCTCGATGTCAGGACCCTACCAATGTGAATACCTCTCTATGGGACATCCGTCTGATTATGTGTGGGAAAGTAAGATCCTACTGCAATTAAAACCACCTGCGGCATCAGGGTGGAGTGCTCAGTCAAAGCTTAAACATAGAAACAGTAAAAACTGACGGCACTTCCAATACAAGAAATAGGTATATAATGCCCCATGCAGGATGTCCCTTTCCCCCCCATATAATCACCCAGCCATCTCCTGGTGAGGTGAGCAGCTGCTAATTTAGCCACAAGCAGCTCCCACAATGCCCCTCACCTGATGGTTTAGTGTGCCCTATATATTTAGAAGCTCCTTAAGGGGTGCACGCATGCTGGGTTGTGCATGCGTCTTCTTGTGCAAAGTGGCTTCGGAGATAAGTGGCAGTTATTTCAGAGGCAGTTAGTCAAGGCAGGAGTCAGGTAACCAACACTTTGACCACTTACTCTCTTTTAACTATGTTTCTGTTAGCTCTCACTTTTTCCTCTATAGTCCTCCACTTTCTAGTAACCCCTCAAATCCCTACACCTAGTAAGGAACTGTTCATCTCTCCCTCCATCCTCCCCATTCATCTCACCTCCTCCTCAGAATTATTCCTTAACATTCAATCCAGGATCTCCAAACACAGACAGCCACCTCATGCTCTCTCTTGTTCCCACCTGCTAACACTTTCTCTGCTCTTCCTCACTGCTGGAGATATCTCTCCAAATCCTGGTCCTCCTCGCCATATCCCCACAGTTACTTCTACCTTCTATCCACGACCTTCCACAAACTGTCGCAACCCTTCTAACCTCATACCCATCCAACTAATCCCCACTTCCTCAGTTGCACTAACAGGAGCTCTATGGAAAGCTCGCTCTTTCTGCAACAAACTTTCCTTCATCCACGATCTTTTCATTACTAACAAACTCTCCTTCCTCGTCATCACCAAAACCTGGCTCACCCCCTCTGACCTCTGACACAGCCTCCCCAGCTGCACTTTCGTATGGCGGATTCCACCTTTCCCACACCCCCCGCCCCAACGGCAAACATGGTGGAGGCGTAGGTTTTCTCCTGTCAGATACCTGCGCTTTCACCCAAATGCCACCCTCCGTTACACTCCCCTCTTTTGAGGTGCACTGTGTGAGCATCTATTCCCCCTCTGACCTCCAACTAGCCGTCATCTACCGATCCCCAGGGCTACCCACCACTTTCTTAGACCACTTCACCACCTGGCTGCTTTACTTCCTTTCCGCTGACATCCCCACTATCATAATGGGTGACTTCATCATCCCCAATGACACTTCCCACTCGTCTGTCTCTAAGTTCCTATCCCTCACTTCCTCCTTCGGCCTTACTCAATCGTCTTCTGCAGCTACTCATAAAGATGGCCACACACTGGACCTCATCTTCACCCGCCTCTGTTCCCTATCTAACCTCTCTAACTCACCCCTCCCTCTCTCTGACCATAACCTCCTCACATTCTCTACCCTCTTCTCTCCAGGTGCACAATCCCCACTCCACAAACTTACACACGCTCGCAGAAACCTCAAACACCTTGAGCTACACTCACTCTCTGAATCCCTCCTCCCTCTTACAGACATAAATTCCTTACACAAGCAGATGTTTCTGCCACTTTATATGACACCACAATAGCTGCAGCTCTCAACTTGATCGCCCCTCTCACACATACCAAAGCTTGCACAATCAACAGGCAACCCTGATACACCAAACTTACTAAAGAACTGCAACGGGCCTCCAGGCTTGCGGAGCGGAGATGGAAAAGGTCCCACTCCATCGAGCACTTCATCGCATTCAAACAATCCCTCACTATTTTTAAGTCCACACTGCAGCAAAACAAACATACTTCTCATCTCTCATATCCTCCCTGTCCCACAACCCTAAACAGCTATTTAACACTTTCAATTCTCTCCTCCGTCCCCCAGCACCTCCTCCCTCTTCTCTCATCTCAGCCGAAGACTTTGCCTCATTCTTCAAGCAGAAGATTGACACCATCAGACAAAGCTTTTGCCTAAAGTCCGCACAACCCCTCCTCATATCTACTCAACGTTCCTCCTCCAAACCCCACTTCTCCACCATTACAGAAGGTCAAGTCTCCTCTTTACTCTCCAAATCACACCTCACCACCTGCGAACTTGACACAATCCCATCCCTAACCTTACCACAGTCTTCATCCCAACCCTAACCCACCTCTTCAACCTGTCACTAACAACCGGTGTCTTCCCCTCATGTTTCAAACATGCCTCAATCACACCCATCCTCAAAAAGCCCTCCCTTGACCCATCCTCTCTGACTAGCTACCGCCCCATATCACTTCTCCCCTATGCCTCAAAACTACTAGAACAACATGTCCACCCACCTCCCCTCCTGTTCCCTCTTTGAACGCCTACAATCTGGCCTCCGACCGCATCACTCGACTGAAACTGCCCTGACCAAAGTCACCAACGACCTACTAACCGCCAAATCCAAGCGACACTACTCCATCCTCCTCATTCTGGACCTGTCATCTGCCTTCGACACAGTGGACCATTCCCTCTTACTACAGATTCTCTCATCTCTTGGTATCACAGACTTGGCCCTGTCCTGAATCTCCTCATACCTAAGAGACAGGACATTCAGCGTCTCCCACTCACGCACCACCTCCTCATCTGGCCCCCTATCTGTCGGTGTCCCCCAAGGTTTAG
Source organism: Phyllobates terribilis (assembly GCF_046119375.1). NCBI lineage: Eukaryota > Metazoa > Chordata > Amphibia > Anura > Dendrobatidae > Phyllobates > Phyllobates terribilis. Next base: position 945,751,313 of record NW_027362762.1, read on the forward strand.
TTCTAGGACCTTTGCTCTTCTCCATCTACACCTTTGGTCTGGGACAGCTCATAGAGTCCCACGGCTTTCAGTATCACCTCTATGCTGATGACACACAGATCTACCTCTCTGGACCCGATATCTCCTCACTACTAACCAAAATCCCACAATGTCTGTCTGCCATCTCATCCTTCTTTTCTGCCAGATTTCTAAAACTTAACATGGATAAAACAGAGTTCATCATTTGTCCACCCTCTCATTCATATCCCCCATCTGACCTATCCATCAACGTCAATGGCTGTCCACTCTCCCCAGTCCCACAAGCTCGCTGCCTTGGGGTAACCCTGGACTCTGATCTCTCCTTCAAACCACATATCCAAGCCCTTTCCACTTCCTGCTGACTCCAACTCAAAAATATCTCCCGGATCCGTGCATTCCTCAGCAAAGACTCTGAAAAATCACTAGTGCATGCCCTCATCATCTCCCGCCTTGACTACTGCAACCTCCTGCTCTGTGGTCTCCCTTCCAACACTCTCGCACCCCTCCAATCTATCCTAAACTCTGCTGCCCGACTAATCCACCTGTCCCCCCACTATTCCCCGGCCTCTCCCCTCTGTCAATCCCTTCACTGGCTCCCCATTGCCCAGAGACTCAAGTTCAAAACCCTAACCATGACATACAAAGCCATCCACAACCTGTCTCCTCCACACATCTGTGATCTAGTCTCCCCGTACTTACCTGCATGCAACCTCTGATCCTCACAGGGATCTCCTTCTCTACTCCCTTCTTATCTCCTCTTTCCACAATCGCATGCAAGATTTCTCCCGCGCATCCCCCCTACTCTGGAACTCTCTACCCCAACACATCAGACTTTCGTCTACCATGGAAGCCTTCAAAAGAAACCTGAAGACCTACCTCTTCCGACAAGCCTACAACCTGCAGTAACCACCGCCCCACCACATTACTGCATGACCTCCTCTACCCTCACCTATATCCTCACCCATCGCTTGTAGACTGTGAGCCCTCGCGGGCAGGGTCCTCGCTCCTCCTGTACCAGTCGCTGACTCGTTTTGTTAAGATTATGTAAATGTTTTTGCTATGTATATCCCTATCACATGTAAAGTGCCATATAATAAATGGCGCTATAATAATAAATAAAAAATAAATATAATGCCCCATGCAGGATGTCACCCCCCCCCATATAATGCCCCATGCAGGATGTCCCTCCTCCCCATATAATGCCCCATGCAGGATGTCACCCCCCCATATAATGCCCCATGCAGGATGTCACCCCCCCATATAATGCCCCATGCAGGATGTCACCCCCCCATATAATGCCCCATGCAGGATGTCCCTCCCCCCCCCCATATAATGCCCGATGCAGGATGTCACCCCCCCATATAATGCCCCATGCAGGATGTTACCCCCCCCATATAATGCCCCATGCCTCCATACATTAAAAAAAAAAATCAAATACTCAACTCACTCCTCACCTGCTGCTGCTGCTCAGGTCCAGACTCCAGAGTTGCCGGCGTCGTCTCGCTCTGCGCTGCTGTGATGGCTCAAGGGAGGACATGGTGGAAAGACATCATCGCGCCCTCTGACCTGAGACGTCACAGGGAGCGCAGAGCAGGAGACAGCGGATATGCGGAGGCACGGGGAGAGGTAAGTATCCGGCTGCCGGGGCCCTGAGTGAGCGGCGGAGAAGGGCGGGGGCGCTGGCACCGCTCTCCTCCGCCCATAGGCCGGCGGGGAGCCCAACCGCGAGTGGCCCCCCGCCTGCTCAGGGCCCCGGCACTTGCCCGGGTGCACTGGGTGCTGACGCCGCCCCTGATGGTGCCCCCTGATGTTACATACTAGTTATGCTGCCCCTGGTGTTGCATACCTGTTATGGCTCCCCATGGTGTTATCTACTTGTTATGTTGTCCCCTGGTGTTACATATTTGTAATGGCGCCCCCTGGTGTTATTATTATTATTATTTATTATTATAGCGCCATTTATTCCATGGTGCTTTACATGTGAAAGGGGTATACATAGCAGAAACAATTACAAAAATCTTGAACAATACAAGTTGGCGACTGGTACAGGAGGAGCGAGGACCCTGCCCGTGAGGGCTCACAGTCTTCAAGGGATGGGTGAGGATACAGTAGGTGAGGGTAGAATATTCTTATTATGGTGTCCCCTGGTGCTACATACTTGTTATGGCTCTCCCTGGTGTTACATACTATTTATGGCGCCCCCTGGTGTTATAGTCTTATTATGGTGCCCCATTGTGTTACATACTTGTTATGGCGGCCCCTTGTGTTACATACTTGTTATGGCTCCCCCTGGTGTTATATTCTTATTATGGCGCCCCCTTGTGTTACATACTAGTTATGAAGCCCCCTGATGTTACATACTTGTTATGGCTCCCCCAGGTGTTATATTCTTATTATGGCGCCCCCTGGTGTTATATACTTGTTATGGCACCGCCCTGGTGTTACATACTTGTTACGGCTCCCCCTGGTGTTACATACTTGTTATGGCGCCCCCAGGTGTTATATTCTTATTATGGCGCCCCCTTGTGTTATATACTTGTTATGGCACCGCCCTAGTGTTACATACTTGTTATGGCTCCCCCTGGTGTTACATACTTGTTATGGAGCCCTCTGGTGTTACATACTTGTTATGGCTCCCCCTGGTGTTACATACTTGTTATGGCGCCTGCTGGTGTTACATACTTGTTATTGCACCCCCTGGTGTTACACATTTGTTATGGCACCCCCTGGTGTTACATACTTGTTATGGCTCCCCCTGGGGTTACACACCTGTTATGGCACCCCTGGTGTTACATACTAGTTATGAAGCCCCCTGGTGTTACATACTTGTTATGGCGCTCCCTGGTGTTACATACTTGTTATGGCGCCTCCTGGTGTTATATTCTTATTATGACGCCCCCTGGTGTTACACATTTGTTATGTCACCCCCTGGTGTTACATACTTGTTATGGCGCCCCCTGGTGTTACAAACTTGTTATAGCTCCCCTGGTGTTACATACTTATTATGTATACAAATGGCCTCTTCAGAGAAAGAGGAAACTTGAACTCTATAGCGCCACCTATTGGAAGCAGCAATCCTACAGGTCATAATTCACCCTTTAACGAGCCTTGCAAAATGACTTATTATAAAAGCCAAATCAAAATTTAAATTTGTGGACACGGTGTTTCGGGCTGTTGGCCCTCATCAGTGCAAAGTATGAGATCTGGTTTGGCTAGGTGAGAGGCTCTGGATATGGTTATTCTTCATGCTTCATTGGGTACTATATGGTGTATGTGTGGCGCCCCTGCGGGTTGTGGCGCCCCTGCGGGTTCAGTCGCCACCGAGGTACTGCATCTCACCCAGAGGTGTGGTACCCCACTCTCAGGTAAGGAGGGAGTACTACCCGGGACCCACACACCTGCATCCAACACACTCCACTTCAGGAGGGAAGGGCGAGATTGCTCCTAAGGGAGAGCACAGTCCCTGGTTCCTAGCTGGAGGGTGGAACCATGGGTGTGGGTGGAGGAAGTAGATCAGGGGAGCACCGTCAGGAAGACTATAAGAAGAGGGGGAACCATCTAGAAGGAGTTCAGTTCAGTGAGGACAGTACAGAGGAGAGACAGCTCCAATCAGGAGAGAGGAGAGCGGGCCTGGTAAGAGAGGCTCAGGAGAGAGAGAGGACGGGAGTTGAGGGAAGGCTCCAGAGACAGAGGGGATCCCAGGGGCACGGCGAGTGCAGGAAGCCACCCGTGTGGCCAAATCTACCAGGACGTGGAGGGATCAGGTCGCAGAGGGGACCGGCTCCTAAACTAGTGGAGAACAACCAGGCTCAGCTAGCCAACCGGAGGCTACTGTACTTGCAAAATGCAGCAGCCAACCACCACAATTACATCACCGAAAAGGTGGCCACATAGGGTCCAGGGGACTGCACGTCACCCGACAAGACCCGAGGCTACCGGCTTGGGACACTGATCGTGAGGCGCAGGGCAGGAGGGCGAGAGCCAACGCAGGAAGGCGACCGAGGAAGGCACATAGAACGGGGTCACGTTTAAGTACTCCTGAGATACTTGAGAGTTGCTGAACCCCTTCCCTGGAGGACACAGGACGATGTGGGAGGTTACACACTGGCCTTGTAACCTGGAGTCTTGAACAACTGTGAGTAAAACCTGAAGACTGCACCCCACTGTGTCCTGGAATTATTGCTGCTCCATCACCAGCCCTGCACTACACAGCACCAGCAACAACTAACTCATAACATCACTATATCCTGCCCTGGAGCTAAGCTCTGCCTGTGGAGAGCTGAACCAACTCTGCTGTGTCACCATCAGCTCCAGAGGATCTGCACCGCAGCGGCGGCCCCATATAGCCGCATACCACAGGTGGCGTCACGAACATTATATATAAAAACTTTATTCCCTTTTACTTCCCCTTTAATTGACCGCCCTGGGTCACGGACCGGGTCACTGCCACTGTGACATCCCCAGCACCGACCGGCCCGGCTACTGAGTACCCCACGGCCCAGAGGGCGCGTCATATGAGGGGCAGACACAGACTGAAGCAGGGTGCACCATGGACTGATTGCTCTAGAGGAGAATGTCTCCTTATCTCCATACATATAGAGCAATGCACGGAAATGGTTCTGTACTTACCATCTCCACGTACTTTGCTTTGCACAGAGGAAGTATAGGGGAGCAGTAGTAAATGCTTTTTCACATGCAAAGGAAATGTTTCAGGACTATTTCACCTGCGGCGTCTGCAGTTCCCCAGTGCACAATGTTATCACACTCCTGCAGAACACGATCATTTCCCAGTCCCGGGGGTTCACATACTATTAGTTAGTCTCAAATGACCAAATGGTGCAACAGTTTTGAAGTCTGACTTTTTTTTTCTTCGGCCAGCTTTGATAACCTCGCTTACTAAACTCTTTATCGGCTCCACTGTATAAAAGGGATTAGTGTTACTTAAATTAGGCACTAAATAATTCTGGGATGGTGGATATCCTCCTCGCGCCCCGCTGCGTGCCAGTCCATTATCATCTGTCTGACATTACAGGCAAAAGAAACATTGGCCATCAGCAATCATCGGATGGACCCCGGCGTCCACCTGTCCTCCTCCCGGATGGATTACATTGAATTCCAAAATATAGACACGTGTTTGACTGTGGGATACATCACGGCTTACAGGAATGATATATATATATACTGTACATATAGCAAGTCTATAAAATAAATCTCCCATAGATAGAAGATATCCTGAAGCATCTGTGACAAGACATAAAATGAAGCCGATGGACCAGGAATAGTAAAGCTGGGGATTATCCGGATTTAAATTTACAGGGGAAATCCATCTATAGAAACCTGGGATCAGGGCAGAAGTCCTACTCCAACTGCCCCAAAACTGATGAGAAACACTGAAACTTCTTTGGGCTGAAATTTGGATTTAGATGATTGAAAAACTCTCCAAACAATCAATGCTCATAACCATTTAATTTTGGGATCTGGGGAAATGGATCTTCACCCGATGCTTCTCCTGAAATACAATATATGGAGACAAGAATTGGTCCCCACATCTTCATCATTAGGTTTCTCATCCGGCCCCATTGCCCCTCATTATGTAACATCCGGCCCCTCAACCCTGGTGTGTAACATCCAGCCCCATGACCCTGGTGCATAACCTTTGGCCCCTCGCCCACTGTGTATAACATCTGGCTGATTGCCCCCAGTGAATAATCTCTGGCCCCCTGCCATGCTGTCTGCCTTTACTAACATGTGATAAAGTGACCGATGGTGCAGAGCTCACTGATACCAGCGCGGTCCTGTAATAGGAGCCACCGGGGTAACAAGTCCGTCCATGACATATCTTCCTCCTGAATCTTCCCCCATCACCTGTTAGTGATATTATTGAGAAGTGGAAGGAACCGCAGCAACTCAGGCACAAAGTGGAGACCCCATAACATTAAAGAGCGGGGGGCCAAGTGCTGAGGAGCAGAGGGCAGAACAGTCACCATCGCTCTGCTGATCCCATAACTGCAGAGTCCAGACCTCCTCTGGTATCAGCACAAACACTGCGCCCCCACCGGGAGCTTCATGGCCGAGCAGCTGCATGCAGTCGTACATCACCAAGCACAATGCCGAGCGTCGGATGGAGTGGTATAAAGCCGCCACCACTGGACTCTGTAGGAGACGTGTTCTGTGCAGTAACAGATCGCACTTCTCTGATGGAGGAGTCTGGGTTCAGTGACTCCAGGAAAACGTTAACCCCTGACTGCATTGTGCAGATGGTGGAGGAGGATAATGCTATGGACTTGTTCTCAGGGGTCGGCATTGGGCCCTTATTCCAGTGAAGTGAAATCTTAATGCTTCAGCACAAGACATTGTGGACAAATGTAGCTTACAGCTTTGTGGGAACAATTTTCTGTTCCCCATAACTGTGCCCAGTGCACGAGGTCCATATAGACATGGCGGGGGAAGAACATGAGCGGCCGCACAGAGCCCGGACCTCAGCCCCAGCCAACAACCAGACAGGAGATTTTGAGCCCGACCTCACCCCAACATCACTATCTGACCTCATAAATGCTCTTCTGGATGAAGGCGCAAAAATTCCCACAGACACCTCCAAAATCTTGTAGAATTAGTACAACACAGTAAAAAAAAATAGATTTATGGGAAGTGACAGGTTTTTAAACACAGGGATAAAATACTTCATTGTTTTTCACACACAAATGGAATTTTTACAGAGATCCCTTTTAATTTAGCTGGGAATTACACTTTATTATTTGTGGGTGAACACTCTGTAAGTCACAGAACGGTGTATTTCCTATTTTTCTAGTTCTTTTTCCACTTTTCCATCTTGTGCTTTCTGATCCATGGCTTCCATATTGCCCCCCTATCCAACAGGCATGTAAAGAATGTGAGAGATTGTTGTCACATGCAGCAAACAATTAGTACTTGCCACAAATTCCTGCAGCTCCTTAAATGTTGCTGTAGGCCTCTTGGAAGCCTCCCGTAACACATTTTCTTCTTGTGTTTTCATCACAACTTGTGGGACATCCAGTCCCAGGTAATGTAACTTTAAGCCACTTCTTGATGACATCTTCACACAAATCCATGGTAGATCTAATGTCTTTGAAATTTTGTACCTTTCTCCTGACTGATAACGTTCAACAATTAGTCATATAATAAAAAGAAAATTGTATTGCCCGGAGCCATCACTAGGGGGAGCTCACTATACAGAGAGAATTGACCTACACTCCCCCTAGTGGTGGCTGTAGGTAAACACTGACAATCAAGGGAAAGCAGTTTAGTCTGGGACCTGCTCTCACCCCAGACCCCAAAGCATCGGTCCTTATGAAGGATAAATCTGGCAGCATGTGGTAATTAAGGAAATGTATCATCAGCTGAAATGCAGTTTACAAAAAACACACAAAAAATTAATGGGAGACATTAAAAATATTCAACTGTGTTTTTTTAATTTTGCAATTCCCATCCTGTAAATGTGGATTAAAGCATCTGTTCTCACCACGACATGTGAGTATTTATATATCAAAGTTCCGCATCCCGGCGTGATGCACATACACGGGTCATGTTTCCCAACAGGGCACTAGAGAGGACAGCTGGAGAGCGGGCGGGAAGAGGGCAGCGCTGCATTATTACCTGCCAATGGCGAGAATCGGCTATAGGAGGAAAGACTGCTGGGTCAGACCGGAGAAATGTGTGAGTGGCAGCCTGCGGTCATCCACGTCTGGTAACATGGCGAGGGCAGTGACCGGTCACATCGTAAAAAAAGAAGAAATAGAAATCCATTCAGCCTCTAGATTTAAGTGCATTCTCCTCCCCGTATCATAACTAGTAAGAATTGTCATTGGATAGTCATGGAAAGCTGGGAAACGGCCAATATGGCGGCTGGATGCTCCAGACAGGGACAAAAAAGGACTCTAGATGGAAAAACAATGGACAAAAATGGGCATTAAAACCACCGGATTTCATGGACCGGGACCGAGGTGTAAAATTATCAGAGAATGATTTTCTAAATACCACGTGGGCTGCCTCCAAGAACCCACTCTATAAAGTACCTAAATCACTGGACACAAGGCACAGGGACTGAGACACTAAACCAATGAATACTCAGCAGCACAAAAATAAAGTGCAGGACACTGGGGACAGGGTCACCAAACCTCTAGTCACCAGGCACTAGAGCACCAAAACACTAGACACCAGGCATTGGTACATCAACCAAACAGACACCATGTATTGGAGGAAAATAACACTAGAAACCAGGTACTAAAACACCAAAACACTAGACACCAAGCACTAGAGCACCAAAACACTAGACACCAGGCATTAGAGCACTAAAACACTAGACACCAGGCATTAGAGCACCAAAACACTAGACACCAAGCACTAGAGCACCAAAACACTAGACACCAGGCATTGGTACATCAACCAAACAGACACCATGTATTGGAGGAAAATAACACTAGAAACCAGGTACTAAAACACCAAAACACTAGACACCAAGCACTAGAGCACCAAAACACTAGACACCAGGCATTAGAGCACTAAAACACTAGACACCAGGCATTAGAGCACCAAAACACTAGACACCAGGCACTAGAGCACCAAACCACTAGACACCAGGCATTAGAGCACTAAAACACTAGATACCAGGCATTAGAGCACCAAACCACTAGACACCAAGCACTAGAGCACCAAAACACTAGACACCAGGCACTAGAGCACCAAACCACTAGACACCAGGCATTAGAGCACTAAAACACTAGACACCAGGCACTAGAGCACCAAAACACTAGACACCAAGCACTAGAGCACCAAAACACTAGACACCAGGCACTAGAGCACCAAACCACTAGACACCAGGCATTAGAGCACTAAAACACTAGACACCAGGCATTAGAGCACCAAAACACTAGACACCAAGCACTAGAGCACCAAAACACAAGACACCAGGCACTAGAGCACCAAACCACTAGACACCAGGCATTAGAGCACTAAAACACTAGATACCAGGCATTAGAGCACCAAACCACTAGACACCAAGCACTAGAGCACCAAAACACTAGACACCAGGCATTAGAGCACTAAAACACTAGACACCAGGCACTAGAGCACTAAAACACTAGACACCAGGTATTAGAGCACCAAAACACTAGCCACCAAGCACTACAGCACCAAAACACTAGACACCAAGCACTAGAGCACCAAAACACTAGACACCAGGCACTAGAGCACCAAAACACTAGACACCAGGCACTAGAGCACTAAAACACTAGACACCAGGCACTAGAGCACTAAAACACTAGACACCAGGTATTAGAGCACCAAAACACTAGCCACCAAGCACTACAGCACCAAAACACTAGACACCAAGCACTAGAGCACCAAAACACTAGACACCAGGCACTAGAGCAGCAAAACACTAGACACCAAGCACTAGAGCACCAAACCACTAGACACCAGGCACTATAGCACCAAACCACTAGATACCAGGCACTAGAGCACTAAAACACTAGACACCAGGCACTAGAGCACCAAACCACTAGACACCAGGCACTAGAGCACCAAACCACTAGACACCAAGCACTAGAGCACCAAAACACTAGACACCAGGCACTAGAGCACCAAAGCATTAGACAGCAGGCATTGGTGCATCAACCAAGTAGACACCCTGTATTGGAGGAGAATACCACTAGACACCAGGGACCGGTGCACCAAAACACTACACACCAGAGACTAGAGCATCAAACCAATAGACACCAGAGACTGGAGCACCAAACCACTAGACACCAGGCATTGGTGCACTAAGCTGCTAGACATCAGGGACTGGTGCCCTAAACCGTTAGACACGAGGGACGAACCAAAAGATTAGACACCATGAACATGTGCCAAGCTATTAGACACAATGAATTGTAGCACTTAATCATTAGACACCAGGTGCACAAAAACTGCAACCACCAGGGAATGGGGAACAAAACCACTAAACATCAGGGAATGGGGAACTAAACCACTAAACATCAGGGAATGGGGAACTAAACCACTAGAAAGACACAATGGACTGGTGCACTAAAACACTAGACACCAGGCACTAGAGCACCAAACTCTAGACACCAAGCACTAGAGCACCAAAACACTAGACACCAGGCACCAGAGCACCAAAACACTAGACACCAGGCACTAGAGCACCAAACGACTAGACACCAGGCACCAGAGCACCAAACCACTAGACACCAGGCACTAGAGCACTAAAACGCTAGACATCAGGCACTAGAGCACTAAACCACTAGACACCAGGCACTAGAGCACCAAACCACTAGACACCAGGCACTAGAGCACCAAACCACTAGACACCAGGCACTAGAGCACCAAACCACTAGACACCAGGCACTAGAGCACAAAACCACTAGACACCAGGCACTAGAGCACCAAAACACTAGACACCAGGTACTAGAGCACCAAAACATTAGACAGCAGGCATTGGTGCATCAACCAAGTAGACGCCATGTACTGGTGGAGAATACCACTAGACACCAGGGACCGGTGCACCAAAACACTACACACCAGAGACTAGAGCATCAAACCAATAGACACCAGAGACTGGAGCACCAAACCACTAGACACCAGGCATTGGTGCACTAAGCTTCTAGACACCAGGGACTGGTGCCCTAAACCGTTAGACACGAGGGACGAACCAAAAGATTAGACACCATGAACATGTGCCAAGCTATTAGACACAATGAATTGTAGCACTTAATCATTAGACACCAGGTGCACAAAAACTGCAACCACCAGGGAATGGGGAACAAAACCACTAAACATCAGGGAATGGGGAACTAAACCACTAGACAGAAACAATGGACTGGTGCACTAAAACACTAGACACCAGGCACTAGAGCACCAAAACACTAAACACCAGGCACTAGAGCACCAAAACACTAGACTCCAAGCACTAGAGCACCAAAACACTAGACACCAGAGCACCAAAACACTAGACACCAGGCACTAGAGCACCAAACCACTAGACACCAGGCACTAGAGCACCAAAACATTAGACAGCAGGCATTGGTGCATCAACCAAGTAGACGCCATGTATTGGAGGAGAATACCACTAGACACCAGGGACCGGTGCACCAAAACACTACACACCAGAGACTAGAGCATCAAACCAATAGACACCAGAGACTGGAGCACCAAACCACTAGACACCAGGCATTGGTGCACTAAGCTGCTAGACACTAAGGACTGGTGCCCTAAACCGTTAGACACCAGGGACGAACCAAACCATTAGACACCATGAACATGTACCAAGCTATTAGACACAATGAATTGTAGCACTTAATCATTAGACACCAGGTGCACAAAAACTTCTACCCACCAGGGAATGGGGAACAAAACCACTAAACATCAGGGAATGGGGAACTAAACCACTAGACAGAGACAATGGACTGGTGCACCAAACCGCTAGACAACAGGGACTGGTGCACCAAACTCTAGACACCACATATCAACTAACTAGACACCATGTATTGGAGGAGAATAACAGTAGACACCAGGGGCTGGTGCACCAAAACACTACACACCAGAGACTCAAGCATCAAACCAGTAGACACCAGGGACTGGAGCATGAGACCAGTAGAAACCAGGCACCGGTGCACCAAGCAGCTAATAACCAGGAACTGGTGCACCAAACACTAAACACCAGGGACTGGTGCATCAAAGCATTAGTCACCAGGGACGTGTACAAAACCACTAGACACCAGGGACTGGTGAACTAAACTGCTAGACACCATGGACTGGTGTAGCAAACCTTTAGAGACAACAAGGTTGGTACACCAAACACTAGACACCATGGACTGGTGCACCAAACCGATAGAGATGAAGAACTAAGGAACTAAGCAAAAGATGAGGACTACAAATCTTTGAACACCTGAGACTTGTGGACCAAACAGCTAGACACCATGGACTAGTGCGCTAAACTTCTAGATACCAGGTACTAAGGAACTAAACAAAAGATGAGGGCTAAAAATCGTTATACAACTGGGACTGAAAAATTTAACTAATGGACGTCAGTGATTGTGTCACTTAACAGCTAGACACCAGGGAAAGGGCACTTAGCAGCCATAGCGTACCCTGGACTGAGTCACTTAGTTACTAAGCACCTAAAATTCACAGGGACAGTGCGGAGTTAGTTCGCCAGCCTCATTATAGTCACCCTCGACTCACTGCTGTGAATTTTTATTTGTGTATTAGTAGAATCACTCGAGTTCAGATGAGGAATGGCGTCTCCGCAGGTGGCAGAGTTTATATTCCTGCTTAGATTTGTTATGAAATTATCCATCCATTGGTATGTGCTTGCGCGACCAGCGATTAATATCCGCAGCCGATGTTTGATGTAAGTGTTTGCACGCACATATCCTCATTATATTTTTCTGCATCCAGTTGTGTTAATGGGACCTAACATATATTTCACGCTCTGACATTTGCCTTAGTTGGTATGTACAGAATTTAAACTAACTCCGATGTCTGGAATATGAAGCAAGCGCACATATATTACGAAAGCATTGCCAATGTCAACACAGTGATACCCACTGCTTCATTAGGTGGTGGTGGTCCCTTCATATAAGCTGTTTATGGCACCTAGTGACATAACATACAGGAGAATCACCCTCCAAAATTCTTTAATTTTAGAGGTGGGTTTTACATCTATAACTACAAATGACATATTCACCCTGCATTATCTTAGCTTATTTCTGCGTTTAGTGTCCAAGTACTCAGCCTTGGTGCATCATTCTGTATTTCTCCGGAGAAGCCCTTCCAGAGTTCTTCAAGTTCCCCTCTTTTTTGAGAGGTAATGTTTATACTTTATAGCTCTTGGTCCAATAAAGCTTCCAACCAATTTCTATACGTATCTAGATCAAAAATAGCTTGCCTCCTATAAAGCTGGAGCAGAACCTTATGACCTGTAAATGGTGGTTGAAGACCACATTAATATCTCTTTCTCTTGGTGAGCCAGTAATAGTAGACCAGGTGAGAGCCATCTTCCCTAGGTCTTTGTTACTCTACAATTACTTTCCCAGCAACAAAAAGTTGTGATCTAATATGGGACCATGTCATATGGAATAATGCCGTGGTCTCTCTAAAACTGCCAGGCACAAGGCACTTGGCCACTTATTCTGCGGCTCCAACCACAAGTCCGGGAACTTGACTCAAATATGGAAATCATGACTTTCCCTCCAACACCAAGGTATGTCTAATAAGAGACAACTTCTAATAGAAACAACAAAAAAAATTATGACCAGAGACATTATTATTAAAAAGGACATTTCTATGAATTATTTTTATTTAAATTTACTAACTCCTAAAATTGTCACTGCTCCACTAATTCTGAAACAGATTTTCTTTTTCTTTGGGCCCCTCCATTCCAAAGTTATGCCCTTCAAGTAATAATGGTGCAAATTTTCTCTTAAATTGATGGGGCGTGTACCACAGAACTTCTCTGTGAGTATTTCTACTCTGACACTGGCCAATCAAAACATGACCACGCCCACAGATAAGTTCTTTGGTATACGCCCAGTTTTTTGAATTTATTACTTTATGATCAGGTGACATAATGTTGGAATGGAGGGACACGAAAGAAAAAAGAAAAACTGTTCCAGAATCAGTGGAGCAACATAAATTAGAGGAAGTATTGGGTTTAAATTGAAAAAAATCTCGTGAAAGATCCCCTTTACATTTGCCATATTATTTTTCTGATCCAACCTGAATTTAGATTTCAGCGGAGCCTGGAAGTTATAACATTCCAGTCAACCAAAAGTTTCAACCAATGTGGAACAACATCCAAGAGAAAATTATGACAGTCACTCTCGAAATGCCATCCAACAACCATCATTACTAAGCTATGAGCCAAGCTACTCTATCCAATCAATCTGAAATCCAAGAGCTACTGAGACAGAAGTGAGAAATGACTCCAGACAAAAGCTTAAATGAATGTGGAATTACTCCTTACAGTAAATGGTCACAATCAAGCGAGAAATATGAGTTTAAGAGATATTCGCATCCCAGACACTGATGAAATATTTTGGTCTCACATTTTGGGTAACTCTTTTGGCATCCAAGCACAGAATGGATTGAAGGTAGAAAATCTCTTGGGTGCCCCAAAATTCTCCTGAAATCTCTAAGAAATCAGCACTGCTGGGGTCATTCAATGGGATGGAGAATGGGGTGAGACATAAAATTCATGAGCCACAATACAGAATCTGCTCCATAGCCACTTCCAAAAGTATGGTCAAGACTCATGACCACTCGGCCTTGCAACCAGGTACTCTACTGAAATCTGGAACCATCAACATCTTGAAAATATGACTTTGCCACCAACACATTGATATTACTTTGTGATCATTCGGCTTCTTACAAGAGATGGTCACATCATCACTATGTCTTGGACCCACTTGTTCTACTGGACCAACCTGAAATCGGAGCGCCTATTCAGGGGTTGGAATGGTGTCTTACTCAATAATTATGTGGCCTCAAATGGGTTCAAATTCTAGCAGAAGCCAGTGAACTGGTTTCTGGAAATCTGTGAAGATTTCATCGTGGGTCCATAATGGAGAACAAACTGAGAACAATTGGCCATAGACACAACTGAACTTATGATCTCATGGGTTTTTTTTCAATGTAGACTGTAAATTCTCTGCATATGTGGCCTGAAACTGAGAAGTTATGGGAACATTTTTGTGATCTGTGTTTACATCTTTGGCATGGTGAGGTGGGAGCCAAGTGCTCCATGATTTATTTTATTGAATGCAAAGTAAGCATGTGCATTGTTCTCCAAATGAATAACTTCCCCCTCAGTTCCTTGCTGAGATGGCTTCATTCTTCTGCTTCTTGAGATAAGTACCATAGGTTGACTTTAACCCTAGAAGCCAATTGTAACTTCATGAGATTTGAGACCTTCAAAATATCGGAAGTCCTAGGTCAACAATGAACAGAAATGTTAATGACAGATTGATGACTACAGATATCAGACTTCAAAGTCAAATAAGGGAAACTCAATAAGACAAAAGTGACCAAATAATTGTGGTAGCCATATTTAAGAGATAAGCTTGAAGTGGGATAAAGTCAAAGTTGCTATTCGCAATCAAGTTACTTAATGAAAATAATATTGGTCAAGTACAGGTATTAGGTGTATTAATGGATGACCACTAGAAACAGATTGTTCGATAATGCTCACTAGGTGAGGTGGATCCTCTAAGCTCAAGGTCCTGGTGGGTACACAGGCCATGGGCGTCGGTGCAGCAGGCGGGTGGCAATCAGATAGCAGAGATACTGATGGAAAATTAAAAGTGTTAAAGGGATCCTGTAAGCCACAAGCGGACAGGAGACATCCTGGAAATCGCAGTCGTACATGTAGAGGCAAACTGAAAGTCTTAAAGGGGACTTGGAAGCCGCAAGCGGACAGGAGAGGCACAGGTAGATATGTAGAGGCAAACTGAAAGTCTTAAAAGGGTCCTGGAAGCTGCAATTAAACAGGTGATGCCCTGCAAGCCGCAGGTGGACACCTAGATGCAAACTGAAAGTCTTAAAGGGGTACTGGAAGATGCAAGCAGACAGAGACATCCTGGAAGCAACAGACAGACATGTAGAGGCAAACTGAAAGTCTTAAAGAGGTCTTGGAGACCACTGACAGGTAGCAGGATTACTGAAGGCCGTACGCAAACAGGTGAAGTCCTGAAAAACACTGACAGGCAGCAGGGCTTCTGGAAGTTTAAGACAAACAGGCGAAATCCTGAAGACCACTGACAGGCCACAGATAGACAAGTAGAGGCAAACAGAGTCTCAAAAGGGTCCTGGAAGCCACAAGGAGATAGGAGATTACCTTGAAGCAGCATGCAGACACGTAGAGGCAAGCTGAAAGTCTTAAAGGGGTTCTGGAGACTACGACAGGTAGCAGGGTTACTGAAGGCTGCAGAAAAACATGTGAAGTCCTGAAGACCACTGATAAGTGTCAGGACTACTGGAAGCCACAGACAAACATGTGAAATCCTGAAGACCACTGACAGGTAGCAGGTTTACTGGAAGCTACAGGCAAACAGGTAAAGTTCTGAAAACCACTGACAGGCAGCCGGGTTACTGGAACCACAAACAAGAAACTCAGGGACTGGAAACCACAGGCGACCAGGAGACGGCCTGTGCACAGACAAACTAAAAGAGTTACTAGCAGGTCTTCTTACAATACCAATGTGGCGCCCCTGAGGGTTCAGTCGCCACAGGGGTACTGCACCTCAGCCCGAGGTGTGGTATCTCCTCTTCCAGGTAAGGATGGAGCATCACTCAGGACCCTACTTCACCATTCAACACTACACCACTCCTGTCCTGAAGGGGGCCTAAATGCACCAGGTTGCTGCCCCGGCCCGGGATATAGGAGATGGGGGGAACCAAAGATAGGGGGAACCATGTAGTGGGTGAGGGTGGAGGACACACCTTTAGGGTACACTTATTCATTCATATTTAATCTACGGCCATCTTAGGTTCAAGGTCTTTGATTGTGATCTTCATCGCTGATTGTGGCCTTCTGCTAGAACCTGCAGCCTACTGAAGATACACGGTCCTCGTTCTCTGGCCTTGAGACGAGGAGCGGGTCAGAGTTAACCACTGCCTCTACCCTACCTAAGAAGGCCTGGAGTGGAGCAGAGGAGACAAGCTTCACAGGCAAAAGGATCCCAGGGGGATACGGACGGAGAGGCGCACGCCACCTGTATTTCTTACTCTGGCCTAGTCAGAGGGACTCCTGCTGCAAGAGGGGTGACCGGCCCCCGATATCTGACTTTGTTACTTCAAGTCTTATTCAGAAAAGCCCGGAGGCTTAGTGGATCCCAGGAGGGATACGGACGGAGCGGCATACGCCACCTGTACCTCTCTACCTGCGTTTATCCAGTGGGACCCGGTCTTACACCTAGTTCTAACCACACAAACAGTCAGGAGAAGACTTAGTGGGAGAACTCACCAAGGAGAGGAACACACACCAGAGGGGTCCCGACAGGTGCTCCTGATTTACCTGGAAAGTGCAGGACCCTCTCCCCGGTGGCCGCAGTACGCCGCGAGGAGCAGAGGGAAGCTTTGCGGCTAAAGTCCATCTTAATGTGAGTAAAAACCCTGGATGACTTTACACCCCAATTCAGCCTGTTATTTCCTGCGCGGAACTGCACCCACCATTTCCTTATCACACGGCCCTGAGGCCTGCTCCGCCTGCGGGGAGCCGTCCCATCTTAGCTGTCCGTAACACCGGCCTCAGTGGACTGAAGCAGCGCTGGTGTCCAACTCGGAATCTCCATGCCCTGCAGCCACCCCAGGGCCTACGTTGAGGGTTTGGGACAGGTCCCTCATGCTGCTGAACTGACACTTTTCTACAATATTTTCTATTGATCTGTCTACATGCATAATTTCTCTTTACTGTTTTTCTACATTTATACTATATTATATTTATATATATATATTATGCAACGTTAAAGTGTCCTTACCTCCCATAAAGGGAAGATTGTTATTGTTATACAAAAATTTGAAATGTCTGTACCAGTTTTTACTCTTTTGCAGCCAGCGGACGTGCTGTGTTTCACAAGGGGGGAATGTGGCGCCCCTGAGGGTTCAGTCGCCACAGGGGTACTGCACCTCAGCCTGAGGTTTAGTATCTCCTCTTCCAGGTAAGGATGGAGCGCTTCTCAGGACCCTACTTCACCATTCAACACTACACCACTCCTGTCCTGTAGGGGGCCTAAATGCACCAGGGTGCTGCCCCGGCCCGGGATATAGGAGATGGGGGGAACCAAAGATAGGGGGAACCATGTAGTGGGTGAGGGTGGAGGACACACTTTTAGGGTACACTTATTCATTCATATTTAATCTACAGCCATCTTAGGTTCAAGGTCTTTGATTGTGATCTTCATCGCTGATTGTAGCCTTCTGCTAGAACCTGCAGCCTACTGAAGATACACGGTCCTCGTTCTCTGGCCTTGAGACGAGGAGCGGGTCAGAGTTAACCAGTGTCTCTACCCAGTCAAGGTCCCTACCTAAGAAGGCCTGGAGGGGAGCAGAGGAGACAAGCTCCACAAGCAAAAGGATCCCAGGGGGATACGGACGGAGAGGCGCACGCCACCTGTATTTCTTACTCTGGCCTAGTCAGAGGGACTCCTGCTGCAAGAGGGGTGACTGGCCCCCGATATCTGACTTTGTTACTTCAAGTCTTAGTCAGAAAAGCCCGGAGGCTTAGTGGATCCCAGGAGGTATACAGACGGAGCGGCATACGCCACCTGTATCTCTCTACCTGCGTTTATCCAGTGGGACCCGGCCTTACACCTAGTTCTAACAACACAAACAGTCAAGTGAAGACTTAGTGGGAGAACTCACCAAGGAGAGGAACACACACCAGAGGGGTCTCGACAGGTGCTCCTGATCTATCTGGAAAGTGCTGGACCCTCTCCCCGGTGGCCGCAGTACGCCGCGAGGAGCAGAGGGAAGCTTTGCGGCTAAAGTCCATCTTAATGTGAGTAAAAACCCTGGATGACTTCACACCCCACTTCAGCCTGTTATTTCCTGCGCGGCACTGCACCCACCATTTCCTTATCACACTGCCCTGAGGCCTGCTCCGCCTGCGGGGAGCCGTCCCATCTAAGCTGCCCCTTTAACACCGGCCTCAGTGGACTGAAGCAGCGCTGGTGTCTATCACCGGAAACCGTAGGTGGCGTAGTCGGAAAATACCACTCAACCCTGAAAGCCCATTAAATCTTTTTATGTGACCGCCCTGGGCACGGACCGGGTCCGGGCCACGACTGCAACCCCCGAGACACCTACACTGACCCGGCTCCGAGTAACCCCATTTCCCAGGGAGGGCTGTGAGCGTTACACCAAGACACAGGTGTGTGTCTTGCAAAACT
The DNA here is from genome assembly GCF_046119375.1 of Phyllobates terribilis. Lineage (NCBI taxonomy): Eukaryota > Metazoa > Chordata > Amphibia > Anura > Dendrobatidae > Phyllobates > Phyllobates terribilis. The sequence goes on from NW_027362762.1 coordinate 945,770,251, forward strand.
TTGTGTAGACCTAGGAAACACAATACATGGGAATACGCCAGGCTACTAGCAAAGTCGGACATGGAACACAAGAAAATCTAATGGACCGGGGCATGTGCGTAACACAAATACTGTTGGTTGAACTTTCTTCTGTTTCCTACGTCACTTTTATCAAACAACAGGATAAAAATTTGGAGCTGCAAAAAAACATAAGAAATCCAACAGCATTACTGGACAGGTTAACACTGATGTTTTTTTTTTTCAGGTCTTGATCCATTTTATGAGATGATTTGACCAACCCACGAGCTCCACTGTGCTGTGTTTTGGGGTACCTGGTGCACAGAGCAGAAGGAATCCATTGTCCTCTGACCAGTTCCATGTTAATTATGCTACCTCTCACTATGGATGAGATTTACAGCAGACTTCTTCTAGTTCCCAATCTTCATAGACCAGTTTCTCTCCTCCTCCCTTGGCTTTTAGTAACCTTTGAGTTAGCTACATAGTCATTAAATTTTGAAGGTAATCCCCCAAAACTGGTCACTGTAACTGTCCGTATCCTTGATTGGTCTTCCAAGACTTCAAGCTACTCTAGTCCTTCCTGCACAGTCCAGGGGATGTTCTTTTTGACCTCATGCTGCTTGTGCCTCATCCACACCCCATTCTTGTCCCCTAAATGTGCATCTGGATGTTGGGTGCCCAGAACACCAATGTTTTGGGAAACTAGGAGGTCCTCCCTTTTTCATGATTCCATAATTTTTTCCTTAGAATTGAGTGATTCCATAATTTTTTCCCTCTGCTTGGTCTGAAAAAAAATTACCCTTACTGAGTACCACATTTGTAATCTTGATTTCTTTTAGTGTTTCTTAAAGCCCTAAAGTTGCTATTTGAAATGACTTCAGTTTTGTGCCATGTCTGTGATCTGCTTTTTTTCAATAACATTAAAAAACAACTGAATGAACATCCTCCGAGCCCAGTGATTCCATAATTTTTGCCAGGGGTTGTACACAGGATATAGAAATTCTATTACTTACGTAAACCTTACAAGTAGTGACGGTGGTCATCAAGATAGAACCAAGTGGTTGCAAGGCAACTTTAAAGCCATAAGAAAACAGTAACTGGGGGCTGCACAAGTATAAATCAGCAGATTCAACACAAGGTATGGAACATTAAATATAATATTTATATGTGGTTACGACGCACTTCTATTTTTATCATTACACATTGACAGACCTGACTTTAGGATTTGTTACTTGAAGAGACCCAGAGAATCATCTTGCAGCCAAACATCTTCTCAGTCCCATCTACAATAAAAGCCAAAACAATGACATTACATCATTTTCCATGAAATATATTTATTAGGACGCTTCTGCCTCCTCTTCAATAAATTATACAGTGACCGCTGACAGCAAGTGCGTTTATTCATGGTAACGGGGGTCAGAAGAAAAGAGCTCATTCTAAAATTTGGGAGGCCTGTCAAGACTCAAGAAAGAAAACAGCGTCTGATCTTGCTAAACTAAGGTTAACAATGGAGCCTATGCAGAAGTGCAGGGTAAAAGCATAACATGGGACTCCTTGCCACCCGTGAAAAATCTGCAACAGGGTCCTACCTACCATTAGCCATTTTTAATAAAGGTGTTTTCTTAGGTGCTAGAGGGACCTATAAACCACATCTACATCCCTGAGCTTAAAGAATGAGTTGGCCCCGCATAGAAAAGTGTAGATGAGTGTCACGCACAGTGTAGGAAACACAGAGTGCAACATGAAGGGGTGAGGGAAAGGGAGCCCAGACACTAAGGGCAGAGAGGGTGGAGACCTCCTAGGCTGATCTGATATCACCCTGTCCTTCCCTACCGTCCCTATATTGGTTGCTCAACAATCGCCGAGCAGGAACCTAAAACCCTGTCTTTGCCTAGAGCTAGGGTCTGGCTAGGGAAAGGGGGGATGAGCGCTAGTCAGTCCCCACTAACACTAAAGACAACAAGGGGAGACAGACACGGGGGAAGAAGCTTAGCTTGAGTCAACTTTAGAGAGATTGCACACACGTCCTCAGCACCAGAGAGGAAGCAAGAACTGCACTTGCTCCAAGCCTTCACAAGTGGTCATGTGAATATCACCGGCACCTCCCTATTGCAAATTGAAGGTACAGTATTTATACACCAAGGCCAGGGTGTTAATTAGCAAGCAGAAGGTAGCCGCTGGGTCCTAGATTGAGACAGATCTAAGGAGGTGTTTGTAATGCCAAACGAAGAGATCTACTGCAACCAACTGCAGAGCGACTGTCTGTTGTAGCGCCGGCGTCCCTGCCCTCTGCTAAGCAGGGACGCTGTTCCCCTCACCTCTCTGCTCCGTGCCCGGCGTCCTCCTCCCGCTCTGCTGGCAGCGCGCGCTCCTTCCAGGCCACTGTGCTTAGGGCGCGCGCTCTCCCTCCCTCTTAAAGGGGCCGCGCGCGCCATCCTAAGGAGTCCCCGGTCAATGGCCGGAGGACTTCACCATATATAAGGCATCTCCTCCAAAATGGAGGTGCCCGAGCAATGTTGTTGCACTGTTCACTACTCTGCTTCAGCCCTCAGGTCCCGTTGCCAGTTACCTGCCAGATACCTGCCAGATTCCTGCCAGCTTGATGTCTTATTCCTGCCTGATTATCTGCTACCTGCCTGCTAGTCTGAGGTCCGACGGTCTGCCTTACTACTCCTGTCAGTCTGTCTAAGGACCAGCCTGTCCGCTCACCTGGGAGCGCACTTCGGCCACCTGCCTGCTTGCCTGAGGTCCGACGGTCTGCCTTCCAACTCCTGTCAGTCTGTCTATGGACCAGCTTGCCTGCTCACCTGGGAGCACACATCTGCTACCTGCCTGCTAGCCTACCTGGAGGCTCCGCCGTCACGTGCTGTGACCACCTGCCTGTCCAGTGACTCCTGCCCGCTCACCTGGGAGCGCTCATCTGCTGCCTGTCTGCTAGCCTACCTGGAGGCTCTGCCGTCACGTGCTGTGACCACCCGCCTGTCCAGAGACTTCTGCCCGCTCACCTGGGAGCGCTCATCTGCCGCCTGTCTGTTGGTCTTCCTGGAGGCTCTGCCGTCACATGCTGTGACCACCCGTTCATCCAGAGACTCTCGCTTGCTCACCTGGGAGCACACATCTACCATCTGCCTGCTAGCCTACCTGGAGGCTCTGCCATCACAGGTCGTACCTACCCTTTACACAGAGACTGCCCCGGTCACTTGCCGTGACCATCTGCCCGTTCATTCAGAGACTGCCCCGGTCACTTGCCGTGACCATCTGCCCGTTCATTCAGAGACTGCCCCGGTCACTTGCCGTGACCACCAGCCCGTTCACTCAGAGACTGTCCCGGTCACCTGCTGTGACTTCCTGCCCGTCTTCCCTGGTCGCCACCCGCTCCCTTACAAGGACCGCCCCCTTGTATAGTAGCTCAGAGGTTCCGCCTCCCAGACCCGTTACAGTTTGCTCGGGCCATGGAACCCGGTGGCACCCAAGCTCCCTCGCTCTCGGACCTGTGTCATGAACTGTCCCATCAAAGGTCCCAACAGGAGTAGATACCAGCAGGTGTAGTTCTATAGAAACTTAAAACTTAACGTTTAATACCATTAGATAAAATATATGCCAAATGCAAGGACCTAAAAACACACAGTTTGACTGCCTGTGGTATATAATAACCAAGAGAACTTCCATATATTGTTACTTCCAGAGATATAAATATATGTCATATAAGCATATTACATCTCTAACACAAACCAGGGAAGGAATGGCAAATAGGAAAAAAGATAATGAAGCCCACAGTACACTATATCAACTTATTGTACCCCAATATGTGGGAACATGAAGGCATTCACCCTGAGATATGGGAACATGAAAACACTCGCCCCATCAATGGTGACCATTTAACTCTGCTATATAGAAATGGAACATCCTCACCAATTTTGATGACTGTCCATGCTCTCGGATCTCAGAGGGGGCTCCATATGATGGTGGTGAACCAAAATTCATAAGGTCACCAACCAAATACCGCTCCCCAGATGCCGCTCCCGACGCGTTTCTTAGCCTTAGCTATTCATCAGGGGAAAGAAGAAAAAGGACATGCGGTATGCACGCTGCCCAAAATCGCGCAGCTCATTCACCAGACAGCGCTACTTCATGCTCTATTAGATCCTCTTTTGAATCCTAATCGCGCTCTGTTCATAATCGTGTCACTTCCGGTTCCGGTCACCTGACATCCGGTATGTGGAACGCAGATGCCGGCCGTGACACGCAGACGTCACTTCCGGTATGCGCGTCATAGACAAGAAAAAATCGCACATAGCGGAGCGATAGCTAGGGGACACGCAGGATCACCAGCCGGCATCCTGCTTTGGATGTCACCATAAAAGGAGTCTCATCCATGAATGTCCCAAGCCATGGAAAGTGTCCAGAACATATAATAACTGGCACTTATCCTGGCAACATACCATATGTACCGCGGTATATATAAAACACGCGTTCATTTGACCCCAGTGGTTAGAAGGCTGGAAATGCTTCATAGGTCCAGAATCGCACAGTGAAGCTACGGCCCAACCCCAGGAGCGCACTTTAAGCCCAAAATAGTAATGAAAGAAAAATGACAAGAACAGAAACAGAAAAATATATATAAAAAAGGAAGGAGAGGGGTATGAAGGGATATGAGGGGACAATGGAGAGGGACCGCACCTCATAGAGTTGGAGAGTTAGAGGAATGTATGTAGGGAGCCAGGGGACCTATAAACATCCCTATTCAGCACCTGAAAAAATATATCCCTACCTGACAGTGGAGGTTGGCACCCTATAAACCTGCGCAAATGGCGCCCCCACTCCTCGACGGCTGTCCCTACACTCCTCTCCCTAATTCACCCTATATCTATAGGAACGGCCTGTAGGACAGCTGCTCGTTGAGGCCGTAGGGAGCCGTTGTCCGCATTCTGAAGATCCACTTCGTCTCTCTTTGCAGTATCAGTTTGTCCCAGTCGCCCCCTCTTGGTGGGGCCGTAACTTTGTCAATTCCCATATAGCGTGACATCCAAAGCAGGATGCCGGCTGGTGATCCTGCGTGTCCCCTAGCTATCGCTCCGCTATGTGCGATTTTTTCTTGTCTATGACGCGCATACCGGAAGTGACGTCTGCGTGTCACGGCCGGCATCTGCGTTCCACATACCGGATGTCAGGTGACCGGAACCGGAAGTGACACGATTATGAACAGAGCGCGATTAGGATTCAAAAGAGGATCTAATAGAGCATGAAGTAGCGCTGTCTGGTGAATGAGCTGCGCGATTTTGGGCAGCGTGCATACCGCATGTCCTTTTTCTTCTTTCCCCTGATGAATAGCTAAGGCTAAGAAACGCGTCGGGAGCGGCATCTGGGGAGCGGTATTTGGTTGGTGACCTTATGAATTTCGGTTCACCACCATCATATGGAGCCCCCTCTGAGATCCGAGAGCATGGACAGTCATCAAAATTGGTGAGGATGTTCCATTTCTATATAGCAGAGTTAAATGGTCACCATTGATGGGGCGAGTGTTTTCATGTTCCCATATCTCAGGGTGAATGCCTTCATGTTCCCACATATTGGGGTACAATAAGTTGATATAGTGTACTGTGGGCTTCATTATCTTTTTTCCTATTTGCCATTCCTTCCCTGGTTTGTGTTAGAGATGTAATATGCTTATATGACATATATTTATATCTCTGGAAGTAACAATATATGGAAGTTCTCTTGGTTATTATATACCACAGGCAGTTAAACTGTGTGTTTTTAGGTCCTTGCATTTGGCATATATTTTATCTAATGGTATTAAACGTTAAGTTTTAAGTTTCTATAGAACTACACCTGCTGGTATCTATATCTACTTTTGTGTAGTTGTTTCTATTATCCCCGTTGCTGCATTTTGTCCCAACAGGAGTCCATCCTGGGTCACCTGCGGAATGTCAATACTCGCCTGGACACTCTGACTGCTCCACCAGCAACCTCCGCCAGTGCCATGTCTCGCAATCCGGCAGCTCCGCTGCCCACTAATACCATGGTATCCTACCCCGGACCCCGGCTTTCTGCACCTCCTCGCTTCGGAGGCGACTCCGCCCAGGCTCGGGGCTTCATAAATCAGTGCACCCTGCACTTTGAACTATTGTCCCACCAGTTTAACTCCGACCGAGCCAAAATTGCATTCATCATGTCCCATCTCACCGGGGAGGCCCTGGCCTGGCTAAATCCTCTATGGGAGAGAGGAGACCCCCTGGTGTCCAACTTGCCTGCTTTTCTTACGGCTTTCCGGAAAGTCTTCGACGAACCCGGACGGAAGACCTCATCCGCATCATCACTGCTACGCCTCCGTCAGGGAAGTCTCACCGTGGGCCAATATGCCATACGGTTCCGTACCCTTGCCTCGGAGCTGGCCTGGGATAACGACGCTCTGGTATCCGTCTTCTGGGAGGGTCTGTCCGGCCGTATTAAAGATGAACTTGCCGGTCGGGACATCCCTACCACTCTCGATGACCTAATAACTCTTGCCACCCGGATTGACCTACGGTTCCAGGAGCGTGCCAAAGAGGTCACCCGTGAGAGGAGGTTACCACGTCTAGCTCCTACTTTTCAGAAACCCGTCACTCCCTCCGTCTCTACCCAGGTACACTCTCCTGAGCCTATGCAGGTCGACCAGACCAAGATGGTCAAAACCTGTCAGGACTTACGCCGTGCCGAGGGGAGCTGCTTCTACTGTGGCAGTAAGGAGCACCGGATCCGTACCTGCCCGGAGAGGTCGGGAAACGCCTGTGTCTGGGTTCGCTCAGAGAGGTCGACCTAGACAAGAATAAATCCTCTCCATTTCTGCTGTTGTCAGTCTCAATCGTCTGCAGGGAGAACCGTTATTTCGAACTAGCCCAACTTGACTCTGGAGCAGCCGGGAATCTTATTTCACAGTCCCTGGTAGAGAAATACCGCATCCCCACCAAACCTCTGGCTGTACCCTTGTCTGTTGCTGCCGTGGATGAGGGTCTCTTACCACGCCCCATCCAACTCATCACCGAATCCATTACTCTGCAGGTGGGAATGCTGCATTCTGAGAGTATCTCCTTTCATGTTCTGCCTGGACTCTCCCACGCCCTCTTGCTAGGCCTACCTTGGCTCCAGAGACATGCACCCGTGCTTGACTGGCAGACCGGAGAAGTCCTTCGCTGGGGACAGGACTGCCATAAGACCTGTCTGGTTCCCGTCCATCCCGTCCGTCCTTCTCCTACCCCAGCTAATCTACCTGGACTTCCGATTCCTTATTGGTCTTATGCTGATGTCTTTAATAAAAAGGAAGCAGAGACACTACCCCCTCATAGACCATACGACTGCCCTATCGACCTGTTACCTGGTACTACTCCTCCCCGTGGGCGTATTTATCCATTATCCGCTGCTGAGACCCGGTCGATGTCCGAATATATTGAGGAGAATGTGGCCAGGGGATTCATCCGGAAATCTACCTCCCTGGTGGGAGCAGGCTTCTTTTTCGTCAAAAAGAAGGACGGCTCTCTCCGTCCCTGTATAGACTATAGAGGCCTTAACCAGATCACGGTGAAGAATAAGTACCCCCTTCCGCTCATTCCGGAGTTATTTGATCGTCTGAGGGGGGCTAGAATCTTCACCAAACTGGACCTCCGTGGGGCGTACAACCTGGTTCGTATCCGTCAGGGGGATGAATGGAAGACGGCATTCAACACCCGGGACGGCCACTATGAATATCTGGTAATGCCCTTTGGTCTCTGTAACGCTCCTGCCGTCTTTCAAGAGTTGGTCAATGACATCTTCCGGGACCTTCTCTACTCCTGCGTAGTGGTGTACCTGGACGACATCTTGGTCTTCTCTCCGGATCTCCAGACTCACCGGAGGGACGTTCGTCAGGTCCTGCTCAGGCTCAGGCAGAATCACCTCTTCGCTAAATACGAGAAGTGCCTCTTTGAGCAGACCTCGCTTCCGTTTTTGGGCTACATTATTTCTCAGACCGGCCTACGAATGGATCCAGAGAAACTGTCTGCCATCGAGAAATGGCCTCGACCGGAGGGGTTGAAGGCCATTCAGCGATTCCTGGGCTTCGCTAACTACTACCGCCTCTTCATACCACACTTCTCTTCCCGGACTGCCCCAATTTCCGCGCTCACCCGTAAGGGTACTAATCCCAAAGAGTGGCCGCCCGAAGCAGAGGAGGCCTTTCTTTCCCTAAAACAGGCCTTCTCTTCCGCCCCGGTGCTGCATCGCCCGGACGGCAACAAGCAGTTCTTCCTGGAAGTTGACGCCTCCTCCTCTGGAGCCGGAGCGGTACTTACTCAAAAATCATCTTCCGGGAGAATGGTAACTTGTGGCTTCTTCTCCAAACTCTTCTCCTCTTCTGAGCGCAACTATTCCATAGGAGACCGAGAGTTATTGGCCATCAAGCTGGCGTTGGAGGAGTGGCGTTACCTACTCGAGGGGGCTCTTCACCCGGTAATAATTTACACTGACCACAAGAACTTGGCTTACCTCCAGCATGCCCAGAGACTTAACCCGCGCCAAGCCCGGTGGTCCTTGTTTTTTGCTCGCTTTGATTTTGTTCTTCATTTTCGCCCGGCTGACAAAAACGTCAAAGCAGACGCCTTGTCCCGATCCTTTCTGGTGTCCGATCTCGAGGAAGAACCTAAACATATCATCGATCCCGCCAGAGTAATGCAGGTGGCTCCCGTGAGTCTAAATCGTCTCCCTCCCGGTAAGACGTTTGTTTCAGTACCTGATCGGAAGAAGATCCTACACTGGGGCCATTCGTCTAAACTAGCTGGCCACGCCGGTCAGAAAAAGACGCTCCAGCTTATTGCCCGGCACTACTGGTGGCCTACCCTGCACAAGGACGTAATAGACTTTGTTTCTGCCTGTGTGTCCTGCGCCCGCAACAAAGTCCCGAGACACCTGCCAGCCGGTCGCCTCCTTCCGCTTCCTGTGCCTGCTGCCCCCTGGCAGCATATTGCTATGGACTTCATAACTGATCTCCCCGTCTCCGCCGGTTGTACGGTCATTTGGGTGGTCGCTGATCGCTTTTCCAAGATGGCTCACTTTATTCCCCTGCCAGCCCTCCCGTCTGCACCCGAGCTGGCTAAAGACTTTATCCGCCACATCTTCCGTCTTCATGGCCTGCCCCTCCACATCGTGTCGGATCGTGGGGTACAGTTCACCTCACGTTTCTGGAGAGCCACTTGTAAACTGCTAGACGTCACCCTGGACTTCTCTTCCGCTTACCACCCACAGTCCAATGGTCAAGTGGAGCGGATCAATCAGAACCTGACCAGTTACCTCTGGCACTTCGTTAATGCCCATCATTCAGACTGGGTGGATCTCCTACCATGGGCCGAGTTCTCTTATAACAATCACGAGAGCGAATCCTCCTCCAAATCCCCGTTTTTTGCAGTCTTCGGTCAGCATCCTCGGATTACTTTTCCTGTCTCCACCTCTGTGGACAACCCGGCTGCGGAATCTCTCGTTAGCAAATTTTCCTCCATTTGGGAGAGTACCCGATCCGCACTCCTTCAGTCGTCCGAACAGATGAAAAGACACGCTGACAAAAAACGCCTGGATCCTCCACAATTTCGTCCTGGAGATAAAGTCTGGCTCTCATCTAAATATGTCCGACTCAAGATACCTTCTTACAAGTTAGGGCCTCGGTTCATCGGTCCTCTGGAGGTCATCAGTCAGATCAACCCGGTGGCCTATAAATTGAAACTCCCGGCCAACTTACGGATCCCTAACTCCTTCCATGTATCTCTCCTCAAACCTGTGGTACTTAACTCTTTTTCCAAGTCTACAGGTACGCCTCCTGCTCCGGTTTCTGCTGAGGACGAGTTTGAGGTAGAGAACATTCTTGCCACCAAAAGGGTAAGAGGAAAGACCTTTTTTCTAGTAGATTGGAAGGGGTTTGGTCCTGAGGAGAGAACGTGGGAGCCCCGGGAGAACATCCATGCCCCTCTTATCCTAGCTAAATTTCTGTCTGGCCTAAAAAAGGGGGGGCATAAAGGGGGGGGTACTGTAGCGCCGGCGTCCCTGCCCTCTGCTAGGCAGGGACGCTGTTCCCCTCACCTCTCTGCTCCGTGCCCGGCGTCCTCCTCCCGCTCTGCTGGCAGCGCGCGCTCCTTCCCGGCCACTGTGCTTAAGGCGCACGCGCTCTCCCTCCCTCTTAAAGGGGCCGCGCGCGCCGTCCTAAGGAGTCCCCGGCCAATGGCCGGAGGACTTCACCATATATAAGGCACCTCCTCCAAAATGGAGGTGCCCGAGCAATGTTGTTGCACTGTTCACTACTCTGCTTCAGCCCTCAGGTCCCGTTGCCAGTTACCTGCCAGATACCTGCCAGATTCCTGCCAGCTTGCTGTCTTATTCCTGCCTGATTATCTGCTACCTGCCTGCTAGTCTGAGGTCCGACGGTCTGCCTTACTACTCCTGTCAGTCTGTCTAAGGACCAGCCTGTCCGCTCACCTGGGAGCGCACTTCAGCCACCTGCCTGCTTGCCTGAGGTCCGACGGTCCGCCTTCCAACTCCTGTCAGTCTGTCTATGGACCAGCTTGCCTGCTCACCTGGGAGCACACATCTGCTACCTGCCTGCTAGCCTACCTGGAGGCTCCGCCGTCACGTGCTGTGACCACCTGCCTGTCCAGTGACTCCTGCCCGCTCACCTGGGAGCGCTCATCTGCTGCCTGTCTGCTAGCCTACCTGGAGGCTCTGCCGTCACGTGCTGTGACCACCCGCCTGTCCAGAGACTTCTGCCCGCTCACCTGGGAGCGCTCATCTGCCGCCTGTCTGTTGGTCTTCCTGGAGGCTCCGCCGTCACATGCTGTGACCACTCGTTCATCCAGAGACTCTCGCTTGCTCACCTGGGAGCACACATCTACCATCTGCCTGCTAGCCTACCTGGAGGCTCTGCCATCACAGGTCGTACCTACCCTTTACACAGAGACTGCCCCGGTCACTTGCCGTGACCATCTGCCCGTTCATTCAGAGACTGCCCCGGTCACTTGCCGTGACCATCTGCCCGTTCATTCAGAGACTGCCCCGGTCACTTGCCGTGACCATCTGCCCGTTCATCCAGAGACTGCCCCGGTCACTTGCCGTGACCTCCAGCCCGTTCACTCAGAGACTGTCCCGGTCACCTGCTGTGACTTCCTGCCCGTCTTCCCTGGTCGCCACCCGCTCCCTTACAAGGACCGCCCCCTTGTATAGTAGCTCAGAGGTTCCGCCTCCCAGACCCGTTACATCTGTCACACCTTACACACCCGTGACAGTAACCCCCCTCTACGAGTGGCCTCCGGACACTCAGGACCAGGTTTCTCAGTATAAGAGGTGTGCAATGAATGAACCAACCTGGGAGCGTTCACGTCTGATGCTGAAATTCACATCCTCTCCTCTGGACCATAACCCTTCCAGTGCGCCCAGTATGGTAGGGAATAACGTTGGAGATGAAAATCTACAACTCTCGAAATCTGAAACTCAAGATTACCATCAACCATTACAGGGGGCGGCGGTAGGGGTCAGGGCTCAAGAGGTTCCACATATTTCTTGAGTAAGGACCTGTGGAAAACATTGTGGACCTTAAGGGCCTGAGGAAGCTCAAGACAAAACGCTGCTGGGTTAATGGCGGCGGTTATATTATAGGGACCAATAAACCTAGGTCCCAGCTTCCAAGAAGGGACCTTCAACTTGATATTCCTGGTAGACAACCACACAAAGTCATTCACATTCAGGTCCGGACCTGGCAAGCGTTTCCTGTCAGCCATACGTTTATACCAGTCTCCCATGATCTTTAAATTACTCAGGCCCCCCGCCACACTGAGGAGAGCGACGAAGCAAAACGTTCCACCTCAGGAACTCCCGAAGCTCCTCCCTCACTGAAGGTACCAAATTGTGGGTGGAAACCGTATGCACCAACGAACAGTGACCTGCCAGTGGATTTTTGACGATAATTATTAATGGCAAATTCTGCCAGTGGTAAGTAGGATGCCCAATCCTCCTGATTTTCGAAGACGAAACACCTGAGGTAGGTCTCCAAATTCTGATTGGCACGCTCAGTCTGTCCATTCGAATGAGGGTGAAAGGCAGGGTAAAAGGATAGATGCACCCTCAGTCGAGAACAGAATGCCTTCCAGAACTTGGGAACAAACTGGGTCCCCCGATCTGTCACTGCATAGGAGGGAACCCCGTGAAGCTTCACGATCTCATTTATGAACACCTGAGCAACTGTCTTGGCATTTGGAAGTGCAAGTAATGCGACGAAGTGAACCATTTTACTGAACCTATCTACAACCACCAAAACCACCATTTTGCCTGTAGAAACCGGTAGGTCAGTAATAAAATCCATGGACAAGTGTGTCCATGGTCTACTAGGGATAGGTAAGGGAAGAAGAGTACCAGACGGTCAGGTATGCAAAACCTTAGAACGCGCGCAAGTACTACAAGCAGATACATGTTCAATCACATCCCGGTGCAACAGTGACCATCTAGTTTGTCTAGGGTTGAGACGTTTAGCTGACTGGAGATATGACAAGTTCTTATGCTCAGTAATAACAGTAACAGGATGGACAGCCCCCTCCAACCAATATCGCCATTCTTCGAACGCCAGTTCCCTATTACCCAAGTCATAATTTCTCTCAGCCTAAGACAATTTTTTAGAAAAGAAGGCGCATGGACGCCATTTACCAGGGGACGGATCCTGAGACAACATAGCCCTCCCTAACCCCCACATCCGACACATCAACTTCCACAATAAAGGGTTGTGAAACATTAGGTTGACTGAGTATAGATGCAGTGGCAAAATGATTCTATAATTAAGGAAGAAAAAGCCTGGAGGGAGGCATCGCCCATTTGGAAAAATCAGACCCCTTCTTAGTTATGTCAGTAAGGGGTTTCACAATTACTGAGTAATTTTGGATGAATTTTGGATGAATTTCCGGTAGTTAGTAAATCCCAGAAAACGTTGCAGAGCCTTCAGGTTCTTGGGATGGTCCCAATCAAGGACTTCTCCGGGTCCATCCGAAAACCCAAAGATCACAACAAGTACCCCAAAAACTGCACCTCCTGAACAGCGAAAACACATTTCTGCAGTTTGGCATAAAGTTTGTTATCCCTTAATATCTGGAGCACCTGTTTAAAATGCCCCCGATGTGTCTCAAAATCAGGCGAGTAAACCAAAATATTGTCCAGATACCACAAACCTCCCCACCAAATGATGGAAAATATAATTTATAAAATGCTGGAATACTGCAGGCGCATTGGTCAAACTGAAAGGCATAACCAGACTGTCGAAATGTCCTTCCGGGGTATTGAACGCTGTTTTCCATTCGTCCCCTTCTCTGATTCTAACCAGATTGTAGACTCCTCTTAAATCCAACTTGGAGAATACCTTATCTCCCATAACACAACTCCCTGGCTGAACAAATCAGGAATCAGAGGAAGAGGGTATGGATCTCGGATGGTAATTTGATTTAATTCCTGGAAATGTTAACAACAACGTGGACCGCCATCTTTTTTCTTCATGAAGAAGAACCCTGCCGCCAGGGGCGACGATGAGGGTCTGATATGTCCCTTCTCCAGACTTTCCGCAATGAAATCCTTCATGGCTTGTCTCTCAGGGCCTGAAAGATTATACAGTCTGGACTTCGGTAGTTTATCTCTGGGGGTCAGGTTAATAGGACAGTCATATGCATGATAAGGAAGCAAATCCTGACACCCCCTCTCAGAAAAAACCTCCTCAAAACCAGACAGAAAAGCAGGTAATATTTCTGTAGAGACAGTAGCAATGGAAATATCTAAACATTTCTCGTGGCAGTAATCTCCCCAGTTTACCAATCTACCAACGGCCACTTATTGCAACTTTTAAGTGTTTAAGCAATTGCCCCTCACACGTTAATGCACTCTTCAAACATAGGAATAAGCCTTTATGCTCCTCACTGCTACAGCAATCCTCAGTACTGAAATTAAGCTTCTCTCACGTTAGTAAACTGGTCTCCTCCACCTGGGACACTGACTGCTTCTCAGACTGGAGCTTCTATCTTGCTCCATTGTGGCCCTCACCAAACCCTAGGTTGGTGCACCTTATTAGACAGTGCTTACTCACCCCCACTTGATAGCTAACTATGACCATCACTCACTCCCACTTGATAGCTAACTATGACCATCCCTACCCCAGCATTGCTCATATTAGCTATTTATTTCCCTAAAACACCCAGGATGGTGGCATTAATCCCTGCTCTAAACCACCAGGGTTTTGTTAATGACATTTTTAATTCCCTAGACCACCAAGAATATTTGCACTGACCAGAAACTGTCAAAACGTTCACCAGTTCTGAGAAATTAACCTAATATGTCCAACAATGGTTGGATGTTGGTACAGCCATTTCACTTACGAAGCCCTTAAATATCTTCGTCATAAAAAATTTTGCGACTCTTGGGGTTTTTACAAAAGTTCCAACAACTTTTTGAAACATAGGCAATGCCTTGCAAGAGGGTGTGTGACCCAGCATAGCCCAACAAATCCAGTATAGTTTATGCAACGAAAGTGATGTAAATTATAGTAGAAATATGCACCAGTCCGTGGCACCACGGCGGGTGAAAGACGTATTAACTTCATTAAGAGTGCAGAACCTCATAATAACTTTTTTGTATGTTACTCCAGTCAACCCTGGATCAAGACTGAAGAATATACCGTCTGTCTTGATTAATTCCCTCATTAATTTTAAGTCTCATTCCTTTCATTCTAGCCAGTAGTTTTGGGTGGAAATGATGACAAAGCTAGTCATAGGTAGCGCTCGCTGTCCCCTGCATTGGGAAAAAAGAAAGTTTCTCCTGTCTTAGAAATACAGTTAGATCCATATATATTTGGACAGAGACAACATTTTTCTAATTTTGGTTCTAGACATTACCACAATGAATTTTAAACAAAACAATTCAGATGCAGTTGAAGTTCAGACATTCAGCTTTCATTTGAGGGTATCCACATTAAAATTGGATGAAGGGTTTAGGAGTTTCAGCTCCTTAACATGTGCCACCCTGTTTTTATAGGGACCAAAAGTAATTGGACAATTGACTCCAAGGCTTTTTCATGGACAGGTGTGGGCAATCCCTTCATTATGTCATTCTCAATTAAGCAGATATAAGGCCTGGAGTTGATTTGAGGTGTGGTGCTTGCATTTGGAAGGTTTTGCTGTGAAGTAAACATGCAGTCAAAGGAGCTCTCCATGCAGGTGAAACAAGCCATCCTTAAGCTGCAAAAACAGAAAAAACCCATCCGAGAAATTGCTACAATATTAGGAGTGGCAAAATCTACAGTTTGGTACATCCTGAGAAAGAAAGAAAGCACTGGTGAACTCATCAATGCAAAAAGACCTGGGCACCCACGGAAGACAACAGTGGTGGATGATCGCAGAATAATCTCCATGGTGAAGAGAAACCCCTTCACAACAGCCAACCAAGTGACCACCACTCTCCAGGAGGTAGGCGTATCAATATCCAAATCTACCATAAAGAGAAGACTGCATGAGAGTAACTACAGAGTGTTCACTGCACGGTGCAAGCCACTCATAAGCATCAAGAAGAAAAAGCCTAGACTGGACTTTGCTAAAAAACATCTAAAAAAGCCAGCACAGTTCTGGAAGAACATTCTTTGGACAGATGAAACCAAGATCAACCTCTACCAGAATGATGGAAAGAGTAAAGTATGGCGAAGGCGTGGTACAGCTCATGATCCAAAGCATACCACATCATCTGTAAAACTCGGCAGAGGCAGTGTGATGGCTTGAGCATGCATGGCTGCCAGTGGCACTGGGTCACTAGTGTTTATTGATGATGTGACACAGGACAGAAGCAGCCGAATGAATTCTGATGTATTCAGAGCCATACTGTGTGCTCAGATCCAGCCAAATGCAGCCAAACTTATTGGTCGTCGTTTCATACTACAGATGGACAATGGCCCAAAACATAAAGACAAAGCAACCCAGGAGTTTATTAAAACAAAGAAGTGGAATATTCTTGAATGGCCAAGTCAGTCACCTGATCTCAACCCAATTGAGCATGCATTTCACTTGTTAAAGACTAAACTTCAGACAGAAAGGCCCACAAACAAACAGCAACTGAAAACCACTGCAGTGAAGGCCTGGCAGAGCATCAAAAAGGAGGAAACACAGCGTCTGGTGATGTCCATGAGTTCAAGACTTCAGGCAGTCATTGCCAACAAAGGGTTTTCAACCAAGTACTAGAAATGAACATTTTATTTACAATTATTTAATCTGTCCAATTACTTTTGGTCCCTTTAAAAACAGGGTGGCACATGTTAAGGAGCTGAAACTCCTAAACCCTTCATCCAATTGTAATGTGGATACCCTCAAATGAAAGCTGAAAGTCTGAACTTCAACTGCATCTGAATTGTTTTGTTTAAAATTCATTGTGGTAATGTCTAGAACCAAAATAAGAAAAATGTGGTATCTGTCCAAATATAGTTATATGAAAAAGTTTGGGCACCCCTATTAATCTTAAGCTTAATGTTTTATAAAAATTGGTGTTTTTGCAACAGCTATTTCAGTTTGATATATGTAATAACTGTTGGACACAGTAATGTTTCTGCCTCGAAATGAAGTTTATTGTACTAACAGAAAATGTGCAATCTGCATTCAAACAAAATTTGACAGGTGCATAAGTATGGGCACCTCACCAGAAAAGTGACATTAATATTTAGTAGATCCTCCTTTTGCAAAAATAACAGCCTCTAGTCGCTTCCTGTAGCTTTTAATGAGTTCCTGGATCCTGGATGAAGGTATTTTTGACCATTCCTCTTTACAAAACAATTCCAGGTCAGTTAAGTTTGATGGTCGCCGAGCATGGACAGCCCTCTTCAAATGATCCCACAGATGTTCAATGATATTCAGGTCTGGGGACTGGGATGGCCATTCCAGAACATTGTAATTGTTCCTCTGCATGAATGCCTGAGTAGATTTGGAGCGGTGTTTTGGATCATTGTCTTGCTGAAAGATCCATCCCCTGCATAACTTCAACTTTATCACTGATTCTTGAACATTATTGTCAAGAATCTGCTGATACTGAGTGGAATCCATGCGTCCCTCAACTTTAACAATATTCCCGGTGCCGGCATTGGCCACACAGCCCCAAAGCATGATGGAACCTCCACCAAATTTTACTGTGGGTAGCAAGTGTTTTTCTTGGAATGCTGTGCTTTTTTGCCGGCATGCATAACGCCTTTTTGTATGACCAAACAACTCAATCTTGGTTTCATCAGTCCACAGGACCTTCTTCCAAAAAGAAATTGGCTTCTCCAAATGTGCTTTTGCATACCTCAGCTGACTCTGTTTGTGGCGTGCTTGCACAAACGGCTTCTTTCGCATCACTCTCCCATGCAGCTTATCCTTGTGCAAAGTGCGTTGTATAGTTGACCGATGCACAGTGACACCATCTGCAGCAAGTTGATGCTGCAGCTCTCTGGAGGTGGTCTGAGGATTGTCCTTGACTGATCTCACCATTTTTCTTCTCTGCCTTTCTGATGTTTTTCTTGGCCTGCCACATCTGGCCTTAACAAGAACTGTCCCTGTGTTCTTCCATTTCCTTACTATGTTCCCCACAGTGGAAACTGACAGGTTAAATCTCTGAGACAGCTTTTTGTATCCTTCCCCTGAACAACTATGTTGAATAATCTTTGTTTTCAGATCATTTGACAGTTGTTTTGAGGAGCCCATGATGCCACTCTTCAGAGGAGATTCAAACAGGAGAACAACTTGCAAGTGGCCACTTTAAGTAGCTTTTCTCATGATTGCATACTCCTGGCTCTGAAGTTCAAAGCTCAATGCGGTTACAAAACCAAAAAAAAGTGCTTTAGTAAGTCAGTAAAAAGTAGATAGCAGTATTTAAAACAAGAAAATGATAAGGGTGCCCATACTTATGCACCTGTCAAATTTTGTTTGAATGCAGAGTGCACATTTTCTGTTAGTACAATAAACCTCATTTCAAGGCAGAAACATTACTGTATCCAACAGTTATTACATATATCAAACTGAAATAGCTGGTGCAAAAACACCAATTTTAAGAAAACATTAAGCTTAAGATTAATAGGGGTGCCCAAACTTTTTCATATAACTGTATATATGGACCTAACTGTATATACGTACAAAATAAAGCTGCCCATACAGTAGAGATATTAGATACTAATATTTGGCCAGTTTAGTTAATCATAGGCAATTTTATTTGTTATACGGTAGACTGCCTCTCAATGACACACAGACTTGTTATAGGTCCCTCCCACTCAGAGGAAGCTATGTAATATATTATGTATGAGGTTTGCTTTACAGAAAACATATAAAAACTAATGTGCTATAGGAGCTGAATTCTCATAGTTGCTGGTTAACTTTCCGGTTGTGTCTGTAGCTGTCATGTCTCCCGGTATGCCCTGCCATAAGCCTCTCATGTTCGACAACACTATGCGAGATGTAAAGTGGGCAGATTACATGGGGAAAGTATTTTATCTGAGCCACCATGAGGCGAAGGAAGATGTGATAACAATGTGTTAAAAGTCAAGGAGGTGCCATTGACGAGAGTGCTCAGAGTCACACTCTCCGCAGGATCATGTGCTGCCATGGCAGAGCTCATCCCCTGACAGCACCAACATCTCAGGTATGTATGATATAATTGCATCTTGTATTCTTTCGTGGACCGGACTTATGTATGATACAATCCATGAAAAGTCTTAGGCCTGTCCGGATGTGGGAGAAATTGATACTAATGGCATCCATTAGTGGTTTCCACCAATCATGTAGAAGACCAAAAACTGATAATTAGAAGATTATTACGGTCAGGATTTGACAATCTAATTCCTTCATGCCCAGGACAAAATGTAATTTTAGGGACCCTTTTTTTCCAAGAACTTTTTTGGAAGCTTTTTAGAGAAAAAAATACTATTTTATTATTTCATGGCTTTCAGCTCAATCTCGAGCCATGGCAACTTGATGGATGAACGTTCTGTAGGATGATCGATCTTGTGTAAACCTTGAATGTCCCACCAGGATCTTCTCAGCCATTATCTTGATTGTATCAAGCCATCGGGTTGCTGGTCTACCTCTTCACCTTGTTCCTTCTATTCTTCCGACCATGATGTCCTTCTCCAGTGATTACTCTTTCCATATGATGTGTCCAAAGTAGGCAAGTCACAGCTTGGTAATCTTTGCCCCGAGTGACATGTTTGGACTGATTTGTTGCTAAATTGATCTGTTTGTGCCTCTTGCCATCTACGGTATTGTTAGCATCACTCTCAAGCACCACATTTTGAAGGCATTGTCTTGTTTATTTGTCATCAAGGTTTCACATCCGTATGTTACTACAGAAAGGATCAGACTATGTACAAGCGGTGTCTTCGTCGCCAGTGAAATGTTCTTCGATTTGAAGGTCTTGTTCAGTGACTTAATTGTTGATTTGCCCATAGCTATTCTCCTATTGACTTCCGGTGTCGTCAGTGGATCTTGAGTGATCATTCATCAGAGTAGGTCGAAGTCCTTTACAACTTTCAGTTCATCACCATCCATCTCAAATGTGCCTGGGTCGTATCTGGCATTAGTCAATATCTATGTCTTCCTTGTGTTGAGTAGCAGTCCCATGCTCGAGCTTTCCATCTTGACCCTCCATAATAAGTCCTTCATTCCATCTACGCTTGTTGCTATCAATGTTGTATTCTACCTGAATTTTTTTTTTCAAACAGTAGAAAAGGGCTTTTATATAGGTTGTATTGTAGTTTCTTTTTATTCTACAATGTGTTTTATACTATGGAGGTTCAGATTGGCAGGTAATATATGATGTGTGCCTTCCCTGCTTGTACATGCATGAAAATCACTGATAATACTTTAGATTAGTGATACCAGTGAACTATAATACAGGAAAATGCAGAGAAGACGCAGATTGTGTATCCTCTGCATGGATCTGACATCATGGGTTCATCATGGGTTCATCATGGGTTTGTGGACTCGGCAATGCAGAGCTCATCCTTAAGGTTTTTTACAATATGGGGGTGAGCATTCAAGGTGATAGATCCACTGCTTTGACATGTCCAAAAGACATGGTCGAAGTAAGGACTGCACAGCCCATTTCAACCATGGGTCTCCTGTCCCAAACATAAAAGACTCATTGATATAGAGTACAGACCAAAAGTTTGGACACACCTTCTCATTTAAAGATTTTTCTGTATTTTCATGACTTTGAAAATTGTACATTCACACTGAAGGCATCAAAACTATGAATTAACACATGTGGAATTATATACTTAACAAAAAAGTGTGAAACAACTGAAAATATGTCTTATATTCTAGGCTCTTCAAAGTAGCCACCTTTTGCTTTGATGACTGCTTTGCACACTCTTGGCATTTTCTTGATGAGCTTCAAGAGGTAGTCACCGGAAATGGTTTTCACTTCACAGGTGTGCCCTGTCAGGTTTAATAAGTGGGATTTCTTGCCTTATAAATGGGGTTGGGACCATCAGTTGTGTTGTGCAGAAGTCTGGTGGATACACAGCTGATAGTCCTACTGAATAGACTGTTAGAATTTGTATTATGGCAAGAAAAAAGCAGCTGAGTAAAGAAAAACGAGTGGCCATCATTACTTTAAGAAATGAAGGTCAGTCAGTCCGAAAAATTACGCAAACTTTGAACGTGTCCCCAAGTGCAGTTGCAAAAACCATCATGCGCTACAAAGAAACTGGCTCACATGAGGACCTTCCAGGAAAGGAAGACCAAAAGTCACCTCTGCTTCTGAGGATAAGTTTATCCGAGTCACCAGCCTCTGAAATCGCAGGTTAACAGCAGCTCAGATTAGAGACCAGGTCAATGCCACACAGAGTTCTAGCAGCAGACACATCTCTTCAACAACTGTTAAGAGGAGACTTTGTGCAGCAGGCCTTCATGGTAAAATAGCTGCTAGGAAACCACTGCTAAGGACAGGCAACAAGCAGAAGAGACTTGTTTGGGCTAAAGAACACAAGGAATGGACATTAGACCAGTGGAAATCTGTGCTTTGGTCTGATGAGTCCAAATTTGAGATCTTTGATTCAAACCACCGTGTCTTTGTGCGATGCAGAAAAGGTGAACGGATGGACTCTACATGCCTGGTTCCCACTGTGAAGCATGGAGGAGGAGGTGTGATGGTGTGGGGGTGCTTTGCTGGTGACACTGTTGAGGATTTATTCAAAATTGAAGGCATACTGAACCAGCATGGCTACCACAGCATTTTGCAGGGGTATGCTATTCCATCCGGTTTGCGTTTAGTTGGACCATCATTTATTTTTCAACAGGACAATGACCCCAAACACACCTCCAGGCTGTGTAAGGGCTATTTGACCAAGAAGGAGAGTGATGCGGTGCTACACCAGATAACCTGGCCTCTACAGTCACCAGACCTGAACCCAATCGAGATGGTTTGGGGTGAGTTGGACCGCAAAGTGAAGGCAAAAGGGCCAACAAGTGCTAAGCATCTCTGGGAACTCCTTCAAGATTGTTGTAAGACCATTTCCGGTGACTACCTCTTGAAGCTCATCAAGAGAATGCCAAGAGTGTGCAAAGCAGTCATCAAAGCAAAAGGTGGCTACTTTGAAGAACCTAGAATATAAGACATATTTTCAGTTGTTTCACACTTTTTTGTTAAGTATATAATTCCACATGTGATAATTCATAGTTTTGATGCCTTCAGTGTGAATGTACAATTTTCAAAGTCATGAAAATACAGAAAAATCTTTAAATGAGAAGGTGTGTCCAAACTTTTGGTCTGTACTGTATATTGTATGAGACTGTTGAGTTCTGTTTAGGAGATCCAAGTCCAGTACGGACTGGGAATGACAGATGTGGATTTAAGTTGTTGACTATGCCGAGATTGATCATTTACATTGGCAGGAAAGGACATATGACATAGGAACATTGTTCCAATCTATTGAGACATGAAAATATTGCATTGGGTGTTTCCAGACTATGATCCAATTCTGGAAAAAAGGGCATAAATATGGGATGTTGGTTAATAATATATCCGGGGATCTGGCACAATGTCACATTCCATGTTATCGTCTATGTTAGGCTTGGATGTTATAATCATACCAGTGATAAAATATGACTCTGGTTTCTTTTCAAGGTTTTAAAGGTAAGGAAGAGTCTGACAGATTGAGGTAGTGAGTTCTAGAGTATGGGGGAAGCACGGGAGAAATCTTGAAAACAATTATGTGAGGAGCACACAAGAGGAGACCTTGAGAAGAAGGTTTCGAAGGTTTTGTGAGCAACAGAGATAACGTGCAGGGAGGTATTGGGAGATTAGGGCAGAGATGCATGGAGGGGATAGGTTACTGACTAAAGATTACGAGTGGATGGTATTCTATGGATAATGAATAGCCATTGAAGTGATTGGTTTATGGGAGCAGCAGAAGAGTAACGAGTGGAGAGATGAATTTCTTGGGCAGCAGAGTTGAGCATGGATTGGAGGAACGGAAGAGTGCTGGATGGGAGACCAAAAAGAAAAGAAGGGTGTTACAGTAGTTAAGGAGGGAGATGATGACATGATGGCAGGCATCAACATTTTTGCTGACTCGAGGATGAGAAAAAAGTGGATTTGAGAAATGTTTTTGGCCTGGAGGAGCCAGGAGGTAGTAAGGGATTGACTGAGGTAGCAGATGTGTGAAACAGGAAAGTGTGGAGCCATTATCAATTATCAATAGGTCTGGTGGGGAGGTTGGCCAAGAAGGTGGTAGGATAATGAATTTGTTTTTCTCCATGTTGACCTTCAGAAAGCTGGAGGAGAAGAAGAAGGATATACTTTATCCGGACACCAGAGAGGAAACTTCTGGGCTAGAGAACTTGAATGTTGTCATTGTGAAAGTCTGCTATGACAATGGATGCAAGAGATTGTAAGAGGAGCAATGGTCAACTGTGTCAATGGCAGCAGACAGGTCGTGGAGGACCACAGAGTAATGTCATGAGATAGTAGATCATTAAAGATCTCAGCTGATGCAGTTTTAGAAGACTGATGGAGTTGGTAGCAAAGATGCAGCTTGTCAAAATGATGAGATGTGGGAGGACAGTTCAAGGTGGACATGTCATTCAAGGGGTATAGAGGCAAACCTTAGAAATAAGATGGAGCTCGACAAAGTGGTGACAAATGCTCAGGTGGTGAGGTGGAATTTGGAAAGAAGGTAATGTTGCAGAAGCATGATATGATATGTGGACCACTGTGAGAGGCTGAAGGAGGTCAGTGGTAGGAGTTTGGAGACAGCTTTACGGCAGGTGTCAATGCAGATGTTAAACTTTTATGCCTAATATGTCCCATCACCTGATCCAAAAAAAGATCAAAATCTTGCAAAATCAACAGAAATCTTAAAAGAGTTTATAAGATTAGAAACACATGACTAATTTCTTCCGGAAACAGAAGCATTCTTATCCATGGACTTTAATGTCCCCATTAGAGATGAGCGTTGTTCTACTCGAACTGTTCGCCAATCTCAAATTCGAGCTGTTTTGGGCGGTGTTCGAGCCGTTCGGCGAACACGAACAATTTGAGAAAAATTCGGCTGTTCGAGGTTATGTTCGATAACTGTTCGTGCACCAAAATCATAACTGGATTTTTTCTCAGTAATGATGAAAATTAATGTTAATACGCAGTTTGAGTGTACAGCGGGGTGGGGGGAGGGGCAGGGGATGGATCTCTGCAGGAACAATGAAGATCTCCATTTTTTTTTCTCTTTCCCACATTTACAGTGGGGAGGTGCAATCTGTCAGCCTATCAGCAGCGCACACACGGAGCGAAGTGCTTTTTTTCACACAAGCAAGGGCATGTGTCATTGGCAGTGTATGTCACATGTCCTTGCCCTATAAGACCAAGCCATTTTCCCCGTCGCCACCATTTTCTCACTGCTGCAGCTGCGTGTTAGACGGCACCGCTGTTGCTGTGTGCGCTATACCTTGTTAATTTCAAGCCAATTTTCGCACAAATCTACAGATAGCTTGGGAGTAGGGAATAGTTGTGATTGCAGTCCTTTTAAGGACTAGGTTACAGCATTTCCTACGACTTTTATCAGGGAGGTCTGTGCTCTTAAATAGATCGGTTGTGGGAGTAAAGACTAATTGTAATTGCAGTCCTTTTCAGGACTAGGTTACATGAGTTCCTATCAGTTTTTGCCAGGCAGGTCTGTGCCAGTGCTGTGCAAGTTTTTTTCACAGCATTTGGCTGAATCTAGCAAAGCTAATCCTTTTTGGCCTATTGCAGAGTGTGTTAGTCAGTGGAGTAGCCTATCTGTGTTGCAAGATATACCACCTGTGTATAGAATACCAATTTTTTTACTGCACCTAGTGAAGTAAAATCTTTTGGGCATAGCATCATTCTATTAGTCCATCTATACTGACCTCCATCAGGTTGCAAATTAAAACTAATTTTTATCTGCATCTACAGTACCTCTGAAAAAATATTTGGGCTTCTAGCAGTGTGTGGGACTTGTTCTATTAGTCCATCTATACTGACCTCCATCAGGTTGCAAACTGAATATATTTTTTTCTGCATCTACCTCTGAAAAAATATTGGGCTTCTAGCTGTGTGTGGGTCTTGTTCTATTAATCCATCTATACTGACCTCCATCAGGTTGCAAACTGAATATATTTTTTTCTGCATCTACCTCTGAAAAAATATTTGGCCTTCTAGTAGTGTGTCGGACTTTCTCTATTAGTCCATCTATACTGACCTCCATCAGGTTGCAAATTAAAACTAATTTTTATCTGCATCTACAGTACCTCTGAAAAATATTTGGGCTTCTAGCAGTGTGTGGGACTTGTTCTATTAGTCCATCTATACTGACCTCCATCAGGTTGCAAACTGAATATAGTTTTTTCTGCATCTACCTCTGAAAAAATATTGGGCTTCTAGCTGTGTGTGGGTCTTGTTCTATTAATCCATCTATACTGACCTCCATCAGGTTGCAAACTGAATATATTTTTTTCTGCATCTACCTCTGAAAAAATATTTGGCCTTCTAGTAGTGTGTCGGACTTTCTCTATTAGTCCATCTATACTGACCTCCATCAGGTTGCAAACTGAATATAATTTTTTTCTGCATCTAGCTCTGAAAAAATATTTGGCCTTCTAGTAGTGTGTCGGACTTTCTCTATTAGTCCATCTATACTGACCTCCATCAGGTTGCAAATTAAAACTAATTTTTATCTACATCTACAGTACCTCTCAAAAAATTTTTGGGCTTCTAGCAGTGTGTGGGACTTGTTCTATTAGTCCATCTATACTGACCTCCATCAGGTTGCAAACTGAATATATTTTTTTCTGCATCTACCTCTGAAAAAATATTGGGCTTCTAGCTGTGTGTGGGTCTTGTTCTATTAATCCATCTATACTGACCTCCATCAGGTTGCAAACTGAATATAATTTTTTTCTGCATCTAGCTCTGAAAAAATATTTGGCCTTCTAGTAGTGTGTCGGACTTTCTCTATTAGTCCATCTATACTGACCTCCATCAGGTTGCAAATTAAAACTAATTTTTATCTGCATCTACAGTACCTCTGAAAAAATATTTGGGCTTCTAGCTGTGTGCGGGACTTGTTGTATTAGTCCATCTATACTGACCTCCATCAGGTTGCAAACTGAATATATTTTTTTCTGCATCTACCTCTGAAAAAATATTTGGCCTTCTAGTAGTGTGTCGGACTTTCTCTATTAGTCCATCTATACTGACCTCCATCAGGTTGCAAATTCAAAATAATTTTTTTCTGCATCTAACCCAGCCAATAGTTTTGGCCTAATACCACAGTTTGGCCACTCAGCTCTGCTCGGTTACCATCCATTGTTTTTTTGTGCAAACAACTCCAGAGTTGTGAATTAGTTAACCACCAAAATGAGTGGAAAAAGGCCTGCTGCTGGTGGAAAGGGGAATAGGCGTGTTGGGAAGGGGAAAAAAGGTTGTGTCCGTGGGGTAGGTGTTAAAGCAACAGTAACATCTGCAGAAGAAAGACCATCTTCCAGCCAAACTAAAATGTCTACTTCTTTTAGCGGACAATGTGATAAGATCCCTTTCTTATGGCCACGCCAATCGCTACAAATTCCAGATGAGGCACAAAAACAGCAGGTGCTTCAACGGATATCAAGTGCTCCTTTAAGTGGGCTCTCCTCCACATCAACTTCAACATCACAAATACTCCAGTCCTCAAAGGTGTCACCCAAATCGCACTTGCTGCCTCACAGCTCCCAAATCTCCAGCTGCCCGTCTGAGTATGAGGTAGAACAGATGGTTGAGTCTGCAGAGCTGTTTACTCATACTATAGCCTGGGAATCAGAGGTCGACTCCAGCGCTTCTGTGAATCCAGACGAGGAAATGATCTGCACTGATGCCCAGAATCTTTATGAGTCGGATCCAGGACCAGACGCAGAAGGTTCTGACCATAATGTAGACCCTCATTCCCAAACTGTAACTCCTGTTGGTGGAGACAATGAGGAAGACGATGATAAGACTCAAATACCTGATTGGAGCGACAACTTTAGTTTTTTGTCAGGGCAGGAACAGGTTGGCTCTGAGGACGACGGGTGTGATAACGCACAGGGTGATGATGATGAGGTCGGAGATCCCACTTACTGTCAACCCACAGTCAGCCAAGAGATGAGGTCAGCAGAGGAGGTGGAGGAAGATGCTAGTGACGACGAGGTCAGGTTGCGCCTTCCTGGACAGAGACGTAGTACTGGAAGCACGTCAACAACTGCATCCTCAAACACAACTCTGCCTCTCACCACAAGTCGTGGTGGCTCTTCAGGTCGCATGGGTGCTAAGCCTTGCATAGCCTGGGCATTTTTTCAGATCGATAAAGATGACCCAACTCGTGTTATCTGTAACATTTGTCAGCAAAAGCTAAGTAGAGGCCAAAAAATACATAGTTTGAGTACTTCATGCATGAACCGGCACATGGACATGAAGCATAAGTTGCAGTGGGAAGCTCAGCGTGCTACAATGCGGCCTAGCCGGCCGGGCCAACCACCGTCTGCCATATCTTGTGCATCCGCGGCCTCTTCATCCTCTGTGACTGGGGGGACAGCAGTCACACCTGTTTTGGGGCGCAGACCTGCCACCTCTTTACCCGCAACAGCCAGCGTGATTGGCAGGTCATCATTTTCTTTGGAGGTGGTAACACCAGCTGGTGTTGAGCGCTGTCCGACATCGATAGCACCACCTTTGGATGAAGGCAACCTAACATGTCCGCCTGCATCTTCCTCACAGACCGGCAGTTTGCCGGGGACACCCTTATCAACCCCGTCTAAGCACAATAGCCAGCCCTCGGTCCCTCAGATGTGGACAAGTAAAAGACCATTTCCTCCTAGCCATGAGAAAGCTAAGAGGTTGAATTTCACCATCTGCAAGCTCTTGGCTACAGAAATGCTGCCTTTCCGCCTGGTGGACACAGAGGATTTTCGAGACCTTATGTCCGTCGCAGTGCCCCAGTACCAGATGCCCAGTCGGCACTACTTCTCAAAGAAAGATGTGCCTGCGCTCCACCAGCATGTCGCACACAACATCACCGCTTCTTTGAGAAACTCTGTGTGTGACAGGGTGCATTTCACCACAGACACTTGGACGAGTAGGCATGGACAGGGGCGTTACATGTCGCTGACTGGGCACTGGGTAACTATGGTGACAGCAGGACAAGGGGCTGCTGTCCAAGTCTTGCCGTCCCCACGAGTTGTGCGTCAATCCTCTTTATGTCAAAGTTCCTCCACTGCTTCTGCCTCCTCAACCTCCTCTCGGTCTTCCACCTGCACCCAAAGCCTGTCTGGTCATGCCACAAGCTTTCTAACTGCGCAGAAGGGATCCTGCACACCTCCTTACTATGCTGGCAGTAGGGCTCAACGTCATCAGGCGGTTTTTACATTGAAATGTCTGGGAAATGTGAGTCACACAGCTGAGGAGTTGTGGTCAGCTCTGGAGAACCAATTTCATGAATGGTTGTCTCCACTGGACCTGAAACCAGGGAAGGCCGTGTGCGACAATGCTGCAAACCTGGGTGCGGCCCCTCGCCGGGGCAATGTCACACACGTGCCTTGTATGGCTCACGTGTTGAACCTGGTTGTCCAGCAATTTTTAGCCCACTATCCCAGACTAGATGGCCTTCTGCAGAGGGCACGGTCGCTGTGTGCTCACTTCCGCCGTTCGCATCCCGCAGCTCAGCGACTTACATCTCTACAGAAGTCGTTGGGCCTGCCACTTCACCGGCTAAAATGCGATGTGCCTACCTGGTGGAATTCAACTGGTGCAATACGTTCTGACGTATAGCCTGGGCCAACGAGATTCAGAGGTCGGGCAAATCACGCTGGAGGAGTGGTCTCAGATCAGGGACCTATGCACCCTTCTGCACAGTTTTGAAATGGCGACGAAGATGTTTAGTGCTGACGATGCCATTATCAGCATGACTATTCCGGTGATTTACATGCTGGAGCACATGTTAAACAGAATTCGGAGTCAGGTGGTGGCACAAGAGGAGGTGGAGGAAATAGAGGAGGAGGAGTTGTATGCGGAAGGGCTAACATCTGCAAGGTCCAGAAGGTCGGCAGCACCAAGGCGGCAGGCATGTGAGGGTGGGGGAGATGGTTTTACCAGGGCGCATGGTAGCAGCCAAACTAGTGAGGAAGGTGCAGGAGCCCAGGAAGAAGTGGAGGACGAACTGATGGAAGACTCATCAGATGAGGGAGACCTTGATCACATTTCTGTTGTGCGAGGTTGGGGGGAGAGGACAGAGGAAGGAAGCATGATTGTTACCTCGCCACCAACACAACAGGGACTTGGTGCTCCTGGATGCGCAACACACATGAGTGCCTTCTTGCTGCACTACCTGCAACATGACCCTCGAATTGTGAGAATTAGAAATAATCCTGACTGCTGGGTTGCCACACTGTTAGATCCCCGGTACAAAAGTAAATTTGCAGAAATTATTCCTGCCATAGAAAGGGATGCACGCATGCAGGAGTATCAGCAGAGACTGTTGCAGAATCTTACATGTGCTTTTCCACAAAATACCAGTGGTGCACGTAGTGAATCTCACAGTTCCAACTTGCCAACCGTGGGACCGTCAAGTGTTCAGCACTCAAACCGTAACAGAACCACAGTATCTGCTGGTAACATCAATTTTGCGGAATCATTTCACCACTTTTTTAGCCCATCCTTTGCAAGGCCACAGGAGACAAGAAGTCTGACACATAGTCAACGCCTAGAGACGATGGTACAGGAGTATCTCCAAGTAAACATTGAAGCCACGACTGTGTCACTGGACCCTTGCTCTTTTTGGGCTTCCAATCTGGATAAATGGCCGGAGCTAGCCACTTACGCCTTGGAGATCTTGTCATGCCCCGCAGCCAGCGTTCTGTCTGAACGTGTGTTCAGCGCTGCTGGTGGTGTGCTGACAGATAAGCGCACGCGGCTCTCCACTGATAATGTAGACAGACTCACGTTCATAAAGATGAACAAATCATGGATCCGAAACGACTTTTCTACCCCTGTGTCATCCTGGGGAGAGTAAAAGCTTGATTATTGGTTAAAATCACCCTACCAACCGTTTTAAGCTTTCAAATTACTAATCATGTTTATCTGTATCTTGGCTGGAAAATAATTTGGGCTTTGTAGCAGTGTGCAGCACTGATCCTATTAGGCCATCTATACTAAGCTCCACCAGATTTAAAATTAAAAATAATTTTTAGCTGCATCTAGCCCGGAAAATAATTTTGGGGCTCCGAGATGCGCAAGACACATAAGTGCCTTCTTGCTGCACTACCTGCAGCATGACCCTCATATTGTCAGAATTCGAAGTAATCATGACTACTGGGTTGCCACACTCTTAGATCCCCCAAACTTTTCGATCAACCTTTTCATTTTAATAAAGACCAAAAAAATGGTCATTTTTGAAATTATAAGCATTAGCAGGTTGTTAGAAACTGAAATCAAACAGTTTTCAACTCAAAACTTTATTCTAGGTGATGTTACATTTTCACATAGGACCCCTTGTTCGAAAGGAGCTTCTGAACTCTCTCGTCCATTGAATTTGTCAGGTTTTGGATGGTTTCTGCTTCAATTGTTTTGCATGAGGACAGAATACCCTCCCAGAGCTGTTGCTTAGATGTGAACTGCCTCCCGCCATCATAGACACTCCTTTTAATGATGCTCCAAAGGTTCTGAATGGGGTAGAGGTCAGGGGAGCATGGGGGTCACACCATAAGTTTGTCCCCTTTTATGCCCATATCAGCCAGAGATGCAGATGTTTTATGTGCAGCATGAGATGGTGCATTATCATGCAGAAAAATGATCTTGCTGTGAAATACACGGTTCTTCTTCTTGAACCATGGCAGGAAGTGCTGTTTGAGAAAATCCACATACATTATGGAGTTCATCTTTAGCGCCTTCAGGGATCCTAAAGGGGCCGACAATCTCTCTCCCCATGATTCCAGCCCAAAACATTACTCCACCTCCTCCTTGTTGGCGCTGTAGCCGTGTTTGCGTGGGGTGTCCATCAACCAGCCATCCTCCACTCCATCCATCTGGACCATCGAGCGCTGCATGGCACTCATCCGTGAACAAAACAGTTTTGAAATCAGTCTTCATGTAATGTTTGGCCCACTGGAGCCGTTTCTGCTTGTGTGAAGTGGATAGAGGAGGTCGACAGGATGGCGTATGCACAGCTGCAAACCTCTGAAGGACCCTGCATCTTGTTGTTCGGGGGACGTTGGAGGCACAAGCAGCTTCAAAAACTTGTCTGCTGCTATGACAAGGCTTTTTTGCCGCTGCTCTTTCAACCTGACGTAATTGCCTGTAGGAAAGAGTCCTCAATTTGCCCTTATCAGCACGCACACGTGTGTACTGTGGATCAGCTACATACTTCTTGATTGCCAAGACACTTCATCCTGATCATCGCACAATGTTGATTGTAGTCATGCCTTGACCTAAACACTCCACAATTTGTTGCTTCTCAGCAGCCGACACATCCTTTTTCTTTCCCATTTTGGCAGAAAATGTAGGCTGCTTAATAATGTGAGACAGCCTTCTTAAGTAGTCTTGCCTTTCATTGGACACACCTGCCAAACTAATTAGCACAGGTGTCTGCAATTGCTTACAGTGATATAAAGAGCCCTGACACACATCACCATCAATGAGTTTAACTGACAAACAAACAAATTCTTCCCTTATCACTCCTAAACACTTTTTGCATAATAATTTGGAACACAGTGTACATGTGCTTTTCCACAAAACACCAGCGGTTCACGTAGTGAATCTTACAGTTCTAACTTGCCAACCGTGGTCTGTATGGAATTGTTCAATAAAGGGCCCAAAATTAAGATAACATAGATGGGAGAGGTCTCTATGAATAGGAATTCCTAAGTATTTGATACCCTGTGAGGGCCAGGCAAAGGGAAAGTTGGACTGGATGGAATCCTATATGGATTTGGGGAGGGAGACATCGAGGGCCTCAGACTTCGCTGCATTGATTTTAAAATTTTACCATGTAACAAAGTGATCTATTTCAGCCATAACAGCATGGATGGATATATGTGATTGAGTGATATATACTAGGACATCATCAGCAAATAGAGAGCACTTGTACTCGGTGCCTCCCACCTCAATCCACCTAATATTGGGGTTATGGCGAATTGATGAGAGCAGGTGCTCCGTCACTAGGATGTATAAGAGAGGGGACAGAGGACATCCCTGCCTTGTCCCATTGGTGATTGTGAAAGGTGATGAAAATGTTCTGATGCACCCCCTGGGCCTTGGGACACCCGGAGCCGGACCCTTTTTGGTGGATGCTGGTGGTTGTAGTCTTCGTGGCGGCGACCCGGTTCCGTGGCTCAGGGCGGTCAAACCAGTGGCGGAACTATTTATGTGGTTTTGATGTTTAAATGTCCGACTACGCCACCCGTGGATTGCGGTCAGAGTGAACCGCCGCTGCAGGGCAGACCGCTGAGGCTGGTGTTGTGGGTGCAGCAGAGCGTAGCATAACTCCCCACGGGAGGAGTATAGCCTCAGGGCAGTGTATGCGGAGGATGGGGGTGATGGTGCAGGGCAGCAGCAGTAACAACACGGAGTCAGTGATGCAGTTCAGGGCCTTTACTCACAGTTCTTATTATCCAGACCACGTCTGCAGGTAACGGCTGCCCACGTCGTACTGTGCTCACCAGGTGAGGGGCTCAGACAACTCCCAGATAACTTTGGAGCACTTCACAGGACCCCCTTTGTGTGTCCTTTGTCTGGCCTTTCTTACCAACACTTCTATCCGGCTGCCTCGGGCCTCCTCTTGGTAAACTTGGCGCCAGTTTCCCTGACCCTATGTGGTGCCTTCCTAGCGGGTGTAGCGAGGGGCTGCGCCACATAAAATGTCAGAGCCTCCGGTTTCTAGCTGAGGGTCGTTTCCTGCCTCCACTAGTTCGGGGACCGGTCTCCCCCTTTGGCCTGACCCCTCCACGCAGGTGGATTCGGGCGTGCGGTGGCAACTCGCCCGTCCGCACCCCTGGGATCCCTTCATTCCTCGTTCCTGGAGCCTTCTCCGCTCCTCTTCCTTCCTTCTCCCTCTTCCAGGCCTGGGCCTCTGTTACTAGGCCCGCCTCCGGAGCAGAGCTCATGCAGAGCCCCTGCTCCCTGCCACTTCTGCTCAGACTTCTCTGCACTGAACTAAGATGGTGCCCACCTTTTATACTCCCTTCTCAATGCACCCAGGAACTGCTTCCTCCCTGCTCCTGCACTACAGGGTTCCCCTTCCTCAGTGTTCCCTCCCCCCACTCCAGCCAGGGACAGGGACTGTCGTGCCCATCTCAGGGGCATATTGGTCGCCCTGCCCCACGGCAATGTGGTGTAATGCATGCAGGTGTCGGGTCCTGATCCACACTCCATCCTTACCTGAGAGTGAGATATCACACCTCTGGGTGAGGTGCAATACGTCTGTAGCAACCGAGCCCTCAGGGTGCTACAGTTCCATTTATCTTCAGCCTAGGTGACGTATTGCGATACAGGGCCGTGATTTTGGCTATAAAAGGGTCCCCTAGACCCCTACCCCAAGCTTTTTAAGAGAATCATATATGGCGTGCCAGGAGACTCTATGGAATGCTTTCTCAGCATCAAACGAGAGTATCTAATTACAAATTTTTAACTGCATCTAGCCCAGGAAATACTTTGTGCCTAGTAGCAGTGTCTGCTAGTCAGCGGATTATCCCGGCTGTTAAGCAAGCTACACCACCTGTAGTTTAGACACTTAATTTTTTCAAAGGAAATGCTTCGGGACCATGGGATACTCAGTGAAGAGCATCAGGAGGCACCCCAAGGCATAGGGGCTGGGACTGGCAGTAGGATGCCTTGCGGTGGACAGCCGAGCTCGATCCTTATAAAAGCTTTTTAACTGCAGCAGCTTTAGTGGACGCTACTGGAGCTGGAATTACGCGGCTGCTGGCATGAGACTTGCCCTCCAATAGATCCTTGTAAATGGATTTAAAGTATATTCATTCAAATTAGAGAGACAATTTAAATTAAAAAGCTTAGAGCTGCCTCCACCACAGGGGGGCTCGCTCGACCCACCAGCGGACAGGCACCAGTATTGGGAGAGGGGGGCTGGCCGTCAGGGTTCACCGCGGCTCTGGCACAAACCCGGCGACACGGAGGTGGCACGGGCAGGAGCGGACTGAACGTGTCGGCTTCTCACTTTTTGGATTTTAGAAGGGTGTTCGACGAACCGAACCGAACTCGAACACTACGGGGGTGGCTCAACACTAGTCCCCATCACTGTATACATAGACAACTTGGCTTGTCCTGTGGATAAAGCTAAAATATAAAGTTTTGTCTGCCGGCAGCTTGAAGTCTTTCCTTGAGTCAACACTTTATTATTCGTCACATGTCCCCTACAGGGTGATCCCAGGTGTGTTTTATCAGCTTATGACTCTCTGACCCCTTTAATCCTGGGATCGGACATATTACTGCATTAATCAGTCGGTATCATGTATTTATAACTTTTTAAGTTACCTCCAAAAACACTGAGTCGCTCCATGACACTCAGGGTTGACGTAGTTTACGGCTGTGGATAAATAAATGAATTGAAGATGATAGTGAGAGAAAAGAACCCGCAGTCCTCCCTGAGTATTACAGAACATAAAGGGGACCCCTCACTGGGACCCTGCTCTTATAACACATAATACTAGTGGCTAATGCACAACAGGGGTGTGTTCTCAATCACTCAGCACTGCCCGGCACTGATTATGGGAGAAGTCCCCAACACTGTTTATGAGAGCACTCTCTGGCACTGATTATGGGAGCACTCTCTGGTACTGTTTATGGGAGCACTCTCTGGTACTGTTTATGGGAGCACTCTCTGGTACTGTTTATGGGAGCACTCTCTGGTACTGTTTATGGTAGCACTCTCTGGCACTGTTTATGGGAGCACTCTCTGGCACTGATTATGGGAGCACTCTCTGGTACTGTTTATGGGAGCACTCTCTGGTACTGTTTATGGGAGCACTCACTGGCACTCATTATGGGAGCACTCTCTGGTACTGTTTATGGGAGCACTCTCTGGCACTCATTATGGGAGCACTCTCTGGCACTGTTTATGGGAGCACTCTCTCGCACTCATTATGGGAGCACTCTCTGGCACTCACTATGGGAGCACTTTCTGGTACTGTTTATGGGAGCACTCTCTGGCACTCTTTATGGGAGCACTCTCTGGCACTCTTTATAGGAGCACTTTCTGGAACTGTTTATGGGGGCACTCCCTCGCACTCTTTGTGGGAGCACTCCCTAGGACTGTTTATGGGAGCACTGCCTGGCATTGCTTATGTGGGCACTCCCTGGTACTGTTTATAAGAGCACTCCCTGGCACTGTTTATAGGAACACTTTCTGGCACTGTTTATGGGAGCATTTCCTGGTTATGTTTATGGGACCACTCTCTGGTACTATTTATAAGAGCACTCCCTGGTTATGTTTATAAGAGCACTCTGTGGCACTGTCTATAGGGGCATCCTGTAGCACCCTAGTATGGGTGACACTATAGGAGCACTCTCTGGCACTGTTTATGGGAACAGTATGGGAACACTCTCTGGCACTCATTATGAGAGCACTCTCTGGCACTCATTATGGGAGCACTCTCTGGCACTCACTATGGGAGCACTTTCTGGTACTGTTTATGGGAGAACTCTCTTGCACTCTTTATAGGAGCACTTTCTGGAACTGTTTATGGGAGCACTCCCTGGCACTCTTTGTGGGAGCACACCCTGGCACTGTTTATGGGAGCACTGCCTGGCATTGTTTATGGGGGCACTCCCTGGTACTATTTATAAGAGCACTTCCTGGCACTGGTAGAGGAGCACTCTGTGGCACTGCCGATAGGGGCATCCTGTAGCACCCTAGTATGGGAGCATTCTCTGACACTATAGGAACACTCCCTGGCACTGCTCATGGGGCTCTTTGGCATTGTTTTGGAGCTACATTCCGGGAGCACTCTGAGCTTTTCTGGCCCTGTTGATGGGGAAACCATTGAACTATATGGGCTAGCCCTCTGTGACACGTTTCTCAGGCACCTCTGTGGCACTGTTTATAGGAACACTTTCTGGCACTGTTTATGGGAGCATTTCCTGGTTATGCTTATGTGGCACCCCAGGGGTCTGGTTACCACAGTAATAGCAATATTACGTCTGAGAGCAGGTGGGAGGTCTCCTGGTCAGGAACCCTAAGCATGCAACACTTCCTGCCCAGTCCTGGGAGGGGAAGAACTTCCCCTATATAAACTGGGGCTGAGGCGGGGTTAGAGGAGAAGAAGAGGAGTCCCAGACAGAGACACAGTCTGGTCTGGAGTGGAGCAGATACAGAGAGAGCAAGATCAGGAGCTATGTGGGAGCAGTGATAAAAGGGGTCAGAGACTGGAAGCTGTAGAGCTCGTCCTGACTGAAGAGATCTCACCGGACACGGAGTCCGAGGCAGTGGGGACTGATCCATACCCAGCAGCAGAAACCGACCGGCAGGGGATTTCAGGTCCTCTGGCCAAGAAACCCGAAGGCACGGTCACACGCAAGGGACCAGCACCGCCGTTGTGGAGCGGAGGCTACCAGAAGGCCCCGAGTCACCGGCCATATGGGTGAGCACCACACGGTACACTCAGGGACGTGGGCTACTTTTACCCGCTTCTAGCAAGGTAGCCAGGGAGAGTACAATAAGTCGGGGAGGCCTACAACTCCGCCTGGCCGGGGGAGATCCTATCTGCTCACAGACTGACCAGGCCCCGATCGCTAGCCAGTACTCCCGGGAGGGTCTACCTTTGCCACCAGTAAAGACCCTGAACTACACCGCACCGTCTCTGAGTGGTTCCTAGTGCCTGCGTGCAATTCTGCTATCCCCATCATCCACGTCCGCTGCCCTGAGGCCATACCCCTCCCGTTGGGGGTTATACTATCCACGCTGCACACCCGTACCACCGGCCTCAGCGGTCTGCCCTGCAGCGGCGGCTTCATAGCCGCAATCAACGGGTGGCGTAGTCGAACAATATAACATCTTATTCTAAGTTCTGCCACTTGGTTTGACACCCTGGGCACAGACCGGGTCACCGCCACGAGGACTACTACCCCTATCAGATCCGGCTCCGGGTATTCCCCGCATGCGCAACGCTGCACAACAGAGGCCCAGGGGGCGCGTCAACTTTGGCGTAGTCGGCAGGATCCTGTTCCCGCAACCACCGGGTACTGCGTGCCTGGAAAAAAAAAGAAAAGAAAAAGAAAGAGACTGTTAAACTTACCTGTGGTGAGGATTCCCACCATCCGACGCCATCTTCTGCCTTCTTCCCGCCATCCGTGGAGTTTTCCCGCCATTGGACGCCATCTTGAGGACGCCGCGCGGGAAGAAGAGGGGCGTGGACTCCGAAAGCGCGCGAGAACTGAAGCTCCGCCTCACGTCCGGACGTTGCGTAAGGTCCTGGAAGGAGCCCAGCAGACGCCGACGTCACAGGAGCGCGACGGAAGGTCCTCAACCCTGACGATCCACTGCGGAGCCGCGGCCTACGGAAGAGGATCATCGCAAGGTAGGCAACGGTCCACTAGGAGGGGAGGAGGATGTCGGATACAGAGGAGAGCTTCACTGCCACAGCCACCGCCAGCGCCACCGCTGCTGCGGTCATGCCTTTCACTATGCCCTATATCCCGGGGGCAGCCTGGCTACCCCAGTACTCAGGGGAGTCACATACCCTAAATGACTTCAGAGAAAGGCTGGATAGCCTCTTCCAGGTGTACCCCCTCACAGAGGAGCAAAAATTGAGCATCCTGGTGGCTCAATTAACAGGGGCGGCCCAAAGGGAGGTAAAGTCCTGGCCACTCGGGAGGAGGAGGACTGTCGCAGAGATACTAGCCCGGCTGAAGGACACCTTTGATACCCATACCTCAGCCGAGATCAAGCTTAGATTCTACGGGTGCAAGCAGCGAGCACATGAGAATATAAGGGACTATGCACTAAACCTACAAGAGGCCCTGAGAGCCATTAAGCAGGCCGACCCTGACGGCGTGGGAAACGAAGACAAGCTGTTGACTGAACAATTTATAGAGGGTCTACATTGCAATGCCCACCGAACCCAGTTGCGGGCAATGGCCTTACAGGACCCTCATCTGGACTTTGCACAGTTCAAGGACAGAGCCATCCGGGTGCTCCGAGAACCGGCACCAGGTGGCGCTGTGACCCACAGACGCCCTACTACCACTTACCACCAGGAGACGGCGCCCTTGTCGGCAGGGCCTGTGGGAGCTGATGCGCAGGCTTTAAACAATGACCCGGCTACAGACCTGCACCATCAGGTCCAAGAGCTAACTAAAAGCGTTGCTGCGCTAACCCGAACTGTGCAGTCTTTACAGGTTTCTACTCCAGGGAAGATCCAGCTGGCATCCGGACCGGAGGACATCCCGTGGCGCCGACCAAGGAGGACCCCACCGGCCAGAGGAAAACCCAGCGACCGATACAACGAGGACGGACAACCCATCTGCCGCCGCTGCAATCAACCCGGACATATGGCAAGGTACTGTCCTTTAAACTGGCACAACCTGGGGTAGAGGGCCAACCCCTAGGAATAAGATCACCAGGCCCATCGAACTGGCGTGACAAATACGTGGGAGGACGTCCAGTCTTGCCTGTGGTACTGGATGGCATTCCTATGAGTGCCCTACTGGACACCGGGTCACAGATCACCACCATCCCGTACGTGCTCTTCAAGCAGTACTGGAATGACTCGGATATAACCCGCTACCCTGACGACGACTTGAGTATCATCGCCAGCAATGGTCAGCCCGTGCCACAGATCGGATTTAAAGAGATGACCATTAAAATCGGTAAAGTCGAACTGGCAGCACAGGGACTGATCATTGTGGACATTGACAAGCGCGAGAGTCACCCAAAGATAACTCTAGGAACTAATGTGATTGAAAATTGTCTTGCAGAGGTGATTCTCATTTTACAGCAGGTTGCCAAGAACGCCAGTTCCGGCCAGCAGCGAGTGCTCCAAAAAGAGATCCGGGCACTGATGCGACGGCAACAGGTGGAACTCTCCGGTGGTGAGATTGGTAGCGTGAGAATGTGTGACCCTTTCCCTATTGCCATGCCCCCGAAAAGTGAAATGATGATTTGGTGCCGGGCAGCTATTGGTCTGAGAGGTAGAGATTACCAGGCAATGGTGGAACCAGTCTACTCAGACAGTAGGCCCACCATTTTGACAGCACGGGGGGTGGTCGATGTACGCCATGGGAGGGTGCCCGTTCGCATCATAAATATCGGGGAGAAAGAAGTACACCTGCCCCGGTATGCCACGCTAGCCAAATTGTTCACCATAAACCAGAATTCTGTACAGGCCGTGGAACCCTTGCCTCCATCTCAACCAGAGGAAGGTAACGGCTCTAAGCAACAAATGGAGGACTGGTGTCAGCAACTACATTTGGGTACTGACTCCACTCCCTCACACCAGAAACAGGGAGTCTATCGGGTGGTTCAAGAGTACGAGAGAGTGTTTAGTAAACACCCGTTAGACTTCGGGCGAGTAAAGGGGGTAGAACACCACATCCCCACGGGAGACCATCCTCCCATAAAGGAGAGATACCGACCCGTACCCCCTGCACACTACCAACACGCCAAGGGGATGCTTAGAGACATGAAGGAGGCTGGGGTAATCAGGGATAGCTGTAGTCCCTGGGCAGCTCCACTAGTCTTGGTTAAAAAAAAAGACAACACCATGAGAATGTGTGTAGACTACCGGAAAATCAACCGTTTCACACACAAAGTTGCGTACCCCTTACCAAGGATAGAGGAGTCTTTGGCTGCTTTAAAATCTGCTAACTTCTTCTCCACTTTGGATCTCACTAGCGGGTACTGGCAGGTTCCTGTAGCAGAGGCGGACCGGGAGAAGACCGCATTCACCACCCCGATGGGACTTAGCGAGTTTACCTGCATGCCGTTCGGACTCTGTAACGCACCAGGAACCTTCCAACGATTGATGGAATGCTGTCTGGGACACCGGAACTTTGAGACGGTCCTGCTGTACCTGGACGATGTTATAGTTTATTCCAAAACCTACGAGGACCACCTGAAACACCTGGCGGAAGTGTTTGAAGCCCTGGCAAACTACGGTCTGAAGGTGAAACCGTCGAAGTGTCACCTGCTAAAACCAAAAGTGCAGTACCTGGGACACGTGGTGAGTGCTGACGGAGTGGCTCCCGACCCTGATAAGATCACCGCGATTAAGGAATGGCCAACACCCTCCAGCGTAAGGGAAGTACGGCAGTTCCTCGGGTTGGTAGGCTACTACCGAAGATTCATTCCCGGTTTCACCAAAAAGGCAGCTCCTATGCAGGACCTCCTGATAGGCCAGTCCAGGAAGGCCAAGAACCAGAAGCCGCCCTTCAGATGGGAGAAGCTGGAAGAAGAGTCCTTCCGCCAGCTGAAGATGGCCCTCACGGGGGATGAAATCCTGGCATACCCTGATTACAGCCAGCCCTTTATCCTCTACACCGACGCAAGTAACATCGGGCTAGGAGCCGTACTGTCCCAGATCCAGCAGGGGAGAGAACGGGTAATTGCTTACGCCAGCCGAAAACTGCGACCCACCGAAAGAAACCCTGAGAATTACAGCTCATTCAAGCTAGAGTTCCTGACAGTGGTGTGGGCAGTCACCGAACGCTTTAAGCACTACCTCGCCTCTTCCCGGTTCACCGTGTACACGGATAACAACCCGTTGACACACCTGGACACTGCAAGACTCGGTGCCCTGGAGCAGAGATGGATGGCCAGCCTGTCCAACTATGAATTCACGATCAAATACCGGGCAGGACGCTCCAATACCAACGCGGATGCCTTGTCCAGAATGCCAAACCTACCGGACGTAGGGGAAGATCCAGAGGAACTGGAAGAAGTTGAACTCCCCGCGTTCCACCGTCATGGGACTACCCAGTATTCCCACCGTGTAAGGGGTAAGCAATCCGCTACGTTCAACCCCTTACCTCATTACAACTGGGCGGAAACGCAAGACAGTGACCCCGCCGTCCGACTGGTGAAGGAGATGCTGACTCAGCCAGATGCTCGCCTTGACCCAGACGCTCCGGAGGAAACCAAGCAACTGTGGGCTGAGAAGAGTCGACTGTTCCTTTACAAGGGGAAGATGTGCCGTAGAATGGTTAACTCCCGGACGCATGAACTGATCTGGCAAGTAGTGGTGCCAAGAAGAGACGCGGCTATGGTACTGGAGGCATACCACGACGGAGCTGGGCACTTCGGATGGAAGAAGCTGGAGTTCCTGCTGCGCGGGCGGTTCCACTGGGTAGGCATGAGAGGAACCATCGAGAGGTGGTGCAGAGACTGTGGCCCATGCAACCTAAGAAGGAAGGACCGTGCCAGTCAGAAGACTCCCCTGCAGTCCATCGTCACCAGGCAGCCGTTGGAACTGGTAGCCTTGGATCATGTAAAACTGACCCCCAGCAGAAGTGGCTACGTCTATGCGTTAACCATCGTGGATCACTACTCCCGGTTCTTGGTTGTAGTCCCCGTCAAGGACTTAACGGCTCAAACAGCAGCTAGAGCCTTTCAGCAGCACTTCTGCCGTCCACACGGATACCCAGAGCAGGTGCTGACGGACCAGGGACCTGCCTTTGAAGCGGAAGTCTTCCAGGAGTTCTGCACTCTGTATGGCTGCCGGAAGATAAGAACAACACCCTATCATCCGCAAACCAATGGACTCTGCGAGAAGATGAACCAGGTGGTGATAGACCTTCTGAAAACGTTGCCCCTGGAAGAACGCAGTCTGTGGCCTGAGAAACTGCCTGATCTGGTGGACCTATACAACCACATCCCTGTAGGTTCTACCAACTGTACCCCGGCTTACCTAATGAGAGCAAGACCTGGTAAGCTGCCTGTTGATCTGGATATGGGAGTCCTGACACCCGAGGACACTTCACCAGAAGCAGACTGGGACACAGAGAGGCAGCAGCAGTACCGGAAAGTACAGGAGAGCGTTGAGCGAAGTCTGTCAAGCAAGAGAAAGACAGGAGAAGACTTACAACCAGTATGCTCCCGCTGTTCCCCTGGTACCTGGAGAGCAGGTCTTGAAAAGGAAGAGACGGCTCCACAAGTTGGACGACCAGTGGGAGAAGGACCCGTACACCGTACTGCCATCAAGCCATGAAAACCCAAAAATCTGCACAATCAGTAAGGATGGAGGAGAAACCACAGCCATTGTCTCCCGAGATCACCTGAAGAAGTGTCCCGAGCAGCTACGAAACCCTGAAGAAGATCAAGAAAACCCTCGACCCGCAGAGGAAAGGGAAGAAATGGCCAGTACTGTACTCGGAGACTTCCCTCGGTCTTGGACACAAGTAAATGGCGCTGTTGTGGTACCCGTCCTCACCTTCCTCCAGCCAGCATCCCAAGTGCCTACGGAAAAACAGGTAGAGCTGGAAGAGCAGCCGGTCCAGGAGGCAGCAGACCCCACACAAGCAGACCAGGAGAATCGACCCTCTGCTTATAGTGAGCCTGCCATGCCCCTAGTGAGCCAAAGAACCCGTAGACAGCTGCCCAGCTTACCTTTGACAGCTCCTACACCCTGTAGCTTAGGACCGGTCAGTAAGCTCCGTAGGTCTACTAGGGCCACTAGAGGCCAGTTGCCAGTACGTTGGAGGATCTAAAGTGTTCAGACTGTTTTATTGGTATTTACCTGTTTACTGTTGCTTGTAAATAATTATGTTTTTCCAGTTATTTTATAGGTGTCTTTTGTGGATTAACCGGAATTCTTTGTATATATGTTTGGAGCGTAACCCAGGAATGGACTAAGACTGCTAAAGACTCGGGGTAGGACAGACCCCCACCTGGTTACGGCTCCCTGTTCTTTGGTGAAATGGACACCCTTATTGCTTCAAAAACTGCACCCGGTTGCGGACACGCTGTGACCGCACTAACGTGTTTTCCCTTATTGTATTGTTCCTGTTTATACCCTGTTATGTTTTCAAAAATATGTTTAGTCCCGGAGTACTAAATTTTACTAGGGGGGAATGTGGCACCCCAGGGGTCTGGTTACCACAGTAATAGCAATATTACGTCTGAGAGCAGGTGGGAGGTCTCCTGGTCAGGAACCCTAAGCATGCAACACTTCCTGCCCAGTCCTGGGAGGGGAAGAACTTCCCCTATATAAACTGGGGCTGAGGCGGGGTTAGAGGAGAAGAAGAGGAGTCCCAGACAGAGACACAGTCTGGTCTGGAGTGGAGCAGATACAGAGAGAGCAAGATCAGGAGCTATGTGGGAGCAGTGATAAAAGGGGTCAGAGACTGGAAGCTGTAGAGCTCGTCCTGACTGAAGAGATCTCACCGGACACGGAGTCCGAGGCAGTGGGGACTGATCCATACCCAGCAGCAGAAACCGACCGGCAGGGGATTTCAGGTCCTCTGGCCAAGAAACCCGAAGGCACGGTCACACGCAAGGGACCAGCACCGCCGTTGTGGAGCGGAGGCTACCAGAAGGCCCCGAGTCACCGGCCATACGGGTGAGCACCACACGGTACACTCAGGGACGTGGGCTACTTTTACCCGCTTCTAGCAAGGTAGCCAGGGAGAGTACAATAAGTCGGGGAGGCCTACAACTCCGCCTGGCCGGGGGAGATCCTATCTGCTCACAGACTGACCAGGCCCCGATCGCTAGCCAGTACTCCCGGGAGGGTCTACCTTTGCCACCAGTAAAGACCCTGAACTACACCGCACCGTCTCTGAGTGGTTCCTAGTGCCTGCGTGCAATTCTGCTATCCCCATCATCCACGTCCGCTGCCCTGAGGCCATACCCCTCCCGTTGGGGGTTATACTATCCACGCTGCACACCCGTACCACCGGCCTCAGCGGTCTGCCCTGCAGCGGCGGCTTCATAGCCGCAATCAACGGGTGGCGTAGTCGAACAATATAACATCTTATTCTAAGTTCTGCCACTTGGTTTGACACCCTGGGCACGGACCGGGTCACCGCCACGAGGACTACTACCCCTATCAGATCCGGCTCCGGGTATTCCCCGCATGCGCAACGCTGCACAACAGAGGCCCAGGGGGCGCGTCACTTATGGGACCACTCTCTGGTACTATTTATAAGAGCACTCCCTGGTTAAGTTTATAAGAGCACTCTGTGGCACTGTCTATAGGGGCATCCTGTAGCACCCTAGTATGGGAGCATTCTCTGACACTATAGGAGCACTCTCTGGCACTGTTTATGGGAACACTCTCTGGCACTCATTATGAGAGCACTCTCTGGCACTGTTTATGGGAGCACTCTCTGGCACTCACTATGGGAGCACTTTCTGGTACTGTTTATGGGAGAACTCTCTGGCACTCTTTATAGGAGCACTTTCTGGAACTGTTTATGGGGGCACTCTCTGTCACTCTTTATAGGAGCACTTTCTGGAACTGTTTATGGGGGCACTCCCTGGCACTCTTTGTGGGAGCACACCCTGGCACTGTTTATGGGAGCACTGCCTGGCATTGTTTATGGGGGCACTCCCTGGTACTGTTTATAAGAGTGTAGCACCCTGAGGATTCGGCTGCTACAGGGGTATTGCACCTCAACCCAGAGGTGTGATATTCCACTCCCGGGTAAGGAAGGAGTGTGGAACTGAGCTCAGATAGACTGCATGCACTACATACATCCCATTCCAGAGGAGCAGGCCGACGGTACTCCCACTTAGAAATGTGCAGGTACAACCGAGCCTGTTCCTGGCTGGAGTGGGAGGGGGGTGGTACATCCCATGTAGTGTAGGGGCAGATAGGGGGAGCAGTCTGGGTAGTGATAGGAGCTCATTGGGTGCTGGTCACCTGAGCTCACACATAGAGGGATATATAAGGAGGGCACCAACTTAGATCAGGGTCAGACGCTGAGAACAAGTCAGTTGGAGAGGAGAGAGAAGGAAACAGCAGCCCTGGAGAGAGAGAGAGTGGAGCAGAGAAAGACCCAGAGGGGGAAGACTGAAGGGACCCAAGAACCCAAATTAGAGCACCGGGTGAGGAGTCAGCAAGAGGGTACCGGAACCCAAGCTGGTGGGGGCAAAGACATTCCCCAGCCAGAGACCGGAGACCGTGGGCAGTGTCTGTCACGGTCACCCACCACATTCACCCCGAAGGCACACCACGTGGAGG
Organism: Phyllobates terribilis; assembly: GCF_046119375.1. NCBI lineage: Eukaryota > Metazoa > Chordata > Amphibia > Anura > Dendrobatidae > Phyllobates > Phyllobates terribilis. The sequence continues at coordinate 945,814,920 of NW_027362762.1, forward strand.
GTCAGGGAACCCAAGGCCAAGGGTGTCCCAAAAGAAGGCCCGAGGGAGCTGGACCTAGGTGAATCCCTGGTGGGGACGGCTGAAGAAAGGACAGAGGGAGAGCTCAGGGCCACGCTCCGGACTTGTTTGGGGGTTGGCTGGATCCAGGACCTGGTGGACGCAGCACGGCTCGGGTGGTCACTAACAGCTGGAGTGACCGAAACATCAGCAGTAAGTAAACTCCCTTAACTGCACAACCCGAGTCTGTCTTCATTGCCGGCTGCACCGCACCACCACAACCCCCATCCTCTGCGCCTGTCCCCTCTGAGGCTATACCCCTCCCGTTGGGGGTTATCTCACCAAGCTGCGCATCCACCATCAGCCTCAGCGGACCCTGCAGCAGCGGCGGCCACAGTGACCGCATCACAACGGGTGGCGTAGTCGACACAAAAGAACTTTAATAACATCTGTAGGACTGCCACATAACACTGAGCTTGACGCCCTGGGCACGGGACCGGGTCACAGCCGCTCGGAGACTACAACCCCCCATCTGATCCGGTGCCGGGTATTCCCCTCAAAAAGGAATATGTCCCAGGGGGCGCGTCAACTTTGGCGTAGTCGGCAGGATTACGTGCCCGCAACACCCGGGTACTGCGTGCCTGAAGAAAAGTGCAAGTTTACCTCAGAAAGAAGACTCCTGCCGGTTCCGGAGGGTCCACGCCATCGGACTCCATCACCAGTCGTTTCCCGCCGATTGTCCGCCATTTCCAGCTTGTTCCCGCCATCTGCAGAGTTTCCCGCCACTGGGCGACGCTTCCCGCCAAAACCGCAGATTTCCCGCCTTGGAAGAGCAGCGGACGCCATTATGGGCGTGCCAAAGGAGGGCAAGAGGCCACCTCCCATCGTGGGCCAGGACAGAAAATGGCGCCAAAAGTGGAAACCGCCCCCACCAACAGAGACTGTGATGCTGGAGGTGTCTGTCAGCGTGAAAGAACTCCCCCTGGAGCTGACAGTCACCGAGTTGCCCCGGGACCGCCCTCGAAGTGGGAGGAGACGAAAGAGAAGAGAAAAGATGGGTGTCGCTTGGAGCAGTCTGGAGCGAGCGCACCCGGAGGCAAGAGGTCTAACAAGGAGTAGCGGAGGAGCTCACCCGGAGATGGAAAGAAAGCAGAACAGCACCGGCCCGCTGGCCAGGAGTCTGCTAGAGACCGAGGAAGGAGGGCAGAGCAGCACCGGCCCGCTGGCCAGGAGCCTGCCGGAAGCCGAGCAGAGCAGCACCGACCCGATGGTCAGGAGCCTGCTAGAGTCCACAACCCCGCTAGGTCTAGCGGAGATCCTAGCGCAGCTCCCCCGAGACCGGGAGTGTGCACAAACTGCCCTGGAGGGCCTCGCACGGAGGATGGCCCGGGTACAGCGCGAGATACTGGCGGAGTGGAGCCGGGAGATGGCCCAGCAAGCAGAGACCAGTCAACGGAGCACGCTACCCTGGAAGAGGAAGCAGACCGCCTCTGAGGATGGCGCGGGAGGACCCAAGGCCGGAGACGGCGCCGAGGAGGGAGCCGAACGCATGGAGGCAGGTAAAGGGGACGCCTATACCCCAAGCCGTGACACCGCTTACCTGCCCCAGCTCCCCGTCGCAGAGCCCGAAAGTCCCCCTGCTGTGCCCGTAGCCGCCAGGTCACCGCCATGGACTAGGCCCCGACCGGAAGCCGCTGCAGCGACCCCTGTGACGTCACGCGCCCCGACCCGGAGCGTGACAAAGCAGGAATTACCACCAGCCTGGTCGCAAGGCCTAGTACCCCCGGGCGCCGCATCACCAACAGCGCCCCCTACCTCCGCGGAGCCTCCGGCCTGGCCGCAAGGCCAGGTAGCCCAGGGCGCCGCCGTCCTAACGGTGCCCTTCACCTTCCAGGTGCCCCAGGCCTGGCCGCAAGGCCTGGGCAACACGGGCGCCACCACCACCGCGCCCGCGCCCGCAATACCTAGGGTGCCACACCTGGGGGAGGACCTCTTCGGCCAGCTCACATGGCCGGACGGGCGGCCCTTCATCTGGCCCGAAGGGTACCCTGAGCTGGAGCGGCAGCAAAGACTAGGGCCCTTGTGTGAGCCCCTAATCCCGGCTCCGAAGCCCGTGGCTCGGGTCTCGCCTCCTCTAGCAGAAGCCCAATTCGTGTGGGACCCCACGGGAGAAGATTTGATGGGGTTCACCGGAGAAACTCGGGCAGCCGCAGCTGAACGTACAGAGTGTTGCCGTCAACAGCTGGCAGAGTTTAAGAGAGAACGGGAGGAGAGGCGGGTCAGAGAACAACAGGCCCAAATCCAGAGCGCGGAGCAGAAGAGCCGGACTAGGAGGAACCCCCGTGCAGCGCATTGTCCCCGCACCATCGGGACAGTGATAAAGTTCAACCCGCAGCATGGGTGGGGCTTTATTCGGGACCGTAACAACCGCGGTGACGTTTTTGTGACCCGCAGAGACGTCGAGTCCCACCTGCCGGAAGGTCACAAAGGCCGTGACCTCTACGTCGGAGACGAGGTCACTTTCACCCGGCACAAGTGTGCCAAAGGACCTTACGCCCTCCACGTACACCGCTTGACGGAGGAGGAGTTGCGGTACAGAGAGGAGGAGCCAGAGGACCCGGACGGGTCTGAAGAAACATCATATCAAGAAAGAGCAGGAGGAAGACGCCGTTGAGTGCGGCAGAGAAGTGATGTAAATAGTTACCCAATCGGGGTATAAAGGAACTGAAACTGGAACTGTTGCTGCTGCTAAAATAGTCCCCGTTGGGACCAGTGAACTGTTTACCCGTTAACCCCTTCATCCTACAGGCTGAGGACTGTGAGCAGCCATTCCCTACCCTCTACCTGGCCGAGGACTGAGAGCGGCCAACTTCCAACTTCCCTGTATATAGTTGCGCGTCCTAAAGCGCCCCCTACCGGTTTTATAAGAAAACCAGATTTTTCTAAGAGACTGTCGCACTTTTCCCGGACACACGTTGCACAGTGTCCGGAGGAGGAACCAGAGACAAGAGAAGTCTACGAGAATGTTTATATAAAAAGTTTTATATATATATAATGTTTATATGTTTTATATGTTCATATAAAAATTTTGTATGTTTTGGTGTTTTATGTCTTACAGCCCGAGGACGTGCTGTGATTTACCAGGGGGGAATGTAGCACCCTGAGGATTCGGCTGCTACAGGGGTATTGCACCTCAACCCAGAGGTGTGATATTCCACTCCCGGGTAAGGAAGGAGTGTGGAACTGAGCTCAGATAGACTGCATGCACTACATACATCCCATTCCAGAGGAGCAGGCCGACGGTACTCCCACTTAGAAATGTGCAGGTACAACCGAGCCTGTTCCTGGCTGGAGTGGGAGGGGGGTGGTACATCCCATGTAGTGTAGGGGCAGATAGGGGGAGCAGTCTGGGTAGTGATAGGAGCTCATTGGGTGCTGGTCACCTGAGCTCACACATAGAGGGATATATAAGGAGGGCACCAACTTAGATCAGGGTCAGACGCTGAGAACAAGTCAGTTGGAGAGGAGAGAGAAGGAAACAGCAGCCCTGGAGAGAGAGAGAGTGGAGCAGAGAAAGACCCAGAGGGGGAAGACTGAAGGGACCCAAGAACCCAAATTAGAGCACCGGGTGAGGAGTCAGCAAGAGGGTACCGGAACCCAAGCTGGTGGGGGCAAAGACATTCCCCAGCCAGAGACCGGAGACCGTGGGCAGTGTCTGTCACGGTCACCCACCACATTCACCCCGAAGGCACACCACGTGGAGGGTCAGGGAACCCAAGGCCAAGGGTGTCCCAAAAGAAGGCCCGAGGGAGCTGGACCTAGGTGAATCCCTGGTGGGGACGGCTGAAGAAAGGACAGAGGGAGAGCTCAGGGCCACGCTCCGGACTTGTTTGGGGGTTGGCTGGATCCAGGACCTGGTGGACGCAGCACGGCTCGGGTGGTCACTAACAGCTGGAGTGACCGAAACATCAGCAGTAAGTAAACTCCCTTAACTGCACAACCCGAGTCTGTCTTCATTGCCGGCTGCACCGCACCACCACAACCCCCATCCTCTGCGCCTGTCCCCTCTGAGGCTATACCCCTCCCGTTGGGGGTTATCTCACCAAGCTGCGCATCCACCATCAGCCTCAGCGGACCCTGCAGCAGCGGCGGCCACAGTGACCGCATCACAACGGGTGGCGTAGTCGACACAAAAGAACTTTAATAACATCTGTAGGACTGCCACATAACACTGAGCTTGACGCCCTGGGCACGGGACCGGGTCACAGCCGCTCGGAGACTACAACCCCCCATCTGATCCGGTGCCGGGTATTCCCCTCAAAAAGGAATATGTCCCAGGGGGCGCGTCAAGAGCACTTCCTGGCACTGGTTAGAGGAGCACTCTGTGGCACTGTCTATAGGGGCATCCTGTAGCACCCTAGTATGGGAGCATTCTCTGACACTATAGGAGAACTCCCTGGCACTGCTCATGGGGCTCTTTGGCATTGTTTTGGAGCTACATTCCGGGAGCACTCTGAGCTTTTCTGGCCCTGTTGATGGGGAAACCATTGAACTATTTGGGCTAGCCCTCTGTGACACGTTTATCAGGCACCTCTGTGGCACTGATTATAGGAGCTCCCACTGACTTTAAACTGAACCTTTTTTTGGTTCATGCTGCCAAAATAAGGACAGTACAAGATGGGCCAGGATCCCATCCGCTCTACTCTAAAGTGCTACAGAGAAAAAAATATAATGTAAAGATGAGCCAGGAATGGGACGAAGAGTCCGAGGGGTGACTTCCCGCAGGCTTCTCCCTGCCCAATTCTGCTTGACTGACGAGCCTTTCTCTATACCTGAAGCCAATGGGAAAAAGCCCCATTGTCTCTTCTCCATGTTTTTTTTAGATAGGCCAACAAGGTTCAGGCTAAGACATGGCTGTGAAGTCTCATAAAGTTTTTGTTGGTAATTATTATTGAGCAGTGCGTCTCTGTATTTGTTGTTGATACCTGCTCAGTGTTTTTTGGGGTATTAAGACATGGCTGTGGCTGACATTTTCACATTACCATTTTCCTACTTGAATGCAATTTACATTGAATGCCGAGTACTGAGGTTTTTGCTTGTGTGACCCAGAAAATTGCAGCAGAATCCTAACCTGGATGAAATCTATGGCATGAACTGGTCATAGGTTGGGGGCAGAAGAGCTGGACGCCGGATCATTTTAAGTGTGGCTGTTGTACCTCGGCAGACACTGCTCCGATTGTTCCCGGTTACCCGGCTCGACTTTAATGTCTCTGCGGAGCAACAATTTGCTGTTGGGGATAAGATATATTTGTCAGAAGTCCATTTGAAAATTCACATGAAGATCACATGTCCTGAGGAGGAAACCACCCTGGTCCACTTATTAATCATCCGTTTTCTTTAATGCTTGTCATAGACACCATCCCATTGTTTCCCAGACAGTAGAGCTGTGTTCTAAGTATCATAGAGACATGAAGAAGCGCGATCCCCGGAGATAAGAACAGCTTTATGCAACATTAATGAACCCAAGCACTGTGACTAGACTTTATCTCACTCCACACAAGAGAAAACTGTGCAATGCTAGGTCATGCCCATGCCTATGTGCCAAGTTCATTGCAATAGTAGGACATGCCCAAGCCTATGTGCCAAGTTCATTGCGATACTAGGTCATGCCCATGTGTATGTGCCAAGTTCATTGCAATACTAGGTCATGCCCATGTCTACGTGCCAACTTTATTACAATACTAGGTCATGCCCAAGCCTATGTGCCAAGTTCATTGCAATACTAGGTCATGCCCATGTGTATGTGCCAAGTTCATTGCAATACCAGGTCATGCCCATGTCTACGTGCCAAGTTTATTACAATACTAGGTCATGCCCAACTCTACATGCCAAGTTCATTCCAATGCTGGGTTATGCCCATGTCTACATGCCAAGTTCATTGCAAAGCAGGGTCATGCCCATGTCAACGTGCCATGTTCCCGGCAATGCTGGGTCATGCCCATGTCTACGTGCCATGTTCCCTGCAATGCTGGGTCATGCCCATGTCTACGTGCCTTGTTCCATGCAATACTAGGTCATGCTCATGTCTGCGTGCCAAGTTCATTGCAATACTAGGTCATCCTCGTGTCTACGTGCCAAGTTCATTGCAATACTAGGTCATCCTCATGTCTACGTGCCAAGTTCATTGCAATACTAGGTCATGCCCATGTCTACATACCTTGTTCCCTTCAATACTAGGTCATGCCCATGTCTACATACCTTGTTCCCTTCAAAACTAGGTCATGCCTATGTCTAGATGCCTTGTTCAATGCAATACTAGGTCATGCCTATGTCTATGTGCCATGAACCTGCAATACTAGGTCATGCCCATGTTGACGGGCAAGGTTCCCTCCAATGCTAGGTCATGCTTATCTCTGTTTGCCATGTTCCCTACAATACCAGGTCAGTTACATGTCTACGTGCCAAGCTCATTGTAATACTAGGTCATGCTCATGTCTATGTGCCAATTTTATTGCAATACTAGGTCATGCCCATGTCTACATGCCTTGTTCCCTTCAATACTAGGTCATGCCGATGTCTAAGTGCCAAGTTCCCTGTAATACTAGGTCATGCTCGTGTTTACGTGCCATGTTTCATGCAATACTACGTCATTCCCATGTCTACGTGCCATGTTCCCTGCAATACTAGGTCATGCCCATGTCTACATGCCTTGTTCCCTTCAATACTAGGTCATGCCGATGGCTAAGTGCCAAGTTCCCTGTAATACTAGGTCATGCTCGTGTTTACGTGCCATGTTTCATGCAATACTACGTCATTCCCATGTCTACGTGCTTTGTTCCCTGCAATATTAGGTCATGTCCATGACTACGTGCCACGTTACCTGCAATACTAGGTCATGCTCATGTCTACGTGCCTTGTTCCCTGAAATATTAGGTCATGCCCATGTCTACGTGCCTTGTTCCCTGAAATATGAGGTCATGCCCATGTCTACGTGCCATGTTCCCTGCAATACTAGGTCATGTCCATGTCTACGTGCCATGTTCCTTGCAATACTAGGTGTTGTCCATGTTTATGTCCCATGTTTCCCACAATACTAGGTCCTGCTCATGTCTATTTGCCATGTTCCCTGCAATATTAGATCATGCCCATGTCTACCTGCCATGTTCCCTGCAATACCAGGTCGTGACTGTCACGTAGTAAACTAGGGACTGTGGGCACCTACCGATCGCTCGAACTAAGGGGTGCCCTACCCTATCCCTGTCCCCTGGATTACCCGGAAGGTGGAGATGCCGGGTTCACGTACCTTGCTATGCTCCTATCCTAACCCTTAACAGTTCCTTCTCCCACCCAGGGAAGTGTGAGGCTGAAGTGTATAGGAATACACTAACCAGACAGACAGGGATAAATGTAAACTACAATCATACAAATACACTCAAAAATAACAGAGTGCGAAACAGAGAAGAATTAGGAAGGAGAAACCTAATAGGAGAGGATGAGTATAAACTTGCAAACCAACTCCAAGCAGAAATCTCCTGAACAACTCTCCAACTGCCTACTCCAAACACTGAACTTCTCCTTCAACACCAAACCAGAAGTGTGAGCTATCACTGGCAATTCCCAAGTGCCAGTGGCGAGCATATATACCAGAGGGGAGAGGCCAACACAGAACAGCTGAGACAATTCAGGAGATCAACTAAACTGATTAACCATTGCAATGAAAGAGCAAGGAAAAACCTGTACTGTTTGACAGGATTGTGAAGCAGTTCTAATCAGTGCAGGAGTGTGCGTAACCAGACAGCGCAATATTCTGACCCCTCTTTGTCGTGGTATCGCTGTGACAGTACCCCCCTCCTAAGAGGGACATCTGGAACCAGGTTTATCTGGATGTGAAGCATGAAAAGACCGGACCCTTCTGGTCCCTCTCTGTTGCGGTATCTTCGTGACAATGCCCATGTCTACGTGCCATGTTCCCTGCAATACCAGGTCATTTCCATGTCTACATGCCATGTTACCTCCAATACTAGATCATGCCCAGTATCAGTCAATAAATGAGCCCATATAAAGTTGCAAGTAGAGAAGGCTAGGAGTGAGAGTTGCTGAGAGAGAGAACAAGTGACTGTATGATGTGTCCGGATGCAGATGAGAGCCGTCTGGAGGTTGGAGTAGTCAAAAGTCCTGGAGCAGAGTGTGATGAAAAGGAGGTCTACGAGAGAGAGTGTTTTAAACTTCCTTTCAAGGAATGCCCCAGCTGGCACTTGTTGAAGACTGTCTTGTGTGCATGTCCATGCCTCCATGAGGGGTGTCCCCAGCTAAGGTCATCCTGCAGTTCTGTTAAAGAGCCACCATACAGCACCTTACACCTTAAATAGGCAGCAGTCTGGATTACTACTATTGCATAAAGGGCAACAACAACACAATAGAGCCAAATGATGAGGCTATACCCTTCCCCATCCCTGGGTATGACCACTAACCCAAACATTTGCAACTATTTAAGTTTGTCTCCCTGGACCAGCCAGGAACACCTCTCTAAAAAGTCCAAAAAGCATTTTCGTCTAATCCCTTACTCTTTGCAGCCTAGTTTCTCAGGACTTTCCCAGCAAAATCAGGACAGTTGGCAAGCATGGCATGCAGAAGTAAAACGTGTCAGGTCTCTGGTCACATTGGCCCACTAAACTACCAATGGACCCTCTATAACGGACCCCCAAAGTCCAGCAGAAGAAAGCTCTATATAGCGGTGAGTATTTGGAGGAGGCCATCACCTGCCATTTATCTAGTCAACACCAGAGGTTATGTGACGCCTCATGCTCGAAAAAGCCCTTTAGTTTACCCTGGGAGATGGGGGACTCGGAGTCGGGTCCTGTGATGGAGAGATGGGGTGCAGCCGTGGCCCGGACCCGCTCCGTGCTCAGGGCCGTCACATTAAAAAGGATGGTGTGGGCTTATCCGGGTTGAGTGGCTGATTTAATGACTACGCCACCTGTGGCACCTGGTGAAGGCCACCAGCGCCGCCGCAGTCTGCTGAGGCATGGTGTTATGGCGGCCAAAGTTATTACTACTCCCCACAGGCGGAGTGAGGCCTCAGGGCAGAGGGACAGGATGGAGGGGGTAGTAGTAGAGGAAGACGGGCGCCGCATCGTGCGGTGTAGTACAGAATAAACAGTTCGGAGGCCATAGGGGTGAACTTCCAAGGCTTTACTCACTTTAGAGATGGCAGAAGGAAGGCGACTCCCTGCTCCCCGCGGAGTCCTGCGGTCACCAGGGACGGGGGTCCGACAACCTCCGAGTAAGTCCAGCGTTCAATCGGGACCCTACACCAGACTGTTCCTGAACTACAGACCGAATCTTTTCCTGTCCGTGTGTGTGCGAATAGGCCGGGGCTCCCTCTGAGCTCCTCTCAGAACTAGGGCACGGGGGCAGCTCCACTCCGTCCGATACCCGGTGGGATCCTCAGGGCCTACCGGGCTTTCCCGACCAGGACATAGAGTAGCAAGGTCAGGTTTTGGGGGCCGGTACCCCTTTTGCAGCCGGAGTCCCTCTGAATATATCAGCATGGCGAGGACAGGTGGCGTACACCGCTCCGTCTGCATCCTGCCTGGGATCCATTTGCTGTGGAGCCACACTCTTGAGCTCCGGGCCTTCTTGGTCCTGGTCATTGGCCGGGTTGAGACATTCCTGGTCTGCAACCTGCCCCTCGTCCCAAGGCCGGGGTACGAGGGCTGTGTCCCTTGCCGGTTCAGGCCCACACAGGATCTGCGCTCCGGGAGGGAGGTCACATTTTCACACAGTATATGACAGCACAGAGAACAGCCGAAAGCCAGACAGACAGACCAAGACCAAAGATGGATTTTTATTAAATATGAAATCTAAAGTGTAACTAACTTGTAAGTCCTCCACCCTCACCCACTAACTGGTTCCCCTCACTCTTGGTTCCCAGTCTCCCTGTAACCAGTGGAGCAGCACTTAGTGCCTTCTAACTCCCTCTGGTGGAGAAATGTGGTGTTGGATGCAAAGGTTGGGTCACGACTATCACACTGTTCTTACCTCCATTAGAGAAGTGCAGCATCCCTGTGGCGGTCGGACCCTCAGGGGCATCACAGTTACATCTATGGGGGTTCAGGCTGAAAAGTGTCCTCAACCTCAAAATGTTCTGAGTTGTGAATTCCTCGGCTGGTAAAGGATGGGGGACAGATTAACGACTTCAGCACCACAGACATCACAGCCAGTGCCAGCCGACTTAGTAATATGAAATGTATGTGTGGTGTAAACAGGCTCCTCACACCTGCTTCTCGGCCTCGGTACTCGGCCTCCCGGCTTCGTGTGGTTTCTATTTTGTCACGTCCTTCTAGGAATATTGTGATGGAGCAATTACATATCTACTGTCATCTGTAAGAACCATCGGTAAGTAAGATCTCACAGTGGATGCTGAGGCTGAAGACCACCGGTGACTCACAGCAGGGTCATTAGTAGGCACTCGTCTACACTGGGTGTTACAGACAAAAAGATTAGACAGACATGAAATAGTAAAAAAATACTTTCCATCTGTCTGCTTTCTTATATATCAGCCTATCTAATATCCATCTCATATACTATATGGAGGAAAGTATCCGGCCCTAGTGTCCCCAGTGTATAATATCCGGCCCCCCGCCCCCGGATCCACCAGTGTAACAAGTCAGTCCATGACATTTCTTCCCTTCCAAGGAATCGCAACAACTCAGCCATGAAGTGGAGACCCCGTAATGTTACAGAGCGGGGTGATGAATACTGAGAACCAGAGGGCCGAAAAGTCACCATCGTTCTGCTGACTCCATAACGGCAGAGTCCAGACCTCCTCTAGTATTAATATCAGCACAAACACTGCACCCCCGCCGGAAGCTTCATGGCCGAGAAGCTGCATGCAGCCGTACATCACCAAGCACAATGCCGAGTGTCGGGTGGAGTGGTGTAAAGCCGCCACCACTGGACTCTGGAGGAGATGTGTTCTGTACAGTGATGGATCGCACTTCTCTGATGGAGGAGTCTGGTGTTTGGTGATTCCATGTGGACGTTACCCCCTGACTGCATTGTGCCGCTGTACAGATGGAGGAGGAGGATAATGCTATGGGCTGTTATCAGGGGGCGGCCTCAGACCCTTAATTCCAGTGAATGGAAATCTTAAGACATTGTGGACAATTGTAGCTTCAGCTTTGTGGGAACAGTTTGAGCAAGACCTTTTTCAGTTCCCCATGACTGTGCCCAGTGCACGAGCTCCATACAGATATGGAGGGAGAACATGAGCGACCGCAGAGAGCCCGGACCTCAGCCTCATCCAATAATGGAGATTGTGAGTCCGGACCCCCCAACATCAGGGTCTGACCTCATAAATGATCTTCTGTATGAATAATAATAATAATGATAATAGATAGATGATAGATAATAGATAGATAGATAATAGATAGATAATAGATAGATAGATAATAGATAGATAATAGATAGATGATAGATAGATGATAGATAATAGATAGATAATAGATGATAGATAGATAATAGATAGATTATAGATAGATAATAGATGATAGATAATAAATAGATGATAGATAATAGATAGATAATAGATAATAAAAAGATGATAGATAATAGATAGATGATAGATAGATAATAGATAGATGATAGATAATAGATAGATGATAGATAGATAATAGATAGATAATAGATGGATAATAGATAATAGATGATAGATAGATAATAGATAGATGATAGATAGATGATAGATATTAGATAGACAATAGATGATAGATAATAGATAGATAACAGATAGATAATAGATAGATAATAGATAGATAATAGATAGATGATAGATACTAGATAGATAATAGATGATAGATAGATAATAGATGATAGATAGATAATAGATAGATTATAGATAGATAATAGATGATAGATAATAAATAGATGATATATAATAGATAGATGATAGATAATAGATAGATAATAGATAGATAATAGATAATAAATAGATGATAGATAATAGATAGATAATAGATAGATGATGGATAGATAATAGATAGATGATAGATAATAGATAGATGATAGATAGCTAGATAATAGATAATAAATAGATGATAGATAGATAATAGATGGATAATAGATAATAGATGATAGATAGATAATAGATAGATGATAGATAGATAATAGATAATAAATAGATGATAGATAGATAATAGATGATAGATAGATAATAGATAGATAAGAGAATAGATAGATAATAGACAGATGATAGATAATAGATAGATAATAGATAGATGATAGATAATAGATAGATGATAGATAGATGATAGATAATAGATAGAGAGATGATAGATAATAGATAGATGATAGATAATAGATAGATAGATGATAGATAGATGATAGATAATAGATAGATGATAGATAGATAATAGATAGATAATAGATAGATGATAGATAATAGATAGATAATAGATAGATATATAATAGATAGATAATAGATAGATAATAGACAGATGATAGATAATAGATAGATAATAGATAGATAATAGACAGATGATAGATAATAGATAGATAATAGATGATAGATAATAGATAGATGATAGATAGATAATAGATAGATAATAGATAGATGATAGATAGATAATAGATAGATGATAGATAATAGATAGATAATAGATGATAGATAGATAATAGATAGATGACAGATAGATAATAGATAGATAATAGATACATGATAGATAGATGGATAATAGATGATAGATAGCTAGATGATAGATAGATGATAGATAATAGATAGAGAGATGATAGATAATAGATAGATGATAGATAATAGATAGATAGATGATAGATAGATGATAGATAATAGATAGATGATAGATAGATAATAGATAGATAATAGATAGATGATAGATAATAGATAGATAATAGATAGATATATAATAGATAGATAATAGATAGATAATAGACAGATGATAGATAATAGATAGATAATAGATAGATAATAGACAGATGATAGATAATAGATAGATAATAGATGATAGATAATAGATAGATGATAGATAGATAATAGACAGATGATAGATAATAGAGAATAGATAGATATATAATAGATAGATGATAGATAGATAATAGATAGACAGATGATAGATAGATAATAGATAGATAATAGATAGATGATAGATAGATAATAGATAGATGATAGATAATAGATAGATAATAAATAGATGATACATAGATAATAGATAGATGATAGATAGATAATAGATAGATAATAGATAGATGATAGATAGATAATAGATAGATAGATAATAGATGATAGATAGATAGATGATAGATAATAGATAGATAGATGATAGATAATAGATAGATAATAGATAGATGATAGATAGATGGATAATAGATGATAGATAGATAATCGATAGATTATAGATAGATAATAGATGATAGACATATAATAGATAGATAGATAATAGATGATAGATAGATAGATGATAGATAATAGATAGATAGATGATAGATAATAGATAGATAGATAGATAGATAGATAGATGACAGATAGATAATAGATAGATTATAGATAGATAATAGATAGATGATTGATAATAGATAGATAGATAGATAGATAGATAGATAGATAGATAGATAGATAGATAATGTGGCGGCTCCTGTTATATACAAATACTGGGGGTGCAGGATCAGTGAGGACACTCGTCATTTACATGTCAGAGATAATTTTTACAGGGAAAAAATAAACAAAAGCGAAAAGGAAAATAGGAAGTAATGACAGCTGCTCCCTCACCTCCACCAGAGAGAAGGGGCTCCACATCCCGCACACATGATGGATGCATTTCGTTGAAGGCCAGAGTTCAACGAAGAAGGACAACAACCAAGAAAGATAAGAATGTCAGAGCCATTCTGATTATAGATCAGGTATCAACTGTGCATGCTGACCATTGCTCCAATAGATTTAAAAAGTATTATAGTAGTTCTATTCTTGTACATAGGGGGCAGTATTATAGTAGTTATATTCTTGTACATAAGAGCAGTATTATAGTAGGTATATTCTTGTACATAGGAGCAGTATTATAGTAGTTATATTCTTGTACATAGGGGGCAGTATTATAGTAGTTATATTCTTGTACATAGGGGGCAGTATTATAGTAGTTATATTCTTGTACATAGGAGCAGTATTATAGTAGTTATATTCTTGTACATAGGAGCAGTATTATAGTAGTTATATTCTTGTACATAGGGGGCAGTATTATAGTAGTTATATTCTTGTACATAGGGGCAGTATTATAGTAGTTATATTCTTGTACATAGGGGGGAGTATTATAGTAGTTATATTCCTGTACATAGGAGCAGTATTATAGTAGTTATATTCTTGTACATAGGGGGCAGTATTATAGTAGTTATATTCTTGTACATAAGAGCAGTATTATAGTAGTTATATTCTTGTACATAGGGGGCAGTATTATACTAGTTATATTCTTGTACATAGGGAGCAGTATTATAGTAGTTATATTCTTGTACATAGGGGGCAGTATTATACTAGTTATATTCTTGTACATAGGGAGCAGTACTATAGTAGTTATATTCTTGTACATAAGAGCAGTATTATACTAGTTATATTCTTGTACATAGGGGGCAGTATTATACTAGTTATATTCTTGTACATAGGGAGCAGTATTATAGTAGTTATATTCTTGTACATAGGGGGCAGTATTATACTAGTTATATTCTTGTACATAGGGGGCAGTACTATAGTAGTTATATTCTTGTACATAAGAGCAGTATTATACTAGTTATATTCTTGTACATAGGGGGCAGTATTATACTAGTTATATTCTTGTACATAGGGAGCAGTACTATAGTAGTTATATTCTTGCACATAGGGGCAGTATTATACTAGTTATATTCCTGTACATAGGGGGCAGTATTATAGTAGTTATAGTCTTGTACATAGGAGCAGTATTATAGTAGTTATATTCTTGTACATAGGGGGCAGTATTATAGTAGTTATATTCTTGTACATAAGAGCAGTATTATAGTAGTTATATTCTTGTACATAGGAGCAGTATTATAGTAGTTATATTCTAGTACAAGGGGGGCAGTATTATAGTAGTTATATTCTTGTACATGGGGGCAGTATTATAGTAGTTATATTTTTGTACATAGGGGCAGTATTATAATAGTTATATTCTTGTACATAGGAGCAATATTATAGTAGTTATATTCTTGTACATAGGGGGCAGTATTATAGTAGTTATATTCTTGTACAAGGGGGGCAGTATTATAGTAGTTATATTCTTGTACATGGGGGCAGTATTATAGTAGTTATATTTTTGTACATAGGGGCAGTATTATAGTAGTTATATTCTTGTACATAGGAGCAATATTATAGTAGTTATATTCTTGTACATAGGGGCAGTATTATAGTAGTTATATTCTTGTACATAGGGGCAGTATTATAGTAGTTATATTCCTGTACATAGGGGGCAGTATTATACTAGTTATATTCCTGTACATAGGGGGCAGTATTATAGTAGTTATATTCTTGTACATAGGGGGCAGTATTATAGTAGTTATATTCTTGTACATAGGGGCAGTATTATAGTAGTTATATTCTTGTACATAGGGGGCAGTATTATAGTAGTTATATTCTTGTACATAGGAGCAGTATTATAGTAGTTATATTCTTGTACATAGGGGCAGTATTATAGTAGTTATATTCCTGTACATAGGGGGCAGTATTATACTAGTTATATTCCTGTAAATAGGGGGCAGTATTATAGTAGTTATATTCTTGTACATAGGGGGCAGTATTATAGTAGTTATATTCTTGTACATAGGGGCAGTATTATAGTAGTTATATTCTTGTACATAGGGGGCAGTATTATAGTAGTTATATTCTTGTCTATAGGGGCAGTATTATAGAAGTTATATTCTTGTACATAGGGAGCAGTGTTATAGTAGTTATATTCTTGTACATAGGGAGCAGTATTATAGTAGTTATATTCTTGTACATAGGGGCAGTATTATAGTAGTTATATTCTTATACATAGGAGCAGTATAATA
This sequence comes from Phyllobates terribilis, assembly GCF_046119375.1. Classification (NCBI taxonomy): domain Eukaryota; kingdom Metazoa; phylum Chordata; class Amphibia; order Anura; family Dendrobatidae; genus Phyllobates; species Phyllobates terribilis. Next base: position 945,830,979 of record NW_027362762.1, read on the forward strand.
GTAGTTATATTCTAGTACATAAGAGCAGTATTATAGTAGTTATATTCTTGTACATAGGAGCAGTATTATAGTAATTATATTCTTGTACATAGGAGCAGTATTATAGTAGTTATATTCTTATACATAGGAGCAGTATTATAGTAGTTATATTCTAGAGCATAAGAGCAGTATTATAGTAGTTATATTCTTGTACATAGGAGCAGTATTATAGTAATTATATTCTTGTACACAGGGGCAGTATTATAGAAGTTATATTCTTGTACATAGGGAGCAGTGTTATAGTAGTTATATTCTTATACATAGGAGCAGTATTATAGTTGTTATATTCTTGTACATATGAGCAGTATTATAGTAGTTATATTCTTGTACATAGGGTTCAGTATTATAGTAGTTATATTCTTGTACATAGGAGCAGTATTATAGAAGTTATATTCTTGTACATAGGGAGCAGTATTATAGTAGTTATATTCTTGTACATAGGAGCAGTATTATAGTAGTTATATTCTTGTACATAGGAGCAGTATTATAGTAGTTATATTCTTGTACATAGGGAGCAGTATTGTAGTAGTTATATTCTTGTACATAGGAGCAGTATTATAGTTGTTATATTCTTGTACATAGGAGCAGTATTATAGTAGTTATATTCTTGTACATAGGGTTCAGTATTATAGTAGTTATATTCTTGTACATAGGAGGCAGTATTATAGTAGTTATATTCTTGTGTATAGGGGCAGTATTATAGAAGTTGTATTCTTGTACATAGGTAGCAGTGTTATAGTAGTTATATTCTTGTACATAGGGGGCAGTATTATAGTAGTTATATTCTTTTACATAGGAGCAGTATTATAGTAGTTATATTCTTGTACATAGGGGGCAGTATTATAGTAGTTATATTCTTATACATAGGAGCAGTATTATAGTAGTTATATTCTTATACATAGGAGCAGTATTATAGTACTTATATTCTTGTACATAAGAGCAGTATTATAGTAGTTATATTCTTGTACATAGGAGCAGTATTATAGTAGTTATATTCTTGTACACAGGGGCAGTATTATAGTAGTTATATTCTTATACATAGGAGCAGTATTATAGTAGTTATATTCTTGTACATAGGGGGCAGTATTATAGTAGTTATACTCTTGTACATAGGGGGCAGTATTATAGTAGTTATATTCTTGTACATAGGGGCAGTATTATAGCAGTTATATTCTTGTATATAGGGGCAGTATTATAGTAGTTATATTCTTGTACATAGGGGGTAGTATTATAGCAGTTATATTCTTGTATATAGGGGCAGTATTATAGTAGTTATATTCTTGTATATAGGGGCAGTATTATATTAGTTATATTCTTGTACACACGGGGCAGTATTATAGTAGTTATATTCTTGTACATAGGGGGCAGTATTATAGTAGTTATATTCTTGTACATAACAGCAGTATTATAGTAGTTATATTCTTGTATATAGGGGCAGTATTATATTAGTTATATTCTTGTACATAGGAGCAGTATTATAGTAGTTATATTCTTGTACATAGGGGCAGTATTATAGTAGTTATATTCCTGTACATAGGGGGCAGTATTATACTAGTTATATTCCTGTACATAGGGGGCAGTATTATAGTAGTTATATTCTTATACATAGGGGGCAGTATTATAGTAGTTATATTCTTGTACATAGGGGCAGTATTATAGTAGTTATATTCTTGTACATAGGGGGCAGTATTATAGTAGTTATATTCTTGTGTATAGGGGCAGTATTATAGTAGTTATATTCTTGTACATAGGGAGCAGTATTATAGTAGTTATATTCTTGTACATAGGGGCAGTATTATAGTAGTTATATTCCTGTACATAGTGGCAGTATTATAGTAGTTATATTCTTGTACATGGGGGGCAGTATTATAGTAGTTATATTCTTATACATAGGAGCAGCATTATAGTAGTTATATTCTTGTACATAGGGGGCAGTATTATAGTAGTTATATTCTTATACATAGTGGCAGTATTATAATAGTTATATTCTTGTACATAGGAGCAGTATTATAGTAGTTATATTCTTATACATAGGAGCAGTATTATAGTAGTTATATTCTTGTACATAAGAGCAGTATTATAGTAGTTATATTCCTGTACATAGGAGCAGTATTATAGTAGTTATATTCTTCTACACAGGGGCAGTATTATAGTAGTTATATTCTTATACATAGGAGCAGTATTATAGTAGTTATATTCTTGTACATAGGGGGCAGTATTATAGTAGTTATATTCTTGTACATAGGGGGCAGTATTATAGTAGTTATATTCTTGTACATAGGGGCAGTATTATAGCAGTTATATTCCTGTACATAGTTGCAGTATTATAGTAGTTATATTCCTGTACATAGGTGCAGTATTATAGTAGTTATATTCCTGTACATAGAGGCAGTATTATAGTAGTTATATTCATGTACATAGGAGCAGTATTATAGTAGTTATATTCCTGTACATAGGGGCAGTATTATAGTAGTTATATTCTTGTACATGGGAGCAGTATTATAGTAGTTATATTCTTGTACACAGGGGCAGTATTATAGTAGTTATATTCCTGTACATAGGAGCAGTATTATAGTAGTTATATTCTTGTACATAGGTGCAGTATTATAGTAGTTATATTCCTGTACATAGGGGCAGTATTATAGTAGTTATATTCTTGTACATAGGAGCAGTATTATAGTAGTTATATTCTTGTACATAGGAGCAGTATTAAAGTAGTTATATTCTTGTACATAGGAGCAGTATTATAGTAGTTATATTCTTGTACATAGGGGGCAGTATTATAGTAGTTATATTCCTGTACATAGTGGCAGTATTATAGTAGTTATATTCCTGTACATAGTGGCAGTATTATAGTAGTTATATTCCTGTACATAGGGGCAGTATTATAGTAGTTATATTCCTGTACATAGGAGCAGTATTATAGTAGTTATATTCCTGTACATAGGGGCAGTATTATAGTAGTTATATTCTTGCACATAGGGGCAGTATTATAGTAGTTATAGTCTTGTACATAGGAGCAGTATTATAGTAGTTATATTCTTGTACATAGGGGCAGTTTTATAGTAGTTATATTCTTGTACATAGGGGGCAGTATTATAGTAGTTATATTCTTGAACATAGGGGCAGTATTATAGTAGTTATTTTCCTGTACATAGTGGCAGTATTATAGTAGTTATATTCCTGTACATAGGTGCAGTATTATAGTAGTTATATTCCTGTACATAGGGGCAGTAATATTGTAGTTATATTCCTGTACATAGGGGCAGTATTATAGTAGTTATATTTCTGTACATAGGGGGCAATATTATACTAGTTATATTCCTGTACATAGGGGGCAGTATTATAGTAGTTATATTCTTGTACATAGGGGGCAGTATTATAGTAGTTATATTCTTGTACATAGGGGCAGTTTTATAGTTGTTATATTCTTGTACATAGGGGGCAGTATTATAGTAGTTATATTCTTGTGTATAGGAGCAGTGTTATAGTAGTTATATTCTTGTACATAGGGGCAGTATTATAGAAGTTATATTCTTGTACATAGGGAGCAGTGTTATAGTAGTTATATTCTTGTATATAGGGAGCAGTATTATAGTAGTTATATTCTTGTACATAAGGGCAGTATTATAGTAGTTATATTCCTGTACATAGGGGGCAGTATTATAGTAGTTATATTCTTATACATAGGAGCAGTATTATAGTAGTTATATTCTTGTACATAGGGGGCAGTATTATTGTAGTTATATTCTTATCCATAGTGGCAGTATTATAGTAGTTATATTCTTGTACATATGAGCAGTATTATAGTAGTTATATTCTTATACATACGAGCAGTATTATAGTAGTTATATTCTTGTACATAGGAGCAGTATTATAGTAGTTATATTCTTGTACACAGGGGCACTATTATAGTAGTTATATTCTTATACATAGGAGCAGTATTATAGTAGTTATATTCTTGTACATAGGGGGCAGTATTATAGTAGTTATATTCTTGTACATAGGGGGCAGTATTATAGTAGTTATATTCTTGTACATAGGGGGCAGTATTATAGTAGTTATATTCTTGTACATAAGGGGCAGTATTATAGTAGTTATATTCTTATACATAGGAGCAGTATTATAGTAGTTATATTCTTGTACATAGGGGGCATTATTATTGTAGTTATATTCTTATCCATAGTGGCAGTATTATAGTAGTTATATTCTTGTACATATGAGCAGTATTATAGTAGTTATATTCTTATACATACGAGCAGTATTATAGTAGTTATATTCTTGTACAAAGGAGCAGTATTATAGTAGTTATATTCTTGTACACAGGGGCACTATTATAGTAGTTATATTCTTATACATAGGAGCAGTATTATAGTAGTTATATTCTTGTACATAGGGGGCAGTATTATAGTAGTTATATTCTTGTACATAGGGGGCAGTATTATAGTAGTTATATTCTTGTACATAGGGGCAGTATTATAGTATTTATATTCCTGTACATAGTGGCAGTATTATAGTAGTTATATGCCTGTACATAGGTGCAGTATTATAGTAGTTATATTCCTGTACATAGGGGCAGTATTATAGTAGTTATATTCATGTACAGAGGAGCAGTATTATAGTAGTTATATTCCTGTACATAGGGGCAGTATTATAGTAGTTATATTCTTGTACATAGGAGCAGTATTATAGTAGTTATATTCTTGTACATAGGGGCAGTATTATAGTAGTTATATTCATGTACATAGGAGCAGTATTATAGTAGTTATATTCCTGTACATAGGGGCAGTATTATAGTAGTTATATTCTTGTACATAGGAGCAGTATTATAGTAGTTATATTCTTGTACACAGGGGCAGTATTATAGTAGTTATATTCTTGTACATAGGAGCAGTATTATAGTAGTTATATTCTTGTACATAGGGGGCAGTATTATAGTAGTTATATTCCTGTACATAGTGGCAGTATTATAGTAGTTATATTCCTGTACTTAAGTGCAGTATTATAGTAGTTATATTCCTGTACATAGGGGCAGTATTATAGTAGTTATATTCCTGTACATAGGAGCAGTATTATAGTAGTTATATTCATGTACATAGGGGCAGTATTATAGTAGTTATATTCTTGTACATAGGGGCAGTATTATAGTAGTTATATTCTTGTACATAGGAGCAGTATTATAGTAGTTATATTCTTGTACATAGGGGGCAGTATTATAGTAGTTATATTCTTGTACATAGGGGGCAGTATTATAGTAGTTATATTCTTGTACATAGGGGCAGTATTATAGTAGTTATATTCCTGTACGTAGTGGCAGTATTATAGTAGATATATTCCTGTACATAGGTGCAGTATTATAGTAGTTATAGTCCTGTACATAGGGGCAGTATTATAGTAGTTATATTCCTGTACATAGGAGCAGTATTATAGTAGTTATATTCCTGTACATAGGGGCAGTATTATAGTAGTTATATTCGTGTACATAGGAGCAGTATTATAGTAATTATATTCTTGTGCACAGGGGCAGTATTATAGTAGTTATATTCTTATACGTAGGAACAGTATTATAGTAGTTATATTCTTGTACATAGGGGGCAGTATAATAGTAGTTATATTCTTGTACATAGGGGGCAGTATTATAGTAGTTACATTCTTGAACATAGGGTTAGTATTATAGTAGTTATATTCCTGTACATAGTGGCAGTATTATAGTAGTTATATTCCTGTACATAGGTGCAGTATTATAGTAGTTATATTCCTGTACATAGGGGCAGTATTATTGTAGTTATATTCCTGTACATAGGAGCAGTATTATAGTAGTTATATTCCTGTACATAGGGGCAGTATTATAGTAGTTATATTCTTGTACATAGGGGTAGTATTATAGTAGTTATATTCTTGTACATAGGGGGCAGTATTATAGTAGTTATATTTTTGTACATAGGAGCAGTATTATAGTAGTTATATTCTTGTACACAGGGGCAGTATTATAGTAGTTATATTCTTGTAAATAGGGGGCAGTATTTTAGTAGTTATATTCTTATACATAGGGAGCAGTATTATAGTAGTTATATTCTTGTACATAGGGGCAGTATTATAGTAGTTGTATTCTTATACATAGGGAGCAGTATTATAGTAGTTATATTCTTGTACATAGAGGGCAGTATTATAGTAGTTATATTCTTGTAAATAGGGGGCAGTATTATAGTAGTTATATTTTTGTACATAGGAACAGTATTATAGTAGTTATATTCCTGTACATAGGGAGCAGTATTATAGTAGTTATATTCTTGTACATAGAGGGCAGTATTATAGTAGTTATATTCTTGTAAATAGGGGGCAGTATTATAGTAGTTATATTCTTGTACATAGGAACAGTATTATAGTAGTTATATTCTTGTACTTAGGGAGCAGTATTATAGTAGTTATATTCTTGTACATAGGGGCAGTATTATAGTAGTTATATTCTTGTACATAGGGGCAGTATTATAGTAGTTATATTCTTGTACATAGGAGCAGTATTATAGTAGTTATATTCTTGTACATAGGGGCAGTATTATAGTAGTTATATTCTTGTACATAGGGGGCAGTATTATAGTAGTTATATTCTTGTACATAGGGGGCAGTATTATAGTAGTTATATTCTTGTACATAGGAGCAGTATTATAGTAGTTATATTCTTGTACATAGGAGCAGTATTATAGTAGTTATATTCTTGTACATAGGGGGCTGTATTATAGTAGTTATATTCTTGTACATAGGGGGCTGTATTATAGTAGTTATATTCTTGTACATAGGAGCAGTATTATAGTAGTTATATTCTTGTACATAGAGGCAGGATTATAGTAGTTACATTCTTGTACATAGGGGCAGTATTATAGTAGTTATATTCTTATACATAGGGGGCAGTATTATAGTAGTTATATTCTTGTACATAGGGGGCAGTATTATAGTAGTTATATTCTTGTACATAGGAGCAGTATTATAGTAGTTATATTCTTGTACATAGGAGCAGTATTATAGTAGTTATATTCTTGTACATAGGGGGCAGTATTATAGTAGTTATATTCTTGTACATAGGAGCAGTATTATAGTAGTTATATTCTTGTACATAGGGGCAGTATTATAGTAGTTATATTCTTGTACATAGGAGCAGTATTATAGTAGTTATATTCTTGTACATAGGGGGCTGTATTATAGTAGTTATATTCTTGTACATAGGAGCAGTATTATAGTAGTTATATTCTTGTACATAGAGGCAGTATTATAGTAGTTATATTCTTGTACATAGGGGCAGTATTATAGTAGTTATATTCTTGTACATAGGGGGCAGTATTATAGTAGTTACATTCTTGTACATAGGGGCAGTATTATAGTAGTTATATTCTTGTACATAGGGGGCAGTATTATAGTAGTTATATTCTTGTACATAGGGGGCAGTATTATAGTAGTTATATTCTTGTACATAGGAGCAGTATTATAGTACTTATATTCTTGTACATAGGAGCAGTATTATAGTAGTTATATTCTTGTACATAGGGGGCAGTATTATAGTAGTTATATTCTTGTACATAGGAGCAGTATTATAGTAGTTATATTCTTGTACATAGGGGCAGTATTATAGTAGTTATATTCTTGTACATAGGAGCAGTATTATAGTAGTTATATTCTTGTACATAGGGGGCAGTATTATAGTAGTTATATTCTTGTACATAGGAGCAGTATTATAGTAGTTATATTTTCTATGGCTTTGCACCTCTTTCTTCATGTGTTCAATACTTGTTCCCTGTGTCATTTCTCATTATTACACAGAACTCAATTTATGGAAATCTATACTTTGATTTCTTTGCCTGTGTGGATTGAATGGGTGGTTACCGACATTTGGCGAGAATTTCATCTCTAGAAATATATTTACTTAGAAAATTGGTAACATTTTCAATACATATTTCATCTGTTGTTCATCAGTTATCCTGTACTGATCCTGAGTTACATCCTGTATTATACTCCAGAGCTGCACTCACTATTCTGCTGGTGCAGTCACTGTGTACATACATTACATTACTGATCCTGAGTTACATCTGTATTATACTCCAGAGCTGCACTCACTATTCTGCTGGTGCAGTCACTGTGTACATACATTACTGATTCTGAGTTACCTCCTGTATTATACTCCAGAGCTGCACTCACTATTCTGCTGGTGCAGTCACTGTGTACATACATTACTGATCCTGAGTTACATCCTGTATTATACTCCAGAGCTGCACTCACTATTCTGCTGGTGCAGTCACTGTGTACAGACATTATATTACTGATCCTGTACTGATCCTGAGTTACATCCTGTATTATACTCCAGAGCTGCACTCACTATTCTGCTGGTGCAGTCACTGTGTACAGACATTACATTACTGATCCTGTACTGATCCTGAGTTACATCCTGTATTATACTCCAGAGCTGCACTCACTATTCTGCTGGTGGAGTCACTGTGTACATACATTACATTACTGATCCTGAGTTACATCCTGTATTATACTCCAGAGCTGCACTCACTATTCTGCTGGTGCAGTCACTCTGTACATACATTACTGATCCTGAGTTACATCCTGTATTATACTCCAGAGCTGCACTCACTATTCTGCTGGTGCAGTCACTGTGTACATACATTACATTACTGATCCTGAGTTACCTCCTGTATTATACTCCAGAGCTGTACTCACTATTCTGCTGGTGCAGTCACTGTGTACATACATTACATTACTGATCCTGAGTTACATCCTGTATTATACTCCAGAGCTGCTCTCACTATTCTGCTGGTGCAGTCACTGTGTACATACATTACATTACTGATCCTGAGTTACATCCTGTATTATACTCCAGAGCTGCAGTCACTATTCTGCTGGTGCAGTCACTGTGTACATACATTACATTACTGATCCTGAGTTACATCCTGTATTATACTCCAGAGCTGCACTCACTGTTCTGCTGGTGGAGTCACTGTGTACATACATTACATTACTGATCCTGAGTTACATCCTGTATTATACTCCAGAGCTGCACTCACTGTTCTGCTGGTGCAGTCACTGTGTACATACATTACATTACTGATCCTGTACTGATCCTGAGTTACATCCTGTATTATACCCCAGAGCTGCACTCACTATTCTGCTGGTGCAGTCACTGTGTACATACATTACATTACTGATCCTGAGTTACATCCTGTATTATACCCCAGAGCTGCACTCACTATTCTGCTGGTGCAGTCACTGTGTACATACATTACATTACTGATCCTGAGTTACATCCTGTATTATACCCCAGAGCTGCACTCACTATTCTGCTGGTGCAGTCACCGTGTACATACTTTACATTACTGATCCTGTACTGATCCTGAGTTACATCCTGTATTATACTCCAGAGCTGCACTCACTATTCTGCTGGTGCAGTCACTGTGTACATACATTACATTACTTATCCTGTACTGATCCTGAGTTACATCCTGTATTATACCCCAGAGCTGCACTCACTATTCTGCTGGTGCAGTCACTGTGTACATACATTACATTACTGATCCTGAGTTACATCCTGTATTATACTCCAGAGCTGCACTCACTGTTCTGCTGGTGGAGTCACTGTACATACATTACATTACACAGTCGGGGATGGTCGCCGTTTGTCATCATTGATTCAATTGTCTTCCTGATTTCCTTTTAGAGAAACTTTTCTATGAAATATCCAGTGGCCACAAGTGAGAGGCAGCGCTGGTCCGGGGCCAGGAGCCGGCGCTCCCCTCTGTCAGTGCAGCATCATATTTATAGTCCAGTGTTCGGAGGTCTTTGGAGGGGGGGCAGGCGGTGATCTGCAGCTCAGTGTCAGGAGGGTCTGCGCCAGCAACACATAAGGAGCGATTAGGACCAGGCTGGAGGGCTGCACCCCCGGGCACTCACTGTACTCGGACCTGAGCACTGCACTGATTATGGAGGAGTGGGGAACACGCGGAGGACTCCGGCCATGACATCGGCGGATGGTGGGATCTAACTCCAAACTGTCACCAAGGAAATCTGCTTCATCTCATGATCCTTCAAGACACAAAACCAGCAGGTAACAGACGTCTTACGGCCATTGAGGGGTGTTCTAACTTCTGCTACAAATACTGGTTGACATATGGATGTAGCAGAGCTGAGCTTGTTAGGAGCTGTAGAGTCGCATTTGTAATTTACCCTCATGGTGGTGATCTGTTATTTAGAGATTTACATAGGACTGCAGCTGGATCCAGTGCACATCGTCTCTTAGTCATCACCATGAATAGCAAGCGACATAATAAACTCAGCTCTGCTAGATCTGTGCAGAACTCTGTGGACCCCAATGCAAAATCTACAACTGGACCCCTAAATATCACCAATAGCATCGGACCTCTGGGCCCCTGATGGACCAGAGCCGGGGCCACGGCAATCCCTGCACCCTCTGTGTCATCAGACACTATGTACATGGCAGTATAATGAGTTACATAGGACTGCAGGTAAAACCACTAAGGTATCCTGAAGAGATGAAAGACAGACTGAGCTCTGCTGCATCTCTGTATGTGGGGGGAATCAGCGTGTGACGGAGAGCAAATCACATGGTCTGAATAAAGGTCTATAGTGTACAAGAATCTAGAGGAGGATGAAGAGCCGGAGACTGCTGCCTTCATATCTATCCATACATCCATTACCTATCTATTATCTATAATCTATCTATCTATTATCTATCTATTATCTATCTATTATCTGTTATCTATCTATTATCTATCTATTATCTATCTATTATCCATCTATCATCTATATATTATCCATCTATTTTCTATCTATTATCTATCTATCTATCTATCTATCATCTATCTATTATCTATCTATCATCTATCTATTATCTATCTATTATCTATCTATCATCTATCTATTATCTATCTATCATCTATCTATTATCTATCATCTATCTATTATCTATCTATTATTTATCTATCATCTATCTATCATCTATCTATTATCTATCTATCTATCATCTATCTATTATCTATCTATTATCTATCTATTATCTATCTATCATCTATCTATCATCTATCTATTATCTATCTATTATCCATCTATCTATTATCTATCTATCTATCTATCATATATCTATTATCTATCGATCTATTATCTATCTATTATCTATCTATCTATTATCTATCTATTATCTATCTATTATCTATCTATTATCTATCTATTATCTATCATCTATCTATTATCTATCTATCTATTATCTATCATCTATCTATTATCTATCGATCTATTATCTATCTATTATCTATCTATCTATTATCTATCATCTATCTATCTATCATCTATCTATTATCTATTATCTATCATCTATCTATCTATCATCTATCTATTATCTATTATCTATCATCTATCTATTATCTATCATCTATCTATCATCTATCTATTATCTATTATCTATCTATCTATCTATTATCTATCTATTATCTATCTATCTATCTATTATCTATCTATTATCTATCATCTATCTATTATCTATCTATTATCTATCATCTGTCTATTATTTATCTATTATCTATTATCTATCTATTATCTATCTGTCATCTATCTATTATCTATCATCTATCTATCATCTATCTATTATCTATCATCTATCTATTATTTATCTATTATCTATTATCTATCTATTATCTATCTGTCATCTATCTATTATCTATCTATTATCCATCTATTATCTATATATTATCTATTATCTATCTATCTATTATCTATAATCTATCTATATTGTCAGCTCTTCTACACCTGTATGTAATCCTATGAGATCACTATAATGGAACACACATAATATAGAATATCACACTTTGTAATACAGATGTAGCAGAGCCGAGTTCTATATTATATTCTTTTTCCCTGTGATCTTCTATCTGTAGGGTCTTATGTGATCTGTACACAGCCCGGCCCCTCAGTTATCGCGTTATATAATATACAGTAACATTATACTAGATAATAATAAACATGGAGAAATCTAAACTTCTGCCGGTGTCATGAACAGATTTGTAGCCGTTCACCTGACACTTTTCCGGCTTTTTAGTTCTTTACCTTTATTCTGAAACGTAAAATATTAAAAAATACATAAAATAAAATACAAAAACATAAGAAAATACAAAATGAAATAAAAAATAAGAATATAAGAAAATACATTTATTACTAAATAGAAGTGATTTGCAGCAGAGCTGAATGTGTCCTTGATCACACATGTCGTATAGTGATATTACAATCGCCTTAAGCACATGACAAACTCAGCTCTGCTACATCTAAAAATGGATTAATTAGTCCAAAATAATAATTGTTTGCCCATATATAAAGCAATACAACTCCATCCTGCAGCTGCCAACCCCCAGCTATATGGGTATATTACAAACATTAACACATTGATTGCCCTATTTAATACAATTCTCTTATTTGTTAGAAAAAAGAGAGATTTTTTTTTTAAGAAATATATTTCTGACTATATCAAAATATAAAAATAATATATTTGATTATATCAAAATGAAATTGTTCCATTCCTGTACAAAAAAAATAACTGCTAAATAAAATGAATTAAAAAAAAAAGAAGAAATAATAAAATATACATTTTGCTAAAATAAAGAGTAAAATAATAAAATAAGTAAAATCAAAAGTGCTAAAAAAAAAATATATATATAAATTTTAATTGATTTATTACTATATTAAAATTAAGTCCAGATGGAAAGAATAAAAAAAAATAATGGAATAATAATACATTTATTAATAATAATATTATGACTAAAATACATAAAAAATGTCATTTCTCTGGCTTCTGACTTGATCGAGATAAAATAGTTTAATGTTTGTACATAAAATGTCAGAATAACAGGTTTACAATGTAATAGATAAAATAAATCAATTAAAAAGTTAGTGCGAGCTATTTTTACCATGATTTTGCAACACTTCCTGTGACATGCTTTACTGCACATGGTCCAAATTAATTTGTGTGATGTCAAGCAGAGCAATGTCAGCACCTATGTGTACGCTTATTGAACATAATGTTATTTTCGGCCTTGTTTTCGGCCCCGGACGGCGGCAGGGTGCATGATTCCACTTTGTGATCAGTCAGGAATGTTTACAGCAGATTCACAGGCGCGAGATTGTCCAAACATTGTAGGTGCGTTCTTCAATCCCACTTCTGTACACAGCAGTCAGGGGAATGTACACACAGGGCAGCAGGCAATATGTCAGCGCATCGGCCCGGGTGGCATGCAGTCCTGCACACCATGAACCTCCAGAGACCTGCAGGCGCCCATCACCCAGCGACCAGCACCCAGAGCCCGTCGCCCAGCGCCCAGCACCCAGTGCCCATCACCCAGTGCCCATCGCCCAGCACTCATCACCCAGCACCCAGTGCCCATCGCCCATCATCAAGCACCCAGCTCCCATCGCCCAGCACCCATCGCCCAGCACCCATCGCCCAGTGCCCAGCACCCATCGCTCAGCACCCATCGGCCAGCACCCATTGCTCAGCGCACAGCACCCAGCGCCCATCGGCCAACGCCCAGCACCCAGTGCCCATCACCCTGGCCCAGAGTCCGGACGCCACCTGCCGCTCTGCTATGTATTCAGCATAAAGCTACATCTTAATCCAGAATAAACCTTACTTTTCTGGATTATTGGAATTCTTACAATGGCCGGTACCAGGAAGTAATTCCATAAATCCAGCAATTGATAATCCAAGAAGTCTGATGAACCTACAAAAATCTGACATTCTGATAATCCAGAGCGGCCAGGACTCATCAGTGCTGGACTGAGGCAATCCCTAATCTATGAATCTATCTATCCTATATCTAGTGACAAAAATACTACAATACAGGGGGCAAAGGATATTGTCCAATATAAAAAGAAAAGTAAGCCGTAGTCCTAATAAAGTGAGAAAAATGGAAGACTTTTTATTAGCTAATGTGGCAATGTTAAAGTTCCATAACAAAACCTATCCCATATCTATCATCTATTATCTATCATCTATTATCTATCATCTATTATCTATCTATTATCTATCATCTATTATCTATCTATTATCTATCTATCATCTATTATCTATCATCTATTATCTATCTATTATCTATCATCTATTATCTATCATCTATTATCTATCATCTATTATCTATTATTTATCATCTATTATCTATCTATTATCTATCTATTATCTATCATCTATTATCTATCATCAATTATCTATCTATTATCTATCTATTATCTATCATCTATTATCCATCATCTATTATCTATCTATTATCTATCATCAATTATCTACCTATCATCTATCTATTATCTATCTATTATCTATCTATCTATCTATCATCTATTTATCTATCTAATATCTATCTATCTACCTATCATCTATCTATTATCTATCTATCATCTATCTATCTATCTATTATCTATCTATTATCTATCTATCTATCATCTATCTATTATCTATCTAATATCTATCTCATCTCTATCAGAAACCTTTTTGCATATCCCCACCCATCATAGAGATTTCGGCCGCACGTTCCTGCCCCCTCCTCCTCCAGGAAACAATATTTGCTTTATTTAGATTGGTCATTCTTGCATCCACCACCATAGTCATTACTTTCTCATTACTTGTGGATCTTGTGATTCCGCCTCTTTATCTGTTGGCTGTGAAGGTAAGTGTGTGTGTGTGTATGTATATGTCTGTGTATATGTGTGTGTCTGTGTATGTATAAGTGTATCTATATGTGTATGTATATGTCTGTGTATGTGTGTGTATATATGTGTATGTATGTGTGTGTATGTATATGTCTGTATATGTGTGTATGTGTATGTAGATGTGTGTGTGTATGTAGATGTGTGTGTATGTAGATGTGTGTATGTATATGTGTGTATGTAGATGTGTGTGTGTGTATATGTATATGTCTGTGTATATGTGTGTGTGTGTATGTAGATGTGTGTGTGTATGTATATATGTGTGTGTGATGGTTTTATAGTGATTCTCTTTGTTCTCGTTTACTTTACATTTGAATTGTTTTAAGAATTCTTACGTTATTTTACCTCTCTGCTCTTAGTTTTATCATTTACTTTTCATATTACAGGTTTTTTTTTTACCTTTTATGTATTTATTACTGGATTCGCCTGTTTCATTTACAATTTATTTTTTTATTATTTTCGATGGTTTAATAATTATATGTTTTATTTCGTGTTTTTATGCTTTTTATATTATGTCTACATACCTTCCTTTTGTTGTCATTTATGTATTTCTTGTATTAGTTTCTAGTTTTCGAAAATAATCGATATTCGCTTTTATATCCAGCATTGGGATGATTTCAGCTCTAGATGTGGTTGAATTTGGTTAATTCAGTCTTTTATTTCATGTGTATTCATTTGTTTTTGATGGCTGTAGACTTTACTCAATGAAACTTTTATTTCTTTTTTTTTTCCTGGAGAATTCCACTTTAAATTCCAAAGGAACATATCAGAAAATAACATTGGCGGGGGTCCACCAGCTGGGATCCCCACTAATACCCAAAAATGTCGGGGCTCCTGCACTCCTGGGCACATTTTGGTAAAAATTATATGTGGGTGAATTTCTGACCAGCCCTGAAAGGGTTCAAGTTGGAGAAGCAAAACCCTTTACACTGGAAATTGGGAAAATCTACATACTTGAATCCCCCCATCAATGGTAGTTTCTTTGACTCGTCAGAAGATAAATTAAAGGGGAAGTGCACTATAAAATCATGTGCTGTCAAGATGTTATTGGTGTGGATTAATGAGCAAAGCAACGTTTTTAAAGGAAGTTCCGAGAATGTTGACCACCAAGACATTGCAAAATTCACCTTCTGTTCCTTCTCTGATTATAGTCACTTGTTAACTTTCTCCACGATACATTTTTACATTGGGTGATATAGGAGTAAGCAATAAAATTTCCTATAATATCCCTGGGGGTCTAGAGGCGCTTATCAGTTATAATATAGTTTCTATAGTAGTTTAAGAAGACGAAGGGATTCCTATCTATAATCCAGGATGGAATAAGAAGATAAAGGGGTTATTATTCAATATTTACAATTCAGAATGGTTATTGGTTAAGAAGATCCAATAAGATCCCTGGAGATCTAGAGTGGTTAAGAGGAGAACACTTAATAGTATATAATATGTGGTTTATTATTTTAGGATTTAGGATGGTGGAGTTGGTCTCCGGCAGGAAACTGAGCAGAGTGGATATTGATTTATTGACGTAAAATAAATAAGTCCAGAATTTGTAAAAGAATCAGAACTCTGATAAAGAGCTCAAAAACTTCTTCAACTCTTTCCAAAGCCATCAAGTGACATGATAGTATTCTACCTGCCCGAAGACACGGAATACAGAGATACTCAGTAAGATTTTGTCTACAGCCACCATTAGGGGGAGCTCCCTGTATACAGAGATAAATGATCATATTCGGTCTGCAGCCACCACTAGGGGGAGCTCCCCGTGTACAGAAATAGATGATAATATTCTGTCTATCTGCAGTCACTAGATACATGATGAGATTGTGTTTGCAGCCAACACCACGGGAACTTACTAAATACAGATTTATGCAGCCTCCACTAGGGGGAGCTCATTGCATACAGATTTATATAGTTATCACACGGAGGAATTTACTACATACAGATTTATACAGCCACCAGTATGGGGAGCTCACTACATACAGATTTATACAGCCACCACTAGGGGGAGCTCATTACATACAGATTTATACAGCCACCACTAGGGGGAGCTCATTACATACAGATTTATACACCCATCACTAGAGGGAGCACACTACATACAGATTTATACTGCCACCACTAGGGGGAGCTCATTACATACAGATGTATACAGCCACCACTAGAGGGAGCTCACTACATACAGATTTATACAGCCACCACTAGAGGGATCTCACTACATACAGATTTATACAGCCACCACTAGAGGGAGCTCACTGCATACAGACTATACAGCCACCACTAGAGGGAGCTCACTACATACAGATTTATACAGACACCACTAGGGGGAGCTCACTACATACAGATTTATACAGTAACCACTAGGGGGAGTTCACTGCATACAGAGTTATACAGCCACCACTAGGGGGAGCTCACTACATACAGATTTATACAGACACCACTAGGGGGAGCTCACTACATACAGAGTTATACAGCCACCACTAGGGAGAGCTCACTACATACAGATTTATACAGTCACCACCGGGGGGAGCTCACTACACACAGATTTATACAGCCACCACTAGGGGCAGCTCACTACATACAGAGTTATACAGCCACCACTAGAGGGAGCACACTGCATACAGATTGATACAGTCACCACTAGAGGGAGTTCACTACATACAGATGTATACAGTGACCACTAGGGGGAGCTCACTACATACCGATTTATACAGACACCACTAGGGGGAGCTCACTACATACAGAGTTATACAGCCACCACTAGAGGGAGCACACTGCATACAGATTGATACAGTCACCACTAGAGGGAGCTCACTACATATAGATTTATACAGACACCACTAGGGGGAGCTCACTACATACAGAGTTATACAGCCACCACTAGGGGGAGCTCACTACATACAGATTTATACAGTCACCACCGGGGGGAGCTCACTACACACAGATTTATACAGCCACCACTAGAGGGGGCTCACTACATACAGATTTATACCGCCACCACTAGGGGGAGCTCACTACATACAGATTTATACAGCCACCACTAGGGGGAGCTCACTACATACAGAGTTATACAGCCACCACTAGGGGGAGCACACTGCATACAGATTGATACAGTCACCACTAGAGGGAGCTCACTGCATACAGATTCATACAGCTTCCACTAGGGGGAGCTCAGTACATACAGATTTATACTTTGAATGTAATTGTATCTATATACATCCATATGCCGTGCTCTCCCTCTAGAGGATGCTGTATTCACCAATACTTTACTCCTCTCTAGACATATTATGAAATAAATCAGCACAATTCAAATAATGACCTCAGAAATAAAAACTGACAATAAATCTTCTGTGTTATCCCATCGGATAAACGGTTTTATTGACTTCATTACATTGCATTGACGTCTGTGAACTGTTGAACTTAACGCTTCATCTAACCACATTATATAGTTATACTGTATGTCTACATTCTTTCTGCAGTTATATTAAACTGAACCTCCAGTTTTGTAAAACTTTTGGCGTGTCCTACCCACACTTCAGAAGTTTTCATCTATGATGGTCCATGATGTTGACCTGGCTGCTTCATTTGAGCAGATGTATTTGCATCTTTGGAGGTCTATTTGGGGTCCATTATACTCTTTAGAGGGCTAGTTGGGTCCATTTTACTGTATGCAGGCTATTAAACAGTCTGGGGGTTGTGTGGATTCCATCATACTGTGTGGAGGGTTATCTTGGGTCTATTATACAGTGTGGAGAGCAATTCAACTATACGGAGGGTCATTATACTGTATGGGGGGCTATGTGGGATCCATTATACTGTTTGGAGAGGTATGGGAGGGCATTATACTTTTGGAGGGCTATGTGGAAGGCCATTATACTGTTTGGAGGGATATCAGAGATCCATTATACTGTTTGGAGGGCTATGTGGGAGCCATTATACTGTTTGGAGGTTTATTTGGGGTCCATTATATTGTTTGGAGGGCTGTATGGGAGGCCATTATACAGTTTAGAGAGATAGTGGGGGCTATTATACTGTATGCGGGCCAATAAACAGTCTAAAGGGCTGTGTGGAGTCCATCATACTGTGTGGAGGGTTATTATACTGTGTGGAGTGTGGGGGCCATTATACTGTATGGAACTCTATTAAACTATATGGAGAGCCATTATACTGTTTGGAGGGCTATGTGGGGCCCATTATGCTGTTTCAAGGGCGATTTTGGGGCCATTATACTGTTTGTAGGGTCGTTATAATGTTTAAAGCGCTGTGTGGGGAGCTATTATATTTTTTAGAGGGCTAGTGGGACCATTATACTGTATGCAAGCCATTATACAGTGTGGAGGGTTGTGTGGAGTTCATCATATTGTGTGAAGGAGTGTGGGGGCCATTATACTGTGTGGAGGGCTGTGTGGGAGCCATCATATTGTGTGGAGGAGTGTGGGGGCCATTATACTGTATGGAGGGCTGTGTCAGGGTCATCATATTATGTGGAGGAGTGTGGGGGCCATGGAGGGCTGTGTCAGGGTCATCATATTATGTGGAGGAGTGTGGGGGCCATTATACTGTATGGAGGGCTGTGTGGGAGCCATCATATTGTGTGGAGGAGTGTGGGGGCCATTATATTGTATGGAGGGCTGTGTCAGGGTCATCATATTATGTGGAGGAGTGTGGGGGCCATTATACTGTATGGAGGGCTGTGTCAGGGTCATCATATTATGTGGAGGAGTGTGGGGGCCATTATACTGTATGGAGGGCTGTGTGGGAGCCATCATATTGTGTGGAGGAGTGTGGGGGCCATTATATTGTATGGAGGGATGTGTCAGAGTCATCATACTCTGTGGAGGGCTGTGGAGGCCATTATATTGTGTGTGGGGGACTGTGGGGGACATCATACTGTGTGTTGGGGACTATAGTATCATCATACTTTGCATGTGGAGGGTATTGTGGATGAATTCACTGTGGGTGTATTGAACTGTGTTTTGTGGGTCACTTTTGTTGGCATCATACTTTATGGGGGCCATGAATGGGTTATCTTTGTGTCTGGGAACATTAGGAGGCTTCAACAGGAGCAAAATTACTTTGTAATGTTGAAATACAGTAATTTTTCATGATATTATAGCTTATAGTTGCATGGACAGTGGACACCTAATAAAGTGAGCGTTTTTCATTTTTTATGTCTTGTTTGTGTACATTTTAACACTTTTTTTGTATTTTTTTTTAAAGTGGGGATGTTTTCGTTTTAACCCTTTTTTGCTGTGGACAATTTTTGTCTTTGGAATTTAGTTTTTTTTTCCTTTGGGCTCTCAAGAAAAAAATACCCTTATTAAATATAACTTTTATTAAAATTATAAAAATGTATATAGTAAAACCAAATGGACAACCTCAATGAAGAGGTAAAGTGTTATCCACAAGGAATAGTTTGATATCAAAAACACAACAACAGACACTTAAATGTATGATGTTATACAGTGGGGAAAAAAGTATTTAGTCAGCCACCAATTGTGCAAGTTCTCCCACTTAAAAAGATGAGAGAGGTCTGTAATTGATATCATAGGTAGACCTCAACTATGAGAGACAAAATGAGAAAACAAATACTGAAAATCACATTGTCTGATTTGGAAAGAAATTTTTTTTCAAATTTTGGTGGAAAATAAGTATTTGGTCAATTACGAAAGTTCATCTCAATACTTTGTTATATATCCTTTGTTGGCAATGACAGAGGTCAAACGTTTTCTGTAAGTCTTCATAAGGTTGGCACACACTGTTGCTGGTATGTTGGCCCATTCCTCCATGCAGATCTCCTCTAGAGCAGTGATATTTTGGGGCTGTCGCTGGGCAACACGGACTTTCAACTCCCTCCAAAGGTTTTCTATAGGGTTTAGATCTGGAGACTGGCTAAGCTACTCCAGGACCTTGAAATGCTTCTTACGAAGCCACTCCTACGTTGCCCTGGTGGTGTGCTTGGGATCATTGCCATGCTAAAAGACCCAGCCACGTTTCATCTTCAATGCCCTTGCTGATGGAAGGAGGTTTGCACTCAAAATCTCACAATACATGGCCCCATTCATTCTTTCATGTACACGGATCAATCGTCCTGGTCCCTTGGGAGAGAAACAGCCCCAAAGCATGATGTTGCCACCCCCATGCTTCACAGTAGGTATGGTGTTTTTTGGATGCAACTCAGCATTCTTTCTCCTCCAAACACGACGAGTTGTGTTTCTACCAAACAGTTCTACTTTGGTTTCATCTGACATTTGACATTCTCTCAATACTCTTTTGGATCATCCAAATGCTCTCTAGCAAACTTCAGACGGGCCGGACATGTAATGGCTTAAGCAGGAGGACACGTCTGGCACTGCAGGATCTGAGTCCCTGGCGGCATAGTGTGTTACTGATGGTAGCCTGTGTAATGTTGGTCCTAGCTCTCTGCAGGTTATTCACTGCCCCCCCCCCCCCCCCGTGTGGTTTTGGTTTCTTGCTCACCGTTCTTGAGATCATTTTGACCCCACAGGGGATCTTGTGTGGTGCCCCAGATCGAGGGAGATTATCAGTGGTCTTGTATGTCTTCCATTTTCTAATTATTGCTCCCACAGTTGATTTCTTCACACCAAGCTGCTTGTCTATTGCAGATTCAGTCTTCCCAGCCTGGTGCAAGGCTACAATTTTGTTTCTGGTGTCCTTCAACAGCTCTTTGGTCTTCACCATAGTGGAGTTTGGAGTGTGACTGTTTGAGGTTGCGGACAGGTGTCTTTTATACTGATAACAAGTTCAAACAGGTGCGAGTACTACAGGTAATGAGCGGAGGACAGAGGAGCCAGTACTACAGGTAATGAGTGGAGGACAGAGGAGCCTCTTAAAGAAGAAGTTACAGGTCTGTGAGAGACAGAAATCTTACTTGTTTGTAATTGACCAAATACTTATTTTCCACCAAAATTTGAATAAAAATTTCTTTCCAGATCAGACAATGTGATTTTCAGGATTTGTTTTCTCATTTTGTCTCCCATAGTTGAGGACGACCTATGATGTCAATTGCAGGTCTCTCACATCGTGGGAGAACTTGCACAATTAGTGGCTGACTACTTTTTTTCCCCACTGTATAACTGACTTTCCCTGTAAATCCCTAATATGCTGACCCTGTCTGATAGCGGAGGATGGCACCCTATAGGTAAGCGCAAATGGTGCCCCCGCTCCACGACGGCTCGCCCTGTCTGAACCTGTCTGAACCTTTTTTAGTGGTCGTGCAGTGACAGAAACGGCAATTCTGGCCTTTGTTGTTTTTTTTTTCACTGAAGATGCTTTTGTTTTTTTTTATTTAATTTAATTGAATTAATTTTGCATTCGGATTTGAGTCAATATATTTTTGGCAGGGGAATTTTTTCAATGTTTTGATTTTTATTTGAGTATTACATTTGACTTTATTTTTTACCATAGGGGACTTGAACCTGTGATCGTTTGAACACTTGTGCTACTGTATATACTGCAATATTCAGTATTACAGAATATAGGGAAACTAACGAGTACAACAATGGCGACAGTGGGGGAGTTTAGCATTGGTACTTTAAATGCTTTGGTCAGAGATTAACAGCGTCATTTGGTTGAAGTGGTTAAACAGCAGTGACCATAGCAAGGGTTAATAATCTTTCTTTATATACATATTTATATATATATAGACTCATATACATATAGTGGTAATAGACTGTTTCTATCTTCTTTGTCAAGGACCACTGTCTTTCAGAGACTGATTGATTGCATGGGCGGAAGAGTTAAGGCAGCGACATCAAAAGATAAGTGATCGGTCACTAAAGGGTTAAAATAACCGCAAAGCAGAGATCCAGAATGCGGTGAAGAATTTCGTACAGAAAGTTAATCAAAACTTTCTAAAACTTTTTTTTTTTTTTTTTTTTCATTTAGCTGCTAAAATTGTCATGAACATAAAAAAAATACTCAAAAAGAAAAATTGAGGAATCACCACGATCTACCCGTTCCCCCAAAATTGAGGAATCACCACGATCTACCCGTTCCCCCAAAATTGAGGAATCACCACGATCTACTCGTTCCCCCAAAATTGAGGAATCACCACGATCTACCCGTTCCCCCAAAATTTAGGAATCACCACGATCTACCCGTTCCCCCAAAATTGAGGAATCACCACGATCTACCCGTTCCCCCGGCGGCGCCCGTATTCCCTTCTGTACGGGGATCTCTCAGTCTTTATGGTGCAGCTTGTAGAGGAGGAAGAGAAAGGAGAAAGATGGAAACTATTTCTGCCGCAGATACTTTACAGGAAACACACATTGGCGTCTAATTTATATATTCACACTTCTCTCCCAGAAACAAATTTGCCTCCCGTCCGGCCCCGTGTGAGGTTCCTGGTAATGTACATCGTCTGTGTGCTCACCGCGAGCAGTGACAGGCGGAACGCCGGAGGGATTTAGCCCTGAAGTCACCACCATGTTTCACTGTAACAAATGTCACTGACTTAATAAATTAAACAATATCATTGGCGCTGCGCCCCCCTCCAGAGCTCTGCTCAAAAGACCCTTGGTTAAAGCTTCTTAAAGGGGAAGGCATTTTCTAGACCTCTAAGGTTCAGTTATTTTCTATTTTTAGAAGGGGGCCTAAGTGTTGTCTACTTTAATTCTTTTTTTTGTTAGAAGAATTCCTCGAAAATAAGAAGATTGCAGAATCAGATGGACTCTGCGAAGTGTTTAATTTCCCTACAGCGCCACCACTGGGGAAATGAAGCATTACATGGTGCCCAGTGAAATTATGTGTCGGAAAAAGAGAGGCTAATGGATGCAGGTCAAGAATGAGGGACCCTCTGTGTTAAAGGAGAACCCCAACATTGAGGCAAGATATGGCGGCCCTAAATCTGACCATATACATTAGATGCATTTTGGACAAAATCCTATTATCATTAGGGAGGGGAGAAGAAGCTGCTGCCAATCACTTCTCGTTGTGGCTAATGACTCTTGAGATCACAGGATCGGGCATATTGAAAAACAACATGTCCCATCCTTTTTTTTTTCTCTGCATCTGATGAGAGGCATATGTATGCAGGTGTGACCTGCAAGATTTACCAACATGTCTGGGGGTCCAGGAGGACTCTCCAATTTCTGGGAACCTCTCAGATATTCCTGGAGATAATTAGGGGGCAAGAAAATAGTTTCTTCTGTCCGAGTCCCATCAACCAATGATAAAAATCCGGAAGAGATCCCATGACAAACCTCCCTGTATCTGTGACTCCTTATAGTACTTTTTTCTCTCTCTCTATTTTACTCACTTTACTTTATTTTCTGACCTTACGCACAATATTTTTTGGGAGAGAACTGGATCGAGTTGCGATATAAAAATATTAGCCATTTTTATTTTTACTTAAAACTTGTATTTTTGGTAAAAAAAATAAAATAAAATTGGTGTCACATTTTATCTTTATATCTATTTTTATAGTATATTTTTTTTAATAGGAATGTTGTTTCTAGAAATGTCTGTTAACTGTGGAACAACGGAGTATGGTGATCAGAAGTGGCAGGCGGCTGACACGCCGAACCCGATTCATCACTTGCAGTTTTTCTTAAAGGTCTGGGCTGCAGGCGGCCGGTTCATCACCCAAACTCTTCTTCTGTGAGGCCATGCTGTTGTGATGGAGGCAGTGTATCTTGCTGAAATATGCAAAGTCTTCCTTTAAATAGACGTTGTCTGGATGGAGCAGATCTTGTTCTAAAAAACTCTTTATGACGCTGAGCATTGATGGCGTCCTTCATGTGTAAGCAGCCCCTGCGTTAGGTACTAATGCAGCCCCAACCAGCAGAGATGCAGAACTGTGTGCTGATAGTAAGCTGGATGGTCCCTCTCCTCAATAACAAGCTGGATGGTTGCTCTCCTAGATAAAAAGCTGGATGCTCCCTCTCATCTAGAACAGGCTGGATGTTCCCTCTCTTCTATACCAGGCTGGATCATCCCTCTCATCCATAACAAGCTGGATGGTCCCTCTCCTCGATAACAAGCTGGATGGTTCCTCTCCGAGATAAAAAGCTGGATGCTCCCTCTCCTCTAGAACAGGCTGGATGATCCCTCTCCTTTATAACAGTCTGGTTGATCCCTCTCATCCATAACAAGCTGGATGGTCCCTCTCCTCGATAACAAGCTTGATGGTTCCTCTCCTAGATAAAAAGCTGGATGCTCCCTCTCCTCTAGAACAGGTTGGATTTTCCCTCTCCTCGATAACAAGCTGGATGGTTCCTCTCCTCGATAACAAGCTGGATGGTTCCTCTCCTAGATAAAAAGCTGGATGCTCCCTCTCCTCTTGAACAGGCTGGATGATCCCTCTCCTTTATAACAGTCTGGATGATCCCTGTCATCCATAACAAGCTGGATGGTCCCTCTCCTCAATAACAAGATGGCTGGTCCCTCTCCTTAATAACAAGTTGAATGGTCCCTCTCCTCAATAACAGGCTAGATATTCCCTCTCCTCAATAACAAGCTGGATGGTCCCTCTCATCTAGAACAGGCTGGATGTTCCCTCTCTTCTATACCAGGCTGGATCATCCCTCTCATCCATAACAAGCTGGATGGTCCCTCTCCTCGATAACAAGCTGGATGGTTCCTCTCCGAGATAAAAAGCTGGATGCTCCCTCTCCTCTAGAACAGGCTGGATGATCCCTCTCCTTTATAACAGTCTGGTTGATCCCTCTCATCCATAACAAGCTGGATGGTCCCTCTCCTCGATAACAAGCTTGATGGTTCCTCTCCTAGATAAAAAGCTGGATGCTCCCTCTCCTCTATAACAGGTTGGATTTTCCCTCTCCTCGATAACAAGCTGGATGGTTCCTCTCCTCGATAACAAGCTGGATGGTTCCTCTCCTAGAAAAAAAGCTGGATGCTCCCTCTCCTCTTGAACAGGCTGGATGATCCCTCTCCTTTATAACAGTCTGGATGATCCCTGTCATCCATAACAAGCTGGATGGTCCCTCTCCTCAATAACAAGATGGCTGGTCCCTCTCCTTAATAACAAGTTGAATGGTCCCTCTCCTCAATAACAGGCTAGATATTCCCTCTCCTCAATAACAAGCTGGATGGTCCCTCTCATCGATAACAGGCTGGATGGTCCGTCTCCTCGATAACATGATGGCTCTGGTCCCTCTCCTACATAATAAGTTGGATGGTCCCTCTCCTCGATAACAGGCTAAATGGTCGTTTTGCGCGATAACAAACTGGATAGTGCCTCTCCCCTATAAAAAGCAGGATGATCTCTCTCCTTGATAACAAGTGTTACGGGTTCGGGTGGTGGAACCTATGTGCTTCGATGCAAGGAGGGACCAGAGAGGCGTGACTAAGTGCCTACTTGGACCAACCCAGATCACACGGCGGCTTAGTTGACTCTGTGAACCAGGGAGGGACCGGGCCGGTGAACCAGGTGCCACTCTGGGACCGACCTTGTGTGAGAGCAGGTGACTCCCAAGGGTCAGATGACAGGGACTGACCGGTACAGCGGATGAGCATAGCAGGAAGGCTGGCGGGTGGTCCGGGTAGATAAGCAGGCAGGTACGGCTGATAGCCTGACAGGTGATCTGGGTAGGCAAGTAGGCGGGTACGGCGGATAGCCAGACAGGTGCTCCGGGTAGGCAAGCTGGCGGGCACGGCAGGTTACTTTTCCAGGTCCTCCAGGTAGGCCGGCTGGCAGGCACGGCAAGTAACTGGCAGGTGCTCCAGGTAGGCAGACTGGCGGACACGGCAGGTTACTTGGCAGGTGCTCCGGGTAGGCTGACTGGCGGACACGGCAGGTTACTTGGCAGGTGCTCCGGGTAGGCTGACTGGCGGACACGGCTATTCCCAAGTCCATGCAGTGATTTGCATGACTGAATCATACCTGTGTTTATTGCAGCGTCACCTGAGAGTCTATAATTCACGAGCATCAAGTATTGACCATCGGCCTGGTCCCATGTGTACAGGGATTTCTCCAGAATCTCTGAAGCTCCTGGAGATATCATGTGCTTTAGTTGATGAGATATTCAAAGTCTTTACAATTTTACATTGAGAAACATTTTTCTGAACTTGTTCCACAATGTTTAGCCACAGTCATTCACAGATCGGTGACCTCACTATCTTTACTTCTGAGAGACTCCCGCCACTCTAACGTGATCTTTCTATACACAGTCATATGACTTAGTTGAAAATTGACTCTCCGGCTGATATTCATTAGTAACAAAGGGAGGTAATATGAACTTTTATATTTTTTTAATACTTTTTTTTTTTTATTGGTTCCCTTTGGGGACTTGAACTTGTGCTCACTTGTAGTACACTGCAATACTGGAATATTGCAGTATATTATAAAATTATCATTCTCCTATGAAGCCCAAATACTTCCAATAAGTATCTTCTGATATCAGGTGATAGCTGGGGAAAGGTTGGAGTTTGGAAGCCATTTCTGTGCAATTTTAAGCGGAATAAAGACAATTTCTTTAATAAAGTGATTTGCAAAGTTTCATAACTTTCCATTCCGGACAAAATTATTAAAATAATAATAATTTTCTTATTCTATTATATTGTCATTTTGTGCATTTTGATATTTTTATATTGTTATATCGTCTATATTATCTATAAATGTTGTTTAAAAGTGAAAATGCACTTTAAGGGGTTGCCTTAGACTGTTATGAGTGGGTTATATTGGGGTGTCCTGGAAAAACAATTCTGATCCGTGCCGGCCGCACCAAGCAACATGGACACCTTCAGAGGTCTTGTGGAGTCCATCCCATGATGGTCACAGAGGGGAGAACTATACAATATTAGCGGGAGGTAATAATGTTATGGCTGATTGGTGCACATACACTGAAGGTCTCTTAACCACTGAGCCGCCCACTACTTCAAAGAACGAAAGTGTAAGTGTAGAAACACTTGTGACATCTCAGCTAGTCGGCAGCGCAAGAACCGGGCGCAGTTCTCTCCTGTGGTTTGTAATATGGAAATATATTTCCGTACTGGAGCGTCGCCAGCCCCAAGTGGAAGGACAGGGCGAGGTATCGGAGAGCGATAGCAGGGCAAGAGGCAAGCGGTGACAAGAGCTGACAATTGTAAGTGGATCAGCTGTGGAATGTGTGCGGAGGACAGGTCAGGACGGAGATCGGCTCCACGTGAGCGAAAGTGTTAAAAAAAGACCTGGAAATACTGCAGAGCTACTCACTGCCTAAACCCCGCCAGTACATGGAGCAGTCACTGTGTACATACTTACATTACTGATCCTGAGTGACATCCTGTATTATACTCCAGAGCTGCACTCACTATTCTGCTGGCGCAGTCACTGTGTACATACATTACATTACTGATCCTGAGTGACATCCTGTATTATACTCCGGAGCTGCACTCACTATTCTGCTGGTGCAGTCACTGTGTACATACATTACATTACTGATCCTGAGTGACATCCTGTATTATCCTCCAGAGCTGCACTCACTATTCTGCTGGCGCAGTCACTGTGTACATACATTACATAAACTGATCCTGAGTGACATCCTGTATTATACTCCGGAGCTGCACTCACTATTCTGCTGGTGCAGTCACTGTGTACATACATTACATCACTGATCCTGAGTGACATCCTGTATTATACTCCAGAGCTGCACTCACTATTCTGCTGGTGCAGTCACTGTGTACATACATTACATTACTGATCCTGAGTGACATCCTGTATTATACTCCAGAGCTGCACTCACTATTCTGCTGGTGCAGTCACTGTGTACATACATTACATTACTGATCCCGAGTGACATCCTGTATTATACTCCAGAGCTGCACTCACTATTCTGCTGGTGCAGTCACTGTGTACATACATTACATTACTGACCCTGTACTGATCCTGAGTTACATCCTGTATTATATTCCAGAGCTGCACTCACTATTCTGCTGGTGCAGTCACTGTGTACATACATTACATTACTGATCCTGTACTGATCCTGAGTTACATCCTGTATTATATTCCAGAGCTGCACTCACTATTCTGCTGGTGCAGTCACTGTGTACATACATTACATCACTGATCCTGAGTGACATCCTGTATTATACTCCAGAGCTGCACTCACTATTCTGCTGGTGCAGTCACTGTGTACATACATTACATTACTGATCCTGAGTTACATCCTGTATTATACTCCAGAGCTGCACTCACTATTCTGCTGGTGCCGTCACTGTGTACACACATTACATTACTGATCTTGAGTTACATCCTGTATTATACCCCAGAGCTGCACTCACTATTCTGCTGGTGCAGTCACTGTGTACATACATTACTGATCCTGAGTTACATCCTGTATTATACTCCAGAGCTGCACTCACTATTCTGCTGGTGCAGTCACTGTGTACATACATTACATTACTGATCCTGAGTTACATCCTGTATTATACTCCAGAGCTGCACTCAGTATTCTGCTGGTGCAGTCACTGATTACATTACTGATCCAGAGTTACATCCTGTATTATACTCCAGAGCTGCACTCACTATTCTGCTGGTGCAGTCACTGTGTACATACATTACATTACTGATCCTGTACTGATCCTGAGTTACATCCTGTATTATACTCCAGAGCCGCACTCACTATACTGCTGGTGAAGTCACTATGTACATACATTACATTACTGATCCTGAGTTACATCCTGTATTATACTCCAGAGCTGCACTCACTATTCTGCTGGTGCAGTCGCTGTACATACATTACATTATTGATCCTGAGTTACATCCTGTATTATACTCTAGAGCTGCACTCACTATTCTGCTGGTGCAATCACTGTGTACATACATTACATTACTGATCCTGAGTTACATTCTGTATTATACTCCAGAGCTGCACTCACTATTCTGATGGTGCAGTCACTGTGTACATACATTACATTACTGATCCTGAGTGACATCCTGTATTATACTCCAGAGCTGCACTCACTATTCAGCTGGTGCAGTCACTGTGTACATACATTACATTACTGATCCTGAGTTATATCCTGTAGTATACTCCAGAGCTGCACTCTGTATTCTGCTGGTGCAGTCACTGTGTACATACATTACATTACTGATCCTGAGTTACATCCTGTAGTATACTCCAGAGCTGCACTCAGTATTCTGCTGGTGCAGTCACTGATTACATTACTGATCCTGAGTTACATCCTGTATTATACTCCAGAGCTGCACTCACTATTCTGCTGGTGCAGTCACTGTGTACATACATTACATTACTGATCCTGTACTGATCCTGAGTTACATCCTGTATTATACTCCAGAGCTGCACTCACTATACTGCTGTTGAAGTCACTATGTACATACATTACATTACTGATCCTGAGTTACATCCTGTATTATACTCCAGAGCTGCACTCACTATTCTGATGGTGCAGTCGCTGTACATACATTACATTATTGATCCTGAGTTACATCCTGTATTATACTCTAGAGCTGCACTCACTATTCTGATGGTGCAGTCGCTGTACATACATTACATTACTGATCCTGAGTTACATCCTGTATTATACTCCAGAGCTGCACTCACTATTCTGATGGTGCAGTCGCTGTACATACATTACACTATTGATCCTGAGTTACATCCTGTATTATACTCCAGAGCTGCACTCACTATTCTGATGGTGCAGTCGCTGTACATACATTACATTATTGATCCTGAGTTACATCCTGTATTATACTCCAGAGCTGCACTCACTATTCTGCTGGTGCAGTCACTGTGTACATACATTACATTACTGATCCTGAGTTACATTCTGTATTATACTCCAGAGCTGCACTCACTATTCTGATGGTGCAGTCACTGTGTACATACATTACATTACTGATCCTGAGTTACATCCTGTATTATACTCCAGAGCTGCACTCACTATTCTCATGGTGCAGTCACTGTGTATATACATTACATTACTGATCCTGTACTGATCCTGAGTGACATCCTGTATTATACTCCAGAGCTGCACTCACTATTCTGCTGGTGCAGTCACTGTGTACATACATTACATTACTGATCCTGAGTTACATCCTGTAGTATACTCCAGAGCTGCACTCAGTATTCTGCTGGTGCAGTCACTGTGTACATACATTACATTACTGATCCTGAGTTACATCCTGTAGTATACTCCAGAGCTGCACTCAGTATTCTGCTGGTGCAGTCACTGTGTACATACATTACATTATTGATCCTGAGTTACATCCTGTAGTATACTCCAGAGCTGCACTCAGTATTTTGCTGGTGCAGTCACTGATTACATTACTGATCCTGAGTTACATCCTGTATTATACTCCAGAGCTGCACTCACTATTCTGCTGGTGCAGTCACTGTGTACATACATTACATTACTGATCCTGAGTTACATCCTGTATTATACTCCAGAGCTGCACTCACTATACTGCTGGTGAAGTCACTATGTACATACATTACATTACTGATCCTGAGTTACATCCTGTATTATACTCCAGAGCTGCACTCACTATTCTGCTGGTGCAGTCGCTGTACATACATTACATTATTGATCCTGAGTTACATCCTGTATTATACTCTAGAGCTGCACTCACTATTCTGCTGGTGCAGTCACTGTGTACATACATTACATTACTGATCCTGAGTTACATTCTGTATTATACTCCAGAGCTGCACTCACTATTCTGATGGTACAGTCACTGTGTACATACATTACATTACTGATCCTGAGTGACATCGTGTATTATACTCCAGAGCTGCACTCACTATTCTGCTGGTGCAGTCACTGTGTACATACATTACATTACTGATCCTGTATTGATCCTGAGTTACATCCTGTATTATACCCCAGAGCTGCAATCACTATTCTGCTGGTGCAGTCACTGTGTACATACATTACATTACTGATCCTGAGTTACATTCTGTATTATACTCCAGAGCTGCACTCACTTTTCTGCTGGTGCAGTCACTGTGTACATACATTACATTACTGATCCTGTACTGATCCTGAGTTACATCCTGTATTATACCCCAGAGCTGCAATCACTACTCTGCTGGTGCAGTCACTGTGTACATACATTAGATTACTGATCCTGAGTTACATTCTGTATTATCTTCCAGAGCTGCACTCACTATTCTGCTGGCTGAGTTACTATGTAGTTACATTACAAATATAAGCACAGTATTAATCCTTTGCTACAATGTATCAGTCTGAAGTCCCAGCTGTGCATTTAGCCATTGTAGTAAACTCTGAACTTTTAGGTCTTTTTTTCACCTTCTAGGTTTAAACAAAACTGTTCGCATTCAGCAGAGAACTTAAAAATATTCAAAATTGAGAAACAAAGTATATTAGAAAGTTGCAGAACTTTTCGGTATGTTTTATTTACGCTTTATAGTATATATAAATCTGGAAACTCTGTGTGAGCGGTTAATAGGCTGCAGATGCTTTTGTTTCTGGTGGGATTTATAGCTCATGTAATGATTAGGACTCTGCTATCCCCATCTTAAAGAGAACCCGTCACTTGCCATAAATATGTAATATTTGTATCTGGTGTAAATGTCGATGTTCTCCTGAATCCAGCGATGTTCTTCTTTCATTTCTGTGCCTCCACGTTCCTGAGATATGGCCTCCTCCTCCCTGTATATAACCCTACTTTTTCTAGCCAAGTGGGTGTGCTTCGCTCCTCTTCTCTGTGATCTTGAGGATCCCGTCCCGTTGGCTAACAAGTCTAGATTTATATACAGGCGAGACAGGGCCGTATCTCAGCAATGGAAAGGCACAGAAACAATAGAACAACAATGCTGGATTCAGGAGAACAGCAGCATTTACACCAGGTAAAATAATTAATTACATATTTATGGCAAGTGACAGGTCCTCCTTAAAGGGGATGTCTATGTTCAGCAAAGTGAGCCCCAACCTGTGTGAAATACATAAAATAACAAACTCAAGGTGAGTACTTGCTAAGTTTATAGTTTGGAGCCCACATTCCTGAAAGTGGACAACCCCTTTAAGTCAGAGATAAGCAGTGCCAGAGATACTGTATCTCACAGACAGACACTGACCCTCCCTCTTTACATATGACCAGCAGATTGGGGTCATCCAAGATGATAGTTCTTTGCCTACTCGTCACTTTGCTGTTTACAGCCATCTCTATGTACTGTCAGCAATGAAGACGTCTCTTATTCTTCCCATACGTTCTCCATCGTGCTGTCGAGGAATTTTTTTATTTGAAAATGGAAAGTCTGCATAGGATTATGCTGAGAAGGCGCCTGCTGGATAAATACTGCAGACACAAAGTGCCTGCTGCTTTCCCTGCATTGTCTCCCCTGCATTGTTTTCCCTACATTGTTTTCCCTACATAGTCTCCTCTGCAGTTTCTTTCCTGTGGTCTTTCCTGCATTGTCTTCCCTGCATTGTCTCCCCTGCATTGTTTCCCCTGCATTGTCTACTTTGCATTGTCTTCCCTGCATTATCTCCCCCTGGATTGTCTCCCCCTGGGTTGTCTGCCCTGTATTGTCTTTCCTGAATTGTCTCTGTAGCACCCTGAGGATTCGGCTGCTACAGGGGTATTGCACCTCAACCCAGAGGTGTGATATTCCACTCCCGGGTAAGGATGGAGTGTGGAACTGAGCTCGGTAGGCTGCATGCACTACACACATCCCATTTCCGAGGAACAGGCCGACGGTACTCCCACTTAGAAATGTGCAGGTACGACCGAGTCTGTTCCTGGCTGGAGTGGGAGGGGGGTGGTACATCCCAAGTAGTGTAGGGGCAGATAGGGGGAGCAGCCTGGGTAAAGATAGGAGCTCATTGGGTGCTGGTCACCTGAGCTCACACATAGAGGGTGTATATAAGGTGGGCACCATCAGAGATCAGGGTCAGTCAGTCTGTCAGCCTTTTTGCAGAGAGAAGTCAGAGGAGGAAGAGGAGCAGAGAAGCCCTAGAGAGAGAGAGAGAGGAGAAAGAAGGAAAGACCCAGAGAGGGGACAAAGAGAGGACTCTGAGAACCCAAATTCAAGCTACGGGTGAAGAGTCGGCATTAGGGTACCGGAACCCAAGCTGGTGGGGGCAAAAACACACCCCAGCCAGAGACCGGAGGCCGTGGGCAGCGTCTGCCACGGCCACCCACCACATCCACCACGAAGGCATACCACGTGGAGGGTCAGGGAACCCAAGGCCAAGGGTCTCCCAACAGAAGGCCCGAGGGAGCTGGACCTGGGTGGATCAATAGTGGGGACGGCCAGAGAAAGGACAGAAAGAGAGCTCAGGGTCACGCTCCGGACTCGCTTGGGGGTTGGCTGGATCCAGGACCTGGTGGACGCAGCACGGCTCGGGAGGTCACTTGAAGCTGGAGTGACCGGAACATCAGCAGTGAGTAAATACCCTAAACTGCACAACCCGACTCTGTCTTCATTTTACATCTACGCTGCACCACCACAACCCCCATCCTCTGCACCTGACCCCCTGAGGCTATACCCCACCCGTTGGGGGTTATACCACCAAAAGCTGCACCTACACCATCAGCCTCAGCGGACCCTGCTGCAGCGGCGGCCATAGTGACCGCAATACAACGGGTGGCGTAGTCGACAATAAAGAACTTAATAACATCTGTAGGACTGCCACATACAACTGAGTTTGACACCCTGGGCACGGACCGGGTCACAGCCACTCGGAAGACTACAACTCCCATCTGATCCGGCTCCGGATATTCCCCCTAAAGAATATGGCCCAGGGGGCGCGTCATCTCCCCTTTATTGTCTCCCCTGCATTGTCTTTCCTGCATTGTCTCCCCTGCATTGTGTCTCCTGCATTGTCTCCCCCTGGATTGTCTCCCCCTGGATTGTCTGCCCTGTATTGTCTTTCCTGAATTGTCTCCCCTTTATTGTCTCTCCTGCACTGTTTTTCCTACATTGTCTCCTCTGCATTGTCTTCACTGCATTGTCTCACCTGCATTGTCTCCCTTGCATTATTTTCCCTGCATTGTCTCCCCTGCATTGTCTCCTTTGCATTGTCTTCGCTGCATTGTCTCCTCCTGGATTGTCTCCTCCTGGATTGTCTTCCCTGGATTGTCTTCCCTGGATTGTCTCCTTTGCATTGTCTCTCCTGGATTGTCTTCCCTGCATTGTCTCCCCTTGCATTGTCTCCCCCTGGATTGTCTTGCCTGGATTGTCTCCTCTGGATTGTCTCCTCTGGATTGTCTCCTCTGGATTGTCTTCCCTGGATTGTCTCCCCTGCATTGTCTCCTTTGCATTGTCTTCACTGCATTGTCTCCCCCTGGATTGTCTTGCCTGGATTGTCTCCTCTGGATTGTATCCTCTGGATTGTCTCCTTTGCATGGTCTGCCCTGCATTGTCTCCCCTGGATGGTCTCCCCTACCTGTATCTAGAGTGGCACCATAACCCGTCCAGTCTCCAGGAGTGCTGCTCCCCGGGTCCGTTTATTTCCTGAGGGGCACTGCTGCACATATATTTTGTGTAATCTGTCCGGCCGCCTTCTATGCACTTCACCCCCTTCCCGCTTCTGGCTGCATCATCTCCAGACGTGTTAACGACTTGTATATTTACATCCCGACAGCGCCAGCAGCTAAACAGCTCTTTACACCAATGTGATAATGATAACAGTGTAAGAGGGCGCAGATAAAAAAGGCAATAAAGCAAAATATTCACTATAAATCTTCTTACACTTTTTTTTTACGTTTAATTAAATTGCCCAAATTTAAAAAAAAAAATGTGGTTGTAGAGTAGATAAAAAAAGTGAAAAGCTGTGATTGGTGGATATGGACTGAAGATTTATTAGCTCACCCATCCCCCTCCTAAGAATCTGACCAGAGGAGCAGAGCAGTCTACACAATACCATCATATAATGCTCAAATAAAATGCAATATCCAAATGCTAAAAAATGTGAATCTGTACAGTGGTGGCCAAAAGTATTGGCACCCCTGCAATTCTGTCAGATAATACTCAGTTTCTTCCTGAAAATGATTGCAATCACAAATTCTTTGGTCTTATTATCTTCATTTAATTTGCTTGCAAGGAAAAAACACAAAAGAGAATGAAGCAAAAATCAAATCATTGATCATTTCACACAAAACTCCAAAAATGGGCCAGACAAAAGTATTGGCACCCTCAGCCTAATACTTGGTTGCACAACCTTTAGCCAAAATAACTGCGAACAACCGCTTCCGGTAACCATCAATGAGTTTCTTACAATGCTCTGCTGGAATTGTAGACCATTCTTCTTTGGCAAACTGCTCCAGGTCCCTGATATTTGAAGGGTGCCTTCTCCAAACTGCCATTTTGAGATCTCTCCACAGGTGTCCTATGGGATTCAGGTCTCGACTCATTGCTGGCCACCTTAGAAGTCTCCAGTGCTTTCTCTCAAACCATTTTATAGTGCTTTTGGAAGTGTGTTTTGCGTCATTGTCCTGCTGGAAGACCCATGACCTCTGAGGGAGACCCAGCTTTCTCACACTGGGCCCTACATTATGCTGAAAAATTTGTTGGTAGTCTTCAGACTTCATAATGCCATGCACACGGTCAAGCAGTCCAGTGCCAGAGGCAGCAAAGCAACCCCAAAACATCAGGGAACCTCCGCCATGTTTGACTGTAGGGACCGTGTTCTTTTCTTTGAATGCCTCTTTTTTTTTCCTGTACACTCTATGTTGATGCTTTTTCCCAAAAAGCTCTACTTTTGTCTCATCTGACCAGAGAACATTCTTCCAAAACGTTTTAGCCTTTCTCAGGTAAGTTTTGGCAAACTCCAGCCTGGCTTTTTTATGTCTCGGGGTAAGAAGTGGGGTCTTCCTGGGTATCCTACCATACAGTCCCTTTTCATTCAGACGCCAACGGATAGTACGGGTTGACACTGTTGTATCCTCGGACTGCAGGGCAGCTTGAACTTGTTTGGATGTTAGTCGAGGTTCTTTATCCACCATACGCACAATCTTGCGTTGAAATCTCTCGTCAATTTTTCTTTTCCGTCCACATCTAGGGAGGTTAGCCACAGTGCCATGGGCTTTACACTTCTTGATGACACTGCGCACGGAAGACACAGGAACATTCAGGTCTTTGGAGATGGACTTGTAGCCTTGAGATTGCTCATGCTTCCTCACAATTTGGTTTCTCAAGTCCTCAGACAGTTCTTTGGTCTTCTTTCTTTTCTCCATGCTCAATGTGGTACACACAAGGACACAGGACAGAGGTTGAGTCAACTTTAATCCATGTTAACTGGCTGCAAGTGTGATTTATTTATTGCCAACACCTGTTAGGTGCTACAGGTAAGTTACAGGTGCTGTTAATTACACGAATTAGAGAAGCATCACATGATTTTTCAAACAGTGCCAATACTTTTGTCCACCCCCTTTTTTAGGTTTGGTGTGGAATTATATCCAATTTGGCTTTAGGACAATTCTTTTTGTGTTTTTTCATTGAAGACAAATTAAATAAAGAGAATAATACCAAAGAATTTGTGATTGCAATCATTTTCAGGAAGAAACTGAATTGCAGGGGGTGCCAATACTTTTGGCCACCACTTGTAACTTTTATTATACATCTTTTCTGAGCTTGTCTCAGCTGATTTATTATCACAGACCACATTAAAGTTGAATGTGCAAGAAACAAAGAACCTGTAAAACCCAAATGATGCAAAAATTATTTTTTCTTCACCCAAAATACATGCATTTAAGGAAAGACAAAACAAAATTGTCTCCAAAGGCGGTCACCCCTTTAAGTAAATATACAGGTAACAGTTCACATTTTTTATAATTTGGTTATTGCTTTACTGGTATTATGTGGACATTATATGGTAGTATTATTTGGATATTACATTATTGGTATTATATGGACACTATATGGCAGTATTATTTGGATATTGCACTATTGGTATTATGTGGGCACTATATGGCAGTATTATTTGGATATTGCATTATTGGTATTATATGGACACTATATGGCAGTATTATTTGGATTTTGCATCATTGGTATTATGTAGACACTATATGGTAGTATTATTTGGATATTGCACTATTGGTGTTATGTAGACACTATATGGCAGTATTATTTGCATATTGAAGGATTGGTTTATGTAGGCACTATATGGCAGTATTATTTTGATATTGCATTATTGGTTTTATGTGGACACTATATGGCAGTATCATTTGAATTTTGCATTATTGGTGTTACGTGGACACTATATGGCAGTATTATTTGGATTTTGCACTATTGGTATTATGTGGACACTATATGGCAGTATTATTTGGATATTGCAGTATTGGTATTATGTGGACACTATATGGCAGTATTATTTGGATATTGCAGTATTGATATGTGGACACTATATGGCAGTATTATTTGGATATTGCAGTATTGATATGTGGACATTATATGGCAGTATTGTTTGGATATTGCAGTATTGGTATATGGACTCTATATAGCAGCATTATTTGGATTTTGCACTATTGCTATTATGTGGACACTATATGGCAGTATTATTTGGATTTTGCACTATTGGTATTATGTAGACACTATATGGAAGTATTTGGATATTACAATATTAGTATTATGTAGACACTATATGGCAGTATTATTTGGATTCTGCAGTATTGGTATATGGACACTATATGGCAGTATTATTTGGATTTTGCGTTATTGGTATTTTGTGGACACTATATAGCAGCATTATTTGGATATTGCAGTATTGGTTTTATGTGGACACTATATGGCAGTATTATTTGGATATTACAATATTAGTATTATGTAGACACTATATGGCAGTATTATTTGGATTCTGCAGTATTGGTATTATGTGGACACTATATGGCAGTATTATTTGGATATTACATTATTGGTATCATGTAGACACTATATGGCAGTATTATTTGGATATTGAAGGATTGGTTTATGTTGACACTATATGGCAGTATTATTTGGATATTGCATTATTGGTATTATGTGGACACTATATGGCAGTATTATTTGGATATTACATTATAGGTATTAAGTGGACAGTAAATTGCAGTATTATTTGGATATTACATTATTGGTGTTATGTGGATACTATATGACAGTATTATTTGGATATTGCATTATTGGTATTATGTGGACACTATATGGCAGTATTATTTGGATTTTGCGCTACTGGTATTATGTAGACACTACATGGCAGTATTATTTGGATTTTGCATTATTGGTATTATGTAGACACTATATGGCAGTATTATTTGGATATTGCATTATTGGTATGTGGACACTATATGGCAGTATTATTTGGATTTTGCACTATTGGTATTATGTGGACACTATATGGCAGTATTATTTGGATATTGCATTATTGGTATTATGTGGACACTATATGGCAGTATTATTTGGATATTACATTACGGGTATTATGTGGACACTATATGGCAGTATTATTTGGATATTACATTACGGGTATTATGTAGACACTATATGGTAGTATTATTTGGATATTACATTACGGGTATTATGTGGACACTATATGGCAGTATTATTTGGATATTACATTACGGGTATTATGTGGACACTATATGGCAGTATTATTTGGATATTACATTACGGGTATTATGTGGACACTATATGGCAGTATTATTTGGATATTACATTACGGGTATTATGTAGACACTATATGGTAGTATTATTTGGATATTACATTACGGGTATTATGTGGACACTATATGGCAGTATTATTTGGATATTACATTACGGGTATTATGTGGACACTATATGGCAGTATTATTTGGATATTACTTTACGGGTATTATGTGGACACTATATGGTAGTATTATTTGGATATTACATTACGGGTATTATGTGGACACTATATGGCAGTATTATTTGGATATTACCTTACGGGTATTATGTGGACACTATATGGCAGTATTATTTGGATATTACAGTATTGGTATTATGTGGACACTGTATGGTAGCTTTATTTGATTATTGCATATTATCCTTATCCATTTCAAACACCATTACTGTGTATTTTTTTGTTTTAAATAAAAAAAAATGTTTACGCTCAATAAATATATATGATATTGCGTTGAAAATTCATACCACATGGGAATTGGGTACTTAATTTCATTATCCATAATGCCTCTCTTTTTAAAAGGAGTTTTCTCCAATCACCTATACGTTTAGGCTCGTGAACCCATTCTGTTGATGCCGGCGTGTTTCTCATCCCTTTATTGATATCGGCAATATTTTCAGCTATTCTGCTTTTTCATTTTCTAATTGTGCATCCAACATAGGTTAAAATGCGTACACACATACAGTATGTATATATATATATTTTCATTATTATTATTTTTTGCATTTCCTTTTTAACAGTCCAGTTTCTATCATTTCCATTATATCAGGTGTTTTGTATATAATTTATTCTGTGATGTCATTAATGGAGGAGTGACAAAGAGTTTTTATTCACTTGCTGGCCAGGAATCTGTATGCTTAGACTAACACCGTGTAGGTCGACACTCGTCGGCGCATTACCTGCTTCCTGTCATGTCCATGTTTTTATGAAATTATCAATAAAATGAATATGCAAATTGCCTCTTCAGAGAGGAAGAGGACTAGAACTCTAACGCCACCTATTGGAATCAGCGATCCTAAAAGTCAATATCGCGTCTTTAAGGAGCCTTGCCACATGGCTTACGATAAAAGCTAAACCAAAATCTCAGTTTTCAGACACAGTGTTTCAGGCTGTTGCCCCTCATCAGTGCAAAGTATGAAATCTGATTTGGCTAGGTGAGAGGCTCTGGACTGGTGTCTAAGGGGTAACGTTTCTACTTGTGGAGAGTGACAAGCAAAGCCTGGCATGTCAGAGTCAGGAGACTTATAAGCCATTTATGCTCCTCATACTTTGCACTGATGAGGGGCAAAATCCCGAAACATTGTGTCTGCAAATTGAGAGAATAATCCATCCATTGGTACCTGGTCTATTCTCAGTTATCTCCAGTACAATGTTGGGTCGGAGTGGGATTCTCTTCTCAAAAATGCCAGGACATATTGTTCCTTCTCTCCTTCCGGAGACCAGTTTACTCTGTGAATATACGGGAGTTTTATCTTGTCTTTACGTGATAAATAATTAGAAAGGAATGGTATCTGGTTAGACCGGATAGGATTAATAGTCCATATATCATTTAGATTGTGAGCCCTAATGGGGACAGCGATGATAATGTATGTAAAGCGCTACGGAATATGTTGGCGCTATATAAAAATAAAGATTATTATTATATATTATAATTGTCAGAACATATGGGTCCTCCACTGCACTCGACGCATTTCGAAACTATCCAGGTTTCTTTACTAATAGCAATTCCAACCTCCGCTGGCAATTCCTTATAAAACTCTGGACTGGATTTACAATGAAGACCAATAAAACACACAGAAATAAATACAAAGGTTAAAAAAAATATTAATATAGACTAATAGTGATACAAATAATAGTAATAATGATACACCCAATTTATTATATATTACGTACAACTTCCATACAATTCTTAAATAATACTACCATATATAGTAGCTACCACATAATACCACCATAAAATGGTTTTATATTATGCATTATCCAAATAATACTGTCATATAGTTCACACATAATACTGCATATAAATTCCAACGAAAACAGATATACAGTTCTTAAAGTGAATCTGTCAGCAGCATTTCACCCCCAAAACTATTTATATGTGCATGTACCTCTTCCAAAGACAAGTCCAGCAACACCTTTACATGGCCAGTCCGTTCCTCCGTTACTGAGAAATCAGCATTTGAATTGATATGCAAATGAGGCTGAAGAGCTATGGTAGATCTGAAGCCTCCTCCGTCACTCCAGTTCTATTCGCAGCCAAATGCCTCCTCTTCCTGCTTGACTGACAACCTCTATGCTGTGTGACTTCAGGCAAAGTCAAGTAGGAGGAGGCGGCGCTGGGTGGGGAATAGAGCTGGAGTGACAGAGGCTTCAGATCTACAATAGCTCTTCAGCCTAATTTGCATATCAATTCAAATGTTGATTTCTCAGTAAAGGAGGAACAGATCGGCCATGTTAAGGTGTTGATGGACTTGTCTTTGAAAGAGCTACATGCACATATAAATAGTTTGGAGGATGATATCAGGTTGACAGATTCCCTTTAATAGTGCCAAAAAGTTTTCACATAAAACCACCAGAAAAAATAATAGTCAAATAATATGTATTAGCCAAATAATACAGACATACAGTGTCTACAACATTTAATGCTCAAATAATACGTAATATCCAGGTAATACTGTCACCCAGTTCTTCAATTTTACTGCTACATAGTTCAAACAAAATACCACCATAAAATGGTCAGATAAAATGCATTATCCAAATAATACTGTCACATAGTCTGCACATAATACTGTAATTTCATAACCAAATAATACTAACATACACTGCCAAAAAATACTGAGACCATTTATTTTCTGGGTACCCTAGAAAAGAGAGACCCTGGGCATTTGGCCAGTTTGCCACACCATGATAACATAACCCAGTTTTCAACATAAAGACATACTAAACCAAAAAATATTTGATTTTCACACGCATTAGCACTGGATGGGAGGTTTTTTAATTGATGTTATAATCTTCCCTCTTGGACCTATGCGTAGAACAATAGATGACTTGTTATAAATTCCCTATTTCCGGGATCTGAAGTGAAAACTACAAGTACTGAAAATATTTTAATATTCTATCAGATAAATAACTAGCGAGGAGCTTCTCGTATCAGGTTCTCACACAAAAAGTTTTAGTTTGATTTGTTTGAAACTGGAGACGGCCTTAAGGAATATTATCACAGCTCATTTATTATATTTATTTTTAGAAAATCTTAATATTTATACGATATAAGAAAAAGGTCGGGCAAAGCTTATACAAATAGCAGCAACATCAGCAGAACCGGGATGTAGGGCTCAAAGAAGAAAAGCAGATCAAGACTCGGGAAGATGCAGACATGAAAAAGTAGTCACCATTGTATGTATTCTGCAGTATTATAGTAGTTATATTCTTGTACATAGGAGCAGTATTATAGTAGTTATATTCTTGTACATAGGGGCAGTATTATAGTAGTTATATTCTTGTACATAGGAGCAGTATTATAGTAGTTATATTCTTGTACATAGGGGCAGTATTATAGTAGTTATATTCTTGTATATAGGGGCAGTATTATAGTAGTTATATTCTTGTACATAGGAGCAGTATTATAGTAGTTATATTCTTGTATATAGGGGGCAGTATTATAGTAGTTATATTCTTGTACATAGGGGGCAGTATTATAGTGGTTATATTCTTGTACATAGGAGCAGTATTATAGTAGTTATATTCCTGTACATAGGAGGAGTATTATAGCAGTTATATTCTTGTACATAGGAGCAGTATTATAGCAGTTATATTCTTGTACATAGTGAGCAGTATTATAGTAGTTATATTCTTGTACATAGGAGCAGTATTATAGTAGTTATATTCCTGTACATAGGGGCAGTATTATAGTAGTTGTATTCTTGTACATAGGGGGCAGTATTATAGTAGTTATATTCTTGTACACAGCAGCAGTATTATAGTAGTTATATTCCTGTACATAGGGGCAGAATTATAGTAGTTATATTCTTGTACATAGGGGCAGAATTATAGTAGTTATATTCTTGTACATAGGAGCAGTATTATAGTAGTTATATTCTTGTACATAGGAGCAGTATTATAGTA
This sequence comes from Phyllobates terribilis, assembly GCF_046119375.1. Lineage (NCBI taxonomy): Eukaryota > Metazoa > Chordata > Amphibia > Anura > Dendrobatidae > Phyllobates > Phyllobates terribilis. Next base: position 945,874,455 of record NW_027362762.1, read on the forward strand.
GTTATATTCCTGTACATAAGAGCAGTATTATAGTAGTTATATTCTTGTACATAGGGGGCAGTATTATAGTAGTTATATTCTTGTACATAGGGGGCAGTATTATAGTAGTTATATTCTTGTACACAGCAGCAGTATTATAGTAGTTATATTCCTGTACATAGGGGCAGAATTATAGTAGTTATATTCTTGTACATAGGGGCAGAATTATAGTAGTTATATTCTTGTACATAGGAGCAGTATTATAGTAGTTATATTCCTGTACATAAGAGCAGTATTATAGTAGTTATATTCTTGTACATAGGGGGCAGTATTATAGTAGTTATATTCTTGTACATAAGGGGCAGTATTATAGTAGTTATATTCTTGTACATAAGGGGCAGTATTATAGTAGTTATATTCTTGTACATAGGGGGCAGTATTATAGTAGTTATATTCTTGTACATAGGAGCAGTATTATAGTAGTTATATTCTTGTACATAGGAGCAGTATTATAGTAGTTATATTCTTGTACATAAGGGGCAGTATTATAGTAGTTATATTCTTGTACATAGGGGGCAGTATTATAGTAGTTATATTCTTGTACATAGGAGCAGTATTATAGTAGTTATATTCTTGTACACAGGGGGCAGTATTATAGTAGTTATATTCTTGTACATAGGGGGCAGTATTATAGTAGTTATATTCTTGTACATAGGGGCAGTATTATAGTAGTTATATTCTTGTACATAGGAGCAGTATTATAGTAGATATAGTCTTGTACATAGGAGCAGTATTATAGTAGTTATATTCTTGTACATAGGAGCAGTATTATAGTAGTTATATTCTTGTACATAGGAGCAGTATTATAGTAGTTATATACTTGTACATAGGGGGCAGTATTATATTAGTTATATTCTTGTACATAGGGGCAGTATTATAGTAGTTATATTCTTGTACATAGGAGCAGTATTATAGTAGTTATATTCTTGTACATAGGGGGCAGTATTATAGTAGTTATATTCTTGTACATAGGGGCAGTATTATAGTAGTTATATTCTTGTACATAGGGGGCAGTATTATAGTAGTTATATTCTTGTACATAGGAGCAGTATTATAGTAGTTATAGTCTTGTACATAGGAGCAGTATTATAGTAGTTATATTCTTGTACATAGGAGCTATATTATAGTAGTTATATTCTTGTACATAGGAGCAGTTTTATAGTAGTTATATTCCTGTACATAGGGGCAGTATTATAGTAGTTATATTCTTGTACACAGCGGCAGTATTATAGTAGTTATATTCCTGTACATAGGAGCAGTATTATAGTAGTTATATTCTTGTACATAGGGGCAGTATTATAGTAGTTATATTCTTGTACATAGGGAAAGTATTATAGTAGTTATATTCCTGTAGATAGGAGCAGTATTATAGTAGTTATATTCTTGTACATAGCGAGTAGTATTATAGTAGTTATATTCTTGTACATAGGAGCAGTATTATAGTAGTTATATTCTTGTACATAGGGGCAGTATTATAGTAGTTATATTCTTGTACAGAGGGGACAGTTTTATAGTAGTTATATTCTTGTACAAAGGAGCAGTATTATAGTATTTATATTCTTGTACATAGGGGGCAGTATTATAGTAGTTATATTCTTGTACATAGGGGTAGTATTATAGTAGTTATATTCTTGTACATAGGTGCAGTATTATAGGAGTTATATTCTTGTACATAGCGGCAGTATTATAGTAGTTATATTCTTGTACATGGGGGCAGTATTATAGTAGTTATATTCTTGTACATAGGGAGCAGTATTATAGTAGTTATATTCTTGTACATGGGGGCAGTATTATAGTAGTTATATTCTTGTACATAGGGAGCAGTATTATAGTAGTTATATTCTTGTACATAGAAGAGGTATTATAGTAGTTATATTCTTGTACATAGGGAAAGTATTATAGTAGTTATATTCCTGTAGATAGGAGCAGTATTATAGTAGTTATATTTTTGTACATAGAAGCAGTATTATAGTAGTTATATTCTTGTACATAGAAGCAGTATTATAGTAGTTATATTCTTGTACATAGGGGCAGAATTATAGTAGTTATATTCTTGTACATAGGGGCAGTATTATAGTAGTTATATTCTTGTACATAGGGGGCAGTATTATAGTAGTTATATTCTTGTACATAGGAGCAGTATTATAGTAGTTATAGTCTTGTACATAGGAGCAGTATTATAGTAGTTATATTCTTGTACATAGGAGCTATATTATAGTAGTTATATTCTTGTACATAGGAGCAGTTTTATAGTAGTTATATTCCTGTACATAGGGGCAGTATTATAGTAGTTATATTCTTGTACACAGCGGCAGTATTATAGTAGTTATATTCCTGTACATAGGAGCAGTATTATAGTAGTTATATTCTTGTACATAGGGGCAGTATTATAGTAGTTATATTCTTGTACATAGGGAAAGTATTATAGTAGTTATATTCCTGTAGATAGGAGCAGTATTATAGTAGTTATATTCTTGTACATAGCGAGTAGTATTATAGTAGTTATATTCTTGTACATAGGAGCAGTATTATAGTAGTTATATTCTTGTACATAGGGGCAGTATTATAGTAGTTATATTCTTGTACAGAGGGGACAGTTTTATAGTAGTTATATTCTTGTACAAAGGAGCAGTATTATAGTATTTATATTCTTGTACATAGGGGGCAGTATTATAGTAGTTATATTCTTGTACATAGGGGTAGTATTATAGTAGTTATATTCTTGTACATAGGTGCAGTATTATAGGAGTTATATTCTTGTACATAGCGGCAGTATTATAGTAGTTATATTCTTGTACATGGGGGCAGTATTATAGTAGTTATATTCTTGTACATAGGGAGCAGTATTATAGTAGTTATATTCTTGTACATGGGGGCAGTATTATAGTAGTTATATTCTTGTACATAGGGAGCAGTATTATAGTAGTTATATTCTTGTACATAGAAGAGGTATTATAGTAGTTATATTCTTGTACATAGGGAAAGTATTATAGTAGTTATATTCCTGTAGATAGGAGCAGTATTATAGTAGTTATATTTTTGTACATAGGGAGCAGTATTATAGTAGTTATATTCTTGTACATAGAAGCAGTATTATAGTAGTTATATTCTTGTACATAGAAGCAGTATTATAGTAGTTATATTCTGGTACATAGGGGCAGTATTATAGTAGTTATATTCCTGTACATAGGAGCAGTATTATAGCAGTTATATTCTTGTACATAGGGGGCAGTATTATAGTAGTTATATTTTTGTACATAAGGGGCAGTATTATAGTAGTTATATTCTTGTACATAAGGGGCAGTATTATAGTAGTTATATTCTTGTACATAGGGGGCAGTATTATAGTAGTTATATTCTTGTACATAGGAGCAGTATTATAGTAGTTATATTCTTGTACATAGGAGCAGTATTATAGTAGTTATATTCTTGTACATAGGGGGCAGTATTATAGTAGTTATATTCTTGTACATAGGAGCAGTATTATAGTAGTTATATTCTTGTACATAAGGGGCAGTATTATAGTAGTTATATTCTTGTACATAGGGAGCAGTGTTATAGTAGTTATATTCTTGTACATAGGGGGCAGTATTATAGTAGTTATATTCTTGTACATAGGAGCAGTATTATAGTAGTTATATTCTTGTACATAGGAGCAGTATTATAGTAGTTATATTCTTGTACATAAGGGGCAGTATTATAGTAGTTATATTCTTGTACATAGGGGGCAGTATTATAGTAGTTATATTCTTGTACATAGGAGCAGTATTATAGTAGTTATATTCTTGTACATAGGGGCAGTATTATAGTAGTTATATTCTTGTATATAGGGGCAGTATTATAGTAGTTATATTCTTGTACATAGGAGCAGTATTATAGTAGTTATATTCTTGTATATAGGGGGCAGTATTATAGTAGTTATATTCTTGTACATAGGGGGCAGTATTATAGTAGTTATATTCTTGTACATAGGGGGCAGTATTATAGTGGTTATATTCTTGTACATAGGAGCAGTATTATAGTAGTTATATTCCTGTACATAGGAGGAGTATTATAGCAGTTATATTCTTGTACATAGGAGCAGTATTATAGCAGTTATATTCTTGTACATAGTGAGCAGTATTATAGTAGTTATATTCTTGTACATAGGAGCAGTATTATAGTAGTTATATTCCTGTACATAGGGGCAGTATTATAGTAGTTGTATTCTTGTACATAGGGGGCAGTATTATAGTAGTTATATTCTTGTACACAGCAGCAGTATTATAGTAGTTATATTCCTGTACATAGGGGCAGAATTATAGTAGTTATATTCTTGTACATAGGGGCAGAATTATAGTAGTTATATTCTTGTACATAGGAGCAGTATTATAGTAGTTATATTCTTGTACATAGGAGCAGTATTATAGTAGTTATATTCCTGTACATAAGAGCAGTATTATAGTAGTTATATTCTTGTACATAGGGGGCAGTATTATAGTAGTTATATTCTTGTACATAGGGGGCAGTATTATAGTAGTTATATTCTTGTACACAGCAGCAGTATTATAGTAGTTATATTCCTGTACATAGGAGCAGTATTATAGCAGTTATATTCTTGTACATAGGGGGCAGTATTATAGTAGTTATATTTTTGTACATAAGGGGCAGTATTATAGTAGTTATATTCTTGTACATAAGGGGCAGTATTATAGTAGTTATATTCTTGTACATAGGGGGCAGTATTATAGTAGTTATATTCTTGTACATAGGAGCAGTATTATAGTAGTTATATTCTTGTACATAGGAGCAGTATTATAGTAGTTATATTCTTGTACATAGGGGGCAGTATTATAGTAGTTATATTCTTGTACATAGGAGCAGTATTATAGTAGTTATATTCTTGTACATAAGGGGCAGTATTATAGTAGTTATATTCTTGTACATAGGGAGCAGTGTTATAGTAGTTATATTCTTGTACATAGGGGGCAGTATTATAGTAGTTATATTCTTGTACATAGGAGCAGTATTATAGTAGTTATATTCTTGTACATAGGAGCAGTATTATAGTAGTTATATTCTTGTACATAAGGGGCAGTATTATAGTAGTTATATTCTTGTACATAGGGGGCAGTATTATAGTAGTTATATTCTTGTACATAGGAGCAGTATTATAGTAGTTATATTCTTGTACATAGGGGCAGTATTATAGTAGTTATATTCTTGTATATAGGGGCAGTATTATAGTAGTTATATTCTTGTACATAGGAGCAGTATTATAGTAGTTATATTCTTGTATATAGGGGGCAGTATTATAGTAGTTATATTCTTGTACATAGGGGGCAGTATTATAGTAGTTATATTCTTGTACATAGGGGGCAGTATTATAGTGGTTATATTCTTGTACATAGGAGCAGTATTATAGTAGTTATATTCCTGTACATAGGAGGAGTATTATAGCAGTTATATTCTTGTACATAGGAGCAGTATTATAGCAGTTATATTCTTGTACATAGTGAGCAGTATTATAGTAGTTATATTCTTGTACATAGGAGCAGTATTATAGTAGTTATATTCCTGTACATAGGGGCAGTATTATAGTAGTTGTATTCTTGTACATAGGGGGCAGTATTATAGTAGTTATATTCTTGTACACAGCAGCAGTATTATAGTAGTTATATTCCTGTACATAGGGGCAGAATTATAGTAGTTATATTCTTGTACATAGGGGCAGAATTATAGTAGTTATATTCTTGTACATAGGAGCAGTATTATAGTAGTTATATTCTTGTACATAGGAGCAGTATTATAGTAGTTATATTCCTGTACATAAGAGCAGTATTATAGTAGTTATATTCTTGTACATAGGGGGCAGTATTATAGTAGTTATATTCTTGTACATAGGGGGCAGTATTATAGTAGTTATATTCTTGTACACAGCAGCAGTATTATAGTAGTTATATTCCTGTACATAGGGGCAGAATTATAGTAGTTATATTCTTGTACATAGGGGCAGAATTATAGTAGTTATATTCTTGTACATAGGAGCAGTATTATAGTAGTTATATTCTTGTACATAGGAGCAGTATTATAGTAGTTATATTCCTGTACATAAGAGCAGTATTATAGTAGTTATATTCTTGTACATAGGGGGCAGTATTATAGTAGTTATATTCTTGTACATAAGGGGCAGTATTATAGTAGTTATATTCTTGTACATAAGGGGCAGTATTATAGTAGTTATATTCTTGTACATAGGGGGCAGTATTATAGTAGTTATATTCTTGTACATAGGAGCAGTATTATAGTAGTTATATTCTTGTACATAGGAGCAGTATTATAGTAGTTATATTCTTGTACATAAGGGGCAGTATTATAGTAGTTATATTCTTGTACATAGGGGGCAGTATTATAGTAGTTATATTCTTGTACATAGGAGCAGTATTATAGTAGTTATATTCTTGTACACAGGGGGCAGTATTATAGTAGTTATATTCTTGTACATAGGGGGCAGTATTATAGTAGTTATATTCTTGTACATAGGGGCAGTATTATAGTAGTTATATTCTTGTACATAGGAGCAGTATTATAGTAGATATAGTCTTGTACATAGGAGCAGTATTATAGTAGTTATATTCTTGTACATAGGAGCAGTATTATAGTAGTTATATTCTTGTACATAGGAGCAGTATTATAGTAGTTATATACTTGTACATAGGGGGCAGTATTATATTAGTTATATTCTTGTACATAGGGGCAGTATTATAGTAGTTATATTCTTGTACATAGGAGCAGTATTATAGTAGTTATATTCTTGTACATAGGGGGCAGTATTATAGTAGTTATATTCTTGTACATAGGGGCAGTATTATAGTAGTTATATTCTTGTACATAGGGGGCAGTATTATAGTAGTTATATTCTTGTACATAGGAGCAGTATTATAGTAGTTATAGTCTTGTACATAGGAGCAGTATTATAGTAGTTATATTCTTGTACATAGGAGCTATATTATAGTAGTTATATTCTTGTACATAGGAGCAGTTTTATAGTAGTTATATTCCTGTACATAGGGGCAGTATTATAGTAGTTATATTCTTGTACACAGCGACAGTATTATAGTAGTTATATTCCTGTACATAGGAGCAGTATTATAGTAGTTATATTCTTGTACATAGGGGCAGTATTATAGTAGTTATATTCTTGTACATAGGGAAAGTATTATAGTAGTTATATTCCTGTAGATAGGAGCAGTATTATAGTAGTTATATTCTTGTACATAGCGAGTAGTATTATAGTAGTTATATTCTTGTACATAGGAGCAGTATTATAGTAGTTATATTCTTGTACATAGGGGCAGTATTATAGTAGTTATATTCTTGTACAGAGGGGACAGTTTTATAGTAGTTATATTCTTGTACAAAGGAGCAGTATTATAGTATTTATATTCTTGTACATAGGGGGCAGTATTATAGTAGTTATATTCTTGTACATAGGGGTAGTATTATAGTAGTTATATTCTTGTACATAGGTGCAGTATTATAGGAGTTATATTCTTGTACATAGCGGCAGTATTATAGTAGTTATATTCTTGTACATGGGGGCAGTATTATAGTAGTTATATTCTTGTACATAGGGAGCAGTATTATAGTAGTTATATTCTTGTACATGGGGGCAGTATTATAGTAGTTATATTCTTGTACATAGGGAGCAGTATTATAGTAGTTATATTCTTGTACATAGAAGAGGTATTATAGTAGTTATATTCTTGTACATAGGGAAAGTATTATAGTAGTTATATTCCTGTAGATAGGAGCAGTATTATAGTAGTTATATTTTTGTACATAGAAGCAGTATTATAGTAGTTATATTCTTGTACATAGAAGCAGTATTATAGTAGTTATATTCTGGTACATAGGGGCAGTATTTTAGTAGTTATATTCCTGTACATAGGAGCAGTATTATAGCAGTTATATTCTTGTACATAGGGGGCAGTATTATAGTAGTTATATTCTTGTACATAAGGGGCAGTATTATAGTAGTTATATTCTTGTACATAAGGGGCAGTATTATAGTAGTTATATTCTTGTACATAGGGGGCAGTATTATAGTAGTTATATTCTTGTACATAGGAGCAGTATTATAGTAGTTATATTCTTGTACATAGGAGCAGTATTATAGTAGTTATATTCTTGTACATAGGGAGCAGTATTATAGTAGTTATATTCTTGTACATAGAAGCAGTATTATAGTAGTTATATTCTTGTACATAGAAGCAGTATTATAGTAGTTATATTCTGGTACATAGGGGCAGTATTATAGTAGTTATATTCCTGTACATAGGAGCAGTATTATAGCAGTTATATTCTTGTACATAGGGGGCAGTATTATAGTAGTTATATTCTTGTACATAAGGGGCAGTATTATAGTAGTTATATTCTTGTACATAAGGGGCAGTATTATAGTAGTTATATTCTTGTACATAGGGGGCAGTATTATAGTAGTTATATTCTTGTACATAGGAGCAGTATTATAGTAGTTATATTCTTGTACATAGGAGCAGTATTATAGTAGTTATATTCTTGTACATAGGGGGCAGTATTATAGTAGTTATATTCTTGTACATAGGAGCAGTATTATAGTAGTTATATTCTTGTACATAAGGGGCAGTATTATAGTAGTTATATTCTTGTACATAGGGAGCAGTGTTATAGTAGTTATATTCTTGTACATAGGGGGCAGTATTATAGTAGTTATATTCTTGTACATAGGAGCAGTATTATAGTAGTTATATTCTTGTACATAGGAGCAGTATTATAGTAGTTATATTCTTGTACATAAGGGGCAGTATTATAGTAGTTATATTCTTGTACATAGGAGCAGTATTATAGTAGTTATATTCTTGTACATAGGAGCAGTATTATAGTAGTTATATTCTTGTACATAGGGAGCAGTATTATAGTAGTTATATTCTTGGACATAGGGGGCAGTATTATAGTAGTTATATTCTTGTACATAGGAGCAGTATTATAGTAGTTATATTCTTGTACATAGGAGCAGTATTATAGTAGTTATATTCTTGTACATAAGGGGCAGTATTATAGTAGTTATATTCTTGTACATAGGAGCAGTATTATAGTAGTTATATTCTTGTACATAGGAGCAGTATTATAGTAGTTATATTCTTGTACATAGGGAGCAGTATTATAGTAGTTATATTCTTGGACATAGGGGGCAGTATTATAGTAGTTATATTCTTGTACATAGGAGCAGTATTATAGTAGTTATATTCTTGTACATAGGAGCAGTATTATAGTAGTTATATTCTTGTACATAAGGGGCAGTATTATAGTAGTTATATCTTTGCAAAATTAAAAGATTACAGCAGTAGACTTATTAACAACTACAACTGAAATTGCTCTTTAAAGTAACACTAAAGTTGCAGGTTAACTTTGCTCTGTTTCTTGTAGATAATAAGTGCACCCCGTTGTCGGCCATTTTATTCTGGAGACATCCTGGTCATATTGTAGATCATCCTTGCTCCTTTTGTCACTACTTTATGCCACACATCTCCGTAGGCATTTACATTTCGGACTGATATCTAGTGTGAGACTTTTGGGATAGATTATTACAAACGAGCTTTGTGAATAAAACGACCAAAAATACGAATAGTAAGATGTCTGTCATTCTGCTCCAAAAATAAATAAATCAAAACACCCGACATTTTTCGCCAGTCCTATCTCCCATCATCAATACATTTCTGACATTCTCAGACATTACAGCTGCCACCTCCGATGGAAAATATAGGAACGCGTCTGGTGCTGGATTCAGCAAAAAATCAGGGATCCGATGCCTAATGTGCTCAACCCCCCCAGTTTGAAAATGATAACAGCAGCACAGAGTGTTTCAGGAGAGACGGAGAGACATGTTCTGACCTGTCCACTTGTGTGATGAAGTTACTGAGGATGGGATGCGTGATGATAGGATGGGGGGGGCAGTTTTCAGTTCACTTAAGTGATGATATAATAGTTTGGATCCCAAGCACAGGACCCCCATGGATGATGTGCGTACACCCTAAAAGGTCGTATGGAAGAACTCTGACCCTAAACCAGATTCGTCTAGTGATACTACTGCTTTCTAGCAGAGCTCTTTATCCCTGTCCCGACCAATTGACCTTTCATTTTTGCACATCCGTCTTCTCCTCCTCTTCTTCCAAAAGCCATAAAGTTTTCATTTTCCATCCCCATAGCCATATCACAGGTCGTTTTTGGTTTTTTTTTTTAATGGGAAGAGTTATAGTTCTGAATAACACCCTACTTTTTTCCTATATAAACAAAAATTGAAAATTGAAAAAAAAAATGTAATTCCGCCATTGCTTTTTGGGGTTTATTTTGTCAGCGTTCATTGTGCGGGAAAAAAAGAAGTCATTCTTCTCCAGGTCAGTACAATTACAGCAACGCCAAACTTGTAGAATTTTTTTTCATTATTTTAGTGGAGAAAGAAAAAATTCTGTACTTTGTAAAGAAAAAACAAAGATTTTTTTAGTTGTAATTTTCTGAGACTGTATCTGTTTAATTATTCCGTTGAAGGAGTATAATATATATATATATATATATATATATATATATATATATATATATATATATATATATATATAATAAAAAAAATGAAAAAAAAAATATATATTTTATTTATTTTTTATTATTTATATTATTACATTTTATATATATATATATATATATATATATATATATATACACATATGAAGAAAAAAATAAATAAAAAATATATTTATTTTTTATTTATTTTTTCTTCATCTGTGATTTAATTTTCATACCCCTTAGAGGACTTAAATATAATATATGTTGCAATACTTACAATATTGCTGTATATAGAAGAAATGGTGATCTTCTATAAAGCCCAGGCAGTATGGGAGTACAAAGATGGCCAGCGATAGCGGCTTTTCGTTATATAGAAGCTCAGCTACTGTTGCCCGCTCGACATGTACATCGCATGTCAGTAAGGGGTTAAAAAAAATGATAGCTGTGCTCTTATTGGTTGCATTAGACAACAAAGTTAGCTTTGATAAATGAGGCCCCATGGGGAGAGAGTCATCCCGAGTTGACTTTTTAAAAGTCAGTTTTGCTTGAGGAAGTATCGCCGTTGTTTGCGCTAAAGTTTACCAAAGTGACACATGATGATTGATCAACTTGGCGCATCGATAAAAATAACAGCGGCGTAAAACTTTTCAAAAAAATGGAGGGTGACAAGATTTGAAAAGTTTTTTTTTTAAACAGCTTCTATGCAGATCCATGAATCTCTATGGAGAAGAATGGAAGCGGAAGGGAGTCAGACGTGACTGAACACTTGTGAGACACAAGAGTTTGTTCGTTGGTTATCCAAGAGAGACACATACAGTGGAGCTTGAAAGTTTGTGAATTTTCCATATTTCCGAATAGATTTGACCTAAAGTACAACAGATTTTCACACAAGTCCTAAGCATAGATAAAGAACCAAATCAAACAAATGTAGTCAAAAATATTGGACTTTGTCAATTTTTTTTTGAAGAAAATGGTCCAATATTACATTTCTGTGACTAGTAAAAGTATGTGACCCTTTGCTCTCAGTGTCTGGTGTGACCTCCTTGTGGAGGAATAACTGCATCGAAACGTTTCCTGCACATCGAATGGAGAAATTTTAGCCCGTTCCTCCCTACAAAACAGCTTCACCTCTGTTATATTGGTGGTTTCCTCCCATGATCTTCTCACTTCAGGTCCTTCCACAACATTTCTATAGGATTAAGGTCGTCAGGACTGTGACTCGGCCATTACAAAACTTTACGTTACTCTTCTTTCACCATTGTTTTGTAGAACGACTTTTCCGCTTTAGGTCGTTGTCTTGCTGCATGACCCATGTCGTGTGGAAATTCAGCTGATGGACAGATGTTCTGACATTTTCCTGTAGAATTTGCTGATAAAATTCAGTATTATTTGTTCCATCAATGATCCTGCCCCAGATGCAGCAAAGTAGGTCCAAACCATGATACTACCAGCGCTGGAGGTGTCACAGATGGTATGAAGCTACTATGTAGTATTTTTATTTCTCAAAACATAACACTTCTAATTTAAAGCAAAAAAATCTCTCATTTATACACAAGATATTGTTCCAATAGACTTCTGTCTTGTCCAGGGTATCTTTAGCAAAGTGCAGACGGGCAGCAATGTTCTTTTTGGAGAGTATTTAGTTTCTCCTTGCAATCCTGCCATGCACACCATTGTTGTTCCGCATCCTCCTGATGATGAACTCATATTAACATTAGCTTATGTGACAGAGGCCTTTAGTTGCTTAGCGGTTACCTTGGGTTCCTTTGTGATATCATGGACTAATATAAAATTTGCTCGTTAGTGATCTTTGAAGGTAGACCACTCCTAGAGAGTGAAATAAAGACTTGACTTTCCTCCTGACTGTGGATTGATGGAGTCCAAACAATTTAGATGTTGTTTTGTAACCTTTTCCTGATGTCCTCAGAAATCTCCTTTGAGCGTGCCATGATACAATTTCACAAATGTGTTGTGCTGATCAGACTTTGATAGATCCCTGTTGTTTAATTAAAACAGGTCGCCCACTCACACCTGATTGTCATCCCATTGATTGAAACCAACAGACTCTAAATTTACCTTCAAATTTTCTACTAATCGTAAAGGTTCACAAACTTTTGCCACTCACAGACATGTGGCATCGGATCATTTTCCTTAGTTACTGAAATGACAAAGTCTAATATTTTTAACTTGTGTGTTTCTCTTTATATACTTTTAGGACTTATGTGAAAATTTGAAGTAGTTTACGGTCAGATCTATGTAGAAATATGGAAAATTCTGAAGGGTTCACAAACTATGCGTGTGCATTATACATATACAGAAAATGGTACAATATTTTTGATGGAAACTACTGTATTTGCAAAGTTGCTTTTTATATTAGAAATAAAAGGAGTAAATAATAATAATAATGTTTTATTTTTAATTATTAGTAATTCAGAATTATTATTCTTATTGATCAAACAACTGAAGGGAACATGGCAATCGTACGTTCGATCTCCATGAATGAAAGAGTCAGGTGTGAAATCTTTCTTGATAAATTGCGTTATTCGCTATCATCGGTGAATGGAAACCAAAATCATCGACCGTTTGTGGACTGGATTCCATATCATCTCGAAAAAATCAAAGTAAAAACTACAATCCCAGCTGGATCCAATTTGCGTAAATTTCATTTCGGCAGCTCCGGTTGTCACTTTTCATTTGCACCAAGGCCGGTGACATTGATTCACAATCGTCTCTGCTTCTGAACTGGACCGACTGAGCTTTCTGAAGTTTCATGGACTTGTGGTTATACCATGGTCCATCATTTCCCCTTGAGAAATACATATTTTTTATACAAAAAAAAAGATTACTGCTCCGCTTGTGTCGCTCGATACTCTGCCGATATATGTCCAAGGCTCTAGAACAGCAGTAACACCTCTCTATCTTGTCCTCTCGGAGGATCTGGCGCAGTATCAGCGGGGTGACCGAGCCGTGACTGTGATAAGACTCATTACATACGAGGCTGGATAGTTTCAGACTTCCTCAGGACACATTCCCCGAGATTTTTAGCTCATGTTTTTATGTCATCACTATTCCAGAGGACAACAATGGAGTATCACCAGAATTGCCCAAGAGCCCTGAAATATAGACTGTAGTGAAGGGCCACAAACTTCCCTGTTGGGGTATGTACACACAACGTCTTTTTCAGGAAGATTCCGCCCGGAAACCTCCTGGATTCTTCTAAATTCGGAAACTGAATTAATTCTGAATTCTTCCGCAGACTTAAAGGGGGTTATCCAGGTCTTTTATTATTTTTGTGCATGGGGCTAAGAATTAACAGGCAGGGAGATGCTACCTACCTGCGTGTTCTGCCAGGCGCCGATCTCTGCTGGCACAGAGTGGTCACTGACCGCTCCTGCCGGCAATTCAGTGGCTTCCGCTGATATCATGTCAACAGAGCAATGACTTCTCTTCTGCGCAGCTCTGTTGACGGGACGTTTCTGCTGATGTTACGCTGATTGACAGCTGGCTCCCCGCTGCCTAACTGTGGGGAGCCAGCTGACAATCAGCTTGATGCCTGCAGTGACGCCCCCACTGAGGTAGAAGAAGAGCTGCTCAGTTGAAGAGAGGTGAAGTGAAGCTTGGGAATCGCAAGCTGTGCCGGCGGCAAAGATCGTCCCTGTGCAGAACAGGCAGATAATTAGTAACTACCGGCCTGTAAGTTCTTAGCCCCATGCGTAAAAATAATGAATGTCATAGAAAACACCTTTACCAGTATAAGGTGAAAGCCTCCACCGCAAGAATGAGGATGAAACTACTGGCAAAGTCGCCAAAGGAGAACACACTCTAAAAAATAAAACCGCTAACATCTGTGACAGAGCGCTATATATGAGCGCTATTACCTATAGTTACCTATATCTATATGCAGGCTACATCTAAGATTGGAAAACTCAAATTTAGGTCTCATGGAGATGTCCATGAAACATGGTCCGAGTACTGACCGAAATGCACGGACTGGGTCGCGGGTCTCCTGACCTGATAGCACCGTTGTTGTGCCATGTGAGCACCGCAGCCAATCGGTGGCCGATGACCCCACATTTCTATGATACGTGAGTGGAACACAATATTTTTTCTCTGGCGGACAGAAGGGGTTCTCTTGACTCCTTCTTCATTATCGGGTGATGTTCCTCTTTATCTATTAGGTCTGAGATATAGCATACTGTAAGTTGAAGCCACAACCGTGTCCGATGAGGTAAGAGATAGTTGTAGCAAAGCTTTGGGTCGTTGCCGGCAGAGATTTTTCTGTACTTTTGAAGTTGGCCTTTTTAGGTTGTTCCTTTGGGTTTCCTAAGTCTGAGGAGAAGCTCTGCCAAGACCTTAAACTCCCGAAACTTCAGTAACCTGTTTTATAAAATAAATGAAGGGAAGGATTTATTACACTCGCGTCTCCGTGGCTACAACCTCGTTTCTGCTCCTTCAGAATAAAAAGGTTGTATGAGAAAAATTCGAAGGTGGAAATCAATATTGAGATGTCCTAAAAAAATGTGGATGCAAGGCTTTGCTCCAAGGAAGTCTGATGGGTTTTGATAGACCTTCTGAACTCCCTTGTAGAATATTGGAGACAACAAAACTTTTCTGAACATCATCATAATAAAAAAAAAAGAAGCTGATAACTAATGACAATGGAGGCAAAAATATCCTATAGAGGTCTCCAAGGACATTCTGAACACTTGAGCCGTGTTCCCACATAGCGTAAATGCTGCATTTTTTTCTGCTGCTCTTTTTGTGCAGAAAATCTATTGCCTTTAACAGTTCAATCAAAGTGGATGTGATTTCATGAAAGCTCATGCCCGCTGTGCTTTTGAAGACGATGTTGATCTCTATATTTTTTGGGGTGAATTTTTGAGCCTGAAAAAATGCAATTGTGTTTATAAGTAGTGGTGAGCGAGCGTGTGAAATCGGGGTGCTCAGGTACGTATGGAGTATCGCGGGTGCTTATGCACCACACTCGAGCCCTGCCCATATGTTTTGCGGCTGTTAGACAGCCAATAAACATATGGGGATTGCCTGACATACACGGTAATGCCATAGCTACGTTGGCTACCGCATTACTGTGTCTGGCGGGCAATCCCCGGGGAGCACTCGCCATACTCGATACGTATCCAAGCACCCGATGTCACTCAAGTGGCGAGCACGCTCGCTCACCACTACTTATAGGTGCAGAATCCACCGTGTTTCTGCACTATAAAATGGACACTTATGAGGGGGGCATCTGTAGCCGGACATTTATGAGGGGACATCTGTAGCCAGACACTTATGAGGGGGCATCTGTAGCCGGACACTTATTAAGGGGCATCTGTATCCAGACACTTATGAGGGGGCATCTGTAGCCGGACACTTATGAGGGGGCATCTGTAGCTGGACACTTATGGGGGGGCATCTGTATCCAGACACTTATGAAGGGGCATCTGTATCCAGACACTTATGAGGGGGCATCTGTAGCTGGACACTTATGAGGGGGCATCTGTGGCTGGACACTTATGGGGGGGGATCTGTAGCCGGACATTTATGAGGGGACATCTGTAGCCGGACACTTATGAGGGGGCATCTGTAGCCGGACACTTATGAGGGGGCATCTGTAGCCGGAAACTTATGAAGGGGCATCTGTATCCAGACACTTATGAGGGGGCATCTGTAGCCGGACACTTATGAGGGGGCATCAGTAGTCGGACACTTATTAAGGGGCATCTGTATCCAGACACTTATGAGGGGGCATCTGTAGCCGGACACTTATGAGGGGGCATCTGTAGCTGGACACTTATGGGGGGGCATCTGTATCCAGACACTTATGAAGGGGCATCTGTATCCAGACACTTATGAGGGGGCATCTGTAGCTGGACACTTATGAGGGGGCATCTGTGGCTGGACACTTATGGGGGGGGATCTGTAGCCGGACATTTATGAGGGGACATCTGTAGCCGGACACTTATGAGGGGGCATCTGTAGCCGGACACTTATGAGGGGGCATCTGTAGCCGGAAACTTATGAAGGGGCATCTGTATCCAGACACTTATGAGGGGGCATCTGTAGCCGGACACTTATGAGGGGGCATCAGTAGTCGGACACTTATGAGGGGGTATCTGTGGTTGGACACTTATGAGGGGGCATCTGTAGCCGGACACTTATGAGGAGGCATCTGTAGCCGGACACTTATGAAGGGGCATCTGTAGCTGGACCCTTATGAGGAGGCATCTGTAGCTGGACACTTATGAGGGGGTATCTGTGGCTGGACACTTATGAGGGGGCAAATGTAGCCGGACACTTATGAAGGGGCATCTGTAGCTGGATCCTTATGAAGGAGCATCTGTAGCCGGACACTTATGAGGGGCATTTGTAGCCGGACACTTATGAGGGGGCATCTGTAGTCGGACACTTATGAGGGGGTATCTGTGGTTGAACACTTATGAGGGGGTATCTGTGGCTGGACACTTATGAGGGGGCATCTGTAGCTGAACACTTATGAGGGGGCAAATGTAGCCGGACACTTATGAAGGGGCATCTGTAGCTGGATACTTATGAAGGGGCATCTGTAGCCGGACACTTATGAGGGGCATTTGTAGCCGGACACTTATGAAGGGGCATCTGTATCCAGACACTTATGAAAGGGCATCTGTAGACGGACACTTATGAAGGGGCATCTGTAGCCGGACACTTATGAAAGGGCATCTGTAGTCAGACACTTATGAGGGGGTATCTGTGGCTGGACACTTATGAGGGAGCATCTGTAGCCGGAGACTTATGAGGGGGCATCTGTAGTCGGACACTGATGAGGGGGTATCCGTGGTTGGACACTTATGAGAGGGCATCTGTAGCCGGACACTTATGAGGAGGCATCTGTAGCAGGACACTTATGAGGGGGCATCTGTAGCCGGACACTTATGAAGGGGCATCTGTATCTGGACACTTATGAGGAGGCATCTGTAGCTGGACACTTATGAGAGGGTATCTGTGGCTGGACACTTTTGAGGGGGCATCTGTAGCTGGACACTTATGAGGGGGCAAATGTAGCCGGACACTTATGAAGGGGCATCTGTAGTTGGACACTTATGAGGGGGTATCTGTGGTTAGACACTTATGAGGGGGTATCTGTGGCTGGACACTTATGAGGGGGCATCTGTAGCTGAACACTTAAGAGGGGGCAAATGTAGCCGGACACTTATGAAGGGGCATCTGTAGCTGGATACTTATGAAGGGGCATCTGTAGCCGGACACTTATGAGGGGCATTTGTAGCCGGACACTTATGAAGGAGCATCTGTATCCAGACACTTATGAAAGGGCATCTGTAGACGGACACTTATGAAGGGGCATCTGTAGCCGGACACTTATGAAAGGGCATCTGTAGTCAGACACTTATGAGGGGGTATCTGTGGCTGGACACTTATGAGGGGGCATCTGTAGCCGGAGACTTATGAGGGGGCATCTGTAGTCGGACACTGATGAGGGGGTATCCGTGGTTGGACACTTATGAAAGGGCATCTGTAGACGGACACTTATGAAGGGGCATCTGTATCCAGACACTTATGAGGGGGCATCTGTATCCAGACACTTATGAGGGGGCATCTGTGGTTGGACACTTATGAGGGGCATCTGTATCCAGACACTTATGAGGGGGCATCTGTATCCAGACACTTATGAGGGGGCATCTGTGGTTGGACACTTATGAGGGGGCATCTGTAGCCGGACACTTATGAGGGGGCATCTGTAGACAGACACTTATGAGGGGGCATCTGTAGATGGACACTTATGAGGGGGCATCTGTGGCTGGACACTTATGAGGGTGCATCTGTGGCTGGACACTTATGAGGGGCATCTGTAGCCGGACACTTATGAGGGGGCATCTATGTCTGGACACTTATGAGGGGGCATCTGTAGCCGGACACTTATGAGGGGGTATCTGTGGCTGGACACTTATAAGGGGCATCTGTGGTTGGACACTTATGAAGGGGCATCTGTATCTGGACACTTATGAGGGGGCATCTGTAGCCGGACACTTATGAGGGGGTATCTGTGGCTGGACACTTATAAGGGGCATCTGTATCTGGACACTTATGAGGAGGCATCTGTAGCTGGACACTTATGAGGGGGTATCTGTGGCTGGACACTTTTGAGGGGGCATCTGTAGCTGGACACTTATGAGGGGGCAAATGTAGCCGGACACTTATGAAGGGGCATCTGTAGCTGGATACTCATGAAGGGGCATCTGTAGCCGTACTCTTATGAGGGGCATTTGTAGCCGGACACTTATGAGGGGGCATCTGTAGTCGGACACTTATGAAGGGGCATCTGTAGCCGGACACTTATGAAGGGGCATCTGTAGCCAGACACTTATGAAGGGGCATCTGTAGCCGGACACTTATGAGGGGGTATCTGTGGCTGGACACTTATGAGGGGGCATCTGTAGCCGGACACTTATGAGGGGGCATCTGTAGCCGGACATTTATGAGGGGGCATCTGTAGATGGCCACTTATGAGGAGGCATCTGTAGCCAGACACATATGAGGGGCATCTGTAGCGGGACACTTATGAGGGTGCATCTGTGGCTGGACACTTATGAGGGGGCATCTGTGGCTGGACGGTTATGAGGGGGCATCTGTGGCTGGACACTTATGAGGGGGGCATCTGTGGCTGGACGGTTCTGAGGGGGTATCTGTGGTTGGACACTTATGAGGGGGGCATCTGTGGCTGGACGGTTATGAGGGGGCATCTGTGGCTGGACACTTATGAGGGGGGCATCTGTGGCTGGACAGTTCTGAGGGGGTATCTGTGGCTGGACACTTATGAGGGGGCATCTGTAGCCGGACACTTATGAGGGGGTATCTGTGGCTGGACACTTATAAGGGGCATCTGTGGTTGGACACTTATGAAGGGGCATCTGTATCTGGACACTTATGAGGAGGCATCTGTAGCTGGACACTTATGAGGGGGTATCTGTGGCTGGACACTTTTGAGGGGGCATCTGTAGCTGGACACTTATGAAGGGGCATCTGTATCTGGACACTTATGAGGAGGCATCTGTAGCTGGACACTTATGAGGGGGTATCTGTGGCTGGACACTTTTGAGGGGGCATCTGTAGCTGGACACTTATGAGGGGGCAAATGTAGCCGGACACTTATGAAGGGGCATCTGTAACTGGATACTTATGAAGGGGCATCTGTAGCCGTACTCTTATGAGGGGCATTTGTAGCCGGACACTTATGAGGGGGCATCTGTAGTCGGACACTTATGAAGGGGCATCTGTAGCCGGACACTTATGAAGGGGCATCTGTAGCCAGACACTTATGAAGGGGCATCTGTAGCCGGACACTTATGAAGGGGCATCTGTAGCCGGACACTTATGAGGGGGTATCTGTGGCTGGACACTTATGAGGGGGCATCTGTAGCCGGACACTTATGAGGGGGCATCTGTAGCCGGACATTTATGAGGGGGCATCTGTAGATGGCCACTTATGAGGAGGCATCTGTAGCCAGACACATATGAGGGGCATCTGTAGCAGGACACTTATGAGGGTGCATCTGTGGCTGGACACTTATGAGGGGGCATCTGTGGCTGGACGGTTATGAGGGGGCATCTGTGGCTGGACACTTATGAGGGGGGCATCTGTGGCTGGACGGTTCTGAGGGGGTATCTGTGGTTGGACACTTATGAGGGGGGCATCTGTGGCTGGACGGTTATGAGGGGGCATCTGTGGCTGGACACTTATGAGGGGGGCATCTGTGGCTGGACAGTTCTGAGGGGGTATCTGTGGTTGGACACTTATGAGGGGGGCATCAGTGGCTGGACACTTATGAGGGAGGCATCTGTGGCTTGACCCTTATGAGGGAGGCATCTGTGGCAGGACGGTTATGAGGGTTTATCTGTGGCTGGACGGTTATGAGGGGGCATCTGTGGCTGGATGGTTATGGGGGGGTATCTGTGGCTGGACACTTATGAGGGGGTATCTGTGGCTGGACATTAATGAGGGGGCATCTGTGGCTGGACGGTTATGAAGGGGCATCTGTGACTGGATGGTTATGAGGTGGCATCTGTGGCTGGACACTTATGAGGGAGGCATCTGTGGCTGGACACTTATGAGGGAGGCATCTGTGGCTGGACGGTTATGAGGGGGCATCTGTGGCTGGATGGTTATGAGGGGGTATCTGTGGCTGGACACTTATGAGGGGGTATCTGTGGCTGGACACTAATGAGGGGGCATCTGTGGCTGGACGGTTATGAGGGGGCATCTGTGACTGGATGGTTATGAGGGGGCATCTGTGGCTGGACACTTATGAGGGGGCATCTGTGGCTGGATGTATGTGAGGGAGCTGTGACTGGACATTTATGAGGGGGCATCTGTAGCTAGATGCATATGAGGGGACTATGGCCAGACGCTTATGATGGGCATCTGTGGCTGGACGCATGTGAGGGGACTATGGCCAGACGCTTATGAGGGGGCATCTGTGGCTGGACGCATGTGAGGGGACTATGGCCAGACGCTTATGATGGGCATCTGTGGCTGGACGCATGTCAGGGGACTATGGCCAGACGCTTATGAGGGGGCATCTGTGGCTGGACGGTTATGAGGGAGCATCTGTGACTGGATGGTTATGAGGGGGCACCTGTGGCTGGACACTTACGAGGATTTACTCATTAAGGGTCCATCTATTGCTGTGGATGACCCGGCACATCCACATACTTCATGTACAGTTAATTACCAGCTTTAATACTTTATTTGTCCTATGGTGAGGTTGTGGGGGAATTGAATACTTGCTGCCAGGTCCCAGCAGTGGACCACCCCTTTAGTGTTTATCCACGCACTGTAAGAGGTGGAGACACCCCCGTTGAATTAAAGTGGGCTCAGTAAATTTTACAGGGCTGTTTATATCATCATAGAGCCTGATGAACCTTCCAGCCCGTCCGCTGGACCCCATAGAATAATATAGAAAAGTTTTCCTTCACTGCGGAGAGTTTATAGAATTTGATTCATGTTGGCGTACTTCATATTCCCCATGACAACCCTTACGTAAATTTCACATGTACACTTTCTGTAAGAGATCACATGTGGAGCCAGTATTTTGACATTCCCAATCCTGTACATATTTTTTGTTCTGGAATCATAAAGCCCACACCCGAGCACAGATATGCATGGCGCACAAAGCCCCACCGACACGCCGCCAGGGTGCAAACTAAAGCCACAATAATAAAGAGAGAGTCCACAAAAACTCTATGCAGTGAACGCAGCAAATCCCTACAAATATCACAAATGTCTATCTTAGAAAGCCATCCTCTAATAGAGCGGAGAGGCCCCAGAAACCTAGAATGCAGCCCGTATCTGCTGCACCATGGACAGGCGGCTGCCCGGACTACAGAATCATGGAAGCAACACTCTGGGTTTTTCCAGTAGATGTTTTCAAATTCAACCTCCAGAATGATCATAATTTCTGTACTCTCACAAGGCGCCACATTCTCCTGAATATCTAAATTCTGGGGCTCCACGCACAAAAAAACTTTCAGGAGCACCACTTTCAGGGAGGTTCCTGTGGTGCCTAAGAGATTTGTCGAGGCTTCCAGAAGTTTGTAGGTCCCCCATTTTCCCGGAAGCATTGTGGCATATATGGCACTCCCAAATTGACACTTTTGAGTTCATGAATCTAGTACGTTTGACAATTATAGTGTTCATGGTTCGAGGAAACAGAGTTTTGGGTAACTATTGTAGCTCATCTCCTCTTCTGATGAAGGGAAGAAGAACAGGATGGAAGGGTGTAAGGATAATAAGCACCGGCCCTTCATGTATTGGAACAACCCCATAAGATTCGAGCTTCATGCTTAGTTGCCAAAAGTCTTGAATTTACCTATATGTTCTTGATTTTTCAAGACCATTCCTGGAAAATTTGGGCCCTCCTTGTGCTAAAAGGAGTGGTATTTATGCAAAAAGTGTGTGGTTTCACTTGGTTTGGGGTTGTCCCCAGGCATGGTCGGGAGATCCAGGGTGGTAATGAAATGTCCCAATTCTACCAACAACAATTTTAGTAAGTATGCTTCACATTATTTGCAACGTTCCAGCTTATATATATCACTGACTAGGTTCTATGTAATGGGCACAAAGGACGTCTACTGAGTCCTGTCTGCAAGGTCACTAAGGTCCAAGCTAAAGGACCCAATATGATGATCTAGTGCAATATGCCGATTGTGGCGACAACAGAGATGGCCCCATGGTCTGATGTTACTTGGTTCTGTGCCATGTCCACACTCCATCATTAAGCCAGATGAACCTTCCAGCCCGACCGCTGGGCCTCATAGAATAATATTGTTCTCCTTGTTCATGGGCACAGTAGGGTCATCAGCTCAGCTGTGTCTGTTCTGCAGCTTTACATTATGTGCAGGGGCCCCGCAACGGCCTCAACAAGGTATTGTTTAATAATCGCCGTATTCAACAGTTGTAAAAACATATTCACCCGAACTTGTCATGCACTTATGTTCTCCCAGGGGCACTGCTTCTCCCAGGGGAACATACGCTTTACTGTAGACATGACTGAGCCACCGCCATGCTTTACTGTAGGCATCACCAAGCCACCTCCATGCTTCACTGTAGGCGTCACTGAGAAACTCCACTTCCATCTGTATCTCTTCAATGCCTTTGTATCCTTTTCGCTGTTTGTGCAAAGCATTGATCTCTTCTCCTAACTTTTTGGACTGCTCTCTTGAAGTAGCCATACTTCTACCATCCAATCAAACATCTCAATCAATAAACCCCTCACCAGTCTAGGTTTTTGATGTGTTTTATATCAAGAAGACCTGAAGTAATGCAGCCCTTGAATATAACATCCGGTGCTAGAGATCTCCCAGGATTCCGGCCGAAAAAAATATGGATATGATAGATAGATAGATAGATAGATAGATAGATAGATAGATAGATAGATAGATAGATAGATGACTTATTATGACTTATGGTAGATAGATTCCCTGCTGTTTCCTCGCAGACTTGTTTCTCTCCGGTTTCCTCGCTCTTGGCACATGAATTACTTGATGAGTTTTCTTATAAACATCATACATTTACATTCTTACCTTATTACTTGTACATTCGTCCGGGTGTACGGCAGAGTCACTGGACTTACAGAAGTTTCTGTCCTCACTGAATTACTGTACCTGATCACTGAATACAAAACAATAAAACTGTAACTTTTTTATTGTCTTAAGATCAGAAAAAACATGTCTGGTTTCTTCTAAAAACCATCACTGTCCCTGCCCATGGTTTGTTTCTTTTATTACAGCTCAGTTTCCTGTAATTGCACTGAGCTGAGCTGCAGTACCACCCACAAGCTGAGGGCCGAAGTGGCGCTGTGTTTTGAAAAGAAGCAATCGTGTTTTTCTAGTCCTGGACAATGCATACTACTTAATTCTAGCAGTTTATGAGTTCTGTTGGTGTAACAAAAGCTGAAAGTGACAACTAGTGACAGCCGTCATTACACTTTTGCATAGTGATTGTCAGCCAGTTTGCCACAGAACCTGAGCATTAATGTATTCAAATGCAATTATTCGGCCTCAATTGAAAATTAGGTTTATTAGTAAAATTTACAAAGTTTCTGCCATTTGAAAAAAACCATGAACAATATAAATAGCTGAACACAACTAATATATCGAGGTGTTTCTCCAAATTTATCATAAAATACCACTTTTTCCGACTAATGCAGAATTTTTCACCCCCTAATGACCAGTGTCTTAGTACTTAGTAGAGCTCCTCTGGCTGTTATAATCTGCTGCATCTCAGGCTGTTATGACCTGCTGCATCTCTGACTATTATGGCTACACCCACCTTGTGCACATCTCATCAAAGATTTTCTATTGGGTTCAAGTCAGGCAACTGTGAAGGCCACTCCAGAATCTCCTAGCACTTATTCTGAGATGAAACTTTGGTGGACAGTGGAGTATGCCTGGGAGCATTGTACTGCTGGAAGGGCCAATGACGCTCAAGCTTCAGCTTCCTCACAGAAGGCATTACATTTTCTCCTAGCATTTCCTCATTCATGATTGAATCAATCTTCCCCTCCACCCGTTGCAGAGGAAGCAAGGCAATCCCAGAGCATCCCCAAGTTCCCACCATGCTTCACTGTAGGCATCACCGAGCCACCGCCATGCTTCACCACAGACATCACTGAGCCCCAGCCAGGCTTCACCGTAGGCATTACCAAACTATCACAATGCTTTCCTCTAGGCATCACTGAGCCCCTGATGGGCTTCACTGTAGGCATTAATGAGCCTGTGCCATACTTCACTGTAGGTATCATCAATCCCACACCATGCTTCACTGTCGGCATCATAAGCCACCACCATGCTTTCCTGTAGGAATCACCGAGCCCCTGCCATGCTTCACAGTAGGCAACGCCGAGACACCGCCATGCTTCACTGTAGGTAACACCGAGCCCGCTCAATACTTTCCAGTAGGTATCACCAAGCCCCCAACATGCTTTACTATAGGCATCACAAAGCCACTGCCATGCTTCACTGAAGGCATCACCGAGCCACCATCATGCTTCACTGTAGGTATCATCGAGCCCTCACCATGCTTCACTGTAGGTATCACCGTGCCGTCACCATATTTCACTATAGGCATCAATGAGCCATTGCATTCACTGTATGCATTACAAGCCAACACCATGTTTTACAGAAGGCATCACTGAGCCCTAGTGATGAGCGAGCATGTTCGCTACTGCTCGATGCTCGCCTGAGCATCTCACTGCTCCAGATGCTCGGCGCTCGCTGAGTATTTCCGGGGTTGCTCGGCGGGAGCTCGGGGCTCCTCCCTGTATGTTTGGCGCTGTTTAGAGCGCCAATGAACATGCAGGGATTGCCTGCCACTCACTGTAATGCCGTAGCCATGTTGGTTGTGGCATTACAGTGATTGACTGGCCGCACAGCGTGATCAGGTCTATATCAGACCGGGCGTCGCCATGCTCGTCACAGTCACTCCGGAATCAGACAGTGTAGGGAGAGGTGCTGCTGAGCTAGGGAGAGATTTGCTTGTTTCTAGTTAGTGTAGGTATACCAGACTATATTAGAGACACATATCCATCTCAACAAACAGTCCATCTGAGGACTAATCCATCTGCAGATATATCAGGCAGTGTATATATAGGCAGGCAGGGTATATAGCAGACTGCAGTGCATACAGCACAAGAGGCTCCATTCCAGTTTTGTCTGCTGCTGCTGCTGCTGCTGTTGTTAGATATTTATAGAAATAGGCCCAGGTCTCAGGGACCAGGAATATTTTTTTTTGGATCTTAATCCTCATTATTTGCTTAAAAAGCAATACACAGAACACAGTTTTTCTGTGCCATTTGCTTGTTGGCACTGCAGAATACAGCCAGGTCCTTTCCATATTACAGCGCTAAATATCCAGCTATTTAAAACTGTGGTTTGTCCGTCACACGGATCACATATAATTGCGCTGAAAATACTGCCATTTCTGGCCTCCATTAAAAAATGTTTCAGTTTGTCAGTGAAGCAATTGACACCAGTTTGCTGTTCAAATTAGTTACCGCCAGGCCAAGTATTTAAAACCGTCTTTTCTCCGTCACACGGATCACATATACGTTTTCAGAAAATATTGCCATTTCTGACCTCCATTTAAAATTTGTTTCAGTGTGTCAGTGAAGCAATTGACACCAGTTTGCTGTTCAAAATAGTTACCTACAGGCCAGGTATTTAAAACTGTGGTTTGTCCGTCACACGGATCATTATAAGTTCACTCCAAATTCAGTCATTTGTAGTGAGCGTGGAAGATATTGTCCTCCATTTAAAATGGGCAAGGCACGTGGCAAAGGACGGGGAACTGGACGTGATGGTGATGATGGTACATGCAGAGGCCGAGGCCGTGGGCAACCTGAAATTGTGCCACAACAAACACCCACATCTTCTCGCTCGACCTGTCCCAATTAATAGGGGACCACAGAACACCACTATTGAACACAGAGCAGTGTGAAAAGGTTATTGGTTGGATAGCAGATGATGCTTCCAGTCACTTAGCCACCACCACCACCACCTTGTCTTCCACACGGTCAAGTCTCAGTAGCCGTGAGTCTGGACCGCATATTCCTCACCCTGAACCTCCTTCCTCCCACCATGCCGAGTGCCCAGAGACAACTGATCCCACACTTAGACACTCCTAAGAGCTGTTCACTTTTCCATTTATAGATTCGGGCCTCTCACCTCGTCCACTTGAAGCGGGGCAAGAGGAGATCGCATGTAGCGATGTCCAAATATTTGAGCAGCCGCAGTCACATGAAGGCGACGGTGGGAAAGTGTCACAAGAAGTGGACGTTGATGAGACACAATTGCCAGAAAGTCAGGAAGAGGACAAGAGTGCGGAAGTGGAAGACGAGGTGGTGGATGATACAGTAACTGACCCAACCTGGCAGGAGGACATGCAGAGCGAGGTCAGCACCACACAGGGGAAGGGAGGCAGAGCACCCCAACAGGCGGGAAGAAGCAGTGTGGTGGCTGCAGAAAGAAGGCAGACAACCGTTCCCTGTAACATCAACACGAAGGAAGTTGCTAGTACAACTGTTAGGTCTTCCCGAGTCTGGTTGTTTTTTAAAGACTCTGCCGATAACCACAAAAAGGCCATTTGCACCACCTGCCAGGCCAGCATCAACAGGGGTGGCAAAACGACCAGCCTGACCACCACCAGCATGATCAGGCACATGGCAGCAAAGCACCCGATTTTGTGGGCCGAACCCCAGGGTCCAGGAACAGTGTCTGCGGGTGGCACCATTGCTTCTTCCGCTGTTGTGCATGCAAGCCAATCCCCTGTCCATGGTGCATGCGAAGACGCCTCCTGCCCTGCACCTGTCATTTCACACTCTCAAGTAGCAGCATCAGGAAGCACGCCCACGTCCTTGTCCCAGCGCAGTGTTGAGTTGTCCATACCCCAGTCCTTGGAACGCAAGCGCAAATACGCAGCCAACGCCCCACAGGCCACACTACTAAATTCACACATTTCACGACTGCTTGCGCTCGAAATGTTGCCTTTTAGGCTCGTGGAGACGGAAGCATTCCGCAACCTGAAGGCGGCAGCCGTCCTTTGGTACTCGGTCCCCAGCCGCCACTATTTCTCCCGGTGTGCTGTCCTCGCATTACACAGACACGTGTCCCAAAACATTAGCCGTGCCCTCAACAATGCAGTTACCGGGAAAGTCCACCTAATCACGGACATGTGGACAAGTGTTTGTGGGCAGGGACGGTACATCTCGCTGGGCACACTGGGTTAACATAGTGAAAGCCGGGACCCAGTCGGACCTTGGGACGGAACACGTCCTCCCGACACCAAGGATTGCGGGCCCTAGGTCAATCAGGGTTGCCCCCACAGTCTACAGCTCCTGCACTTCATCCTTCTCAGCCTCCTCCTCCTCTTCAGCCTCCATCTCCGAAATGACCACATCAGTCACAAGCTGGAAGCACTGCCTCAGCCAAGCCGCAGCAGGCTGTGCTGAAGCTAATATGCTTAGGTGACAAATCGCACAATGCTGAAGAGTTGTGGACAGCTCTGAAAGAGCAGGCAGATCTGTGGCTCACACCGCTGATCCTACAGCCAGGCATGGTCATGTGTGACAATGGCCAGAAACTGGTGGCGGCTCTGAGGCGAGACGAACTCACACACTTACCATGCCTGGCCCATGTGCTTAACCTCATGGTTCAACGGTTTCTCAAATCCTACCCAGAGCACCCGGATCGGCTTGTTAAAGTACGCCGCCTGTGTACCCATTTTAGAAAGTCACCTACAGCCTCCGCCTCCCTTGCCGTGTTTCAGCAGCATTTGCAGCTTCCGGCTTACAGACTGGTGTGTGATGTCCCCACGCGTTGGAACTCTACACTGCAGATGTTGGGAAGGATTTGTCAGCAGAAGAGGGCAGTTGTTGAGTACCAGCATCAACAAGGCCGTCGGTATTCAGTTCAGACTCCACACATAAGACCTCAGGAGTGGACATGGATGTCAGACATATGTACCATCCTCCAAAACTTTGAGGACTCCACCAAGATGGTGAGCAGCGACGACGCCATAATTAGCGTCACCATCCCACTTCTATGTCTTCTGAAATGCTCTCTGCTCACAATAAAAGAGGATGCATTGCAGGCAGAGCACGATGAGATGGAGCAAGGAACCATACAGGGTGATTACACACAGCCCAGCCTCATCTCATCCCAACGTGGATTGGGTGACAATGAGGAAGAGGAGGAGGAGGAAGAACAGGGGCTAGTTTCATGAGCTATAGACGGTACTACCTGCACAACTGTCATACCATCTGTTCAGCATGGATGGCCAGAGGACAGAGAGGAGGAGGAGGAGGAGGAGGAGAGCATGGTCAGTCATCCTCTTGGTGAGGACATGGAAGTCTTGCCTGTTAGTAGTCTGGCACGCATGGCTGAGTTTATGTTACGCTGCCTTTCCCATGACCCTCGCGTTCTCAAAATTTTGGCTGACAGTCATTACTGGTTGGTGACACTTCTAGACCCCCGCTACAAGGAGAACTTTATATCTCTTATTCCTGAGGCGGATGGGTCTACAAAAATGGGGCAGTACCAGAAGGCCCTTGTTGCGGAACTATTAAAAAAATTCCCATCTGAAAACGCTGGCGGCAGAGGTCACAGTTCATTGGATAACCAAGGAGTACAGGCGAGAGAGACACAACTCCAATCCAGCAGAGGCAGGGGAAGACTGTCAAAGTTCTGGGAGAGTTTTCTCAGACCCTCCCATCGGACAGGCCCTGAGGCGCGGGGTACTCTCACAAGGAGTGCAAAGTTTGGGAAGATGCTGAGGGAGTACCTTGCCGACCGTACCAACGTCCTCCGTGATTCCTCTGTGCCTTATAATTATTGGGTATCCAAGCTGGATACGTGGAATGAACTAGCTCTCTATGCCTTGGATATCCTGGCCTGCCCTGCCGCCAGCGTTTTATCAGAGCGGGTTTTTAGTGCCGCTGGTGGAATTATAACTGATAAGCGCATCCGCCTGTCAACTGAAAATGCTGACAGGCTGACTCTTATAAAAATGAACAAGGACTGGATTGGGCAAGACTTCTCAACACCACCGAATGATAATGTAGCACCCCGAGGGCTCGGCTGCTACAGGGGTATTGCACCTCGAACCAGAGGTGTGGTATTCCACTCCCGGGTAAGGATGGAGTGTGGACTGGAACTCTGTTAGCTGCATGTGACGCGCCCCCTGGGCCATATTCTTTAGGGGAATATCCGGAGCCGGATCAGATGGGGGTTGTAGTCTTCCGAGTGGCTGTGACCCGGTCCGTGCCCAGGGTGTCAAGCTCAGTTGTATGTGGCAGTCCTACAGATGTTATTAAGTTCTTAATGTCGACTACGCCACCCGTTGTATTGCGGTCACTATGGCCGCCGCTGCAGCAGGGTCCGCTGAGGCTGATGGTGTTGGTGCAGCTTTTGGTAGTATAACCCCCAACGGGTGGGGTATAGCCTCAGGGGGTCAGGTGCAGAGGATGGGGGTTGTGGTGGTGCAGCATAGATGTTAAATGAAGACAGAGTCGGGTTGTGCAGTTTAGGGTATTTACTCACTGCTGATGTTCCGGTCACTCCAGCTTCAAGTGACCACCCGAGCCGTGCTGCGTCCACCAGGTCCTGGATTCAGCAAACCCCCAAACAAGTCCGGAGCGTGACCCTGAGCTCTCCTTCTGTCCTTTCCTCTGGCCGTCCCCACTAGTGATCCACCTAGGTCCAGCTCCCTCGGGCCTTCTGTTGGGAGACCCTTGGCCTTGGGTTCCCTGACCCTCCACGTGGTTTGCCTTCGGGGTGGATGTGGTGGGTGGCCGTGGCAGACGCTGCCCACGGCCTCCGGTCTCTGGCTAGGGTGTGCTTTTGCCCCCACCAGTTTGGGATCCGGTACCCTATTGCCGACTCTTCACCCGGGGATTGAATTTGGGTTCTCAGAGTCCTCTCTTTGTCCCCTCTGGGTCTTTCCTTCTCTGCTCCTCTCTCTCTCTGCAGGCTCATCTGGACCTCTGCTTCTTACTCTGACAGACTGACCCTGATCTTTGATGGTGCCCACCTTATATACTCCCTCTATGTGTGAGCTCAGGTGACCAGCACCCAATGAGCTCCTATCTTTACCCAGGCTGCTCCCCCTATCTGCCCCTACACTACTTGGGATGTACCACCCCCCTCCCACTCCAGCCAGGAACAGACTCGGTCGTACCTGCACATTTCTAAGTGGGAGTACCGTCGGCCTGCTCCTCGGAAATGGGATGTGTGTAGTGCATGCAGCCTACCGAGCTCAGGTCCACACTCCATCCTTACCCGGGAGTGGAATATCACACCTCTGGGTTGAGGTGCAATACCCCTGTAGCAGCCGAATCCTCAGGGTGCTACACATGCACCACATACATCCCATTTCCGGGGGACAGATCAACGGTACTCCCACCAGATAGATGTGCAGGTACGACAGCGTCTGTCCCTGGCTGGAGTGGGAGGGGGGGAGGAATATCCCAGTGGTGCAGGAGCAGAGAGGGGAGGGACTCTGGGCATAGGAAGGAGCCCATTGGTGGCTAGTCACCTGGGCTCGGGTGTCAGAGGGAGTATAAAAGGTGGGCACCATCTTAGGAGTTGAGTTCAGTCAGACAGAAGAAGAGGAGAAGAGTAGTGACAGGGAGCAGCAGCCCTGTCTGGGTGCTGCTCCTGAAGGGAGCAAGAGAGAGAAAGACAAGAGGAAAGGAACAAGGAACAAGGAAGGAATGGAACCTGGAGAAAGGCCCAGAGACATGAAGGAAGAGGGAACCCGAACACGCTAGGAGTCAGCGGGTGAAGGGTTGGCAGATCAGGGTACCGGATCCCGAACTGGTGGAGGCCACTTATCCTCAGCCAGGAACCGGAGGTCGTGGCCACGTCTTGGCGCGACTACTCACTACACTCACCACGAAGGCACGCCACATAGGGTCAGGGAAACCGGAGATAGGTTTCGCCACCAGAAGGCCCGAGGAAGCTGGACATGGGTGGGTCCCTAGTGGGGACGGCCAGAGAAAGGAACGGAGAAAGGAGTTCAAGGTCACACTCTGGAACTGCCTGGGGGTTGGTCGAGCCCCGTACCTGGTGGACGCAGCACGGCTCGGGTCGTCATCACCTGCGGGACTGACACTGATAACATCTGTGAGTAAAGCATTGAAAACTGCAATCAGTCTCTGTGTTCCATCGCACTACCAGCACTAAAGGTACCGGGACGCCCTTTCTATCACTCCCTTCACCCGCACCAGCTGCCCTGAGGCCATACCTCTCCCGTTGGGGGTTATACCACCATTGCTGCACACATACCACCGGCCTCAGCGGACTGTTCTGCAGCGGCGGCCTTGCGACCGCAAATCAACGGGTGGCGTAGTCGACACTTAAACAACATCTAAAAAGACTGCCACACACTTAGTTTGACCACCCTGGGCACGGACCGGGTCCCCGCCACTCGGAGACTACTACCCCCATCGGATCCGGCTCCGGGTATTCCCCCGCGCACACGTGCGCCGCACTACAGCACTGGCCCAGGGGGCGCGTCAATAGCAGCGTAACATAAACTCAAATCCAGTGGGTTTTTTTGGGAGGTGTATTCCCATGCACCTCTTCACACCCAGACATGGGTATACGCTTCCTGATTTTGGCTATTTGCTCTTGTCCTCCTCCTTCTCCTCATCCTCATCCTCCACCATCATATCACCAGGGTGACCGTGGTCTGTGATGCAACACCCACATAATTTTTTTAAAGGGTGTTTATGATGCCCATAAAAAAACATGTATACAGTATGTTCATGTATACCCCCCAGGGGTAAATGTTTGTCAGCCCATACACTTAGTGCATGGGTATTACAAGTGTAGGAGACCCGCTCCTTTCTAATGGGAACATTTTTTTATGAGGCCCTCTAAGTCTCTTCCAAGGGGCATTGGAGTGTCTCCCAATTTTTGGCAGCCCTTGCATTCACTGCATAAGCCAACACTATGGGAGACCCTCTCCTTTCTAATGGGAATTTGTCGTTACTGTGGCCCTGCTCTATGTGTCTTTAAATTCTTAGTGGGGTTTTTCCAAAATTGGGTCAGCCGTTGGACTCACTGCATACCCTATAACTGTATAGCAGACTCTTTCTTTTCTAATGGGAATTTGTCGTTACTGTGGCCCTGCTCTGTGTGTCTTTAAATTCTTAGTGGCGTTTTTCCCAAATTTTGGCAGCCCTTGCAGTCAAAGCATGGGCATTACCACTATAGGAGACCCGCTCCTTTATAATGGGAACATTTTTTTACTGAGACCCTCCTCTATGTCTCTTCAAAGGGGTATTGGGTGCGTCCGAATTTTTGGCAGCCCTTGCAGTCACTGGATACGCAATAATAGTATAGGAGACCCACTCGTTAATAATGGGAACAACAAAGCATAGCCAGCTGATGGCTCTCTAACAATAGCGAGGACCGACTGCTGGCCTTTTAAGAATAGTAAGGGCCGCCTGATGGCCTTATAAAAATAGGCTTTGTGACTTTCAGCGTCCCTCCATCATAAATGAAACAGGATGTGTCTGATGATATGTCACACACCACATTGCCAGATAAGGTTATAAAATGTTAAAATGACATTTCCCAGTGAATGCATCTGAATTAAAAAATAACGTAAAAAAAAAAACAGTAGGATCTTTCTTTAGTATAAAAAACAGAGTCGCCAATGTAACCTCAATGTAATCAGATTGTTCAGCTCTTGCACCTCCTCCATGACCACATCAGTCACAAGCTGAAAGCACTGCAGCACTGCCTTGGCCAAGCGGCAACAGACTGTGCTGAAGATAACATGCTTAATGCCTAGGTGACAAACCGCCCAGCGCTGCAGAGTTGTTGAAAGCTGTAACACAGCAGCCTGATCTGTGGCTCTCACCACTGAACATACAGCCAGGTATGGTCGTGTGTGACAACGGGCGGAACCTGGTGACGAAGAAATGACTGCCGGGGTAGATACGGTTTCCCTCTATGCTAGTTCTTTCACCGAGCTAAAGAATATGGCTGTGGTGAAATACAACTCCCACTGAGAAGCTGTTTCAGATTGAAAAACATTGTGCCCACCAGAGGATTTGATTCTGAGGGCTCACCTTTCTCCCCCGCTCAAGAGCCCCATAGCAGCTGCAAAGTTAGCGCTATCATTAACTATTCTGATGTAGAAGCCAGGGCACACCAGGGAATTCTCTGGTGGGCCCGTCCAATCCTGCCGAGAAGCAGTCCTGGCTAAGAAAAGTGTGTGGGAAGGTTCCCGGACACTCTATGGCTACTTTTTTACTGAGGTGGAAACCCACGCAAACACAGGGAGAACATACAAAGTCCTTGCAGATGTTGTCCTTGCTGGGATTTGAACCCAGGATCCCAGCGCTGCAAGGCTTCAGTGCTAACCACTGATCCAATGTGCTGCCGTTCACCCTCTAATATCTAACAGGCTGGAGAAACTTGCACCTACTGCCGCTCTATATTCAGATCCTTTGTGAGAAACTAATGTATTTGGGCAGCCACTCAGTCTACAAAATAAAATTCCTGAGAAGGAAATTGGGGATGGCTTCGCTGCTGGTACTGGGGGCAGTGCTAATACCAGTCGTACCATAGTTAACTGGAAATATTCCAGGCTGGTAGGAGGCAAGCAGATTCCCACAGAAAAGTATCAGCAGTAATGTTCAGGGACCCGCGCTTATAGAAGGCGGAGACAACACCGGGAGAAATAGTGACGGCGGGGACCGAGTATGGACATGAGGCATAAGGTTGTGAAAAGCTTCCTCCTCCACAAGCCTAAAAGGCCACATTTCAAGTGCAAGCAGCTGCCCAGAAATCTGGCAGTTTAGTATTGCGTGGAAACGTTTAGAAAAAAAGATAAGCGACAACAAAGCCCTGGATAAGCATAGAAAAAGTTTAGTATTGCGGCCTGTGGGTGGCTGGCTGCATACTTGCACTTGCATTCCAAGTAACAGAAAGCTAAGCAGATGGTGGCCTCTATCATCATCATGGCCTCACCTCGGCACTATGAACTCTCCTGAAGGAGAAGCCAGGGCCCACCGAAGGAGTCTCCGGTTTTCTGGTGGGTCCGTCCAACCCTGCCGACAAGCAGCCCTGGCTAAGAAAAGTGTGTGGATAGGTTCCCGGACACTCTATGGCTGCTTTTTTAATGGGGATTGGACGTACTTATGCATGTTATTTCTCAAACTTCATTGCAGATCAGGCCATTGTCCAACTCTGTAGTCATGAAATTACATGCGCAAAGAAAGATGCGTGTGTGTCAAAGCACCACCGACAAGTGCGAGTTAATGTTGGACGGGCTGCCATTGCTTCTGCAACAAGCTGCATTAGAGGACTTCCTGGGAGAAATGACACCCAGAGTAGATACGGTTTCCCTCTATGCCCGTCCTTTCACCGAGCTAAAGAATAAGGCTGTGGTGAAATACAACTCTCAGCAAAAAAAAGCTGTGGACTGGCTCCGTACCGTCCCTGGCCACATTCACCTGTCCATGTGTTTGTAGTTAGGCGGTCCTTCCCAGTAAGTGCACTGGGGAGGGCACGGGTAATGTTGTGGGACCTGTGCTTGTCGAAGGTGGAGACGACACTGGGACAAATAGTGGCGGCTGGAGACCGAGTATGGATACCAGGTCACCGCCATAAGATTGTGGACAGCTTCCGCCTCCACGAGCCTAAAAGGCCACATTTCAAGTGCATGCTGCTGTCAAAAATTTGACAGTATAGTATTGCAGCCTGTGGGTGGGTGGGTGGCTGGCTGGCTGCATACTTGCGCTTGCATTCCAAGGAATGGGGTAGGGACAACTGAACGCTGCACTGGGACAAGGACGTGGACCGTGATTGTTGCAAGTCTGCAATGACAGGTGCATGGCGGGAGGCATCTTCGCATGCGCCAAGGATCACTTATGATGGGCACACTTTTAGGCAGTGACCTGGGAGTCAGAGATGCTTCCAGGGGTCTTCCCCATGCTGTTCCCATGTCTTTTCAGCACTGCATGCATGTGTCTGATGATGTGTCACACACCACATGACCAGATAAGGTTGTAAAATGTTAAAATGACGTTTCCCAGTGAATGCATTTGTCTTGGTTGAAAGCAATGCAAAAGTGCAAAAACGCATCAAAAACGCTACATGTGAACATTGCCCAAGGTGTGGAGGAGTATTTTTGTTTTTGGTTATTTATTTTGCCTTATATACAAGTCATTACCCTGGAAAGGATGTTCCTTAACTTATTTTCCAGGAAAATCCATTTTGGTTTTGTTTTTGTATGTTTTATTGTGAGTCCGTAAAAGTGGTGTAATACTCTGACAATGTTGTTGACAGCAGTGATTTGGGAGTCAGAGATGCTTCCAGGGGTCTTCCCCAGGCTGTTCCCATGTCATTTGAGCACTGTCCCCATCGATTTGGGCAATTTTTAGGCCCTCTGCAGACCGCCGGGGGAGCCGCCTGAAAAATGCTCGAGTTTCCCATAGACTTACTTTGGGCTCGTTGCTCGTGTCGAGCACCCGAGTATTCCAATTTGCTCGACCCGAGCAACGAGTACCCGAGCATTTTAGTGCTCTCTCATCACTACTGAGCTCCCACCATGCTTCACTTTAGACATCATTGAGCCTCCTCCATGCTTCACTGTAGAAATGACAGAGCCACCACCATACTTCACTGTAGGCATCACCAAGCCACCGCAATGCTTCACTGTAGGCATCACAGAGAAACTCCACTTCTATCTGTATATCTGTATCTCTTCAATGCCTTTTAATTTTTAAGTATCCTCTTCATTGTTTGTGCAAAGCATTGATCTCTTGTCCTAACTTTTTGGACCGCTCTCTTGAAGTAGCCATACTTCTAACATTCGATCAAACATGACAATCAATATAACCCCTCGCCAGTCCAGGTATTTGATGTGTTTTATATCAAAAAGACCTGAAGTAATGCAGCCCTTGAATATTACATCCGGTGATGGAGACCAATGTGCTTCTATAAGGGACTTTATTTAGGGGGTGAATAATTCTGAGACAGGAGTAGTGGCATTTTGTGGTGAATTTGGAGAAATTGCTTGTTACATTAATTGTTTTCAGCTATTTTCATTGTCCATATTTGACTGATTTTTTACAAATAGCATAGAGTTTGTAAATTTTGCTAAATAGTCCAATTTGCAATGGGGGTTGAGTAAGATTGATTGCAACTGTATATGTATAACAAGATATTATTACAGCTTGAAGGGTATTATTACTTTTTCTTCTCTTATTTCCAGGTACACGGCCTACATTCTAAGGTGATCCAGGCGACAATATCATCACCGATGCCCGGACCACAAGATGACCATGGAGAACAATGACTGACTTGTGTCATGGCCATTCGTGAGCAGCTGACCGGCATCTTCCCTCATGACTGATGAAACCACGGGACAAGCGTAATGTAATAAATGTATTATGATACTATTCTGTAGTCGCTCATGTTCAGTAGGACATGTAACCCCTGATACCTAGGAACTTACGTGGATGGGTATGAAATAACGCTACCATTAGTCTAGAGCTGTGCTCCCCAACAGGTCATGCTTTCAGGATTTCCTTAGTATGGCCCAGGTGATGGAATTCTTGTCTGTCCAGGTGATGTAATTATCACCTGTGCAATACTAAGGAAATCCTGAAAACATGACCTGTTGGTGGCTCTTGAGGACCAGAGTTGGGGAACACTGGTCTAGAGTCTAGAGTTTTCAAACAAGTCCTAAAAGTATATATTGAGAACCAAATCAATCAAATGAGTCAAAAATATTGAAGAAAATGATCTAATATCACAAGTCTGTGAGTGGCAAAAGTGTGTGAACCTTTGCTTTGAGTGTCTTGTGTGACCGCCTTGTGAAGCAATTGTTGTCTCTAAACGTTTCTGGAAATTATTAATTAGTCCTGCACATCGGATGGAGGAATTTTAGCCCAATCGTCCCTACAAAACAGCTTCACCTCTCTTATGTTGGTGGTTTTCTCCCATGAACTTTTTGCTTCAGGTCCTTCAACAACATTTCTATCGGATTAAGGTCAGGACTGTGACTCGGCCATTACAAAACTGTAACTTCGTTCTTTTTTAACCATTGTTTTGTAGAATGACTTTTGTGGTTTGGGTCGTTGTCTTGCCACATGACCCACGTTCTCTTGAGATTCAGCTCACGGACAAATGTCCTGACATTTTCTTTCATAATTTGCTGATAAAATTTAGAATTCATTGTTCTATCAATAATGGCAGCCGCTCTGGCCCAGTTGCAGCAAAACAGGCCCAAACCATGATACTACCACCACCATGTGTCACAGATGGTATGAGGTTTTTATGCTGTAATACAGTTTTGTTTTTTTTCTCCAAACATAACACATCTCGTTTAAACCAAAAAGCTCTATTTTTGTCTCATCTATTCGCAAAACATTTTTCCAGTAGCCTTCTGGCTTGACCAGTTGATCTTTAGTAAACCAAAGGCAGGCAATAATGTTCTTTTCGGAGATCAGTAGTTTTTCCTTGCAATCCTGCCATGCACATCATTGTTGTTCAGTGTCCTCCTGATGGTGGACTCATGAACATTAACATTAGCTAATGTGAGAGAGGCCTTTAGTTGCTTAGAGGTTACCTTGGGTTCCTTTGTGACCTTGTGGACTATTATACACTGTAGTGCCGGCGTCCCTGCCCTCTGCTAGGCAGGGACGCTGCTCCTCTCACCGCTCTGCTCCGTGCCCGGCCTCCTCCCCCCGCTCTGCTGTCAGCGCGCGCTCCGTCCCGGCGTCCTCCTCCTGCTCTGCTCTCAGCGCGCGCTCCTTCCCGGCCCCTGTGCTTAGGGCGCGCGCGCGCGCGCTCCCCTCCTCTTAAAGGGGCCGCGCGCGCCGCCCTAAAGAGTCCCCGGCCAATGGCCGGAGGACTTCATCATATATAAGGCACCTCCTCCAAAATGGAGGTGCCCGAGCAATGTTGTTTGCACCTGTGTCTCACCTGTGCTTCAGCCCTCAGGTCCCGTTGCCAGTTACCTGCCAGTTTCCTGCCAGTTTCCTGCCAGTTTCCTGCTAGTTACCTGCCAGTACCTGCCAGTTACCTGCCTGATTCCTGCCTGAATACTTGTTACCTGTCTGCCAGTCTGAGGTCCGACGGTCTGCCTTACTACTCCTGTCAGTCTGTCTAAAGGACCAGCCTGCCCGCTCACCTGGGAGCGCATATCAGCTACCTGCCTGCTTGCCTGAGGTCCGACGGTCTGCCTTACTACTCCGGTCAGTCTGTCTATGGACCAGCTTGCCCGCTCACCTGGGAGCGCTTCTCCGTTATCTGCCTGCTTGCCAGCCCGGAGGCTCCGTTGTCACGTGCTGTGACCACCAGCTACTCCAGACTCTTGCCCGCTCACCTGGGAGCGCATCTCCGTTACCTGCCTGCTTGCCAGCCCGGAGGTCCCGTTGTCACGTGCGGTGACCATCAGCTATTCCAGAGACTCTTGCCCGCTCACCTGGGAGCGCTTCTCCGTTACCTACCTGCCTGCCAGCCCGGAGGTTCCGCCGTCACGTGCCGTGACCACCTGCTATTCCAGAGACTCTCGCTTGCTCACCTGGGAGCACACATCTACCACCTGCCTGCTAGCCTACCCGGAGGCTCTGCCATCACAGGTCGTACCTACCCCTTACCCAGAGACTGCCCTGATCACTTGCCGTAACTCCCTGTCCGTTCACCCAGAGACTGCCACCCGCTCCCTTACAAGGGCCGCCCCCTTGTATAGTAGCTCAGAGGTTCCGCCTCCCGGACCCGTTTCAGTCCGCCTCCCGGACCCGTTACAGTTTGCTCGGGCCATGGAACCCGGTGGCACCCAAGCTCCCTCGCTCTCGGACCTCTGTCTTGAACTGTCCCGTCAGAGGTCCCAACAGGAGGCCATCCTGGGTCACCTGCGGAATGTTAATACTCGCCTGAACACTCTGTCTGATCCACCAACAACCTCCGCCAGTGCCATATCTTGCAATCCGGCGGCTCCGCTGCTCACTAATACTATGGTATCCTACCCCGGACCCCGGCTTTCTACACCTCCTCGCTTCGGAGGCGACCCCGTCCAGGCTCGGGGCTTCTTGAATCAGTGCACCCTGCATTTTGAACTTTTGTCCTACCAGTTTAACTCCGACCGGGCCAAAATTGCCTTCATCATGTCCCATCTCACCGGGGAGACCCTGGCCTGGGTGAATCCTCTATGGGAGAGAGGAGACCCCCTGGTGTCCAACTTGCCTGCTTTTCTCACGGCTTTCCGGAAAGTCTTCGACGAACCCGGACGGAAGACCTCATCTGCATCATCGTTGCTACGCCTCCGTCAGGGGAGTCTCACCGTGGGCCAATATGCCATACGGTTCCGTACCCTTGCCTCGGAGCTGGCCTGGGATAACGACGCTCTGGTTTCCGTCTTCTGGGAGGGTCTGTCCGGCCGTATTAAAGATGAACTTGCCGGTCGGGACATTCCTACCACTCTCGATGACTTAATAACTCTTGCCACCCGAATTGACCTACGGTTTCAGGAGCGTGCCAAAGAGGTCACCCGTGAGAGAAGGATTCCACGTTTAGCTCCTACTTTCCAGAAACCCGTCATTCCCTCCATCTCTCCCCAGGTACACTCTCCTGAGCCTATGCAGGTCGACCAGACCAAGATGGTCAAAACCCGTCAGGACTCACGCCGTGCCGAGGGGAGCTGCTTCTACTGTGGCAGTAAGGAGCACCGGATCCGTGCCTGCCCGGAGAGGTCGGGAAACGCCTGTGTCTAGGTTCGCTCAGAGAGGTCCACCTAGACAAGAATAAATCCTCTCCATCCCTGCTGTTGTCAGTTTCGATCATCTACGGGGAGAACCGTTATTTCGAACTAGCCCAACTTGACTCTGGAGCAGCCGGGAACCTTATTTCACAGTCCCTGGTTGAGAAATACCGCATCCCCACCAAACCTCTGGCTGTACCCTTGTCTGTCGCTGCCGTGGATGGGGGCCTCTTACCTCGCCCCATTCAACTCATCACCGAATCCATTACCCTGCAGGTGGGAATGCTGCATTCTGAAAGTATCTCCTTTCATGTTCTGCCTGGACTCTCTCACGCCCTCTTGCTAGGTCTGCCCTGGCTCCAGAGACATGCACCCGTGCTAGACTGGCAAACCGGAGAGGTCCTTCGCTGGGGACAAGACTGTCATAAAACCTGCCTGGTTCCCGTCCATCCCGTCCGTCCCTCTCCTACCCCAGCTAATCTACCTGGACTTCCGATTCCTTATTGGTCTTATGCAGATGTCTTTAATAAAAA
This sequence comes from Phyllobates terribilis, assembly GCF_046119375.1. Classification (NCBI taxonomy): domain Eukaryota; kingdom Metazoa; phylum Chordata; class Amphibia; order Anura; family Dendrobatidae; genus Phyllobates; species Phyllobates terribilis. The sequence continues at coordinate 945,915,384 of NW_027362762.1, forward strand.
GGAGGCAGAGACATTACCACCACATAGACCATACGACTGTCCCATCGATCTGCTACCCGGTACTACTCCTCCCCGTGGGCGTATCTATCCTTTATCCGCTGCTGAGACCCGGTCAATGTCCGAATATATTGAGGAGAATCTGGCCAGAGGATTCATCCGGAAATCTACCTCCCCGGCGGGAGCAGGCTTCTTTTTCGTCAAAAAGAAGGACGACTCTCTCCGTCCCTGTATAGACTATAGAGGCCTAAACCTGATCACGGTGAAGAATAAGTACCCCCTTCCGCTCATTCCAGAATTATTTGATCGTCTGAGGGGGGCTAGGATCTTCACCAAACTGGACCTTCGTGGGGCGTACAACCTGGTTCGTATTCGTCAGGGGGATGAATGGAAGACGGCATTCAACACCCGGGACGGCCACTATGAATACCTGGTAATGCCCTTTGGTCTCTGTAACGCTCCTGCCGTCTTTCAAGAGTTGGTCAATGACATCTTCCGGGACCTTCTCTACTCCTGCGTAGTGGTGTACCTGGACGACATCTTGGTCTTCTCTCCGGATCTCCAGACTCACCGGAGGGACGTTCGTCAGGTCCTGCTCAGGCTAAGGCAGAACCATCTCTACGCTAAATTTGAGAAGTGCCTCTTTGAGCAGACCTCGCTTCCGTTTCTGGGCTACATTATCTCTCAGACCGGCCTTCAAATGGATCCTGAGAAACTGTCTGCCATCGAGAAATGGCCCCGACCGGAGGGGTTGAAGGCCATTCAGCGTTTCCTGGGCTTCGCCAACTACTACCGCCTCTTCATACCACACTTCTCTTCCCGGACGGCCCCAATTTCTGCGCTCACCCGTAAAGGTACTAATCCCAAAGAGTGGCCACCCGAAGCAGAGGAGGCCTTTCTTTCCCTTAAACAGGCCTTCTCTTCCGCCCCGGTGCTGCATCGCCCAGATGGCAACAAGCAGTTCTTCCTGGAAGTTGACGCCTCCTCCTCTGGAGCCGGAGCGGTACTTACTCAAAAATCATCTTCCGGGAGGATGGTAACTTGTGGCTTCTTCTCTAAACTCTTCTCCTCCTCTGAGCGCAACTATTCCATAGGAGACCGAGAGTTATTGGCCATCAAACTGGCATTGGAGGAGTGGCGTTACCTGCTCGAGGGGGCTCTTCACCCGGTAATAATTTACACTGACCACAAGAACTTGGCTTACCTCCAGCATGCCCAGAGACTTAACCCGCGCCAAGCCCGGTGGTCCTTGTTTTTTGCTCGTTTTGATTTTGTCCTTCATTTTCGCCCGGCTGACAAAAACGTCAAGGCGGATGCCTTGTCTCGATCCTTTCTGGTGTCTGATCTCGAGGAGGATCCGAAACATATCATCGATCCCGCCAGAGTAATGCAGGTGGCTCCCATGAGTCTAAATCGTCTTCCTCCTGGTAAGACGTTCATACCAGTACCTGATCGGGAGAAGATTCTACACTGGGGTCATTCGTCTAAACTAGCTGGCCACGCCGGTCAGAAAAAGACCCTCCAGCTTATTACCCGGCACTACTGGTGGCCTAACCTGCACAAGGATGTAATAGACTTTGTTTCTGCCTGTGTGTCCTGCGCCCGCAACAAAGTTCCGAGACACCTGCCGGCCGGCCGCCTCCTACCTCTGCCAGTACCTGCTGCCCCCTGGCAGCATATAGCGATGGACTTCATTACTGATCTGCCCGTCTCTGCCGGTTGTACAGTCATTTGGGTGGTCGCTGACCGCTTCTCCAAGATGGCTCACTTCATTCCACTGCCAGGTCTTCCGTCTGCACCCGAGCTGGCTAAAGACTTTATCCGCCACATCTTCCGTCTTCATGGCCTGCCCCGTCACATCGTGTCGGATCGTGGGGTACAGTTCACTTCCCGTTTCTGGAGAGCCACTTGTAAATTGCTGGACGTCACCCTGGACTTCTCCTCCGCTTACCACCCACAATCTAATGGTCAAGTGGAGCGGATCAATCAGAACCTGACCAGTTACCTTCGGCACTTCGTTAATGCCCACCATTCTGACTGGGTGGATCTCCTGCCATGGGCCGAATTCTCGTACAACAATCACGAGAGCGAGTCTTCCTCCAAATCCCCGTTTTTTGTAGTCTACGGTCAGCATCCTCGGATCCCGTTTCCCGTCTCCACCTCGGCGGACAATCCGGCTGCGGAATCTCTTGTTAACAAATTTTCCTCCATATGGGAGAGTACCCGGTCCGCACTCCTTCTGTCATCCGAGCGTATGAAAAGACACGCTGACAAAAAACGTCTGGACCCTCCTCAATTCCACCCTGGGGATAAAGTCTGGCTCTCGTCCAAATATGTCCGGCTCAAGATCCCTTCCTATAAGTTAGGGCCTCGGTTCATCGGCCCACTGGAGGTCATCAGTCAGATCAACCCGGTGGCCTATAAATTGAAACTCCCGGCCAACTTACGGATCCCTAACTCCTTCCATGTGTCTCTCCTCAAACCTGTGGTACTTAACTCTTTTTCCAAGTCTACAGGTACGCCTCCTGCTCCGGTTTCTGCTGAGGACGAGTTTGAGGTAGAGAACATTCTTGCCACCAAAAGGGTAAGAGGAAAGACCTTTTTCCTGGTAGATTGGAAGGGGTTTGGTCCTGAGGAGAGAACGTGGGAGCCCCGGGAGAACATCCATGCCCCTCTCATCCTAGCTAAATTTCTGTCTGGCCTAAAAAAGGGGGGGCCTAAAGGGGGGGGTACTGTAGTGCCGGCGTCCCTGCCCTCTGCTAGGCAGGGACGCTGCTCCTCTCACCGCTCTGCTCCGTGCCCGGCCTCCTCCCCCCGCTCTGCTGTCAGCGCGCGCTCCGTCCCGGCGTCCTCCTCCTGCTCTGCTCTCAGCGCGCGCTCCTTCCCGGCCCCTGTGCTTAGGGCGCGCGCGCGCGCGCTCCCCTCCTCTTAAAGGGGCCGCGCGCGCCGCCCTAAAGAGTCCCCGGCCAATGGCCGGAGGACTTCATCATATATAAGGCACCTCCTCCAAAATGGAGGTGCCCGAGCAATGTTGTTTGCACCTGTGTCTCACCTGTGCTTCAGCCCTCAGGTCCCGTTGCCAGTTACCTGCCAGTTTCCTGCCAGTTTCCTGCTAGTTACCTGCCAGTACCTGCCAGTTACCTGCCTGATTCCTGCCTGAATACTTGTTACCTGTCTGCCAGTCTGAGGTCCGACGGTCTGCCTTACTACTCCTGTCAGTCTGTCTAAAGGACCAGCCTGCCCGCTCACCTGGGAGCGCATATCAGCTACCTGCCTGCTTGCCTGAGGTCCGACGGTCTGCCTTACTACTCCGGTCAGTCTGTCTATGGACCAGCTTGCCCGCTCACCTGGGAGCGCTTCTCCGTTATCTGCCTGCTTGCCAGCCCGGAGGCTCCGTTGTCACGTGCTGTGACCACCAGCTACTCCAGACTCTTGCCCGCTCACCTGGGAGCGCATCTCCGTTACCTGCCTGCTTGCCAGCCCGGAGGTCCCGTTGTCACGTGCGGTGACCATCAGCTATTCCAGAGACTCTTGCCCGCTCACCTGGGAGCGCTTCTCCGTTACCTACCTGCCTGCCAGCCCGGAGGTTCCGCCGTCACGTGCCGTGACCACCTGCTATTCCAGAGACTCTCGCTTGCTCACCTGGGAGCACACATCTACCACCTGCCTGCTAGCCTACCCGGAGGCTCTGCCATCACAGGTCGTACCTACCCCTTACCCAGAGACTGCCCTGATCACTTGCCGTAACTCCCTGTCCGTTCACCCAGAGACTGCCACCCGCTCCCTTACAAGGGCCGCCCCCTTGTATAGTAGCTCAGAGGTTCCGCCTCCCGGACCCGTTTCAGTCCGCCTCCCGGACCCGTTACATACACTTTTTTCTTGGAGGAATGTTTGTTGGTCGACTACTCCTGAGCAAGGTAATAATCATCTTGAATTTCCTCCATTTGTACACAAATTGTCTGACTGTGGATTGGTGGAGTCCAAACTCTTTAGAGATAGTTTAGAAACCTTATTAAGCCTGATGAGAATCAACAATTCTTCTTCTGAGGTAATCAAAATTCTCCTGTGTTCGTGTCATGATACACCTCCACTCATGTGTTATAAACATCAAAATTATATCCCTGTTCTCTATATAAAACAGGTCACCGAGTCACCCCTTATTGTCATCCCATTGATTGAAAGCACCAAACTCTAATTGCACCTCCAAAGTATCTGCATATCTTAAAGGGTTACATACTTTTGCCTCTCACAAACGTGATATTGGATCATTTTCCTCAATAAAAATATGACAAAGAGAAAGATTTTTTAAACATTTATTTGATTTGGTTCTTTATCTACTTTTAGGTCTTATGTGATAATGTGATTTAGTTTTACGTCAAATATATACAAAAATAAAGCAAAAACACCAGCATAGATGAAAAAGCTCTAATGATCTAATAGTGTTTTCATTCCTTACTTCCACAGAGCGATTTAGTGCTATAAGGAGCCATGGGGGACTGGACCTTCCTAGGAGAATTCCTAGAGGAAGTACAAAAACATTCCACAGTGGTGGGAAAAGTATGGCTGACCATCCTCTTCATTTTCCGGATGTTGGTTCTGGGCACTGCAGCCGAGTCTTCATGGGGAGATGAGAAATCTGACTTCATGTGTGACACCACCCAACCCGGTTGTGAGAATGTCTGTTATGATAAAGCATTCCCCATTTCCCACATTCGATTCTGGGTCCTCCAGATTATTTTTGTCTCCACTCCATCACTTCTCTACATGGGACACGCCATGCACACAGTTCGAATGGAGGAAAAAAAAAAGCTCAGGGAAGAAGAATCCAAATCCAAACAGGAGATAAATGAAGACTCCAAGTATCACCAAAAAGAGTATGCCGCCGAAAAAGTAGAACTTCCATATCGGGATGAGGTTAGCGGGAAGATCAGGCTTCAAGGAAGTCTACTGAACACTTACGTGTGCAGCATTCTCATCCGCACGGTGATGGAAGTGGCTTTTATTGTTGGACAATACATGCTCTACGGGATCTTTTTGGATACCCTCTACATATGTAAAAGAAAACCATGCCCCCATCCCGTCAACTGCTATGTGTCCCGGCCAACTGAGAAGAACATCTTCATCGTCTTTATGTTGGCTGTTGCCACACTCTCGCTTTTACTTAGCTTTGTGGAGCTGTACTATCTGTCATGGAAAAAACTCAAGCAGAGATTATCTACTCAGTCTGGGAACAGTCCTAGCCCACTTAGAGTGGCTACCATAGAACCCGAACACCGGTCACAAAATTGCACCCCACCGCCAGATTTTAACCAATGCTTGAACACTAAGGATAAGTTTAACAACCCTTTCAACAACAGTCTGGCATCTCAGCAAAACACGGCCAACTTTGCCACCGAAAAAGTCCAAAGTGAAGACGACATTGGCCAAGGGCAGTTCATCCACATTAACTATGCACAAAACGCTCCAGTGAACAACCATTCAACGCCCCACCAAATGCCCAATGGGTATTGCCACAGTGGACGCCGCTTGAGTAAAACCAGTCGTACGAGTAGCAAGGCTCGGTCAGACGACCTGGCGGTGTGAACTATTATGGAGATTTTTTAAGTAATCTTTTTTTTTTTTACTTATCCATTAATTTCGTATTTATATAACAATAGAAAACAGTTTGATTTCTGGATGTAATCCCGGCAACTCATTTTTGTACTGTATTTTATGCCTTAAAACATTGTGGTAGAAAACAATAAAAGGAAAAAGATACAGTGGGTGAACAATGGTAATGTGCTCACCGGATAGGGTTATGTGTGACACAACCACTAGTATTGTATTACACGGTTATCAACTGCTGCATCATCCACGAATGTGTGTGAACTATACCAGAAGGTCATATGCGCTGCTGATTCCAAAAAAGGATCCGAAAACAGGAGTTGAAGAATAGTGGCTGATTGTCAACGCGTTTCAAAGCCAAACTGGCGCCTTCCTCAGGGCAACCACATGTAAAGTGGCAATGCAACATGCATGTGGTTACATACATAAAAAATTCAAATAAGAACTACAAAGCAAAGCATGTCTGACTGTATCTGAATTTTTTATGTATTTAACAACATGCATGTTACTTTGCCACTTTACATGTGGTTGTCCTGAGTAAAAAGTGGCTAATTACCACCCCCATACAGTGTTTAATAACTACCACAATATAGTGCCTACTTACCACCACCATACAGTGCCTAATTATTACCACTATACAGTGCCTAATTACTACCACCATACAATGCCTAAGTACCACCAACATACAGTGCTTAATTACCACCACCATACAGTGCCTAATTACCACCACCATACAGTGCCTAATTACCACCCCCATACAGTGTCTAATTACTACCACCATACAGTGCCCTAGTACCACCAACATACAGTGTCTAATTACTACCACCATACAGTGCCCTAGTACCACCACCATACAGTGCCTAATTACTACCACCATACAGTGCCCTAGTACCACCCCCATACAGTGTCTAATTACTACCACCATACAGTGCCCTAGTACCACCACCATACAGTGCCTAATTACTACCACTATACAGTGCCCTAGTACCACCAACATACAGTGTCTAATTACTACCACTATACAGTGCCCTAGTACCACCAACATACAGTGTCTAATTACCACCACTATACAGTGTCTAATTAACACCAACATACAGTGCTTAATTACCACCCCCATACAGTGCCTAGTTACTACCACCATATAATGCCTAAATACCATCAACATACAGTGTCTAATTACCACCACCATACAGTGCCTAATTGCTACCACTATACAGTGCCCTATTACCACCACCATACAGTGCCTAATTACTACCACTATACAGTGCCCTAGTACCACCACCATACAGTGCCTAATTACTACCACTATACAGTGCCCTAGTACCACCACCATACAGTGCCTAATTACTACCACTATACTGTGCCCTAGTACCACCACCATACAGTGCCTAATTACTACCACTATACTGTGCCCTAGTACCACCACCACAGTGTCTAATTACTACCACTATACAGTGCCCTAGTACCACCACCATACAGTGCCTAATTACTACAACTATACTGTGCCCTAGTACCACCACCATACAGTGCCTAATTACTACCACTATACTGTGCCCTAGTACCACCACCATACAGTGTCTAATTACTACCACTATACAGTGCCCTAGTACCACCACCATACAGTGCCTAATTACTACCACTATACTGTGCCCTAGTACCACCACCATACAGTGTCTTATTACTACCACTATACAGTGCCCTAGTACCACCACCATACAGTGCCTAATTACTACCACTATACTGTGCCCTAGTACCACCACCATACAGTGCCTAATTACTACCACTATACTGTGCGTTAGTACCACCACCATACAGTGCCTAATTACTACCACTATACTGTGCCCTAGTACCACCACCATACAGTGCCTAATTACTACCACTATACTGTGCCCTAATACCACCACCATACAGTGCCTAATTACTACCACTATACTGTGCCCTAGTACCACCACCATACAGTGTCTAATTACTACCACTATACTGTGCCCTAGTACCACCACCATACAGTGTCTAATTACTACCACTACACAGTGCCCTAGTACCACCACCATACAGTGCCTAATTACTACCACTATACTGTGCCCTAGTACCACCACCATACAGTGTCTAATTACTACCACTATACAGTGCCCTAGTACCACCAACATACAGTGTCTAATTGCCACCAACATACAGTTCCTAATTACTACCACTATATAGTGCCCTAGTACCACCACCATACAGTGCCTAATTACTACCACTATACTGTGCCCTAGTACCACCACCATACAGTGCCTAATTACTACCACTATACAGTGCCCTAGTACCACCACCATACAGTGCCTAATTACTACAACTATACTGTGCCCTAGTACCACGACCATACAGTGCCTAATTACTACCACTATACTGTGCCCTAGTACCACCACCATACAGTGCCTAATTACTACCACTATGCTGTGCCCTAGTACCACCACCATACAGTGTCTAATTACTGCCACTATACTGTGCCCTAGTACCACCACCATACAGTGCCTAATTACTACCACTATACTGTGCCCTAGTACCACCACCATACAGTGCCTAATTACCACCACTATACAGTGCCCTAGTACCACCAACATACAGTGTCTAATTACCACCACTATACAGTGCCCTAGTACCACCACCATACAGTGTCTAATTACTACCACTATACTGTGCCCTAGTACCACCACCATACAGTGTCTAATTACTACCACTATACAGTGCCCTAGTACCACCACCATACAGTGCCTAATTACTACCACTATACTGTGCCCTAGTACCACCACCATACAGTGTCTAATTACTACCACTATACAGTGCCCTAGTACCACCAACATACAGTGCCTAATTACTACCACTATACTGTGCCCTAGTACCACCACCATACAGTGCCTAATTACTACCACTATACTGTGCCCTAGTACCACCACCATACAGTGCCTAATTACTACCACTATACTATGCCCTAGTACCACCACCATACAGTGTCTAATTACTACCACTATACTGTACCCTAGTACCACCACCACAGTGTCTAATTATTACCACTATACAGTGCCCTAGTACCACCACCATACAGTGCCTAATTACTACCACTATACTGTGCCCTAGTACCACCACCATACAGTGCCTAATTACTACCACTATACTGTGCCCTAGTACCACCACCATACAGTGCCTAATTACTACCACTATACTGTGCCCTAGTACCACCACCATACAGTGCCTAATTACTACCACTATACTGTGCCCTAGTACCACCACCATACAGTGTCTAATTACTACCACTATACTGTGCCCTAGTACCACCACCATACAGTGTCTAATTACTACCACTACACAGTGCCCTAGTACCACCACCATACAGTGCCTAATTACTACCACTATACTGTGCCCTAGTACCACCACCATACAGTGCCTAATTACCACCACTATACAGTGCCCTAGTACCACCAACATACAGTGTCCAATTACCACCACTATACAGTGCCCTAGTACCACCACCATACAGTGTCTAATTACTACCACTATACAGTGCCCTAGTACCACCACCATACAGTGCCTAATTACTACCACTATACTGTGCCCTAGTACCACCACCATACAGTGTCTAATTACTACCACTATACAGTGCCCTAGTACCACCACCATACAGTGCCTAATTACTACCACTATACTGTGCCCTAGTACCACCACCATACAGTGTCTAATTACTACCACTATACAGTGCCCTAGTACCACCACCATACAGTGCCTAATTACTACCACTATACTGTGCCCTAGTACCACCACCATACAGTGTCTAATTACTACCACTATACAGTGCCCTAGTACCACCAACATACAGTGCCTAATTACTACCACTATACTGTGCCCTAGTACCACCACCATACAGTGCCTAATTACTACCACTATACTGTGCCCTAGTACCACCACCATACAGTGCCTAATTACTACCACTATACTGTGCCCTAGTACCACCATCATACAGTGCCTAATTACTACCACTATACTGTGCCCTAGTACCACCACCATACAGTGTCTAATTACTACCAGTATACTGTGCCCTAGTACCACCACCATACAGTGTCTAATTACTACCACTACACAGTGCCCTAGTACCACCACCATACAGTGCCTAATTACTACCACTATACTGTGCCCTAGTACCACCACCATACAGTGTCTAATTACTACCACTATACAGTGCCCTAGTACCACCAACATACAGTGTCTAATTGCCACCAACATACAGTTCCTAATTACTACCACTATACAGTGCCCTAGTACCACCACCATACAGTGCCTAATTACTACCACTATACAGTGCCCTAGTACCACCACCATACAGTGCCTAATTACTACCACTATACTGTGCCCTAGTACCACCACCATACAGTGCCTAATTACTACCACTATACTGTGCCCTAGTACCACCACCATACAGTGCCTAATTACTACCACTATACTGTGCCCTAGTACCACCACCATACAGTGTCTAATTACTACCACTATACTGTGCCCTAGTACCACCATCATACAGTGCCTAATTACTACCACTATACTGTGCCCTAGTAGCACCACCATACAGTGCCTAATTACTACCACTATACTGTGCCCTAGTACCACCACCATACAGTGCCTAATTACTATCACTATACAGTGCCCTAGTACCACCACCATACAATGCCTAATTACCACCACTATACAGTGCCCTAGTACCACCAACATACAGTGTCTAATTACCACCACTATACAGTGCCCTAGTACCACCACCATACAGTGTCTAATTACTACCACTATACTGTGCCCTAGTACCACCACCATACAGTGTCTAATTACTACCACTATACAGTGCCCTAGTACCACCACCATACAGTGCCTAATTACTACCACTATACTGTGCCCTAGTACCATCACCATACAGTGTCTAATTACTACCAGTATAATGTGCCCTAGTACCACCACCATACAGTGTCTAATTACTACCACTACACAGTGCCCTAGTACCACCACCATACAGTGCCTAATTACTACCACTATACTGTGCCCTAGTACCACCACCATACAGTGTCTAATTACTACCACTATACAGTGCCCTAGTACCACCAACATACAGTGTCTAATTGCCACCAACATACAGTTCCTAATTACTACCACTATACAGTGCCCTAGTACCACCACCATACAGTGCCTAATTACTACCACTATACAGTGCCCTAGTACCACCACCATACAGTGCCTAATTACTACCACTATACTGTGCCCTAGTACCACCACCATACAGTGCCTAATTACTACCACTATACTGTGCCCTAGTACCACCACCATACAGTGCCTAATTACTACCACTATACTGTGCCCTAGTACCACCACCATACAGTGTCTAATTACTGCCACTATACTGTGCCCTAGTACCACCACCATACAGTGCCTAATTACTACCACTATACTGTGCCCTAGTACCACCACCATACAGTGCCTAATTACTACCACTATACTGTGCCCTAGTACCACCACCATACAGTGCCTAATTACTACCTCTATACAGTGCTCTAGTACCACCACCATACAGTGCCTAATTACCACCACTATACAGTGCGCTAGTACCACCAACATTGTGTCTAATTACCACCACTATACAGTGCCCTAGTACCACCACCATACAGTGTCTAATTATTACCACTATACTGTGCCATAGTACCACCACCATACAGTGTCTAATTACTACCACTATACAGTGCCGTAGTACCACCACCATACAGTGCCTAATTACTACCACTATACTGTGCCCTAGTACCACCACCATACAGTGTCTAATTACTACCACTATACAGTGCCCTAGTACCACCACCATACAGTGCCTAATTACCACCACCATACAGTGCCTAATTACCACCACCATACAGTGCCTAATTACTACCAATATACTGTGCCCTAGTACCACCACCATACAGTGCCTAATTACTACCACTATACTGTGCCCTAGTACCACCACCATACAGTGTCTAATTACTACCACTATACAGTGCCCTAGTACCACCAACATACAGTGCCTAATTACCACCACCATACAGTGCCTAATTACCACCACCATACAGTGCCTAATTACTACCACTATACTGTGCCCTAGTACCACCACCATACAGTGTCTAATTACTACCACTATACTGTGCCCTAGTACCACCACCATACAGTGTCTAATTACTACCACTATACTGTGCCCTAGTACCACCAACATACAGTGTCTAATTACTACCACTATACAGTGCCCTAGTACCACCACCATACAGTGCCTAATTACTACCACTATACTGTGCCCTAGTACCACCACCATACAGTGTCTAATTACTACCACTATACTGTGCCCTAGTACCACCAACATACAGTGTCTAATTACTACCACTATACAGTGCCCTAGTACCACCACCATACAGTGTCTAATTACTACCACTATACAGTGCCCTAGTACCACCACCATACAGTGCCTAATTACTACCACTATACAGTGCCCTAGTACCACCACCATACAGTGTCTAATTACTACCACTATACTGTGCCCTAGTACCACCACCATACAGTGCCTAATTACTACCACTATACTGTGCCCTAGTACCATCACCATACAGTGCCTAATTACTACCACTATACAGTGCCCTAGTACCACCACCATACAGTGTCTAATTACTACCACTATACTGTGCCCTAGTACCACCACCATACAGTGCCTAATTACTACCACTATACTGTGCCCTAGTACCACCAACATACAGTGTCTAATTACCACCACCATACAGTGCCTAATTACTGCCTCTGATATCAGTGCCGTTTGTCTAAATGGTTCCACGACCTAAGAATGCAGCTGTTATTCCACAGGTCTAACTATTAATATTAGGGGTGCAGACGCTGCATGGTACCAGGGAATTCAAGATTTGTCTTAAAGAGAACCTGTCATTACGCTTTGACATCTATGTATAGGTGCTGAAATGCTGCTTACACCCGTATACTCCCTGCCCGTCGCCTGTCTCCTCTAAGTGATTGACAGGTCACTACTTTATCAGTGATTGTTACGGTGCCGGGTGGTGGAACCACCGTGCCGTGGCACAAGGAGGGACCGGAGGGGGCGGAACTAGGGACCGTGACTATACGGCGGCTTAGTTGACTCCATGAACCAAGGACGGACCGGGAAGGTGGACCAGGTGCTACTCCGGGACCGACCTCGTGTAACAGCAGGCGACTCCCACGGGACTGATGACAGGTCCTGACTGGTACGGCAGCTAGGGAGGTTGGCACAGCTGGTAGACAGGCAGGCGGGCACGGTTGGTAGGCAGACAGGCAGGCAGCACTGGGACCTGGGGGCTGACAGAAGTGTTAGACACTAACAGACAACATTGTTCAGGCACCTCCATGTGGGGCCGGGGACTTCTTAGGACGGCGGCCTCTTTAAGAGACAGGGAGCGCGCGCGCCCTAAGCACAGTGCCCGGGGATCTGCGTGTGGAGCGCGCACCCCGGGCAAGCTCAGCTTGGGAACCGGAAGGAGCAGCGCGCACAGGATCGGGACAGCGGTGGTAAGGGGGTCGACATCTCTGCCGGGGGAGAGAAGCAGAAGGCAGAGACGCCGGCGCTACAGTGATATGCCCCAAACGTTGGACTTGCACCTATGAGAAAGTGTATAAGTCACATACCTTACTGTGAATATCCCTTTAGGGCACTGGGTGTAAACAGGAACGCTTTATTTCATTTACAGCATGCAGAGATCTTGCAAAAGTTTAGAAATTTAATTGAAAAAGAAAACAACCCCGGACATTCCCCTTTAAGAGTTAGTCATCCAATATCAGTTTTTCCAACTTTATTATCTGGAGCTTGTTCTGTGGCCACATCTCCTCCGTAAGCTAAAAATGATATCCCGGGGGATTCGCTGTCATAAAGGAATCTATAAAATTCTGGGACAATAAATCTATCCCAAAAAAGGAAAATCTGCAGCAGAATAAAGTGCAACTTGTCGGCTTGTTTTTATTGCGGCCGGAATGTATATTTGTAGGAATTCTTTGCTGAATGTATCATACATCCCGGTAGAGGCAGCAGCATCCGTAGATAGCCGGTACACCGCCCGTGAGCGCCGCGCGGAGAGGCGAATATAAGCAAAGTCTGGCCAAAAACTGAAGGATTGTTCAGAAATGTAGACTCTATATATACTCCACCAGGAAATAAGAAAAAAAATGTCTTTAGGTGGTAAAAGCCATAAGACATTGCCGTTGTGAGATGCAACCTCTCCTTTGTTTTTTTTTGCTTAGAGACCTAGACTTTATTATATATACAGTGGGTACAGAAAGTATTCAGACCCCTTTAAATTTTTCACTCTTTGTTTCATTGCAGCCATTTGGTAAATTCTAAAAAGTTCATATTTTTTTCTCATTAAAGTACACTCTGCACCCCATCTTCACTGAAAAAAAACAGAAATGTAGAAATTTTTGCTAATTTATTAAAAAAGAAAAACTGAAATATCACATGGTCATAAGTATTCAGACCCTTTGCTCAGTGTTCAGTAGAAGCCCCCTTTTGAGCTAGTACAGCCATGAGTCTTCTTGGGAATGATGCAACAAGTTTTTCACACCTGGATTTGGGGATCCTCTGCCATTCTTCCTTGCAGATCCTCTCCAGTTCCATCAGGTTGGATGGTGAACGTTGGTGGACAGCCATTTTCATGTCTCTTCAGAGATGCTTAACTGGGTTTAAGTCAGGACTCTGGCTGGGCCAGTCAAGAATGGACACAGAGTTGTTCTGAAGCAACTCTTTTGCTATTTTAGCTGTGTGCTTAGGGTCATTGTCTTGTTGGAAGGTGAACCTTCAGCCAAGTCTGAGGTCCAGAGCACTCTGGAAGAGGTTTTCATCCGGGATATCTCTGTATTTGGCCGTATTCATGTTTCCTTCAATTGCAACCAGTTGTCCTGTCCCTGCAGCTGAAAAACCCCCATAGCATGATGCTGCCACCACCATGTTTCACTGTTGGGATTGTATTGGGCAGGTGATGAGCAGTGCCTGGTTTTCTACACACACACCGCTTAGAATTATCACCAAAAAGTTCTATCTTCGTCTCATCAGACCAGAGAATCTTATTTCTCATAGTCTGGGTGTCATGTGTTTTTGAGCAAACTCTATGCGAGCTTTCATATGTCTTGCACTGAGGAGAGGCTTCCATCAGGCCACTCTGCCATAAAGGCCCGATTGGTGGAGGGCTGCAGTGATAGTTGACTTTGTGGAACTTTCTTCCATCTCCCTACTGCATCTCTGGAGCTCAGCCACAGTGATCTTGGGGTTCTTCTTTACCTCTCTCACCAAGGCTCTTCTCCCATGATTGCTCAGTTTGACTGGATGGCCAGGTCTAGGAAGACTTCTGGTGGTCCCAAACTTCTTCCATTTAAGGATTATGGAGGTCACTGTGCTCTTAGGAACCTTGAGTAATGCAGAAATTCTTTTGTAACCTTGGCCAGATCTGTGCCTTGCCACAATTCTGTCTCTGAGCTCCTTGGGCAGTTCCTTTGAGCTCATGATTCTCATTTGGTCTGACATGCACTGTGAGGTGTGAGGTCTTATATAGACAGGTGTGTGCCTTTCCAAATCAAGTCCTATCATTTTAATTAAACACAGCTGGACTCCAATGAAGGAGTAGAACCATCTCAAGGAGGATCACAAGGAAATGGACAGCATGTGACTTAAATATGAGTGTTTGAGCAAAGGGTCTGAATACTTATGGCCATGTGATATTTCAGTTTTTCTTTTTTAATAAATTTGCAAAAATTTCCACATTTCTGTTTTTTTTCAGTCAAGATGGGGTGCAGAGTGTACTTTAATGAGAAAGAAATGAACTTTTTAGAATTTACCAAATGGCTGAAATGAAACAAAGAGTGAAAAATTTAAAGGGGTCTGAATACTTTCCGTACTCACTGTACACTGCTCAAAAAAATAAAGGTAACACTTAAACAACAGAATATAACTCCAAGTGAATCAAACTTCTGTGAAATCAAACTGTCCACTTAGGAAGCAACACTGATTGACAATCAATTTCACATGCTGTTGTGCAAATGGAATAGACAATAGATGGAAATTATTGGCAATTATCAAGACACCCTCAATAAAGGAGTGGTTCTGCAGGTGGGGACCACAGACCACATCTCAGTACCAATGATTTCTAGCTGATGTTTTGGTCACTTTTCAATGTTGGTTGTGCTTTCACACTCGTGGTAGTATGGGACGGACTCTACAACCCACAGAAGTTGTTTAGGTAGTGCAGCTCATCCAGGATGGCACATCAATGCGAGCTGTGACAAGGTTTGCTGTGTCTGTCAGCGTAGTGTCCAGAGGCTGGAGGCGCTAGCAGGAGACAGGCCAGGAGACGTGGAGGGGGCCGTAGGAGGGAAACAACCCAGCAGCAGGACCGCTACCTCGGCCTTTGTGCAAGGAGGAACAGGAGGAGCACTGCCAGAGCCCTGCAAAATGACCTCCAGCAGGCCACAAATGTGCATGTGTCTGCACAAAAGGTTAGAAACCGACTCCATGAGGGTGGTGTGAGGGCCCGACGTCCACAGATGGGGGTTGTGCTCACAGCCCAACACCGTGCAGGACGCTTGGCTTTTGCCACAGAACACCAGGATTGGCAAAGTCGCCACTGGCACCCTGTGCTCTTCACAGCTGAAAGCAGGTTCACACTGAGCACATGTGACAGACGTGACAGAGTCTGGAGACGCCGTGGAGTGCGATCTGCTGCCTGCAACATCCTTCAGCATGACCGGTTTGGCAGTGGGTCAGTAATGGTGTGGGGTGGCATTTGTTTGGAGGGCCGCACAACCCTCCATGTGCTCGCCAGAGGTTGCCTGACTGCCATTAGGTACAGAGATGAGATCCTCAGACCCCTTGTGAGACCATATGCTGGTGCGGTTGGCCCTGGGTTCCTCCTAATGCAGGACAATGCCAGACATCATGTGGCTGGAGTGTGTCAGCAGTTCCTGCAAGATGAAGGCATTGAAGCTATGGACTGGCCCGCCCGTTCCCCAGACCTGAATCCGATTGAGCACATCTGGGACATCATGTCTCGCTCCATCCACCAACGTCACGTTGCACCACAGACTGTCCAGGAGTTGGTGGATGTTTTAGTCCAGGTCTGGGAGGAGATCCCACAGGAGACCATCCGCAACCTCATCAGGAGCATGCCCAGGCGTTGTAGGGAGGTCATACAGGCACGTGGAGGCCACACACAATACTGAGCCTCATCAGGAGCATGCCCAGGCGTTGTTGGGAGGTCATACAGGCACGTGGAGGCCACACACAATACTGAGCCTCATCGGGAGCATGCCCAGGCGTTGTAGGGAGGTCATACAGGCATGTGGAGGCCACACACAATACTCAGCCTCATCAGGAGCATGCCCAGGCGTTGTAGGGAGGTCATACAGGCACGTGGAGGCCACACACAATACTGAGCCTCATCAGGAGCATGCCCAGGCGTTGTAGGGAGGTCATACAGGCACGTGAAGGCCACACACAATACTGAGACTCATCAGGAGCATGCCCAGGCGTTGTAGGGAGGTCATACAGGCACGTGGAGGCCACACACAATACTGAGCCTCATCAGGAGCATGCCCAGGCGTTGTAGGGGGGTCATACAGGCACGTGGAGGCCACACACTATACTGAGCCTCATTTTGACTTGTTTTAAGGAAATTACATCAAAGTTGGATCAGCCTGTAGTGTGTTTTTCCACTTTAATTTTGGGGGTGACTCCAAATCCAGGCCTCCATTGGTTAATAAATGTGATTTCCATTGATGATTTTTGTGTGATTTTGTTGTCAGCACATTCAGCTTTGTACAGAACAAAGTATTCAATGAGAATATTTCATTCATTCAGATCTGGGATGTGTTATTTCAGTGTTCCCTTTATTTTTTTGAGCAGTGTAGTTATAATTATTATCAATATTGTTTTTGTATTTTACATATTTATTTCAGATATTTTGTTTTATAGTTGATACATTTATGTTTTTATTCTTTTTTGTTTCATATATATATTTCTCAACACTGAACATGAAACATGGAATTCTGGAAATCACAGGATCGATAGAGATGTTAAGAATCTATAAATTCTGAAAAAATGGAAACAAAATATTCAGAATCTCTGGATTTATTTAGGCTGGAGTATAAGCCATGTGCAGAAATCCTGACACTTCCAGCCTCTTCTGCTATCACTGAAGTCATTGATGGTCATCTGATGAGGGTTCTGCTGCTGAATGCACTCGGGCAATTCATCAAGATCCGCTGTTGGCAGCTCCTCTGTATTCACTGACCAACGACGTCCCAGATGTGCTCAATGGGAGACAAGTCTGGAGACACTGCAGTCACGAGAGAACGTTTAGGCTCACACATGCTGCTTACAGTAACACCAGTAAAATGCTCATACTCCAACTGAGATGAAAATATTTTCATCATTTGTAGATCATTAACATGTCTATCCATCCTGTGATATTCATTCTTGGTGTTGCAATTTCTTTCTATGCAAATGATGAAAAAAAAAATGGAAACAAAGTTTAGAAACTATCTCGATTCTGTATCTATAAGGTTACTCCAGGGTGATCATTAGACATAACTAGAACATCAAAGTCAGTATGCTGCTCCAAAGAGGCTACATAACTCTGCAAGTACTGATACCAGTGAATGTAAATGATACCCAGTAATGATTGACATGAAACCCTTTCTCCAATATAAGATGTTCTGCAGCAGCTGGAGTATGTATTATACACAGTGTCATACTGAAGAACATTGGGCCCAACCAGAGGACTTGATTCTGAGGACCCACCAATGCATTACCATTAAAGTGTTTTTTCGTACCTAGACTAATTTTTATCAGGCACTGTATCAAGTGCCAGAGCCATAAGATACACAATGTTAGGATTCACCTCTGCTTGTTTAGATACTGTTGAAATCCAGGTGGTGGAGCCAGGTTCTCCCCCACTCAAGAGACCCATAGCATCTGCAAGGTTCGCACTATAAACTCTCCTGAAGTAGAAGGTAGGGCCCACCGGAAGATTCTCCGGCTCTCTGGTGGGCCAGTCCATCCCTGACCATACAGCATATTATTAGACAGTTGCTGTAGAACCCGATGATGATGCTGCCGGCTGCATCATGAAAAGAATAATGGAGCTTCATATCAATCAGTAACTGACATAGAGAACCACCTTCGTGCTCAAAAGAGGTTGTGTAGCAGCAGGAGGTTTGCAGGATCAGCCATAATTACCCTCCTTTACCCTACATTATGAATATTAGTTGACACCTGTGCAAATGCATTTAGCCCACACTTGTGAACTTTCAGGGTCTGACGTCTGGGAGGTTTCTGAGCAGAGACTCCTTTTTCTAGGTCTCATCCATTCTAAGCTTTATTATAGAGCACCTGTGAGGACACCGGGGGTCTGTGTGATGGCAGAGACACAGGTAAGAAACCTTTCAGGAGCAATACACCTCTATAAACAGTAGATAACACAGGATCCACCATTGACAAGAGGTGATGTCACAGTTCGCCTCCTCCTGTACAGTGACTGATAACACCTCTATGCACAGTAGATAACACAGGATCCACCATTCATAGGTGATGTCACAGCTCACCTCCTCCTCCTCCTGTACAGTGACTGATAACACCTCTATGCACAGTAGATAACACAGGATCCACCATTCACAATAGGTGATGTCACAGCTCACCTCCTCCTCCTGTACAATGACTGATAACACCTCGATATATAGTAGATAACACGGGATCCACCGTTCACAATAGGTGATGTCACAGCTCACCTCCTCCTCCTGTACAATAATTGATAACACCTCTGTATACAGTAGTTAACACAGGATCCCCTATTCACAATAAGTGATGTCACAGCTCACCTCCTCCTCCTCCTGTACAGTGACTGATAACACCTCTATGCACAGTAGATAACACAGGATCCACCATTCACAATAGGTGATGTCACAGCTCACCTCCTCCTCCTGTACAATGACTGATAACACCTCGATATATAATAGATAACACAGGATCCACCATTCACAATAGGTGATGTCACAGCTCACCTCCTCCTCCTGTACAATGACTGATAACACCTCGATATATAGTAGATAACACAGGATACACCATTCACAATAGATGATGTCACAGCTCACCTCCTCCTCCTGTACAGTGACTGATAACACCTCTATATACAGTAGATAACACAGGATCCACCATTGACAATAGGTGATGTCACAGCTCACCTCCTCCTCCACCTGTACAATGACTGATAACACCTCTATATACAGTAGATAACACAAGATCCACCATTCACAATAAGTGATGTCAAAGCTCACCTCCTCTCCCTTCCTGCACAATGACAATTGACCAGGTTAGAACATCCACAGCTAATACTTCTATACAAACAAATATGGTCTTAGTCAGTCTATTGCTGGAAGTAGGAGTCTAATATTAGGCCTAGTGGCTTGTGGGAAAAAAATTTAGCTAGTGATATAAAAAAGAAAAAAAATATCAAATATTTTTAAAAATACATTTAACACAATAGCCTGATTTAAGCTATAGGACAGTAGGAAGGAAGGAAGGACTGACACTTCTCCATCTTGTTGGATCCATTTCTGGGTTCGGCTCAAAACCTGAACTCCCCCCCCCCCCCACACACACACACACAAAATTCAGTTTAACCCCCTGATGACCACAGTATAGTGATCTGAATAGAGCCATGTCTCCAGTGAGACGTGCAGCAGATCATGCGGGCAGCACGTCCGCAGCACAACGTCCCGCTGACTCGCTGGAGCCCCTGGTGGTCACATGTCTACAGCGAGTCCACACCGTGAAATCAATGACATGCCAAATTCTGAAGATATATAGCACCACTATGAATGCTGCACACTGTATTCATTATTGTTAGGAAAGCTGGGTGATGAATAACATGGCTACCATTATATTTTCCTTAAGACTTGCCTTTCATACTGTTGCGTTATTCGGCATATTTGCTTTTCAGAAGTCTGTGCTTTTTTCTTTAGAAAGGTTCCCCAGATATAAGCATAGGGCGACCAGCTGTAATCTGCAGAGAAACTTGTTCAACAGCCTGCAGTGCCCCCGCAGGGGAACTGGAGAATTGCATGTTGAAATTAATTTGCTTTCCCGTCCGACTCCCCATAGACAGAAACGCTTTGCCTTCATTCTCTATAAACACATGTAAAATCCGCATGCGTTTTTCCTGCCAGGGAGGCTCTATGCTGCTGTTTCAATCTGCGTATTGACTGCAACGGTGATGTCATGATTACAGGTCTGATAACCACTGCAGACAGTCACTGAGCTCAATGGCTCTACAGGAGCTGCCAAAATCGGTGATGTGCATTGTAGCGTGATGTCACCGCCACAACCCATAGATAGACACCGTTGCAGTGGTGGAGAGGCGACACTGGACCCGGGGAGGGTGAGTACCATCTGATTTTATTATTTTTACCTAGGGGTTGGCAATAGAAAGGTGAAACCTGAAAGTGGAAAACCCCTTTAACTGTTTACATATCAGATACTAAGAACAGAGAGAAGCAATAAACTGTATATGATGAGCAGGTTATGGAACCCACCGGACAATAGGCACTATTAGGTCAGATGGGCATCCTAGAGGGCGTTCCTCTGCTTAGGAGACACTAAAAGAGAGTCGTTTTCTCATTCTGGACACCCTCACCATGGCCATGTAGTACATGGACACCACAGAATGAGGAGGACACCAGCAACGAGGATATTAAACTCTTGGATACCAAACATTGGTCTAATAGTTGGCAATTGGGTAGTAGACCCTTCGAGGCCAGGGACTTTCTGGGACACCAAACAGAGAAATATTCATGATCTTTTTTTTAGACTGGTAATCCTGGTGATACTATAGGTGGTTCACGACTTGGCGCATGAGATCCTGGTGGGGGACCTTTGGTTCTTGAAGCTCTGTTGTTTGGGGGAATCCAGATTTTACCATAGTCAATGTCACCAACTTGATAGATATACATAAGATCGTAGAATGTTCCCTTATATCTCAAGAGTGCCCGCTCTTAGGTCCTGTTGTACCCACTTGTGGAAATGGAAATATCAGAATTCCATCTCCTGCTCTCGGCACCGGTGGATCCTGACATTGCCCATGGCCAATGATGGAAGCCATGACCGTCTACAGTTCACAATTGGCACCTTCTAGAAGACGTATAAACCACTTATCATCTGTGACTCCACTGTGATATAGAGGTAAAGCTCCAGTTCACGACCCTTTGTTTCTCAGAAACATCTCTGCACCTCGTCCTTTCGGCTGTTGACACAGAATAAAAAGTATCTTTGATTTGGTCCCCGGGGTCCTGGCCATCCTCCAGCGTTTTCCTGCCCTGGGTGCGCTCCGGATTCAATACATTCTTTTATGTATTTTCAAATATGTTGTCTTCCAAGATAAGCAGCCGCGCTGTGAGCAGCAGGTCTTTATTCCTTGACCAAACAGTTGGGATCTTGTACTAAAAACATTCCGCGAGGACCGAGGTCCCCATAAAATTCCACTCAACAAGGCTGTTGTGTAAATCACAGATGGAAGACGCCCCGCGGCCCCCTCATCATCGTGATATAATAGTGTTATATAACATAATAGAATATCACTACGAAATAAAACACAACTGATGGCATTTTCATCTACATAAAGAGTTAAGTAATGCAAATTATTTTGAATTTTAGACCGTTCTCCTCCAGAGCTGCATTCCGAATTCTGCAGTCGCCGAGCAGTCTCTGAGCTTGTCTGTACAGAGCTTGCTGATGTAGGAACAATTGTTTCTGATGGATTATACAGAACAAACTCAGTTTACCATAGCCTCAGACTTAAGTCTGAGAATATGAGATTATGCAGGTTATGCTGCAAGTTTCCATGAGTTTCGTGGGAACAAATAGTGCATCATGTTTCACTAATTTTAACCATCAAAATGAAAGGCACCAGAATTTACACTACATGGGCCCCATTATAGTTAGTGTGTCACAGATATAGATATGATATAAAATAAATAGATATGAGTTAGACAGATAGATTATAGAAATATAGGTATATCGATAATAGCTAGATACAGTGCATTACAAAAGCATTCACACACACCTGCCCCTTTCCTGGCATTTTTAATGTTTTCATGGTTTGCATCAGTTTATGTAAAGAACACGCCTACAAATGTGAATATTCGGTTTTCTTTTTATTGTGAAGCAAACAACAAATAGGACAAAACAACTGAAAACTTCAGTGTGCATAACTATTCATCCCCTACAGTCAGTACTTTGTAGAGCCTCCTTTTGCGGCAATTACAGCTGCAGTCGCTTTGGATAAGTCTCTATGAGATTTCCACATTTTACCACTGGGATTTTTGCCCGTTCTTCAAAGCAAAACTGCTCCAGCTCCTTCAGGTTAGATGGTTTCCTCTGGTGAACAGCAATATTCACGTCTGACCACAGATACTCAATTTGATTAAGGTCTGGGCTGTGACTTGGCCACTCTAAAACATTTACACGTTTCCCCTTAAACCACTCGAGTGTTGCTTTAGCAGTATACTTAGGGTCATTATCTTGTTGGAAGGTGAACCTCCATCCAGTCTCAAATCACTGACAGACTGAAACAGATTTTGCTCAAAAAAATCCCTATATTTTGCATCATCCATCTTCCCCTCGACTCGGACCATTTTCCCTGTCCCTTCTGCCAAAAAACATCCCCACAGCATGATTCTGCCACCACAATGTTTCACTATGGGAATGGTGTTCTTGGGGTGATGAGCTTTGTTGGTTTGGCATTAGACATAGCATTTACCTTTGTGGGCAAAAAGTTCAATTTTGGTCTCATCTGACCACAGCACCTTCCTCCATACATCTGGGAAGTTTCCCACATGTCTTTTCGCAAAATCAAAAGGAGCCTTACAATTTTTGTGTGTAAGTAAAGGCTTTTTTCTGCCCACTCTTCCATAAAGGCCACCTCTATGGAGTGTACGGCTTATTGTGGTCGTATGGACAGATACTCCAGTCTCTGCTTGGGAACTCTGCAGCTCCTTCAGGGTTACCAATAGTCTCAGTGCTGCCTCTCTGATTAATGCCCTCCTTGCTTGGGCTGAGAGTTTTGGTGGGTGCCTTTTCTTGGCAGGTTTGTTGTGGTACCATGTTCTTTGATGGTGAAGGATTTGATGGTGCTCGTGGGGATCATCAGACATTGGGAGATTTTTTTATAACCCAACCCTGACTTGTACTTCTCAACAACTTTGTCCCTGACTTGTTTGGAGATCTCCTTGGTCTTTATGGTGTTGTTTGGAGATCTCCTTGCTCTTCATGGTGTTGTTGGTTATCTCCTTGGTCTTCATGGTGTTGTTTGGAGATCTCCTTGCTCTTCATGGTGCTTTTTGGTTAGTGGTGCCTCTTGCTAATGGTGTTGCAGCCTCTGTGACCAGAAAAGGTAAAGTGTACAGTACAGACCAAACGTTTGGACACACCTTCTCATTTAAACATTTTTCAGTATTTTCATGACTTTGAAAATTGTACATTCACACTGAAGGCATCAAAACTATGAATTGACATATGTGGAATTATACACTTAACAAAAAAGTATGAAACAACTGAAAATATGTCTTATATTCTAGGTTCTTCAAAGTAGCCACCTTTTGCTTTGATGACTGCTTTGCACACTCTTGGCATTCTCTTGATGAGCTTCAAGAGGTAGTCACCAGAAATGGTCTTCCAACAATTTTGAAGGAGTTCCCAGAGTTGCTTAGCACTTGTTGGCCCTTTTGCCTTCACTCTGCGGTCCAGCTCACCCCAAACCATCTCGATTGGGTTCAGATCTGGTGACTGTGGAGGCCAGGTCATCTGGCGTAGCACCCCATCACTCTCCTTCTTGGTCAAATAGCCTTTACACAGCCTGGAGGTGTGTTTGGGGTCATTGTCCTGTTGAAAAATAAATGATGGTCCAACTCAACGCAAGCCGGATGGAATAGCATGCCGCTGCAAGATGCTGTGGTAGCCATGCTGGTTCAGTATGCCTTCAATTTTGAATAAATCCCCAACAGTGTCACCAGCAAAGCACCCCCACACCATCACACCTCCTCTTCTATGCTTCACGGTGGGAACCAGGCGTTTAGAGTCCATCCGTTCACCTTTTCTACGTCGCACAAAGACATAGTGGTTGGAACCAAAGATCTCAAATTTGGACTCATCAGACCAAAGCACAGATTTCCACTGGTCTAATGTCCATTCCTTGTGTTCTTTAGCCCAAACAAGTCTCTTCTGCTTGTTCCCTGTCCTTAGCAGTGGTTTCCTAGCAGCTATTTTACCATGAAGGCCTGCTGCACAAAGTCTCCTCTTAACAGTTGTTGTAGAGATGTGTCTGCTGCTAGAACTCTGTGTGGCATTGACCTGGTCTCTAATCTGAGCTGCTGTTAACCTGCGATTTCAGAGGCTGGTGACTCGGATAAACTTATCCTCAGAAGCAGAAGTGACTCTTGGTCTTCCTTTCCTGGGGTGGTCCTCATGTGAGCCAGTTTCTTTGTAGCGCTTGATGGTTTTTGCAACTGCACTTGGGGACACATTCAAAGTTTGCCCAATTTTTTGGACTGACTGACCTTCATTTCTTAAAGTAATGATGGCCACTCGTTTTTCTTTACTTAGCTGCTTTTTTCTTGCCATAATACAAATTCTAACAGTCTATTCAGTAGGATTATCAGCTGTGTATCCACCTGACTTCTGCACAACACAACTGATGGTCCCAAACCCATTTATAGGGCAAGAAATCCCACTTATTAAACCTGACAGGGCACACCTGTGAAGTGAAAACCATTTCCGGTGACTACCTCTTGAAGCTCATCAAGAGAATGCCAAGAGTGTGCAAAGCCGTCATCAAAGCAAAAGGTGGCTACTTTGAAGAACCTAGAATATAAGAGATATTTTCAGTTGCTTCACACTTTTTTGTTAAGTATATAATTCCACATGTGATAATTCATAGTTTTGATGCCTTCAGTGTGAATGTACAATTTTCATAGTCATGAAAATACAGAAAAATCTTTAAATGAGAAGGTGTGTCCAAACTTTTGGTCTGTACTGTATATACTGACAGACATGTGACACTTACATTGCACATAGGTGGACGTCCGGTCACTAAGCATGGGACTTATGAAGGTAACTGCTGTCACCAGAATATTTTAGGGGCTTCATCGCAAAAGGGGTGAATACATATGCACATGCCAATTTTTAGTTATTTGATGCCATAAATTTAATTTATACCTATATTTTTCTCATTTCACCAACTTAGTCTATTTAGCGCTGATGCATCACACACATCAGATTACAAAAATATTTATACACAGGTTGTAATATAATAAAATAGGTAAAAAGCCAAAGGGGGTGGGGGGTGAATATTTTCGCAAGCCACTGTAGATAGATAAGGTAAGAGATACTGGATGTTGTAGCATCATCTATGTTATATATAATATACTGTATATATTCTCTCCATTAAAGGGGCAGTACACTAATATAGAAGAGCGTTCGCGCTTTCCTACACTGGATTACATAGACCCACACTTCATGTCTTCGGTGCGGTGGCTCAATGGCTGCGCTTATATCTGAACCCATTGGAGCTCCGGCTTCAGAATCCCATAGACCCCCTACTATGCTGAGAGGAAATATCTCAGGGGGTTATCGGCCCCCCGATTACTTCAGGCTACTTGAGCATTGACTATGGAGGGTGCGAGAATGAGTGGTTTTCTCATACATTTGCCCTATGATGTACTTTACACTTGACCCACAAGCAGGCTTTGTAGAGTCACACTAGGCCTCATTTCCATGACAACGAATCATTGCTCGGCCTTTAGTTATTAGTCTGCTGCTGCCCCGTGGTTGCTATGGGCCATTAGATATTTTTTTTTACAATAAATTGGGCCTCGCATTGAAGTGATTTACACGTGGCTGCGATGTGACGCCATTTTTCTCTCATAGAGCAACATGACGCTGTTCCCGAGCTCCGTATAAACTAGATTTAACTTATATGAGCCTCGATGGTTGAAAGAAAAAAAACAAAACACTGCGACGGTGAGGAACAGAACAGGTGGACAGCAAATATAGCAAGGAAATGTTTAATAATAATCCGGCCCTGAGGTCCCAGGGCTAATATGGAGATATGTGGTGTCGTCTGAGCTCGGAGACAGCGAGCACCTGTCAGAAGACCGAGCGTCGGGGGACTCGGCAGGGAACATCAGCTGTTTATCAAGTTGTGGTGTCAAAATGGGGCAGATACAAGTGATGGCGGCCGCCGATTACACAGAAATGTAACTGAGAATTAAAGGGGTTTTCCATTTAGGGCGAATAGATGTCATAGAGGAGAAGGGGGAATGAAAATCTTTGCTGGAGCGGTATTAAAGCCCATGTCAGTTCATCATCCAGATTTCCAAAAATTAGAAAGAACGGAAAAAAAATGGCCCCTTTAACACCTGAGTAGTGGAACTAATGTGTAAAAATGTAAAATGTGTAAAAAAACGCAAAAAAAATATTGTAAAAAATATATATAAAAAAAAAATCAACAAATACGTATATAAGTGTTAAACACCATCTACAAAAAAAAATCTAAAAATGAATAATAATATAAAAAAAAATATTTGGCATCACAAGCGATCCAATCTAATAAAATCTAAAATATGCATCCTATACATTGAACGTTAAAATGGGAAAAAAAATAATCATATTAACTTTTTTTTTTTTTCGGTCTGATAATCTCCCCTATAAATTGGAATAAAAATAGATCAAAAAGTCAAATGTACCCCAAAATGGTACCAATAAAAACACACACAAAAAAAAGCTCCATTGACTGAAAATAATTTAAAAAAAAATGATTTTATGGCTCTTAAAAAAATGTTTTATTTTTTTTGCAATTTTTTTTTAAATCGTAAAATGTAAAACAAAGAACTATATATATTTGGTACTGACCCATAGAAAAAAAAGTTACCAAGTAATTTTTACCGCAGATTGTAAGTTGTATGAACCCCCAAAAAATGGCAGAATTCCTATTTTTTTTTTATTTTTCAGTTCCATCCCACTTGCAATTTTTTGGGGATTTTGAAAAAGAAAAATCAAGCCCTCGTAGAACTTCATGCACCAGCAAAGCTTCTAAGCCACATGTAGGCGCACCACTTGTAAGTTTTTCTTTTAAGTGGTGAAAAAAATTTCAGAACTACTTAAAATAAAAAAAAATTGGTGTGTGCTGCCATTTTCTAACACTTGTAACCTTTTTATTTTTCCGTTGGCGGAGCTGTGTGAGGGCTTGTTTTTTTTTACGTGCCGAGTTGACATATTTTTCGGTACAAGGGATGATGATCGATTTTTATTGTATTTTTGGCGAGAGGTGTAGCGACCAAAAAATATCAAACATCAATATTGACTTTTTTTTCTTAACTTTTTGAGGTTTACTGTATGGGATAAATAATGTTATATTTTGATATATGGAACTTTTGCAGATGCAGTGATACCAAATATGTTTATTATTACACAGAGGATTGTCTAGGTTACTTACAACTAAATCCAGTCTCAACAATCCTCTGTGAGCTAAACTGATACGTTTTCCCTGTTCTAATACATTGTAACAAAACCCGGCCAACAAGAGAGATTTGTCCTGTTGATGACTGGAAACAATTGTAACAAATCCTCAGCTGTGAGAGAAGTGTTAGGACAGGATAGAATTTCAGAAACAAGAATGTTTCCGTTCACTGACAGCAAGCAGAAGCCTGAAAACCGCAAAGAATAGAAATGTAAAGTCTGTTAGACAGTTTAGGCGCGGCCTTTCCATAGTGCGTGCATGGCTGGCGCAGAGTCAGGAGGCTGCGGCACAGCAGGTTGTCAGCGGATCGCTCTGATAAGAATTCCTGTCGCTCCCGGGGATAAATCCTGACTCAGCGAGCCGTAATCTACCGGCGATGGAGCCGCCGCGTTTCGCAATCCTGACACTTTGCAGGGACGTCACTTTGCCCTCTTAAAATATTTACATAAAGTCGCCCGTGGTCTCAACAGGCCCCCCGCATCTCTGTAAATAGCGAGGATGAACAGCTGCACCAGACGCCGCCTGGACTGCATCCAACGGGTGGCTGACAACAGAGAGAACCTGCGAGCTCAGAAGTGTCTACATCAGTGTCTCGGATCTATCCTGGGCCAAGAAGACATTATTGATCATCTCAAGATCTCTGCTTGCTGTCAGTGAACTAAGATATTCCTGAGGCTGAAAACCTGCAAATATCCCGGCCATTTACCCCTCAGTGCAGCGGTCAGACTGCAGCACCTACGTAGAGTCCATAGGGGAGCCCTTAACCGCCCACCCCTCCTCGGTGGTGGGGTAGTGTTGGGTTGCCGTTGTATCTGAAGAATACCCTCCAGGTCTGGAACATACATAAGCCTAATATATCAGTGTTTTTATAGATATGCTTGGAAGATCACATGTTCAAAAAAAAAAAAAAGTTTAATAAAGATTTAAAAAGTTTTTAACAAAAGAAAGTTTTGAAAAAGTTATTTTTTTTTTTTGTCTTATTTTATGGGGAAAAAAAAATCTGAAAGTGATTTGTAGGTTGAATGTGTAATAACCGGTACAAAAAAATAAAAAAAAGTTATTTATCCCACAAAAATAGAAATCACCACCAGAACTGCTGTTTTTAGTTAAAAAGTTAATACTTAGGTACCTCAAAATAAAAAAACAAACAAAAAAACAAAACAACTAAAAGTCCCCATAAGGCAACATGAAAAGGAAGTTGTAGAAGTTGGATTGAAGGGACACAAAAGGTGCAAAAAAAAGGAGTAAACCATAAAAAAATGATAGAAATCTAATATTGCCCTGATCATAACGACCCAAAGAATAAAGTTATTGTTTGTTCCATGTGGTGAATGATGAAAAAAAAAAAAAAACACGACAATGAATGGTGGAATTGTTTTTTTTTCATAGACCCCCCCCCCAAAAAAAAAGGCTGAAAGGAAAAATTTAACCTGTTCATCAAAAAACAAGACTTTATACGGCACTATGCGGACCCCAAAAAATAATAAAAAGAAGTTATGGCTCTATGAAGAAGGAGAGGAAAAAAATTAAATAGTTGCAGTGTGTGGGAAGGGGGATAAAGGACAAGGGCATTTTTAGTTTTCGGGCTTTGATTCAGATCAAGCTCTCCCGTTTAAGTCAATGGGTCCATGAAAAATAAACAGACGCCATCAGTCTCACCCCCGAGGGGTTTTTCCTACTGCTGACTGGGCGATTTTCCATTATTTCGCATTCATTTCTTCCTTACCCTCTGCCAGGGACCAACTTTTTTTTATTGATCTGTCGACATCCATGGGACAATTTGTAGTTTTGAATGCAATCATTACTTTTACCGGAAAAGTGCGGTCAAATTGTTAAAAAAAACAACAATTCCCATCATTGTTTTGGGGGGTTTCGTTTTTTACAATAACACGATGCCAAACTTGGAAAACTCTTTTTATTTTACCCTTCTTTAAAAATTCAGATGTTTGTAAAAACTTTTATTTCGTCGCCATTTTGTGAAATCCGTAACTTTTCCGTTGATGCAGGACTTTTTTTTTTTTTTTGAGTGGCCAGTTGATGTTTTCAGTGACACTAATTTTGGTGAACAAAGTTTTTCATCGCTTTTTGTTGCATTTTGTGTGATTCCTTGATGTTCTTGAGTAAAACAATTTGATATTTTCACGGATTGGAAATTTACGGGTACGGCGATACCGAACAAGCTTAACTTTTTAAATTTCTTTAATTTTTGTATTTAAACATTCATGGTGTTTTTTTTAAAAAAAATATTCTTTAAAAATGTCTTTTTTAGGGAATTATGATCCCGCGATCACTTGTAATATAAACTGTGAATAAAAAATCTTGCCGCCAGCCTGTAGCTGGGCTTCATCGGAGTGCTACAATGATGGCGACTGTCACACACGCAAGATTTTCCATTCGAGGGTCTTCGAATGTTGGGTGACACCGCATCCTTTCACAGCTGAGGGTTTGCTACAACAGCTTCCATCTTGGTTATCACAGGTGGATAAAATGACTCCTTTTTTCGTATAATGGTTAGACGGCGCGGCGGTTGTATGCTGACGTGTAAATTCTTGCATTCCTGTGGTGCGGCCGAAAGTGAAGACTTGTACGTCGTCACACCCTTATTTGTGCTGAGGGCTCCTGGTATAATCAGATACAGATCATTATTTCATAATTATCTAGAACAAAGTCCACGACCTCAGCGCCGAGTCCGGGCACCAGAGCAAACACATAGCGTGCACTTTGCTGTCGCCATCACTGAGCGTGGCAGTCACTTTGGCAAAGGGCAAAACCACAAAAATTTAGAGCCACGAGGACCTGAGAGACGGGGGTGAGAAAGGAGTCATAGGAGGAACCAGAGAGACCTCCAGTCCAAAAAAAAGGTGAGGGGCAGATGATGGAGTCATCAATCCAGAAGAAGAGATGTTTGTCATCCAGCTTCTCCCTTCTCCAAATCTTTCCAGCCTCGCTACTAGTAATCTCCCATTTTTGACGAGAGGACAAACCCAAAAGTTTCCGTGGACAAATCTCTCGATCTACTTGCTCTCCAGACTGTACCCGTGTCTGGCCAGTATCATGGGAGCTGCCTTTCTCCTATTTTTTTTTGCAGGACAGATTTTTATCCCCTGAAATTAAAAAAAAACACCTAAGTTTGCTATTCAACACAGCAAGCAGAGATATTGGAAAAAAAATCCAAAAGGAGCCGATGCAAGAAAAATATTGGAACCTTGTGTGATTTTTTTTCAAAGTCAAGAAAACCCATTTAGTGCATGTTCACATGGAGTTTTTGACCTGGAATTTGGAGCAGATTTTACTCCAAAATCCACATAGAGAAACGCTTCCAAAACTCTTTAAATAACCTTCCTTTTGATTTCAACGGTAAAACCTCGCTGCGGTTTTTTTTGTTCTAAAAGGTTTTTAAAACCTCAAAAGAAACTCTAACAAAAGCGTCAGGTCTCAAAACTTCAATTAAAAACAGCACGATGAGCTTTCAAAAATACTTTTTTCTGCCTCAAAAATCTCTGTGTGAACATGACGCGCCCCTGGGCCTGAGTCGCGCAGCGTTGCGCACGCGGGAGCCTACCCGGAGCCGGATCTGATAGGGGTAGTAGTCTCGTGGCGGTGACCCGGTCCGTGCCCAGGGAGTCAAGCTGAGTGGCAGAGTTTAGCAGAAGATGGTACGGTGTTCGACTACGCCACCCGTTGAATGCGGCTATGAGGCCGCCGCTGCAGGGCAGACCGCTGAGGCCGGTGGTACGATTGTGCAGCGTAGATGGTATAACCCCCAACGGGAGGGGTATGGCCTCAGGGCAGCCGACGTGTTTGAAGGGGGTAGCAGAATAGCATGCAGGTAGCAGGAACCACTCAGAGACGGTGCGGTGTAGTTCAGGGTCTTTACTGATGACAAAGGTAGACCCTCCCGGAGTACTGGCTAGCGATCGGGGCCTGGTCAGTCCGTGAGCAGATGGGATCTCCCCTGGCCAGGCGGAGTTGTAGGCCTCCCCAACTAATTGTACTCTTCTGGCTACCTTGCTAGAGGCGGGTAAAAGTAGCCCACGTCCCTGAGTGTACCGTGTGGTGCTCACCCGTATGGCCGGTGACTCGGGGCCTTCTGGTAGCTTCCGCTCCACGACGGCGGTGCTGGTCCCTTGCGTGTGACCGTGCCTTCGGGTTTCTTGGCCAGAGGACCTGAAATCCCCTGCCGGTCGGTTTCTGCTGCTGGGTAAGGATTAGTCCCCACAGCCTCGGACTCCGGGTCCGGTGAGAACTCTTCAATCAGGGCGAGCTCTACAGCTTCCAGCCCCTGACTCCTTTTAGCACTGCTCCCACTGAGCTCCTGATCTTTCTTTCCTATAGCTGCTCCTCTCCAGACCAGACTATGTCTCTGTCTGGGACTCTTCTTCTTCTCTTTTCTCTCTAACCCTGCCTCAGCCCCAGTCTTATATAGGGGAAGTTCTTCCCCTCCCAGGACTGGGCAGGAGGTGTGGCATGCATAGGATTCCTGGCCAGGAGACCTCCCACCTGCTCTCAGACGTAATATTGCTATTACTGTGGAAACCAGACCCCTGGGGTGCCACATTCCCCCCTAGTGAAATTTAGTACTCCGGGACTAAACATACTTTTGTAAACATAACAAGTTATAAACAGAAACAGTACAATAAAGAAAAACACATTAGGATGGTCACGGCGTGTCCGCAACCGGGTGCAGTTTTTGAAGAAAACAAGGGTGTCCATTCCACCAAAGAACAGGGAGCCGTAACCAGGTAGGGGTCTGTCCTGCCCCGAGTCTTTAACAGTCTTTAGTCCGTTCCTGGGTTACGCTCCAAACATATGTAGAAAGGATTCCGGATAATCCATAAACGACACCTATAAAATAACTAGAAATACACAATTATTCACAAGCAACAATAAACAGGTAAATACAAATAAAACAGTTTGAGCACTTTAAATCCTCCAACGTACGGGCAACTGGCCTCTAGTGACCCTAGTAGACCTACGGAGCTGACTGACTGGTCCTGAGTTACAGGGTGTAGGGGCTGTCAAAGGTAAACTGGGCAGCTGTCTACGAGCTCTTTGGCTCACTAGGGGCACGGCAGGCTCACTATAAGCAGAGGGTTGATCCTCCTGGTCTGCTTGTGTGGGGTCTTCTGCCTCCTGGACCGGCTGCTCTTCCAGCTCTACCTGTTTCTCCGTAGGTACTTGAGATGCTGGTTGGAGGAAGGTGAGGACGGGTACCACAACAGCGCCATTGACTTGAGTCCAAGACCGAGGGAAGTCTCCGAGCACAGTACTGACCATATCTTCCCTTTCCTCTGCGGGTCGAGGGTCTTCCTGTTCTTCTTCAGGGTTCCGTAGCTGTTCGGGACACTTCTTCAGGTGATCTCGGGATACAATGGCTGTGGTTTCTCCTCCATCCTTACTGATTGTGCAGACTTTCGGGTTCTCATGGCTTGAGGGCAGTACGGTGTACGGGTCCTTCTCCCACTGGTCGTCCAACTTGTGGAGCCGTCTCTTCCTCTTCAAGACCTGCTCTCCAGGTACCAGGGGAACAGCGGGAGCATACTGGTTGTAAGTCTTCTCCTGTCTTTCTCTAGCTTGACAGAGACTTCGCTCCACGCTCTCCTGTACTTTCCGGTACTGCTGCTGCCTCTCTGTGTCCCAGTCTGCTTCTGGTGAAGTGTCCTCGGGTGTCAGGACTCCCATATCCAGGTCAACAGGCAGCTTACCAGGTCTTGCTCTCATTAGGTAAGCCGGGGTACAGTTGGTAGAACCTACAGGGATGTGGTTGTATAGGTCCACCAGATCAGGCAGTTTCTCAGGCCACAGACTGCGTTCTTCCAGGGGCAATGTTTTCAAAAGGTCTATCACCACCTGGTTCATTTTCTCGCAGAGTCCATTGGTTTGTGGATGATAGGGTGTTGTTCTTATCTTCCGGCAGCCATACAGAGTGCAGAACTCCTGGAAGACCTCCGCTTCAAAGGCAGGTCCCTGGTCCGTCAGCACCTGCTCTGGGTATCCGTGTGGACGGCAGAAGTGCTGCTGGAAGGCTCTAGCTGCTGTTTGAGCCGTTAAGTCCTTGACGGGGACGACAACCAAGAACCGGGAGTAGTGATCCACGATGGTTAACGCATAGACGTAGCCACTTCTGCTGGGGGTCAGTTTTACATGATCCAAGGCTACCAGTTCCAACGGCTGCTTGGTGACGATGGACTGCAGGGGAGTCTTCTGGCTAGCACGGTCCTTCCTTCTTAGGTTACATGGGCCACAGTCTCTGCACCACCTCTCGATGGTTCCTCTCATGCCTACCCAATGGAACCGCCCGCGCAGCAGGAACTCCAGCTTCTTCCATCCGAAGTGCCCAGCTCCGTTGTGGTATGCCTCCAGTACCATAGCCGCGTCTCTTCTTGGCACCACTACTTGCCAGATCAGTTCATGCGTCCGGGAGTTAACCATTCTGCGGCACAACTTCCCCTTGTAAAGGAACAGTCGACTCTTCTCAACCCACAGTTGCTTGGCCTCCTCCGGAGCGTCTGGGTCAAGGCGGGCATCTGGCTGAGTCAGCATCTCCTTCACCAGTCGGACGGCGGGGTCACTGTCTTGCGTTTCCGCCCAGTTGTAATGAGGTAAGGGGTTGAACGTAGCAGATTGCTTACCCCTTACACGGTGGGAATACTGGATAGTCCCATGATGGTGGAACGCGGGGAGTTCAACTTCTTCCAGTTCCTCTGGATCTTCCCCTACGTCCGGTAGGTTTGGCATTCTGGACAAGGCATCCGCGTTGGTATTGGAGCGTCCCGCCCGGTATTTGATCGTGAACTCATAGTTGGACAGGCGGGCCATCCATCTCTGCTCCAGGGCACCGAGTCTTGCCGTATCCAGGTGTGTCAACGGGTTGTTATCCGTGTACACGGTGAACCGGGAAGAGGCAAGGTAGTGCCTAAAGCGTTCGGTGACTGCCCACACCACTGCCAGGAACTCTAGCTTGAATGAGCTGTAATTCTCAGGGTTTCTTTCGGTGGGTCGCAGTTTTCGGCTGGCGTAAGCAATTACCCGTTCTTTCCCCTGCTGGATCTGGGACAGTACGGCTCCTAGCCCGACGTTACTTGCGTCGGTGTAGAGGATAAAGGGCTGGCTGTAATCAGGGTATGCCAGGATTTCATTCCCCGTGAGGGCCATCTTCAGCTGGCGGAAGGACTCTTCTTCCAGCTTCTCCCATCTGAAGGGTGGCTTCTGGTTCTTGGCCTTCCTGGACTGGCCTATCAGGAGGTCCTGCATAGGAGCTGCCTTTTTGGTGAAACCGGGAATGAATCTTCGGTAGTAGCCTACCAACCCGAGGAACTGCCGCACTTCCTTTACGCTGGAGGGGCTTGGCCATTCCTTAATTGCGGTGATCTTATCAGGGTCGGGAGCCACTCCGTCAGCACTCACCACGTGTCCCAGGTACTGCACCTTTGGTTTCAGGAGGTGACACTTGGAGGGTTTCACCTTTAGGCCGTAGTTTGCCAGGGCTTCGAACACTTCTGCCAGGTGTTTCAGGTGGTCCTCGTAGGTCTTGGAGTAGACGATGACATCGTCCAGGTATAACAGGACCGTCTCGAAGTTTCGGTGTCCCAGACAGCATTCCATCAATCGTTGGAAGGTTCCTGGTGCGTTGCAGAGTCCGAACGGCATGCAGGTAAACTCGCTAAGTCCCATCGGGGTGGTGAATGCGGTCTTCTCCCGGTCCGCCTCTGCTACAGGAACCTGCCAGTACCCGCTAGTGAGATCCAAAGTGGAGAAGAAGTTAGCAGATTTTAAAGCAGCCAAAGACTCCTCTATCCTTGGTAAGGGGTACGCATCTTTGTGTGTGATACGGTTGATTTTCCGGTAATCTACACACATTCTCATGGTGTTGTCCTTCCTTTTAACCAAGACTAGTGGAGCTGCCCAGGGGCTACAGCTATCCCTGATTACTCCAGCCTCCTTCATGTCTCTAAGCATCCCCTTGGCGTGTTGGTAGTGTGCAGGGGGTACGGGTCGGTATCTCTCCTTTATGGGAGGATGGTCTCCCGTGGGGATGTGGTGTTCTACCCCCTTTACTCGCCCGAAGTCTAACGGGTGTTTACTAAACACTCTCTCGTACTCTTGAACCACCCGATAGACTCCCTGTTTCTGGTGTGAGGGAGTGGAGTCAGTTCCCAAATGTAGTTGCTGACACCAGTCCTCCATTGGTTTCTTAGAGCCGTTACCTTCCTCTGGGTGAGATGGAGGCAAGGGTTCCACTGACTGTACAGAATTTTGGTCGATGGTATACAATTTGGCTAGCGTGGCATACCGGGGCAGGTATACTTCCCTCTTCCCGATATTTATTATGCGAACGGGCACCCTCCCATGGCGTACATCAACCACCCCCCGTGCCGTCAAAATGGTGGGCCTACTGTCTGAGTAGACTGGTTCTACCATTGCCTGGTAATCTCTACCTCTCAGACCAATAGCTGCCCGGCACCAAATCATCATTTCACTTTTCGGGGGCATGGCAATAGGGAAAGGGTCACACATTCTCACGCTTCCTATCTCACCACCGGAGAGTTCCACCTGTTGCCGCCGCATCAGTGCCCGGATCTCTTTTTGGAGCACTCGCTGCTGGCCGGAGCTGGCGTTCTTGGCAACCTGCTGTAAAATGAAAATCACCTCTGCAAGACAATTTTCAATCACATTAGTTCCTAGAGTTATCTTTGGGTGACTCTCGCGCTTGTCAATGTCTACAATGATCAGTCCCTGTGCTGCCAGTTCGACTCTACCGATTTTAATGGTCATCTCTTTAAATCCGATCTGTGGCACGGGCTGACCATTGCTGGCAATGATACTCAAGTCGTCATCAGGGTAGCGGGTTATATCCGAGTCATTCCAGTACTGCTTGAAGAGCACGTACGGGATGGTGGTGACCTGTGACCTGGTGTCAAGTAGGGCACTCATAGGAATGCCATCCAGTACCACAGGCAAGACTGGACGTCCTCCCACGTATTTGTCACGCCAGTTCGATGGGCCTGGTGATCTTATTCCTAGGGGTTGGCCCTCTACCCCAGGTTGTGCCAGTTTAAAGGACAGTACCTTGCCATATGTCCGGGTTGATTGCAGCGGCGGCAGATGGGTTGTCCGTCCTCGTTGTATCGGTCGCTGGGTCTTCCTCTGGCCGGTGGGGTCCTCCTTGGTCGACGCCACGGGATGTCCTCCGGTCCGGATGCCAGCTGGATCTTCCCTGGAGCAGAAACCTGTAAAGACTGCACAGTTCGGGTTAGCGCAGCAACGCTTTTAGCTAGCTCTTGGACCTGATGGTGCAAGTCTGGAGCCGGGTCATTGTTCAAAGCCTGCGCGTCAGCTCCCACAGGCCCTGCCGACAAGGGCGCCGCCTCCTGGTGGTAAGCGGTAGTAGGGCGCCTGTGGGTCACCACGCCACCCTGTGCCGGTTCTCGGAGCACCCGGATGGCTCTGTCCTTGAACTGTGCAAAGTCCAGATGAGGATCCTGTAAGGCCATTGCCCGCAACTGGGTTCGGTGGGCATTGCAATATAGTCCCTCTATAAATTGTTCGGCCAACAGCCTGTCCTCGTTTCCCACGCCGTCAGGGTCGGTCTGCTTAATGGCTCTCAGGGCCTCTTGTAGGTTTAGTGCATAGTCCCTTATATTCTCATGTGCTCGCTGTTTGCACTCGTAGAATCTAAGCTTAATCTCGGCTGAGGTGCGGGTATCAAAGGTGTCCTTCAGCCGGGTTAATATCCCTGCGACAGTCCTCCTCCCAGGTGGCCAGGACTTTACCTCCCTTTGGGCTGCCCCGGTTAGTTGGGCCACCAGGATGCTCACTTTTTGCTCTTCTGTGAGGGGGTACACCTGGAAGAGGCTATCCAGCTTTTCTCTAAAGTCATTCAAGGTATGTGACTCCCCTGAGTACTGGGGTAGCCAGGCTGCCCCCGGGATATAGGGCATGGTGAAAGGCATGACCGCAGCAGCGGCGGCGCTGGCTGTGGCAGTGAAGCTCTCCTCCGTATCCGACATCCTCCTCCCCCTTAGTGGACCGTGGCCTACCTTGCGATGATCCTCTTCCATAGGCCGCGGTTCCGCAGTGGATCGTCAGGGTTGAGGACCTTCCGTCGCGCTCCTGTGACGTCGGCATCTGCTGGGCTCCTTCCAGGACCTTACGCAACATCCTGACGTGAGGCGGGGCTTCAGTTCTCGTGCGCTTTCAGAGTCCACGCCCCTCTTCTTCCCGCGCGGCGTCTTCAAGATGGCGTCCAACGGCGGGAAAACTCCACGGATGGCGGGAAGAAGGCAGAAGATGGCGCCGGATGGCGGGAAAACTTCACGGATGGCGGGAAGAAGGCAGAAGATGGCGCCGGATGGCGGGAATCTTCACCACAGGTAAGTTTAACAGTCTTCTTTCAGGCACGCAGTACCCGGTGGTTGCGGGCACGGAATCCTGCCGACTACGCCAAAGTTGACGCGCCCCTGGGCCTGAGTCGCGCAGCGTTGCACACGCGGGAGCCTACCCGGAGCCGGATCTGATAGGGGTAGTAGTCTCGTGGCGGTGACCCGGTCCGTGCCCAGGGAGTCAAGCTGAGTGGCAGAGTTTAGCAGAAGATGGTACGGTGTTCGACTACGCCACCCGTTGAATGCGGCTATGAGGCCGCCGCTGCAGTGCAGACCGCTGAGGCCGGTGGTACGATTGTGCAGCGTAGATGGTATAACCCCCAACGGGAGGGGTATGGCCTCAGGGCAGCCGACGTGTTTGAAGGGGGTAGCAGAATAGCATGCAGGTAGCAGGAACTACTCAGAGACGGTGCGGTGTAGTTCAGGGTCTTTACTGATGACAAAGGTAGACCCTCCCGGAGTACTGGCTAGCGATCGGGGCCTGGTCAGTCCGTGAGCAGATGGGATCTCCCCTGGCCAGGCGGAGTTGTAGGCCTCCCCAACTAATTGTACTCTTCTGGCTACCTTGCTAGAGGCGGGTAAAAGTAGCCCACGTCCCTGAGTGTACCGTGTGGTGCTCACCCGTATGGCCGGTGACTCGGGGCCTTCTGGTAGCTTCCGCTCCACGACGGCGGTGCTGGTCCCTTGCGTGTGACCGTGCCTTCGGGTTTCTTGGCCAGAGGACCTGAAATCCCCTGCCGGTCGGTTTCTGCTGCTGGGTAAGGATTAGTCCCCACAGCCTCGGACTCTGGGTCCGGTGAGAACTCTTCAATCAGGGCGAGCTCTACAGCTTCCAGCCCCTGACTCCTTTTAGCACTGCTCCCACTGAGCTCCTGATCTTTCTTTCCTATAGCTGCTCCTCTCCAGACCAGACTATGTCTCTGTCTGGGACTCTTCTTCTCCTCTTTTCTCTCTAACCCTGCCTCAGCCCCAGTCTTATATAGGGGAAGTTCTTCCCCTCCCAGGACTGGGCAGGAGGTGTGGCATGCATAGGATTCCTGGCCAGGAGACCTCCCACCTGCTCTCAGACGTAATATTGCTATTACTGTGGAAACCAGACCCCTGGGGTGCCACAAACATATCCAAACAAATCCCAAAGAGAATCTGTCACGATACGTCCGCGATGCGATTTTACCGCGTTCACGAAAAAATTTTTAAAAAAATTTCGGCATGGATTTTTTGTAGCGGATTCTGCTCAAAAATCCACATAAACTGCAGAAAATCCTCTTTTAAAAATCTTCTTATTTATTTCAACGGGTAAGTCATACCGCTGTTAACTCTTTCCTGTTTTTATCTTCTTTTCCCGGCCTTGTTTTACATATCTGTCATATGGGATAACTCTGGGGCTTCCAAATATCCCAGTGATTCTGAGATTGCATTTAGGTCGATGTGATTGGGGAATATTTATGAATTTATATCTCAATTTTGATGAAAATGTTGACTTTTTTTTTTAATTATTTAATAATTATTTTATTTTTCAATTTTAAACTTTTTTTTTTATAGTGAATACAAAAAACATTTCCCGCACATCTCTTTAAACGTCCTTTTATTTTCTGAGGATATTAAAAAAGGGTTAAAATTTTAGCAGAAAATTTTTGTATTTTTTTTTATCAATGCAAATTTACAAAACCTATTTTTTTTTTTTTTTTAAGGATCGCTTCACTTTTGAAGTGATTCAGAACTCTAGTCACCCAGAGTGAATGCAGGCTTTGATCAGAAGACAGGACAACCCCTTTAAGTAAGGAAATCCTCTTGACGTACGCTTTACCATTGCCCATAGGTCCCTTCCCAAGACAAGTCCAGCAATAGCCAGTCTGTTCCTGAGAAATCAGCATATAAATTATATGCAAATGAGGCTGAAGTGCTTTTGGTGCCTGGAAGCACTTCCCAAGTTTCTGCCACACCGGCTCAGTTCCTTGCACAAGTCCCCTGCCTTCTGCTTGACTGTCAGCTGTTTTACAAGCAGAAGGCAGCAGAATAGAGCCAGAGTGACAGAGGCTTGGGAAGTGCTTTCGTGCACCAAAAGCACTTCAGCCTCATTTGCATATTCATTAAAACGCTCAATAACAGAGGGAATGTAAAGGTAACTCATGATCTGGACTCAATGTTACTATTTTTGCACAATTAAAAAAAAAGTCACTTGCTCAGGCGCCGTGCACCGAGAGCGGAAGCTTCGTTTTTAGTTTCTCGTCGCCCTACAAGGGCTCGTCTATTTGTGGGATGAATCTGATGCTTGTAATTTGGAGGGGGTGATAGGAGGAGAATAATAAGCAGAGCTTTCTGGGATGGGAAAGTTCCATCTGTCCAAAAAAAAAATACAATTATTTATCTGATGCTCTGAAAAAGAAAAAAAAAAGCCGGATTTGTAGTTTTTTGGTCATCAAATCTCTAAAAAAACAAAACAAAAAAAACTACAGCTCATCCTGAAAAAAACAAAACCTTATGTCAGAGGGAAAAAACAAAAAAAAGTTATGGCTCCTGGAAGAAAAAGGGCAAAAGAAAAAAATATATAGCTGCAGGCAGTAAAGGGTTAACATCGCCTCTGCTGCACATAATAGTGTGTGGTTAGCCGCATGTGGTTGTCAGAAGGCTGCAGGGGGCGCTGAGCGCCGGGGGCAGGAAGGTGAGCAGCCCCCCTCCTCTCAGCCACCCATTTCCCGCTCTCATCCCAGCCAGTGACAGCTTTAAGCCCCGCCTCCTACTCACCTGACCACCTGACCTCAACACTAGCTTTCACTTTGGCCACACCCTCTCCCGCGCATTGCATCATGGTCGTAGTAGTCCATCGCTGTTTGGGCAAACTCAGGTGGAAGCGCCGCCCAGACTACAACTCCCACAAGTCATCAGCGCTCTAACCTGTGAGCGTCCATCCAGGAGAGCAGAGCTGATGGCACATAGCAGCACAGGAAGGAGCGGGTG
Organism: Phyllobates terribilis; assembly: GCF_046119375.1. Lineage (NCBI taxonomy): Eukaryota > Metazoa > Chordata > Amphibia > Anura > Dendrobatidae > Phyllobates > Phyllobates terribilis. Next base: position 945,956,938 of record NW_027362762.1, read on the forward strand.
AGTGTGAGGAGCTGTGCTCGCCCCCTGCAGACCCTGTCATTCCTCCTCCTCCTGCTGCCTCTGTCTGACAACCTCTTATCCTCCATTAGCCTTTCTGTTATGCTGTAATAGGTGGTCACACACCCTGCACAGAGGATGGGACACAAGTGTCTGATCGCTGGGGTCACATCATAGGAACCCCCCCCCCAGGGATGACAGAATGGGGGTCCATGCAACCTGAGTGAATGAGGCGGATAACTGAGCACATGCACCACCTCCAATCTTTCATAGAGGGCTGAAAAGACTCTGTGCTCATAATGGAAGTGCGACCCCCAGTGATAAAGTGGCCAGACACCTCACTAACTGCAGATCTATACATCCACCACTAGAGGGAGCTCACTACATACTGATTTATACAGCCAACACTAGAGGGAGCTCACTACATACTGATTTATACATCCACCACTAGAGGGAGCTCACTACATACTGATTTATACAGCAACGACTAGAAGGAGCTCACTACATACAGATATATACAGTCACCACTAGAGGGAGCTCACTACATACAGATTTATACAGCCACCACTAGAGAGAGCTCACTACATACAGATTTATACAGCCACCACTAGGGGGAGCTCACTACATACAGATTTATACAGCCACCACTAGGGGGAGCTCACTACATACAGATTTATACAGCCACCACTAGGGGGAGCTCACTACATACAGATTTATACAGCCATCACTAGAGGGAGCTCACTACATACAGATTTATACAGCCACCACTAGGGGGAGCTCACTACATACAGATTTATACAGCCACCACTAGGGGGAGCTCACTACATACAGATTTATACAGCCACCACTAGGGGGAGCTCACTACATACAGATTTATACAGCCACCACTAGAGAGAGCTCACTACATACAGATTTATACAGCCACCACTAGGGGGAGTTCACTACATACAGATTATACACCCACCACTAGGGGGAGCTCACTACATACAGATTTATACAGCCAACACTAGAGGGAGCTCACTACATACTGATTTATACAGCCAACACTAGAGGGAGCTCACTACATACTGATTTATACATCCACCACTAGAGGGAGCTCACTACATACTGATTTATACAGCAACGACTAGAAGGAGCTCACTACATATAGATATATACAGTCACCACTAGAGGCGGCTCGCTACATATAGATTTATACAGCCACCACTAGAGAAAGCTCACTACATACAGATTTATACAGCCACCACTAGGGGGAGCTCACTACATACAGATTTATACAGCCACCACTAGAGGGAGCTCACTACATACAGATTTATACAGCCACCACTAGGGGGAGCTCACTACATACAGATTTATACAGCCATCACTAGAGGGAGCTCACTACATACAGATTTATACAGCCACCACTAGGGGGAGCTCACTACATACAGATTTATACAGCCACCACTAGGGGGAGCTCACTACATACAGATTTATACAGCCACCACTAGGGGGAGCTCACTACATACAGATTTATACAGCCACCACTAGAGAGAGCTCACTACATACAGATTTATACAGCCACCACTAGGGGGAGTTCACTACATACAGATTATACACCCACCACTAGGGGGAGCTCACTACATACAGATTTATACAGCCACCACTAGAGGGAGCTCACTACATACAGATATATACAGTCACCACTAGAGGCGGCTCGCTACATACAGATATATACAGTCACCACTAGAGGGAGCTCAATACATACAGATTTATACAGCCACCACTAGAGAGAGCTCACTACATACAGATTTATACAGCCACCACTAGGGGGAGCTCACTACATACAGATTTATACAGCCACCACTAGAGGGAGCTCACTACATACAGATTTATACAGCCACCACTAGGGGGAGCTCACTACATACAGATTTATACAGCCATCACTAGAGGGAGCTCACTACATACAGATTTATGCAGCCACCACTAGGGGGAGCTCACTACATACAGATTTATACAGCCACCACTAGGGGGAGCTCACTACATACAGATTTATACAGCCACCACTAGGGGGAGCTCACTACATACAGATTTATACAGCCACCACTAGAGAGAGCTCACTACATACAGATTTATACAGCCACCACTAGGGGGAGTTCACTACATACAGATTATACACCCACCACTAGGGGGAGCTCACTACATACAGATTTATACAGCCACCACTAGAGGGAGCTCACTACATACAGATCTATACAGCCACCACTAGAGGGAGCTCACTACATACAGATTTATACAGCCACCACTAGGGGGAGCTCACTACATACAGATTTATATATCCACCACTAGAGGGAGCTCACTATAGCTTTATACATCCACCACTAGAGGGAGCTCATTACATACAGATTATACAGCCACAACTAGGGGGAGTTCACTACATACAGATTATACAGCCACCACTAGGGGGAGTTCACTACATACAGATTATACAGCCACCACTAGGGGGAGCTCACTACATACAGATTTATACAGCCACCACTAGAGAGAGCTCACTACATACAGATTTATACAGCCACCACTAGAGAGAGCTCACTACATACAGATTTATACAGTCACCACTAGAGGGAGCTCACTACATACAGATTTATACAGCCACCACTAGAGGGAGCTCACTACATACAGATTTATACAGCCACCACTAGGGGGAGCTCACTACATACAGATTTATACAGCCACCACTAGGGGGAGCTCACTACATACAGATTTATATATCCACCACTAGAGGGAGCTCACTACATATAGCTTTATACATCCACCACTAGAGGGAGCTCATTACATACAGATTATACAGCCACCACTAGGGGGAGTTCACTACATACAGATTATACAGCCACCACTAGGGGGAGCTCACTACATACAGATTTATACAGCCACCACTAGAGAGAGCTCACTACATACAGATTATACAGTCACCACTAGAGGGAGCTCACTACATACAGATTTATACAGCCACCACTAGAGGGAGCTCACTACATACAGATTAAGCCGCCAACTCTAGAGATCTCACTACATACAGATTTATACACCCACCACTAGGTGGAGCTCACTACATACAGATTTATACAGCCACCACTAGAGGGAGCTCACTACATATAGATTTATACAGCCATCACTAGGGGGAGCTCACTACATATAGATTTATACAGCCACCACTAGGGGGAGCTCACTACATATAGATCTATACAGCCAGCACTAGGGGGAGCTCACTACATACAGATTATACAGCCACCACTAGAGAGAGCTCACTACATATAGATCTATACAGCCAGCACTAGGGGGAGCTCACTACATATAGATTTATACAGCCACCACTAGGGGGAGCTCACTACATATAGATCTATACAGCCACCACTAGAGGGAGCTCACTACATATAGATTTATACAGCCACCACTAGAGGGAGCTCACTACATATAGATCTATACAGCCAGCACTAGGGGGAGCTCACTACATATAGATTTATACAGCCACCACTAGGGGGAGCTCACTACATATAGATCTATACAGCCACCACTAGAGGGAGCTCACTACATACAGATTTATATAGCCACCACTAGAGGGAGCTCACTACATACAGATTTATACAGTCACTACTAGGGGAGCTCACTACATATAGATTTATACAGCCACCACTAGGGGGAGCTCACTGCATACAGCTTTATACATCCACCACTAGAGGGAGCTCATTACAGCTTTATACATCCACCACTAGAGGGAGCTCATTACATACAGATTGATACAGCCACCACTAGAGAGAGCTCATTACATACAGATTTATACAGACACCACTAGAGGGAGCTCACTACATATAGATTTATACAGCCACCACTAGGGGGAGCTCATTACATACAACTTTATACATCCACCACTAGAGGGAGCTCATTACATACAGATTATACAGCCACCACTAGGGGGAGTTCACTACATACAGATTATACAGCCACCACTAGGGGGAGCTCACTACATACAGATTTATACAGCCACCACTAGGGGGAGCTCACTACATACAGATTTATACAGCCACCACTAGAGAGAGCTCACTACATACAGATTATACAGTCACCACTAGAGGGAGCTCACTACATACAGATTTATACAGCCACCACTAGAGGGAGCTCACTACATACAGATTAAGCCGCCAACTCTAGAGATCTCACTACATACAGATTTATACAGCCACCACTAGAGGGAGCTCACTACATATAGATTTATACAGCCATCACTAGGGGGAGCTCACTACATATAGATTTATACAGCCACCACTAGGGGGAGCTCACTACATATAGATCTATACAGCCAGCACTAGGGGGAGCTCACTACATACAGATTATACAGCCACCACTAGAGAGAGCTCACTACATACAGATTTATATAGGCATCACTAGGTGGAGCTCACTACATATAGATCTATACAGCCAGCACTAGGGGGAGCTCACTACATATAGATTTATACAGCCACCACTAGGGGGAGCTCACTACATATAGACCTATACAGCCACCACTAGAGGGAGCTCACTACATACAGATTTATATAGCCACCACTAGAGGGAGCTCACTACATACAGATTTATACAGTCACTACTAGGGGAGCTCACTACATATAGATTTATACAGCCACCACTAGGGGGAGCTCACTGCATACAGCTTTATACATCCACCACTAGAGGGAGCTCATTACAGCTTTATACATCCACCACTAGAGGGAGCTCATTACATACAGATTGATACAGCCACCACTAGAGAGAGCTCATTACATACAGATTTATACAGACACCACTAGAGGGAGCTCACTACATATAGATTTATACAGCCACCACTAGGGGGAGCTCATTACATACAGCTTTATACATCCACCACTAGAGGGAGCTCATTACATACAGCTTTATACGTCCACCACTAGAGGGAGCTCATTACATACAGATTGATACAGCCACCACTAGAGAGCGCTCATTACATACAGCTTTATACGTCCACCACTAGAGGGAGCTCATTACATACAGATTGATACAGCCACCACTAGAGAGAGCTCATTACATACAGATTTATACAGACACCACTAGAGGGAGCTCACTACATACAGATTATACAGCCACCACTAGGTGGAGTTCACTACATACTGATTATACAGCCACCACTAGGGGGAGCTCATTACATACAGATTTATACAGCCACCACTAGAGGGAGCTCACTACATAAGATTTATACTGCCACCACTAGAGTGAGCTCACTACATACAGATTTATACTGCCACCACTAGGGGGAGCTCACTACATACAGATTTATACAGCAACCACTAGAGGGAGCTCACTACATACAGATTTATACAGCCACCACTAGGGGGAGCTCACTACATACAGATTTATACAGCCACCACTAGGGGGAGCTCACTACATACAGATTTATACAGCCACCACTAGAGGGAGCTCATTACATACAGATTTATACAGACACCACTAGAGGGAGCTCAATACATACAGATTATACAGCCACCACTAGGGGGAGTTCACTACATACTGATTATACAGCCACTACTAGGGGGAGCTCATTACATACAGATTTATACAGCCACCACTAGAGGGAGCTCACTACATACAGATTTATACTGCCACCACTAGAGTGAGCTCACTACGTACAGATTTATACAGCCGCCACTAGGGGGAGCTCACTACGTACAGATTTAAACAGCAACCACTAGAGGGAGCTCACTACGTACAGATTTATACAGCCACCACTAGGGGGAGCTCACTACATACAGATTTATACAGCCACCACTAGGGGGAGCTCACTACATATAGATTTATACAGCCACCACTAGGGGGAGCTCACTACATACAGATTTATACAGCCACCACTAGAGGAAGCTCACTACATACAGATTTATACAGCCACCACTAGAGGAAGCTCACTACATACAGATTTATACAGCCACCACTAGAGGGAGCTCACTACATACAGATTTATACAGCCACCACTAGGGGGAGCTCACTACATACTGATTTATACAGCCACCACTAGAGGGAGCTCACTACATATAGATTTATACAGCCACCACTAGGGGGAGCTCACTACATACTGATTTATACAGCCACCACTAGAGGGAGCTCACTACATACAGATTTATACAGCCACCACTAGAGGGAGCTCACTACATACAGATTTATACAGCCACCACTAGAGGGAGCTCACTACATACAGATTTATACAGCCACCACTAGAGGGAGCTCACTACATACAGATTTATACAGCCACCACTAGAGGGAGCTCACTACATACAGATTTATACAGCCACCACTAGAGGGAGCTCACTACATACAGATTTATACAGCCACCACTAGGGGGAGCTCACTACATACAGATTTATATAGCCACCACTAGGGGGGGGGGCTCACTACATACAAATTTATATAGCCACCACTAGGGGGGGGCTCACTACATACAGATTTATACACCCACCACTAGGGGGAGCTCACTACATACAGATTTATACAGCCACCACTAGGGGGGGGGGCTCACTACATACAGATTTATACAGCCACCACTAGGGGGAGCTCATTACATGCAGATTATTATTATTATTATAGCACCATTCATTCCATGGCGCTTTACATGTGATAAGGATATACATAGCCCAAACATTTACATAATCTTAACAAAACGAGTCAGCGACTGGTACAGGAGGAGCGAGGACCCTGCCCGCGAGGGCTCACAGTCTACAAGGGATGGGTGAGGATACAGTAGGTGAGGGTAGAGGAGATCATGCAGTAATGTGGGGGAGCGGTGGTTACTGCAGGTTGTAGGCTTGTAGGAAGAGGTAGGTGTTCAGGTTTCTTTTGAAGGTTTCCACGGTAGGAGTCTGATGTGTTGGGGTAGAGAGTTCCAGAGTAGGGGGGATGCATGGGAGAAATCTTGTATGCGATTGTGGGAAGAGGAGATAAGAGGAGAGTAGAGAAGCAGATCTTGTGAGGATCGGAGGTTGCGTGCAGGTATGTACCGGGAGAGTAGGTCACAGATGTATGGGGGAGACAGGTTGTGAATGGCTTTGTATGCTGTGGTTAGGGTTTTGAACTGGAGTCTCTGGGCAATGGGGAGCCAGTGAAGGGATTGACAGAGGGGGGAGGCTGGGGAATAGCGGGGGGACAGGTGGATTAGTCGGGCAGCAGAGTTTAGGATAGATTGGAGGGGTGCAAGAGTGTTGGAAGGGAGGCCACAGAGCAGGAGGTTGCAGTAGTCAAGGCGGGAGATGATGAGGGCGCGCACTAGTGTTTTTGCAGATTCATGGTTGAGGAATGCACGGATCCGGGAGATATTTTTGAGTTGGAGTCGGCAGGAAGTGGAAAGGGCTTGGATATGTGGTTTGAAGAAGAGATCAGAGTCCAGGGTTACCCCAAGGCAGCGAACTTGTGGGACTGGGGAGAGTGGGCAGCCATTGACATTGATGGATAGGTCAGATGGGGGGGGTGAATGAGAGGGTGGAAAGATGATGAACTCTGTTTTATCCATTTTGAGTTTTAGAAATCTGGCAGAGAAGAAGGATGCGATGGCGGACAGACATTGTGGGATTTTGGTTAGTAGGGAGGTGATATCGGGTCCAGAGAGGTAGATCTGTGTGTCATCAGCATAGAGGTGATAATGAAAGCCGTGAGACTCTATGAGCTATCCCAGGCCGAAGGTGTAGATGGAGAAGAGCAGGGGTCCTAGAACTGAACCTTGGGGGACACCGACAGATAGGGGGCGAGATGAGGAGGTGGTGCGTGAGTGGGACACGCTGAATGTCCTGTCTGTTAAGTATGAGGAGATCCAGGATAGGGCCAAGTCTGTGATGCCAAGAGATGAATCTGTAGTAAGAGGGAATGGTCCACTGTGTCGAAGGCAGATGACAGGTCTAGGAGGAGGAGGACGGAGTAGTGTCGCTTGGATTTGGCGGTTAGTAGGTCGTTGGTGACTTTGGTCAGGGCAGTTTCAGTCAAGTGATGCGGTCGGAAGCCAGATTGCAGGCGGTCGAAGAGGGAGCAGGAGGAGAGGTGGGAGGACAGCTCAGAATGGACATGTTGTTCTAGTAGTTTTGAGGCAAAGGGGAGAAGTGATATGGGGCGGTAGCTAGTCAGAGAGGATGGGTCAAGGGAGGGCTTTTTGAGGATGGGTGTGATTGCGGCATGTTTGAAACATGAGGGGAAGACACCGGTTGTTAGTGACAGGTTGAAGAGGTGGGTTAGGGTTGGGATGAAGACTGTGGTAAGGTTAGGGATGAGGTGGGATGGGATTGGGTCAAGTTCGCAGGTGGTGAGGTGTGATTTGGAGAGTAAAGAGGAGACGTGACCTTCTGTAATGGTGGAAAAGTAGGGGTTTGGAGGAGGAAGGTTGAGTAGATATGAGGAGGGGTTGTGTGGGCTTTAGGCAAAAGCTTTGTCTGATGGTGTCAATCTTCTGCTTGAAGAATGAGGCAAAGTCTTCGGCTGAGATGAGAGAAGAGGGAGCAGGTGCTGGGGGGCGAAGGAGAGAATTGAAAGTGTTAAATAGCTGTTTAGGGTTGTGAGATAGGGAGGATATGAGAGATGAGAAGTAGGTTTGTTTTGCTGTAGTGAGCGCGGACTTGAAGATAGCGAGGGATTGTTTGAATGCGATGAAGTGCTCGATGGAGTGAGACCTTTTCCATCTCCGCTCCGCAACCCTGGAGGCCCGTCGCAGTTCTTTGGGAAGTTTGGTGTATCAGGGTTGCCTGTTGATTGTGTGAGATTTGGTATGTGTGAGAGGGGCGATCGAGTCGAGAGCTGCAGCTATTGTGGTGTTATATGAAGCGGCAGCAACATCTGCATTGTGTAAGGAATTTGTCTGTAAGAGGGAGGAGGGATTCAGAGAGTGAGTGTAGCTCAAGGTGTTTGAGGTTTCTGCGAGCGTGTGTAAGTTTGTGGAGTGGGGATTGTGCACCTGGAGAGGAGAGGGTAGAGAATGTGAGGAGGTTATGGTCAGAGAGAGAGAGAGGTGAGTTAGAGAGGTTAGATAGGGAACAGAGGCGGGTGAAGATGAGGTCCAGTGTGTGGCCATCTTTGTGAGTGGCTGCGGAAGACCATTGAGCAAGGCCGAAGGAGGAAGTGAGGGATAGAAGCTTAGAGACAGATGAGTGGGAAGTGTCAATGGGGATGTTGAAGTCACCCATTATGATAGTGGGGATGTCAGCGGAAACGAAGTGAAGCAGCCAGGTGGTGAAGTGGTCTAAGAAAGTGGTGGCTAGCCCAGGGGTTCGGTAAATGACGGCCAGTTGTAGGTCAGAGGGGGAATAGATGCGCACACAGTGCACCTCAAAAGAGGGGAGTGTAACGGAGGGTGGCAGTGATATTTGGGTGAAAGCGCAGGTATCTGACAGGAGAAAACCTACGCCTCCACCATGTTTGCCATTGGGGCGGGGGGTGTGGGAAAGGTGGAATCCGCCATACGAAAGTGCAGCTGGGGAGGCTGTGTCAGAGGGGGTGAGCCAGGTTTCAGTGATGCCGAGGAAGGAGAGTTTGTTAGTAATGAAAAGGCCGTGGATGTAGGAAAGTTTCTGGCAGACGGAGCGAGCGTTCCATAGAGCTCCTGTTAGTGCAACTGAGGAAGTGGGGATTAGTTGGATGGGTATGAGGTTAGAAGGGTTGCGACAGTTTGTGGAAGGTCGTGGATAGAATGTAGAAGTAAATGTGGGGATATGGCGAGGAGGAGCAGGATTTGGAGAGATATCTCCAGCAGTGAGGAGGAGCAGAGAAAGTGTTAGCAGGTGGGAGCAAGAGAGAGCATCAGGTGGCTGTCTGTGTTTGGAGATCCAGGATTGAATGTTAAGGAATAATTCTGAGGAGGAGGTGAGATGAATGGGGAGGATGAAAGGAGAGATGAACATTTCGTTACTAGGTGTAGGGATTTGAAGGGTTACTAGAAAGTGGAGGACTATAGAGGAAAAAGTGAGAGCTAACAGAAACATAGTTAAAAGAGAGTAAGTGGTCAAAGTGTTGGTTACTTGACTCCTGCCCTCACTAACTGCCTCTGAAATAACTGCCACTTATCTCCGAAGCCACTTTGCACAAGAAGAAGCGTGCACAACCCAGCATGCGTGCACCCCTTAAAGAGCTTCTAAATATATAGGGCACACTAAACCATCAGGTGAGGGGCATTGTGGGAGCTGCTTGTGGCTAAATTAGCAGCTGCTCACCTCACCAGGAGATGGCTGGGTGATCAAAGACAGGGCTAGGGCTCTGCAGTTTAGCACCTCTAAACATCAGATAAAATCTACAGTGGGGAAAGGACAGACATATGTGAGTATTGAGTGGAAAGGGACAGACATATGTGAGTATTGAGTGGAAAGGGACAGATAGAGGAGAAATATCAAGCGGAGAATTCTACCAGTGAGGTGAATCAGGGGAGCAGAGCATTAGATGGCGGCATATACAGCAAGCAGAGGAATTGTGCAGGAGAAGAGATTTATACAGTCACCACTAGAGGGAGCTCACTACATACAGATCTATACCGCCACCACTAGAGGGAGATCATTACATACAGATTTATACAGCTGCCACTAGAGGGAGCTCACTACATACAGATTTATACAGCTGCCAATAGAGGGAGCTCATTACATACAGATTTATACAGTCACCACTAGGGGGAGTGCAATACATACAGATTTATACAGCTGGCACTAGAGGGAGCTCACTACATACAGATTTATACAGTCACCACTAGGGGGAGCGCAATACATACAGATTTATACAGCTGCCACTAGAGGGAGCTCACTACATACAGATTTATACAGCCACCACTAGAGGGAGCTCACTACATACAGATTTATACAGCCACCACTAGAGGGAGCTCAGTACATACAGATTTATACAGCCTCCACTAGAGGGAGCTCACTACATACAGATTTATACAGCCACCACTAGGGGGAGCTCACTACATACAGATTTATACAGCCACCACTAGGGGGAGCTCACTACATACAGATTTATACACCCACCACTAGAGGGAGCTCACTACATACAGATTTATACAGCCACCACTAGGGGGAGCTCACTACATACAGATTTATACAGCCACCACTAGGGGGAGCTCACTACATACAGATTTATACAGCCACCACTAGGGGGAGCTCACTACATACAGATTTATACAGCCACCACTAGGGGGAGCTCACTACATACAGATTTATACAGCCACCACTAGGGGGAGCTCACTACATACAGATTTATACAGCTGCCACTAGAGGGAGCTCACTGCATACAGATTTATACAGCTGCCACTAGAGAGAGCTCACTACATACAGATTTATACAGCTGCCACTAGAGAGAGCTCACTACATACAGATTTATACAGCCACCACTAGGGGGAGCTCACTACATACAGATTTATACAGCCACCACTAGGGGGAGCTCACTACATACAGATTTATACAGCTGCCACTAGAGGGAGCTCACTGCATACAGATTTATACAGCTGCCACTAGAGGGAGCTCAATGAATATATATTTATACATTCCCTATTTATTTGCAGCATAAACATGTGTGCAGTTTACTCCCCCTAGTGGCTGACTATTTGTCTCAACTGCATTTAATGTAGCCTATTCTATGTTGTGCTGATAGTTTGTCTCAATGTATCAGAGCAGTCCAGGTAACATGTATTGCCCTAGATTTACACAGTCCAGTCACATATTCTAGTGTTTCTTTTGTTGTTTGCCCTAGAAGAACTAAGTGACCCGAACACATAATGAGCACTTGGGCTCGTGTCGGACTCGTGGGCTCCATCTTTTACTGTCTGCACAAGAAAAGAGCTGCGTTTGCCGATGCACAGAAAGTCACAGGGCAGCAAGGCGTAGAGAGTCGGGACTACGAGCTAAAGCTGGTGCAGGTTGTCTTTCGCCATGGAGCTCGGACACCTCTGAAGGAAATCCCACACAATGAGCAGGTATGATGAGAAGCCATGTCCTCCCCTGAAGGAACAGGTGCTGAGATCTGTAAAATAAGGGTAAGAACGCCCTCTGCTGGCTACAAGTGTAATAGCAGCTGACTATATCTGTATATCACCCTCTGCTGGCTACAAGTGTAATAGCAGCTGAGTATATCTGTATCTCGCTCTCTGCTGGCTACAAGTGTAATAGCAGCTGACTATATCTGTATATCGCCCTCTGCTGGCTACAAGTGTAATAGCAGCTGACTATATCTGTATATCACCCTCTGCTGGCTACAAGTGTAATAGCAGCTGAGTATATCTGTATCTCGCTCTGCTGGCTACAAGTGTAATAGCAGCTGAGTATATCTGTATATCGCCCTCTGCTGGCTACAAGTGTAACAGCAGCTGAGTATATCTGTATATCGCCCTCTGCTGGCTACAAGTGTAATAGCAGCTGAGTATATCTGTATATCGCCCTCTGCTGGCTACAAGTGTAATAGCAGCTGAGTATATCTGTATATCGCCCTCTGCTGGCTACAGAGGGTTTCATGTCTCGTGTCCTGAAACGCTGAAGATGACCAATCACATGTCTAGTCCCCAGCACAATGTCCTTTATTTCACAGGTGGAGTGGTCACCAACTCTCCTGGACGCCCCTGATCACACACAGTTTAATTACAGGGTCACTGATCTGTTGGGGGGGCCCAAACCCCCGTCCCCATTCGAGGAGCGGTACAGATCACACAGGCTGAAGGTAAATATATCCTGATACTTGTACGTCCTGTATTACCCACTTACTGATCTCCAATATACGGCGGGTCTAGTGGGGTGTTTCCGGTGTACGGCGGGTCTAGTGGGGTGTTTCCGGTATACGGCGGGTCTAGTGGGGTGTTTCCGGTGTACGGCGGGTCTAGTGGGGTGTTTCCGGTGTACAGCGGGTCTAGTGGGGTGTTTCCGGTGTACGGCGGGTCTAGTGGGGTGTGTACGGCGGGTCTAGTGGGGTGTGTACGGCGGGTCTAGTGGGGGGTTTCCGGTGTACGGCGGGTCTAGTGGGGGGTTTCCGATGTACGGCGGGTCTAGTGGGGGGTTTCCGGTGTACGGCGGGCCCTGTGGGGGGTTACCGGTACCCTGAGGTTCATATCTACTTATATAAGTATTGCAGTGGTTCAGGGTTGATGGCGCTCACAACACACAGCACTGATATTATACGTCGCGCCCTTATGTTTGGGCCCCTGTAGTCGCACAGATCCTCTAGTGATGACTGTGACATTGTGTGCGGCCCCTCATACAGGATCTCCATGCGGCTGCGGCTCGACCGCGACCTTTCCCTGGACAGCGGTCTCATGAGCAGAGACGGCTTTGTGCAGTTGCTGCGTCGCAGCACAATACAGGGGAATGGAAGCAGTTGGATCTTTCACAACGTGCCGCGGTTCCCTACTAGTCAGTGTGACGCCATTCACCTGCGTCATGCCGCCATGTAGCAGCACAGCACCATCTTGTGTTGTGGCTGTAGCCCCTCTGCCTCACCCTCCCCATGGTCCTGACAGCTCCTTCTCCCGCAGGGCGGCACCTTCCCCGGACAGCTCACCACTATCGGGATGCAGCAGATGTTCTCCCTCGGGGCCAGAATTCGGAAGGACTATGTGGAGGAGCGGAGATTTATCTCACCGGAGTTTAAAGCATCGGAGGTCTAGTAAGTTTCCAGAAAATGGATATTTCTTATATTCAAGGAAAACTGATAATCCGTGATCCCTCCGCTGAGTCCTGGTGTTTGCGGGAGAGTGATGTCTGTGACCTGCAGAGTCAGGGAGAAGAGCTCCCGTAACACCGGGACCCACCACTGGGGTATACTCACTCACCGTCTCTTCCTTCTTTCCTTACATCTATTTTCCATTGGCTCCTCCGCTCTCCTGATGATGATCACCGAAGGTCAAGGGCTTCATGTAACAAACTTTGCTTAAATCAGTAATACAAGTGACTGTAAGAAACTTTGGAATATATCTTATCAGAGAAATTTGCTTCATGCGCCACTTATGAGCCATTTCTCCTTCTCCCCCAGACTCACAAACTCATCATTCACTCAGAAATTTAGGTTAAATCTGGGTCAAAATTAAACTCACTGCCAGCCCACTGAGGGATCAGATTACAGTTGACTATTGAAGTCTGTGGAGAAGCAGTTACAGAGAGACAGATTACATTGTTCTGGATTCACAGCTACACTGTTTAGTACTGCTGTGTAATGTCCTCTGTGCTGTTTTATTTTACCTAGAGCTGGATTCGCAGTTACATTTCTCAGTAGTGCTGTTTAATTTCTTTGATGCTACTGCTGATTTCTAATAAGTTTTTTATTTTACTCAGAGTCAGGTTCACAGCTACATTTCTCAGTACTGCTGTGCAATATCCTCCATTCAGCAGCTTTCTCTAATAAGTGGTCTTTTTTTTAGCCAAATTTGGATTCACAGTTTAATTTCTTAGTAGTGCTGTGTAATGTCTTGGATGCTGCTGCCGCTTTCTAATAAGTGTTTTTTATCTTACCAAGAGCTAGATTCACATCTACATTTCTCAGTACTGCTGTGCAATGTTCTCCATGCTGGTACTATAGAATAAGTATTTTATTTTACCCAGAGCTGAATTTCCAGTTACATTTCTCAGTAGTGCTGGATTCACAGTTACACTTCTTAGTACTGCTGTGTAATGTCTTTCATGCTACTACTGCTTTCTAATAAGTGTTTATTTTACCCAGAGCCGGACTCACAGCTACATTTCACAGTACTTCAGTGCAATGCTTTCCATGCTGGTGCTATCTAATAAGTGTTTTCTTTTACCCAGAGCTGGATTCACAGTTACATTTCTCAGTATTTGTGCAATGTCCTCCACGCTGCTGCTTTCTAATAAGTGTTTTATTTATCCAAATCTAGACTCGCAGTTTAATTTCTTAGAACTGCTGTGTAATATTCTCCATGCTGCTGCCACTTTCTAATAAGTCTTTTCTTTTACCCAGAGATGGATTCACAGTTACATTTCTCAGAATTGCTAGATTTACAGTTGCGTTTCTCAGTACTGGTGTGCAATGTCTTCCATGCTACTGCTGGCTTCTAATAAGTGTTTTATTTCACCCAAAGCTGGATTCACACCTACACTGCTCCGTACTAGTGTATAATGTCCTCCATGCTGGTGTTCTCTCTCACTCAGTGCTGGATTCACACCTACACTGCTCAGCACTAGTGTATAATGTCCTCCATGCTGGTGATCTCTCTCACCCAGTGCTGGATTCACACCTACACTGCTCAGCACTAGTGTATAATGTCCTCCATGCTGGTGTTCTCTCTCACCCAGTGCTGGATTCACACCCACACTGCTCAGTGTTGCTGGATAATGTCTTCCATGCTGGTGTTCTCTCTCACCCAGTGCTGGATTCACACCTACACTGCTCAGCACTAGTGTATAATGTCCTCCATGCTGGTGTTCTCTCTCACCCAGTGCTGGATTCACACCTACACTGCTCCGTACTAGTGTATAATGTCCTCCATGCTGGTGTTCTCTCTCACCCACTGCTGGATTCACACCTACACTGCTCAGCACTAGTGTATAATGTCCTCCATGCTGGTGTTCTCTCTCACCCAGTGCTGGATTCACACCTACACTGCTCCGTACTAGTGTATAATGTCCTCCATGCTGGTGTTCTCTCTCACCCAGTGCTGGATTCACACCCACACTGCTCAGTGTTGCTGTATAAGTCCTCCATGCTGGTGTTCTCTCTCACCCAGTGCTGGATTCACACCTACACTGCTCCGTACTAGTGTATAATGTCTTCCATGCTGGTGATCTCTCTCACCCAGTGCTGGATTCACACCTACACTGCTCAGCACTAGTGTATAATGTCCTCCATGCTGGTGTTCTCTCTCACCCAGTGCTGGATTCACACCTACACTGCTCAGCACTAGTGTATAATGTCCTCCATGCTGGTGTTCTCTCTCACCCAGTGCTGGATTCACACCTACACTGCTCCGTACTAGTGTATAATGTCCTCCATGCTGGTGTTCTCTCTCACCCAGTGCTGGATTCACACCTACACTGCTCCGTACTAGTGTATAATGTCCTCCATGCTGGTGTTCTCTCTCACCCAGTGCTGGATTCACACCCACACTGCTCAGTGTTGCTGGATAATGTCTTCCATGCTGGTGTTCTCTCTCACCCAGTGCTGGATTCACACCTACACTGCTCCGTACTAGTGTATAATGTCCTCCATGCTGGTGTTCTCTCTCACCCAGTGCTGGATTCACACCCACACTGCTCAGCACTAGTGTATAATGTCCTCCATGCTGGTGATCTCTCTCACCCAGTGCTGGATTCACACCCACACTGCTCAGCACTAGTGTATAATGTCCTCCATGCTGGTGTTCTCTCTCACCCAGTGCTGGATTCACACCTACACTGCTCCGTACTAGTGTATAATGTCCTCCATGCTGGTGTTCTCTCTCACCCAGTGCTGGATTCACACCCACACTGCTCAGTGTTGCTGGATAATGTCTTCCATGCTGGTGTTCTCTCTCACCCAGTGCTGGATTCACACCTACACTGCTCCGTACTAGTGTATAATGTCCTCCATGCTGGTGTTCTCTCTCACCCAGTGCTGGATTCACACCCACACTGCTCAGCACTAGTGTATAATGTCCTCCATGCTGGTGATCTCTCTCACCCAGTGCTGGATTCACACCCACACTGCTCAGCACTAGTGTATAATGTCCTCCATGCTGGTGTTCTCTCTCACCCAGTGCTGGATTCACACCTACACTGCTCCGTACTAGTGTATAATGTCCTCCATGCTGGTGTTCTCTCTCACCCAGTGCTGGATTCACACCTACACTGCTCCGTACTAGTGTATAATGTCCTCCATGCTGGTGTTCTCTCTCACCCAGTGCTGGATTCACACCCACACTGCTCAGTGTTGCTGGATAATGTCTTCCATGCTGGTGTTCTCTCTCACCCAGTGCTGGATTCACACCCACACTGCTCAGTGTTGCTGGATAATGTCTTCCATGCTGGTGTTCTCTCTCACCCAGTGCTGGATTCACACCTACACTGCTCAGTGTTGCTGTATAATGTCCTCCATGTGCTAATTAAGCGACTGGCGAGCAGGAACCCTTCATGTCTGTGTGTGCTGTGTATGGGAGACATCATAGTAGCTTGTCTTCACCCAGAAGCTTAGAGATAGATATTGCAGAGGGGAGAAAACCTGGTGAATGTGCAGGATGCAAGTCATATAACGGGTAGAAAGTGTTATTCCTCCTGTTCTCAGCAGTAAATGACAGATTATTCTCTTACCTTTCAGCGTCCGCTCCACTAACATAGTCCGTAATCTGGAGTCAGCGCGGTGTTTGCTGGCCGGACTCTTCCAGCAGCGACAAGAAGGTGAGGGCTCTGTATCTGATACACATCGTACTATAGATCAGTGGTCCGCAGCGTTGGTATTATATTAGGGGGGCACTCTTTGTATATCATGTCTGACTTTTCTTACAGGACCCGTTACTATAGTCACATCTGACGCCGACAGTGAAATCCTGTACCCCAATTATCACGGCTGCAAGGGGCTAAAACAACTGACCAGGTGACCCGTCCGCGAGATGTCCTGTATAGTTGGGGAGGGGGGTAGGGTGGGGGTTATATATGGGAGCAGCCATATTAGACCTTACCCCTCTGTCTGACAGAGGGAACATTTGGAGACGCAGTTCTTCATTGGCGGATTCAGTACAGGAGGAAGTAGCTAACTTCTTCTCCTAGAAATCAGTGTAACATCCCTTTATGAGGCGTCAGTGTCTGGGCTTCCCGGATTCATCACATATATTTTTGATTTCGTATCTCCGCATTGGAACAAAAAGAGGAAACCATTTTCTTAGCGTTTGCAGATTCTATGTAATACGGGAAACCACGGCCGCATCCTCCAGACTGGAGACGACGCCGCGCGCAGTCCCGTCCCTGTGACCCGTGCTGGGGCCGTCACTGCAAACTCTGGATCGGTGGGCGTTCTAGTTCGGCTCCTCTATTTAGGGCCCCAACTAATAACTTTCCAGTCCACAGAATACTACTCCAGCATTCGTCACTCAGCTTTCTCTGTTTCCTGAATGGTATTTTCTGCTTTGGGAGCCACGGGTGCGTCGCTGTATAAGAACACACATTTGCCATTCAGGACTCCAGGAAAGGCGGCTGACAACCTTTCTTGTGCTCATTTAGGTGGTCGGCTTTCCCAAATTGCAGTTACATGGAAACAGTGCCACTCTGTGACTATATATGGCATTGCAAGCATGTGGATTTGAGCTGCAATACCAGATATAGCCACAGAGTGGCACTGTTTAAAAAAAAAAAATTGTTGGTAATCCCGGACAAGCCCTTGAAGCGGCCGCTAGTGCATGTATTGTATGCGGGTCTGACCTCCGGGTTGGACCGATGTGAGTGTCCATTGTGCTTTCTCTCAGTGGCCGCTTTTCTGACGCTTCCTCTCAGCCGGGGATGAAGGACGATCTGAAGAAACTTCAGCAGGACCTTCATATCGACAGCGCCCAGAAAGTGGACTTCTACTTACTGCTGGACAATCTGCTCGCTGAACAGGTCAGGACGGCAGATGTCCGGTTCCTCGTTGTTTGCAGATCTCTGCTGATCGCTGTGCTGTGATTAGTCCCGGGTTTTAAGTCTCTGATTGTTTCATAGTTTTAAGGATGAATGAAGACACAAGTCCTTCCATCTGTAATCTATCATGTCGATCCATTCACTGACAGCGAGCAGAGATTTGGAAGGTCGCCAGGAGCGGACCCTTCCGGCATGCAGTTATTAATGCGTTTTTATTAGAAGGCGTCTGTCGGGTAAACCGTCTGCAGCGCCGGGGAGGCGACTTTAAGACTTTTCCAGACTATTGTTGCTCCAGTTCTTCACACTAAATCCAATCAGATACTGCCCCCTCGGCCATGATGGGCGGTTGCACCTATGTAACAGTCACTGTCATCTGTCCCGAAATCTCACACTTGAGCTGTCTATTCCCAATGTATGTGCAATGCTCCCCAGACTGGAGTTCATTGCGCCGCACGTTCCCAGCACATGTTCACTTCTCTCCGTACTGGGGTCTAATGTGCCGTGCATCCTCAGCTCTGTATGTACCGGGGTCTAATGTGCCGTGCATCCTCAGCTCTGTATGTACCGGGGTCTAATGTGCCGTGCATCCTCAGCTCTGTATGTACCGGGGTCTAATGTGCCGTGCATCCTCAGTTCTGTATGTACCGGGGTCTAATGTGCCGTGCATCCTCAGCTCTGTATGTACCGGGGTCTAATGTGCCGTGCATCCTCAGCTCTGTATGTACCGGGGTCTAATGTGCCGTGCATCCTCAGTTCTGTATGTACCGGGGTCTAATGTGCCGTGCATCCTCAGCTCTGTATGTACCGGGGTCTAATGTGCCGGGCATCCTCAGCTCTGTATGTACCGGGGTCTAATGTGCCGTGCATCCTCAGCTCTGTATGTACCGGGGTCTAATGTGCCGTGCATCCTCAGTTCTGTATGTATCGGGGTCTAATGTGCCGGGCATCCTCAGCTCTGTATGTACCGGGGTCTAATGTGCCGTGCATCCTCAGTTCTGTATGTATCGGGGTCTAATGTGCCGGGCATCCTCAGTTCTGTATGTACCGGGGTCTAATGTGCCGGGCATCCTCAGTTCTGTATGTATCGGGGTCTAATGTGCCGGGCATCCTTAGCTCTGTATGTACCGGGGTCTAATGTGCCGGGCATCCTCAGTTCTGTATGTACCGGGGTCTAATGTGCCGGGCATCCTCAGCTCTGTATGTACCGGGGTCTAATGTGCCGGGCATCCTCAGCTCTGTATGTACCGGGGTCTAATGTGCCGTGCATCCTCAGCTCTGTATGTACCGGGGTCTAATGTGCCGTGCATCCTCAGCTCTGTATGTACCGGGGTCTAATGTGCCGTGCATCCTCAGCTCTGTATGTACCGGGGTCTAATGTGCCGTGCATCCTCAGCTCTGTATGTACTGGGGTCTAATGTGCCGTGCAACCTCAGCGTGTGCTCAGTTCTCTCTGTACTGGGGTCCGCTACGGCGTGCAGTCACCGCTCCCTGGCCGGGGTCCGCTGCGGCGTGCAGTCACCGCTCCCTGGCCGGGGTCCGCTGCGGCGTGCAGTCACCGCTCCCTGGCCGGGGTCCGCTGCGGCGTGCAGTCACCGCTCCCTGGCCCGGGGTCCGCTGCGGCGTGCAGTCACCGCTCCCTGGCCGGGGTCCGCTGCGGCGTGCAGTCACCGCTCCCTGGCCGGGGTCCGCTGCGGCGTGCAGTCACCTCTCCCTGGCCGGGGTCCGCTGCTGCGTGCAGTCACCTCTCCCTGGCCGGGGTCCGCTGCTGCGTGCAGTCACCTCTCCCTGGCCGGGGTCCGCTGCTGCGTGCAGTCACCTCTCCCTGGCCGGGGTCCGCTGCTGCGTGCAGTCACCTCTCCCTGGCCGGGGTCCGCTGCTGCGTGCAGTCACCGCTCCCTGGCCGGGGTCCGCTGCGCCGCCGTGCAGTCACCGCTCCCTGGCCGGGGTCCGCTGCGCCGCCGTGCAGTCACCGCTCCCTGGCCGGGGTCCGCTGCGCCGCCGTGCAGTCACCGCTCCCTGGCCGGGGTCCGCTGCGCCGCCGTGCAGTCACCGCTCCCTGGCCGGGGTCCGCTGCGCCGCCGTGCAGTCACCGCTCCCTGGCCGGGGTCCGCTGCGCCGCCGTGCAGTCACCGCTCCCTGGCCGGGGTCCGCTGCGCCGCCGTGCAGTCACCGCTCCGTGGCCGGGGTCCGCTGCGCCGCCGTGCAGTCACCGCTCCGTGGCCCGCTGCGCCGCCGTGCAGTCACCGCTCCCTGGCCGGGGTCCGCTGCGCCGCCGTGCAGTCTCCGCTCCCTGGCCGGGGTCCGCTGCTCCGCCGTGCAGTCACCGCCCCCTGGCCGGGGTCCGCTGCTCCGCCGTGCAGTCACCGCCCCCTGGCCGGGGTCCGCTGCTCCGCCGTGCAGTCACCGCCCCCTGGCCGGGGTCCGCTGCGCCGCCGTGCAGTCACCGCCCCCTGGCCGGGGTCCGCTGCGCCGCCGTGCAGTCACCGCCCCCTGGCCGGGGTCCGCTGCGCCGCCGTGCAGTCACCGCCCCCTGGCCGGGGTCCGCTGCGCCGCCGTGCAGTCACCGCCCCCTGGCCGGGGTCCGCTGCGCCGCCGTGCAGTCACCGCCCCCTGGCCGGGGTCCGCTGCGCCGCCGTGCAGTCACCGCCCCCTGGCCGGGGTCCGCTGCGCCGCCGTGCAGTCACCGCCCCCTGGCTGGGGTCCGATGCTCCGCCGTGCAGTCACCGCCCCCTGGCCGGGGTCCGATGCTCCGCCGTGCAGTCACCGCCCCCTGGCCGGGGTCCGCTGCGCCGCCGTGCAGTCACCGCTCCCTGGCCGGGGTCCGCTGCGCCGCCGTGCAGTCACCGCTCCCTGGCCGGGGTCCGCTGCGCCGCCGTGCAGTCACCGCTCCCTGGCCGGGGTCCGCTGCGCCGCCGTGCAGTCACCGCTCCCTGGCCGGGGTCCGCTGCGCCGCCGTGCAGTCACCGCTCCCTGGCCGGGGTCCGCTGCGCCGCCGTGCAGTCACCGCTCCCTGGCCGGGGTCCGCTGCGCCGCCGTGCAGTCACCGCTCCCTGGCCGGGGTCCGCTGCGCCGCCGTGCAGTCACCGCTCCCTGGCCGGGGTCCGCTGCGCCGCCGTGCAGTCACCGCTCCCTGGCCGGGGTCCGCTGCGCCGCCGTGCAGTCACCGCCCCCTGGCCGGGGTCCGCTGCTCCGCCGTGCAGTCACCGCCCCCTGGCCGGGGTCCGCTGCTCCGCCGTGCAGTCACCGCCCCCTGGCCGGGGTCCGCTGCTCCGCCGTGCAGTCACCGCCCCCTGGCCGGGGTCCGCTGCGCCGCCGTGCAGTCACCGCCCCCTGGCCGGGGTCCGCTGCGCCGCCGTGCAGTCACCGCCCCCTGGCCGGGGTCCGCTGCGCCGCCGTGCAGTCACCGCCCCCTGGCCGGGGTCCGCTGCGCCGCCGTGCAGTCACCGCTCCCTGGCCGGGGTCCGCTGCGCCGCCGTGCAGTCACCGCTCCCTGGCCGGGGTCCCCTGCGCCGCCGTGCAGTCACCGCTCCCTGGCCGGGGTCCCCTGCGCCGCCGTGCAGTCACCGCTCCCTGGCCGGGGTCCGATGAGTTACTGTAGCAGCAGGGAATTCTACGACTATTCGGCATTGACTTGGCCCAGACAATAATGTAAATCGCACGCGCCTCCAGACATTAGAGAAACATTAGTTTTATTGCTGCTTCACACGAAGGAGAAAAAAATGTGGAGTTGAGTTTAAGAAAAAAAGCCTTTTTTTTTTTAATAAAAATTTGAAAAAAATCCTAAAAAAATGTAAAAAAATAGAAATAAAACTAGTTGTGTCTGTCAGGATCCGTCTGCCTGAAGACGACTTTTCCTTAGAATATGTTGTTATTGTGGAGGGCTACAATATAATAATACATATCCTGTAGTATTATCGCCATACTGCTGCCGACCTGTCAAATACATTTTGCTTGGGTTGCTTTATCCACATAGTAAACAGCAAAAGCGTTGGAATTTGGTGTTTTTTTTTTATTACTGGTGTAACAGCGCCCTCTGCAGTCACTGTGATACGTTACCTCTACAGGCGCATGGCTTTCCATTCTCCGTACAGTACGAGGGTCACCTGCGGCAGGCGGAGCGGAGAGCCATCGATATCTTGTCCTACGTCATGGGCCCCAATTACAGGTACATTGTTCAGAGCTAATTTGCATATCTTTTATCCCAGGGAGCATTGCGCTTCTTTCCGCTATAAGGAGACACGGTGCCCCCCTAATGAGGAGGCAGTGGCAGGTTGTCACAGTGTCCGGTTTCTGCTCCGCAGGGAAGCTGTGAGGCTCAGCGTGGGGCCCTTCCTCGACACCCTTCAGAGTAACCTGCTGGAGACGACGAGGCGCTCCTCTGACCACGACGGCCCCCCGCACAGGTATGTAGATGCTGGTGGGAGGACACGGTGGTCCCCCGGGCGGTGCACAGACGCAGCTTCTCTTTCTTTTTCCAGGAAGCTCTTCCTCTACTCTACACACGACGTGACGCTCATCCCTCTCCTCGTGGCCTTCGGTATCTTTGACCAGAGGTGGCCGCCGTACGCCGCTGACATAACTCTAGAACTGTACCAGCATCAGCCTTCCAAGGAGTGGTTCACCCGCCTCAGCTACAACGGGAAGGTGAGACATCACGGCGCTGGTCTACAAGCGGCACAGCCGCCCCCATCCCACGCAGTCTTTCCTTTTTTTCTTACACTTTTTCTCCTGCAGCTGATAGATTTCTAGTGTTACCTGCAGCTAATCAAGTCTGTGCATCCTGAGAGGCAGTGTCCTGTATAGCAGATCAAACACTTTAATCACTTCTGCTCCAATACCAGGAACCTAGATTGCAAGAAGAGAAGACGTACTTTGCACTGAGAGTTTTCTTAATCCGACTCTTTATGGTTCTGCTGCGTGGTGCACGCGCAGCACAAACCGTTTCCCTGTCCCTGTCTCCGTCCTGGTTATTCACCACGTGCCATTACATAAATTATTTATTTAGGAGGGGAATGAGGCATGCTGGGATGTGTATTTTGTAGGCCTCATCAATCACTATATGTGGCATATGCACAATAAAGACTACAGATCCCAGCATGCCTCACTTCCCCACCCCCTCAAATTAAGTACTTTAAGGAGCAGAGTACAATGAGCAATTGGGATAGTAACACAGATGGGGAATTGTGTTGTAGTGCCCCCCCCCCCCCGCTCGAAGTGCGCGTGCACCCCCCCCGCTCGAAGTGCGCGTGCACCCCCCCCGCTCGAAGTGCGCGTGCACCCCCCCCCGCTCGAAGTGCGCGTGCACCCCCCCCGCTCGAAGTGCGCCTGCGCCCCCCCCGCTCGAAGTGCGCCTGCGCCCTAGCACACACAAAATACAAACTTTTTACTCACCTGTGTTCCCACCCCAAATAATTACTATACACCATTATGTAAATAACTTATTTGAAAGCAGTCGAGGCATGCTGGGATGTGTAGTGTTCAGCTCCCTGATTATGGACTCTTTCCTGATTATGGACTCTGCATCGTTATGCAAATGACTTATTTGGGAAGGGGGAGAGTGAAGCATGCTGGGATGTGTAGTTTCGTTGTTAGATTTCCTGAAACCCCGGATCCTTTGCGTTAAATGGCGCTGGACCGGATAATGCTGAATCCGTGAGGTTTAATCTGTCGAGGAGCCATTCATTCGATTATATGATATTGGTTGGGAGCGCGGCCTTCCCCTTTAAGACCATGCGGTGATTCCCTCCTATAACCTGCGTGTGTTATAGCTGTAAATCCCCGGCCGGGAGGTTGCAGTAATAACGCAGAGCGCGGCCTCCGGATCTTTGTTCTTCTATTGATTTTAGGATGGAATTAGATCACACGGCTCCTCCGCGCTCATGTCCGGACCGATCCTCCGCTCTGCCTGCAAATCTAATGAACTCTACTCATTGCCTGCGGGGCTCAACTTGTTCTACCACCATACTGTGGATGTCGGCCTCCCTCGCCGCCTCTACCCTTTAGGATAGCCCTCGTTCACTGATCCTACAATGTAATCATTCCTGTCTATATCCCAAAAACTCAAGGAGCTGCAGCAGGAGCCTCCCCCCACCTCCCTCCAAATCAGCCATGGAAGCCTATAAGGGAGAAAGGAAAGCGCTGAGAAACAAATAATTGCCTGCTTGGGAAGGGGTTAAATGGGCAGTAAATGAGTTTTCACCTATACTCCGATCCACTTTGCTTAAACTTGTAAGCCCCCAACAAAAGTGGGCGGTCGTTAAGTGAACCGCCCCTTTAAATGAGAAACGGCTTCTTTTTTTTTTTTTACACCTTTTTTTTTTTTAGCAAATTAAACCAGAAAATTAAAGGAACTTTACGTTAGAGCTTAAATTGCTCTCTGTTGTCAGCCCTGTGTTCGTCTCTATACACCGATGTGTGAGGTGTAAGATGAAACGTCCCCGTATTTACCGGGGATGCCGCATGGTGCAAAATCCCGATCAGCGAGGCTGAGGCCGTCATTTCACCTTTAATGTAAATCCCTTTAAGCTCTTCGCTCCCGTTCTTTGCGGCCGCCGTCATGATCGATCACTCGCAGAACAAAGGCTTCCATGAAGAATGTTCCTAGGGAAAACATCTGTGTTCTCTCACCCGACGGGACCGGACATTTGTAAGACGTCTATGTAATAGTGAGACTGCAGCCGACAGGTGGCGAGATGGAAGCGGAAGCTGAATATACAGTGTATGGAGAACCCCCCACAATACACATCAGCCCCCCATCATACAGCCGTAGACATTAATATGAAGTCGCCTCTCTGAAGATAATGGCTCCGGCTCTTCTAGGGAGGATTTCTACAAGATTTTTGAGGTGTCTGTGAGAATTTAAGCATTTGTGAGGTCAGACTCTAATGTTGGAGGGAGGGCTCACAATCTCCGGTCTTAGATGGGGCTGAAGTCCGAGCTCTGTGCGGCCGCTCATGTTCTCCCCTCCATGTTTGTATGGATCTCGTGCACTGGGCACAGTCATGGGGAACAGAACAGAGCTTTCCGCAAACTGTTCTTACAAAGCTGGAAGCTGAAACTTTAAGATTTTCCATCACTGGACTAAGGGCCCAACGCCGACCCCTGATAACAGCCCATAGCATTATCCTCCTCCACCATCTGTAGAGCGGCACAATGCAGTTAGGGGGTAACGTCCTCCTGGAGTCACCAAACCCAGTCTCCTCCATCAGAGAAGTGCGATCCGTCACTGCACTGAACACGACTCCTCCAGAGTCCAGTGGTGGCGGCTTTACACCACTCCATCTGACAGTCGGCATTGTGCTTGGTGATGTACGGTTGCATGAAGCTCGCGGTGGAGGCGCTGTTTGTGTGGTAATACCAGAGGAGGTCCGCACTCTGCAGTTATGGGGTCAGCAGAGCGGTGGGGACTTATCTGCCCTCTGCTCCTCAGCACTCGGCCCCCCGCTCTGTAATGTTATGGAGTCTCCTGAGTTGCTGCGGTTTCTTCCACTTCTCAGTAATATCATTCACAGGTGATGGGGGAAGATCCAGGAGGAAGAAATGTCATGGACGGACTTGTTACCCCGGTGGCTCCAATGACAGGACCGTGCTGGTATCAGTGAGCTCTGCACCATCGGCCGATCTGTCACATGATAGTAAAGGCAGACGGCATGTGGGGGGCCGGAGGTTATACACAGTTCCATTATACATGATATATCCATTATTTCTTTACATTGGAGGTTCTCGGTGCACATTTTGATCACATTGTGTGCGTCCACCAGCTGAAGGTGACGCTACACAGAGGGGTCTCTACAGGACACCATCTTTCTATCTAGATATAATCTCTTCTCCTTGATCTTGTCTTCCAGGAACAAGTGGTGAAGGGGTGCAGCTCCGGCCTGTGTCCCCTTGATCAGTTTGTGAACGCTCTCGCTGACTTCACTCTTAGTCCTGAAGACTACAAGACCCTGTGCTACTGTAAGGAGGAGGAGGAAACCTCTGCCGAGGCGAAGGAATCGCGCCCGATGTAAAACCAGGGCGGCCGATAGCTGCAAGAAAGTCCCAACGTCCGACATTTCACCGTCTACATGGACCTAAAAAGTTCCATCTCTTTCCCAGAACTTTCTGTACCCTATAGACCGATATCATCAATTCTGTACGTGTGCGTCTGCTGATTCAGTGTCTTCACGGTGCTTGTCTGGGTGACTTGCCTCTAGGAATCGTCCTTTTTACACCAGATACTGGAGAAATCAGTGACCCCTGATTTACAGGGGTGTGTCTGACTGCAAACTTGCTGACTGTTTCCAGTTAATACCAAGCAGAATTGTGAATGCAGCTCGGACACCCATCAAAGCAGTGCTGCGGATTTTTCCGCAATGATAATCCGCAGCGGAAATTTCCGCAGCATGTGCACAGCACCTGCGGATTATCATTGGGAAACATTGCAGACCTTTTACCAAGCGTTTTTTTAAGTGTTTCCACGGTGGAAATTACACTGCGGAAACGCTTAAAAAAAAACGCATAGTGGGCACACAGCCTAACAGTCAGAATCCGAAGAGTATAAGAGACGGGGGCTGCAAATGGCATCTTGTAACGACAAGTAAGTCGCCATGGAACCGAACCTCCGCCGATCCTAAGCTGCTCACATCCTCAGGGACACCTTCTGTATATTTGGTAATTTTTATTTTGTTAAATTAAAAAAAAAAAAACATTTCGGAAAAAAATAAAAATCCTTCCAAGTTGTGTGATGTTTTCTACTGCCCATAAAGGGAACATGAGCTCTCGCTGACACACAGCGTAAAACTGCACGACCCGACAGGGGTGATGTACCGGCCCAATATACCAAACAATATCCAGATGGAGGCGGTGACCGACTAATAACCCTGACCGTGGACCGGCCATCAGAATTCACAAAACACCAATCTGACATTACTACACCGAGTATAATCCTTTCTGAAAGTTTCCCTGCAGAATAGTCAAGTTAGCTGGACCAAACAATGCTCATCTTAATTCTGACGTTGATTTTCACTGTAAATACACCAGCCTTGTCAGGTTTATGTAATACGTGCAGTTTGTATTGTAAAATGCGCTGACAAGATTCGCTTTAATCGCACCAATACTACATCTTGAGGGATCTTGCTCCGTTCCATTTGCAAATCTGCAAACAATTCTTTATTGCTCTGGGTACGGGCCCCTACTCGTCCCCTAACTCATCCCAAAGGTGGTCTATAGGGTGTAAATCAGGTGATTGGCTCGGCCATTGCAACAGGTGAACATTTTTCTTTGCTAACCAATTTGTGACTAAATTGGATGTGTGCTTAGGATCATTATCTTGCTGGAATTTCCATCCCCTGCCTACTTTGGTTTTACCATGTGGCAGCGTTACATTTTCCAGTATATCCTTTTACATGGTAGCATTCATATTTCCATCAATTCTATGCAGAGGGCCAATGGCAGTAAAAGAAAAGCAGTACCAAACCATGACATTGCCTTCACCATGTTTCACTGTAGGTCTTTGGTATCTTACATCATTACGTTTTCCCATTGGGCGGCATATATAGTGCTGCCATCACTACCAAACAGACTGAACTTGGATTCATCCGACCTCAACATCTTAGACCAATCTGTCTCTTTCCATTGGCTGTGTTCTTTGTTCTCTGGCAAACTCAAGTCGGACCTTCCAGTTCTTTGCAGAGATGAAAGGCTTCTGGACTGGACCTCGTGCATTCAGCCCTACTTCTCTTAGCCGTCGCACCACAGTTTGGCGACTCACTTTGACCCCATATTCTTCCTTCATTTTGTGTGAAATCTGTACAGCACTTTTATGGACATCAGATACTGACTTTTTCTTAATAATGTGATCAGCTCTGGAGGACGTTTTCCGTGGTCGCCCACTTCTAGGTTTGTCGGCTGTTCCAGAACCTTCTTTTTTCTTTCTTTAATCTACGTGACACTCGACTCTGAGAACAGGTGAATTCCATGGCTCCTCTTTTTGGCTTTTGCCTGACTTCACCCTCAGGATAATCAGCTTCCTGACATCTATGGATACATTTGTCTTCGTCTAAACACACATACACAAGAAAAAATTTTGGCAAAATTCGACTACCCATAACAAAATATGCAAAACGTTTGGCCCAGCAAATCTTGAAAACTGACACGCAAGGGGATAAAACAATGTCAGACACAATTTTCTTCCTTATAGCTGACAACCATTTGCTTCCGGTTTACTAAAATCACCAGAAAAATGGCAACAACCAGACAGAAGGAATCACACTTTTAAAAAACAAATACAAAACTTTTGGTCGCCACTGTAAATACACTTGTGGTCCATACAAAAGAGCAGAGGGCACTCACTACAGGTAGAAGAAATGCAATTCCAGCTAAACAGGAAAGGGTTCTTTACAGTCAGAGCAGTCAGACTGTGGAATGTCCGACCACAAGAGGTAGTAATGGCCGACACTATAAGAGGATTTATATAAGGAGAAAGGTGGAACGTCAAGATTAATTATATATTTTACATTATATATCACACACACACACACACATACAAGATCGAGGTTTGTATTGTGCAGTGAAATGACGACCCCGTAACAGAGGAGCCGTTCATCCCGGACTGAGCAGCGCCATTAACACAACCTCGCATCTAATTTATCATCCACTTGAGGACATAAATGTTAAGTGGTGGATGAAGTAAAGCCGCCATGAAGCTGCGCAGCGGATGGCAAGAGGCGACGCTCATGAAATCAATTCCCACTGTGGATAATTAGCAGCAGAAAGCTGCGATTCTCTCTCGGTGGAGCGGTCGGGGCGCACGCAAAGTGGACAAAACTATGCCATGACTGCTTTTTTTACATGACATTTTCCATCACTTTTCAGCTTGTGCTGTATACATTGGGGGGCAGAAGGAGCTGTAATGGGTGAAACCAATGAAAGTTAACATCTCTATTATAAAGCTGGAGGCATATAGCACAGGATCACCCCATGATCAGTAACTGCACACATCAGTCAGTAGCTCCTCCTCTTCCTCTACGTCAGGGATGTCAAACTCCAACACACAGAGGGCCATAATGAAAAACTTGAGACAAATTCGCGGGTCAACCAGTATACAGAATAATGGGCCCACACGGTCCTCCATACAGAATAATGGGCCCCACGCGGTCCTCCATACAGAATAATGGGCCCCACGCGGTCCTCCATACAGAATAATGGGCCCCACGCGGTCCTCCATACAG
Organism: Phyllobates terribilis; assembly: GCF_046119375.1. Taxonomy (NCBI): domain Eukaryota; kingdom Metazoa; phylum Chordata; class Amphibia; order Anura; family Dendrobatidae; genus Phyllobates; species Phyllobates terribilis. Next base: position 945,986,711 of record NW_027362762.1, read on the forward strand.
AATAATGGGCCCACACGGTCCTCCATACAGAATAATGGGCCCCACGCGGTCCTCCATACAGAATAATGGGCCCCACGCGGTCCTCCATACAGAATAATGGGCCCCACGCAGTTATCCCCTAACCCGGTTGTCAGACCCCAATAAAAAGCCCCATATGAATGAGTCGGAGGTCTGCACAATTGACCTCAGTGGTGAAAAATTGAAGAAAAAAAAAAAAAGGTTTCTGTGCAAAACAGGTAACCAATGAAATTGACTTTTGGTCAGAAAACTGCCCACAAATAATTTTGGCATAGAATCAGTGCCGAAAATCTGAGGCAATGCTGTAATCATGGAAAATATACATTAGGATTTACAGGCCTCAGTAGCCTGACGACGTGACCCATAGCAACCAATCACAGAGCAGCTTTCATTTCTGAAGAACAGTTTCCCAAATGTAAGCTGATTGCTGATTGGTTGCTATGAGCCAAGAAGACAATCCTGTTTTGTATGAACCAAGTGATTATTAACATCTGATTTATATAAAGTTTAAGATCTACAACGTCCCTGTTCTCCGAAATATATCAGCCTTTATCACAAAACCGCTCCATGTTGTCCATAGTGACCAATCCTGGAGCGGTGATTGGTTGCTGTAGGCCTCAAATCATTAGACCCATAGCAACTAGCGCGAGAAATAAAAGCCATATTCTTGTTGCTATGGGCAACAAGGAAAGGTTTCCTGTCAGACAGATTTGATCACTGAGGCCCAATGTTAAAATTTATGGAGTTGGACTCGTTTTAAATTACAAAATTGAGGAATAATTCAGTCAGGGCCAAACGCTCAACATGGAGTTCACTACGGGCTGGACGCTGCCGTTGTGGTGTAGTTCATTTTGTGCCAAAAATGTAAAAAAAAAAAAATGTAAAAAAAAAAAAAGCATGGAATTTAGCAGGAGGGGGCAGAGCCCAAAATATACCACGTCCTACAAGGCAAGGGCAGAAAAATGCATACGTACAGTGGGTACGGAAAGTATTCAGACCCCTTTAAATTTTTCACTCTTTGTTTCATTGCAGCCATTTGGTAAATTCTAAAAAGTTCATTTTTTTTCTCATTAAAGTACACTCTGCACCCCATCTTGACTGAAAAAAAACAGAAATGTAGAAATTTTTGCAAATTTATTAAAAAAGAAAAATTAAATATCACCTGGTCATAAGTATTCAGACCCTTTGCTCAGACACTCATATTTAAGTCACATGCTGTCCATTTCCTTGTGATCCTCCTTGAGATGGTTCTACTCCTTCATTGGAGTCCAGCTGTGTTTAATTAAACTGATAGGACTTGATTTGGAAAGGCACACACCTGTCTATATAAGACCTCACAGCTCACAGTGCATGTCAGACCAAATGAGAATCATGAGCTCAAAGGAACTTCCCAAGGAGCTCAGAGACAGAATTTTGGAGAGGCTCAGATCTGGCCAAGGTTACAAAAGAATTTCTGCATTACTCAAGGTTCCTAAGAGCACAGTGACCTCCATAATCCTTAAATGGAAGAAGTTTGGGACCACCAGAAGTCTTCCTAGACCTGGCCATCCAGCCAAACTGAGCAATAGTGGGAGAAGAGCCTTGATGAGAGAGGTAATGAAAAACCCCAAGATCACTGTGGCTGAGCTCCAGAGATGCAGGAGGGAGATGGGAGAAAGTTCCACAAAGTCAACTATCACTGCAGCCCTCCACCAGTCGAGTCTTTATGGCAGAGTGGCCTGACGGAAGCCTCTCCTCAGTGCAAGACATGAAAGCCCGGATAGTTTGCACAAAAACACATGACGGACTCCCAGACTATGAGAAATAAGATTCTCTGGTCTGATGAGATGAAGATAGAACTTTTTGGTGATAATTCTAAGAGGTATGTGTGGAGAAAACCAGGCACTGCTCATCACCTGCCCAATATAATCCCAACAGTGAAACATGTTGGTGGCAGCATCATGCTATGGGGCTGTACAGAGATATCCTGGATGAAAACCTCTTCCAGAGTGCTCTGGACCTCAGACTTGGCCGAAGGTTCACCTTCCAACAAGACAATGACCCTAAGCACACAGCTAAAATAACAAAGAAGTGGCTTCAGAACAACTCTGTGACCACTCTTGACTGGCCCAGCCAGAGCCCGGACCTAAACCCAATTGAACATCTCTGGAGAGACCTGAAAATGGCCGTCCACCAACGTTCACCATCCAACCTGACAGAACTGGAGAGGATCTGCAAGGAAGAATGGCAGAGGACCCCCAAATCCAGGGGTGAAAAACTTGTTGCATCATTCCCAAGAAGACTTATGGCTGTACTGGCTCAAAAGGGGGCTTCTACTCAATACTGAGCAAAGGGTCTAAATACTTATGACCAAGTGATATTTCAGTTTTTGTTTTTTAATAAATTTGCAAAAATTTCTACATTTGTTTTTTTTCAGTGAAGATGGGATGCAGAGTGTACATTAATGAGAAAAAAATGAACTTTTTAGAATTTACTAAATGGCTGCAATGAAACAAAGAGTGAAAGATTTAAAGGGGTCTGAATACTTTCCGGACCCACTGTATATCTCATACATTGGAAGCACGACTGCCCGCATCGAGTATTCTCAGGCCAATATGTTAATTTTTCTGGTTGGAAAAAAAAGTGTGTGATTTTTAGCCCCCTTTTTTTTTTTTTTTTTTTTTTTTTTTTTAATAAGAATGTGCCTTTTTTTAACACTGTTTTAATGCGCTTTTCGATTATTCTATGCGGTGTAGCAATCAGGGCTGTGGAATCGGAGCCCATTTTGGTGGCGTCTTGAGTCGGTATAAAAAGGACCGACTCCTAAAATATATAATAAATTGGGTACAGTAGATCAATGCAGTTTGTGGGGAATATTTTTTCATAAGAATTTGGGAAGTTATGAAATGTCCTATAAATGTCTGTCCTATTCCTGATCTAAGGGTCTAGACTTTTAGCTGAGATGAGGAGTCGGGGGTTTGGCTTACCCACTCCACAGCCCTGCTAGCAATAGAGGGTGTTTTGGTCATATTTCCACAGTAAAAAAAAATGGAATAAAACGCCTTTTCAGTAATTTACATACTGGAACTGCGCCCGGGATATTGACGCTTTTTCCATCATGTTTTAAAAAAAAAAAAAAAAAAAAAAAAATGAAATAAAAGCAACGTGTGATACATAGACGCGTTTTTCTATTCAAATGAAGGTGAAACGTGTTGCAAGGAAGTTTGTCGTGTTTTTCTGATGCAGATTTTAGCACAGAATCAGCTCCAAAAAAAAAAAAAAACACATCAAAGTACTCCGTCTGGACAATATTGTTTTTTTGTGCTGAATTACTGTGATGGATTTTATAGAAAATTTGCTGCAAATCTATAACGGAAATTTCCAAATGAAATTTCAAATTCTCTTTTAGTTTCTGAAAATTCCAGTTAAAATCATATGGAGATAGTAATATTATTTTAAATTCTGTTTTAATGTACATGATTATGGGGTCGGCCATCTTGTCCGAAGCTATTAACGGCATTTTGAGATTTGCTTTACAGCAGCCACAATGATCATTGTCAATAGTCTGGAGAAGATTCATTGATTTCTATGGTGGCATGTTGAAGGCACGCTGTTTGTACAGCAAGTATTCCCACCTACAACGAATGGAGAGATATGTAATTTTTATGGTAGGTCACTTCACCTGTGAGAGAATTAAAAAAATATAAAAAATCACATTGTATTATTTCTCTATGATTAATTTGCATTTTATTGCATAAAAGTATTTGATCACCCACCAACCAGCAAGAATTCTGTCTCACAGTCCTGTTAGTTTTTCTTTAACCCCTTTACCCCCGAGGGTGGTTTGCACGTTAATGACCAGGCCAATTTTTACAATTCTGACCACTGTCACTTTATGAGGTAATTACTCTGGAACGCTTCAACGTATCCCCCTGATTCTGAGATTGTTTTTTCGTGACATATTGTACTTCATGATAGTGGTAACATTTCTTCGATATCACTTGTGATTATTTGTGAAAAAACGGAAATTTGGCGAAAATTTTGAAAATTTTGCAATTTTCAAAATTTGAATTTTTATGCCCTTAAATCAGAGAGATATGTGACACAAAATAGTTAATGAATAACATTTCCCACATGTCTACTTTACATCAGCATAATTTTGGAACCAACATTTTTTTTTTTGTTAGGGAGCTATAAGGGTTAAAAGTTGACCAGCGATTTCTCATTTTTCCAACAAAATTTACAAAACCATTTTTTTAGAGACCACATCACATTTGAAGTCACTTTGAGGGGTCTTTATGACAGAAAATACCCAAAAGTGACACCATTCTAAAAACTGCACCCCTCAAGGTGCTCAAAACCACATTCAAGAACTTTATTAACCCTTCAGGTGCTTCACAGGAATTTTTGGAATGTGGAAGAAAAAAAAATGAACATTTAACTTTTTTCACAAAAATGTTACTTTAGACTCAATTTTTTTTATTTTCACAGGGGTAACAAGAAAAAATGGACCCCAAAATTTGTTGTGCAATTTCCCCTGGGCGCGCAGATACCCCATATGTGGGGGAAAAACACTGTTTGGGTGCACGGCAGGGCTCGGAAGGGAAGGAGCGCCATTTGACTTTTTGATTGTAAAATTTGCTTGAATAATTAGCGGAAGCCATGTTGCGTTTGGAGAGCCCCTGCGTGCCCAAACATTGGAGCTCCCCCACAAGTGACCCCATTTTGGAAACTAGACCCCCCAAGGCACCTATCTAGATGCATAGTGAGCACTTGGAACCCCCAGGTGCTTCACAAATTGATTCGTAAAAATGAAAAAGTGTTTTTTCTTTTCACTTTTTCATTTTTACGAATCAATTTGTGAAGCACCTGGGGGTTCCAAGTGCTCATTATGCATCTAGATAGGTGCCTTGGGGGGGGTCTAGTTTCCAAAATGGGGTCACTTGTGGGGGAGCTCCAATGTTTAGGCACGCAGGGGCTCTCCAAACGCAATATGGCGTCCGCTAACAATTTGAGCCGATTTTCCATTCAATTTATTAGGGGACACCATGTCGCATTTGGAGAGCCCCTGATGTGGCTAAACAGTGGAGCTCCCCCACAAGTGACCCCATTTTGGAAACTAGACCCCCCAAGGCACCTATCTAGATGCATAGTGAGCACTTGGAACCCCCAGGTGCTTCACAAATTGATTCGTAAAAATGAAAAAGTGTTTTTTTTTTCACTTTTTCATTTTTACGAATCAATTTGTGAAGCACCTGGGGGTTCCAAGTGCTCACTATGCATCTAGATAGGTGCCTTAGGGGGTCTAGTTTCCAAAATGGGGTCACTTGTAGGGGAGCTCCAATGTTTAGGCACGCAGGGGCTCTCCAAACGCAACATGGCGTCCGCTAACAATTTAAGCCGATTTTCCATTCAATTTATTAGGGGACACCATGTCGCATTTGGAGAGCCTAAGCAGTGGAGCTCCCCCACAAGTGACCCCATTTTGGAAACTATACCCCTCAAGGATTTTATTAAGGTGTATAGTGAACATTTTGAACCCAGAGGTACGACACAGAATTTGATAACATTAGGTCATCATATTGAATAAGTTGTCATTAGTCTTGAGCGCAAGTGCTCGCTACTTGAGTTTGCATCGGGTACTCAGGTATGCACCATGTACAGCGTGTGCTCGAGTCCCTGCCCCGCATGTTTCACGGTTATTAGACACCCAAAAAAAAACATGCGGGGATCGCTCGTGCATGGCAGGCAATCCCCGCAAATTTTTTTTGGCCGCGAAGCATATGGGGCGAAGACTCGAGCATGTCACTCAAATACCCACGATACTCAATGCAAACCAGAGCACCCGATGCAAACTCAAGTAGCGAGCACTAACGCTCAACACTAGTCACCATATCGTCATCTTTTATTCTTACTTTTGAAAAAAATCCCAACCCCATCACAACCCTAACCCCAAACCCAGCCCTAACCCGAGAGTTTATTTTTTACGCCGTTCCTCGTGCGGTATAAGTCATTAAACGACTTTATTCTTCAGGTCAGTGCGATTACAGCAATACCAGAATCATATGGGGTTTTTATGACTGACAGCTGTCACACACTAAAAGACGCATTTTTTGTAAAATCTAGTTTTTGCATCGCCATATTTTGAGAGCTATAATTTTTCCAGATTTTGGCCGACAGTCATGTGACGGCTCGTTTTTTGCGGGATGAGTTGACGTTTCTATTGGTACCATTTTCGGGCACATGACATTTTTTGATCGCTTTCTATTCTGATTTTTGGGAGGCAGAACAAACAAAAACCAACAATTCAGGAATTGTTTTTTTTTTTATTCTGTGTGGTAAAATTGATAAGGCAGCTTTATTCTTCGGGTCAGTACGTTTACAGCGGTACCACATTTATATCGTTTTTCTATGTTTTGCACTTTTGCATAATAAAAGCAATTTTATAGAAAAAAATTATTTTTTAGCATAGCTTTATTCTGAGAGCTATAACTTTTTTATTTTTCGGCTGATGGAGCTGTATGGCGGCTTGTTTTTTGCGGGACGAGATGACGGTTTCAGCGGTACCATTTTTATTTATATTTGTCTTTTTGATCGCGTGTTATTCCATTTTTTGTTTGGCGGTATGGTGATAAAGCATTGTTTTTTGCTTCGTTTTTTATTTTAGTTTTTTACAGTGTTCACTGAAGGGGTTAACTAATGGGACAATTTTAAAGGTCAGGTTGTTCTGGACGCGGCGATACCAAATGTGTACTTTTATTGTTTTTTTTTTTATAATATTTATTGATGGGTACATTATATTTTTATTTTTGGTGGATTTTTTATTTTTTTTTTTCACTTTCTGATAGTTTTTATACTTTATTACTTTGTCCCACTGTGGGACTTTCACTTTTTTTTTCTCTGATCGCCTGCATGGCACAGGAATGCAGCACCATCCCTGTGCCATGCAGGCTGTCAGCGCTGGACAGGGAGAAGAGTTTGGAGATGCACTGCGCATGTCCAAAAAATCTTCCTGCTGTCTGGTGACCCGGATGTTGTCATGACGACATCGGGTCGTCATGGCAACATCCTGGAAGCCGCGGCAGACATCGCTGGAGGCCGGAAGAGGAGGTGAGTATCCGCGATCACCTCCCCTTGCCACCGCAATGCTGCGGTCGACTTCGATCGCAGCATTGCGGGGGTTAATGTGCTGGGAGCGGTGCGGGACCGCTCCCTGCACATAGCCCTGGGTGTCAGCTGTGACAATCAGCTGACAACAGGCGGCAATCGCGCCCGCACATCCTGTGTGCGGGCGAAATCGCCAGGGCGTACTAATACGTATCAGGTCCATAAGGCCCAGGGCACAGATACGTACTAATACGCCATTGGTCATAAAGGGGTTAAGAAGCCCTCCTACTCTGCACTCATTACCTGTATTAGTTGCACCTGTTTGAACTCGTTAGCTGTATAAAAGAGACATGTCAACACACTCCAACCTCTCCACCATGGCCAAGACCAAAGAGCTGTTTAAAGACACCAGGGACAAAATTGTAGACCTGCACAAGGCTGGGATGGGCTACAGGACAATAGGCAAGCAGCTTGGTGAGAAGCCAACAACTCTTGGCACAAGTATTAGAAAATGGAAAAACAAGATGACTGTCAATCTTCCTCAGTCTGGGGCTCCATGCAAGATCGTGCCTTGTGGGGTAAGGATGATTCTGAGAAAGGTCAGGAATCAGCCCAGAACTAAACAGGAGGACCTGGTCAATGACCTGAAGAGAGCTGGGGCCAGTGTCTCAAATATTACCGTTAGTAACGCACTATGCTGTTATGGATTAAAATCCTGCAGGACACGCAAGATCCCCCTGCTCACGCCAGCACATGTCCAGGCCTATTTGAAGTTCACCAATGACCATCTGGATGATCCAGAGGAGGCATGGGAGAAGGTCATTTGGTCATACAAGACCAAAATAGAACTTTTCGGTATCAACTTCACTCGCCACGTTTGGAGGAAGAATGAGTGCAACCCCAAGAACACTGTCCCAACCATGAAGCATGGTGGGGGAAATATATTTTGGGGGTGCTTTTCTGCAAAGGGGACAGTACGACTGCACCATATTGAAGGGAGGCTGGATGGGGTCATATATCGTGAGATTTTGGCCAACAACCTCATTCCATCAGTAAGAGCATTGAAGATGGGTCGTGGCTGGGTCTTCCAGCATGACAATGACCTGAAACATACAGCCAAGGCAACTAAGGGAGTGGCTCCGTAAGAAGCATTTCAAGGTCCTGGAGTGACCTAGCCAGTCTCCAGAGCTGAACCCAATAGAAAATCTCTGGAGGGAGCTGAACCTCAATGTTGCCCAGTGATAGCCCCGAAACCTGAAAGATCTATATGGACGAGGGATCCAAAATCCCTGCTGCAGTGTGTGCAAACCTGGTCAAGAACAACAGGAAACGTCTGACCTCTGTAATTGCAAAGGTTTCTGTACCAAATATTAAGTTCTGTTTTTCTATTGTATCAAATACTTATTTCATGCAATAAAATGCAATTTAATTCTATAAAAATCATACAATGTGATTTTCTGGTTTTATTTTTATTGAAACCTACGATAAAAATTACAGATCTCTTTATTCTTTGTAGGTGGGAAAACTTGCAAAATTGGCAGCGTATCAAATACTTATTTTCCCCACTGTATGTGCATAGGTGTTAGCAGTCAGGGTCAGGATAATATGACGTGAGCTCAACAGAACATGAAGTATCAGACTAATATTAAGCTCAGTGGTGAAAACTGCAAAATTTCAAAATTTTTTTTTTTTTTTTTAAATATGAACAGGAATAAAATTTTATATATAAAAAAAAAAAAAATCAATTCAAACCAGGAGACAACCATTTTTTTCTTTATTAGTTTTGGATGAAAACGACTCTTCCCCCAGTAGTCTATGACTTAGAAGAGTATCTATCCTTTTCAGATCTAAAGGGCTGTTAATGGAGATGTGCAGTGTAGTCTGCAAGTGAACAACCACCGAATGCCCCCCCCATACACCGAGCAAAGACGGAGGGAGAGGAAAATAATCTGACGTGTAGAGGCCTCCAGACTCTTCCCCGACACATGCGGGAATACTCAAAACAAGCCTGTCATAAAAGCAATGCCACCAAAATGATCATTCCCTCTAAGTTGTCCATTGCAATTCCACAGTCAACCACAAGGGGGCATCTGGAAGTAAATCAGGACCGATTAGACAAAAACACATTCAAAATAAATAACTTTTTTTAAAAAATCAGCGCCGCTTTGTGTTTAATACTTCATCATCATGTGATATTTTGCAACTCAAAAATAAAAAAATATATATATACTGTAAATACCAAAGCAATATATATATATATATATATATATATATATATATATATATATATATATATATATATATATATATATATATATATATATCTATACACAGCAAGTTACATTATTTTCCTGGAACAAACACTCAGCTCATATTTTTGTAAGAAATATATTTTATTTTTTTCCGACACCACAGCCCTGGCAAGTGGTTTTGTACCAAATTTAATGGAGATTACACAGAATGTTTTAACGCTGGGGAGGGGAGAGGAGTAAAGAGGGACAAGAGGAAGAGTGAAAAAATAACCGTCACAAAATGGAGAGAGAAAAAAATATATAATATATAATATATATATAATATAAATCCCACAACTGGTTTTTCCACTCCCACATCATGAATCACGGGATCGCTCGGAGACAGGATGACTGGAGATAACTGCATATGGCCTCACTGTCCATGTATGTAACAGCATAAAGTCTGGCTTCTTGTAGGAAAAAAAAAAAAAAGCATGAGGGTGTGGGGTGGGGAAAAAGCATGAGGGGGTGGGGAGGGGGAAAAAAATGTAAAAAAAATTGCAGCTTTAGTCTCTTAAGAGTTTTTAGCCTCCCTCCCACAAAAAAAAAGTAGACGGTAAGCAATGAGATCTGGAGGGAGCAAACAAAAAAAAAAGAAAAAAAAAAAAAAAAGACATAAAAAGTAGTAAAATGATTGTTGTATTTGCTCTCCATAATTTTAATTTATTTTTTTTTACATTTTTTTCTAAGATTTTTTATAAAGAAAGGAGATCGCCTAACTGGACTTTAGTCATTTTTGTGCTTTTTTTTTTCCTTTAATAATACTCTCTTTTTTCTGTATGAGGTTTTAGTTTGGTTTACTATACACCGGAGTTTAAAAAAGCGGGGAAAAAAAAAAAAGGAACAAGAATTTGACGACAGATTTTCCGCCCCCAAACAGAAAAAAAACAGACAAAAAAAAAAAAAAGTAGTAAACAGCATTGAATGGATTCAATCTCCTCTGACAAAGACCAATAAAAGCCTCTGCTAAAATCCCTTTTACAATATTGTACAGTACACAAAAATAAAAGATAAAACCAGGTGCCTGTAAGAAGCCAATCCGAGCGACGTAAACATACAGGATGGTGCAACTCATGACAAATGGCAAATTCTCAAAAAACAGCTACTGATTATTTTTTTTGTTGGTTTTTGTTTTTTTTATTTTTGATTTGTTTTTTTTTTTTTGTTTTTTTTTGTAATTCCCCCAAAAGCAGGTGCCATCATGGGATACCCAAGTCCACAAAAATATTTTTTTAAAAATAAAAATCTTAAAAAAAAAAAACAAAAACAAAACAAACACCTTGGATAAATGAAAGCAATGCTCAGACAGTTTCATACATTCTTGAGTTTCCTCCAAATCGACAAATTTGGGTCTTTTTTTGTAATTTTTTTCCAACCTATTGCATGGCCAAGTGTGACTCCTCGTATGTTAAGATTCCTCAAGAGATAATCTCACGTCTACAATTTTGTAAGAAGAAGTAGTTCAGGGTTTTTTTTTTTTTTTTTTAATTTTTGTAGCAGCTTTAAAACATCATGTTCCCCGCGTTCCCAGGTCCTTGGCTGAAACCACCCATCCCGACATCAGCAGGCATCCCTCGGGGTCGCATCTGTGGGGGGATCATGAGGTTTTGTTGAGGTCCCATCATCCCCTGCATGGACATCAACATGTTCGGAGAGCCCACGGGGCCGGGATGACTGTAGAGAACTCCGGGCATTCGTTCCTTCCCCGGCATCATTCCCACCCCTCCCGGGTTCCCCATCATAGTTAGTTGGCCGGGCATCCCGGATTGTGCTGGTGACATCATGCGATGGTGAGGTCCCATCATGCCTTGCTGCATAAAACCTGGAGGCCTCATAGAATTGTGACCGGGCATATCCACCACCGGGACAGGTCCTCCCATGCCGGCCATTGAGAGACCCATTCTTGGGTTGGGTTCTCCCATCATGGCGGGCAAATGTGAAAAACCGGGTCCTTGTTGAGGCTTTCTGCCTGGAACTTCCCCACGAGGGAAATACTGCAGTGTTTGACTGGGTTTCTCGGATGGAATAATCCTTGACAGGTCAAACTCAGGGATGCCCGACGCCCCTGGTCGTATGACTTCCTGTAGGTCCGGGTCAGTGAAAACTGAAGGCATATTATTTCCCATAACGGCAAAGGAATCCGGCCCCGCTGGACAACCCGCCTTGCAAAGTACCGACTCCGCATTCGGGGGCAGGTTGCCCGGGCGGCTTAAAGGTCCGTCTCCCGGAAAGCCCATTCCGGGCTGAAAGTTTCCCTGCCCCCCGTTAGGGCCGTTGTGAGGAAAGGGGACTTGTGGAGGTGACTGAACTGGCGGAAATCCTTGGGCAAAAGCCATGCGTCCCTGAGGCACCATGGGTGGTTCTTGAGAACCGTGAGCCATCATGGCATTGTGTGGCATCATTCCTGCACCCATCGGGCCTCCGTGAGGTGGTACATTGGGTGGCATGGCATTCGGTGAGGGCATCTGACCGCCGTGGGAAAGGGGCTGCGTCATACCCATTGGGCTTAGAGTCGGCATGGAAACAACACCGTGAGGACCGGACATCTTCGTAGGGTTTTGGGGATTCATGACCATACCTAAGAAGAAAAACAAAAAAAAAAAAGTCACATGAGCGATGAAAGAACGGGCACCATCATCACCCCAGCACCGATTTATTTCTAAACTTCCAAGCAGTGATGACATTTTGTACATACATGTGACCGCTGCAGCCAATCACTGAGCTCAGCAGCACAAAACTACTGATTGGTCCTCACATTTATGTGACCGCTGGAGCCAAAGAGGACCATCGGAGCGGTCCTGCTGGATTTTATTTGATTTCTTTTCACCTTTTTTTTTATCATTGCGTGTGGTTACAGTGAAAAACACCTTTAACCTCTAAATGACCCAAGGCATTTTGAACTCGAATGACTTTTTTGTAAAAAAAAATAATAAAACTAAACACAACAACTTTTAGGGTCCGAGTCATAATCGGCATTTTTTTTTTTTTTTTTTTTTTTTAGTGCCAATTGTCGAAAAACTTTCAGAATGCCGCATGTGGCTCATGAATTTTGTACAAGATAAAAAAAAAAATAAAAAATAATAATTCTACTTTATGATTTACTTTGTTACAAAAAGTTTTATTCTTCCGCTAAATGTAAAATTTCCATAACAATTTTTAGCAGTAGTCAGAGGAAAAAAAAACAAAAAAAAACAACAGGTAAACTTATGAATTAGACTTAAGAACCCTTCCCAATATGTCGTAGGTGTAAAAATAATATTAGCAAATACATCCAATTAGTAAACGCAGTATAGTTCTTCTGATTCGCCATGTTGCTTACCCCATGTGCAGAGCATTGCAGTAGCTTAAGTATCCATGGTTACAGCCATTCATATAGTGACAGTTAGTGGTTGTAACCATGGATATCCAAGCTCCTGCAATGCCCTGCACATGGGGTAAGCAACACAGCGAATCAGAAGAACTATACTAGATTTCTAATTGGAGGTATTTGCTAATATTATTATTACATTTACTACACATTGGTATCTTGGAGATGGGAATACTCCTTTGAAAGATGAAACTTTTTTTTTCTTGAGACATAGGAGGGCCTGATTTTTTTTCTAGGACGATAGATGTAGTTCTGAATATTGCCGCTCACTTTACTATATAATTTACACAGAAAACAAAATAGTGGAAAGGAAAAGAGGAGGGAAAAAAAGCCACTACATGGACGCCGAGATGCAAAATATAATATTTTTTTTCATTTGAAGGAGAAACAATTTGTATCTTTTTAAATTAACAAAAATAAAATAAATAAAAAACATGGCGGACATGACAACCCACTGGCACTTATGGGGCGATATAAGGACAACATACGTGCTCGCCGCAGGCCTATCGCTATTTTTTGGTCACACTGCCCCCAGAATGATAACAGAGATCCCCTCAGACGCAGTGAGACCGCGCCCGGCGCCCACGTACCTGACATGTTATTCATAGGTGGCAGATTGGGCGAGCGGGCAGGAGGGGAATCATCATCTGAACTGGCCACCGTTTTGATGGCGTCGTGGTACAGAGGCGTAGAGCTGGGCATGGCGAACTTCGACATCCTAGACATCATAATGGAGAGCGGGTTCTGGGACAGGGTGGGCTCAGGTGCCATCGTGTAGCTAGTGCTGGAGGGAAGACTTCCAGGATGATTTATCGGAGCGGGCTGGCTGACCGGTGGAGCGGGACCTCCTGTCAGGGGGAGAGACACAGTGAATGGAGGCAGCAGAGGATGCAGAGCAAGTCACTGGGATTATGGAACATGGCTACGAGCGGCCGCGGCAGAACCTCACCCTGCGCGCCCCTCGGCCGCGGCAGAACCTCACCCTGCGCGCCCCTCGGCCGCGGCAGAACCTCACCCTGCGCGCCCCTCGGCCGCGGCAGAACCTCACCCTGCGCGCCCCTCGGCCGCGGCAGAACCTCACCCTGCGCGCCCCTCGGCCGCGGCAGAACCTCACCCTGCGCGCCCCTCGGCCGCGGCAGAACCTCACCCTGCGCGCCCCTCGGCCGCGGCAGAACCTCACCCTGCGTGCCCCTCGGCCACTGCAGAACCTCACCCTGCGCGCCCCTCGGCCACTGCAGAACCTCACCCTGCGCGCCCCTCGGCCGCGGCAGAACCTCACCCTGCGCGTCCCTCGGCCGCTGCAGAATATATCATACTATACAGCACAGAATGCAGAGCCTCATCATGCACACCTCAGCTGCTTCTTAAAAGGGATGTGTCATCAAAAAATGACCTACAGTGGCTTGTGAAAGTATTTACCCCCCCTTTGGCTTTTTACCCGTTTTGTTACATTACAACCTGTGTGTAAATATTTTTGTAATCTGATTTGTGTGTGATGCATCAGCGCTAAATAGTTTAAGTTGGTGAAGTGAGAAAAATATAGGCGTAAATTAAATTTATGAGATCAAATAGCTAAAAATTGGCATGTGCATATGTATTCACCCCTTTTGCGATGAAGCCCCTATAAATTTCTGGTGCAAGCAATTCTCTTAATAAGTCCCATGCTTAGTGCCAGGACGTCCACCTGTGTACAATCTAATCTCACATATCTGTCAGTATATACACTTTACCTTTTCTGAAAGGCCACCGAGGCTGCAAAACCATTAACAAGAGGCACCACTAACCAAACAACACCATGAAGACCAAGGAGATCTCCAAACACCACCATGAAGACCAAAGAGATCTCCAAACACCACCATGAAGACCAAAGAGATCTCCAAACACCACCATGAAGACCAAGGAGATCTCCAAACACCACCATGAAGACCAAAGAGATCTCCAAACACCACCATGAAGACCAAAGAGATCTCCAAACACCACCATGAAGACCAAAGAGATCTCCAAACACCACCATGAAGACCAGAGAGATCTCCAAACACCACCATGAAGACCAGAGAGATCTCCAAACACCACCATGAAGACCAAAGAGATCTCCAAACACCACCATGAAGACCAGAGAGATCTCCAAACACCACCATGAAGACCAGAGAGATCTCCAAACACCACCATGAAGACCAGAGAGATCTCCAAACACCACCATGAAGACCAAAGAGATCTCCAAACACCACCATGAAGACCAAAGAGATCTCCAAACACCACCATGAAGACCAAAGAGATCTCCAAACACCACCATGAAGACCAAAGAGATCTCCAAACACCACCATGAAGACCAAGGAGAACTCCAAACAAGTCAGGGACAAAGTTGTTGAGAAGTACAAGTCAGGGTTGGGTTATAAAAAAATCCATGTTCCCCGGAGCACCATCACATCCATTATCAAAAGGAAAGAACATGGTATCACAACAAACCTGCCAAGAGAGGACGCCCACCAAAACTCTCAGCTCAGGCAAGGAGGGCATTAATCAGAGAGGCAGCACAGAGACCAGTGGTAACCCTGAAGGAGCTGCAGAGTTCCCAAGCAGAGACTAGAGTATCTGTCCATACAACCACAATAAGCCGTACACTCCACAGAGGCGGTCTTTATGGAACACTGGGCAGAAAAAAAGCCTTTACTTATACACAAAAATTGTAAGGCTTGTTTTGAGTTTGCCAAAAGGCGTGGGAGACTCCCCAAAAGTATGGAGGAAGGTGCTGTGGTCAGAGGAGACCAAAACTGAACTTTTTAGCCACCAAGGTAAACGCAGTGTCTCGTGCCAAAAGAACACAGCTTATCACCCTAAGAGCACCATCCCCACAGTGAAACATGGTGGTGGCAGCATCATGCTGTGGGGATGTTTTTCGGCAGCAGTGACAGGGAAAATGGTCAAAGTCGAGGAGAAGATGGATGATGCGAAATACAGGGATATTCTTGAGCAAAACCTGTTTGTCTGTCAGTGATGTGAGACTAGGATGGAGGTTCACCTTCCAACAAGACAATGACCTAAAGCATCACTCGAGTGGTGTAAGGGGAAACGTGTAAATGTTCTGGAGCAGACAAGTCACAGCCCAGAGCTTAATCCAATGGAGAATCTGTGGTCAGACGTGAAGATTGCTGATCACCAGAGGAAACCATCTAACTTGAAGGAGCTGGAGCAGTTTTACCTTGAGGAATGGGCAAAAATCCCAGTGGCAAAATGTGGAAATCTCAGAGACTTATCCAAAGCGACTTGCAGCTGTAATTGCCGCAAAAGGAGGCTCTACAAAGTACTGACTGTAGGGGCGTGAATAGTTATGCACACGGAAGTTTTCACTTATTTTGTCCAACTTGTTGTTTGCTTCACAAGAAAACCAAATGTTCAAAGTTGTAGGAACGTTCTTGACAGGGGAATGAATACTTTCGCAAGTCACTATTCCTTAAATATGGTTTGTGTGTCAAGTATACTTGAAGTATTTTAATGCAATCTGTATTAAAAATTTAAAAAAATAAAAATGAATCTTGCAATTCTCAGAGATTTTAGACTTTTCCTTCCTCTGGTTTAGGGCAGACCTGGGCAAAGTGCGGTTTGCAGGCCACGTCTGGCTGTTCCAGTGCGGCCCGCGGACAGAGACAGCCGAAGGGCTGATACAGCTGCACAGTGCCCTCCACCTGCATCCTCAGTATGCAGAGATGAATACATTAGTGGAGGAGGGGCCGCCGGTCCCTTCTTCCACCAATCAGCATGTGAGACAGCTGACGGGATGGCGTAATTTAATCTCCTCAGCTGCGCACTGCAGAGTCAGTGCACCGGAGACCGCAGACAGGAGCGCCAAGAGGACGGGAGCAGAGGCAGTACACAGGAGAGAGAGACGGGAGCAGAGGCAGTACACAGGAGAGAGAGACGGGAGCAGAGGCAGTACAGAGGAGAGAGAGACGGGAGCAGAGGCAGTACAGAGGAGAGAGAGACGGGAGCAGAGGCAGTACACAGGAGAGAGAGACGGGAGCAGAGGCAGTACACAGGAGAGAGAGACGGGAGCAGAGGCAGTACACAGGAGAGAGAGACGGGAGCAGAGGCAGTACACAGGAGAGAGAGACGGGAGCAGAGGCAGTACACAGGAGAGAGAGACGGGAGCAGAGGCAGTACACAGGAGAGAGAGACGGGAGCAGAGGCAGTACACAGGAGAGAGAGACGGGAGCAGAGGCAGTACACAGGAGAGAGAGACGGGAGCAGAGGCAGTACACAGGAGAGAGAGACGGGAGCAGAGGCAGTACACAGGAGAGAGAGACGGGAGCAGAGGCAGTACACAGGAGAGAGAGACGGGAGCAGAGGCAGTACACAGGAGAGAGAGACGGGAGCAGAGGCAGTACACAGGAGAGAGACAGGAGCAGAGGCAGACTGCCAGGAGAACAGGAGCGAGAGTATGTCGCTTTTTTTTACCCCATGTTCATGGGATGTTTGTGTGTATACATGGGGGGCTGCGTGGGGGCTCATCCTGTATATAGGAGGATGTCAGTATACTTTATTCTGCTCAATATTAAGTGATGGTAATTATTTTATATTCATGTTAATGAACATTGAGCAGAATTAATTTCAGCCTATTGGTTTGGTCTCCACAATAGTCAATCTCTCATGTGGTCCCTTGGCAAAACTGCCCACCCCTGGTCTTTCGAAATTCACATGTACATTAGCAGCAATGAACAGACACTGACCTGTTATACAGCAGCATCTAATGAGAGGTGCAAATGTGATTGTCAAGGGAGAAGGGGGAGGTGAGCTGTGACATCACCTATTGTGAATGATGGATCCTGTGTAGTGATGAGCAAGTATATTTTGTTAACCCTTTCGGCGAGTATGCTCGGGCCGAGCTCCAAGTATTTACAGCTGCTCGGTGATGTGTTTGAATCGCTCCCGTGTGCATGATTTGCGACTGTATTACATGTGAGGAATGTGTAAGAAATAGACATTCCTCACATGTAATAAAGCTGTCAAACAGTTGTAAATCATGCACACGGGAGAGATTCAAACACATCACCGAGCAGCTGTAAATACTCGGAGCTCGGCCTGAGCATACTCTGCAAAAGGGTTAATAGAACATACTCTCTCAACACTAATCCTGTGTTATCTACTGTATATAAAGGTGTTATCAGTCATTGTACAGGAGGAGGAGGTGGTGAGCTGAGAGAAGAAGCCTCCTGAAGAATGAGCCGGTGTGTCACTTAACTGCTTCAAGGTTTCCTAACACTGAAGCGGTTAAAAGATGGGAGAAAAAATAAATAAATGTATGACATTTTGTGCATGTATCCTAATCCTGCCCCCAATAAGAGAACTGCTGAAAACTCTTACAGAAAGGACAAGTGTGGATCTAATCAAGCCTCCGTGACCAGTGTGAAAATCGCAAGATGACCAATTGATTTATTATTATTTTTTTTTTTTTTTTTAATAGAAGTCGCGACATGGAAATAAATAAAAAAATGTAGTTATACATACAGTACAGACCAAAAATTTGGACACACCTTCTCATTTAAAGATTTTTCTGCATTTTCATGACTATGAAAATTGTACATTCACACTGAAGGCATCAAAACTATGAATTAACACATGTGGAATTATATACTTAACAAAAAAGTGTGAAACAGCTGAAAATATGTCTTATATTCTAGGTTCTTCAAAGTAGCCACCTTTTGCTTTGATGACTGCTTTGCACACTCTTGGCATTCTCTTGATGAGCTTCAAGAGGTAGTCACTGGAAATGGTCTTCCAACAATCTTGAAGGAGTTCCCAGAGATGCTTAGCACTTGTTGGCCCTTCACTCTGCGGTCCAGCTCACCCCAAACCATCTCGATTGGGTTCAGGTCTGGTGACTGTGGCGGCCAGGTCATCTGGCGTAGCACCCCATCACTCTACTTCTTGGTCAAATAGCCCTTACACAGCCTGGAGGTGTGTTTGGGGTCATTGTCCTGTTGAAAAATAAAGGATGGTCCAACTAAACGCAATCCGGATGGAATAGCATGCCGCTGCAAGATGCTGTGGTAGCCATGCTGGTTCAGTATGCCTTAAATTTGAATAAATCCCCAACAGCGTCACCAGCAAAGCCCCCCCACACCATCACACCTCCTCCTCCATGCTTCACGGTGGGAACCAGGCATGTAGAGTCCATCCGTTCACCTTTTCTGCGTCGCACAAAGACACGGTGGTTGGAACCAAAGATCTCAAATTTGGACTCATCAGACCAAAGCACAGATTTCCACTGGTCTAATGTCCATTCCTTGTGTTCTTTAGCCCAAACAAGTCTCTTCTGCTTGTTGCCTGTCCTTAGCAGTGGTTTCCTAGCAGCTATTTTACCATGAAGGCTTGCTGCACAAAGTCTCCTATTAACAGTTGTTGAAGAGATGTGTCTGCTGCTAGAACTCTGTGTGGCATTGACCTGGTCTCTAATCTGAGCTGCTGTTAACCTGCGATTTCTGAGGCTGGTGACTCGGATAAACTTATCCTCAGAAGCAGAGGTGACTCTTGGTCTTCCTTTCCTGGGGCGGTCCTCATATGAGCCAGTTTCTTTGTAGCGCTTGATGGTTTTTGCAACTGCACTTGGGGACACTTTCAAAGTTTTCCCAATTTTTCGGACTGACTGACCTTCATTTCTTAAAGTAATGATGGCCACTCGTTTTTCTTGCCATAATACAAATTCTAACAGTCTATTCAGTAGGACTATCAGCTGTGTATCCACCTGACTTCTACACAACACAACTGCTGTTCCCAACCCCATTTATAAGGCAAGAAATCCCACTTATTAAACCTGACAGGGCACACCTGTGAAGTGAAAACCATTTCCGGTGACTACCTCTTGAAGCTCATCAAGAGAATGCCAAGAGTGTGCAAAGCAGTCATCAAAGCAAAAGGTGGCTACTTTGAAGAACCTAGAATATAAGACATATTTTCAGATGTTTCACACTTTTTGTTAAGTATATAATTCCACATGTGTTAATTCATAGTTTTGATGCCTTCAGTGTGAATGTACAATTTTCATAGTCATGAAAATACAGAAAAATCTTTAAATGAGAATGTGTGTCCAAACTTATGGTCTGTACTGTACATATGAGTATGTATGTTATACACGCACACGTAGCCCAAAAAAGGCAAAAAAAAAAAAACAATCATTTTAACAAAAAAACGTGCCTTACAACAATTAGGCCTTATTCACACGTTGCGTTTTTCCAGTGTTTTTTTATGCACAGTAGCAGTGAGCTGTCGGATCGCCTGCAGACGCTCGCTTTCCTGACTGAATTGAGACGTCACCCATAGAAAACACTGAGAAAGCGCCAAAAAAAAAGAAGAAGGCTGGAAACCTGCTTTCTGTAAACCCCATATAACGCCCATCACACCATAAGGCTTCAGATATGAAATGGCTGATAACAGAGAAGTGTAGCTCACAGACTGACAAGTAACATCGTATCCAAAGCTTCTGACACCAATCACAGCTTGAAGAAAGAAAACCTTTCCCGCTCACACAGCGGCAGTCTGTTACAATGTATCAGTGCGGTAAGATCAACAGGACGGGATTCAACATCACACTGTAACAAACCCTCAGCTCCTAGATGATACAGATCTGTAGAGCTGGGCCGGGGAGGAGGCTCGCTGGGCTCCGGACCGGCAGCCACAAACTACAGACGTGGCCGCCAATCCTTTTTTGCTCGAAGCTGGTGGAAAGTTTTCACCTTTCTGAAGGTTTTTATTCACCGACAACAATCAGAGATGTTAAAGGAATTTGGGGTCAGGACCGGAGTTCCCGTCTAATTTAGACTTTGTGAAGAGCGTCTCCCACTCTGGAGGAGCCGGCAGGTCAGGACATGATACCGAAAACACATAGGTTTTAATAATATACGCGGTGTAATACTACATTTTCACCAGTGGTGGCGCTGCAGGGGAATTAAACACTCAGCATAAACCTAGATTGGGAAGGGACCAAAAAAAAAAAAGTGACTGGCAGGAGAATATGAGCATGGCAGACACGGGGGCCTTTCACCAAGACCCCACCTGCCATGAGACCCCACCTGGGCAGCTAAGAGGGTCCCAGCCCTCCCCTAACTGCTCAGATGCTGCTGCAGCCGATAACTGCAGCATCTAAGGAGCTAAACTGCCGTGATCAGAGCGAGCTCAGGTCGCAGCAGCGGCTGCAGGAGGGTTTGGGCCGTGTAATACCGCCACTGAACACATCTGCACTGGGGCGCTTCACTGGATGCAATATAGGCGCGTCCATCTTAGTGACAGTATACCATTAGGACGCGCCATTGGCCGGAGCGGGAAGCGAGACTTATTACACAACACCCGTGTTCCCCTCCCCCTGCTGTATCCTGCTTAGAAGATATATGACCTGTCCGGGAGGCAAGATGGACGGGACCCCGGAGGACTGTACAAAGCTGCTATGGAAACCGCAGACCAGGACTACAGAAAGCACTGAGCATCATCACAGGGACAGAACAAAGGTAACCCCGGATAATGGCAAGAAAACAGCGCAACCCCCAATATACACAGACTGAGTGCAGCTCTGGAGTACAATACAGGAGGTAACGCAGGATCAATAATGTATGGACACAGTGACTGCACCAGCAGAATAGTGAGTGCAGCTCTGGAGTATAATACAGGATGTAACTCAGGATCAGTAATGTAATGTATGTACACAGTGACTGCACCAGCAGAATAGTGAGTGCAGCTCTGGAGTATAATACAGGATGTAACTCAGGATCAGTAATGTAATGTATGTACACAGTGACTGCACCAGCAGAATAGTGAGTGCAGCTCTGGAGTATAATACAGGATGTAACTCAGGATCAGTAATGTAATGTATGTACACAGTGACTGCACCAGCAGAATAGTGAGTGCAGCTCTGGAGTATAATACAGGATGTAACTCAGGATCAGTAATGTAATGTATGTACACAGTGGCTCCACCAGCAGAATAGTGAGTGCAGCTCTGGGGTATAATACAGGATGTAACTGAGGATCAGTACAGGATCAGTAATGTAATGTATGTACACAGTGACTGCACCAGCAGAATAGTGAGTGCAGCTCTGGAGTATAATACAGGATGTAACTCAGGATCAGTAATGTAATGTATGTACACAGTGACTGCACCAGCAGAATAGTGAGTGCAGCTCTGGGGTATAATACAGGAGGTAACTCAGGATCAGTAATGTAATGTATGTACACAGTGACTGCACCAGCAGAATAGTGAGTGCAGCTCTGGAGTATAATACAGGATGTAACTCAGGATCAGTACAGGATCAGTAATGTAATGTATGTACACAGTGACTACACCAGCAGAATAGTGAGTGCAGCTCTGGAGTATAATACAGGATGTAACTCAGGATCAGTAATGTAATGTATGTACACAGTGACTGCACCAGCAGAATAGTGAGTGCAGCTCGGAAGTATAATACAGGATGCAACTCAGCATCAGTAATGTAATGTATGTACACAGTGACTGCACCAGCAGAATAGTGAGTGCAGCTCTGGAGTATAATACAGGATATAACTTAGGGTCAGTAATGTAATGTATGTACATAGTGACTGCACCAGCAGAATAGTGAGTGCAGCTCTGGAGTACAATACAGGAGGTAACGCAGGATCAGTACAGGATAAGTAATGTATGTACACAGTGACTGCACCAGCAGAATAGTGAGTGCAGCTCTGGAGTATAATACAGGATGTAACTCAGGATCAGTAATGTAATGTATGTACACAGTGACTGCACCAGCAGAATAGTGAGTGCAGCTCTGGAGTATAATACAGGATGTAACTCAGGATCAGTAATGTAATGTATGTACACAGTGACTGCACCAGCAGAATAGTGAGTGCAGCTCTGGAGTATAATACAGGATGTAACTCAGGATCAGTAATGTAATGTAATGTATGTACACAGTGACTGCACCAGCAGAATAGTGAGTGCAGCTCTGGAGTGTAAGCGTATGTGCACACGATGTAGAAATGCTCAAGATTTTTTCGTGAGCATTTCTGCATCACCCTGGCAGGAAAAAACGCATGCGGATTGTACATGCGTTTTCCTGCCAGGGACATGCGGAAATGAAGCGGTCTTCACTTGCATTTCCGCATGCGGGTTGACAAGCGCTTCCCAAGCGATTTTAGCATCACTTGGAAAGTGCTTGTCAACTTTACACTATATAAATCCATGCAACAGGCATGGATTTATATAGTGTGTGAATGTCAAAAAATAAAAAATAAATATATACTTTACCCTCTGATGGCCCCCGGTGTCCGGCTTCGCTCGGTCCCGGCTGCCGGCAGTGAAGACTGGAGGACCTGCCGACGTCAGCGTCACGTGACCCGTCACATGACTCTGACGTCAGCGAAGGTCCTGCATTCAACCGCGAAGTGCGCGGGAAGCCGGCAGGACGCAGCGCGGGCCATCAGAAGGTGAGAATATATATATTTTTTATTTTATTCTTTTTTTTTAATGGTACCTGGGTCTGGATGAGAGTCCTCTCCTCCACACCCGGGTACCATCCGCACATTAGACCGCATGAAAAGCGCATCAACATATACAGTGATGCGGATTCCATGCGGTCTAATGCAAGTCAATGGCGGCAAAAGAGCAGCGTTTCCGCAAAATTAATTGACATGCTGCGGATTTTTGAGCGCAGCGTTTACGCTGCGGAAAAATCCGCATCATGGGCACAGCACATGCGGATTTCAATTGGGGAACATTGCTGCCCTTCTACCATGCGTTTTTCATCCGTTTCCGCGGCGTTTACGCAACTGCAAAAACGCCGCGGAAACGCATGAAATACGAATCGTGTGAACTCAGCCTTATACAGGATGTAACTCAGGATCAGTAATGTAATGTATGTACACAGTGACTGCACCAGCAGAATAGTGAGTGCAGCTCTGGAGTATAGTACAGGATATAACTCAGGATCAGTAATGTAATGTATGTACACAGTGACTGCACCAGCAGAATAGTGAGCGCAGCTCTGGGGTATAATACAGGATGTAACTCAGGATCAGTACAGGATCAGTAATGTATGTACACAGTGACTGCACCAGCAGAATAGTGAGTGCAGCTCTGGGGTATAATACAGGATGTAACTCAGGATCAGTAATGTAATGTATGTATACAGTGACTGCACCAGCAGAATAGTGAGTGCAGCTCTGGAGTATAATACAGGATGTAACTCAGGATCAGTAATGTATGTACACAGGGGCTGCACCAGCAGAATAGTGAGTGCAGCTCTGAAGTATAATACAGGATGTAACTCCGGATCAGTAATGTAATGTATGTACACAGTGACTCCACTAGCAGAATAGTGAGTGCAGCTCTGGAGTATAATACAGGATGTAACTCAGGATCAGTACAGGATCAGTAATGTAATGTATGTACACAGTGACTGCACCAGCAGAATAGTGAGTGCAGCTCTGGAGTATAATACAGGATGTAACTCAGGATCAGTAATGTAATGTATGTACACAGTGACTCCACCAGCAGAATAGAGAGTGCAGCTCTGGAGTATAATACAGGATGTAACTCAGGATCAGTAATGTAATGTATGTACACAGTGACTGCACCAGCAGAATAGTGAGTGCAGCTCTGGAGTATAATACAGGATGTAACCCAGGATCAGTAATGTAATGTATGTACACAGTGACTCCACCAGCAGAATAGTGAGTGCAGCTCTGGAGTATACATAAATTTCTCAGCTTTATAAAAACCTCCTCTAACCTTGTGCTAAAAAAACAGCAGCCGTGGGTTCTTCTAAGCAGCTGCCGAGTACTGTGAAAATGGCGGAGGCCACAAAGCAGGAGAAGGCTATAAGAAGAGAGCAAAGCTCAAGTTGCCCTTTCCTCAGTTCAAAATGTAATTGAGAAATGTCAGTTACCAGGAACAGTGGAGGTTAAGATAAGGTCTGGAAGACCAAGCAAAATTTCAGTGAGAGCTGCTCGTAGGATTGCTAAAGAGGCAAATCAGAACCCTCGCTTGTCTGCAAAAGACCTTCAGAAAGATTTAGCAGACTCGAGTTGTGGTACATTGTTCTACTGTTCAGAGACACCTGCTCATATATGGCCTTCATGGAATAAAACCTCTCCTGCGTCCTACCCATACAATTCAGCATCAGAAGTAGCAAAAGAACATGTAAACCAGCCTGATGCATTTTGGAAACAAGTCCTGTGGACAGATGAGGTTAAAATTAAACTCTTTGGCCACAATGATCAAAGGTCTGTGTGGACGAAAAAAAGCACAGAATTTCAGGAAAAGAACATCTCACCAACCATTAAGCATGGGGGTGGATCAATCACGCTTTGGGGTTGTGTTGCAGCCAATGGCACGGGGAACATTTTTACCGGTAGAGGGAAGAATGGATTCAATGAAATTTAAACAAATTCTTGATGCAAACATAACACCATCTGTAAAAAAGCTGAAGATGAAAAGAGGATGGCTTCTACAAATGAATAATGATTAGTGTTGAGCGAGTATCTTTTATTAACCCTTTCGGCGAGTATGCTCGGGTCGAGCTCTGAGTATTTACAGCTGCTCGGTGATATGGTTAAATCGCTCCTGTGTGCATGATTTGCGACTGTATTACATGTGAGGAATGTGTAAGAAATAGACATTCCTCACATGTAATAAAGCTGTCAAACAGTTGCAAACCATGCACACGGGAGCGATTTAACCTTATCACCGAGCAGCTATAAATACTCGGAGCTCGGCCCGAGCATACTCAGACAGAAAATACTCGCTCAACCCTAATAATGATCCTAAACACACGTCAAAATCCACAATAGACGATCTCAAAAGGTGCAAGCTGAAGGTTTACAATTGCCCTCACAGTCCCATAGTCTGAACATCATTGAAAATCTGTGGCTAGACCTCAAAATAGCAGCGCATGCAAGACGACCCAGGAATCTTACAGAACTGGAAGAATTCTCCAAGGCAGGATGGATGAAAATCCCTCAAACAAGAATTGAAAGACTCTTGTCTGGCTACAAAAAGTGTTTACAAGCTGTGATACTTTCAAAAGGGGGCGCTACTGGGTACTAACCATTCAGGGTGCCCAAACTTTTGCATGGGCGCATTTTCCTTTTTTGCAATTTTTAAAATGTAAAAGAAAATATGTTTTTTTGCCTAAACTACAAAGGAAATGTGTCATCTGTAACCCTTTCAGAGATCATTTCATCTTCAACTTATTCACAACAGTCATTTTCACCAGGGCAACTTATACATGTCACTGTATGTACACAGTGACTCCACCAGCAGAATAGTGAGTGCAGCTCTGGAGTATAATACAGGATGTAACTCAGGATCAGTACAGGATCAGTAATGTAATGTATGTACACAGTGACTGCACCAGCAGAATAGTGAGTGCAGCTCTGGAGTATAATACAGGATGTAACTCAGGATCAGTACAGGATCAGTAATGTAATGTATGTACACAGTGACTGCACCAGCAGAATAGTGAGTGCAGCTCTGGAGGATAATACAGGATCAGTAATGTAATGTATGTACACAGTGACTGCACCAGCAGAATAGTGAGTGCAGCTCTGGAGGAGAATACAGGATCAGTAATGTAATGTATGTACACAGTGACTGCACCAGCAGAATAGTGAGTGCAGCTCTGGAGGATAATACAGGATCAGTAATGTAATGTAATGTATGTACACAGTGACTGCACCAGCAGAATAGTGAGTGCAGCTCTGGAGTATAATACAGGATGTAACGCAGGATCAGTAATGTAATGTATGTACACAGTGACTGCACCAGCAGAATAGTGAGTGCAGCTCTGGAGTATAATACAGGATGTAACGCAGGATCAGTAATGTAATGTATGTACACAGTGACTGCACCAGCAGAATAGTGAGTGCAGCTCTGGAGTATAATACAGCATGTAACTCAGGATCAGTACAGGATCAGTAATGTAATGCATGTACACAGTGACTGCACCAGCAGAATAGTGAGTGCAGCTCTGGAGTATAATACAGGATGTAACTCAGGATCAGTAATGTAATGTATGTACACAGTGACTGCACCAGCAGAATAGTGAGTGCAGCTCTGGAGTATAATACAGGATTTAACTCAGGATCAGTAATGTAATGTATGTACACAGTGACTGCACCAGCAGAATAGTGAGTGCAGCTCTGGAGGATAATACAGGATCAGTAATGTAATGTATGTACACAGTGACTGCACCAGCAGAATAGTGAGTGCAGCTCTGGAGGATAATACAGGATCAGTAATGTAATGTATGTACACAGTGACTGCACCAGCAGAATAGTGAGTGCAGCTCTGGAGGATAATACAGGATCAGTAATGTAATGTATGTACACAGTGACTGCACCAGCAGAATAGTGAGTGCAGCTCTGGAGGAGAATACAGGATCAGTAATGTAATGTATGTACACAGTGACTGCACCAGCAGAATAGTGAGTGCAGCTCTGGAGTATAATACAGGATGTAACGCAGGATCAGTAATGTAATGTATGTACACAGTGACTGCACCAGCAGAATAGTGAGTGCAGCTCTGGAGTATAATACAGGATGTAACTCCGGATCAGTAATGTAATGTATGTACACAGTGACTGCACCAGCAGAATAGTGAGTGCAGCTCTGGAGTATAATACAGGATGTAACTCAGGATCAGTAATGTTATGTATGTACACAGTGACTGCACCAGCAGAATAGTGAGTGCAGCTCTGGAGTATAATACAGGATGTAACTCCGGATCAGTAATGTAATGTATGTACACAGTGACTCCACCAGCAGAATAGTGAGTGCAGCTCTGGAGTATAATACAGAATGTAACTCAGGATCAGTAATGTAATGTATGTACACAGTGACTGCACCAGCAGAAGAGTGAGTGCAGCTCTGGAGTATAATACAGCATGTAACTCAGGATCAGTACAGGATCAGTAATGTAATGCATGTACACAGTGACTGCACCAGCAGAATAGTGAGTGCAGCTCTGGAGTATAATACAGGATGTAACTCAGGATCAGTAATGTAATGTATGTACACAGTGACTGCACCAGCAGAATAGTGAGTGCAGCTCTGGAGTATAATACAGGATTTAACTCAGGATCAGTAATGTAATGTATGTACACAGTGACTGCACCAGCAGAATAGTGAGTGCAGCTCTGCAGTATAATACAGGATGTAACTCAGGATCAGTAGAGGATCAGTAATGTATGTACACAGTGACTGCACCAGCAGAATAGTGAGTGCAGCTCTGGAGTATAATACAGAATGTAACTCAGGATCAGTAATGTAATGTATGTATACAGTGACTGCACCAGTAGAATAGTGAGTGCAGCTCTGGAGCATAATGCAGGATAAGTAATGTGAATATATATGATGGCATCAGACAAGAACGTTCAGCACCAACCCTTTTATAAGGCCCTATTATTCTAATAGCAGGGATTGGCACAAGGTCTCATCTGTATAAACCAGTAAACTCATTTAACATTACACAACTGCATGAAGCACAATTCACCAACAATCAAAAATATTCCAATTATTTATAAGAAAAGATGAAATAAAACGAAGACGCCACAGGGAACAGAGAGACCACGCTGTCAGCCAGCCAGGTAATACCTGGATCATCTACACCCGGCACGTGTAACATTCCCACTGCTCCATATACTGCACATACAGCTCCATATTCACCTGACTCCATATTCCCCATCATGGCTGGTGATGTGATGCCTAGTGGTGGCTTGTGCTGGTTTGGGGGGATTCCTGGACTTTGCATTGGAGGTTTAGGAGACGACGTCCAACCTGGGGAAGGAACAGGTAAGGACGGAGACTTCAGGTGGACAGGTGAAGCGGCAGCAGACCCCATGACCGGCGGGGACTTAATGGAAGCAGCAGCTGCAGCCGTTGGTCCTGTCAACATCCCGGCTAACTGAGACGGCGTTTGGGGGGATTTAAGATTACCGGAGGGGGAGCCCAACATTGGAGATTGGACCTGGCGCATGGTGGGGGATTTTAAAGGGTTCACACCGGGAGAGTTCACTTGACCGCCAGAAACGGAAACGTTATCCAAAGGCTTACGGCCCAGGCCGCGCTGACCGGGGGGCGCAACATTGAGGTTGCCTGGGTTATTGTTTGGATTGAGAGGTAGAGGTGGCATGTGGCTGAGCCGGCTGTTAGTCCTTTGATCGGGCCCCATCTGTTCTCTAGGGTTCCTCAGTACTCCTCCTCCCCCGGGAGGCTGGGACATATTGAGATAAGGCCGGGAGCCCATGACGTAATCCTGCTGCGAGTGCTCGAAGGGCGCAGGGTGCATTTTTTGCTGGTTAGGAAGCATCTCGGTACTCCCCGGCCTCATTTTTATTGTGTCGTCCGGACCCATGACGTCCCTCAGTTTTTGAGGCATTAGCTGCTGGTTAGAGTTCATGTTGACGTTCAGGTTCATGTCCACCTTCATGTTCATACTGCCGGGGCCCATGCCGAACTCTACGTCTCGGCTAGGGACCATGTTAGGAGGCATTCCCTTATGGAACTCTATCCGCGACGGGCTCAGTGCGGCGTCTCCGGGCATCCGAGGGAACAAGCCGACCCCCGGCTCCATATTCCTCTGAGGTGGCATGCCTCGGCTCATTTCCATAACCGGCCGAATGCCCTCCATGACGATGCCAGGGGGCAGACCGAGCTGCTTTTCCGTAACGTGCTGATGAAAAATCTCCTCAGGCAACCCTTGTGGGTTAGGGAACCTCTCGCCTCGTCCCGGGCCGCTAAATATGTTCTGTCCGGGAGGGAAGTTACGTCCGTCGGGAATTTTTGGCACCTCATCTGGCCAATTAACGCCGGGAAGCCCGGGCCTGGATGCAGGATTGGGAACGTTGGGTCCATCCATGTCCGGGTTCATCATGCCGACAAATCCGGGCAATCGCTGCATTTGGCTTCCAGGCACATTTGGATGAGGAGGCATACCTTTAGGAGGCATGGGATGAGGTATGCCCATACCGTCTGGAAAAGGCTCGGGACCACCAGGACCCCAATTTTCCCCAGGGTTCATTTGATAAGGGGGTGGAGGACCTCTGACCATTCCCCGTGGTCCGTGCTGGTGTACCATCATGTCCTGTAGCGACCTTTGCTGCACTACAGCCTGCTCCTGCTTACGCCGCTTCTCCTCATAGAACTCCTGCTGTAATTTTAGCCAAGCCACCTGCTCCGGGGTCATGTGGTCGAGGTGGTCTTGGCCAGGCTGAGGATTCATAGGTGGGGGAACCATATCCTCTGGTGAAAAAGGCATGTCTCTATGTCCTTGGGGCCCAAACGGCATACCTCCGTCAGGATGGGGGCCGGGGCCTTTGCCTAAGTTTTGCGATTGAGCCATCATGGCCTGTATAGGGCCTTCAAGTTTCTTCTGAGGATTGTCCAGCATTCCAGAGTTTTGTTGAGGTCCCCCACTTTGGCCTGTAATGTCTTTTATGGCAAACTCTTTCTCATCCGGGAAAAGCATCCGCTGAATGTCTCTTAGGGTTTGTAAAGATCTCTCTCGATGCTCCAGCTGCTCTTGAGAAAGTCCGTCGGGATTGTCTCCTAATGACGCTTGATCCCCGCTCGGTACCTGCTGCGAGGAACTTTTGGGCTCTGCCTTGGGGTCTACGGGAGGGGCAACAACATTGCCCTGAGACATGGGGCTGGCAGCTTGATTGTTGGGTGTGGAGCTCTGCCCGCATCCCTCAGTCTGTAGCACGTTAGGGTTGGCAGGGCTGCTGGCTGCAATTTTGCTTTCCACAACCGCGGTGTCTTGCCCTATCGGACAAAGAGGCGCTGCAGGCTTGGAAGGCAGGGCCGGACCAGGCGGGTTTGATTGCACTTTGGCCGCTTGTGTATGGTTCTGTTCCTGGGGGGTAGGTGCCCGAGGGTTTGATTTCGGTTCATTACGAATGTTTGCAGAGATCTGAGTATTCTGAAATCAGAAAGAAAAGAAGATGAAAAATAAATAAAATAACAAATGACACCATTAGAAGAAATATGCAGTATGGTATAGAGCAGGAGGAGCTGAGCAGATGGATATATATCATTTGGTGGAAAAAGGTTCAGCACTATAATATATATATATATATATATATATATATATATATATATATATATATATATATATATATATATATATATATATATATATATATATATATATATATATATATATATATATATATATATATATATATATTTTTTTTTTTTTTTTTTTTCTCATTTTAATTCCTGCTCGCTCTGGGCTTAGGAGTCCAATGGGTGGAGTTAGTAAGGACCTCCCACTGGACTCTTAGGCCCAGAGCGAGCAAGAATTTAAATTATTAAATGATATTTATATGTTTTTTTTTTGGGAAAAAGAATTAGTAGAATTGTCATAGTAATTTAAATTCCTGCTCGCTCTGGGCTGGGGAATTTTTAGGACGTCCCACTAGACTCATAAACCCAGTGCGAGTAGGAATTTGAATTACTATAACAATTATACTAATTATTTTCCCCCAAAAAACATAACTATCATTTAATAAATTTAAATTCCTGCTCGCTCTGGGGCCTAGGAGTCCAGTGGGAGGTCCTTACTAACTCCACCCACTGGACTCCTAAGCCCAGAGCAAGCAAGAATTTAAAATTACAATTACACTAATTATTTTTCCAAAAAAAAAAAAAACTATATAAACTATTTAATAAATTCCTGCTCGCTCTGGATTTAGGGGCGTTTCTACTAACTCCACAGCCCAGAGCAAGCAGGACTCGCAATGAAAAAAAATATATATAAAAAAGTTACACTGAATCTTTTCCCACTAAATAATATATCAATCTGCTCAGCTCCTCCTGTACTTTAACAAGCGGCCCGCAGATCGGACGGCATGTTCAATGAGACTGGCTCCTTTAGAGAGGATGGGTTCCTGTTTTCTTTCCCCAAAAAAAAAAAAAACCTTTAAATCTCTCCACCCAGTTATGTAGCAAATAAACCTCTTTCTACCTTCAGCTACCACAAGAAAGTTACCCGATGTGATACACTTGTCAGAAGCCTTTGCCGCAGCTCTGCCCCGCCGCCATGCTTTACACTGCATTATTTCTTAGTTACAGAACAGGAATGAAAAAAAAAAAAAAACGAAGATTCGAAGTTGCACCAATATGACATTCAATTCCGTAAATGAAAAGTAAACATGAAACAATAAGCACACGAGCTTACCGTAGGAGTTGAAGTGCGCTCAGCTTTGCTGTTTGAGGTGCTCTGTATGTGGAAGAGGACAATGGATTCGGCTTGCCCCTTCATAACGGCTTCTGCAGCTCTGTGGAGGTACAGGGGTAAAGGGTTAGTAAGTGCAGACACGGCGGGGTATGCAGAAAATATCCGTATGAACATTTTGCACATGCGTATGATTCCTGAGGACTGTTTCTGGGAACTTGTTGCTGCTCCGGAATCATTATAGGATCGGAGGCATCATACAAGATGGTGCAGACATGAAGCACCGGCCCTTTAAATGTTGACTACATAACGCCTAAAGTAGCGGGGGGGGGGGACTCACTTGTTGGCCATTTCAGTAGAAAAAACGTAGACCACTTTCGATGGCGTTTTCCTCCCAGGTGCAGAGTCCAGCATCGTCGACCCATGGGAAGGAGTGGAAGACCTGGGGACGGATGTATTGGAGGGGGTCATGGTATGGGGGGCGTGGGTTTCCAAGGGCATCACCGGATCTGTAGTGTTGCAGTCTGGAGAGGAGGGGGAAGAAAGAAAAGTATATAGAAATATATAGTTACAATCGATAAACCAATGTTTGACAGCTTTACATTATGACACCGGTCCAATCAGATACCCTTCAGCCTTCAGGGGGTCTCAGGTCTGCAGCCGCCCCCCTCTCCCCATCATCATGATGTCACTTCTGGAAGTCCCTGCGATTTTAGCAGGTCTGTGTAACCCTCTCACTGCCAGGTCAGTGCTGGAATCTATATTCAACTCCCCAGGATATTAATAGGATGGAGGGCAGCAATACTCATCCTTTACAACAACTCCGATTTAAGAGCATATAGTAGCCGGACCCGCTGGTCTCGTGGCCTGAACCTAGAGCCACATGGGCATATATGAGGACTCACTCAGGTCAGGAGACTCGCAGGCGGTTGTTAAAATTTTTTTTTTTTTTTAACAAATAAAAACACAATTGTGGAATTGCTCTTTTTCAGCATTTTTTTTTCTCGCTTTGCAGTACTTTACATGATGAAATGAATGGTGGCACTAAAAAGTACAAATTGTACTGCAAAAAAAAAACAAAAAAAAAACCCAAGCCCTCATACGGCTATGGGGACGGAAAAATAAAGAAAATAAGTTCTAACATATGAAAGAGGAGGAAAAAACAAACAAAAACATGGAAACTAGCTATGTCAGGAAGGGGTTAAATTAGGTTTTTGTTTTCTTGTAATTTTTTTTTTTTTTTTTTAGACATTTGTTTCATGGGAATTTTTGTTTATTTTTGCACCGCTGACTTTTACAAGCTCTTAATTAGCTGTAAAATGAGTTGACGGAGAATCCATCAGGGAGCTCATTCTGACGGGGGAGTTTCTTTGCTGACAGCAGCAGCAGCGCCGTCATGACTGCTGCAGCCAATCATTGAGCTAAGAGGTCTAGTGCCAGCTACCTCCATATGCAACAGTGGAGAGACAGGCAGTGGAAAAAGTCAGATTTTCTTATTTTTAGCCCGTGCACAATTTTTCTTTTTTTTGTTAAATTATGGCAAATACCCAAATGCATCCGGATTCAGGGGGCTCACCTTTAATTTCGGAGTCTGTAGTGGGGGTTCCTGGGTCTCTCTGGTCAAACGATTCAGCAGAAATGCTTCTTTCCCTTTTGCCTTTCCCTTTGGCTCCATTGCCAGCCCCATTCTTCAGTCCCATACTGCCCCCGGGACCTTGTAGCGGTTTGGGGGTGTGGTTGCCACTTTTGGGGTCACAAGGAGACGCTTGCGACTGGCTGGTGGAACCTCCCTGTTTCCCTTGGCTGGAGAACTTGGCGTCCAGCTGGGGGTTGCCAGAAGGAGACATCACGGAGGGAGGGTGGACCATAACCTCTGGCTTCGATTTTGGGCTGCTAGAAAGAAAATGGAAAAAAAATATATACATATGAGCGTGATTGTACTGCAATGATCCTATAATTCAGCATCCACGTACCTGACAGCGCCACGCTTGCTTATATGGCCAAAACTGGTACTACAGCTCGGTCCCATCCATTTGATAGAGCCGAGCTGCAGCACAGGTCTGGTTTCGTGGACGGGCCCCGTCCTCGTTAGTGGTTGTTTACAATGTTTTCGGGGGGGGGGGGGGGGTGTCACGTGCCGCAGTGCAGAACTTCCCGGAGCAGCTCTGTCAATACGCAGCTCTGTTTCTATGTACACAGCGACGGCTGCACAGCGTAAATACAGGCTGACATCACAGCACAGCGGCCGGACAAACACCGGCAGGGAGACACCCAGGCCCAAACTACCCCCCCCCCCCCCGCGAGATAATCCCCCAAACTATACCCCCCCCGCGAGATAATCCCCCAAACTATACCCCCCCCGCGAGATAATCCCCCAAACTATACCCCCCCCGCGAGATAATCCCCCAAACTATACCCCCCGCGAGATAATCCCCCAAACTATACCCCCCCGCGAGATAATCCCCCAAACTATACCCACCCCGCGAGATAATCCCCCAAACTATACCCCCCCGCGAGATAATCCCCCAAACTATACCCACCCCGCGAGATAATCCCCCAAACTATACCCCCCCCGCGAGATAATCCCCCAAACTATACCCCCCCGCGAGATAATCCCCCAAACTATACCCCCCCCGCGAGATAATCCCCCAAACTATACCCCCCCCGCGAGATAATCCCCCAAACTATACCCCCCCCGCGAGATAATCCCCCAAACTATACCCCCCCCGCGAGATAATCCCCCAAACTATACCCCCCCGCGAGATAATCCCCCAAACTATACCCCCCCGCGAGATAATCCCCCAAACTATACCAGAGCTATCCCCCCCTGCAATAATCCCCAGAGCTATCCCCCCCCTGCAATAATCCCCAGAGCTATCCCCCCCTGCAATAATCCCCAGAGCTATCCCCCCCTGCAATAATCCCCAGAGCTATCCCCCCCCCTGCAATAATCCCCAGAGCTATCCCCCCCCTGCAATAATCCCCAGAGCTATCCCCCCCTGCAATAATCCCCAGAGCTATCCCCCCCCTGCAATAATCCCCAGAGCTATCCCCCCCCTGCAATAATCCCCAGAGCTATCCCCCCCTGCAATAATCCCCAGAGCTATCCCCCCCTGCAATAATCCCCAGAGCTATCCCCCCCTGCAATAATCCCCAGAGCTATCCCCCCCTGCAATAATCCCCAGAGCAATACCCGAGCAATCCCCCCCCCACTACCTGCCCCGCAATAATCCCCTGAGCTACACACCCCCTGCAATAATCACCCGAACTATACCCCCCCCAACTACCTCCTGCAGTAATCCCCTGAACTATACTCCCCACAATAATCCCCTCGAGAGTCCCATACAAACGCTCAGCTATATACACACAAAAATTACACTGCCGCCAAAGAAAAGAGATCCCCGATATTGCATTACTGTCCTGCACGCCACCAATACAGGCGGCCGATACTGCCACAAGTGCTGCAGATGGAGGGGGGAGGAATCTGCTCCATCCTCAACCATCAGGTACCAAATTGGGATAAAAAAAAAAAAACAACAACATTAAAGGGGTTTTCATGAGATTAGAGATAGTCATCACTATCGTCAATAGCCCTGCTCTGACCCTTAGGCCATGGGTACCGGTGGCGTCCCCCAATAGGCTTGTAGGAGGAGCGGAGGGGAGGCATGAAGGGGAGGTGGAGGTACAGGGAGTCCTACCTCTGTGTGTTTCCTGACGGGGAGTTTCGCACTTTGGGGTTACTGGAATGCATTGACAGAGATCCTGAGCTCACAGTCACGGACGCAGTGGGGCTCGCCAGGTTCTTTGGAGGGCTGGGGGGCTTCAGGTGAGCTTTCTGTGAGGCGCTTTTGTCAGCGTTGTCCTTTTGCTCGTCCTTTTCCTTTTTGTTTCGCTCTCTCTTGTTGAAGTGGGTTCTCCCCTCCTGCAATTCCAGCATTCTTCGGACATGTGGCTGTCGCTGCGGAGGGAACGCCGGGCATCGCCAGGGCACACTGCAAGACAAGAGCGGGCACAACACAGTCACGGGGGCTCGCCGACCACTGAGCCCTTATCCATTGTCGCACATCCGGAAGTTGGGGGAAGTCGGAGTTAATTTGTGACACTGCGAGTCAAGCAAGTGAACGCCGCTCGTCCAACAGCTACGAATTCCCTGTCCGGCGGCAGAACCGGCTGATAAACACCCGGTGATCACGTCCTTCCCCAATGTCACTATATTACAGGAGCCGTGCGGAGCTACGGAGACCGGAAGAAAAACACCAACCGATCGCCGGAACGGGGGAGGTCTGTACCTCATCCTGGCAATCATTGGGGTCTCAGCAGCTGGATCCACCTGTCTAGTAACATCCTTATCACTCTGTGTACTGTCGTTCCTCTGTTACTCCTCCTGGAAACTGTCAAGTGGATGTGTCCATTACTGGTAACGCCCCGTTGTACATTTATTCATACATTTCTAAGAGGAATAACAGAGGGACGACAGAGTACAGAGAATCCAAGGAGTTATGTCCAGGCAATGCCTTAAAAGGTGACCCTTTTTAGGGCAGGTTTTGCATAAAGGTGGTCCCCATTGGTGGTCCAGTTAGCGGGACTGATGACATCACTGCGGTGGCTGGCCAATGGTCGATGCGATCGCAAGGTATGACGTCAGATACATCAGCCATGGGCGAGGTCATCACTCCCGCCAACCGGAACAGACCCACGGGGGCCACTTTTGGGGCATATATGGAATAAACCCAGAGGAGATTTGTACAATTCAGCAAATGAAGCTTTATTTACAAATCCCAGAGCCCGTTTAAACACACACCGGATATGCTGTGACTTATAGTGCCATAACACAAGGCAATGGTGGACAGACGTATGGGTGCGCAGCGGGTGGTGGGCGCCGCGCCTGCTGGATGTGTGACCGGGTGGCGCTCTACCTGCTTAGCGGCTCTGATTCTGAACAATGACGCTTTCTCTTCTCCGTGAGGCCGAAGCCGCGGGCGGGGAAGGCTCGGCACGGCGGCAGCTCCACGCGGGAGGAGACGGGGTCCGCTCTCAGCTCTGTATAATTAATCTTGGCTTCTCCTCGGCATTACTCACCAGGGCCCCTGGGGTCATGAGACGGCGCTGCTCATCCTGCTCCTCAGCGAGGACCCGTGCAACGGAAGCGCAATTACCTGCGAGCGAACAGAGAAGCTGGTGAGCGGGAGGAAGGACATTAGCTACAGAGACCCCTGTCGTGGGAAAGCTGGGGGACCACCAACACCTGACACCTATCATAGCAGACCCCCGAGTGGCAATTATCCATCCGAAAAACAAGCAGAACTAATACAAGCCCTTCTCCAGAGACAGGGTCACCCGGCTTTCCAAGACTCCTGAAAGGCAAAGCATCCAGAGAACCTTGTAGTAGTGTTATTGGCCGCCCCCACACTTATAACAAGAGCGACTGACAACCAGCACACCCCCCCCCCCCCGTCCTGCAACAGAGGTCACTCCGCTTTCTACCATGCCTCAACCAATAAGGCCCCCACATACAGCCCCTCCCCACGCGCAGACAGCCGATACGGCCCCCCTCCCCACGCGCAGACAGCCGATACGGCCCCCCCCTCCCCGCGCGCAGACAGCCGATACGGCCCCCCCCTCCCCGCGCGCAGACAGCCGATACGGCCCCCCCCTCCCCGCGCGCAGACAGCCGATACGGCCCCCCCCTCCCCGCGCGCAGACAGCCGATACGACCCCCCCTCCCCGCGCGCAGACAGCCGATACGACCCCCCCTCCCCGCGCGCAGACAGCCGATACGGCCCCCCCTCCCCGCGCGCAGACAGCCGATACGGCCCCCCCTCCCCGCGCGCAGACAGCCGATACGACCCCCCCTCCCCGCGCGCAGACAGCCGATACGACCCCCCCTCCCCACGCGCAGACAGCCGATATGACCCCCCCCTCCCCACGCGCAGACAGCCGATACGGCCCCCCCCTCCCCACGCGCAGACAGCCGATACGGCCCCCCCCTCCCCACGCGCAGACAGCCGATACGGCCCCCCCCTCCCCACACGCAGACAGCCGATACGGCCCCCCTCCCCACGCGCAGACAGCCGATACGGCCCCCCCTCCCCACGCGCAGACAGCCGATACGGCCCCCCCCTCCCCACGCGCAGACAGCCGATACGGCCCCCCCCTCCCCACGCGCAGACAGCCGATACGGCCCCCCTCCCCACGCGCAGACAGCCGATACGGCCCCCCCCCCCCCACACGCAGACAGCCGATACGGCCCCCCCCCTCCCCACACGCAGACAACCGATACGGTCCCCCTCCCCACGCGCAGACAGCCGATACGGCGCCCCCCCCCCCCCCCCCACACGCAGACAGCCGATACGGCCCCCCCCCTCCCCACACGCAGACAACCGATACGGTCCCCCTCCCCACGCGCACACAGCCGATACGGCCCCCCCCTCCCCACACGCAGACAGCCGATACAGTTCCTCTATAACACAGACAACCAATATGGCCCCTGTAACAGCTCCCCCTAGTGGTCATCTCTCAACTTTTCAATATAGAAGTCAGTATCAGGAAGGACATCAGACGACGTGCTGTCAGGGGGGGGCGGCTGACAACCCCACGATAACAGTTATGAGTGAACCATCGCCGTCCTCGTCATACCAGCTCCTCTGCCCCAGTACATGGTCGCTCTGGGCACACGCACTTCTCCAGTCACTGGGCCATTCCCGAGCCTCGGAGAGCTGGGCGACACCACAAGAGACGTCGGCTGTCACTCAGCTTTCCCAGGAACGGATATAAACCCACACACGTCTGAATGCGGTGATCGGCAGCACCAGAGGCGTCTGTGGAAGCCGACACCCGGCGATATATAATTAATCATGGAAGACTTGTTAATGAAGATGCTGCGCAAACACGTTGTCTGCACGGGTCTACAGTGACACAAACGTACCGTGCCCCCTCCACCGGACCCTCCACTCCTGGTAACCCAGAGCGGGACGCCCCCTGATAGCACACTGTGTGCCCCCGATCCTCACCCCCACAATAAAAGGGATAATCCACCAAATACTGGAAACTTCAGGGCCGACTACAGATGATTGGGGATTTTCAATGGAAAGATACTATAATTCTGAGGACCCCCCGCCCCCCACCACTGTAAAAGTACAATCAGAGGTCGGACCCACACCATTGATACTAACAATGAAGGGGCTGTAGGTTTAGTGATGAGCCCCTTTATCTTCAGGATCATTGAGCATCTCAGTGGTAGGACCCCAAGTTATCCGCTGTGCAGAATAAAACTATACCAACAGACCCCCCATCCCCCCCAAGGATAAAAGGGGCCACAGTGCTAGTTTTACCAGCACAGCAAATAACTAGGGGTCCTACCACTAGGATGCCCAGTGATCCTGAGGGCTAGGACCCCCTAGTGGGGTGAGAGTCTGCCCTCTACTCTCTGCAGAGGTTTGTCCCTCGCTGCCACCTGTACGACAGGAGACGTCATTGAGAACCAGAAGTGACCCCAACACAAAGTACGGCAGCCCCTCCGTTTAACCTTCTGCCGTTACGGCGACATTTTCCCAAGTCTCTACCTGCAGTCAGTAAAGTCAAAAAATAAAATCTTAAATTATAAACAAACTCGGCCAAAAAAAAATTAAAATTCTAGGAAAAAATGTTGGTAATGTGGCCCATCATTCCCCAGTGGCTTTTGTTTTATACCAGACAAGACAGAGTGAACAGATCACAGCTGAGGGTTTGTCACAACTGTATCCAGGGTGGACAATGCTACAAATGTATCACTGCAGCTAATGGCCTCTACATGGCACACAGTGACAGTCAAGCAGCTGTGAGGAGCGCTGCTCTGCAGGCTTTTCCTGGATAACAGAAGGATGATCCCTTCATTGAAAGCAAGCAGAGGTGCAGGACACTAATCCAGCGGTGTAGAAGTCACTGTGCTGACGCTCCGTCTGCCGGGGTCTCGGGCCGCTCAGCCTTGTTACACAGATCATGGTGGTATTTTAATGTTGATTGGGAATCAGGATCAACAGAGGCCGGAAACCCAACGGTCGTGACGTTACCCCTCATCTTGTATAGGGGACACCTACGTATTGCAATACCCCTGTAAGGTCAGTACGTCACCCAGCTTTGCCAGAAGCAGCTGAACACGGCCGGCGAGCCGTCACTTTACAATCTGGGCCATTATTATATAACAATATTATATACGGCATCAACCAAGCGACTGACGGGACGAAGAAACCAGGAGAACGTCATAAATCTGTCAGCAATTAGTCCTACATCTACATGTCATGTAATTACACGTCCTCCTCACCCAGCACTGTCTGGGGAAGAAGGCAAAATATATATATTATTACACACCCCGTACACACTATATAGTACAAACACATCACACACAAAAATTATATAGTACAAACACATCACACACAAAAATATATATATATATATATATATATATATATATATATATATATATATATATATATATATATATATATATATATACACACACACATACATATACTGTGTGTACATATGTGTATATATAACACTATAGTACACATGCACTAATTACATATATATTATATACACACCACACATATAAACATACACTAATATATATAGTGTGTAATATTTATAATATATAGTGTGTATATGTACATACAGTACAGACCAAAAGTTTGGACACACCTTCTCATTTAAAGATTTTTCTGTATTTTCATGACTATGATAATTGTACATTCACACTGAAGGCATCAAAACTATGAATTAACACATGTGGAATTATATACTTAACAAAAAAGTGTGAAACAGCTGAAAATATGTCT
This sequence comes from Phyllobates terribilis, assembly GCF_046119375.1. NCBI lineage: Eukaryota > Metazoa > Chordata > Amphibia > Anura > Dendrobatidae > Phyllobates > Phyllobates terribilis. The sequence continues at coordinate 946,027,477 of NW_027362762.1, forward strand.
TATATTCTAGGTTCTTCAAAGTAGCCACCTTTTGCTTTGATGACTGCTTTGCCCACTCTTGGCATTCTCTTGATGAGCTTCAAGAGGTAGTCACCGGAAATGGTCTTCACTTCACAGGTGTGCCCTGTCAGGTTTAATAAGTGGGATTTCTTGCCTTATAAATGGAGTTGGGACCATCAGTTGTGTTGTGCAGAAGTCAGGTGGATACACAGCTGATAGTCCTACTGAATAGACTGTTAGAATTTGTATTATGGCAAGAAAAAAGCAGCTAAGTAAAGAAAAATGAGTGGCCATCATTACTTTAAGAAATGAAGGTCAGTCAGTGAGTTGAAAGTGTCCCCAAGTGCAGTTGCAAAAACCATCAAGCGCTACAAAGAAACTGGCTCACATGAGGACCGCCCCAGGAAAGGAAGACCAAGAGTCACCTCTGCTTCTGAGGATAAGTTTAGCCGAGTCACCAGCCTCAGAAATCACAGGTTAACAGCAGCTCAGATTAGAGACCAGGTCAATGCCACACAGAGTTCTAGCAGCAGACACATCTCTACAACAACTGTTAAGAGGAGACTTTGTGCAGCAGGCCTTCATGGTAAAATAGCTGCTAGGAAACCACTGCTAAGGACAGGCAACAAGCAGACGAGACTTGTTTGGGCTAAAGAACACAAGGAATGGACATTAGACCAGTGGAAATCTGTGCTTTGGTCTGATGAGTCCAAATTTGAGATCTTTGGTTCCAACCACCGTGTCTTTGTGCGACGCAGAAAAGGTGAACGGATGGACTCTACATGCCTGGTTCCCACCGTGAAGCATGGAGGAGGAGGTGTGATGGTGTGGGGGGGGGGGGGGGGGGGGGCTTTGCTGGTGACACTGTTGGGGATTTTTTTTCAAAGTTGAAGGCATACTGAACCAGCATGGCTACCACAGCATCTTGCAGCGGCATGCTATTCCATCCGGTTTGCATTTAGTTGGACCATCATTTATTTTTCAACAGGACAATGACTCCAAACACCTCCAGGCTGTGTAAGGGCTATTTGACCAAGAAGGAGAGTGATGGGGTGCTACGCCAGATGACCTGGCCTCCACAGTCACCAGACCTGAACCCAATCGAGATGGTTTGGGGTGAGCTGGGCCGCAGAGTGAAGGCAAAAGGGCCAACAAGTGCTAAGCATCTCTGGGAACTCCTTCAAGATTGTTGGAAGACCATTTCCGGTGACTACCTCTTGAAGCTCATCAAGAGAATGCCAAGAGTGTGCAAAGCAGTCATCAAAGCAAAAGGTGGCTACTTTGAAGAACCTAGAATATAAGACATATTTTCAGTTGTTTCACACTTTTTTGTTAAGTATATAATTCCACATGTGGTAATTCATAGTTTTGATGCCTTCAGTGTGAATGTACAATTTTCAAAGTCATGAAAATACAGAAAAATCTTTAAATGAGAAGGTGTGTCCAAACTTTTGGTCTGTACTGTATGTGTGGTGTGTGTATATAATATATATGTAATTAGGGCATGTGTACTATAGTGTGTTATATATACACACACACACAATGTATATATACACATCACACGTGGTTCTGCTCCCCTCCACCATAGGAAGTGGAATCGGAGCCACACACCAGAACACTCCACAGTCACAGGAAGCCTTCCACACTCCTGTGTACCCTCACGCTAGGAGTTGTAGTTTGTCCACGGCCCTCTTAAAGAGACAGTAAACACAAAATGTGACATACGTCATCGTAAGAAGCAAGTAATTATTCCATTGTCAGCCATTTGAGGCTGGAGAAAAAAGGGGCCATAGAAGCCAGATCCCTGGAATTTTAGGAGTCTGCCTAATAATTTCTATATATTTTAGCTAGTAACCAGCTCCAATATTTTAAAGGGGTATCCCATGCTAAAATTATGGCCTATCCTAGCGATATACCATCACGGTGTGACTGATGGGAGTGCGACCTCGGAGACCCCCATGCAGAGCGCCGCCCCCAATGCACCACTGCTACTTTCAAGCAAACAGAAGACTGGAGCCCTGACACCACTATACAGGGAAGAGGAGCAACGTGGGAGCGGCACTAACTGCACCGTGGCCCCTTCATGCTCAGGCTGTAGGAGGGGATCAGACCCACCAGACAGAACGTGACGGCTTATCCTAGAGACAGGCCATCACTTTATAATTTGGGAATACACATTTGAGACCAGGTTTTAGTTCTCGGCCCGATACAATGAGGCCAATCTGTACTTGTCGACAAGGCACAATGACCGGACTCAAGATCTCTGATCACTGTCAGTGAACGGGAACATTCTTGCATCCAGAGGCTGCAGGGACCTATCACTTTTTACACATCTGTGTGATCTGCAAGGGGTCGGGGGGACGGGGGGTTTGCCTTTGGGAAATCTAATACTCATAAGTACAGGGGAATTTGCTCTTTTAAAGAGAATCTGTCAGTAGCTTTTTGCTATGGAATCTGAGAGCAGTGTGATGTAGGGACAGAGACCCTGATTCCAGAGATGTGTCACTTACTGGGCTGCTTGCTGCAGTTTAGATAGTATCAGTTTTCTCTGCATTAGATGTAGCAGAGCTCAGGATGCTGAGCTGTGTATAACCCCGCCCCCTCACTGCTGATTGGCTGCTTAGGTACAGTGTATACAGGAATCTACCAATCAGTGGTGGAGGCGGGGCTGCACAGATTAGCCTGACATGTCTGCACATGACACCTAGTCCTGCAGTAATAATCTGCTGATAAAACACTATTAAAACTTCCACCCACAGCCTAATAGGTGACACATCGCTGGAATCAGGTCTCTGACTATTCAAACAAGTGGTGACCACACATGCTACCACAACACTTCATGCACACAGGGGAGTTGGGACCCCTGTACTTGTGCCAGTGGGAGTCCCAGCAATCCTACATTTATCATCTCAGCTTTATAGCAGAGGTTTCGTTACAACTGTATCCAGATGAGACTGCAAATAAGAAGCCAGGAACTCTAATGTCAAACCTAAAAGTCAATATCGACCCTTTAACGGAGAAGAAGTCAATCCAAACACTCCATTTGCAGACATGTTTATGGGGAGAAACGTTAACCCTTAGACCCCCGTCAGAGGCTTCTCACCCAGCCTGCTTTGCACTGATGAGAGGCTGACATCTTGGAACACATGCCTGCAAAGGAGTATGGGGGGTCTGGTTTCTTATCCCAAGTCATGTGGTAAGACTTGTTAAAGGGTCGATATTGACCCTTAGTATTTCTAAACCATATCCGAAACCCAGAAAGTTGGCCTCACAGAAGACTGTCTACACAGAACAGGTACACTGAGACAAACCCTCAGCTGTGTGATATATTCGATCAGTGCAGAGGTCCATGATAATATACACTGACTGCAAGGAGAGAAATATAGAAAGAAAGCGCAGATCTTCATAATAAAACGATTACACTACAAATACTACATCTCCTTTGAGGGGTCCTCAGAATAAAATCACCAAAAATCTGACTAATAAAGCAAAATGGTAATGCCATAGTCATACAGGCTGTCAGGCAGCAGGTCTATGGCCCTGTTCTCGGGATCGGGGGGAGTCCCAGTGGTGGACACATAAAAGCCCCTTTAATTCACATTCATCGTGCGAGTAAACAAACAAGCATGCTTAGCAATGGTGAAGCCAAATCTATAACTCGCTGGGCTTATTAATCAGATTTGTGCCAGACTAGCCTTAAAGGACGCTAATTAAAAGGGACGGTTCATAAACATTTCACACGTCCCCCACCGCTGCGCCTACAACAAATACCTCAGCGCCCAAAAAGAGGCAATAAAAAAACTAATTATTAGACACAATCACACAAGTAAAGCTGAAATATAACAAGAATAAACCTCAAATCAGTTTTGTCCTGGGAACACTTAGTAACTGACTGTATCCGCTCCTCGCTGCGCTCCCTGCTGTCAGTCAGGGAATGGCAGCACTCCTCCTGTAATGCCCACAGGCGGAGATCCTGGCGGAGTCCAAAACAGCAGGGGCGTGTGGACTCCAGGATTGTACAGCAGTGTAACAAACCCTCAGCTGTGAGAAGGAAGAGGTCTGGATGAAAACAAGCAACTTCCAACTTCCAGTAAATCTCAGATGCCACAGACAAATACAAAGCAAATATTGTCACAACGGAGCGAGAAGACCCCGACCCAAAACCCGCTGCTCCCCTCTGCCATCAATACAGACACCTTATTCCCTGCTGTGCACCAGTCTATACCCAAATATCGCCAGCTGTGAGTGCCTGCCCTCGTACAATGCCGCTGCTGTGTGGGGCCTGCACTCCCCTGATCTGCAGCCCACCAGCAGCGGCCAGAGAACAGTCTCCACAGCTTCCATGTTCCACTTATGTACTTACTGCAGAGTTATTTACCCGTCCTCGCCCCCCACTACTACTGCCCCGGACCCGTCCTCGCCCCCCACTACTACTGCCCCGGACCCGTCCTCGCCCCCCACTACTACTGCCCCGGACCCGTCCTCGCCCCCCACTACTACTGCCCCGGACAAGTCCTCGCCCCCCACTACTACAGCCCCGGACCTGTCCTCGCCCCCACGGCCCCCACTACTGCCCAGCCCTCGCCCCCACGGCCCCCACTACTGCCCAGCCCTCGCCCCCACGGCCCCCACTACTGCCCAGCCCTCGCCCCCACGGCCCCCACTACTGCCCAGCCCTCGCCCCCACGGCCCCCATTACTGCCCAGCCCTCGCCCCCACAGCTCCCACTACTGCCCAGCCCTCGCCCCCACGGCCCCCATTACTGCCCAGCCCTCGCCCCCACGGCTCCCACTGCCCAGTCCTCGCCACCATGGCTCCCACTGCCCAGTCCTTGCCACCACGGCTCCCGCTTCTCCGGACCTGTCCTCACCCCCACAACTTCACCCATCCTCACCCTCATACTTACCCCCCACAGTTCCCATTGGCCTGGAGCCGTCCTTACCCCCATTTTCTCTGACCCGTCCTCACCCCCTCCACCCCATGGCTCCCATGTCCTCAGACCAGTCCTTGCCCCCACTGACCCAGACCCATCCTCACTCATCCCATGGCATAGCCTCAGACATGTCCTTACCTCCACCCACCCCACTTCCTCAGACCCATCTTTATCCCCAATGCCCTGAACCAGTTTTTGCCCCCACTTCCTCAGACCCATCCTTCCACTGCCCCGGATCCGTCCTCACCACCATAGCCTCGGACCCGTCCTTAACCTCCACAGATTCCGTTGCCCCCCCGGTCCCGGGTCTCCTCTCCCCTCCCCCAGCTCTCCTCGCCCCCCGGTCCCGGCTCCCTTCCCCTCTCCCCCGTTGCCCCCCGGTCCCGGCTCCCTTCCCCTCTCCCCCGTTGCCGGCTCCCTTCCCCTCTCCCCCGTTGCCCCCCGGGTCCCGGCTCCCTTCCCCTCTCCCCCGGGTCCCGGCTCCCTTCCCCTCTCCCCCGGGTCCCGGCTCCCTTCCCCTCTCCCCCGTTGCCCCCCGGTCCCGGCTCCCTTCCCCTCTCCCCCCCGGTCCCGGCTCCCTTCCCCTCTCCCCCCCGGTCCCGGCTCCCTTCCCCTCTCCCCCCCGGTCCCGGCTCCCTTCCCCTCTCCCCCCCGGTCCCGGCTCCCTTCCCCTCTCCCCCCCGGTCCCGGCTCCCTTCCCCTCTCCGCCTCCGGCTCCCTTCCCCTCTCCCCCCCGGTCCCGGCTCCCTTCCCCTCTCCCCCGTTGCCCCCCCGGTCCCGGCTCCCTTCCCCTCTCCCCCGTTCCCGGCTCTCTTCCCCCCTCCTCTCCCCCGGCTCTCTTCCCCCCTCCTCTCCCCCGGTCCCAGCTCTCTTCCCCTATCCTCTCCCTCGTTGCCCCCCGGTCCCGGCTCTCTTCCCCTCTCCTCTCCCCCGTTGCCCCCCGGTCCCGGCTCTCTTCCCCTCTCCTCTCCCCCGTTGCCGGCTCTCTTCCCCTCTCCTCTCCCGAGTTGCCCCCCGGTCCCGGCTCTCTTCCCCTCTCCTCTCCCCCGTTGCCGGCTCTCTTCCCCTCTCCTCTCCCGAGTTGCCCCCCGGTCCCGGCTCTCTTCTCCTCTCCCCCGTTGCCCCCCGGTCCCGGCTCTCTTCCCCTCTCCCCCGTTGCTCCCCGGTCCCGGCTCTCCTCTCTCCCGTTGCCCCCCGGTCCCGGCTCTCTTCCCTTCTCCTCTCCCCGTTGCCCCCCGGTCCCGGCTCTCTTCCCTTCTCCTCTCCCCGTTGCCCCCCGGTCCCGGCTCTCCTCTCCCCCGTTGCCCCCGGGTCCCGGCTCTCCTCTCCCCCGTTGCCCCCGGGTCCCGGCTCTCCTCTCCCCCGTTGCCCCCGGGTCCCGGCTCTCCTCTCCCCCGTTGCCCCCCGGTCCCGGCTCTCCTCTCCCCCGTTGCCCCCCGGTCCCGGCTCTCCTCTCCCCCGTTGCCCCCCGGTCCCGGCTCTCCTCTCCCCCGTTGCCCCCCGGTCCCGGCTCTCCTCTCCCCCGTTGCCCCCCGGTCCCGGCTCTCCTCTCCCCCGTTGCCCCCCGGTCCCGGCTCTCCTCTCCCCCGTTGCCCCCCGGTCCCGGCTCTCCTCTCCCCCGTCGCTCAGGCCCGGCGCTCCGCACTCCCTCACCCGTCCCGGCAGTCACCAGGAGCGGCGTCCACACACCGGCCCTGTCCCCGGAGGCCCGCTCCTGTAACTCTCCAGGCCGGAGAGGCCTGCGCTGTGGCCGGGGCCTCCTCCCCCAGCGTGTCCCCGATCCCCAGACTCCGGGCCTGCTAGCGTGGAGCCAGGCAGCGACACTCACCGGTAGCAGCAGCAGCAGGGACGAGGCGAAGCTCCCGCCGCGGGGGGAGGGGGACTGGCTGGAGGAGGAGGGGGATATAACGTGACGCGATCTCCGGGGCTCCGCGGTCCGCTCACTCCCCTCACAGCCGGCAGTGCGGGCCGCTCGGCGGCAGCTTTAATCTCCCGCAGCCGCACACAAGCTCCATTGTCTTTTTTTCTCTCTCTCTCCCCCTCCTTCAGCACCTTCTCCTACCTCCTCCCCCTTTCCGGCTCCTGCAAGTGGTGCCTTCCTCCTCCCCTCGCCGTGCCGCCGATAAAACCACGCCCCCTCCGCGTTGCGGACACGCCCCCGACATTCCCGACACTTACCGCCGCTTCGAGTGACTCTCAGGACACGCCCACCTCAGCGAGGGCGGCCACGCCTCCTCAATTCCACTCTAAAGACTTTCGTGAGAATTCAGACACGCCCACGTGTGATAAACCCCGCCCACCCCGTCTGCCTGTTCTTCCTTTCTCTCACTCTCACCAGAGGAACGTTCCACTCCTAACTGCCTCCCCCTGTGTGGAGTGGTTCCGCCCCCCTCCTTATCCCACTTCCCTCCTCCCCCCAGGGGGCGGTGACCCCGCCCACCTCCATTACACCCCCCTCACCCTCCTCCACCCGCCCGGCCAGCTCCTGACAACTGCACTGATTGCTGCTGCTGCGGCCGCGCACAGTGTGCAGCCATTGTTATGTTCTCTCTGTCAGTGCATGAGCACTCTATACTTAAAAAAGAGGTTCTGCAGCAGCTGAAGTGTGCATTATACAGTTCTGTAGCAATGGTGGGAGTGTAGCTTATAATATACACCTCAGCTGCTGCACAACATCTTTTTAAAGAAGACTTGCAAGCTAAATGTCCATCACTCAAAGAGGTGCTGCAGCAGCTGAAATGCATATCATAAGTGGCATACCGCAGCTGCTGCAGAACCTCTTTGAGCTTGAAGTCAACAGATCACAGTTCCTCTTGAAAAAGAGGTTCTGCAGCAGCTGAGCTATGTATTATAAGGTCCTGGGGCAATGCCATCTAGGATATGGACCTCAGCTGCTGCAGAACCTCTTTTAAAGAGGAACTGTGAGACGGCCCAAAGAAGTTATGCAGCAGCCAAAATGCATGTACGTTTCCACTGTTGCTCCAGAACCTTATATAGCACACCACAGCTGCTGCTGCTGAACCTCTTTGAGCTTGAAGTCAGTAGCTCCCAAGCTCTTCTTTAAAAAGAGGTTCTGCAGCAGCTGCGGTCAGTATCATGAGATCCTGGGGCAATGTTACTTACAATATGCAACTAAGCCTCTGCAGAACCTCTTTAAAATTGACGTCAGTGATGGTCACTTAGCTCATGTTCTCACAGCTCCCCCAGGAAGTTATACTACTTGCCACAGCTGCTGAAGAACCTCTTTTTTTTTAGAAGAGTTGACAGCTAAAAGTTCATTGCTTATGATTGATATCAAGCCTTAAGAGGTTCTGCAGTAGTTGTGTTGTATATTATGAGTTATATTCCCACCAGTGCTCCAGACGCTTGTTATGTACTCCTCAGCTGCTGCAGAACCTCTTTTTAAAGAGGCTTTGAAAACTAAAAATCCATTATTGATCACTGACATCAAGCCTGAGGAAGTTCTGCAGCAGCTGAGGTGTATAGCATAAATTATATTCTCAACAGTGCTCCAGAACCTTATAATACACATCTCAGCTGCTGCAGAACCTCTTTGAGCTTCATGTTAGTAGCTCTCAGTTCCTTTTCAGAAAGAGGTTCTGCAGCAGCTAAGGTATGTCGTATAGGTTCCTGGGGCAGTGGTGGGTATGTAACATACAATATACACAGCTGCTGCAGAACCCCTTTTTGAAGAGGATCTGTTAGCTAAATGACCATCACTGTCATCAAGTTTAAAGAGGTTCTGCAGCATCTGAGATTCATATCATAAGTGACATTGCCCCAGAGTCGTATAGTGCACACGGCAGCTGCTGGAGAACCTCTTTAAGCCCGATGTCAGTAGTTCGAAGTTTGTCTTCAAAATGAGGTTCTGTAGTAGCTGCAGTGTGTATTATAAGATTATGATATGCACCTCAGCTGCTGCAGAACCTCTTTAAACTTGATTTAAGGGATGGTCATTTATCTCACAGACCCTGCTAAAAACAGAGGTTCTGCAGCGGCTGACGTGAATATCATAAGCATTAGCATTGCCTCAGGATCTTATAATACAGACCGCAGCTGCTGCAGAACCTCTTTTTCAAAAGGAACTTGGAGCCACCGACTTTAAGCTCAAAGAGGTTCTGCAGCGGCTGTCGTGCATATGATAAGTTACGTTCTCAACACAGCCTTAGAAAGTTATACTACATGTCGCAGCTGCTGCAGAACCTCTTTTTTTTAACAATCTGACCATGCATCTCAAAGTGATTTGGCAGCAGCATGTTGGGTATTATGAGGTGCTGTAGAAGCCGGGGAGTCTATTAGAAGTCACCACTCTACACACCTCAGCTGCTGCATAACTTCTTTGATTCAGTTCTTCTGGGGCATCTCTTTGCAGCTGACTATCAGTCATGTAACTTAGAGGAGATAGAAGAAGTTCTGCAGTAGCTCAGGTGTATAATAGAAATACGTATTTCCCCAGCTGAATTTTAAAAATGCACGTCCCGGCTGCTGCAGAACCTCATTACATTAACACAAGAAAATACGGTCGTGTGAACGAGCCCTAAGAGTGAGACCGTCTTTGTTGCCCATAGCAACCAATCGGAGTTCAGCTTTCATTTGTCAAGAGCAGTTTAATACATGAAAGCTGAGCCCTTATTGGTTACTATGAACAACAATGACAGTCTCACTATTAGGCAGTTGTTGTTGTTTTTTAACTAAGGCCTGATTGGTTGCTATGGGCAACAAAGACAGGCTCAATATTAGGCAGTATTTCTAACAGACCTGGTTGGTTGCTATGGGCAACAAAGACAGGCTCAATATTAGGCAGTTTTTCTAATTGAGGCCCATGTTTTCCTTTTTTTAGTCGGTTTTAGAGAACAAACACATTTGGAAGACCGCTGTTCAGCGGCCACTTCGGTATACCTCGACTACCAAACCACAGAACTGTGAACCTCCTTTTCCCCCCCCCGACGCCTCTCCTGATTAGTAGGCCGCCATGACACCGTAGCCGCTAACTGATCAGAAGAGGCCTAGGATGTCGCGGGTAGTAGGAGGTTCGTGGCGTTGTGGTCCTGTCGTCACCGAGTAACGATGTGGCCGCCAGTCCGGGGTCCTGCAAATAAAACTGACTAGAAGAATAACATGGGCCTAAGTTAGACTTTCTCTGTTGTCCATAATAACCAATCAGAACACAGCTTTCATTTTTCTAGAGCAGTTTCAGAAATGAGAGTTGAGCCCTGATTGGTTACAATGGGCAACAAAGAACTTCTCACTATATGGCGGCCCATAGTCCGTGAGTCGTGGTCAAAATTCTGATCCAGCATATCCGTAGCCTTGGCACTGCCAAAGGGAGACATCAAAGACATGTGGTACAATGGCGTTTTTTTTTTTTGCTAATTTCTAGCCAGTTTCATAAATCGTAGAAAGTTCTGGAACTTTCCATGAATAAAATCTCTAGGCTTCCTATACATGAGACTGGAAGGTAACGTCAATCCAGAGACCTGGAAATCCGTCCCTTTAAGCTAAATTGCAAAATCATTACTCCGGAGGAGGAGTCTAATGTCCGCTCCACTCATGAAAGGGATCGATATGGAGAGAGTCATATAATTGATCGCTCCGCTCGTCAATAACGCTGCGACTATTAAAACTGTTGATATTCCTGAAGCTTGTTATAGCAAATTACAAGACACTGACACGGATTAACCTCTTTACAGCCAGGCAGAAATAGGTGAAGAAGCGACATTGGAGCTCATTCATTCATTCATCTTCGTGTTTCTGCAATCTCGATTTCAGCAAGCAATACTGCACTGTAAAGCATGGGGGATGGGATCTGATGGGGCAGGAGGAGTAATTTTGGACCATATCTGACTGCAATAGGCAGTGCAGTTAAGTGATTTGATTGGTTGTCTTGAATGAACAGAAAAATGACAATAAGTGTTGTCTTGGGGACACGAACATAAGGACTCTAATAGGAATTGGGTATTTAATGGTAAACTGGTGATTGGATAAAACATTGGAAATGTGACCAACAGTGGTGTAACTTGAAGCTTGTGGGCCCCAATTCAAGAGCTCCAATGGGGTCCCCAATTATTGCAAATCTTTAATATTAATGGTCTTTTCAGATGGGCCAAAGGGGCCTTTTGGGGCCCCCTTAGGCTCCCGGGCCCGGGTGCGATTGAACCTATTGTAGTTACACCCCTGGTGACCAATACTTTGTCTCCGCCTGGGCATCCTGCAACTGCCACTAGTGATAAAAAAAAATGGGGCCCAGGGCAACAAGCCAAATAGGGCCCACTGCTGGCCCTTTATATTATTTTTCATTATTTTTTCCCAGACAAAGAGCCAAGCTAATATTGTTGTATACAGCTCACATAGCACCATCAAATAATATACAAGGCCAAATATTGCTCCATATACAGACTATATAATACTGCCATTTAGAGTCAAGATAATACTGCAATATATCGCCCACATAAGCCATGCGGTTCTCAACTAACATTTACCATTCAAATAATACTTCCCCAAAGAGACTAATTAATGCAGCCAGATAGTGAAATGATAATACTGACACATACCGCCCACTTAATGCCTCCATACAGTATCCAAATAATATTCAGTATTTAAATACTACTTTAGCACATACGATAGAAAATGAGTGAAGAGCTACACAATGCTGACATGTCGCCCTCTAAATGCCGCCATACAGTGTCCAAATAATATTCAGTATTCAAATTGTACTTTCTTAAAGAGAGTACATACTACAAAGAGTGGTAGAATAATGCTGACATATGACGCCCACTTAAAGGGAATCTGTCATCAAGTTTTTGCCACCTAATCTGTGAGCAGCATAATGGAGAGACAGAGACCCTGATTCCAATGATGTGTCACTTCCTGGGCTGCTTGCTTTAGTTTTGATAAAATCACTGTTTTATCAGCAGGAGATTCTCACTATTGGACTAGTAAACCTGCTGCCATGTTGTCCTCCATATTCATCATCTCTGTATAACCCCTCCCACACCACTCATTGGCATCTTTATGCCTATGCACAGTGGACACAGAAAGCAGCCAATCAGTGTTGTGGGCGGGGTTATACAGAGCTGAGCATTCAGAGATCTGCTAGATCTGCAGCAGGGAAAGCTGTGATTTTATCGCCCAGTAAGTCATACATCACTGGAATCGGGGTCTCTGCCCCTACATCACATTGCGCTCAGATGGGGTAGCAAAATAATGATGACAGATTAGCTTTAAAGTGTCTAAATAATATTCAATATTCAATTAATACTCTCTTAAAGGAAGAACAAAGTACATCCATATATTGGCAGAAGAATACTGACATATACTTCCCAATTAATACCACAATATAATGTCAAAATAATATTAAGTATTCAAATAATACAGTGTAAGCGGAATTATTAGGCAAGTGAGGACTCTGACCATATCATCATTTTTATGCAGATTTTCCCCCTCCTCGCTATATAAACTTGAATGCTGATTGGATGAAGCCGATCAGGTGATGAGCATTTGTGCAATGAGGGGAGTGAGGACTAAGGATACCACGCCCTTTATTTTAAATATTCAGGTTTATTAACTTTATTAATTGACCGACAGCAATTAAAATTCATCATCAATATACAAATTGCCTAACAAGGCCGCACAAAGTGTACTTCCTTAAAGACACCACATATTATATTCTACAGAGTCAGGTATAATAATACTGACATATGCCGCCATGCAGTGTGCAAATAATATTCAATATCCAAATAATCCTTACTCATGTTACAGAATGCTGCCATATAGCTCAAGATAATACTGTTATACGCAGCTCACATAACACTGTATTGTTCTCAAATAATACTGCAATATATTGCCCGGAAAATATCAAATATCACTGTATATTGTGCAAATAATACACAGTAGCTAAATGATATTTCTTTGTAGAGATTGGATAATACTGCCATATGCTGCCCAAATAATCCACAGTATGAAAAGAATACTTCCTCAAACAGACTATTTCATACAGCCATATAGTGCCCACTGAATACTAGTATTTAATCCCCAAATAACATGCTATCCAATCGCCAAATAATACTTCCTTATTGAGACTACATAATATGGCTATATAGTTCAAGATAACACTGCTACATACAGGCAATATGACAGTCTATAGTTTCCAAAAATATTCATTATTTAAGAAATACTTCCAAAAGAGACTGCATAATACAGCCATATTGTGCCAAGATAATACTACCATACACCGCCCACCTAATATTATACGGTGACCAAATAATACCTCTTTATTGAGACTACATAATATTGCCATATACAACCCACAAAAAAAAAAAAACAGTTATTAAATATTTTTTAGTATTTAAATAACACTTCCTTAAAGGGGCTGCATATTTCAGCCATACTGCGCAAAATTATAATGCAATATACCACTCATTTAATACCACCATATAGTGCCCGATTAAAATACAGTATCACAATAATATTCCCTTATAGAGACCACATTACACTGCCATATAGTGCCATGATAATACTGCCATATACCACCCTCATAATGTAACCATAGAGTGCCACAATAATAGGCAATAATCAAATCGTACTTTCTTAAAGAGACCTTATATAACAGCCATAAGTGCCGGATAATACTGGCATATACCATACATAAAATCACCAAATATGGCCCTGTTAATATACAGTATCACAATAATACTTCCTACATAATACTGCCATATACTGCCCACCTAATTCCACAATATAGTGCCCAGATAATATACAGTGTTAAAATAATACTTTTTCATCCTATATAATACTGCCATATAGTTCAAGATAACATTACTATAAACAGCTCACATAACAATATACAGTTCTGAAAAGAATGATGTCTGTAAAGCGCTGTGGAAATGTATGGTGCTATATAGGCGAGTAAAATAAATATATTGCCCACCAAATATGACCATATAATGCCCAAACGAAACAGTGTCCAATAATACTTCCTGATAGATACTACATAATACTGCTTTGTAATACCACTATACAGTGTCTGAATAATATATACTATCCAAATAATACTTCCTCATATAGACTACATAATACTGCCATATACACCAGTGTCCTACCATAATTTACCAAGTTAATACCGCCATATATTGCCCACCTAATATCACCATACAGTGTCCAAATAATATACAGCATCCAAATGATACTTCCTCATAGAAACCACATACTACTGCCATATACTGCCCACTTAATACCACCATACAGTATCATACCATAATTTACCAAGTTAATACCGCCATATATAGCCCACCTAATATCACCATACAGTGTCCAAATATATGCTATCCAAATAATACTTCCTCTTAGAAACTACATAATACTGTCATATACTGCCCACTTAATACCACCATACAGTGTCCTGTCATAACTTACCATATTAATACCGCCATATATTGCCCTCCTAATATCACCATACAGTGTCCAAATAATACTTCTCTACAGCACATTTCAACCATATTGCGCAAGATTATTATGCTGTATACCACCCATTTAATACCACCATATAGTGCCCATTTGAAGGACAGTGTCACAATAATACTTCCTCATAGAGTACACATAATACTGTCATTTACTGCCCTGTTAACACCACCATATAGTGCCCATTTGAAGGACAGTGTCACAGTAATGCTTCCTCATAGAGTACACATAATACTGTCATTTACTGCCCTCTTAATACCACCATATAGTGCCACAATAATATACTTCCTCATACTACATAATACTGCCATTTTGTTTAGATGATACTGCTATATAAAGCCCAGATAACAGTGAGTATTCATAATACTTCTTCATAAAAACTGCATAATGCAACCGTAGTTTGTCAAGTTAATGCTGCCATATATTGCCCACCTAATGTCACTATATAATGCCCAAATAATACACCGTATCCAAATAATACTTCCTCTTAGAGATGACATAATACGGCCATATACTGCTCCCTTAATAGCATATAGTGCTCAAATAATATGAGACCATACAAAACAGCCATTTAGCGCTAAGATAATACCGCCATATGCCGTCCACGTAACACCGCACAGTTATCAAATAATATCCGGTATCCATCCAAAATGACATAGTTAATATAATACCGCCATATACCGCCCACATAATTATAACATATAGTGCCCAAATAATATGCAGTATTAAAATAATTCCCATATAATACCGCCATATAATGTGAAAGCTGGTTTTAAGGGGGTTAACTATACGGGGGGTGGATTGTGGGGGACCCTTTTATAGATTTTACACTGGGGCCCAATAGCCCTTGCTCCTGAGTGGTCCATCCTCAGGGACCCTCCAAGAGATGGGGGGCCATTGAGAACTGCCCTTGTTACCACTCCTTCAACGGTAAGTAACCCCCTCCAATCTACAGGAATGGTACATTCCCCTACTTTTATTTCATGGGCAGGGGGAAGTAGTCACGGGTCTCCCAGATGGAGCATCCCTTTAATTTAGTACAAACCCTACAGAAATTCCCCTACAATCAGTGTCTGCTTCCTGTGTGTCAGCGCCAGAATCATTGATTCATTTTCATTATACAAATTAATTTGATATATTTTCAAAGTGTGGGGTCCTCCACCTCATTAATCGTCCATGCTGCAGTCCAACGCGCGGGGACTTAGGATCCTTAAATACTTAATAATCATGAAATATTCACAGAGAATATCATTTAGAAAAGAAATTCCAAAAAATGTATCCCCTTCCCCCTACCAAATCAGAAATTCACAGAATATTCCCATTTTATTTCAGTACAAGGGCGCCCCCTAGTTGTGGGGGTGAGGTGGTAGAATCATATCATCGCAGCAAAATTAAATACGATGCCGCGTCAAAAGCAATCCGCCCTAGCAGCATTAAGGGCATATTACATGTATAATATAATACATGTTATACATATTATAACAGTCGTCTTGTAATTTAAGGGGGTATTATAGGCGGCTGAGCCATTACAACCAATCTCTTATTGCTTCCGGTGTATCTAAAACACAAAATAAAGCAACGATTGCTAATAGTCTCGATTAAAAAATATTGCACCGTTTTGGGTATACAGCTCTGGCGCAGAGTTATGTGTCTCCATGGTAACAGACTACAAACATGAAAGTAGTCTGATTCCGCAGTTACACTCCCAGTGTTCTGTGCCCTAATGTAAATTGGGGGGGTGTCCTTTTTTTTTTGCAGAAGTGACGGCTATTTTTTGTAATCCCGTACAACCCCTTTAAGGCTGACAGTTAATATGGCAGCACTCCTGGCTGTCACTTTTTACATAAGTTATGGGAGATCCAATGTGATATCCCAGCTACCAAAATATATATCATATATACCCATAAACCCCCTCAGTCCTGTCTGTTGCATGAACGTCCCCCAAAGCGACCACAATGAGTGGAGATACTAATACAGATTTACATAAAAAAAAGGGCACTTCTAGGTAGTTTTGGGGCAGTTTCCCAGGTTAAATAGGGTTAAAGCTACACACATCCCCATAGAAGTTAATGGAGCCTTTAGTAAACCTCACCACCCCGTCCTATGTACGAAATGACCTCCATGTAATACTACCTCCTACCACCAGTGGCCACAGCAATCATCACTGATTTCTCGGGATCTCTTAAACCAGATTATTAGCGATCAATTGATCACTGTCCCAGCGACTTTACATCCTCGTAGACATCCATAAAATTTGACAACCATGCCGAATCGGCAGCAAGGCAGGTTTTAGAGTTTTTACTAATCCCCATACGCCACTGACTCCCATTACCGGCTTTACCGCTGCAGCCTGGCCTCAGAACACAATTCTCTTCCAGCCTGATCTCCAGATTAATGGTTTACCAATGACGCCGGCATTAAGAGGTTAATAATCTGAGTGATCCTTCCCTCCAGATTAACCCTGACTACTATTTCTACTGCCTCTGTAGGTTTACTCAGCTATAAATTCCTAAGAAAAGCAATAAAACACCTCAATTTTATATATCTTCTTCCTTGGCCATCTCCGGCCGCCACCGAGGGAGCAGATAAGGAGACCGCGCAATGCTCTCAAGATCGCTATCCTTATCATCGTCCGCAGGGTCATCCCACTTCAGCACTCTCCTTATACTATCCGGTTTCTGTCTACTTTAAAGAGGACATGTCACCAGGTTAAAAGTAGCCAGTTTTTGCTCCTATTTTATTCCCGTTGCTCCCTTATTAAAATGTTGGTAAGTAGGGGCTGCCACAATATGAAAATCGCGGGACTGAAATCAACACGGCGTCTTAAAGGGGGCTTGTCACCAGGTCAAAAGTGTCCAGTTTTTGCTCTTATTTTAATTCCCGCTTCTCCCCTGAATATTTCACTTTTTGCTTTTTTAAAATCCGCCATACGGTTCCAGAGATATGGGCCTTTTTGTTCAGTGCTAATTATCATGGCCTTTCCCATAAAGACACGCCCCCTAATCAAAAAGCTCCATATAAACTGTCACCGTATGGCAAATATTAAAAAAAACAAAAAAATGGAATACACAGGGGACCAGCGGGAGTAAAATAAGAGCAAAAAATAGACACTTTTGACCTGGTGACAAGCCCCTTTAAGACTCCATGTTGATTTCAGACCTGCGATTTTCATACTGTGGTGGCCTACTTACCAATATTTCAATAGAAATTGCAAGCCCCCCCCCCCCCCCCCCAAAAAAACATCTTTGGAAAAATTGTGCGGTGGGTAGATTTGTTTGCGGATACAGGATATAAATGATGGAAATCAGCGTTGCTGTCCTACTCCATATTGTTCTGGTACACTGGTAGTGCCTGTATGAGCAGTACACCAAAATAGTATAACCTGCATATACTGCAGAAATCATGTCCGATATACTCTTATAGGGTGGAAACAACAATTAAAGGGGTTATTCTCATCTGCAAAAAAAGTTATTGTCGGATAGTGCTTGTAAATACAAGCAATTTTGCAATTTACTGCATATTCAAATTATCAGCCATTCTTGAGCTATTTAACACTTTTCTTTTGCTTGCCACTTGTTGTCTTGGGAGACCGACCACCACTCCTAGACAGCAGAACATGCACAGCGCTTACAAGCTCTTCTCTTTTGAGCTTGTAAGCACTGCTTTGTAAACTGACCAGGATCGCTGTAGCCTCCATATTCTGGCCAGCTACACTGTGTAGCGCTTAAAACTAGATATCAGCGGTGGTCGGTCTCCTAGGTAACGAGCTGTAAACAAAAGAAAAGTGTTAATATCTCGAGAACGGCTTCAAATTTTAATAAGGTGTAAATTGCAAATGTGCTTGTTTTTACAAACCCTATCCAAAAAAAATATCTATTGATAAAAATGGAAAGAACCCTTTAAAGGAGTTTTCCAGATGAAAAATAAAGGGTCTGCTTGTTTCCAGAAACCACGCCATGTTTGTCTTTGGGTTGTGTCTGGTATTATATTAAGTCATCATTCCCACCCTTGCAGGGTATCATGCACTTTATACAAGATAGCATATTTCCTAGTGTACTTTGATCGGCGCAATAAATGCTTTCTAACACACAGAAGTGACACCAGTAATAAAACCCGTCCTGATAAAGTATAAACTAAACTCTACATTACATACGACAGAAGCGATTTATTTAAAGGGGATCTCCATGGGCAAACTTATTTTTAAATAGCCCCAATGCATCTAAAATTAATAAAAGAAGCAAGTTTGTAATGGGGCTTGATTAAAAATGTGCTACCGTTTTGTGTCGACAGCTCAATTACAGACCTATGTGTTTCTATGGTAACAGACAACAAAACTCTGTGTAGTCTGATCCTGCAGTCATACTCCCTTCCACCTGAGCCCCCCCCCCCCCCTCACTAACCTACAAAATATTTGTTAGGAAAAAATAGAGGACATATGGAGGGGAGTATGACCGAAGGAGGAGACTACAGCAGGTCGGGTCGTCCCCATCCACGTAGTCATACAGTTTTGCCAAACTAATTTTTTAAAAAGGCGTTTCCTTGGTCAGCAGAACATAGGGTCCACAGGGTTCATGGACCAATGTGCGTCTTCACCTTCCGACTTCACTTACAGGGGACTGTAATCAAACTAAAAGATGTTGGGGCGTTACAATTAGTGGCGCGCCATCGCTCACTTGGGGTACAGGAACCCTACCAGTGTTATATCTAAAGATACATTATATGGACACAACAGCACAAACACAGCGCCGGGAGCTTCATGGCCGAGCAGCTGCATGCAGCCGTGCATCACCAAGCACAATGCCGGGCGTCGGATGTAGTGGTGTAAAGCCGCCACCACTGGACTCGGTTCTGTGCAGTGATGGATCGCACTTCTCTGATGGAGGAGTCTGGGTTTGGTGACTCCAGGAGAACGTTACCCCCTGACTGCATTGCGCCGCTGTACAGATGGTGGAGGAGGATGATGCTATGGGCTGATCTC
The DNA here is from genome assembly GCF_046119375.1 of Phyllobates terribilis. NCBI lineage: Eukaryota > Metazoa > Chordata > Amphibia > Anura > Dendrobatidae > Phyllobates > Phyllobates terribilis. Next base: position 946,046,844 of record NW_027362762.1, read on the forward strand.
AGGGGTCATCATTGGGCACTTAGCCCAGTGAAAGGAAATCTTAAGACATTGTGGACAATTGTAGCTTCAGCTTTGTGGGAACAGTTTGGTGAAGACCCTTTCCTGTTCCCCATGACTGTGCCCAGTGCACGAGCTCCATACAGACACAGACAGGGAGTTTGGTGGAAGAACATGACCAAGCCAGGACCTCAGCCCCGTCCAACAACTAGAGCGGAGATTGTGGGTCCGACCTCTCCTCCAACATCCCAAATGCTCTTCTGGATGAAGAGGCAAAATTTCCCACAGGAGCCTCCAAAAATTCTTTCCAGTAGAGCGGGAGCCGGTATATCTGCAGAGGGGCCGACTCCATATCAATGTCTATGGACACATAGGGGGCACATAGTTTTATTCATATAGTGTATTTTAAGGTGAAACTTTCCCTTAAAGTGGTTGCACAGCTGATCTCATCTTCTTGGTCCAGTCTTGACAGATAGGAAATACTCCACTGGCCAATGCCACTGTCAGTGTTCGCCCAAGCGGGCAATATCCTGGGTGCCGAGACAGGACAAGGAATTAGAGATAAGGACCTGCTGGGCATTTTTTTTATACCTTTTTTTTTTGTTTGTCCCAACTACCCAGATAATCAGCTACATTTTATGCTGCTGGGATGTGGACACCATACTGTATCAGCAAAACCAAGGGGAAATGTTGCAAGAATTGCCTAAAATCCAATGTGGAAAAAACTACAAAAAAAACCCCCCAGGGACGCGGCTCGAAGGAACCACGCTGAACCCTACAGACTGCACAGCTCCGCACTTTCCATTTACTTCTATATAAATTCTTTCAATGTTCCTTTTCCTGCCGCAAAAAAAAAAACTGAACCTCCCGTAAAAAAGCTTTGGCAAATACTGTAGAAATCGGGGCTTGCTGGAAATAACATTGGCCGCATTCTTCGAGTGGCACAAACAGGACAGGTGTAGCCTCTACCTCCCCAACATATGGACATTCTTGACTATTAGGTTTCATCTGGAGCCTGGATGGGGAAAACATTAACCCCTTCAGTCCTTAGCAAGTCTACAGAAATGATCAGTAAAAGATCCATATGAGGAACCCATGGAAATGTACAAGTAAGTGACCCCCCCGTCCTATGAAGCTTCTCAGATACTGTCACCTCTAGATGAAAACTCTAGAGGAGGAACCCAATGATGAATGTGTCTATGGTCTATGAGCATTACGAGGGTCTTGAATGTTGTGCCATAGACGTAGCTCAACATGGCCGCTAGAGACCCCCTTAGAGGAGAGCCTTAAGGGTCACATTGTTCAGGCTGAAAACCCAGAATCTCCACCAACAAGTAAGTGACCATCTGTCCTATGAAGCTTCTCAGATACTGTCTCCTCTAGATGGAAACCCTAGAGGAGTAACCCAACCATGAATGTGTCTATGAGAACTACGGGGGTCTTGAATGTTGTGCCATAGAGCTAACTTAAAAAGGCTGATAGAGACCCCCTTAGAGGAGAGCCTTAAGGGTCACATTGTTTAGGCTCAAAACCCAGAATCTCCACCAACAAGTAAGTAACCCCATGTCCTATGAAGCTTCTCAGACCCTGTCACTGGAAACCCTAGAGGAGGAGCCCAACGATGAATGTGTCTATGAGCATTACAAGGGGTCTCAAATGTTGTATCATAGAGGTAACTCAACATGGCTGCTAAAGACCCCCTTACAGTAGAGCCTTAAGAATCACATTGTCCAGGCTTAAAACCTAGAATCTGCCCCAACATCTAATGGGCCCCATAGTGAAAGACATGCAAGCAAGTGCTGATCACAAGGGGGTTGCCCAGCATTATAAACATGATCCGCGACTTTCTGTAAACATGCATGCTTAGGACTGCTGACCTTGCATGTCTATAGCCATAGAGAAAAAGTGATAAGCTGCTGCCAGACACCCCGGCCACCCCTTATCATTGCGGGGGATTTAGTGAGAGGGTCGGATGCTGCTCCGCAGATTCCTGCTCATGTCGTTTCTTTGCTGGGTCATCACTACACTTTTCCATTCTAATATTGCACCCCACCTCACAGGGACCAAGGAAGCGGAGACGTGGGGAGACATTTGTGAGGACACATACGCATATTGATGCCATTATTATGGGGCACTGTGACTGGCATTATTATGGGGCACTGTGACTGGCATTATTATGAGGCACTATTGATGCCATTATTATGGGGTACTGTGACTGGCATTATTATGGGGCACTATTGATGCCATTATTATGGGGCACTGTGACTGGCATTATTATGGGGCACTGTGACTGGCATTATTATGGGGCACTGTGACTGGCATTATTATGAGGCACTATTGATGCCATTATTATGGGGCACTGTGACTGGCATTATTATGAGGCACTATTGATGCCATTATTATGGGGCACTGTGACTGGCATTATTATGAGGCACTATTGATGCAATTATTATGGGGTACTGTGACTGGCATTACTATGGGGCACTATTGATGCCATTATTATGGGGCACTGTGACTGGCATTATTATGAGGCACTATTGATGCCATTATTATGGGGTACTGTGACTGGCATTATTATGAGGCACTATTGATGCCATTATTATGGGGCACTGTGACTGGCATTATTATGAGGCACTATTGATGCCATTATTATGGGGCACTATTGATGCCATTATTATGGGGCACTATTGATGCCATTATTATGGGGTACTGTGACTGGCATTATTATGAGGCACTATTGATGCCATTATTATGGGGCACTGTGACTGGTATTATTATGAGGCACTATTGATGCCATTATTATGGGGCACTGTGACTGGCATTATTATGAGGCACTATTGATGCCATTATTATGGGGCACTGTGACTGGCATTATTATGGGGCACTATTGATGCCATTATTATGAGGCAATGTGACTGGCATTATTATGGGGCACTATTGATGCCATTATTATGGGGCACTGTGACTGGCATTATTATGAGGCACTATTGATGCCATTATTATGGGGTACTGTGACTGGCATTATTATGAGGCACTATTGATGCCATTATTATGGGGTACTGTGACTGGCATTATTATGGGGCACTATTGATGCCATTATTATGGGGCACTGTGACTGGCATTATTATGGGGCACTATTGATGTCATTATTATGGGGCACTGTGACTGGCATTATTATGGGGTACTGTGACTGGCATTATTATGGGGCACTGTGACTGGCATTATTATGGGGCACTATTGATGCCATTATTATGGGGCACTGTGACTGGCATTATTATGGGGCACTATTGATGCCATTATTATGGGGCACTATTGATGCCATTATTATGGGGCACTGTGACTGGCATTATTATGGGGCACTATTGATGCTATTATGGGGCACTGTGACTGGCATTATTATGGGGCACTATTGATGCCATTATTATGGGGTACTGTGACTGGCATTATTATGGGGCACTATTGATGCCATTATTATGGGGCACTGTGACTAGCATTATTATGGGGCACTGTGACTGGCATTATTATGGGGCACTATTGATGCCATTATTATGGGGCACTGTGACTGGCATTATTATGAGGCACTATTGATGCCATTATTATGGGGCACTGTGACTGGCATTATTATGAGGCACTATTGATGCCATTATTATGGGGCACTGTGACTAGCATTATTATGGGGCACTGTGACTGGCATTATTATGGGGCACTATTGATGCCATTATTATGGGGCACTGTGACTGGCATTATTATGAGGCACTATTGATGCCATTATTATGGGGCACTGTGACTGGCATTATTATGAGGCACTATTGATGCCATTATTATGGGGTACTGTGACTGGCATTATTATGAGGCACTATTGATGCCATTATTATGGGGCACTGTGACTGGCATTATTATGGGGCACTATTGATGCCATTATTATGGGGCACTGTGACTGGCATTATTATGAGGCACTATTGATGCCATTATTATGGGGCACTGTGACTGGCATTATTATGGGGCACTGTGACTGGCATTATTATGGGGCACTATTGATGCCATTATTATGAGGCACTGTGACTGGCATTATTATGGGGCACTATTGATGCCATTATTATGGGGCACTGTGACTGGCATTATTATGAGGCACTATTGATGCCATTATTATGGGGTACTGTGACTGGCATTATTATGAGGCACTATTGATGCCATTATTATGGGGTACTGTGACTGGCATTATTATGGGGCACTATTGATGCCATTATTATGGGGCACTGTGACTGGCATTATTATGGGGCACTATTGATGCCATTATTATGGGGCACTTTGACTGGCATTATTATGGGGCACTATTGATGCCATTATTATGGGGCACTGTGACTGGCATTATTATGGGGCACTATTGATGCCATTATGGGGCACTGTGACTGGCATTATTATGGGGCACTATTGATGCCATTATTATGGGGCACTGTGACTGGCATTATTATGGGGTACTGTGACTGGCATTATTATGGGGTACTGTGACTGGCATTATTATGGGGCACTATTGATGCCATTATTATGGGGTACTGTGACTGGCATTATTATGGGGCACTATTGATGCCATTATTATGGGGCACTGTGACTGGCATTATTATGGGGCACTATTGATGCCATTATTATGGGGCACTGTGACTGGCATTATTATGGGGCACTATTGATGCCATTATTATGGGGCACTGTGACTGGCATTATTATGGGGCACTATTGATGCTATTATGGGGCACTGTGACTGGCATTATTATGGGGCACTATTGATGCCATTATTATGGGGTACTGTGACTGGCATTATTATGGGGCACTATTGATGCTATTATGGGGCACTGTGACTGGCATTATTATGGGGCACTGTGACTGGCATTATTATGGGGCACTATTGATGCCATTATTATGGGGCACTATTGATGCCATTATTATGGGGCACTGTGACTGGCATTATTATGGGGCACTATTGATGCCATTATTATGGGGCACTGTGACTGGCATTATTATGAGGCACTATTGATGCCATTATTATGGGGCACTATGACTGGCATTATTATGAGGCACTATTGATGCCATTATTATGGGGTACTGTGACTGGCATTATTATGAGGCACTATTGATGCCATTATTATGGGGCACTGTGACTGGCATTATTATGGGGCACTATTGATGCCATTATTATGGGGCACTGTGACTGGCATTATTATGAGGCACTATTGATGCCATTATTATGGGGCACTGTGACTGGCATTATTATGGGGCACTGTGACTGGCATTATTATGGGGCACTGTGACTGGCATTATTATGGGGCACTATTGATGCCATTATTATGAGGCACTGTGACTGGCATTATTATGGGGCACTATTGATGCCATTATTATGGGGCACTGTGACTGGCATTATTATGAGGCACTATTGATGCCATTATTATGGGGTACTGTGACTGGCATTATTATGAGGCACTATTGATGCCATTATTATGGGGCACTGTGACTGGCATTATTATGAGGCACTATTGATGCCATTATTATGGGGTACTGTGACTGGCATTATTATGGGGCACTATTGATGCCATTATTATGGGGCACTGTGACTGGCATTATTATGGGGCACTATTGATGCCATTATTATGGGGCACTGTGACTGGCATTATTATGGGGCACTATTGATGCCATTATTATGGGGCACTGTGACTGGCATTATTATGGGGCACTATTGATGCCATTATTATGGGGCACTGTGACTGGCATTATTATGGGGCACTATTGATGCCATTATTATGGGGCACTGTGACTGGCATTATTATGGGGTACTGTGACTGGCATTATTATGGGGCACTGTGACTGGCATTATTATGGGGTACTGTGACTGGCATTATTATGGGGCACTATTGATGCCATTATTATGGGGTACTGTGACTGGCATTATTATGGGGCACTATTGATGCCATTATTATGGGGCACTGTGACTGGCATTATTATGGGGCACTATTGATGCCATTATTATGGGGCACTGTGACTGGCATTATTATGGGGCACTATTGATGCCATTATTATGGGGCACTGTGACTGGCATTATTATGGGGCACTATTGATGCTATTATGGGGCACTGTGACTGGCATTATTATGGGGCACTATTGATGCCATTATTATGGGGTACTGTGACTGGCATTATTATGGGGCACTATTGATGCTATTATGGGGCACTGTGACTGGCATTATTATGGGGCACTGTGACTGGCATTATTATGGGGCACTATTGATGCCATTATTATGGGGCACTGTGACTGGCATTATTATGGGGCACTATTCATGCTATTATGGGGCACTGTGACTAGCATTATTATGGGGCACTGTGACTAGCATTATTATGGGGCACTATTGATGCCATTATTATGGGGTACTGTGACTGGCATTATTATGGGGCACTATTGATGCCATTATTATGGGGTACTGTGACTGGCATTATTATGGGGCACTATTGATGCCATTATTATGGGGCACTGTGACTGGCATTATTATGGGGCACTATTGATGCTATTATGGGGCACTGACTGGCATTATTATAGGGCAGTGTCACTGGCATTATTATAGGGCACTATTGATGCCATTATTATGGGGCACTGTGACTGGCATTATTATGGGGCACTATTGATGCTATTATGGGGCACTGTGACTGGCATTATTATGGGGCACTGTGACTGGCATTATTATGGGGCACTATTGATGCCATTATTATGGGGCACTGTGACTGGCATTATTATGGGGCACTATTGATGCTATTATGGGGCACTGTGACTGCCATTATTATGGGGCACTATTGATGCCATTATTATGAGGGCACTATTTATGCCATTATTATGGGGTACTATTGATGCCTTTATTATGGGGTATTGTGACTGGCATTATTATGGGGTACTTTGACTGGCATTATTATGGGGCTCTATTGATGTCATTATTATGAGGCACTGTGACTGGCATTATTGTGGGGCTCTATTGATGTCATTATTATGGGGCACTGTGACTGGCATTATTATGAGGGCACTATTGATGCCATTATTATGGGGTACTGTGACTGGTATTATTATGAGGGCACTATTGATGCCATTATTATGAGGGCACTATTGATGCCATTATTATGAGGGAACTATTGATGCCATTATCATGGGTCATGATACCGGGGGGTAAAACCTTCTGCAGTCCCCGTTAGCAGTTTCATTTAGCAGCAGAATGTTGGGGGTTATGATCAAACATACGATGGGATCTCGGGGGGCTCCTGCCAGCTGCACTGCAGATGATACCTGACCGCCATGTTTACATCGGTCTGCGATATACCCTGGTGGTGAATACCCCGCCGGGTGTACTGGCATCCCCCCTGAATGATGCCCCCGGATTGTGGGGGGATATGGGGGCCGCGTTATCTGAGAGTCTTCGGGGGGATGGCAGCCTGGAGCCTTTCTAAAGGGAGAGGGAAGGAAAAAAAATTAAAGGCCTGAACGTCAACTCCAATTATTACCATAGCAACCGGTGGCCGATTCTTAACTCGCAGCAGTTCTACCGTCAATCACATCGACACATGGAGCTCATTAATTACTAACTGCATGTTTTACTGCCTGATAGTGGAATATGTAGCCAAGGGCCATGCGTGTCTTCAGCCTGATTAACCCCTGCCTGTCCGCCTCCGGAGACGACGAAATACGCCTACAACATCCTTGTGTGTTAGTGTAATTTACCACATTTACATAGTGATTAGAAAAAAGGGCGAAAAGATGTAACAAAAATTGCATCAAAATGTGCAGCAATCTATAGCTCAATCTATGCCAAAAGGGTGTGGCCTTGGAGTCACAATTAGCCAACGCCTACAAAGAGCGTCCTCCTGTCTGGAGGACCCGGCTTGTAAATGCATTGGAAGAACAGCCCATTCATTTTCATATGCACTGTGTAATACTTCATTTGTCCAGTGGGGGCGCTGCAGGAGAATCACACACTTTCCCATGAACTCTGGGACAATCTGTGATCAAAAATGAACTGTCCGCAGTCATCAGATTATAGGGAGACACTGAATGTACTGACTATGGGGCCGCGAGAACATATCCGGATACCTGCAGTCGGTGTACGCTGGACGGGCCGGATCTAACGCACAAGAGGAATGTGGCAGCCGCTTATCTCCATCACACACAGCTCGATCAGTCAGGGCTTTGGCGAGAAGTGGAGGTCAATCGGTGTCTGCTGTTGGGCACCAGCCATCAGGGGCCATTTCCATCCCCAAAACAGGTGGAATTGTGCATTATGATCAGATATGGGACCCGTATAATGTTCTTGCACAGGGGCCTCTTCTATCGGTGTCCGCCAGGGCCAGCTATATTATGTCAGACATAGTGCCCTAGACTTCTGGAAGTGTGAATATGCCAATAACATCAGCCTTAATAATCTTCAATATAGATACATGTGAGAAAGAAATAAAAAAAAAGGAAAGAGAAGGAAAGAAAGAGAAAGAAACTAAATAAAGAGAGGTAGAGAGGCACAGATAAAAAGAAAGAAAAAAAAATGGAAAGAAAGCGGGAGAGAAAGAAAGATGGTAGGAGAAAGAAAAAAGAGAGAAAGAAAGAAAAAAGAGAAACAAAATGGAAAGGAAGAAAGAGGGAGAGAAAGAACAAGATGAAGTGAGAAAGAAAGAGAGGAAGAGAGACAAAGAGAAAAAAAAGAGAGCATTAAATAGAGAGAAAGAAAGAGAGAGAGAGACAGAGGAAGGAAGGAAGGGCAATTTTCCTGCAAAAATGGGTACAAAGCCCCTAGGGCCCCACACCTCTTACATACAAAAACTCCAAAAATAGATGTGAGATGGATAGATAATAAATAGATAATAGATATATGATAGATAGATGGATAATAGATAGATAATAGATAGATGATAGATAATAGATAGATAGATGATAGATAGATGATAGATAGATGGATAATAGATAGATAATAGATAGATGATAGATAATAGATAGATAGATGATAGATAGATGATAGATAGATAATAGATGATAGATAGATAATAGATGATAGATAGATAATAGATAGATAATAGATGATAGATAGATAATAGATGATAGATAGATGATAGATAATAGATAGATGATAGATAATAGATAGATGATAGATAGATGATAGATAATAGATAGATGATAGATAGATGATAGATAGATAATAGATAGATGATAGATAGGTGATAGATAGATGATAGATAATAGATAGATGATAGATAATAGATAGATAGATAATAGATAGATAGATAATAGATAGATAATAGATGATAGATAGATAATAGATAGATGGATAATAGATGATAGATAGATAATAGATAGATGATAGATAGATGATAGATAATAGATAGATAGATGATAGATAGATGATAGATAGATGGATAATAGATAGATAATAGATAGATGATAGATAATAGATAGATAGATGATAGATAGATGATAGATAGATAGATGATAGATAGATAATAGATAGATAATAGATAGATAGATGATAGATAGATGATAGATAGATAATAGATGATAGATAGATAATAGATGATAGATAGATAATAGATAGATAATAGATGATAGATAGATAATAGATGATAGATAGATGATAGATAGATAATAGATAGATGATAGATAATAGATAGATGATAGATAGATGATAGATAATAGATAGATGATAGATAGATAGATGATAGATAGATAATAGATAATAGATAGATGATAGATAGGTGATAGATAGATGATAGATAATAGATAGATGATAGATAATAGATAGATAGATAATAGATAGATAATAGATGATAGATAGATAATAGATAGATGGATAATAGATGATAGATAGATAATAGATAGATAATAGATAGATGATAGATAATAGATAGATGATAGATAGGTGATAGATAGATAATAGATAGATGATAGATAGATGATAGATAGATAGATAATAGATAGATGGATAATAGATGATAGATAGATAATAGATAGATAATAGATAAATGATAGATAATAGATAAATGATAGATATCCATTGTCCGCCTTGTACACTAATTTTGTTTCCTGTAACATAAAGAGGTGCAGTCATCTGTTACTTTCTTCCCTTAATCTCCTCTTTCCTGTCTGAAGGTTCACAAGAGGAGAGACCGGAGTAACATCAGACTACACACAGCTTGATTGTAGTCTGTAACCATGGAGACGCATAAGTATCTGAGCTGCAGACCCAAAATGGTGAAAACAAATGCATAAATTTGCCTTTTTGCATGATTGTTTAATTTTTCTTTAGTCTGGACCAGTGGTCTGTAACCTTTCTTATGTTGAGAGCCGCGTTCAGCTCTGAGAGGTGGTCAGGAGCCACGTCTCCCCAGTGCTTCCCCCCAGAGCCCCACATTACTGGTATAATGGCAGCCGATCTTCCGCACATGAAGCTCCCAAGACATTGTCCCCTGTCCCTTATACACTGACATCCGGGGCTCCCATTACACAGCTGCAGCCAGTCTCAGGCGCCCCTCTAACCGCCACATCATGGCCCCGCGAGACACAGATTGGAGTCATTTACGCTACTTTTTTCCGTATATTATAATGTTATAATGAATTTGTCGACCCCCTCTTCTTAGTTAAGTTCTTCTTTCTCTTAAAAAAAGAAAAAGAGGACGGAGCTGGCAATTGTGCATGATTTCAAGAACACCGCCATATTCCCAGGTTGTAATTTGAAGATTCTCGTCTGGTAAATTCCAAAAAAGAGATAATATGCTGTGAAAACACACAGAGGAATCCTGGGAATAGGTCATCAGATAATGACTTTCTTTTTATTTTTTGTTAATTTTTTTATTTCAATTTTATCTATTTTTTTTTTACATTTTGATCACATTTTTCAGTTTTCCATATCACAATTCATATTATATCTATAGAGAAAAAAAATCTCACAAATTTTCACACTGGCCCCCGCTAGTCCTAATACTAAACCTATCTTACTCCCACACTTCTATTCTGTACAGAAGACTTTACAGCAGACTCATTACCAGGACAGGCAGGATTACAAAGAAAGGTTACATATACAGTAGATAACACAGGAGCCTCCATTCACAATAGGTGATGTCACAGCTCACCTCCTCCTCCTCCTGTACAATGACTGATAACACCTCTATATACAGTAGATAACACAGGATCCACCATTCACAATAGGTGATGTCACAGCTCACCTCCTCCTCCTCCTGTACAATGACTGATAACACCTCTATATACAGTAGATAACACAGGATTCACCATTCACAATAGGTGATGTCACTGCTCAGCTCCTCCTCCTGTACTATGACTGATAACACCTCTATATACAGTAGATAACACAGGATCCTCCATTCACAATAGGTGATGTCACAGCTCACTTCCTCCTCCTGTACAATGACTGATGACACCTCTATATACATTAGATAACAGGATCCACCATTCACAATAGGTGATGTCACAGCTCACCCCCTCCTCCTCCTGTACAATGACTGATAACACCTCTATATACAGTAGATAACACAGGATCCTCCATTCACAATAGGTGATGTCACAGCTCACCTCCTCCTCCTGTACAATGACTGATAACACCTCTATATACATTAGATAACAGGATCCACCATTCACAATAGGTGATGTCACAGCTCACCTCCTCCTCCTGTACAATGACTGATAACACCTCTATATACATTAGATAACAGGATCCACCATTCACAATAGGTGATGTCACAGCTCACCTCCTCCTCCTGTACAATGACTGATGACACCTCTATATATATTAGATAACAGGATCCACCATTCACAATAGGTGATGTTGTGGCGCCCCTGAGGGTTCGACCGCCACAGGAATGCTGCATTTCTCTAATGGAGTGTAGTGTTCCTCCTCTGAGGTAAGAACAGCGTGATGGTCAGGACCCTTCCTTTACATCCAACACCACATTTCTCCACCAGAGGGAGCTAGTATGCACTAAGTGCTGCTCCCCCTGGTTACAGGGAGACTGGGGAACCAAGAGTTAGGGGAACCAGTTAGTGGGTCAGGGTGGAGGACTCACATTTTAGTGACACTTTACAATTCATATTTAATAAAAAGCCATCTTGGTTCTTTTAGTTTAGTTCTTTGACGGTCCTGGTTAGTCAACTTGCCTAGCTGTCATGTACTGTGATCTCCTACCCTGAAAGTGGATCCTGTGTGGACCTGCAGCGGATGGAGACACAGCCCTCGTACCCCGGCCTTGGGACGAGGGGCAGGTTGCAGACAAGGAATGTCTCAACCTGGTCAAGGACCACGACCAAGAAGGCCCGGAGCTTAAGAGTGTAGCTCCACAGCAAATGGATCCCAGGCAGGATGCAGATGGAGCGGAGTACGCCACCTGTCCTCACCATGCTGATATATTCAGAGGGAGTCCGGCTGCAAGAGGGGTACCGGCCCCCGACACCCGACCTTGCTACTCTATGTCCTGGTCGGGAAAGCCCGGTAGGCCCTGAGGATCCCACCGGGTATCGAACGGAGCGGAGCTGCCCCCGTGCCCTTGTTCTGAGAGGAGTTCAGAGGGAGACCCGGCCTATCTACACACACAGACAGGAAAGGATACGGTCTGTAGTTCAGGAACACTCTGGTGCGGGGTCCTGATTGAATGCTGGACTTACTCGGAGGTTGTCAGACCCCCGTCCCTGGTGACAGCAGGACTCCGCGGGGAGCAGGGAGTCGCCTTCCTTCTGCCATCTCTAATGTGAGTAAAGCCTTGGAAGTTCACCCCTATGGCCTCCGGACTCTTTATTCTGCGCTACACCGCACTACGCGGCACCCGGTCTCCTCTACTACTACCCCTGTCATCCTGTCTCTCTGCCCTGGGGCCTTGCTCCGCCTGTGGGAAGTAGTAACAACGTTGGCTGCTATACCACCATGCCTCAGCAGACTGCAGCAGCGCTGGTGGCCTTCACCAGGTGCCACAGGTGGCGTAGTCGTAATCAGCCACTCAACCCGGATAAGCCCACACCATCCTTTTAATTGTGACGGCCCTGATCACGGGTCGGGTCCGGGCCACGGCTGCATCCCATCTCTCCATCACAGGACCCGACTCCGAGTCCCCCATCTCCCAGGGTAAATAAAGGGCTTTCGAGTAGAGGCGTCACAATGTCACAGCTCACCTCCTTCTCCTGTATAATGACTGATAGCACCTCTATATACAGTAGATAACACAGGATCCACCATTCACAATAGGTGATGTCACAGCTCACCTCCTCCTCCTGTACAATGACTGATAATGAAGTGCCCCCTGGGCCGTGGGGTACTCGGTAGCCGGGCCGGTCGATGCTGGGGGATGTCACAGTGGCAGTGACCCAGGGCGGTCAATAAAAGGGGAAAGTAAAAAGGGAATGAAGTTTTTAGAGATAATGTTAGTGACGCCACCTGTGGTATGCGGCTATATGGGGCCGCCGCTGCGGTGACACAGCAGAGTTGGTTCAGCTCTCAACAGGTAGAGCTCAGCTCCAGGGCAGGATATAGTGATGTTATGAGGTAGATGTTGTTGCTGGTGCTGTGTAGTGCAGGGCTGGTGATGGCGCAGCAATAATTCCAGGACACAGTGGGGTGCAGTCTTCAGGTTTTACTCACAGTTGTTCAAGACTCCAGGTTACAAGGCCAGTGTGTAACCTCCCACATCGTCCTGTGTCCTCCAGGGAAGGGGTTCAGCAACTCTCAAGTATCTCAGGAGTACTTAAACGGGACCCCGTTCTGTGTGCCTTCCTCAGTCATCTTCCTGCGCTGGCTCTCGCCCTCCTGCCCTGCGCCTCACGATCAGTGTCCCAAGCCGGTAGCCTCGGGTCTTGTCGGGTGACGTGCAGTCCCCTGGGACCCTCTGTGGCCATCTTTTCAGCGATGTAATTGTGGTGGTTGGCAGCTGCACCTTGCAAGTACAGCAGCCTCCGGTTATCTAGCTGAGCCTGATTGTTGTCCACTAGTTTACGGGCCGGCCCCCTCTGCAGCCTGATCACTCCACGTCCTGGTAGATTCGGGCGCACGGGTGGCTTACTGCACTCACCGTGCCCCTGGGATCCCCTCTGTCTCTGGAGCCTTCCCTCTGCTCCCGTCCTCTATCACACTCTCCTCCTGGGCCTCTCAGACTCGGCCCGACTCCTCTCTCTCCACTCAACTCCTGCTCCAAGCACTGGAGCCAGGAGCCTGGACCTCCTCCACTGCTCTCCTGAGCAGGACTCGACCTGACTGAGCTGCTTCTAGATGGTTCCCCTCCTTCTTATACTCTTCCTGTCTGTGCTCCACTGATCTACTTCCTCCACACACACCAACTACATGGTTCCACCCTCCAGCTAGGGACCAGGGACTGTGCTCTCCCTTAGGAGCAATCTCGCCCTTTCCTACTGAAGTGGAGTGTATTGGATGCGGGTGTGTGGGTCCCTGGTAGTACTCCCTCCTTACCTGAGAGTGGGGTACCACACCTCTGGGTGAGATGCAGTATCTCTCTGGCGACTGAACCCGCAGGGGCGCCACAATAACACCTCTATCTACTGTAAATAACACAGGATCCACCATTCACAATAAGTGATGTCACAGCTCACCTCCTCCTGTACAATGACTGATAACACCTCTATATACAGTAGATAACAGGATCCACCATTCACAATAAGTGATGTCACAGCTCACCTCCTTCTCCTGTACAATGACTGATAACACCTCTATATACAGCTGATAACACAGGATCCACTATTCACAATAGGTGATGTCACAGCTCACCTCCTCCTCCTGTACTATGACTGATAACACCTCTATATACAGTAGATAACACAGGATCCACCATTCACAATAGGTGATGTCACAGCTCACCTCCTCCTCCTGTACTATGACTGATAACACCTCTATATACAGTAGATAACACAGGATCCACCATTCACAATAGGTGATTTTACAGCTCACCTCCTCCTCCTCCTGTACAATGACTGATAACACCTCTATATACAGTAGATAACACAGGATCCACCATTCACAATAGGTGATGTCACAGCTCACCTCCTCCTCCTGTACAACGACTGATAACACCTCTATATACAGTAGATAACACAGGATCCACCATTCACAATAGGTGATGTCACAGCTCACCTCCTCCTCCTGTACAATGACTGATAACACCTCTATATACAGTAGATAACACAGGATCCACCATTCACAATAAGTGATGTCACAGCTCACCTCCTCCTCCTGTACTATGACTGCTAACACCTCTATATACAGGAGACAACACAGGATCCACCATTCACAATAGGTGATGTCACAGCTCACCTCCTCCTCCTGTAATATGACTGATAACACCTCTATATACAGTAGATAACACAGGATCCACCATTCACAATAGGTGATGTCACAGCTCACCTCCTCCTCCTCCTGTACAACGACTGATAACACCTCTATATACAGTAGATAACACAGGATCCACCATTCACAATAGGTGAATTCACAGCTCACCTCCTCCTGTACAATGACTGATAACACCTCTATATACAGTAGATAACACAGGATCCACCATTCACAATAGGTGATGTCACAGCCCACCTCCTCCTCCTCCCTTCACAATTACCTTTGTCGAGATCAGAGAGTGCCCAGACAATTGTATACAAGTCAATAGGATAAGAGGCAGTCTATTGTTGTCATGTGACTGCTGAAAATAACAGATAGTCTGAACCTAGTAAAAGTTCTAGTGGAATTTTCTTTCTTTTTAATATCTATAGCAAAATGGAAAATTAAAAAAAAAAACAAATTGTCATTAAAAAAATAATTTTCTGACACAAAATTGCTTTGAAGGATGTAGGATTAGGAGTCCCCTTTCTAGTCACAAATAGAGTGACACATAATTAATAAATTATTATCAAAACATATACAACAATAAAATGAAAATTCATAAACACATAAAATAAATACAAAATAAATATATATATAAAAAGTGAAATGAATATTCGTCTCTGTTATGTTTCCTTAGACAATATTTACATCTACGGATTTACACACAAGGAAAATCCCCGGTCTGGGATAAGGCAGCCGTTCCCCAGCTGCGGCTCATTACACAGTGCGCTCAGTCTTTTCGCCCAGGGGGACTGTGTGCGGTGCCCTCTTTCCTGGTGTGAAAAGTCGGCTCTGCCGGGTAGTCTGACGCCGTGTGAGCACCAGCACTGCGAACCTCTCTGCTCCACAGCTCAGACAAGAGATTTCCTGTGCTAACCAGGCTTTTCCAAGAAATCCCTTACAGTTTCTGGAACAGAACAGTAATATTTCAAGAACATAAAAGACTAAAAAAGCAAGAAGAAATGAGACTATGTAATATAAAAAATAGATAGATAATAGATAGATAGATAATAGATACTAGACAGATAATAGATAGATAATAGATACTAGACAGATAATAGATATATGATAGATAGATAGATAATAGATAGATAATAGATAGATAGATAATACATAATATAGAGATGATAGATAATAGACAGATAATAGATAATAGATAGATAGATAATAGATAGATAATAGATAGATATATAGATAATAGACAAATAATAGATAGATAATAGATAGATAATAGACAGATAACAGATAATAGATAGATAATAGATAGATAATAGACAGATAATAGATAATAGATAGATAATAGACAGATAATAGATAGATAATAGATAGATAATAGACAGATAATAGATAATAGATAGATGATACAGTGGCGACCAAAAGTTTAGCATTTTTTTTTTTAAAAGTGTGATTCCTTCTGTCTGGTTGTTGCCATTTTCCTGGTGATTTTAGTAAACCGGAAGAAAATGTGGTTGTCAGCTATAAGGAATAAAGTTGTGTCTGACATTGTTTTATCCCTTTGTGTTAGTTTTGAAGATTTGCTGAGCCAAATGTTTTGCATATTTTGTTATGGGTAGTTGAATTTTGCCTACAATTCTTTGTTTTATGTGTGTTTTTAGGTTAAAACATGACAAAGACGAAGACTAATTTATCCCCAGATGTCAGGAAGCTGATTATTCTGAGGGTGAAGTCAGGCAAAAGCCAAAAAGAGGAGCCATGGAATTCACCTGTTCTCAGAGTCGAGTGTCACGTTGATTAAAGAAAGAAAAAGAAGGTTCTGGAACAGCCGACAAACCTAGAAGTGGACGACCATGGAAAACGTCCTCCAGAGCTGATCACATTATTAAGAAAAAGTCAGTATCTGATGTCCATAAAAGTGCTGTACAGATTTCACACAAAATGAACGAAGAATATGGGGTCAAAGTGAGTCGCCAAACTGTGGTGCGACGGCTAAGAGAAGTAGGGCTGAATGCACGAGGTCCAGTCCAGAAGCCTTTCATCTCTGCAAAGAACCGGAAGGTCCGACTTGAGTTTGCCAAAGAACAAAGAACACAGCCAATGGAAAGAGACAGATTGGTCTAAGATGTTGTGGTCGGATGAATCCAAGTTCAATCTGTTTGGTAGTGATGGCAGCACTATATATGCCGCCCACTTGGAAAACTTAATGATGTAAGATTCCAAACACCTACAGTGAAACATGGTGGAGGCAATGTCATGGTTTGGGGCTTTTTTTCATACTTCTGTCATTGGCCCTCTGGATAGAATTAATGGAAATATGAATGCTACCATGTAGAAGGATATACTGGAGAATGTAACGCTGCCACATGGTAAAACCAAAGTAGGCAGCGGATGGAAATTCCAGCAAGATAATGATCCTAAGCACACATCCAATTTAGTCACAAATTGGTTAGCAAAGAAAAATGTTCACCTGTTGCAATGGCCGAGCCAATCACCTGATTTACACCCTATAGAGCACCTTTGGGATGAGTTAGGGGACGAGTAGGGGCCCGTACCCAGAGCAATAAAGAAGAATTGTTTGCAGATTTGCAAATGGAACGGAGCAAGATCCCTCAAGATGTCTTCAATACCCGAGTGGCTTCAATGCCCTGTCGGCGCGGTGCAGGAATTAAAGCAAGAGGTTATGCTGAAAAATACTAAGTTATGCCATTGTAAGCGATGAATTACTCTCTATGTTGTGATCAATAAATAGTAGATGCAAAACTTCTGGCCGTCAGTTTTCTTTAATTAAATGACCAGACCTACAGCATATTCATCACCAGAGAAATGGCGTCACCACAACCAGACAGAAGTCATCACACTTGTCATCAAAACTTTTGGTCCCCATGGTAGATAGATATCTATATATTATCTATCATCTATCTATTATCTATCTATCATCTATCTATCATCTATCTATTATCTATCTATTATCTATCTATTATCTATCTATCATCTATCATCTATCTATCATCTATCATCTATCTATTATCTATCATCTATCTATCATCTATTATCTATCTATCATCTATTATCTATCATCTATCTATTATCTATCATCTATCATCTATCTATCATCTATCTATTATCTATCTATCATCTATCTATCATCTATCATCTATCTATCATCTATCATCTATCTATTATCTATCCATTATCCATTATCTATCATCTATCTATCATCTATCTATTATCTATCCATTATCTATCATCTATCTATCTATCATCTATCTATCTATCTATCATCTATCTATTATCTATCATCTATCTATTATCTATCTATTATCTATCTATTATCTATCATCTATCTATTATCTGTCGTCTATCTATCCATTATCCATCATCTATTATCTATCATCTATTATTATCTATCATCTATTATCTATCTATTATCTATCATCTATTATCTATCTATCATCTATCTATCCATTATCTATCATCTATTATCTATCATCTATCTATCCATTATCTATCATCTATTATCTATCTATTATCTATCATCTATTATCTATCTACAACCCCTGGCAAAAATTATGGAATCACCGGGCTCGGAGGATGTTCATTCAGTTGTTTAATGTTGTTGAAGAAAAGCAGATCAGACATGGCACAAAACTAAAGTCATTTCAAATGGCAACTTTGTGATCTGCTTTTTTTCAACAACATTAAACAACTGAATGAACATCCTCCGAGCCCCGTGATTCCATAATTTTTGCCAGGGGTTGTATTATCTATCTATCTATCTATCTATCTATCTATCTATCTATCTATCTATCTATCTATCTATCTATCTATCTATCTATCTATCTATCATCTATTATCTATCATCTATTATCTATCATCTATTATCTATCATCTATCTATTATCTATCATCTATCTATCTATTATCTATTATCTATCTATCATCTATCATCTGTCTATTATCTATTTATCTATCCATCCATTTATCTAAGTTTTTTGACTTTTTACAGAAGTCACATGCTACAAAAAACTTTTCTCTGGCTGCTCCCATCTCCGGTTTCGCCACATAACGGCGGCCACATTCACGCCTCTGATTTTCGTGTACTCATCTCATCCGTTTTTTTTTTCTTTACGGACAGAACATGATTTGATCCGATTCACAGATCAAACCAAATGGGTGAACGAAAAAACAAGCAGCCGGCAGAATGATGACATCCGGCAGCGTCCGTCCATCGCACACCTCTGCTAGGAGAAGCTCCATCCTATGAGAAAAGAGGATGACAGGCGGAGGATGGTAAAGACGGATGAAAATGTTTCCCGCGCACCGGCCCTCCTGAGCAGAAGCAGAGGCCGATGTTCTGCACCCATGATCCTAATATACGCGATATAAGCGCCAAGTAGAAATCTACAGGACGGGAAATAATAAGCAGTGAGAAACGGACAAATCATCGGGAAGCGGGACGGAGGGACGGGGGATCAGGGCGAGGTGTAGGGACTGTCCCTCGGTGGTAGGGATCGTCCCTCGGTTGTAGGGATCGTCGCTCGGTTGTAGGGACCGTCCTTCGGGTGTAGGGACCGTCCCTCTGTTGTAGGGACCGTCCTTCGGGTGTAGGGGTCGTCCCTCTGTTGTAGGGGTCGTCCCTCTGTTGTAGGGGTCGTCCCTCTGTTGTAGGGGTCGTCCCTCGGGTGTAGGGACCGTCCCTTGGGTGTAGGGACCGTCCCTTGGTTGTAGGGATCGTCCCGCGGGTGTAAAGACCGTCCCTTGGGTGTAGGGATCGTCCCTCGGTTGTAGGGATCGTCCCTCGAGTGTAAAGACCGTCCCTTGGGTGTAGGGACCGACCCTCGGGTGTAGGGACCGACCCTCGGGTGTAGGGATCGTCCCTCGGGTGTAGGGATCGTCCCTCAGTGGTAGGGATCGTCCCTCGGTGGTAGGGATCGTCCCTCGGTTGTAGGGATCGTCCCTCGGGTGTAGGGACCGTCCCTCGGTTGTAGGGATCGTCCCTCGGGTGTAGGGACCGTTCCTCGGGTGTAGGGACCGTCCCTCGGGTGTAGGGATCATCCCTCGGGTGTAGGGATCGTCCCTCCAGATTAGGTGAGTCCTCGGCGGGGGCTGCAGGACATGAGCGCTGCTTACACCCCGGTCTCACCGCAGCCGGGGAAATCTGTGCGTCTGACATCAGCGGAGCAGGAATGTCTGGCATCCAGAAAAGCCACTTTTTCCTCCACAACCTCAGATGGACGCTCTGTCCTCTGCACACACCCCATTTCTCACTGCTTAGTGTCTGTTCACATCACGGCGGAGGCGTCCATCACATTTATACGTCACCAGGATTTCCTGATGTACAAACCTCACTGTGAAACCGTAATAGAAAAATGGCGCCAGTCAGCGGTGCCCTGTGTCATGGAGAGGCGATACACAGGCACCACTTATCTCCTCCTGCGGGACCACCTAGTAAGACCTGCGTGTCCTCTTTATAAATATCAGCTGCTACGGAACCTCATAATACACCTCAGCTGCTGCGGAACCTCATTGTACACCTCAGCTGCTGAAGAACATCATAATACACCTCAGCTGCTGCAGAACCTCATCATATACCTCAGTTGCTGCAGAACATCATAATACACCTCAGCTGCTGCAGAACCTCATCATACACCTCAGCTGCTGCAGAACATCATAATACGCTTCAGCTGCTGCGGAACCTCATTGTACACCTCAACTGCTGCAGAACCTCATAATACACCTCAGCTCCTGCAGAACCTCATCATGCACCTCAGCTGCTGCAGAACATCATCATACACCTCAGCTGCTGCAGAACCTCATAATACACCTCAGCTGCTGCAGAACATCATCATACACCTCAGCTACTTCATCACTTGCCATTTGGGGTCCGCACATGTTGCTTTTGATGGAGACCCTGGCGGACATGCCGCCATATTGATACACGTCCCCCAGTATAGCAGTGCGCACCCCCTTTATTGTTCCCCCCACCTGACAACACTTTTGTCTGCTCCTTTAATGGTCAGAGAATTAATAAACCTTCCTGATAGGAATCGTCTTTTCTCCCGTTTCCCGTCGTGGCTGTGACCCGGGGGCTTCTGCAGCGAATCCTTCCTCCACCTCCACATCTCCGCCAATACATTCATCTCATGTCATGACATTAATTACCATTATAGTGAAGGCGCGAGGCGCAGCACTGCGGCCGCTCAGCCCCTCCGGAGAACGGACGCCGCTTTTCTCGTCATTTTTAATTTTGTGTGAAACAAGGGCTAATTCCATGTAGATTGTGCCGGGGTCGGGCGAGGTGAGCTGGAGAGCCGCTCTTGTGCACAGATGGATTACATTTCAGCCACATTTCCAGCCTCGGATTTTTTCTAATATTATTATCTTGTTTGTCGCTCCGTCTATACACCGGAACGTCTTATCGCTACTTAAAGGGACGGTAACACATCTGCCCGTCCATCGTTTTGCTAAAAGGTATCTGCGGGGGCGAATAGTGAAGAGCAAAGAATCTCGAAAAATGTAAGAAAGTATCAGAAACGTCTAGAACTTTTCGCTAATCATATTTACTTCCTGAAAGTGGAATAATGATTCATAATGTTAAAGGGAAATTATCTTTCAAAATTACATTTTAAGGTAAATATTTTATTTTAAAAAAATCCTATTTTTTTTTCACTATCTATATAATTGAGCTAAAATCAGAAATCTTGACATTTTCATACTGGTCACTAGGTGAAATACTAGACTCTTATTTCCTGCTTTTTACAGATAACTTTTCAGTAGTTTCATCATCAGAAGAGACGATATTACAATGGCTGATAACACCTCTATATACAGTAGATAACACAGGATCCACCATTCACAATAGGTGATGTCACAGCTCACCTCCTCCCCCTCCTGTACAATGACTGATAACACCTCTATATACAGTAGATAACACAGGATCCACCATTCACAATAGGTGATGTCACAGCTCACCTCCTCCCCTGTACAATGACTGATAACACCTCTATATATAGTAGATAACACAGGATCCACCATTCACAATAGGTGATGTCACAGCTCACCTCCTCCTCCTGTACAATGACTGATAACACCTCTATATACAGTAGATAACACAGGATCCACCATTCACAATAGGTGATGTCACAGCTCACCTCCTCCCCTGTACAATGACTGATAACACCTCTATATATAGTAGATAACACAGGATCCACCATTCACAATAGGTGATGTCACAGCTCACCTCCTCCTCCTGTACAATGGCTGATAACACCTCTATATACAGTAGATAACACAGGATCCACCATTCACAATAGGTGATGTCACAGCTCACCTCCTCCTCCTGTACAATGACTGATAACACCTCTATATATAGTAGATAACACAGGATCCACCATTCACAATAGGTGATGTCACAGCTCACCTCCTCCTCCTGTACAATGGCTGATAACACCTCTATATACAGTAGATAACACAGGATTCACCATTCACAATAGATGATGTCACAGTTCACCTCCTCCTCCTGTACAATGACCAATAACACCTCTATATACAGTAGATAACACAGGATCCACCATTCACAATAGGTGATGTCACAGCTCACCTCCTCCCCTTCCTGTACAATGGCTGCTAACACCTCTATATACAGTAGATAACACAGGATCCACCATTCACAATAGGTGATGTCACAGCTCACCTCCTCCTCCTGTACAATGGCTGATAACACCTCTATATACAGTAGATAACACAGGATCCACCATTCACAATAGGTGATGTCACAGCTCACCTCCTCCTCCTGTACAATGACTGATAACACCTCTATATATAGTAGATAACACAGGATCCACCATTCACAATAGGTGATGTCACAGCTCACCTCCTCCTCCTGTACAATGGCTGATAACACCTCTATATACAGTAGATAACACAGGATCCACCATTCACAATAGATGATGTCACAGCTCACCTCCTCCTCCTGTACAATGACCAATAACACCTCTATATACAGTAGATAACACAGGATCCACCATTCACAATAGGTGATGTCACAGCTCACCTCCTCCCCCTCCTGTACAATGGCTGATAACACCTCTATATACAGTAGATAACACAGGATCCACCATTCACAATAGGTGATGTCACAGCTCACCTCCTCCTCCTGTACAATGGCTGATAACACCTCTATATACAGTAGATAACACAGGACCCACCATTCACAATAGGTGATATCACAGCTCACCTCCTCCCCCTCCTGTACAATGGCGGATAAAACCTCTATATACAGTAGATAACACAGGATCCACCATTCACAATTGGTGATGTCACAGCTCACCTCCTCCTCCTGTATAATTACTGATAACATATGATCTACCATTCACTCGTATCTCCAGACCCCAGACGTCTAACTTGAAGGAGTTGTCCTTAATTATAAAATTATCTTCTCTCTACAGAATAACTGATCATTTGCTGACTTCTCGGGGACCCAACGATCCCAAGAATGGGGCGGTGAAGTTTCTCAATAGGACAATTGCAGTGACCTTTGGAGCCTCGTTCTCTTGATCGTTGGCGATCCCAGCGATCAGCAGGTTATCATCCATCCTGAGGACAGGTAATAAACTTGCTAATTCGGGACAACCCCTTTAATGCTCACAGTCTCCATCATCTACCATGTCTCAATTGTAAGTCTTTTGGCACAGGGGAGTTTTGGGGTCTTCTCGGGCACCTGGTTGAACCTATGGACCTGTAAGATACAAGTTCTTCAAACTCATTGGAGCTTCCTTCAAGGTTTCTTGTGAGATACGGAAGTGTTCAAGGGTCACTTTAAGTGATGATGTTGGTAACATTAAAGGGGCGTTTAGCTTAGAAAATCAACTTCCCAATACCATTCTATAGAGGAAAAAGAGTGGGGTCCACCATTCAGGATCTCCATCTGTTACCAGAGGTCAGAGCAACGACAAAGAACATCCGCTATTCTGGAGGACCGGGCATGACCATACATTATATGGACAGATCATTGCGTCCATTGAAAAACTGTGTAATACTCAATATCACCTGCAGGAGTGCTGTAGGCAAACTGATCACTAGCTTCTAGGTTCCTTCACAGTTTCCAGCCCATTGATGGAGAGAATCCTCTAATTAACTTATCAATGGAGGACTCTTCTGACAAAATGAGATTTTTTTACAATGAAAACTTTAAGAAATGTTTAAAAACTTTGCAAATTGTACTTATTGTAGGTGCGGGATCAATATATAACAATTAGGACTTACCCCTTAGAGCTCTGCAAAACTATTAACAATCCCACACCAGCGCCATCTTCAGTTTAAATCCTGGTACTGATACTCCACCAAAGTCTTCTATGGTTTCTGCAAAATAGGAGAGGAAAGTAATCGTGAAATATCAATCATATCAAAGTATAATCTGATCTGCGAGGGTTAACATCCTAAACAAGACGGGAACCTGGAGAGAATGGAGCTGAGCTGCAGTACCAGACATAGCCTATGGACAGGGGTGGCGCTGTTTCAAAAATGAAAAGTCCTCACATTTTTCCTACAAGTATCCAAGTGCCCATCTAAGGGGTAACGTCTTTCCTTGCGGAAAGGAAACTTATAAGCCATGCAATGCTCCTCTGGGAAATTAAATATGCAAATTACCTCTTCAGAGAGCAATAGGTCTAGAACGCTAGCGCCACCTATTGGAAGTAGGAATCATAAAAGTTAATATCGACCCTTTAACAAGCCTAGGCAGATGACTTTGAAAAAAGAGTGTCTGGTTTGGCTATTATCCTGACAAGTGTTTGGGGGATTGCCCTTTGCTACTTCCAATAGGTGTCACAACAGTTCTCGTCCTCTTCTTCTCTGAAGAGACAATTTGCATATTTAATTTCCCAGAGGAGCATTGCATGGCCTATAAGTCTCCTTACACTGGCATCTCAGGCAGGTCACTCTCCACAAGGAGAGACATTACCCATTAGAACCTCTGTCTGAGGTCTCCCATCCAGCCAAATCAGACTTCTTGCTTTGCACTGATGAGGGGAAAACACTCCGAAACACATATCTGTAAATGGAGTGTTTTGTTAGGCTTTTAACCAAGTCATGTGACAAGGCTGGTTAAAGGGTCAATATTGACTTTTAGGATTGTTAATTCCAATAGGAGGCACAAGAGTTCTTGTCTGAACAGACAATTTGCATTTTAATTTCTCACACGAGTATTGAATGGCCTATAAGTCTCCTTACGCCAACTTGGCACTCTCCACAAGGATAAACGTTACCCCTTAGAGCCTCAGAGGCCTCTGCTTCAGCTATATCAGACCTCCTGCTTTACACTGATGAGGGGAAAATACCCCGCAACATGTGCCTGCAAATGGAGTGTCTAGTTTGACTTTTGTCCTACGTCATGTGACAAGGCTGGTTAAAGGGTCAATATTAACTTTTAGAATTGCTAATTCCAATAGGTGGCGCTATAATTCCTCTCTGAACAGACAATTTGCATTTTAATTTCTCACACGAGTATTGAATGGCCTATAAGTCTCCTTACGCCAAATTGGCACTCTCAACAAAAAGAAATGTTCTCTCTTAGAACCTCATCAGAGGCCTCTCATCCAGCCAAATCAGAACTCTTGGTGGCTTTGAGTTCCTCTTCCTCTCTGAACAATTTGCATTTTAATTTCTCACATGAGTATTGCCTATAAGTCTCCTTATGTCAAATTGGAACTTTCCACAAGGAAAAACGTTCCCCCTTAGACTATACTCTAGTCAGAGGCCTCTCATCCAGTCAAATCAGACCTCTTGCTCTGCACTGAGGAGGGGTAAACACTCTGAAACAAGTGTTTGCAGATGGAGCTTCTGGTTTTCGCTTTTATACTAAGTCATGTGGCAAGTCTCGTTATAGGGTCGATAATGACTTATAGGATGGCTACAGCCAGGGAATCCCGATCTCTTCCCAGTAGGTTATGAGGATGGTGATGACGTTGCGCGGCACAGAGATGCTGCCCCTTTACAGCCGCTGTGATGTCCGCTTGGCCTTGACTAATGACTGTAGGGCAGCAGAGACTGGAAATAAACATGATCCCAGGAGAGGAGCAAACAATGCTCCCAGTGTTACGGAGATACAAGTTAGTGGAGTGGAAGGATCAGGTTTTCCATCCAGCGAAATCTCTTTTTGAAGAGGATGCAATGTTTTCCCGATCATCCTCCCGTATCTGCTATAAAGTGATAAGTGCTCTCTACATCCGTGTGACTCAGCGGGAGCTCCATGTATTCTCAGTGCGGAGTCTTTACAGAATATCTGTACCCAAGATCTCTCCGCAACTCTGTTCCTTTATCTGCAGTTCACCATTATTGACACCCCTTTATTTTTGTTTTCACAGACTGTACGATATCTTCAGAAATAAATGGAAATGCACCAAAGTTATATCCTCAGGATTTTTTAATTAGTGGTCGAAAGTAACACAACAATAAAACATTGTTTTTCAACTTCTGAAAGCCGCGCCGGTTCCATGTACTGGTAAAATTACTTCTGATCTTCTGCTTTCCTTTGAGCATGTGACGGGGACTGGCTACTAAGCCAGCTCCTTTCTCTGTCGATGCATGGGCCATAACTGGAAAGGGTGCCGCCTTAGCTAGTGAAATGATTAATCTAAGAGCCCCCCTCCCGCACACAGCTCTATTCACATCCACAAAGGATCGGAAGTGAAGCGAATGGGATCCAAAGCGGCTACAGGAGGATGGGGGCACCTTGAGTCATTTAAAAGGTTATTCCCAGGATTGCACGTTATCCCTTATCCATAGGATGGTGGGTTACTTACTGATCACTGGGGGTCTGACAGCTGTGACATCCAGCGATACCAAGAATGTGGGTCAGAACCACAAGAATGGGCTCTGCAGTGCCCTGGCTTAAAGCGGAAGTGAGCATGCTCAAAATAGTGGCGCACTGTATTCAATTTCTCCAGTAGTCACACAGACAATGAATGCAGTGAAGGTTGAGCTTGTCCAACTCTACTCCAACCAAGAGTTAACCCCTTTACAAATTAGATAAAACCGTCTACAAATCCAGCCCAATGCAGCGACCATGGGGCGACTGAAGAAAGAATGGTTAGGCCCAGGTTGGGCTGAGGTGGTGAGAAGCTATGCAGAAATCCCCTCTCTTCAAACGCCACAATGCTAGTAAGCAAGGACATGTGTTATTAACACAAAAATAATGGGAAGAATATGGGACAAATATATTCCAAGTATCCCTGTTACAGGAAGTTAGAGGTGTGGTTGGGTTTACCAGTACCAACCCTTAATCTCCTAGTACACCCCTGTCTTTACTTTTATGGAACCTCCTCATAGTAGTCATCTAACTACTAGGAATCTAAGTGTTTTTTTTGCAGTTAGAGTACCGTAATGGGGTCTGCCTTTTGCTAAAAAAAATCCAATTCTTAAAAAGGGTTCAATCAAAACTAGCCAGCTTCAGCTATAAAAAGTGCATGGAGTGCAGGACTGGGATTCATTAATACTAAAGTACTAGTACAATGTACTATGTACTAATATTTCATATGTGAGGGGTTCCTGATGACCCCTTTACGGTACCTACTTTTCTTTTCTTTCCAATGTCGATTATCCTTAATTATTATAATACAATATTCTACCATACATTTACAAAGCATATCCCTCTATAATAAAAAAAAAATCGCTCTTAAATATCAAGACTTTTGCTTTTGGTGGTAACAATTAAAGGGTTTCTCTAGGACAGTGTTTCCCAAACCCCATCCTCATGGCCCCCCACAGGTCATGTTTTCAGGATCTCCTTAGTATTACACAGGTGATTGAAGTATCATCTAGGCATCAGGAATTCTCTCACCTGTGCAATACTAAGGAGATCCTGAAAACATGACCTGTGGGGGCCGTGAGGATGGGGTTTGGGAAACATTGCTCTAGGACAATAATATTGATGTCCTTGTGTAAGGATAGGTTACCTATGCAATGGTTGACTGGCATCTGTGCTGACCAGAATAGGAAACAGACCGAGTGCTTCTTCCTCACTACACAGACATAGTGGCTTGTCCATACAAATGTCTGTGTCTGGTACGAACACAGACATTTGTACATTCTTAAAGGGGTTCTCATGGAGTACATGATTGACAGTCTATCATATAATATCCTGTATAATATCCTATATACTTTATTATTACTCTTATGGGATGGCCAATGCTCTTTTCTAGTCTACGTTTCAGGGTTATAAATGTGGGTCATAAATTCCTTCTTAAAGACTTCATCCTTATGATAGGTCATTGATATCAGATCGATGGTGGTCTAGCACCAGACACATCAACGGCTCAGCTAATACTTGGAGCCAACGGCCTAGGGATGTTCTCAGCTCTGTGCACCATGTTGTGGCCATTCTTAGGGACTGCACCTCAGCTCCCATTGAAATGAATAGAAGCTGAGCTGCACTACCCGAAAATTACTACTAGTACTAGTGTATGGACCAGTGGTGTCCCGGCTCAATACAGCGTTTACTTCCATCCTATGCAGTCCGGGTGCCATGGTCATCAATTAATGAATTAATTAATCTGATATTAATGATTTATAAAAACCCTTTTAATAAATAGAAATACCCAGATAGGTTGTTCTGAGTATATACAGAAGAGAGGGTGGCTACAAAGAACATCTCTCTCTCTGGAGGACTAAACTTTGCATAAACATTCCATTGATTTCAATGGTAACTGCGCAATGCTTTGTTTTGCCATGTGGTGGCACTGTGGAAAAGTAAAGAGCCTGCTGCCACAACTTTAAGCTGATTGCTGAAGATCCCACCAAAAAAATGCCCCATTGTTAATTTTTTTTGCGAATTCTTCGAACAAAGAAAAAATGAATATTTATAGCCGACAACCCCTTTTTTTTAAGAAACTTTGGGAAGATAAAAATGTAAAAGTTCATAAAAAAAAAGACAACTTTTTTTTCTAAAAGAAAATTTCTTGATGCTTTAAGATCCAGTAAGTTTGCTTGAGATGATACATTTACTGTCATGTAGTGTGGAAGGCATATCTGCGACACGTAATGTAACCTATACATCCACCCCCGGCTTCTCTTCTCCTGGGACTCGGAGTAATTAATTAATTGCCAGTGGTTGTTATAGAAATTGTGACTTTCTTTTACACGTCTGTGGAAGAACGTAATATAAAAATAAAAGTTTGTTAAGGACTCGGATAGGTGAGCCAAGACAATTCAAGTTTCTTCTAATATGATGGAAGAGACAATGTCATAGACTGTGGTCAATACACAGTGCCAACATAGTGATGCCATAATCTACCTACATATACATACCCCAATAATACTGCCAGTCATATAGTGACCAAATAATAGTGCCATATAGTTGATCTATGTGGACATGGGTTTCCATGGCATGCAGTCGTACATCACCAAGCAAAATGCCGAGCGATGGATGGAGTGGTGTAAAGCCGCCACCACTGGACTCTGGAGGAGACGTGTTCTGTGAAATGACGGATCGCACTTCTCTGATAGAGGAGTCTAGCTTTGGTGATTCCAGGAGGAACTACACTGTACAGATGGTGGAGGAGGATAATGCTATGGGCTTGTTATCAGGGGTCAGCATTGGGCCCTTAGTCCAGTAAAGGGAAATCTTAATAGTTCAGCACAAGACATTGTGGACAATTGTAGCTTAAAGCTTTGTGGGTACAGTTTGGGGAAGACCCTTTTCTGTTGCCAATGACTGTGCCCAGTGCACAAGCTCCATACAGACATAGAGGGCAAGAACATGAGCGGCCGCACAGAGCCCGGACCTCAGCCTTATCTAATAACTAGACCAGATATTGTGAGCCTGACCTCCCCCCAACATCAGGGTCTGACCTCATAAATGATCTTCTGGATGAAGGACAAAAATTCCCACAGGCGCCTCCAAAATCTTGTAGAAATCCTCCCTAGAAGAGCAGGAGATATCTGCAGAGGGGTTGACTCCATATTAATGTCTATGGATGTAGAATGGGAGGTCAGGAAAGCTCCTGGAGGGGGGGGAAGTGTAGATGTAACTAATAACTAGTTGGTCGAACAGTTTGACAAATACATTGATAATAAATTGATTGATTGATATGAGGTAGATGCAGAGTTTCCGACTGTCCAGAAGTTGGTCCATCTGTAAAAATACAGCACTTTTCTCTACTGTCCATATCTGAGGCGTCTGTGATTGTTTTGACGCTCGGGGTGATGATCATTGTGATTACTATAATTATCATCATTTTACTGTATATTCTGCTAATGGGCTGATATCAGAAGCCTGAGCTGCAGAAATATCACTTACTGGAATGATTCATTTTGGTTTTTCAGTTTGTCCAGAAAAAATGTTGAATGTCCATGATAGATAGATAATAGATAGATGATAGATAATAGATAGATGATAGATAATAGATAAATAATAGATAGATAAGAGATAGATAAGAGATATATAGATAATAGATAGATGATAGATAAGAGATAGATAATAGATATATAGATAATAGATAGATGATAGATAATAGATATATAATAGATAATAGATAGATAATAAATAATAGATAGATAAGAGATAGATAATAGATATATAGATAATAGATAGATTATAGATAATAGATAGATGATAGATAATAAATAGATGATAGATAATAGATAGATAATAGATAGATAATAGATAGATAATAAATAATAGATAATAGATGATAGATAATATATAGATAGATAATAGATAGATAATAGATAGATAATAGATAGATAATAGATAGATAATAAATAATAGATAGATAATAGATAGATAATAGATAGATGATAGATAGATAATATATAGATAATAGATAGATGATAGATAATATATAGATGATAGATAATAGATAGATAATAGATAGATAATAGATAATATATAGATGATTATATGGATAAATGAGATAGATATGAGAATAAATAGATAGATGATAGATAGACATGAGACAGACAGATATTCCTAATTCTCTTCCATCTTTTATGATTTCTCGCACATTATGTAGTGCAGGGTTTGTGCAGAATTTCTGGTTTCCTCAATATTTTCAGTCAATACTCCGTTTCATATGAGAATAAAATCATAACAATGATATAAGTGGCGGAGCGGTGATCGGTTGCTGTAGCAACAGACTGCGCTGATAGACAGTGAATGGCAATTAGTTGTAGAGATTGTAAATCAGGTTTGTAGAACTCCTATACCCCAGGGGCAGCGGGATGCCAGGTTAATCCAGGGTGAAGCATGCTGGAACACTTAGTGTACATCATGGTAATTGCCTCTGCTCTGCATCCAGGGGCGACTACTTAATTATTTTGGAGGTGAAGGTGCACGCCGGACCCCTAGAAGACCAAAGGGGTTTTCAGTTTTAAAAGCTTCATGGCAAGATCTCATCTTTCTCTAACATTATCTCTCACTATCTATCTATTATCTATCATCAATTATCTATTATCTATCTATTATCTATCTATTATCTATCATCTATCTATTAGCTATCTATTATCTAACTATTATCTATCTATCATCTATCTATCATCTATCTATCATCTATCTATCTATCATCTATCTATTATCTATTATCTATCTATTATCTATCTATCATCTATTATCTATCATCTATCTATTATCTATTATCTATCTATTATCTATCATCTATCTATTATCTATCTATCATCTATTATCTATCATCTATCTATCTATCATCTATCTATTATCTATCTATCATCTATTATCTACCTATTATCTATCTATCATCTATTATCTATTATCTATCATCTATTATCTATCATCTATTATCTATCTATCATCTATTATCTATCTGTTATCTATCTGTTATCTATTATCTATCTATTATTGTGGCGCCCCTGAGGGTTCAGTCGCCACAGGGGTACTGCACCTCAGAACGAGGTGTGGTATCTCCTCTCCCAGGTAAGGATGGAGCATCACTCAGGACCCCAACCACACACTTAACACTACACCACTCCAGTTCTGAAGGGGGCCTAAAGCACCATAGTGCTGCCTCGGGCCTGAATGGAGGAGATGGGGGGAACCAAAGTAAGGGGGAACCACGTAGTGAGTGAGGGTGGAGGAAGCATTTACCTAAGCACTTTACTAGAATTCTATATAATTGGAGGCCATTTTAATAACAAGGTCTTTGGTTGTGGGTCCTTGGGACGGCAAGTCGGCACGAGGCTGCAGCCGGCTGAGGGTCCACGGTCCCCGGTCTCAGGCCTCGAGACGGGGGGGTTGGGGCAGAGTTATAACCGGCTCTGTCCCTGGTCAGGGTCTAAGCAAGAAGGCCTAGGAGGGGAGCAGAGGAGGTAGGCTCCACAGGCGAAAGGATCTCAGGGGGTGCGGACGGAGCGGAGTCGCCACCTGCATACCTTATTCTGACCCAGCCAGAGAGACCCTGCCGCAAGAGGGAGTACCGGTCCCCGATTATCTGACTTTGCAGTTTACGTCTCTGTCGGAAAAGTCCGGAGGCTTATGTGGATCCCAGGGGGATACAGACGGAGCGGAGTCGCCACCTTTATGCCCTAATCTGAGTTTATCCAGAGGGATCCGGCCTTACGCCACGTTCTCACCACTAGTCACCAAGAAGGGCACCCAGTCGGTCCGGGAACTACACGTTACCTACAAGGGACATCGCAGTACCCGTACGGGACTCAGTGGGGGACACAAGGCGGGAGAAGTTGAACAAGAGAGGAACACACTAGAGCGGGGTCCTGTCAAGCGCTCCTGAACTACCTGGAGTGTGCGGAACCCCACTCTGGCGGCCGCAGCTCGTCGTGTGACAGCAGAGAGAAGCTTTGAGCTGACTACACACCACCGTGAGTAAAGACTTGGATGAGCTCAACTACTGCCTCTGTCTGTTCTTTCCTCTGCGGCTCTGCACCCGCCAGCGCTCTATTCTGCATCCCTCTCTATACTACCCTGAGGCCCCGCTCCACCTGTGGGGAGCCGCTCCAACTAAGCTGCCTGAACACCGGCCTCAGATGACTGTCGCAGCGCTGGTGATCCTCACCAGACACCACAGGTGGCGTCACGAACATTCTCCTATCCCATATAACTTTCTCCTTCTTTTAAGAGTGACCCCAGGGTACGGGCCCGGGAGCCGACCACCGCGACATCCCCCGAGATCAGGCAATAACAAGGCCCAGGCGCCGAGTCGTCCCCATCCCCTGGGCGCGTCATTATCCATCATCTATCTATTATCTATCTATTATCTATCTATTATCTATCATCTATCTATTTATCTATCATCTATCTATCTATTATCTAGCTATCTATTATCTAGCTATCTATTATCTATTTATTATCTATATCTATGTATCTATCTATTATCTATCATCTATCTATTATCTATCTATTATCTATCTATCATCTATTATCTATCTATCATCTATCTGTTATCTATCTGTCATCTATCTATTATCTATCTATCATCTATCTATTATCTATCTATCATCTATTATCTATTTATTATCTATCCATCTATTATCCATCTATTATCTATATATTATCTATCATCTATCTATTATCTATCTATCATCTATCTATCATCTATCTATCATCTATCTATTATCTATCTATTATCTATCTATTATCTATTATCTATCTATTATCTCTCTATCATCTATCTATTAT
This sequence comes from Phyllobates terribilis, assembly GCF_046119375.1. Classification (NCBI taxonomy): domain Eukaryota; kingdom Metazoa; phylum Chordata; class Amphibia; order Anura; family Dendrobatidae; genus Phyllobates; species Phyllobates terribilis. Next base: position 946,080,823 of record NW_027362762.1, read on the forward strand.
CTATCATCTATCTATCTATCATCTATCTATCTAATTTATTCAAGGACCTGGTCTGGGATCTATTTTGCTTAGTGTAGTTTGGAGGGGGTTGATCGGGGTCCGAATTCATTCATTGGTCTGGTCTGAGGCCAGGATTCCTTTTGGAATCTGGTCTGAATTAATTAAGTTGTCTGAATATTTAGGAATACATTTGGGATCTGGTCTGGGATATGATTATATTTGTATTGGCATATATACTGATGATGGCTGAAAAAGTGATGGGGCCACAGATATCTGGACAGCTCTTACATCATCAGGAGAAGTCTTCATGATGGTCCGGGCTGAATGGAGAAGAAAGGTTAAGAGAAAAACTCCAATCAAAGCCACTGGATTTATGGATGAGATGTCACCTGTCCTGACACAGCTCCTTTAGTAAGCATTTAAAAGTCTATATAATATTATGGTCCTTTGTTATTCCTCCTGTAAAAGGATGAAGCCTGGCCTACATTAAGTTTTTAGTGATGAAACTTTTTGCTACTTTCTACTATGGGGATAAACGTTGTGCTCTTGTCTCAGTCTCTTGTCTGATCAAGGAGCCTCAGAGCTAAAAGAAAAGTTTGCCTATAAAGGTATCACTTGTAGAAAACTTTTGTCTTTTTTTGATAACAAAACAGTAATCTCCAAGGCTGCACCAGCGCAGACTAAAACCATCAAGTCTTGAAAGCAGACTACAGATGGATCTTTAGTCACAGCCGGAGCTAAACCTGTAAATTCCCACTGTCTCAGGCGCAGCCCGGAATAGCTGCACGTGTTACTATAAGTGTTACGCCAAGTGCAAAACGAGAAGTTTCAGTAGAAGGCGGAATACAAAAAAATCTCTAGTAAATATGAGTCCTTGAGTCGTCTTCTACTACCAAATGATATCAGTTTCTAGGAAAGATGGGTAAAGGACTGCCATTATATCCTAGGGACAGGGATTTTATCTCCTGGTTTTCCCAGGTTATCCTCTACCCTCATATCTCTTTATAAAAAAGTAGCGACTTGCCATTGAGGATACTGGAAAAGCTTGGTGTGAAGGGTCAGCAGAGGTAGCATACTTACCAACTCTCCGGGAATATCTGGGAAGCTAACAGAAAAGTCGGAGACCTTCTGAACTACTGGAAAAACTTAGCAAGTCTTCTAAGTGCCCTCCTACACCTCCTGGAAACTCTCCAGAAACAATATTCCTGGGAGGTTGCATGTGGCTGATGTCTTGACGCTTGGCCATCCAATGGCGTCCCAATGTGCAATTAGGGGAGAAATGGGAGTAGAGAGGCACCAAAAAACTTCTCGGCTAAACAATAGGACACCAGAATGCTAGGGGACTGTCACACAGTTTGCAAAGAGGTCTAGGAACTTTATGTTACACCTCTGGGAGGAGAAGAAGGAGGTTAGGTACAGCATCTGTGAAAGGCTGAGGATACTAGTTGCCAAAATCAATGATAGTTAAAAAAAAAAATCCAAATTTCAAGATATTAATTTTTCAGTGCAATGGATGCATTAACCTTCAAAGAAACTAAAACCTTCCACTCCTTGCTTTGCTATGAGCGGAGCAGGATGGAGCAGGTCTGCACTTGACCTGCACAGAAGAGGCTAAATCCAAGACGTCTCAATGTATCCGAGCTCAGGATGAGACCGTTCTGGCCTGGCTTTGACCAAAAGATCAGTGAGGTCACCGGCCTTGCACGGCATTCCAATGCCAAAAGCAAGTCATTCACTTACTTCTGGTGTCTCCCGGGACAGTCTTTCAATAAACTGCCCACATTCCTCCCGCAGCCGGCTTGTCTCCGCCAGAAACCTAATCCTAAAACAGCCAACCTGACCTAAACTCCAAGCATGGGCAGCAGAAACCGAACTGACCATGTAACCAGTGCCGTCCCAGGATCCGGTATTGAGCTTCACGTTCCCGGCCAATGTTTGTCCCAGATGGGAAGCCCTTGTCCAAGTCAAGATTCCCTCCCAGGACACCAATGTCATCCTACTTCGCTGATGGTCAGTTACACGATTTTGTAGTAAAAAGTTTTACAACTTTCTAATAAACTTTATAGGCCCAACTCATCAAAACTTTTACGCCAGTAGTGTGACATAAAAAGTCTTTGAAAAGTCGCAACATTTTGGAACAATTCGAGGCTGCGCTAAAATGTTGGCGTTTTCATATCATTTTTGACCAGTTCGGGGGCATTGCAGCTCTGCTCGTCAAATCTTATTCCACAAATCTTACTCCAGTCCTATGGCCCCTCTAACGTGGCTGTTAGTCACATACTGGATGGAAGATAAACTTGGAGTAATGCTTTAGTACATATAGGACTAAAAGGGGTTAATCAGCCATGACAGGTTGATTATGAGCAGCTGAACGCCTCTCACCATATCTCCACCCCTGGGTGTGGTTCACTTGATAAAATGAGACCTGTTTGTCTCACACATGGCTGTGTGTATGGAGGTGTGCAGATCTCCTGGATTGAGTGCCTTTGCTTTGTGATGCGGTTTATGAGGACTGAAATAAACCAGCCGGACTTTAAATAGAAAGGTTCCTGTGATACCTCAGAGCATTGTAGCATTGTTATACCCCAACACATCAAGACTGGCAATGTTGACGCCTTTCAATAAATCAGGAGCGTCGGAGAAGAGGCTAGTGCCCATGTGTGCGCTCCAATTCCTGCTGGAGTAAAATTTGTTACGTAGCGAACGTCTCCGCTCATTATAAATTTGATGAGCGCCACGCCTCTCACTTTATGAAAATGATGAGAAAACGCCAAAAGTCGCTACATTTTTAACACAGCCTCGAATTGAGCAAAAATGATGTGATTTTTCAAAGCTTTTTACACCAGAATACTGGCGTGATACCTTTTGCTAAATTGGGCTCAATGTTTCTATTCCTCACCATTTTGTAGCCAATATTCTATGATCTAAAGAGCCTACACCCCAGCCTGATACACTGTAGCAAACTAATAACAGAACTTTTAAGTTAAATAATTTCAAAGCTGGAAAAAATCCTTTAAGAATATTTTTTTTTCAATAAAAAAACATTTATGCCAAAAGCAGGAGACAGTGAAAAACATGCTCTTCTTTGAGACGTAAGCTTGAGTAATTTGTGGCAGTTTGGTTGTGAGCCAATCCAATTGCAAAGACTTCGGAACCACTCACCAGAGAATCACCAAAGCCATGCTAGTCCCCATTTCAAAATATGGTATTGAAAAGGTTCTCAATATAGACCATCCTTTCCCTTATCCCTACAGGGATGTAGATGTCATAGATGTGGGCCACCATGTGAACTGCAGAACTGACTCAAAGAGTGAGAACATCTAAAAAAAAATGGAGAACATCTAAAAAGAATGGAGAACATCTAAAAAGTATGGAAGGATGGAATAGAAAAAACTTTTTGATGGTGAGGGTGATTAACGAGAGGAACAGGCAGCCACGAGAGGTGGTGAGTTCTCCTTCAATGGAAGTCTTCAAACAAAGGCTGGACAGACATCTGTCTGAGAAGGTTTAGTGAATCCTGAATTGAGGAGGGGGTTGGACCAGATGACTCTGGAGGTCCCCTCCAACTCTAACATTTATTGATTCTATGATTCTAATTCTGACTGAGATAATGCTACAGATGTATGGTGGCCATAATGGGGCTCTCGAGCAACTTCCTGACTCCAAAGTGTCCAGTCTTCTAATTCTAGCTCTATTTTGGATCATCTTCTACTACTTGACCTCAGACCTTACCAGTGATAGATTGCTTCTGCCTGACAGAACTCACATTGGTGAAGGAAGAGATAACTACATGCAAGTATCTTATGTTTGGCTGATTGCAGACAGCCTCTTTAAAACTGGCCATACGCCAGGGGTGTACAACATTTTTTGATCCAAGGGCCACATTGTCATACTGAACCAATCTCAAGGGCCGCAGAAAAATTTAAAGGAGTACTTACAAGAATACATTATCAGAACTACCATCAGTACACTAATACATCATTAGAACCAAGTTTTGAGCATTTGAGAAGGATCTGGAGAGTTTATGCTAAAAAAAATCAGTGTGAACACACCCAAACTTACATTGATTTTTTACAGAAACTAAAGAGAAACCCAACTAAATCCTACATTAATCTCAAAACTAAGTTTTGAGGATTTTTCAGGTTTAACTTGAAGTACATTATGTTATTATTATGAATTGCTACATGTGCACGAGATCAGAAACACAGTCTGTACATGAATGCAGCTCCAGAAACACGATCAGTACATGAAAGCAGTGCTAGAGCCATTATCAATACATGAATACATCACTAGAACCATAATCAATACAGGAATACAGCACCAGAACCACCATCAGAACATAAATACATCACTAGAACTACTATCAGTACAAGGATACATCACCAGAACCACTGACAGTACAGAAATACATCACCATGTTTAGTTCAGTAATCAATTTTAGGTGCAGGTCAGCCCCATCTACATTTGTAACATGTAATCCTGCAACTACAACTTGGCATACATGTAAGCATCCACAATCACCCGTGTGTCTGCTCACTCTTATTAACGATCTCACCAACCACCTGCCAGGCTATGCTGGCAGATTATGAAGAGTATATGGCAAACAAGCCACCTTCATACCCATGGTAGTCAACATTTTTGGGGATGTTTAAGCTCTGCTCCTCTCAAGAACTTACTCCAGCCCAGTCTGTAATGCCACCTGCCCACCTAGAAAAGAGCAGTTTTGGCTAAATCTTACCTATTTCGGGTCTTGAGAAATCCTGAACAGTTGGCAACTATGCATGCCATATATTTGGCCTTGTTCTCAAATTAATCAAAACACTTACTGTCAGTTTTGCTTATAGATCATAGATGATCGCTGGAGTTTCTGGTGATGTTGGCGTGTGTGTGTTTGGGATGGGGGGATACTTTGGAATCACACTATTTGGGGAGGGACTAGGGGGGCATCATTCTGTGTATGGGGTATCATACTACAAGGGGAACTCTGTGGTGGCATCCTACTGTGTGACAAAGCATTATACTATGTGGTTTGCAATGTGAGGGAATTGTACTATCTGAGGAAGCATCATACTGTGTACAAAGGCACTCTGGGGCATAGCACTGTGTGAGAGGGCATCATACTACATGTGTGGCGCCCCTGAGGGTTCAGTTGCCACAGAGGTACTGCACCTCACCCAGAGGTGTGGTGTCTCCTTCTCTCAGGTAAGGATGGAGTGCTGCCCGGAACCCCAACACCCGCATTCAACACAACACTACTCCAGGCCGGCTGGAAGGGCAAGATGCATGTGCACAGTGCTGAGCCCTGTCCCTGGCTGGAGTGGGGGGAACCAAAGAGAGGGGGAACCAGTAGTGGGAGTGGGTGGAGGATGTAGAGTAGGGGAGCACCATTATAGGAGGTATATAAAGGGAAGCCATCTTAGGGTGGCAGAAGAAGGTTAGTCAGTGTGGATTCAGTAAGGAGAGGAGGGGAGCAGAGTCTCTTCAGGAGCTCTGCTCCACAAGTGGGGCCTAGTAACAGAGGCCCAGGAGGGGAGCAGAGGAGAAAGGCTCCGGTAACAGATGGGATCCCAGGGGGTACTGTGTGTGCAGGACGGCACCCGTACGCCCGAATCTGCCAGGTGTCAGAGGGATCAGGCCGCAAAAAGGGACCGGTCCCTGGACCAGCCGTGTTACTCCAGGTCTGGGCTGGAAAACCGGACGCTTCTGCACTTCCATGGTGCAGTTGCCACAGTCTCACCTTAGTCACCATGAAGGGCATCAAGTAGGTCCGGGAACTCCAGGTTGCCCAGAGGGACTGCAGAGCACCCGATCGGGACTGTGTGTGGGAAAGCGCAGGGCAGGAGGGAGAAGACCCGGCGCGAGAAGTCGGTCTAGTAAGGAACATAAAGAAAGTGGGGTTCCGTCAAGCGCACCTGATATACTTTGAGAAAGTGCTGGACCCCTTATCTGGTAGACGCAGTGCGACGCGGAGGCTGACACCCGTACAGTGTACCTGAGAACCTTGAACAAGAACTGTGAGTAAAACTCGGATGACTGCACTGCACTGCCTCTGTCAGTTATTTCCGCTGCGCCATCTCTCCTGCACCACAAGCCCCAGCATCACCATCATTTGCACCTACACTGCCCCGGGGGCTCGCTCCGCCTGTGGGGAGCAGAAACATCCCAGCTGCCATCCCATCACCCCCCGGAGGTCTGCAGCAGTGCCGGTAACCATTACCGGAAACCACAGGTGGCGTCACGAGACAAACTGTACACTAAAACCCCTTTTTAAAGAGAGACCCAGAGTACGGGCCCGGGAGCCGACTGCCGTGACCTCCTAAACAAGGTAAAAGGCCCGGGTACTGAGTCCCCTATATTCCCCCTGGGTGACACACATGGAAAGACACTATGGGGCATAACACTGTGTGAGAGGGCATCATACTACATGGAAAGTCACTCTGGGGCATAGCACTATGTGAGAGGGCATCATACTACATGGAAAGGCACTCTGGGGCATTGCACTGTGCGAGAGGGCATCATACTACATGGAAAGGCTCTCTGGGGCATAACACTGTGTGAGAGGGCATCATACTACATGGAAAGTCACTCTGGGGCATAACACTATGTGAGAGGGCATTATACTACATGGAAAGGCACTCTGGGGCATAGCACTATGTGAGAGGGCATCATACTACATGGAAAGGCACTCTGGGGCATTGCACTGTGCGAGAGGGCATCATACTACATGGAAAGGCACTCTGGGGCATAACACTGTGTGAGAGGGCATTATACTACATGGAAAGGCACTCTGGGGCATAGCACTATGTGAGAGGGCATCATACTACATGGAAAGGCACTCTGGGGCATTGCACTGTGCGAGAGGGCATCATACTACATGGAAAGGCACTCTGGGGCATAACACTGTGTGAGAGGGCATCATACTACATGGAAAGGCACTCTGGGGCATAACACTATGTGAGAGGGCATTATACTACATGGAAAGGCACTCTGGGGCATAACACTGTGTGAGAGGGCATCATACTACATGGAAAGTCACTCTGGGGCATTGCACTGTGCGAGAGGGCATCATACTACATGGAAAGGCACTCTGGGGCATAACTTTGTGTGAGAGGGCATCATACTACATGGAAAGTCACTCTGGGGCATAACACTATGTGAGAGGGCATCATACTACATGGAAAGTCACTCTGGGGCATATCACTGTGTGAGAGGGCATCATACTACATGGAAAGGCACTCTGGGGCATAGGCACTGTGTGAGAGGGCATCATACTACATGGAAAGGCACTCTGGGGCATAACACTATGTGAGAGGGCATCATACTACATGGAAAGGCACTCTGGGGCATAACACTGTGTGAGAGGGCATCATACTACATGGAAAGTCACTCTGGGGCATAACACTATGTGAGAGGGCATCATACTACATGGAAAGTCACTCTGGGGCATATCACTGTGTGAGAGGGCATCATACTACATGGAAAGGCACTCTGGGGCATAGGCACTGTGTGAGAGGGCATCATACTACATGGAAAGGCACTCTGGGGCATAACACTATGTGAGAGGGCATCATACTACATGGAAAGGCACTCTGGGGCATAGCACTATGTGAGAGGGCATCATACTACAAGGAAAGGCACTCTGGGGCATAGCACTATGTGAGAGGGCATCATACTACATGGAAAGGCACTCTGGGGCATAGCACTATGTGAGAGGGCATCATACTACATGGAAAGGCACTCTGGGGCATTGCACTGTGCGAGAGGGCATCATATTGTGTGGATGGGGCATTTACTGCATGGGAGTCACTATGGGTGCATCATACTGTGTAGAAAGTCACTATGGTGGAAAAGCACATTGTGAGAGGGCATCATACTGCATGGGTGGGAGAAAAATACTGTGCGGAAACGCACTCTGGAGTATAGAACTGTGCAGAAGTGCATCATATTGTGTGGGTAGGAGCATCATACTGTGTGGAAAGTCACTTTAGGGCATAGCACTGTGAGAGGGCATCATACTGTGTGGAAAGTCACTTTAGGGCATAGCACTGTGAGAGGGCATCATACTGTGTGGAAAGTCACTTTAGGGCATAGCACTGTGAGAGGGCATCATACTGCAAGGGTAGGGGAATCTTACTGTGTTGAAAGTCACTCTGGGGCTTATCATTGTGCGAGAGGGCATCATACTGTGGGTGGGTGGGGGCTTCATACTGTGTGGGAGGAATTATGGGCTTTCCGGGGGGCACTATGTCTGTGTGGGCACATATAACGGCCCGGACAGCTTATGGATGAGACTTTCCTGTCCATCAGAGTAGGGAGGTATGAAGTAGGGATTGGTGACAGCAGAGATCCCCTCTACAGAGACTTCTGAGATGACCAAGGTCCCGGTTCCCCTCAGTATCGGGCACAGCTCGTCCTCCATGATGCCGCATTTTGTTTTTTTATGTTTTTTTTTTGCCTTTAGTATAAAGCTGCGGTTATAAGCGTCTCTGATCTCTTCAGAGTCCACCTCGTGGCTTCTTCTGCCGTCAGGTTGACTACCGCGCTGTCATTTCTTTGGAGATAGGAGGCTTTTCTTGCTATAATTTGTTTAATAAATCTTCGGGGCCGGTGGTTGCCATAGAAACAGATAACGGGTTTAATAGTAAATTCATGCAGATCCGCCGTTCAGCACAACATGGAAATGTTAGATTTCATACACACACAGTTATAAAGAATTAGTATGCGGGACCAAAGCCATGACAATGTGTGACAGACTCCTTCGCTACTCACATTCTTAAAGGTAAAACAATTAAAAGGGATTTTATTTTTATTTGTGGTCTTGTGACATCTAGCCATGGTTCATCAGCCAGTGTCTCATTATTTTAGGGGAATGGACCCTTAAAAGTGCCAAGATGGGTGATAGATGCGACTCTTGCTTATCCCACAGCTCCTCCACAGGCTAAATAGAGAATTACAGGGCATACATTGAAATCAATGGCTATAGTTGCGGATGGTCCTCCAAAACCAAGATCTAAACTGGAAATGATTTCTAACAAAATTGGCTAAGTTAAAATGGACACCCCCTTTAAGGCCTATTAATTATATAAGAGAACAATGGGGAAGAGCTATAGAACGCCCCCCGGGCCTCCTTGGTTAAGGGAAGTTTTGTGTGCCTCCGTTTCGCAGCCGGTGTTAACATCTACTTGGATTGCCGGGGATGTTTTGTTTCTTTTTTAATTCTTAGATAAAAAGCGAAATGTCAGCGTTCTAATGGAACACGCGGCACACGATGCTCCCTTTCTACAGCAAATGTCACCTGTCAGGGGTCAGCCAATTATTTTGTGCCACCAGAAGAAGCACATTGCGAGAGCGGTGTAAATCGGTCTCCAGTGTGCAGCAAAGAAAATAAGATCAAACTCTTATAAAAAAAAAAAGGAAAAGGAAAAACGGACTGCAAGACAGAATAACCAACAAAGTGCAGAAATAAGGAAAAAACGCGAAGACCCGATGACGACAGGTGTAAGCTACCTCCCCAATATACAGTATACAATGCACAGAGAGATATCACTTTGTATTATAGTAGCTCGATTCTTGTACATAGGAGCAGTATTATAGTAGTTATATTCATGTATATAGGAGCAGTATTATAGTAGTTATATTCTTGTACATAGGTGCAGTATTATAGTAGTTATATTCTTGTACATAGGGGCAGTATTATAGTAGTTATATTCTTGTACATAGGAGCAGTATTATAGTAGTTATATTCTTCTACATAGGAGCAGTATTATAGTAGTTATATTCTTGTACATAGGGGCAGTATTATAGTAGTTATATTCATGTATATAGGAGCAGTATTATAGTAGTTATATTCTTGTACATAGGAGCAGTATTATAGTAGTTATATTCATGTATATAGGAGCAGTATTATAGTAGTTATATTCATGTATATAGGAGCAGTATTATAGTAGTTATATTCTTGTACATAGGAGCAGTATTATAGTAGTTATATTCATGTATATAGGAGCAGTATTATAGTAGTTATATTCTTGTACATAGGAGCAGTATTATAGTAGTTATATTCTTCTACATAGGGGCAGTATTATAGTAGTTATATTCTTGTACATAGGGGGCCGTATTATAGTAGTTATATTCTTCTACATAAGGGCAGTATTATAGTAGTTAGATTCTTGTACATAGGGGCAGTATTATAGTAGTTATATTCTTCTACATAAGGGCAGTATTATAGTAGTTATATTCTTGTACATAGGAGCAGTATTATAGTAGTTATATTCTTCTACATAGGAGCAGTATTATAGTAGTTATATTCTTCTACATAGGAGCAGTATTATAGTAGTTATATTCTTGTACATAGGAGCAGTATTATAGTAGTTATATTCTTGTACATAGGGGCAGTATTATAGTAGTTATATTCTTGTACATAGGAGCAGTATTATAGTAGTTAGATTCTTCTACATAAGGGCAGTATTATAGTAGTTATATTCTTGTACATAGGAGCAGTATTATAGTAGTTATATTCTTCTACATAGGAGCAGTATTATAGTAGTTATATTCTTCTACACAGGAGCAGTATTATAGTAGTTATATTCTTGTACATAGGAGCAGTATTATAGTAGTTAGATTCTTCTACATAAGGGCAGTATTATAGTAGTTATATTCTTGTACATAGGAGCAGTATTATAGTAGTTATATTCTTCTACATAGGAGCAGTATTATAGTAGTTATATTCTTCTACATAGGAGCAGTATTATAGTAGTTATATTCTTGTACATAGGGGCAGTATTATAGTAGTTATATTCTTGTACATAGGGGCAGTATTATAGTAGTTATATTCTTGTACATAGGAGCAGTATTATAGTAGTTAGATTCTTCTACATAAGGGCAGTATTATAGTAGTTATATTCTTGTACATAGGGGCAGTATTATAGTAGTTATATTCTTGTACATAGGAGCAGTATTATAGTAGTTAGATTCTTCTACATAAGGGCAGTATTATAGTAGTTATATTCTTGTACATAGGAGCAGTATTATAGTAGTTAGATTCTTGTACATAGGGGCAGGATTATAGTAGTTATATTCTTGTACATAGGGGCAGTATTATAGTAGTTATATTCTTGTACATAGGAGCAGTATTATAGTAGTTATATTCCTGTACATAGGAGCAGTATTATAGTAGTTATATTCCTGTACATAGGAGCAGTATTATAGTAGTTATATTCTTGTACATAGGGGCAGTATTATAGTAGTTATATTCTTGTACATAGGAGCAGTATTATAGTAGTTAGATTCTTCTACATAAGGGCAGTGTTATAGTAGTTATATTCTTGTACATAGGGGCAGTATTATAGTAGTTATATTCTTGTACATAGGAGCAGTATTATAGTAGTTATATTCTTGTACATAGGAGCAGTATTATAGTAGTTATATTCTTGTACATAGGGGGCAGTATTATAGTAGTTATATTCTTGTACATAGGAGCAGTATTATAGTAGTTATATTCTTGTACATAGGGGCAGTATTATAGTAGTTATATTCTTATACATAGCAGGCAGTATTATAGTAGTTATATTCTTGTACATAGGTGGCAGTATTATAGTAGTTATATTCTTGTACATAGGGGGCAGTATTTTAGTAGTTATATTCTTGTACATAGGAGCAGTATTATAGTAGTTATATTCTTGTACATAGGGGCAGTATTATAGTAGTTATATTCTTGTACATATGGGGCAGTATTATAGTAGTTATATTCTTGTACATAGGGGGCAGTGTTATAGTAGTTATATTCTTGTACATAGGGGGCAGTATTATAGTAGTTATATTCTTGTACATAGGAGCAGTATTATAGTAGTTATATTCTTATACATAGGAGCAGTATTATAGTAGTTATATTCTTGTACATAGGGGCAGTATTATAGTAGTTATATTCTTGTACATAGGAGCAGTATTATAGTAGTTATATTCTTGTAAATAGGGGCAGTATTATAGTAGTGATATTCATGTACATAGGGGCAGTATTATAGTAGTTATATTCTTGTACATAGGGACAGTATTATAGTAGTGATATTCATGTACATAGGGGCAGTATTATAGTAGTTATATTCATGTACATAGGGGCAGTATTATAGTAGCTATATTTTTGTATATAGGAGCAGTATTATAGTAGTTATATTCTGTACATAGGAGCAGTATTATAGTAGTTATATTCCTGTACATAGGAGCAGTATTATAGTAGTTATATTCTTGTACATAGGGGCAGTATTATAGTAGTTATATTCTTGTACATAGGGGCAGTATTATAGTAGTTATATTCTTGTACATAGGGGGTAGTATTATAGTAGTTATATTCTTGTACATAGGGGCAGTATTATAGTAGTTATATTCTTGTACATAGGGGGCAGTATTATAGTAGTTATATTCTTGTACATAGGAGGCAGTATTATAGTAGTTATATTCTTGTACATAGGAGCAGTATTATAGTAGTTATATTCTTGTACATAGGGGCAGTATTATAGTAGTTATATTCTTGTACATAGGGGCAGTGTTATAGTAGTTATATTCTTGTACATAGGGGCAGTATTATAGTAGCTATATTCTTGTACATAGGGGTAGTATTATAGTAGTTATATTCTTGTACATAGGGGCAGTATTATAGTAGTTCTATTCTTGTACATGGTAGCAGTATTATAGTAGTTCTATTCTTGTACATAGGGGGCAGTATTATAGTAGTTATATTCTTGTACATAGGGGTGGTATTATAGTAGTTATATTCTTGTACATGGGAGCAGTATTATAGTAGTTATATTCTTGTACATAGGAGCAGTATTATAGTAGTTATATTCTTGTACATGGTAGCAGTATTATAGTAGTTATATTCTTGTACATAGGGGGCAGTATTATAGTAGTTATATTCTTGTACATAGGGGGCAGTATTATAGTAGTTATATTCTTGTACATAGGGGCAGTATTATAGTAGTTATATTCTTGTACATAGGAGCAGTATTATAGTAGTTATATTCTTGTACATAGGAGCAGTATTATCTAATATATATAATCGTCTTATCCCGTCTGTCTGTCCTTCTGTCCAGGAAATCCCACGTCGCTGATTGGTCCGGCCGCGGCCAATCAGCGACACGGGATTTCAAAACAAGATGGCATCAGTTAGCGGCTCATCTGCCGCACGGAGGTCAGCGGCGATGCAGCCGGGAGATCACCCTCACACGCTCCCACGCTCACCCTCAGACGCTCACCCTCAGACGCTCCCACGCTCACCCTCACCCTCAGACGCTCACCCTCAGAAGCTCACGCTCATCCTCAGACGCTCACCCTCAGACGCTCCCACGCTCACCCTTACACGCTCACCCTCACACGCTCCCACGCTCACCCTCACACGCTCACCCTCACACGCTCACCCTCACACGCTCACCCTCAAACGCTCACCCTCAAACGCTCACCCTCACACGCTTCCACGCTCACCCTCCCACGCTCACCCTCACACGCTCCCACGCTCACCCTCACACGCTCCCACGCTCACCCTCACACGCTCACCCTCACACGCTCCCCCTCACACGCTCCCACGCTCACCCTCACACCCTCACCCTCACCCTCAGACGCTCACCCTCACACCCTCAGACGCTCACCCTCAGACGCTCACCCTCAGACGCTCACCCTCACACCCTCACCCTCACACCCTCACCCTCACACCCTCACCCTCACACCCTCACCCTCACACCCTCACCCTCACCCTCACATCCTCAGACGCTCACCCTCAGATGCTCCCCCTCACACGCTCCCACGCTCACCCTCACACCCTCACCCTCACCCTCAGACGCTCACCCTCACACCCTCAGACGCTCACCCTCAGACGCTCACCCTCACCCTCACACGCTCACTCTCACACGCTCACCCTCTCACCCTCACACGCTCACCCTCAGACGCTCACCTCACACGCTCACCCTCACACGCTCACCCTCACACGCTCACCCTCACACGCTCACCCTCACACGCTCACCCTCAGACGCTCACCCTCACATGCTCACCCTCACACGCTCCCACGCTCACCCTCAGACGCTCACGCTCACCCTCACACGCTCACGCTCACCCTCAGATGCTCACCCTCAGACTCTCACCCTCACACGCTCACCCTCACCCTCACACGCTCACCCTCACCCTCAGATGCTCACCCTCACCCGCTCACACGCTCACCCTCAGGCGCTCACCCTCAGGCGCTCACCCTCAGGCGCTCACCCTCACACGCTGCCATGTTCACCCTCACACGCTCACCCTCACACGCTCCCACGCTCACCCTCACCCTCAGACGCTCACCCTCACACGCTCCCACGCTCACCCTCACCCTCAGACGCTCACCCTCACACGCTCACCCTCACACGCTCACCCTCACGCGCTCACCCTCACACGCTCACCCTCACGCGCTCACCCTCACGCGCTCACCCTCAGGCGCTCACCCTCAGGCGCTCACCCTCAGGCGCTCACCCTCAGACTCTCACCCTCAGACTCTCACCCTCAGACTCTCACCCTCAGACTCTCACCCTCACCCTCACACGCTCACCCTCACCCTCAGATGCTCACCCTCAGACGCTCACCCTCAGACGCTCACCCTCAGACGCTCACCCTCAGACGCTCACCCTCACCCGCTCACCCTCACGCGCTCACCCTCACGCGCTCACCCTCACGCGCTCACCCTCAGGCGCTCACCCTCAGGCGCTCACCCTCAGGCGCTCACCCTCACACGCTGCCACGTTCACCCTCACACGCTCACCCTCACATGCTCACCCTCACACACTCCCACGCTCACCCTCACGCTCACCCTCAGACGCTCACCCTCACCCTCAGACGCTCACCCTCACACGCTCCCACGCTCACCCTCACCCTCAGACGCTCACCCTCACACGCTCCCACGCACACCCTCAGACGCTCACCCTCACACGCTCCCACGCTCACCCTCACACGCTCCCACGCTCACCCTCAGCCGCTCACCCTCACACGCTCCCACGCTCACCCTCACACGCTCCCACGCTCACCCTCACCCTCACACGCTCACCCTCACACGCTCACCCTCACACGCTCACCCTCACACGCTCACCCTCACACGCTCCCACGCTCACCCTCACCCTCACACGCTCACCCTCAGACTCTCACCCTCACACGCTCACCCTCAGATGCTCACCCTCACACGCTCCCCCTCAGACGCTCCCCCTCAGACGCTCACACGCTCACACCCTCACACTCACCCTCACATGCTCACAATCTCAACTCACACGCTCACCCTCACCTTCACACGCTGTCCCTCAGACGCTGTCCCTCAGACGCTCACCCTCAGACGCTCACCCTCAGACGCTCACCCTCAGACGCTCACCCTCAGACGCTCACCCTCAGACGCTCACCCTCAGACGCTCACCCTCAGACGCTCACCCTCAGACACTCACCCTCAGACACTCACCCTCAGACACTCACCCTCAGACACTCACCCTCAGACACTCACCCTCACACGCTCCGACGCTCACCTCACACGCTCACCCTCAGACTCTCACCCTCAGACTCTCACCCTCAGACTCTCACCCTCAGACTCTCACCCTCAGACTCTCACCCTCAGACTCTCACCCTCAGACTCTCACCCTCAGACTCTCACCCTCAGACTCTCACCCTCAGACTCTCACCCTCAGACTCTCACCCTCAGACTCTCACCCTCAGACTCTCACCCTCAGACTCTCACCCTCAGACTCTCACCCTCAGACTCTCACCCTCACACTCTCACCCTCACACGCTCACCCTCACACGCTCACCCTCACCGCTCACCCTCAGACTCTCACGCTCACCCTCAGACGCTCACCCTCACACGCTCCCCCTCAGACGCTCCCACGCTCACCCTCAGACGCTCGCCCTCACACGCTCACACTCACCCTTTCACGCTCACCCTCATCCTCACACGCTCACTCACATGCTCACAATCTCAACTCACACGCTCACCCTCACCTTCACACGCTGTCCCTCACACGCTCACCCTCACCCGCTCACCTGCACACACTCACACCCTCACCCTCGGACGCTGACCCTCGGACGCTGACCCTCGGACGCTCAGACACTCACCCTCACACGCTTACCCTCAGACGCTCACCCTCAGATGTTCCCACCCTCACACGCTCCCACGCTCACCCTCACACTCACCCTTTCACGCTCACCCTCATCCTCACACGCTCACCCTCAAACACTCACCCTCACATGCTCACAATCTCAACTCACACGCTCACCTTCACACGCTGTCCCTCACACGCTCACCCTCACCCGCTCACCTGCACACACTCACACCCTCACACGCACACCCTCAGACGCTCACCCTCGGACGCTGACCCTCGGACGCTCACCCTCACATGCTCAGACACTCACCCTCACACGCTTACCCTCAGACGCTCACCCTCAGATGTTCCCACCCTCACACGCTCCCACGCTCACCCTCACACGCTCCTACGCTCACCCTCAGACGCTCACCCTCAGACCCTCACCCTCAGACCCTCACCCTCAGACCCTCACCCTCAGACCCTCACCCACTCACCCTCACACGCTCACCCTCACACGCTCACCCTCACACGCTCACCCTCAGATGCTCACCCTCACACGCACACCCAGACGCTCACACGCTCACCCTCACACCCTCACCTGCACATCCTCAGACGCTCACACCGTCACTCTCACCCTCACATGCTCACCCTCACGCGCTCACCCCCACACGCTCACCCCTCACACGCTCACCCCTCACACGCTCACCCCTCACACGCTCACCCCTCACACGCTCACCCCTCACACCCGCTCACCCCTCACACCCGCTCACCCTGTGCTAGCCGGTCATCTCCCTCACACGCTCACCCGCTCACCCTGTGCTAGCCGGTCATCTCACGGCTGCTCGCAGCAGAAGTACCCCGACCGGCGGCCTCCCTCCCCGGTCCTCCAAAATTCATTAGGGGCCCCGGGGGGATACATTGGGGGTTAATTTAAAGTAGTGTACAACCCATTTAAATACTGCTTCGCTGATTAGTTGCGCCCGGTCGGCCGCATACCTATTCTAGAATACCCGATGCGTTAGAATCGGGCCACCATCTAGTAGTAGTTATATTCTTGTACATAGGGGGCAGTATTATACTAGTTATATTCTTGTACATAGGGGGCAGTATTATACTAGTTATATTCTTGTACATAGGGGGCAGTATTATAGTAGTTATTTTCTTGAGGAAATATTATAGTAGAAAAATGTAACTATGAAAATCCAAACTACGACCAGAGTTTGACTTGGTGCCTGATATTTTGACGTCCCTTTAAGTCGGTCAGGTTAATATTAATCCCCTTGTTCCAGAGCCGGGCCGGGCCGCCGCCGTCGTCTTGTGTAGTTTATGGCTGCTGTGCGCCGTTCGTTAATAGGGTGCTAATTGTGATGGTGTTTTTAGTGTTGAGCGTAATGCTCAGTGTGAAATGAATTGACACCAACCTCGGGGCTGGCGACGCGGTTCGGGTAATGGCTGTAACTAGTGGTTTCGCTGCTGCGTACGGATGCAGCGCCTGCCACTGTGTGCAAACACTCTCCAGGAGGATATGGAAGCAATCACGCTTCTTAGGTTACAAATCACGCCCTGCTCCAGGCTGTCGGGCTCCCTGTTTAATCAGACGTAAAACAAACGCTTGTTGAGGCTGAGGCTTGTAAACATGGAGTAATTACAAAACTGTAACGACAATTAGAGATCTATCTAAATATAGGACTCGGCAATCCCTGCCCTGATATTACTCCCATGTTGGGATAATTACTGCTAATTAAGCTGGGAACTCATTAAGCTAAACGATCTCATTTACACCGACAAATAAAAATGGCTTCTAGTTCATTTTCGGAGAGGGTTGGTTTTTGTTTTTTTTCGCCACTTGCTCTGACTGATCCATCGAGTCTTTGCCGGGGAATACAGATAGCGATCGGCTCGGCTGGGAAAATCTCATTCACCGGCTCGAAAGTGTTTACATGGATCTTTCGGTCTTTAATGTTCTCATTGAATGAGCTGCTCGCAATCCCTCGCGCTGAGACTCGGGTCTCCGTACGATTACCGCCACTTTATCTACCGCCTCAACAGTTCAATGGAAGCAAGCCGAAGGTTAATAACCTAAAAAAAAGAGGCGCCGACCGGCAGGAATCAGACTGAGGAATTGGGAGTGCTTATATAGAAAGTGGTTTACAGGGCAAAGGTGCCACCAAATCAGTGTCCTGTGCCGCTGAACCTGTTGCTAGGTCAAAAATGGCCATTTTTTATTCTCGAATCAATCCCGCTTCTTCCGTAAGTAATCCATTTTTGCTTGTTTAGCACCCTCCATACAATTCCAACAGAGGCGTAAATAGAGTCCTATGTGCCCCGTTCAGATTCAGACCTGGGCCCCCACCAGCATGTTGGTCAGATGTACATGTAGGGTTCTAAATCCTATAAAGATATATGTGTCCCCCCCACCTCCGACCCATTAAAAAAAAAAAAGAAAGAAAAAGAACACCCATAAAATATATAAATTGTACAGAAAACACATTTTCTAAGTAATACTTCTACATAGGAGTCATACAGTTATCAAATAGCAAATATAATCATACTGTTACTATACAAGTCTGATATACCAAAACTAATACACCAATAATAAACCACATAAAGGGGATAAATACCGCCACACCATGACCATATATTATCATCATATAATGTCTGAATATAACCACCTGTTACTGAACAAAATCCACTATTCCAAGATTAATATACTGATAATACCACATACAAAGGACAAATACCACCACACCATGACCAGACCACATATTACTACCACACAGTGACCATATAATACTGCATACAAGGGATAAATACTGTCACACCATGACCAGACCACATATTACCACCACATAGTGACCGAATAATTCCACATACAAGGGACAAATACGTCACACCATGACCAGACCACATATTACCACCGCATAGTGACCATATAATACCACATACAAGGGACAAATACCGTCACACCATGACCAGACCACATATTACCACCACATAGTGACCAAATAATACCACATACAAGGGACAAATACTCTCAAACCATGACCAGATGACGCATTACCACCACATAGTGACTAAATAATACCACATCCAAGGGACAAATACCACCACACCATGACCAGACCACATATTACCATCACATAGTGACTGAATATAACTACCATCCTGTTACTGAACAAAATCCACTATGACTATAATGTCCCCAATCCTTTAACCTCTTTCTGGCCCAAGGAGTACTAATACAGTACAGACCAAAAGTTTGGACACACCTTCTCATTTAAAGATCTTTCTGTATTTTCATGACTATGAAAATTGTACATTCACATTGAAGGACGGAATAAAAAATAAACTCTAAGGTTAGGATTGTGCTAGGGTTAGGGTTGTGCTAGGGTTAGGGTTGTGTTAGGGTTGGGCTAGGGTTAGGGTTGGGGTTGAGCTAGGGTTAGGGCCGGGCTAGGATTAGGGTTGGGCTAGAGTTAGGGTTGTGCTAGGGGTAGTGGTAGGGTTGTGCTAGGGCTAGGGTGTTGCTAGGGTTAGTGTTGTGCTAGGGTTAGGGCTGTGCTAGGGTTAGGGTTGTGCTAGGGTTAGGGTTAAGGTTGTGCTAGGGTTGGGCAAAAGTTAGGGTTGGGCTAGGATTAGGGTTGGACTAGGGTTAGGGTTGAGCTAGGGTTAGGGTAGGGTTATGGCTGGGATAGGATTAGGGTTGGGCTAGGATTAGGGTTGGGCTAGGGTTAGGGTTGTGCTAGGATTAGGGTTAGGGTTGGGCTAGGGTTAAGGTTGGGCTAGGGTTAAGGTTGGGCTAGGGTTAAGGTTGGGCTAGGGTTAAGGTTGGGCTAAGGTTAGGGATGGGCTAAGGTTAAGTTGGCCTAGGGTTGGGGTTGTATTAGGGTTGGGGTTGTATTAAGGTTGGGATTGTATTAGGGTTGGGCTAGGGTTAGGCTTGTGTCTTGGGATTTTTTCATAAGTAAAGAAAAAAAAATGCCGACGATATGGCGACTAATGTTGAGCGCAAGTGCTCGCTACTTGTGTTTGCCTTGGGTGTTCAGGTATGCACCGAGTATAACGGGTGCTTGAGTGACATGCTCGAGTCTCCGCCCCAAATGTTTTGCGGCTGTTATACAGCCAAAAAAACCTTGCGGGGATTGCCTGCCATGCACAAGCGATCCCCACATGTTTTTTTTTTGGGTGTCTAATAGCCGTGAAACATGAGGGCTGGGACTCGAGCATGTCACTCGAGCACCCGCGATACATGGTGCATACCTGAGTTCCCGATGCAAACTCAAGTAGCGAGCACTTGCGCTCAAGACTAATGACAACTTATTCAATATGATGACCTAATGTCATCAAATTCTGTGTCGTACCTTTGAGTTCAAAATGTTCTCTATACCCCTTGATAAAATCCTTGAGGGATGCAGTTTCCAAAATGGTGTCACTTGTGGGGTGTTTTCCACTGTTTAGGCACATCAGGGGCTCCCCAAACGCAACATGGCGTCCACTAATTATTCAAGCAATTTTTACATTCAAAAAGTAAAATTTCGCTCCCTCCCTTCCAAACCCTGCCACGCGCCCAAACAGTGGTTTTCCCCCACGTATGGGGTATCGGCTTTCTCAGGAGAAATTGCACAACAAACTGCATGGTGCAACTTCTCATGTGACCCTTATGAAAATGCAAAATTGGGGGCTGAAAAACATTTTTGCTGGAAAAATTTGAAAATTTAATTTTTACGACTCAATGTTATAAACTTCTGTGAAGCACCTGGGGGTTCAAAGTGCTCACCACACATCTAGATAAGTTCCCTGAGGGGTATAGTTTCCAAAATGGTGTCACTTGTGGGGGCTTTCCACTGTTTAGGCACATCAGGGGCTCCCAAAACGCAACATGGTGTCCGCTAATTATTCAAGCAAATTTTACATCCAAAAAGTCAAATGGCGCTCCTTCCCTTCCGAACTCTGCCGTGCACCCCAACAGTAGTTTTCCCCCACATATGGGGTATCAGCGTGCTCAGGAGGAATTGCACAACAAATTTTGGGGTTTATTTTTTAATGATACCCTTGCAAAAATAAAAAAATTGGGGTCTAAATTAACATTTTTGTGAAAAAAAATAAATGTTCATTTTTTTCTTCCACATTCCAAAAATTCCTGTGAAGCACCTGAAGGGTTAATAAAGTTCTTGAATGTGGTTTTGAGCACTTTGAGGGGTGCAGTTTTTAGAATGGTGTCACTTTTTGGTATTTTCTGTCATAAAGGTGCCTCAAAGTCACTTCAAATGTGATGTGGTCTCTAAATGGTTTTGTAAATTTTGCTGTAAAAATGAGAAATTGCTGGTCAACTTTTAACCCTTATAGCTCCCTAACAAAAAAAAATTTTGGTTCCAAAATTGTGCTGATGTAAAGTAGACATGTGGGAAATGTTATTTATTAACTATTTTGTGTGACATATCTCTCTGATTTAATGGCATGAAAATTCAAAGTTTAAAAATTGCTAAATTTTCAAAATTATTGCAAAATTTCCATTTTTTTCACAAATAAACGCAAGTGATATCGAAGAAATTTTACCACAATCATGAAGTACAATATGTCACAAAAAAACAATCTCATAATCAGGAGGATCCGTTGAAGCGTTCCAGAGTAATTACTTCATAAAGTGACAGTGGTCAGAATTGTAAAAATTGGCCTGGTCATTAACGTGCAAACCTCCCTCGGGGGTTAATAAAGTCCCCTCTCCTGTAATAGTATCCTGTTCCGCAATAATGTTACCATCATGTAATAATGTCCCCCATCCTGTAATAATATCCCCAATCCAGGCCCCCATCCTTTAATAATGTCCCACATCCTGTAATAATGCCCACGCACCAGGCCCCCATCAAGGCCTCCATCCTGTAATAACATCCCCCGTCCTGTAATAATGTCCGCCATCCTGTAATAAAGTATCTCGCCCTGGCCCCCCTTTTGCAATAATGTCACCCCATCTACTATATAATTGTCTTATCCCGTCTGTCTGTCTGTCTGTCTGTCTGTCTGTCTGTCTTTCTGTCTGTCTGTCTGGGAAATCCCGCGTCGCTCATTGGTCCGGCAGCGGCCAATCAGCGCCGCGGGATTTCTGAAAAAAGATGGCGGCCGTTAGCGGCTCATTTGGCGAACGGAGGTCAGCGGCGATGCAGCGGGGAGATGAGCGGTGCTAGCAGCACAACTACCCTGACCAGCGCCGCTGACCTCCATGCGGCTAACGTCGGAAGATCAGCGGCTTGGCCCGCTGATCTCCCGACAGCAAGTGTGAACGGAGGACCGAGGAGCGGCGCCGCCGGTCGGGATGCTTCTGCTGCGAGCAGCCGCTCATCTCCCGGCTTCTCGCAGCAGAAGGAGCCGCACAGGCAGCGCCGCTCCCCTGTCCTCGCTAATACGGAGCCGCACAAGCAGCGCCGCTCCCGGGCCCACACTAATACGACGCTGATTGGTCACGGTGGCCGGCCGCGACCAATCAGCGAGATGACCGGCAAATTTAAACGCCGCTCTGCTGATTAATCGCGGCCGGCCACCGCGACCAATCAGCGAGATGGGCGGCAAATTTAAAAGCCGCTCTGCTGATTGGTCGCGGTGGCTGGCTACCGCGACCAATCAGCGAGATGGGCGGCAAATTTAAACGCCGCTCTGCTGATTGGTCGCGGCCGGCCTCCGCGACCAATCAGCGAGATGGGCGGTAAATTTAAACGCCGCTGTGCTGATTGGTCGCGTTGGCCGACCGCGACCAATCAGCGAGATGGGCGGCAAATTTAAAAGCCGCTCTCCTGTTTGGTCGCGGTGGCCAGCTACCGCGACCAATCAGCGAGATGGGCGGCAAATTTAAACGCCGCTCTGCTGATTGGTCGCGGTGGCCGGCCGACCGCGACCAATCAGCGAGATGGCCGGTAAATTTAAACGCCGCTCTGCTGATTGGTCGCGGTGGCCGGCCGACCGCGACCAATCAGCGAGATGGCCGGTAAATTTAAACGCCGCTCTGCTGATTAATCGCGGCCGACCACTGCGACCAATCAGCGAGATGGGCGGCAAATTTAAACGCCGCTCTGCTGATCGGTCGCGGCTGCCGGCGACCGCTACCAATCAGCGATTTTGGCTCCAAATTTAAATACCGCTCTGCTCATTGGTCCCGGCCGCCGGCCGGCCGAGACCAATCAGCGAGATTGCCGGCAAATTTAAACAACGCACTGCTGATTGGTCGATTTTATCGCCAAATTTAAACAAGCTCTCCGGTCCTCACTAACACAGTTCGCGGCCGCCACCCATGACCAATCACCGATATTGCCGCCAAATTTAAACACCGTTTTGCTGATTAGTCGCGGTTGCCGGCCGCGACCAATCAGCGATTTTGGCGCCAAATTTAAACAACGTTCTGCTGATTGCGCCCGGTCGGCCGCATACATATTCTAGAATACCCGATGCGTTAGAATCGGGCCACCATCTAGTCCTGTAATAATGTCCTCCATTGTCACCTCCATTCTGTAATAATGTCCCCCATACTGGCCCCTATCCTGTAATAATGTCCCTTATACTTTATTAAAGTCACTTATCATGTAACATCATCTCCCGTCCAGGCCCCTTCCTGTAATAATATCCACTATTCTGTGATAATGTCCTCCATCCTACACTAATGTAATCCGTCCAGGCCCCTTTCTATAATAATGTCCTCCTTCCTGACCCCCATCCTTTAATAATGTTGCCCATCCTGTAATAATTTCCACCATCCTGTAATAATTTCACCCATCCTGGGCCCCATCATGTTATAATGTCTACTATCCTGGCCCCCATTCTGTAATAATGTCCTCTGTCCTGTAATAATGGCCTCCATTCTGTAATAATGGCCTCCATCCTACACTAATGTAATCTGTTTAGGCCCCTTCCTGTAATAATTTCCACCATCCTGTAATAATTTCACCCATCCTGGGCCCCATCATGTTATAATGTCTCCTATCCTGGCTCCCATTCTGTAATAATGTCCCCTGTCCTGTAATAATGGCCTCCATTCTGTAATAATGTCCCTTCTCCCATACTAATGTAATCTGTATAGGCCCCTTCCTGTAATAATGTTCCCCATCCTGGGCCACATCATGTAATAATGTTTTCCATCCTGTAATATTGACCCCCATCTTGTAATAATGTCCCTCGTCCAGGCCCCATTCTGTAATACAGGCCCCTTCCTGTAATAATGTCCCCATCCTGGCACTCTTCGCATACACATTTAAAAAAAGTATCAATTCTTATCTTTACCCACTCCCATGACAAGCAGCATCCTCTTTGTCTTCTATAGTCAGTGCAGTGGGGCAGCGTATGGCAGTGACATCATGCACCACCTGTGAAGGGCATGCTGAAGTCAGCTGCCATCCTCTGCTGCTTGTGGCAAATTGCAGTGTAGAGAGCTATTGTGGTGCAGGGAGCTATTGTGGTGCAGGGAGCTATTGTGGTGCAGGGAGCTATTGTGGTGCAGGGAGCTATTGTGGTGCAGGGAGCTATTGCGGTGCAGTGAGCTATTGCGGTGCAGTGAGCTATTGCGGTGCAGAGAGCTATTGTGGTGCAGGGAGCTATTGTGGTGCAGGGAGCTATTGTGGTGCAGGGAGCTATTGTGGTGCAGAAAGCTATTGTGGTGCAGAAAGCTATTGTGGTGCAGAAAGCTATTGTGGTGCAGAAAGCTATTGTGGTGCAGGAAGCTATTGTGGTGCAGGAAGCTATTGTGGTGCAGGAAGCTATTGTGGTGCAGGGAGCTATTGAGGTGCAGGGAGCTATTGAGGTGCAGGAAGCTATTGTGGTGCAGGGAGCTATTGAGGTGCAGGGAGCTATTGTGGTGCAGGGAGCTATTGAGGTGCAGGAAGCTATTGAGGTGCAGAAAGCTATTGTGGTGCAGGAAGCTATTGAGGTGCAGGGAGCTATTGAGGTGCAGGGAGCTATTGAGGTGCAGGGAGCTATTGAGGTGCAGGGAGCTATTGTGGTGGTAGGGAGCTATTGTGGTGGTAGGGAGCTATTGTGGTGCAGGAAGCTATTGTGGTGCAAGGAGCTATTGTGGTGCAGGGAGCTATTGTGGTGCAGGGAGCTATTGAGGTGCAGGGAGCTATTGAGGTGCAGGGAGCTATTGTGGTGCAGGGAGCTATTGTGGTGCAGGGAGCTATTGCGGTGCAGGGAGCTATTGCAGTGCAGGGAGCTATTGCGGTGAAGGAAGCTATTGTAGTGCAGGGAGCTATTACGGTGCAGGACGCTATTGTGGTGCAGGAAGCTATTGTTGTGCAGGGAGCTATTGCGGTGCAGGGAGCCATTGTGGTGCAGGGAGCCATTGAGGTGCAGGAAGCTATTGTGGTGCAGGAAGCTATTGTGGTGCAGTGAGCTATTGTGGTGCAGAGATCTATTGCGGTGCAGGACGCTATTGTGGTGCAGGACGCTATTGTGGTGCAGGACGCTATTGTGGTGCAGGACGCTATTGCGGTGCAGGGAGCTATTGCAGTGCAGGGAGCTATTGCGGTGAAGGAAGCTATTGTAGTGCAGGGAGCTATTACGGTGCAGGACGCTATTGTGGTGCAGGACGCTATTGTGGTGCAGGGAGCTATTGCGGTGCAGGGAGCTATTGCAGTGCAGGGAGCTATTGCGGTGAAGGAAGCTATTGTAGTGCAGGGAGCTATTACGGTGCAGGACGCTATTGTGGTGCAGGAAGCTATTGTTGTGCAGGGAGCTATTGCGGTGCAGGGAGCCATTGTGGTGCAGGGAGCCATTGAGGTGCAGGAAGCTATTGTGGTGCAGGAAGCTATTGTGGTGCAGTGAGCTATTGTGGTGCAGAGATCTATTGTGGTGCAGGACGCTATTGTGGTGCAGGACGCTATTGCGGTGCAGGGAGCTATTGCGGTGCAGGGAGCTATTGCGGTGCAGAGAGCTATTGCGGTGTAGGGAGCTATTGTGGTGCAGGAAGCTATTGCGGTGCAGGAAGCTATTGCGGTGCAGGAAGCTATTGCGGTGCAGGAAGCTATTGTGATGCAGGAAGCTATTGTGGTGCAGGAAGCTATTGCGGTGCAGGAAGCTATTGCGGTGCAGGACGCTATTGTGGTGCAGGGAGCTATTGTTGTGCAGGGAGCTATTGTGGTGCAGGGAGCTATTGTGGTGCAGGGAGCCATTGTGGTGCAGGGAACTATTGTGGTACAGTGAGCTATTGTGGTGCAGAGAGCTATTGCGGTGCAGGGAGCTATTGTGGTGCAGGACGCTATTGTGGTGCAGGGAGCTATTGCGGTGCAGGGAGCTATTGCGGTGCAGAGAGCTATTGTGGTGTAGGGAGCTATTGCGGTGCAGAGAGCTATTGTGGTGCAGGGAGCTATTGCGGTGCAGAGAGCTATTGCGGTGCAGGGAGCTATTGCGGTGCAGAGAGCTATTGCGGTGCAGAGAGCTGCCGGATCTATGGGCCACAATACATTTCAACTGAATGTGTACTCCGAAAAGTTGACGTCGGCAGGCCCCCACAGTCACGGTCACACCCTCTGATTGTTATGCCCATGGGTTCCAGAGATATGGGACTTTATACTTAGTGGAAATTTTATGGTAATCCACAAAGGGGCGGAGCTCACACAACAATTATGCAAAGCAGCCTAAAGACACGCCCCATGAGAACTCTGAGTCTCTCGCACATGGAAAGACCATAAAAATTGGCACTAAATAAAAAGGCTCATATCTCTGGACCAAATGGTGGATTTTAAAATAGGAAAAACAGAATTCTCAGGGGGGCAGTGGGAATAAAATAAAAGCAAACACTGACCCCTTTTGACCAAGTGACAGGTCCTCTTTAAGTCTCATTCTTGACAAATTATCCATCAATTAAATCAAGTGTAGTTAGCCTGAAATTGGGGACTCGATGCTGTATACATGATTTCACAATGTCATCCTAGTTAGTGCCCGACTGACGCGTTTCGCCAAAACTGCTAAGAAAGCAAATAAGGGCAATGTGCGTAGTCATGTCTGGAAGTGTCACCGAGGCTTCCGTGCCCTCTGTCGGCAGATTATAGATTATAATCTATATTATACAGTACATATATATATGATTATATTTATGGATTCTTATGTCAGGACCTAATTGAAGTATTGACGCGTTTCATGCTTTACTTTTCCAATAAGCTTTCAATCAACCTTAATCGATATTTTACATTTCCGCCTATCGATGCATCTAAAAATAAAATGAAGAAACTTTACCAATAATCTTGATTTCAGAACAAAAAGGAAAAGATTCTACCGTTTTGTGCATACAGCTCCTATGCAGATCTTTGTGTTTCCACGACTATAAACAAGCCCTGCTCGATTCTGCAGTCATGCTAGCTTCTCTCTGTGTCTTACTTCTTTATAACCTATGCTAAGTGCCATTCGAGGATGATCCGAATTACACAGATGACGCATTCAATGACCAATAATTAATTACGAGGCAAAATTCAGGACCCCCAGAAAATAACAAAAACTGTGCACTTTTGGGGTATGGTTTTGCCAAGCCCTTTCCTTTTTATAGCCTTTTGAGGGGCTGTCCATGCACACTGTTAGTAATAAAGATGAGCAAATTCTGAAAAAAAAATTGGGGTTCGATGATTCCATATCAGCTGAAAAATATGAGCTGAACTGAATTGATTCATCATCAAAGTAAAAGTGCCTCGAAAAGACATTTATTATACTCTGAGGCCTCTCAAGACCCCAAAGAATAACAAATAGGGGGTTGGAAAGGAGGTAAAAAAATATATATATATTATATTCCCATGTCTTAGGTTCGCCCCTAACCTGTTGCCTCCGCAGGTACTGGCAGGATTTTCTGTTCTTCGCTTTGGATCTTCCACCTTCCAATCTTTCAGGCCTTATGTGGCACTGACTAAGACCCAAAGACTGGAAGTCGGAAGATCTAAAGACTGGAGGCCAGGAAATCTGAATTGAAGAATGGAAAATGAGGCCAGTACCTGCGGCGGCAAGACAGGTGACGGGCGGCCTTGGGAATAGGAGAGTATAACTTTTTATTATTTTTTAACTCCGTTCCGACCCTCAAAAGAGTTTAACAACATGGAAGCCGGTCAACGTTTGCCAACCCCCCTCATTTTATTTTTTTAAAAGAACAAAAAAACAGCAAAAACTACCCCCAAAAAATAAAAAATGCATCAATTCATGGAGTAGGGGCGGTGAAGTCCTCAGTCACATCTCACTTTTTCGACAGGTGTTGGAGCAGTGATCGACAGAGCGAACAGCTGGAGGAGGCAGAAGCTCCGCTGGGCCGCGAAAGCTGATCTTCAAGACATGAGTGAGAACGTATGGATGCAAGGAGGCCGTACAGATATACATGAACCCAGGCAGACCCTCGCAGCAAGCAACATATGTGTGCGGCAAGAGCTGCGTACAGTGCCCATATGGGGGGGACATGATGACCAGGAACATGTGGGGTCACAGCATTAACACGGTCACATTCTTGAGCGAACATGTGACAAGGATATTATACCGTATACTGCCCCTTCCCCCTTGTTGGCCATGAAATGTTAGTTGTCTACTGATCATAACCCCCAATACAGTGTATGGATGTCACAAAGAGAGGGGAGGGGGGTCCACTGGTCAAATCCCCCCAAAAACACTATGGTGGGATCCAGCAAAGCAATATATCCATCATATATTTTAAGGCAGTTGGGCCCTTATGTTTACACCATAAAGTTTTGGACGCTTTTTTATAATTTCAGCCAAAATAATATTGCCATATAGTGCAAAGTGAATCATGTAATATACAACTGACATGACACCAAATTGTTTCTCAGGGATTTATGGAACAAAGTGCTGGATTGCGGTATTTTTTTTTTTTTTTTTTAAGAAACATTAAATTATTTTTCATAATACCGCCACATAGTGCAAATCCATTAATGTCATATACAACCGACATGATATTGCACAAAAAGTGTCCAAAAATTATTTAGCTACCAAAATGATACTCTCTTAAACAGCCAATAAAATACTACTATGGGTTGCTCACATAATACTGCAATACAAATAATAGCGCCATATAGTGCACAGTCAATCATGTCATATACAACCGACATGATACTAAATTATTTTTCATAATACGGCCATATAGTGCAAATCCATTAATGTCATATACAGCCGACATGATATTGCACAAAGAGTGTCCAAAAATCATTTAGCTACCAAAATTATACTCTCTTAAACAGACAATAAAATACCACCATGGAGTGCCCACATAATACTGCAGTAAAATTTACAAATAATACCGCCATATAGTGCAAAATCAATAATGTCATATATGACCGACATGATACTAAATTATTTTTTATGGAACAAAGTGCATTGAAGTATTTTTTTTTTTTTAGATATGGTAAATTATATCTCATCATTTTAAACAAAATAATTCCGCTGTATGATGCAAATCCAATATACCGTACAACCGACATGATAATGCAAAACAGTGACCAAAAATGAAGCAGCGACAAAATGATACTCTCTCAAACCGCCAATAAAATACTACAGTGGGTGCCCACATAATACTGCAATTCAGTTGACAAATAATACCGCCAAATAGTGCAAAATCAATAATGTCATTTACGACCGCCATGATACAATTTTTTTAAAATAATTTTAGCCCAAATAATACTGCCGTATGGTCAATAATGCTAAATACAACCAATATGATACTAAATAATTGTTCTGGCTTTCATGGGACAAAGTTCTGTATCGCGGTATTTTTTTTAGGATACGTTAAATTATTTTTCATCACTTTAGCCCAGATAATACCGCTGTATAGGGCAAATCCAAAGATATCATTTACAAATGTACAAAAGAGCCACCCCCAAACTATACAGCAACCAAATAATACTCTCTTAAGCAGTCAACTGCCGTAGAGTGCCCACATAATACTGCAGTTCAGTTTCCAAATATCACCGCCATATAGTGCAAAGTGAATAATATATCATATATGACCGAAGTGATACAAACTTATTTTTGTAATTTTAGCCCAAATAATACCGGCGTATAGTGCAAAGTCATCAGTGTCATATACGAACAACTAAAATTATACTAAAATGTACTTTTTTGACTTTTATGGAACAAAGTGGTGAAATACGTCGGTATTATTTTTTAGATACACTAATTATTTTTCATCATGTAGCCAAATAATACCGCCGTATAGTGCAAATCCAATAATGTCATATACAACTGATACAATAATGCACAAAAGAGCCCCAAAATTATGCAGCAACCAATAATACTCTCTTAAGCAGTCAACTGCTGTAGGGTGCCCACATAATACTGCAATTGGGTTTACAAATATCACCGACATATAGCGCAAAGTCAATAATATCATATACGACTGACATGATACTATTTTTTTTTTTATAATTTTAGCCCAAAAGATACCGCCAGATAGTGCTAAGTCATTAATGTCATATGTGACTAACATGATACTAGATTATTTTTCTAGCTTTTATTCAACAAAATGCTGAATTACAGTATTTAAGATACACTAATTATTTTTCATCATATTAACCAAAATAGTACCGCCATATAGTGCTAATCCGATAATGTCATATACAACTGATATGATCAGCAGCCCACATAATACTGCATTTCGGTTTACAAGTAATACCATCGTATAGCGCACAGTCAATAATATCATATATGACCGACATGATAGAAAATTATTTTTTATAATTTTAACCCAAATAATCCCGCCGTAAAGTGTAAAGTCATCAATGTCATATACGACGAACACGGTGTTAAAATATTTTTGGGGGCTTTAATGGAACAACGTGCTGAATTACGGCATGTTTTTTAAGATACACTAATTATCTATTATCATATTAGCCCAAATAATGCCGCCATATAGTAAACGACCAACATGATTTAACTTTTTTTTTACTGGCATTTATGGCAGAAAGTGCTGAATTACACCATATTTATATTTTTACACTAATTAATTTTCATCTTTTTTGCCCAAATAATACCGCCGTATAGTACAAATCCAATAATGCTATATACAGCCGACATAATATTGCCCAACTGTGGCTAAAAATTGTAATAAATAAAACTCTCTCAACAGCCAACAAAATACTGACTGCCATATGATGCCCACATAATATTGCAATTCGGTTCACAAATAATACCGCCATATAGTATAAATCCAAAAATTTCATAAACAACCGATAGGCACAAAAAAAGCCCCCAAATTATGCAGCAGTCAAATAATACTCTCTCGCGCAGCTAACACAATATTGCCGTATGGTGCCCTCATAATACTGCAATTGAGTTCCCAAATAATACCGCCATATAGTGCCAATAAAAAAATGTTGAAAAATGTTTTTTTGTTGTTTTTTTTATTTAGAATCAGAAAATCTGATAATGTGGTTCTGACCCAGTCCGGATTAAAGGAATTTTACTATAGTAATAATAATAATACTGTTTCCAGAGGCGTTTTCACAAGTGCAGGCAGCGAGATGTGTGCTGTCGGCTCGCTGCCAAGAGATTTGTCTGGATTTAATCTGGCTGCTTCCGATACGTAGATCACATTTTCCACATAGAGAGAGGAATAATCCCCGTAGCTTCATCGTGGGTTAAATGCCATAGCTGAACGTACCCCCTCCCTGCCGCCACCCCCCCCGACCGACCACCCCTCGTCTGGTCTCAATGCTGAATCTCCTGGACTGCTCTCCTCTATCAGTCACCGGGCTTGCCTCCGCCGCTCGGCTAAATGCCTCATTTATGAAGTGGCACATTGAGCCAAGATGTAGTGGCAGCAGCGGGAACAGTGGCCGGAGTCAGCCGCCGCTGAGCTGTTTGCTTTGGATCGCGCTCTGAGAGTCCCTTTGTCGCACAAGCTGCAGATGGCTTTTTCATTCCCGGGGTCTGTTTCACTAGCAGCGGCGCGCGGCATTCAAGCGCCTCTTAAGGTTCAGCCGTCCTGCTGAGACCGACAAGTTTAACCTGGTTTGGCTGTAATCTGTCTAACTGGCTCCAAGAGCAGAGATCAAACGAAAACCATTACACGGAGAGTCCGCGGCGGAAGGGGAAGACACGGCGGCACATGGGCACACTCCGCTTCAGGCTACCAAATTTTTTATAAAAAAAAAAAAATGTCTACACTTCTTTCGAGCCCAAAAAAAAAAATTACTACACGTTAGTCCCGACCCCAAATCCTATCGAAAAACTCACAATTTTTATTGGGATAACGTAAAACCCTGCGCCATTTTTTGGCCCGGTACATCGTTAATTTGTTCCGGAAAATGGGTAAAGTCTCAGCAAATTCAGCACAATTGATTTATTTGGCTTAACTATATCAGATTGGACGCCCAGCTGTTACACGTTAGTCCCGACCCCAAATCTTATCGAAAACTCACAATTTGTCTTGGGATAAGGTAAAACCCTGCGCCATTTTTTGGCCCGGTACATCGTCAATTTGTTCTGGAAAATCGGTAAAGTCTCAGCAAATTCGGCACAATTGGCTTAACTATGCCAGATTGGATGCCTAGTTGTTACACGTTAGTCCCAACCCCAAATCTTATCGAAAACTCCCAATTTTTCTTGGGATGACGTAAACCCTGACCCATTCTTTGGCCCGGTACACCGTCAATTTGTAAGGACCGTTTCCGGAAAAACAGAAAAATTTCAGCACAGTTGATTTCTTTGGCTTTATTACGCCAGGTTGGATGCCCAGTTACTACACATTAGTAGCGACCCCAGCTCCTTCCAAAAACGCCCATTTTTTTGGGAGGGTTGGGGGTGCTGGTTAACTTAAATCCTGACCCTTTTTTGACGTGGTCAATTTACAATCACCGTTTCCGGAAAAATTTGAAAAGTACTCAGCAAATTCGGGAGAGTTGATTTATATGGCTTTATTATGCCAGGTTGGAGGCCCAGTTACTATACATTTATCCCGACCCCAAATCCTACCAAAAACTCCCAATTTTTCTTGGGATAACGTAAACCCTGCCCCATTTTTTGCCCCGGTACACCATAAATTTGTCAAGACTGTTTCCAAAAAAATGGAAAAAGTCCCAGCAAATTTGTCACAGTTGATTTATTTGGCTTTATTATGCCAGATTGAATACCCAGGTACTATACATTTCTCCCGACCCAAACTCTTAACGAAAATGCCCATTATTTTTTAGGATGGTTTGCGTAAATCCTGCCCCTTTTTTGGCCCGGTACACCATCAATTTGCAAGAACTGTTTCCGTAAAAAAGGAAAAGTCTCAGCAAATTTGGGATAGTTGAATTATTTGGTTTTATTATGCCAAGTTGGATGCCCAGTTACTATACGTTAGTCCCGACCCCAAATCCTACAGAAAATGCCCATTAATTTTTTGGGAGGGTTAATGTAAACCCTGCCCTATTTTTGGCCTGCTACACCGTCAATTTGCAAGGATTGTTTTTGGGAAAACTGAAAATTCGGGACAGTTGATTTATATGGCTTTCCTATGCCAGGTTGGATGCCAAGTTACTACACGTTAGTCCCGACCCCAAATCCTATAGAAAATGACCATTTTTAAGGGGGTTTGCGTACATCCTGCCTCTTTTTTTGGCCCGGTACTCCATAAAATTGCAAGGACTGTTTCCGGAAAAACAGAAAAAGTCCCAGCAAATTCAGGACGGTTGAGCCTATTGACGCCCACCACATATACGACCATATAGTTCCCAAATAATGCTGCCATACAGTGTCTAAATAAAAATACAGGAAGGACAGGCTGAGTCAATAACTCTGCCCCATCAATAAAGCATCAGAAGCCTTTATATCGATTCGGACACCAAATTTGGCATTGGGGGGGGGGGGGGGGGGATTCCAGCCCCCAGTCAATCAGAGCCAGTGGTGCACCCAAAAATGAAAAATCATGAGTGACTACACCCAGGGGTGTAACTATAGCGGGTGTAGGTGGATCTCAGGGGAGCCCATATGAGATATATGAGAAATATGATTATTTTTTAAAAGGACAGTGTAAGTTCAAGACCTCTAAGGAGGATTTAAACAATTGTAATAATAGCAAATAATAGAAATAACAACAATAGTAATAAAGTTTTTAAAAATATTAAAACTATTTCAGTTGACCCAAACTGACAGTATAAACTAAGCTTGCAGTCTTTTAGGGGATATAGCCCTTTAAAAAAAAAATCACACCTCTAGTGGTCTAATCCTTGCCTTAGCTATGCTAATTGGGGTTCTCGGCTCCTCATGGGCGTGGTGAAGAGACTCAGTGCATCAATCCACCCACTAGTTTTGCATATCCCCACCTCCTTCTCTAGTAATTGACAGCACTGGCTTGCCTGACAGTGCTCCCTCCAGGCAAGCCAGCCCAGCCAATCACCAGTGAGAGAGGCGGGGATATGCAAAAACCAGCGCCACCCCCAGGGACCGCCAAACAGACTAATTAGCCTGTTTGATCAAAACTTTCATTTCTCCAGAACGGAGACCATTAAAGTTGCAATTTCTATTCCCTACAAGGCTGTGTGCTTAGCTTGTACAGTAGTTTGGACTGATAAACTCCCTTTACATTTTCATTTTTAGATTTTTTAAAACTTTTTTACTACAATTGTTTTTTTTTTTTTTTTAGTTGGATCACTGCAATATTTCAGTATATATTGAATTTTAAGGATTAACTATGAACCCCCTCCATACACATGTGCTGTAGATGGATAGTGGGTGTCGGGAGGGGGTTAAAATTATCACTGCTCAAAAAAATAAAGGGAACACTGAAATAACACATCCTAGATCTGAATGAATGAAATATTCTCATTGAATACTTTGTTCTGTACAAAGTTGAATGTGCTGACAACAAAATCACACAAAAATCATCAGTGGAAATCACATTTATTAACCAATGGAAGCCTGGATTTGGAGTCACCCCCAAAATTAAAGTGGAAAAACACACTACAGGCTGATCCAACTTTGATGTAATGTCCTTAAAACAAGTCAAAATGAGTCTCAGTATTGTGTGTGGCCTCCACGTGCCTGTATGACCTCCCTACAACGCCTGGGCATGCTCCTGATGAGGCTGAGTATTGTGTGTGGCCTCCACGTGCCTGTATGACCTCCCTACAACGCCTGGGCATGCTCCTGATGAGGCTCAGTATTGTGTGTGGCCTCCACGTGCCTGTATGACCTCCCTACAACGCCTGGGCATGCTCCTGATGAGGCTGAGTATTGTGTGTGGTCTCCACGTGCCTGTATGACCTCCCTACAACGCCTGGGCATGCTCCTGATGAGGCTGAGTATTGTGTGTGGCCTCCACGTGCCTGTATGACCTCCCTACAACGCCTGGGCATGCTCCTGATGAGGCTGAGTATTGTGTGTGGCCTCCACGTGCCTGTATGACCTCCCTACAACGCCTGGGCACGCTCCTGATGAGGTTGCGGATGGTCTCCTGTGGGATCTCCTCCCAGACCTGGACTAAAGCATCCGCCAACTCCTGGACAGTCTGTGGCGCTACGTGACGTTGGTGGATGGAGCGAGACATGATGTCCCAGATGTGCTCAATCGGATTCAGGTCTGGGGAACGGGCGGGCCAGTCCATAGCTTCAATGCCTTCATCTTGCAGGAACTGCTGACACACTCCAGCCACATGAGGTCTGGCATTGTCCTGCATTAGGAGGAACCCAGGGCCAACCGCACCAGCATGTGGTCTCACAAGGGGTCTGAGGATCTCATCTCGGTACCTAATGGCAGTCAGGCTACCTCTGGCGAGCACATGGAGGGCTGTGCGGCCCTCCAAAGAAATGCCACCCCACACCATTACTGACCCACTGCCAAACCGGTCATGCTGAAGGATGTTGCAGGCAGCAGATCGCTCTCCACGGCGTCTCCAGACTCAGGGCGCCAGTGGAGACTTTGCCAATCCTGGTGTTCTGTGGCAAATGCCAAGCGTCCTGCACGGTGTTGGACTGTGAGCACAACCCCCATCTGTGGACGTCGGGCCCTCATACCACCCTCATGGAGTCGGTTTCTAGCAGTTTGTGCAGACACATGCACATTTGTGGCCTGCTGGAGGTCATTTTGCAGGGCTCTGGCAGTGCTCCTCTTGTTCCTCCTTGCACAAAGGCGGAGGTAGCGGTCCTGCTGCTGGGTTGTTGCCCTCCTACGGCCCCCTCCACGTCTCCTGGCCTGTCTCCTGGTAGCGCCTCCAGCCTCTGGACACTACGCTGACAGACACAACAAACCTTCTTGTCACAGCTCGCATTGATGTGCCATCCTGGATGAGCTGCACTACCTGAGCAACTTCTGTGGGTTTTAGAGTCCGTCCCATACTACCACGAGTGTGAAAGCACAACCAACATTCAAAAGTGACCAAAACATCAGCCAGAAAGCATTGGTACTGAGATGTGGTCTGTGGTCCCCACCTGCAGAACCACTCCAACAGCATGTGAAATTGATTGTCAATCAGTGTTGCTTCCTAAGTGGACAGTTTGATTTCACAGAAGTTTGATTTACTTGGAGTTATATTCTGTTGTTTAAGTGTTCCCTTTATTTTTTTGAGCAGTGTTTATATATATCCATAATAATCCCACTTTAATTAACCAAATCCAGATGTAAGTAGGCCCTATTCCTGCAGCGATGGCGTCTGGGTACTCGCTTTATGTATTGTCCATACAGTACAATACGGATCTCCCATTGGGACTGTTTCACACTTTTTGAAGCTCATCAGCGCAGGATTGTGTTTTCTATTATCGTTATAACATAGAATTTACTCTGTTTATTCTTTATGTTTTCATCTCCTTAGTCAGTATAGGGATGGCTAATAAAAGGCAGCTGAGATCAAAAATAACAAGATCCAGCCCCCCTCCCGGCGTTTCCCCCCACACCCGGGCGAGATGCCTCGGACACAAGGCGGAGGAGAAGCCGTAACATTTACATATGAAAAGGATTTGATGGCAAATTCATTTGTTTTCTGGGAGCTGTGGTGTGAGTGACAGTCCCAGAGGACAGGTTTCACAAGTACTAATCTAGGTCATGTTGTAGCAGATCTGCTTTGTGCTTCTCATTCTGGGCGAGTTAATCCTGAGGTCATGGAGAAGTCAGCGGGTTCACCGCTCTGCCCAACGTGCCAACCTAAGAGACGCTCACCTAGAGAAAAAAGGGCATTAGCACTGAGCGCGACGCCACTTGCAAAAACCGGTTATGCAGGGTTAATTTAAAGGGCAACTCCCCTCCCCCCCCCCCTTTTTTTTTTTTTTTTACAAATCAATTATTTCGATTCACTTGTTGGCGAAGGTCATCAGTCTACCGATAGTGCTGACTATCTATGTCCATTTTTGGTACAAATTGGGACAACCCCTTTAAGGGTAAATGATCCTGGCTGCCACCACTAGAGGGAGCTCATTGCATACAGTGTTATTATAGAGGTGAATGCATGAGCAGTAAACTGTGATCTCCTGAGCTCCCTCTAGTGGTGGCTGCGGGTAGCTAAGCATTAATCATTTTGCTCTGTGTCTATGTATGGAGTATTGGAGCAATGTATCAGAAGATCTGACATAATAAGATCTGACACACACTGATTGTCTCCTTGGAGCCCAATCTTAAAGGGATACTCGACCAAAGAACAAATAAAGACGACTTCTCCCAGGAAGGTATCAATGATGTATTTTTGAGCCTGCAAAGACCTCTGCAATCGACCGTCATAGAAATTGAGAAGATATATCACAAGCCCATTTTCTCCCTCCTCTGGAGCCCAGCAGAGGAGGCGGAGCTTAGCGTTACATCTTCTAAACAGGCGTCGGCTATTATTATTGTGGGCGGGTCTATGTTACAAAAAAATCGGAATAGCGCCAGTTTTACAAAATTCCTCCCAATTACAACCCAATTTATATGATTATAGAACTTAAAGAAACACTGTGCAAAAAAAAAAAGGGGGTTGGTGTGTGACCAAGGAATTAGAATTTTTTTTTAATAATAATCATTGTATCCTGCGTCTCAATCAGACCCTGTACAAGGTATAACATAAGTACTAAGGTGGGAAACCTGCAACAATGTCATGAAGTATCCTGACTTCGAATAGTGCACAAAACTGGTGGTGAAAATTAAGGGTATACTGCCTCCACCTGCTGGCCGCAAGTAGTACTACAAAAAAAAATTAAAAAAGACTGTTACATTACAGTGCAATAGAGTATTAGAAATTTCGGAATATTGTCTGACAACTTTTGTGTGAACTATAACAGCAGCAATCCTGGTTGTCACCCTGCTATATAATAATATATTGTGTAGCGTCTCGCCGAGGTTCTGCCGGCATATTTGTGTGTGAGTGCATGCGAGCGAGTGTTTGTTCGCGCTCTACGGTCTCTCTTAGGGAATGAAAACCAGATTTGTGCTTCATGTATCAACAAGATGAGCACGTGACCAAACACTGGCCGCTTTAATCAAATCCGCTGACGTAGCCGGAGCACAGCTGATCAATTCTCGTTCCAGCAGGAGAAAGGAAAGCGGAGGCAAGTTGTACAAGACAAGGCAGCCACTGACTGCCGGCTTCTCGTATTCTGGCCAACGACTGGTTAAGTCACTACGGTTGGACAGAAAACACAATTTCTGAAATATTGCTGAGCAGAATGAAGTCTATAATCTGGAGGCTCCGCTCCGTCGTATTCTTTCTACTATGTATAACACAGAGCATGCCCACATCAGATCCATACAATGTAATGGGCACGCTCGATGAGTTATTTTCTGGCTGTGCCATTGGCAAAGGGTCAAATACATAGCCCAGATCCTCTTCTGCCTCTCCGCAGCGGCTACAGCACATATTACAGAGCATGCCCATGTGAGAATGCAGTGCGTATGCTCAACTATGCATTTTAAACACTTTATCATTTTCAAAGAAAAATTAAGAAACATCCAGCTCCCGTGATCCAAATGAAATAATCCATAACTTTACTGAATAATCCACAAGACACAAGTTGTAGATAAGTTACACGTTTCAGATCAGTTATGATCCTTCTTCATGGTGTGAAGCGCATGCTCAACTATGCATTTTCCTACTTTATCATTGGCAGAGGCTAAAGGAAAAAATTTC
The DNA here is from genome assembly GCF_046119375.1 of Phyllobates terribilis. NCBI lineage: Eukaryota > Metazoa > Chordata > Amphibia > Anura > Dendrobatidae > Phyllobates > Phyllobates terribilis. The sequence goes on from NW_027362762.1 coordinate 946,119,916, forward strand.
AGCTTCTCCCCCTCCTGCCTGCACAGAGACGACTGCACATGACACAAAGCATTCCCACAACTATTCCCCATGAAGAAGGAATGTAGTGAGCATGCTCAGTTATTTTCTGATTATGCCATTGACAAATGGTCAAAGACATACATTTCACGCATGGTGTGGGAAAGACTAAGTGCAACACGAAAGGAAGAGGGGAAGGAAGCCCAAACACTAGGGAAATGGGGAGTGGAGACCCCTTAGCAGATCAAACATCACCCTGCCTACCCTACCGCCCTATATAGGTTCCACACCTATCGCCGAGCAGGAAACTAAGCCCTGGATGTTCCTAGAGCTAGGTCCTGGATAAGGAGGGGACAGGGTGAGCACTAGTCAGGCCCCACTATAAACTAAAGACAACAAGGTAGACAAACAAAGGGGGTACACTTAGCTTGAGCCAGAGAGATAACGCCAACTGTCCTCCAAGGGCACCAGAGAAGCCAACTGTTAGTGCTCCAAGCCAACAGAGAGGTACATAGAACGATCACCGGCGATTCCCTGGAGCAAACTGAGTGTTTTTAACTCCCAAGCAAGGGTGTTTCAATCAACAGCAGGAGGGAGGTTGCCGCTGGGCCCTAAAGCAAGAAAGATTAAGAAGGCGTCTGCAATGTCAAGCGCAGTGACTGTCTACAACCAGATTCAGAGCGACTGTCTGTTGCACCTGACACACCCGTAACAATAACTCTGATACTCTGCACAGAGACTACTGCACATAATCCAGAGCGTGCCCACAACCATTCCACATGAGAAGGCAGTGAGAATGCTCAACTATGCATTTTCCCACTATATCTTTGGCAAAGGCTAAAGGAAAAAATTCAGCTCCTCTGCTCTTGCCTGCACAGAGATGACCGCACATGATACAGAGCATGCCCACCACTATTCCTCATGAAAATGGAATGTAGTGAGCATGCTCAGTTATTTTCTGACTAGGCTATTGACAAAGGGTCAAGGATATAACTCAGATTCTCTTCTACTTCTGTGCACAGAGACTATGGCACACAATACAGAGCATACCCACAACAATACCATATGGGAGTGGGCATACCCAACTATGCATATCGCCATTGGTAGGGGGTCCAGGACAAGAGATTCCTGCACATAATACAAAGCATGTCCACAACAGTTCCATGTGAGAATTTAGTGAGCATGCTCAGCTATTCATTTTTTTACTTTATTGTTGTCAAAGAATGAAGGCGATAACTCCACTCCTCCTCCCGCACAGTGACTGCTGCACATTACACAGAGAATGCCCACAACAGTGCCATATAAAAGTCATAGATCATTGCAGAAAGAGTCGATTTCAATATAAATATGCTTCAGTTTATATTATAAATATAAGGAAATTTCTAAAGCAAAGTGATACATTGTAACATCACTGGATCAAATTACTGTCTGTTTACAACATATTTGGTCTATTATGTATCTAAAATGTATCGTCTGTGATGGCAACACTGAGCATTTGTGCTCTGCACATCCACTGACATTTGTGAGGTTTGTCACTTACCTTCAATTTATTTTTTTGTGAAGAAAAATAATCTGTTCATTGAAATCAAGAAGCAGGAACCTGATTTAATGGGTCATGTATCCTCATAAAGAGGTAGAAGTAATAGTATTAGTTCACACCTGGCAGTGCTCTCTCTCTCTATATAAATAATATTATTAGTTAATACCTGGCAGCGCTCTCTTTCTCTCTCTCCTCTCTCTATCTTCTTTCTATATAATATTATTAGTTCACACCTGGCAGTGCTCTCACTCTCCTCTCTCTCTCTTCTCTCTATATAAGTAATATTATTAGTTCACACCTGGCAGTGCTCTCTCTCTTCTTTCTATATAATATTATTAGTTCACACCTGGCAGTGCTCTCTCTCTCTCCTCTCTCTATATAAGTAATATTATTAGTTCACACCTGGCAGCGCTCTCTCTCTTCTTTCTATATAATATTATTAGTTCACACCTGGCAGTGCTCTCTCTCTCTCCTCTCTCTATATAAGTAATATTATTAGTTCACACCTGGGAGTGCTCTCTCTCCCCCCTCTTGCTTCTCTTTATATAAGTAATATTATTAGTTCACACCTGGCAGTGCTCTCTCTCTCTCTCCTCTCTCTACACAAGTAATATTATTAGTTCACACCTGGCAGTGCTCTCTCTCTCTCCTCTCTACATAAGTAATATTATTAGTTCACCCCTGGCAGCGCTCTCTCTCCTCTTTCTATATAATATTATTAGTTCACACCTGGCAGTGCTCTCTCTCTCCTCTCTACATAAGTAATATTATTAGTTCACACCTGGCAGCACTCTCTCTCTCCTCTCTCTCTCCTCTCTCTCTCTTCTTTCTATATAATATTATTAGTTCACACCTGGCAGTGCTCTCTCTCTCCTCTCTACATAAGTAATATTATTAGTTCACACCTGGCAGCACTCTCTCTCTCCTCTCTCTCTCTTCTTTCTATATAATATTATTAGTTCACACCTGGCAGTGCTCTCTCTCTCTCCTCTCTCTCTTCTCTCTATATAAGTAATATTATTAGTTCACACCTGGCAGTGCTCTCTCTCTCTCCATATAAGTAATATTATTAGTTCACACCTGGCAGTGCTCTCTCTCGCCCCCTCTCTCTTCTCTTTATATAAGTAATATTAGTTCACACCTGGCAGTGCTCTCTCTCTCCTCTCTCCATATAAGTAATATTATTAGTTCACACCTAGCAGCGCTCTCTCTCTCTCTCCTCTCTCTATATAAGTAATATTATTAGTTCACCCCTGGCAGTGCTCTCTCTCTCCTCTTTCTATATAATATTATTAGTTCACACCTGGCAGTGCTCTCTCTCTCCTCTCTCTATATAAGTAATATTATTAGTTCACACCTGGCAGTGCTCTCTCTCTCTCCTCTCTCTATATAAGTAATATTATTAGTTCACCCCTTGCAGTGCTCTCTCTCTCTCCTCTCTCTCTCTTCTCTCTATATAAGTAATATTATTAGTTCACCCCTGGCAGTGCGCTCTCTCTCCTTTTTCTATATAATATTATTAGTTCACACCTGGCAGTGCTCTCTCTCTCTCCTCTCTCTATATAAGTAATATTAGTTCACACCTGGCAGTGCTCTCTCTCTCTCCTCTCTCTATATAAGTAATATTATTAGTTCACCCCTTGCAGTGCTCTCTCTCTCTCCTCTCTACATAAATAATATTAGTTCACACCTGGCAGTGCTCTCTCTCTCCTCTCTCTCTTCTTTCTATATAATATTATTAGTTCACACCTGGCAGTGCTCTCTCTCTCCTCTCTCTATACAAGTAATATTATTAGTTCACACCTGGCAGTGTTCTCTCTCTCTTCTCTCTATTTAAGTAATATTATTAGTTCATACCTGGCAGTGCTCTCTCTTTCTCCTCTATCTCTCTTCTCTCTATATAAGTAATATTATTAGGTCACACCTGGCAGTGCTCTCACTCTCCTCTCTCTCTCTTCTCTCTATATAAGTAATATTATTAGTTCACACCTGGTAGTGCTCTCTCTTTCTCCTCTCTCTCTCTCTTCTCTCTATATAAGTAATATTATTAGTTCACACCTGGCAGTGCTCTCTCTCTCTCTCTCTCCTCTCTCTCTCTATATAAGTAATATTATTAGTTCACCCCTTGCAGTGCTCTCTCTCTCTCCTCTCTACATAAATATTATTAGTTCACACCTGGTAGTGCTCTCTCTCTCCTCTCTCTCTTCTTTCTATATAATATTATTAGTTCACACCTGGCAGTGCTCTCTCTCTCCTCTCTCTATATAAGTAATATTCTTAGTTCACACCTGGCAGTGCTCTCTCTCTCCCCTCTCTCTATACAAGTAATATTATTAGTTCACACCTGGCAGTGTTCTCTCTCTCTTCTCTCTATTTAAGTAATATTATTAGTTCATACCTGGCAGTGCTCTCTCTTTCTCCTCTATCTCTCTTCTCTCTATATAAGTAATATTATTAGGTCACACCTGGCAGTGCTCTCACTCTCCTCTCTCTCTCTTCTCTCTATATAAGTAATATTATTAGTTCACACCTGGTAGTGCTCTCTCTTTCTCCTCTCTCTCTCTCTTCTCTCTATATAAGTAATATTATTAGTTCACACCTGGCAGTGCTCTCTCTCTCTCTCTCTCCTCTCTCTCTATATAAGTAATATTATTAGTTCACACCTGGCAGTGCTCTCTCTCTCTCTCCTCTCTCTATATATATAAGTAATATTATTAGTTCACACCTGGCAGTGCTCTCTCTTTCCCCCCCTCTCTCTTCTCTCTACGTAAGTAATATTATTGCTATTTCAAACTTGGCAGCGCTCTCTCTCTCTCTCCTTTCTCATCCCTCCTCTTTCTCTTCTCTCATCTCAATTTTTTGTCTATCTTTCTTCTCTCTATTTTCTCTCTCTCCAACTTCTCTTTTCTCTTCTCTCTTTCTTCTCTCTCTTTCTTCTCCTGTCTCTTCTCTTTCTTCTCTCTCATTTCTCTCCCATGTTTCTTTTTTCTCTCTTTCTCTTCTTTTTCACTTCTCTCTATTCTCTTCTCTCTTTCTTCTCTCCTCTCTTCTCTTTCTTTTCTTTTCTCTCTCCTTTCTCATTTCTCTCTCTCTTCTGTCATCTCTCATATCTCTTTCTCTTCTCTCTCTCCTCTCTCTTTTCTCTCTCCTTTCTCATTTCTTTCTCTCATGTCTCTTTTTTCTCTCTCTTCTCTCTCCCTTCTCACTCTCAATGCTCACGGTCTCTCTCACGTCTCTTTTTTCACTCCCTTCTCTCTCTTCCTGCTCACTCTCAATGCTCACTGTCCCTCTCAAGTCTCTCTCATGTGTCTTTTCTTTCCCTTTTCTCTCACTTCGCTCTCTCCCTTGATTTAGTTTGTAGGAAGCATTAAAAAGCCGGACTCACGGCCCATTCGCAACACAGAGTAACTAAAGGAAACTGTCAACAAGCTGCTGAAAACAGATCTGGTACTCTTATTGTGCGCTTCTTAAAGAGTGACTAAACTTAGAGAAGTTTTTACTACTTTGCACGCTCTTTAATTGCCTAGAGATCAGTAGGGGCCCAGATCCTAAGACCCCCACGAAGTCTGGATCTCCGGAGACAGTTTTGCATATCTTACTTTTAAATCTGTGCACGGATCTGTGCTCTCCTGTCTACTGAGCTGCTCACTACTCAGTGGTCTTTTGAACAATCGGGGGCGGGGGTCTCAGGAACTGTACCTCCACCGATCTGCAGATAATGTACGTGCCTTCAGAATATCTAAAAAAATTGCTGAAAGTTTTAAGTTTTTACTAGAAACAAACAATAAGAATATGAGATCTGTTAACAGCAGCTTGCTGACGGTTTCCCTTTTGCAAAAAAAAAAAAAAAAAAAAAAGAAGTGAAGACAAACTGAAATAACAGCAAACATCGGAATGAAGACACAATGAAGGGAGAGGGCAAAAAACTGCTGAATGTTGCCCCAGGGAGCGATTAATGTACAAGTGTAATCGAGGCCATTTTTGAGACTTTATGTGCAGGATTAAAGGGATTTTTCCGTTGAATATTCATTTGCCTTGGTATAACGAAAAATTAGAGTGTCAGCTTTTGAGATCTTAGGAATACTATCTATAGTCCTGCAGCAAAAAAAAAAATAAGATTTTGACGACCGTTCCTGTCCGCTGCCGCCGCCTCCGCCATGCATGGTCACTTTTTATCTGCAGAGAACGTGATTGATTTGCAAAAAAAAAAAAAAAAAATACTAAGAGCCGGGGTCGATACGTAATAGGCATATTGGTGACAACGGCACGGAAAATCGAGTACATAAATAAATAAATCAGTCAGTCGCCTCGCAGCAGGGGGGCGGCATCCTCCTCGCCCTCCCCAAAATAAAACTTTTATTTTTTATTATTTTTTTTTTTCTTTTCCTGCAGGTTCTTCTCACTCCGGTTTCCATGGCAGCTGAATGCAGACTCCAGAGGCGCCGCAAAACTCATTCTAAGCAGCGAGGCTGCTCAGAAATGGAGAACAGCAAGGAAGGAGACATGAGAGAGGAATCAGGCGAAGGAAGGGGCGGCGGGGGGAGGGAGCGAGGATGTGCCACCGCCGTGCTGCTGAAAGCGCAGGAAAGGAGTCGAGAGAGGTAGATCGTCCTCAGTCATCTTCCAAAAATACTCGTTTTTTTTTTGCCTTCCGTCACATTGATAAATGATAATTTTTTTTTTTTTTTTTTGTCGCCCCTTTAAGTGTCCGATAAATGCTTAAAAAATGACAAAAAAAAAAAATCCCGATGGGAAGAGAGGGGAGATAAGAAGCGCAATTTCACGTCCTGTAACGACGCGCTCCATTATAATTCAATGCACAGTACAGACGGGAATAAAATCAATGTTTACTCCGCAGCGCTCATTTCATCAAGATTCCTTCATTTCTGATTTTTTTTTGCTTTCATGTCTTATTAAAATGTTTTTTCAATTTTTGAAAATATCAGGAGCCCCTTAGATATAATATAGGGGGTCCGCTATTTGTGACTCCTTTTATGGAAAGCCACTGACAATTTTCATTGCAGTTGTCTCTCTAGGGGACGTGGATTTTCCACCTTTTGGAGACATTTTTTTTTATTTCTTACTTAAATGCATGCAATTCAGGCCAAAAAATAAATTTTTGCAATTTGATTGCATTAAAAATTTTGCACCGTTTGCCTTCTGTAGCTTTCGTCTATTGCCGGCTGCAGAATGAGTTAACTAAGAATCCATCAGTCAGCCACATGTGATAGTTTGTTAAAAAGTTGGTAATTATTTTTTCTGTCTTTTTCTGAGCTCCTCTCAGCTGATTTATGATCATCAGAGGACATCACAGTTGAATGGGCAGAGAAACAAGAAGCCTCTAAAAGCCAAATGGTGCAAAATTTTTAATGAAGACCAATAGTAAAAAAGGATTTACACACCAAATATATGCATTTAAGTAAAAAAAAAAAGAAAAAAAAAGAAGAGAAGGTGGACAACCGCTTAGAGAAACTGAGCCTGGGGAACCTGAAGTCTTGGCAGGTGCAGGATGTAGAATTTGAAGGGTAAGTAGCGAATATTAAAAATGTATTATTTTAGCATTTAATTCATTTTTTTTATTGCATAATGTTTATGTTTTAGATCTTTTGATGGAAATTCATCAAAATTGTTGGAGTGTTGTTGGAGAATAAATTGACAAAAATACATCAGTGGCACCAAATAACCAATCCCCACTCGCACTTAGCCATCTCAGGGCTGGCAAACATGTCAAGATACCACAAATCTACCTCCTTCCACCTTGTTCCATGGGGCTGCCTCCAGCGGGACGCAACAAACCTCAATTCAAGGGTCCCATACTTCCAATGGTCCTCTTGACCACCATTGACAAGAGTCATCCAAGACTTCCTCACCACCTAACTGCTGTGACATCCAGCAGAGCCATCCAAGACCTCCTCATCACCTAACTGCGGTGACATCCAACAGAGTTATCCAAGACCTCCTCACCACCTAACTGCTGTGACATCCAGCAGAGCCATCCAAGACCTCCTCATCTCATTAGGCTGTGACATCCATCAGAGCCACCCAAGATCTCCTCACCACCTTACTGCTATGACATCCAGTAGAGATATCCAGGACCTCCTCACCACCTTACTGCTGTGACATCCAGAAGAGCCATCCAAGATCTCCTCACCACCTTACTACTGTGACATCCAGCAGAGCCATCCAAGATCTCCTCACCACCTTACTGCTGTGACATCCAGCAGAGCCATCCAGGTCCTCCTCACCACTTAACTGCTGTGACATCCAGTAGAGCCATCCAAGACCTTCTTACTATCTTACTGGTGTGACATCCAGAAGAGCCATCCAAGACCTCCTCACCACCTTACTGCTGTGACATCCAGCAGAGCCATCCAGGAACTCCTCACCACCTAACTGCTGTGACATCCAGCAGAGCCATCCAAGATCTCCTCACCACCTTACTACTGTGAAATCCAGCAGAGCCATCCAAGATCTCCTCACCACCTTACTGCTGTGACATCCAGCAGAGCCATCCAAGACCTCCTCACCACCTTACTGCTGTGACATCCAGCAGAGCCATCCAGGAACTCCTCACCACCTAACTGCTATGACATCCAGCAGAGCTATCCAGGACCTCCTCAACACGTTACTGCTGTGACATCCAGAAGAGCCATCCAAGACCTTCTCACCAGCTTACTGCTGTGACATGCAGGACAGCCATCCAGGACCTCTTCACCACCTAACTGCTGTGACATCCAGCAGAGCCATCCAAGACCTCCTCACCACCTTACTGCTGTGACATCCAGCAGAGCCATCCAAGACCTCCTCACCACCTTACTACTGTGACATCCAGCAGAGCCATCCAAGATCTCCTCACCACCTTACTGCTGTGACATCCAGCAGAGCCATCCAGGAACTCCTCAACACGTTACTGCTGTGACATCCAGAAGAGCCATCCAAGACCTTCTCACCAGCTTACTGCTGTGACATGCAGGACAGCCATCCAGGACCTCTTCACCACCTAACTGCTGTGACATCCAGCAGAGCCATCCAAGACCTCCTCACCACCTTACTGCTGTGACATCCAACAGAGCCATCCAAGACCTCCTTACCACCTAACTGCTGTGACATCCAGCAGAGCAATCCAACACCTCCTCACCACCTAACTGCTGTGACATCCAGCAGAGCCATCCAACACCTCCTCACCACCTAACTGCTGTGACATCCAGCAGAGTCATCCAACACCTCCTCACCACCTAACAGCTGTGACATCCAGCAGAGCAATCCAACACCTCCTCACCACCTAACTGCTGTGACATCCAGCAGAGCCATCCAACACCTCCTCACCACCTAACTGCTGTGACATCCAGCAGAGTCATCCAAGACCTCCTCACCACCTAACTGCTGTGACACCCAGCAAAGCCATCCAAGACCTCCTCACCACCTTACTGCTGTGACATCCAGCAGAGTCATCCAAGACCTCCTCACCACCTTACTGCTGTGACATCCAGCAGAGTCATCCAACACCTCCTCACCACCTAACTGCTGTGATATCCAGCAGTCATCCAACACCTCCTCACCACCTAACTGCTGTGACATCCAGCAGAGTCATCCAAGACCTCCTCACCACCTATCTGCTGTGACACCCAGCAAAGCCATCCAAGACCTCCTCATCACCTTACTGCTGTGACACCCAGCAAAGTCATCCAACACCTCCTCACCACCTTACTGCTGTGACATCCAGCACAGTCATCCAATACCTCCTCACCACCTAACTGCTGTGACATAGGTTATCAAATACAAGCCGTGGCTGGCTGGCAACTCCATAAGGTCCAAACTTGAAAAATGTGGGAGCATTACTCCGATGGTTTAGCCTGAGCTGGTCCCATTAACTTCAACAGAACCGAGCTACAATAAAATGCCTAAAACATAAGAAGGAGGAGCCTGCAACAATCCTGTGCAACACAGAGAGGAAGTCTGTTGTATAGCGGATAGTCCAGACAATCTGATAGTTTGGCATCCAGCAAATCCCACATTTTTGGGCCATGGCTGCACTACAGAATAGATACGGTGTTCTTCAGAGCAGTAATTAAAACGGATCATCCCCTCTGTATAATGAGTATAATGGTATTCTAAAGATAGCTGGCTAACTACATTTTTACCCTATTTGGTAGATCCTTTTCTAATGGCCAAATCACTTTGCAAATGGTATTTTAATAGAACTGAAAATTAGCCTTCGATTTTAACCCCCCCCAATTTACCGGTACGTTCCTATCAGCCTTGATAATTGCACTGCCATAAGGAGGCTAATTATCCGGGAGGAATGAAATATAGAAAGTTCTAAAAAAGAGCGACATTGAAGAAAATGATGACTATGCTTAAAGGGGACCCTCAACTAAGTTTTGTTCCACTAAACCAACAATCTCTTTATACAGCACTATCTAAATTTATCTATGTCAAAACTGGCCGTCATCAGGCTCATGCCCATCCAGCAGATGGAGAAGATCCCAGTGTGATCAGGCTCATGCCCAGCAGAGCAAGATGGGCATGAGCCTGATCACACTGGTATCTTCTCCATCTTATTTTACGTCCGAAATCTAAAAAGTCCGGTTTTGACATAAATGTGTTTTAGAAAGTCAAACCTCAGATAGAGACAAGTTTCCTTTAGGGAATCATCCCCTAAGTCAGTACTTCTGTATGTAAGACTTTCATGTGGTTCTATCTTAAAAGCCATCATTGTGTCCACAAAAAAATAATCAAGAATGTAAAGCGAAATTAGCGACTGTGAGTAGTCGTATGTGTTCTTGCGTGTTGAGTAAGGAAATTGATGTGATGTGTAAGTAAAAAATCTAAGACTCAAATGCAGATATTTGACTAATGGGCAACTATCACAAGTCTCTAAAATAGATTCCTAGAATAGTTCTCTACAATGGAACTCCTAGGTCTCTATAATAGGTCTCCACAATGGATCACTACTGGTCAATAAAAAAGGTATTTATAAAAGGATTCTGCAACGGATCTCCACCATGGAACTCTACAATGAGTACCTTCTAATAGATCTCTAAAATGGGTCACTAATAAAGGGCGGTGCAATAGATTTCCAGTTCCACATTGGGTCTCTAACATAGATCTTTAGAATAGGTCTCTACAAGGAGTCTTGACAATGAGTCATTGCAAAGGAATTCAATAGCGTAACTACATTGGGTCCTTACAATAGGCCTCTACAATTGATCCCTAAAATAGTTCTCTACAATAGGTCTCTACAATGAGTCATAGATGTCTATAATGGGTCATCACGATGGATCTCTACAGTGGTCATTATGAAACTCTACAATGAGTCACTATCGTGTCTTTATAATGGGTCTCCATAATGCATCTCTACAAGGGGTCACTACTAAAGGGCTCTACAATGGTTCACTACTAAAGGGAGATACAATGGGTCATTAGTAATGACCCATTGTATTTTTCCTTTAGCAGTGACCCATTGTAGAGCCCTTTACTAGTAACCCATTGTATCACCCTTTAGCAATGACTCATAACTAAAGGGTGATACAATGGGTTACTATTAAAGGGTCAATACTAAAGGGTGATACAATGGATCACTACAAAAGGGTCAATACTAAAGGGTGATACAATGGATCACTACTAAAAGGTCAATACTAAAGGGCTCCACAATGGGTTACTAATAATGGGTCACTTCTAAAGGGTCACTAAAGGGTGATACAATTGGTCTCACTACTAAAAGGGTGATAAAATGGGTCACTACTAAAGGATGATACAATTGGTCTCAATGCTAAAAGGGTGATACAATGGGTCACTACTAAAGGGTCAATACAAAAGGGTGATACAATGGGTCACTACTAAAGGATGATACAATGGGTCACTACTAAAGGGTCAATACGAAAGGGTGATACAATGGGTCACTACTAAAGGGTCAATACTAAAGGGGGTGATACAATGGGTCACTACTAAAGGGCTCTACAATGTGTTTCCAGTTCCACAATAGATCTTTAATATAGATCTTTACAAAGAGTCTCTACAATGGATCTTTGCGAGGAATTTTACAATTTGCCTCTACAATTGGTCTCTACAATGGATGTCCACTATGGTTCTCCACGATTGGCGCGTACAAACTCGATCAGCACAATGACCTTATATAGAACCCACTAATAGAGTTAATAGGGTCATCTGGTCAATCATAGTCTTCCTAACCCGTAATTGGGCCGATCTGGGCAGTTAAATGACCTGTGATTGGCTAGATACAAGCCGATGGTCTTCTGTTTCCTGGCGGCCGACGAGCATTCTATGAGAACAGTCATTGATACGATTGTTTGTGCGCAGAGATACCAAGTTATCGGCAGCACATGTCCTCTTTCCACTGAGCGATGTGCCGCTGATAGCGATGATAACAACGATAACACCTGGCCAACGAGCATTTTGCTTGTTCTTTGAGTGATTGCCGGCTAGTGTAGACAGGCTGATGGTCACAGATGAGTGTTCCTAATGCTCGTCCTATAATTATTGGCTCTTCTAAATAGGTCACGAGAAACACAACCAAAGCGGAAACAACAAAAGATGACTTCATAGGTAATTAGCGGGTATGATATCTTTCCAATCCTCTTGGTACACAGATAAGTATATCATTTACATTCTCTGCAAAATGATTTTCAGTTATATTCTTGCACTTCCTGTTGCTTACATGAAATATACCTAAAACAAGTCTGTGCAGCATGGAGAGGCAGTCTTATGTAGAGCACACCCTACAGAATACACTGTGAGCGGCAGCATGGAGGCTTAGTGTATTCCCGGGAGATCTTGGGTCTGTATGTTCTTCACATGGGTTGTAAATTGGCATAGGTGGGTGATAGGTATATCGAAATTCAAGGCCGCCTCACTGGCCAAAAAAGAGTAGCCGAAAATGAAAGCATCCAAAAATCTCAAAGAATATGAGTTGCAGCCCAAATCTCAAGACTGTAATAGAGCTTGAGGGATAAACACAAAAAAAAACACGTAATATATGTCAAAGAAAAAAATATAAAAACATGAAGAAAATCCATAAACCTGACCAAGTGCGAGACAGAATGGAGTCACGTCAATATAACCGGGCGAAAAACGTATAGGGAATTCCATGTAGATCTGTGTCAGAGTTCGCTGGTAATAGGTGACGGGGGAGGGGAAATGAAAGGCTGAAAAAATGCAGAAGCAAGGCGAGGGAATTCTGTGAATGACAAATGATATAGAATAACCTGAGAGGGAATAGATGGGAAGCGTGTGGGTCTGTGACACTGCTCGCTCCTTATTATTATGTGTGGGAGGCTGATGTCTGCTCTATAGATACTGTGCAGATCACCGTGTAATTGGTCCACGCTGATGTAAGCACCGAGCGAGGGATCCGTGTAATATAAACACTGTATGGAGAAAAGTATAGGACAAACGTCTTATTCACGGAATTCTGTGTTCTCTCCCAGAACCCTTGCCCCCCCCCCCCCCAGGTGTATAACATCCACCCCTCGCACCCCCCCAGTGTATAACATAAGCCCCTCTCACTCTCCGGTATATAACATCCGCCCCTCTCACTCTCCGGTATATAACACCCGCCCCTCTCACTCTCCGGTGTATAACATCCGCCCCTCGCACTCCACGGTGTATAACATCCACCCCTCGCACTCTCCGGTGTATAACATCCTCCCCTCGCACCCCCCCAGTCTATAACATCCTCCCCTTACACTCTCTGTTATATAACATCCGCCCCTTGCTCCCCCCAGTGTATAACATCCGCCACTCGCACTCTCCAAGGTGTAACATCCGCCCCTCGCACCCCCCAGTCTATAACATCTGCCCCTTACACTCTCTGTTATATAACATCCACCCCTTGCTCCCCCCCAGTGTATAACATCCGCCCCTCGCACTCTCCGGTGTATAACATCCGCCCCTCGCACCCCCCAGTCTATAACATCTGCCCCTTACACTCTCTGTTATATAACATCCGCCCCTCGCACCCCTCCGGTGTATAACATCCGCCCCTCGCACCCCTCCGGTGTATAACATCCGTCCCTCGCACCCCCCCGGTCTATAACATCTGCCCCTTACACACTCTGTTATATAACATCCACCCCTTGCTCCCCCCCAGTGTATAACATCCGCCCCTCGCACTCTCCGGTGTATAACATCCGCCCCTCGCACTCTCCGGTGTATAACATCCGCCCCTCGCACTCTCCGGTGTATAACATCCGCCCCTCGCACTCTCCGGTGTATAACATCCGCCCCTCGCACTCTCCGGTGTATAACATCCGCCCCTCGCACTCTCCGGTGTATAACATCCGCCCCTCGCACTCTCCGGTGTATAACATCCGCCCCTCGCACTCTCCGGTGTATAACATCCGCCCCTCGCACTCTCCGGTGTATAACATCCGCCCCTCGCACTCTCCGGTGTATAACATCCGCCCCTCGCACTCTCCGGTGTATAACATCCGCCCCTCGCACTCTCCGGTGTATAACATCCGCCCCTCGCACTCTCCGGTGTATAACATCCGCCCCTCGCACTCTCCGGTGTATAACATCCGCCCCTCGCACTCTCCGGTGTATAACATCCGCCCCTCGCACTCTCCGGTGTATAACATCCGCCCCTCGCACTCTCCGGTGTATAACATCCGCCCCTCGCACTCTCCGGTGTATAACATCCGCCCCTCGCACTCTCCGGTGTATAACATCCGCCCCTCGCACTCTCCGGTGTATAACATCCGCCCCTCGCACTCTCCGGTATATAACATCCGCCCCTCGCACTCTCCGGTGTATAACATCCGCCCCTCGCACTCTCCGGTGTATAACATCCGCCCCTCGCACTCTCCGGTGTATAACATCCGCCCCTCGCACTCTCCGGTGTATAACATCCGCCCCTCGCACTCTCCGGTGTATAACATCCGCCCCTCGCACTCTCCGGTGTATAACATCCGCCCCTCGCACTCTCCGGTGTATAACATCCGCCCCTCGCACTCTCCGGTGTATAACATCCGCCCCTCGCACTCTCCGGTGTATAACATCCGCCCCTCGCACTCTCCGGTGTATAACATCCGCCCCTCGCACTCTCCGGTGTATAACATCCGCCCCTCGCACTCTCCGGTGTATAACATCCGCCCCTCGCACTCTCCGGTGTATAACACCCGCCCCTCGCACTCTCCGGTGTATAACATCCGCCCCTCGCACCCCCCCAGTCTATAACATCCGCCCCTCGCACTCTCTGGTGTATAACATCCGCCCCTCGCACTCTCTGGTGTATAACATCCGCCCCTCGCACTCTCTGGTGTATAACATCCGCCCCTCGCACTCTCTGGTGTATAACATCCGCCCCTCGCACTCTCTGGTGTATAACATCCGCCCCTCGCACTCTCTGGTGTATAACATCCGCCCCTCGCACTCTCTGGTGTATAACATCCGCCCCTCGCACTCTCTGGTGTATAACATCCGCCCCTCGCACTCTCTGGTGTATAACATCCGCCCCTCGCACTCTCTGGTGTATAACATCCGCCCCTCGCACTCTCCGGTGTATAACATCCGCCCCTCGCACTCTCCGGTGTATAACATCCGCCCCTCGCACTCTCCGGTGTATAACATCCGCCCCTCGCACTCTCCGGTGTATAACATCCGCCCCTCGCACTCTCCGGTGTATAACATCCGCCCCTCGCACTCTCCGGTATATAACACCCGCCCCTCGCACTCTCCGGTGTATAACATCCGCCCCTCGCACCCCCCCAGTCTATAACATCTGCCCCTTACACTCTCTGGTGTATAACATCCGCCCCTCGCACTCTCTGGTGTATAACATCCGCCCCTCGCACTCTCTGGTGTATAACATCCGCCCCTCGCACTCTCTGGTGTATAACATCCGCCCCTCGCACTCTCTGGTGTATAACATCCGCCCCTCGCACTCTCTGGTGTATAACATCCGCCCCTCGCACTCTCTGGTGTATAACATCCGCCCCTCGCACTCTCTGGTGTATAACATCCGCCCCTCGCACTCTCTGGTGTATAACATCCGCCCCTCGCACTCTCTGGTGTATAACATCCGCCCCTCGCACTCTCTGGTGTATAACATCCGCCCCTCGCACTCTCTGGTGTATAACATCCGCCCCTCGCACTCTCTGGTGTATAACATCCGCCCCTCGCACTCTCTGGTGTATAACATCCGCCCCTCGCACTCTCCGGTGTATAACATCCGGCCCTCGCACCCTCCGGTGTATAACATCCGGCCCTCGCACCCTCCAGTGTATAACATCCGCCCCTCTCACTCTCTGGTGTATAACATCTGCCTCTCGCACCCTCCAGTGTATAACATCCTCCCCTCTCACTCTCTGGTGTATAACATCCACCTCTCGCACCCTCTAGTGTATAACATTCACCCCTCGCACTCTCCAGTGTATAACATCAGCCCCTCGCATCCCCCAGTGTATAACATCCTCCCCTCTCACTCTCTGGTGTATAACATCCACCTCTCGCACCCTCTAGTGTATAACATTCACCCTTCGCACTCTCCAGTGTATAACTGTAATGCAGGTGCCGGAATGCAACGCACAGAGACACAAGGCGAGAACAGTCAGAGATGTTTGTAAACAGTTTTATACAACAGGTATACTGAAACAAGGGATTAGCAACAAGGGTAGTGAACAGTGGTTTGAAATATCAGAAAAATACGAAATTTCTCAAATAAGGCGCAGTCTCTTAAAATAAGGCGCAGTCTCTTAAAGTAAGGTGATGCCCTCAAGCATGAGAGACACCACACAAGTTCTTTAACCGTGAATTTGGCCCTAGCGGGGGTCACCGGTTATTCCCGCTAGGCCGTGAGTCTCTTTCCGGATAAATTCAATTAAATCACGTTGTGCTACTTTAGCCCCAACCGTCCCCCTCCCAACCTGAGTACTTAAACCCAATTGTCCCCGGTACCGTGGGTGACCAGTGGAAGTGACGGCCCTGCTCACGTATGCAGCTCCTCTCTGCTTGGCCGTTGGAGGCAGTCTCTCGAGCCTTGGATAGGGGAGTCCAGGCCTCGTCTGTCGGCGGCCGACGTCGGGTTCCGCGAACTCACTCAGCACCGCGATCAGGTTCCTAGTATCCTCAGCAGGCACAGCACTCGGGTCACAACTGTGAGGGATTCGGAGCTCTTTTACTGGTGCCCGACTGGAGCACCTCTCAGGCCTCTGGATTTGGCCTGTCACGCGGGGTTTCTCAGGACGCAGGGAGCACGTCTGCTCCTCTCTGCTGCTTGGTGCCAAAGACCCCTCAGGTTTGGCGCGCTGGCCTCTTATCTCTCTGAACTCCTTCCTGGAGGTCACCTGATCGGGTCCAGCGTCTGAATCTGCTCTCCCTGCAACTTCCCTTGTATATTTTGGTTCCGCTTGACTGTCTCTGGCCAGTAGATGGCAGTCTCGCTCCATCCTTGAAACGTCATGTTGAAGTTCTTTTACAAGCTTTCTTGCTCGTTCTACATTCCTCCCTCCTTGTTGCTCGCCAGTCCTCGGGCGAGTGGACTCCTCGCAGCATTGATGTCTCCTTCCAGGCAGTGCAAGCTCAGACAGGAGTTGGGCACACTCCTGCGTTTTCTTTTGGATTCGAGACCAGATAAACTCTTCCTGAGCATACCAGTTAGGAGGAATTCCAGCATTAGCCCGCTCAGTTCTGCGGGGCTCTTCTTGCGGAGGAGACTCCGGGAAATCCGAGGAATCAACTACTGGGGATTGCAAATCATTTCCTGACTCATTCTGACTTCCACTCGGGAGTGGCACCAACGGTTCTGATGGGCCCAACTGCATTGTGGCCCACCCTTCTTCATCCCCCAAGGTTCCTGTATGTGGCACTTCAGCTAACACGTCTGAGGGCCCAGCCCCGTTACAGACTTCTGCTTCAGAGGAGCAAGGTCGCAACATATTACGGTGCAACACCCTGGATGTCGCGGCGTCATCCCCTTCGGGTCTAACCTCATAGACGGGGTTGTCTGGGTGGACCTTCTTCACCACCCGATATGGTATTGCCTCCCAAAGATGGTCCAGCTTACTCCCAAATCGTTTAGCCTTCACCAGCACTCGGTCTCCTGGCTGAAGCGATCCACCTGTGGTCGGGGGCCGAACTGCATGCTCTACTTCCTGAAACTTCTGAGCAACCAGTCTTCTCACGGTATGGAGTCGACGCTCGTGTTCTCGAATCCAGGTACTTCGGCTACTGCCCGGACCGGGGTCCTCTGAGTCTAGCTCCAGCTTGGTGATTTCTCGGCCACTTCTTCCAAACAGCAACATGTAGGGGGTGTAGCCGGTGGTTGCATGAACTCGATTATTATACACCCACACCAGCTCGGACACGAATTCGGGCCACTTCATCTTTTTGTCCGCTTCCAGTGTTCGCAACATTTGCAACAGGGTTCGGTTAAAGCGCTCGCATGCACCGTTCCCTTGCGGGTGGTAGGGCGTTGTCCGGGAACGGTCGATCCCATAAATGCGGTATAGCTCATCCATCACTCGTCCTTGGAAGCAGGCCCCCTGGTCAGAATATATTCGCTTCGGGCACCCATAAATCCGGATGAAATCTTGACAGATGGCCTTGGCTGCGGCTTCTGCAGTCTGATCTTTAGTGGGTGTCACTACTGCAAACTTGGTGAAGTGATCAGTCATGACTAAACAGTGTCCATAACCGTTGTATGAAGTTCCTACCATCAAGTAGTCAATCATCAAGACTTCCAAGGGGGCAGAAGTTCGGATGGTCTGAATGGGAGCTCTTTGCTCCGGGGGCTTGTTCAACTCACACTGGCGACATGTTCGGCAGACCCCCTCGACTTCTTGTCGCAGTTGAGGCCAATACACCAGCCGTTGCAACCACTGGAAGGTCTTTTCTACTCCGAAGTGAGCACCTCTTCTATGAGCTTCTTGGGCTAGCTGTGTTACTAGCGCTCCTGGAACTACCACTTGCCAGGTAACATCAAACTCTCGAGGCAGCTGGATTCTTCGGCATAGCAAGCCGTCCTTCAGGAGGAGCCTCTCCCACTGGCCTAGGATTTGTAGGGTAGTTGGAAGTGAAGCGGCTCTGGTTTCCTGGTCGGGTCTCTGATTAAGGGCAACCCATTCTCTCAACTTTGCTAGCTCCGGGTCGGATTGCTGCAGATGTATCCATTCGTCTCTTGAAAAGCCCAGAATCTGAGTGGGCCTCGGCTCCTCTCTGGTCTCTTGGGCGTCGACCACAGCAGCGGCGAACTGGCTGAAATCCGGGATCTCGTCGCCTTTGAGCTCCTCATCTCTGTCCTTCTTCGGCCCCATCTGAGTGACCAGGGACAGGGCATCTGCATGTGTGTTCAGCGCCTTGGACCGATGGGCGATTTTATACTGGAATTTGGACATCCTTGCGACCCACCGCTGTTCTAACGCGCCCAGTTTGGCGTTCTCCAAGTGGGCCAAAGGATTGTTATCTGTCCGCACTTGCACTTCTGACCCTGACAGGTACTCAGCAAATTTCTCGGTCATGGCCCACACCAGTACCAGTAGCTCCAGCTTAAACGAACTGTAGTTGTCCGGATTCTTCTCCGTATCTCGGAGTGACCTGCTGGCATACGCGATCACTCGCTCTTTCCCTCCTTGTACTTGAGCCAGCACTGCTCCCAGCCCATGCAAGCTTCCATCAGTGTACAACATGAAAGGCTGCGAAAAATCAGCGTAGGCCAGAATCGGGGCATCTGTTAGCACCATTTTCAATGCTCGGAATGCCTCTTCTTGTCGTGGGCCCCACTGAATGGGCTGCCGCTTGGCTCCCCCGGCTGTTCCTCTCAGCAATTCATTGAGCGGGATAGCAATCTTAGCGAAGTCTTTAATAAATCTGCGGTAGTATCCAGCAAGCCCCAGGAACGCCCTCAGTTCCCTTAGATTGGCGGGCGTGGGCCACTTCTGCACAGCAGCTACTTTCTCCGCAGTGGGGTGCACCCCTGCACTGGACACAGTGTGCCCCAGATATTCAATTTCTCGTTTGAAGAGACGACACTTACGAGGCTTAATTTTCAGGCCGTGCCTTTGTAGCCGTTCTAACACTTGTTCCAATTGGCGGAGATGATCCTCAAACGTTGCGGAATAGATAATTATATCGTCCAGATATATTAAAGTGGCTTCAAAGTTGAGGTCCCCCAAGCATCTCTCCATCAGCCGTTGGAAGGTTCCTGGTGCATTTGTTAGTCCGAACGGCATTCGATTGAACTCAAACAGGCCCATAGGGAGAACAAAAGCTGTCTTCGGACGATCCTTCTCAGCTACTGGGACCTGCCAATAGCCACTGGCCAGGTCAAGGGAGGAGAAGAATTTGGCGCTTCCTAGTGCAGATAGAGACTCTTCGATTCGGGGGAGTGGATAGGAGTCCCGTACTGTACAGGCATTCAGCTTTCGATAGTCTACGCAGAATCTCAGGGTACCGTCCTTCTTTCGGACCACCACGATCGGAGCCGCCCAGGGACTCTGGCTTTCACGGATCACACCATTCCGCAACATGTGGGCCAACACCTCTTTCACCTCCTGGTACATTTGAGGCGGGATCTGCCGATATCTCTCTCGGATGGGAGCAGTATTTCCGGTGGGTATTTCGTGCTGAATGTCCCGAGTGCACCCGAAATCATCTTCATGCTGTGCAAACACTCCCTGATATCGCTGTAGAAGTTGTTCGATCTGCCTTACTTGTCCAGCAGAAAACTCAGTCAGGTTAGCTTCCATTTCTTCCAGGAGGTGGCGTCCAGCCAACGGTTCTCTTCCATGTTCCTGGCTATTGAGGGACACCTCTAGGGTCCATGGTTTTCCTTCCACAGGTGCCAGCCCTATAGCGTCAGCTCTAGTAAGGGCCTCTGGCATTACGCACACTTGCGCCACCTCTTGTCGGGGCAACAACTGTAAACTGGTGCCACTTAAATTGACGCAGCGCACGGGTACTCGACCGTGCCGCACGGTGGCCAGAGTTCGAGCAATCAGGAGTCCAGAGGGCGCTTCTTCTCCCTCCATTGGTTCAACTTGAATGTCCACGCCCTCTAAGGACACATGTGCCAGCACCGGCAAAGTGAGTACAGTCTGTCCCACCGGCAGTGTCATTGTGGCTTCGGGCGGTATCGATACCTTACCAAGGTACTGGGAGGTAGTGGGCAACTTTTGAATCTGACTGACCCGCACGAGGTGCTGGAACACTCTCTTGTTAGCTGGGTCTCGAGTGGCGCGGGTCCAGTTGTTTTTGCTACAGCCCTCAGCCAGGAACTGTCCGACTTCTTTCAGCACATTCATGCCCAAGGTTACAATGGGCCCATCGCCTCCGGGCCCGGTGGTCAGTACGATCCCTTTTCGACTGAGGTCCTTTCCACATGCCCGCATGGACATCCATACTACTCCCGCTACTGGGATAGGTAGTTGATTAGCCGCCACCAGTTTGACAGTGGGTTCCCGGCAGGAACGAGCGACTTCAGGAAAGTGACTTTGGAAGTACGTCTCAGGCATAGTGGTCACTTGAGACCCGGTGTCCATCAAACAGCGGATCCGCTGCCCATTGGATTCAGCCCAGATAATGGGCCTCTCGGAGACAATGTCTTCAGAGCTCCCTCTTCTACTCTCTGAAGCTCGAGACCCCACGGTATGCTCCACAACCGTGGGGCATTTTAGTTTAACGGCTGTCCCCTCCTCCTTTCTCGGTTAGGACAGTCTTTGGAGATATGCCCCCTACCTCCGCAGGTCCAGCACTCCGGTCCTCGTTCTGCCGATAGGTCGGGTACATGTCGTGCTGGGGCCGGATAGGAGCGTCTTTCTCGTTCTGGTCTCCGTCCGCGTTGAGCAGTACGGTCCGTCAGCAAGGGAGCAGTAGGAGTCTTCCTAATAGAATTCAGCTCACCCCGAATGTCTCGAATTTCCTGACGTATTTCCCGTACCCAATCAGGCTCTTGGTTGGTGAATCCAGGAGCAATTGCCTCATGACTTCTAACTGTGGCTTTGAGAACAGGAACTTCTCTCTCCAGGACTCTAGCTTCAGCCCCTACCTCCAGGAAGCCCATATCAGGGCTCAATCGCAGCCGCTCCTTCAGGATCTGCCTCAGGGAAGGGTCTTTCAAGCCAGCAATCAGTTGGTCACGCAACACCTCATCCAATGGTCCCAGTCCTCGGTTCCCATCTCGAGTTTTCTTAGTGATATGGGCCGTCACTTCCTGTAATGCATTAACATACTGATTTACTGTCTCATTTTCCCCTTGGACCCGCTGAAACAACCGTAAGCGCAAGTGTCCCAAATCTGTAGTGTCACCGTGCATGTCCTCTAGAATTTTTATCACTTTATCCACGGTGTCACGGTCCCCAGGTGGGGGGTACATCACAGTCTGTCAGCCTCTCCATCAAGGGTTAGGAGGGCCAGCTCCGCCTGGGCTAGAGGGTCAAGGGGATACATACAGTGCCTACAAGTAGTATTCAACCCCCTGCAGATTTAGCTGGTTGACACATGCGGAATTAACTTGGCATTGTGACATTTGTACTGTAGATCAGCCTGGAAGTGGGAAATGCACTGCAGCAAATTTTGTTTTTGTTTTTGTTTTTTTAAAAACGTTAAAAGTTAATTCAGAGTGTCATTTATTATTCAACCCCTCAAACCACAAGAATTCTGTTTGGTCCCCCTAAAGTATTAAGAAGTAGTTCAGGCACCAAGAATAATGAGCTTCACATGTGTGGATTAAAGATCTCTTTTGCCAGCCTTTTCTGACTATTTAAGACCCTCCCCAAACTTGTGAACAGCACTCAGACATGGTCAACATGGGAAAGACAAAGGAGCATTCCAAGGCCATCAGAGACAAGATCGTGGAGGGTCACAAGGCTGGCAAGGGGTACAAAACCCTTTCCAAGGAGTTGAGCCTACCTGTCTCCATTGTTGGGAGCATCATCCGTAAGTGGAAGGCTTATGGAACTACTGTTAGCCTTCCACGGCCTGGACAGCCTTTGAAAGTGTCCTCCCGTGCCGAGGCCAGGCTTGTCCGAAGAGTCAAGGCTAACCCAAGGACAACAAGGAAGGAGCTCCGGGAAGATCTCATGCAAGTGGGGACATTGGTTTCAGTCAATACCATAAGTAACGTACTCCACCGCAATGGTCTCCGTTCCAGACGAGCCTGTATGGTACCTTTACTTTCAAAGCGTCATGTCAAGGCTCGTCTACAGTTTGCTCATGATCACTTGGAGGACTCTGAGACAGACTGGTTCAAGGTTCTATGGTCTGATGAGACCAAGATCGAGATCTTTGGTGCCAACCACACACGTGACGTTTGGAGACTGGATGGCACTGCATACGACCCCAAGAATACCATCCCTACAGTCAAGCATGGTGGTGGCAGCATCATGCTGTGGGGCTGTTTCTCAGCCAAGGGGCCTGGCCATCTGGTCCGCATCCATGGGAAGATGGATAGCACGGCCTACCTGGAGATTTTGGCCAAGAACCTCCGCTCCTCCATCAAGGATCTTAAGATGGGTCGTAATTTCATCTTCCAACAAGACAACGACCCAAAGCACACAGCCAAGAAAACCAAGGCCTGGTTCAAGAGGGAAAAAGTCAAGGTGTTGGAGTGGCCTAGTCAGTCTCCTGACCTTAACCCAATTGAAAACTTGTGGAAGGAGCTCAAGAATAAAGTCCACATGAGACACCCAAAGAACCTAGATAACTTGGAGAAGATCTGCATGGAGGAGTGGGCCAAGATAACTCCACAGACCTGTGCCGGCCTGATCAGGTCTTATAAAAGACGATTATTAGCTGTAATTGCAAACAAGGGTTATTCCACAAAATATTAAACATAGGGGTTGTATAATAATTGACCCACACTTTTATGTTTAAAATTTAATAAAATTCAACTGAGCAACATAACTTTTTGGTTTGTAAGATTTATGCTTCTGTTCATAAAACCTACTCTCGTTTGCAGTTTGAAGGCTCTAACTTATTTGCATCTTATCAAACCAGCTAAATCTGCAGGGGGTTGAATACTACTTGTAGGCACTGTACGTAGCATACTTCTCAGTTTTTCTGCCCAGTCCCAAAGTGACATGCCATCCCCTGTAAACTTGGGAAGATGGCTGAGCATAGCCCCCAGGGGTATATGGCTCCAGCCGGACCCAGCCACAGACTGATCCACCATCTCTGCGTCTGAATGTTGCATCCAGCCGACTACGCCAAATGTAATGCAGGTGCCGGGATGCAACGCACAGAGACACAAGGCGAGAACAGTCAGAGATGATTGTAAACAGTTTTATACAACAGGTATACTGAAACAAGGGATTAGCAACAAGGGTAATGAACAGTGGTTTGAAATATCAGAAAAATACGAAATTTCTCAAAGTAAGGCGCAGTATCTTAAAATAAGGCGCGGTCTCTTAAAATAAGGCGCAGTCTCTTAAAGTAAGCTGATGCCTTCAAGCATGAGAGACACCACACAAGTTCTTTAACCGTGAATTTGGCCCTAGCGGGGGTCACCGGTTATTCCCGCTAGGCCGTGAGTCTCTTTCCGGATAAATTCAATTAAATCACGTTGTGCTACTTTAGCCCCAACCGTTCCCCTCCCAACCTGAGTACTTAGACCCAATTGTCCCTGGTACCGTGGGTGAGCAGTGGAAGTGACGGCCCTGCTCACGTATGCAGCTCCTCTCTGCTTGGCCGTTGGAGGCAGTCTCTCGAGCCTTGGATAGGGGGGTCCAGGCCTCGTCTGTCGGCGGCCGACGTCGGGTTCCGCGAACTCACTCAGCACCTCAATCAGGTTCCTGGTATCCTCAGCAGGCACAGCACTCGGGTCACAACTGTGAGGGATCCGGAGCTCTTTTACCGGTGCCCGGCTGGAGCACCTCTCAGGCCTCTGGATTTGGCCTGTCATACGGGGTTTCTCAGGACGCAGGGAGCACGTCTGCTCCTCTCTGCTGCTTGGCGCCAAAGACCCCTCAGGTTTGGCGCGCTGGCCTCTTATCTCTCTGAACTCCTTCCTGGAAGTCACCTGATCGGGTCCAGGGTCTGAATCTGCCCTCCCTGCAACTTCTCTTGTATATTTTGGTTCCGCTTGACTGTCTCTGGCCAGTAGATGGCAGTCTCGCTCCATCCTTGAAACGTCATGTTGAAGTTCTTTTACAAGCTTTCTTGCTCGTTCTACATAACATCCTCCCCTCTCACTCTCTGGTGTATAACATCCACCTCTCGTACCCTCTAGTGTATAACATTCACCCCTCGCACTCTCCAGTGTATAACATCGGCCCCTCGCACTCTCCAGTGAGTATCATCAATGGAGGTCAGTGAGTTCAGGAATCTTTTAGCAAGGAGTCTGTGTCGTGGCGTAAAGAAGAGGAATATGACTGTACCCCTTGAAGATCTGCAGTGATTGATCTAATGTTAAAATTTGTCATACCTGTATTGCCGATCTCTATATTGATGCATTTACTGCAGCCGGTCAGGGAAGAGTTACAGATGACCAGTCCATGTAGTTTGGAGGACTTTTAGGAGCGAATAAAAGGGGGGATACTTCTAGGTTAGTTAGTTACTGCAGTGAAAAGCTGAGAAGCAAGGAACAAGAATACAAATTGGGCGTATGCGTTAGGAAGGATGAGAATAGCATGCAGATATGTGGCTGAGGATCTGGAGAACCTGGGACCAGGACGGGGGTCTTGGAAAGAATAGAAAGGAGCAACTTTAGTAGTACTGAGCCAGAAGCTCCAGAAAAGTCGTCGTGGCTTAGTGGGGACCCTGAGACAGCACAGTGACTGGGACAGAGGCTATGTGTAAGCTGGACTTGAAATTTAGTGGAAGGAGTTTAGATAGCCAAGCTGGGGTGCTTCTGTGATGTGCTGCACGCAGAAGGAAAGGACAGTACAAACAGGAAAGATGGAGGACCAGCAACAATTAATGAACGTATCTGCTGGATACAGTAAAAGTTATGTGTCGCTACATGAAACCATTACATTATGTTTCTGTCTCTATTGGAAACAGAAGATGTAATGAACAAGTCATGTACCTGCAATTCTCTGTAAAATAGTTCTATCAAGATCATTCAGAGAATCCAGTTTATTTTTATATTATGGACTGAATCCTTCCTTGTCTACACTGTGAGTCTGGGGTTCCTGTGTCCACAAGTAATGTGCAGCCATAGAGGGAAACATCTCCAGAGATTAACATCACACACACTCTGAGGAACATGTTTCACTGGTGTCTAGGGTCACAGTAAGAAACCTTGGCCCATGCAACCCTTAGGCTCAAGGGTGCACAGGGGCC
This sequence comes from Phyllobates terribilis, assembly GCF_046119375.1. Lineage (NCBI taxonomy): Eukaryota > Metazoa > Chordata > Amphibia > Anura > Dendrobatidae > Phyllobates > Phyllobates terribilis. The sequence goes on from NW_027362762.1 coordinate 946,145,690, forward strand.
CAAGAGGTAAGGTGAGGGGCCCATGAGGTGAGGGGCCCCACTTCCACCTCTAAAGCAGGTGAAATTGTACATTATGATGGACTATTGGACTGCAAAGAGCCCATGTATTGTTCTTGCACAGGGGCCCTCTTCTGTCTGTGACTGCCAGTGCTTAGGCCATGTTCACATGTTGCGTTTTTGTTGTGTGTTTTTGCACCATTTTTTTTTTTCAAATTAAAAGCTGCTTTTTATCATCATCAGATATCATATATCTCATACAAACGCTTGTTTTTCTTTCCTGACTGAATTTGAGCGCTGCAGCGTTTTTTAAATCTGCAGAATGTCAATTCTTTCAGTGTTTTTGCTGCATTTTTGCTGCATTTCTTGGTATTTTGCCTTTTTTTTTCAAACGAAATATAATTTTATACATATATTTTTATACATTTTTAGGTGGAACTGTATATATACTGTATCTATAGCTGCAAAGAAAGAAATTTATACAAATAATATAAAAAACCCATGTCAGGTAGAGGAATAAAAGGGGGGTCAATCAAGTAGTGGTCAAAGACCTGCATTCGATTGGCGACCTTCAACTCCAAATTTTCCCCCGTCACTGAAAGGAAGTCATTATCTGCACAACACATTCTCTTTATAATAGAAAAAAAAATGAAAGAAAAATGACAAAAATTCTTTTCATCCGCCAACACAACACCCGACCCATTCATTCAGCTCACAAAACAATTCTAAGAAAATTCACCTTTTTCTGAATTAAACAAGTCCTTCAGGCATTCAGCAAGCGAACAGGAATGAGTCAGAAAGTATTAGCTGAAAATGTCATATATTTATGCGCCGCTTCCATCCTAAAGAAAAAAAAAAAATCTCTATATAAAAAGAACCAGCTGACCTATATTTGTGATGTCACTTTAAGCCATGAGTGGGAGCCAATAAGACGACACATGTCATGAAGAATAAGGCAGAACATGGTTTACGTCGCGCGTACAACAATGTGTATGCACGCCGCATCCAGGCTAGCATTTCCCACACTTCTTGTCAATGAAAACAAAAAGTAACATAAACATAAAAAAGATCAAAATGTCAAAAACTTACTAAAAACCTATAAAACACATAAAAAAAATATTGGAATGCGGATTAGAGAAATTCTGCTGATCTGCAGGTGAATGTAACATGGAGGAATTCATCAAAAAATAATTGAAATATTTTTGCATTAAAAAAATACTTTAAAAATTAAAATGTATTAATATAAAGTACTGTGTATAATAATACCATTTACCAAAATAAAATAAATAAGTCCATAAAGGAATATGCTCCATTAGGTCACATTCTGACTTTTTAAAATTTTGGAACAACGTAGACTTACGCATGTGTGTACAGAAAAAAAAAAGAAAATTGGCAGCGTACCGAATTTTCAGTGTAGAGTTCCTACTTTTCATTTTACGCTATCTTAGAAGTGAATGGATAGAGCGCTGCACATTTCCACTTCTTCATTCATTTTGCATGTGGATGTAGTGACCACCTGTTTAGGCGAGATGGAGGTTAGGGGACTCTCATTGTCATCAAAAGTGTAGGTCACTGAGGTAGTGCCGGCACAGTGCGGGTCACTGAGGTAGTGCCGGCACAGTGCGGGTCACTGAGGTAGTGCCGGCACAGTGCGGGTCACTGAGGTAGTGCCGGCACAGTGCGGGTCACTGAGGTAGTGCCGGCACAGTGCGGGTCACTGAGGTAGTGCCGGCACAGTGCGGGTCACTGAGGTAGTGCCGGCACAGTGCGGGTCACTGAGGTAGTGCCGGCACAGTGCGGGTCACTGAGGTAGTGCCGGCACAGTGCGGGTCACTGAGGTAGTGCCGGCACAGTGCGGGTCACTGAGGTAGTGCCGGCACAGTGCGGGTCACTGAGGTAGTGCCGGCACAGTGCGGGTGTCACGGGTGTGTCAGAAGTGACAGACAGTCGCCCTGCAGTTGGTTGCAGGAGATCTGTACGTTTGGCATTACAGACATCTTCTTAGAGGCTGTCTCTCTAGGACCCAGTGGCTACCTTCCTCTGGCTAATTGACACCCTGGCCTGTGTGTATAAATACCTGCTGTTTGCTAGAGGGAGGTGCCAGCACTACTCAAATTACCCTTTATGAAGGTTCGGAGCAAGTGCATTACTTCATCCTCTCTGGATCTATGAGGACGGGTGTTCAGCTCTCTGAAGTCGACTAAAAGCTAAGCTATTTTCCCTTGTTTGTTCTCCCTTGTTTAGTGATCAGTGGAGATCGACTAGCGCTCATCCCCCTCCCATCCCTAGCCAGGGCCAAACGCCAGGGAAAGACAGGGCGAGGTTCGCGTGCGGCGATTTGTGAAGAGCCAATATTGGGAAGTTAGTGGAGACAGGATGATACTAGATCAGCCTAGGAGGTCTCCACTCCCCCCTTTCCCTAGAGTCTGGGCTCCCTTTCCCTCTTCCCTTTGTGTTGCACTAAGTCTTTTCCAGAACTTGCGTGACTGCGGGTCATTGAGGTAGTGCCGGCACCTATAAGACATTAATGGCACAATGTGGATATGTCCATGTCAACTCTTCCTAAATGACCAGGAGGGTTCCACAAAAAAAGTGAGTTCTCCAAGATTCCCATAAGGGTTGCCAAATATCCTGGAGGCCTTTACCTCCAGAAACTTCCCAGAAAGTAGCTCTTCCAGAAGGTTTCCTGTCCGTAAAGTTGGGATGTTCTGCTTGATATTGGAGCCGTGGAAGTCCAAAGTAAGTGAGATATGAAGGTGTTGTAACCTGAAAAGGGGCATGTAACTATGGGTGCAACTGTAATGAGTGTAGGCATAGCTCCTAACCATCCCGGATCCAGCGGGACTGTACCAATATGAGGGCTCAGTCCCACTGTCCCGGCACGTCAGAGCTTTGTCCCAACGTCTAATACCTCACCCTGACGTCGTCGTAGCTTCTCCTCCTCAGGGGTAAGGCCACATCTCTCTGCACTAACAAACTAAATTATAACATTCACTTCTTTGCTTGTGATCTCGTCTCCCCAGGACTTGAACCAACAATCTCATGTTTGCAGGCAGCAGCTCTAACTAGGAGCCAAAGCTCATAATGATGTAGAAGCATTGACGAAAGATGGCAAAAATATCTATCAATATCTGAAATATGAATATCCCTTTAAGTCGTCTTTATGTGTAACGATGACATAAATTCCGCTTAGTACTTTCTTAGTCATATTAGATTTTGGGAAAGTGGGCCAAAAACCAACATGGCCGCCATTACAGCTCTCTCAGTGGTAGGCAATCTCAAATGCCTCTCTGTCCTTTTTTTTCTTCACGATATTCCTTTCAAAAGAGGCCATAAAGGTGATAAGTGAACAGGCCAATGAAATGGGCGTTACTTGGTAAGTGGGTGTTCCTATTCGAAACAAGGGCGCACGTCCCCAAATAATGTCCCAAAATATTAGTACTGTATATATGTTATATCAAAACGGTCTCGATTTTCAGCAATATTTTTTTTAAAGAGTGATGTATCATGGCATTACAAGGCAGATTTGCCAATCAGAAGTCTGGTGAAGCTAGGCCCAGCCAATATGGACGACATTATTTCGTCGAAGGAGTTTCAAATATTTTGGAAAATTTATGGGAAAAAAAAAAAAGTGAAGCAGTTGCCCATAGCAACCAATGAAGTTGCTGCTTTCATTTTCTAAAAACGCTGAAAACTAAGAGCTGGAATTTGATTGGTTGCTATTGACAACTGGTTAAATCTATGTCACTTTAAACAGATTTATGTTATTTTACTACAATTTCAGAGAAAAATTAGGCAGGGTAGGTGGCAGATTTGCAAGGAAGAGTGTAGCAGTAATCTACAGCAACCAATCAAATTGCTGCTTTTTATTTTTCAAAGGATGTCTTAAAAATAAAAGCCGGAATCTGATTGGTTGCTAGGAACCCATAGCAACTAGTCAAATTGCTGCTTTCAATTTCAAAGGAAGTCTGAAAACTAAAAGCCGGAATCTGATTGGTTGCTATGGGTTCCGAGCAACCAATCAAATTGCTGCATTCATTTTTTCACAAGATGTCTGAAAAATAAAAGCTAGAATCTGATTGGTTGCTATGATCAAATGATAAATTTGTCACTTTATGGCAACTTGTTGCTCGCTTTACAACAATATGGGAAGGAAGAAAACAATTCTATTATTTAATAACCGTATCGTGGTGATCACCTCGTTTTTATCATTTTACTGTATGCACATGGTGGTATACTTCACGAGTCAAAAAAAATAAAAAGTGTTTCGTTCCCCTTTAAAAGTCTTCCGGTGACCATGTAGCGGGATATTGGCCACGTTTTACGTATCACCTACAGTTTTTTGGCCGTCGGTGGGTCGTTAGTAGCCTTTTTCTCCCAGAGATATCATAACGGTATTTATTATATCAGTAATTTATGTGAGACTTCCAAGCAATCACTTCCTGACCTAGAGGCGAGGTTTAAGCAAGATATACACTTCTCCGTGCGGAGATTGTGGAGCGTGCTGTGCGTCCACATGACCTCCTTAGCACGCCGCGCTCTCTCGGGCCCGCGAGGCAAAGCTTTCCAATTCACTTAGAATTACTTTGCAGTATCTGATTTAATGGTGTCGCCTCCAGAATACAGGATTCCTCGCAGCCTATTTACAAACAAGCGGGGACTGTGTGTAGTGTGTGACACAGGCCTGTACCCAGCGCCTGGAGCCGAGCAACCCCCGATTAGGAGCAGGCCTCCGCCATGCCCCCCACCGCCGCAATCCACCTGGGACGGACAATTTACACGCAGGATCCCTGGATATTGATGGAGGCATTTACAATGAAATAAATCAATTCTTGATTATTTACTTTTTATTTTAACGTGTTTGTGCGTATATAGAGGTGTTATCAGTCATTGAACAGGAGGAGGAGGAGGTGAGCTGTGACATCACCTATTGTGAATGGTGAATCCAGTGTTAGCTACTGTATATAGAGGTGTTATCAGTCATTGTACAGGAGGAGGAGGTGAGCTGTGACATCACCTATTGTGAATGGTGGATCCTGTGTTATCTACTGTATATAGAGGTATTATCAGTCATAGTACAGGAGGAGGAGGTGAGCTGTGACATCACCTATTGTGAATGGTGGATCCTGTGCTATCAGCTGTATATAGAGGTGTTAGCTGTGACATCACCTATTGTGAATGGTGGATCCTGTGTTATCTACTGTATATAGAGGTGTTATCAATCATAGTACAGGAGGAGAAGGTGAGCTGTGACATCACCTATTGTGAATGGTGGATCCTGTGTTATCTACTGTATATAGAGGTGTTATCAGTCATTGTACAGGAGGAGGAGGTGAGCTGTGACATAACCTATTGTGAATGGTGGATCCTGTGTTATCTACTGTATATAGAGGTGTTATCAGTCATTGTACAGGAGGAGGAGGTGAGCTGTGACATCACCTATTGTGAATGGTGGATCCTGTGTTATCTACTGTATATAGAGGTGTTATCAATCATAGTACAGGAGGAGAAGGTGAGCTGTGACATCACCTATTGTGAATGGTGGATCCTGTGTTATCTACTGTATATAGAGGTGTTATCAGTCATTGTACAGGAGGAGGAGGTGAGCTGTGACATCACCTATTGTGAATGGTGGATCCTGTGTTATCTACTGTATATAGAGGTGTTATCAGTCATTGTACAGGAGGAGGAGGTGAGCTGTGACATCACCTATTGTGAATGGTGGATCCTGTGTTATCTACTGTATAAAAAGGTGTTATTAGTCATTGTACAGGAGGAGGAGGAGGTGAGCTGTGACATCACCTATTGTTACTGGTGAACCTGTGTTATTTACTGTATGCACAGGTATTATCTATCATTGTAGTCCTCTCTGTGATAATAATGAGACTGCTGAAAAGACTTCTGTACAGAACAGGGAGAATGAGGGTATTAGGTGTAGTGGTCAGTGTGAGAACTGCAAGATTTCTTTTTTTTTTTTTTTTTTAAAAACATTAGAACATAATTTTCTGATGACACAGTTTGTTCTCTGATGTTATTTTTTATGTTTCAGATGGTATTTTTGTAACTTTTTTTGGTAGAGTATTTGTAATATAATTCTTATGAATAAATGTACATTACATTTTGTAATTTTTTCAGGTCTTTTATTTTTTACTACTCCAGACACTTTAAATGATATTTAATTTATTGTACGTGTTGTAATCATGGAGGGACAGATATACAGTGCTGGCCAAAAGTATTGGCACCCCTGCAATTCTGTCAGATAATACTCAGTTTCTTCCTGAAAATGATTGCAATCACAAATTCTTTGGTATTATTATCTTCATTTAATTTGTCTTCAACGAAAAAAACACAAAAAGAATTGTCCTAAAGCCAAATTGGATATAATTCCACACCAAACCTAAAAAAGGGGGTGGACAAAAGTATTGGCACTGTTTGAAAAATCATGTGATGCTTCTCTAATTCGTGTAATTAACAGCACCTGTAACTTACCTGTGGCACCTAACAGGTGTTGGCAATAACTAAATCACACTTGCAGCCAGTTAACATGGATTAAAGATGACTCAACCTCTGTCCTGTGTCCTTGTGTGTACCACATTGAGCATGGAGAAAAGAAAGAAGACCAAAGAACTGTCTGAGAACTTGAGAAACCAAATTGTGAGGAAGCATGAGCAATCTCAAGGCTACAAGTCCATCTCCAAAGACCTGAATGTTCCTGTGTCTTCCGTGCGCAGTGTCATCAAGAAGTGTAAAGCCCATGGCACTGTGGCTAACCTCCCTAGATGTGGACGGAAAAGAAAAATTGACGAGAGATTTCAACGCAAGATTGTGCGGATGGTGGATAAAGAACCTCGACTAACATCCAAACAAGTTCAAGCTGCCCTGCAGTCCGAGGGTACAACAGTGTCAACCCGTACTATCCGTCGGTGTCTGAATGAAAAGGGACTGTATGGTAGGATACCCAGGAAGACCCCACTTCTTACCCCGAGACATAAAAAAGCCAGGCTGGAGTTTGCCAAAAACTTACCTGAGAAAGCCTAAAACGTTTTGGAAGAATGTTTTCTGGTCAGATGAGACAAAAGTAGAGCTTTTTGGGAAAAAGCATCAACATAGAGTATACAGGAAAAAAAAAGAGGCATTCAAAGAAAAGAACACGGTCCCTACAGTCAAACATGGCGGAGGTTCCCTGATGTTTTGGGGTTTCTTTGCTGCCTCTGGCACTGGACTGCTTGACCGTGTGCATGGCATTATGAAGTCTGAAGACTACCAACAAATTTTGCAGCATAATGTAGGGCCCAGTGTGAGAAAGCTGGGTCTCCCTCAGAGGTCATGGGTCTTCCAGCAGGACAATGACCTAAAACACACTTCCAAAAGCACTATAAAATGGTTTGAGAGAAAGCACTGGAGACTTCTAAGGTGGCCAGCAATGAGTCCAGACCTGAATCCCATAGAACACCTGTGGAGAGATCTCAAAATGGCAGTTTGGAGAAGGCACCCTTCAAATATCAGGGACCTGGAGCAGTTTGCCAAAGAAGAATGGTCTACAATTCCAGCAGAGCATTGTAAGAAACTCATTGATGGTTACCGGAAGCGGTTGTTCGCAGTTATTTTGGCTAAAGGTTGTGCAACCAAGTATTAGGCTGAGGGTGCCAATACTTTTGTCTGGCACTTTTTGGAGTTTTGTGTGAAATGATCAATGATTAGATTTTTGCTTCATTCTCTTTTGTGTTTTTTCCTTGCAAGCAAATTAAATGAAGAGAATAATACCAAAGAATTTGTGATTGCAATCAATTTCAGGAAAAAACTGAGTATTATGTGACAGAATTGCAGGGGTGCCAATACTTTTGGCCAGCACTGTATATTGTATATGTGATTTTTTATGTTTTATGACTTTAATAACTGTTTTTTTACATAGTGTTTACTTTGTATCTGTATTAAAATTTTTAAAGCAGTTTTCGTTTTTTTTCCTATGGACTCCAGTGCAATACTAAATGTTCATGTAACGTACATTGCCAGCTGTCATGTCAAGTATGCCCAAAAAGGACAGCCCCGAAATACTGTCAATCTGATTACCCTATAGGGTAACTGTAGGATGCCTAGAAACCTCTTGACTTACTGACTGATTCACTATAAAATCAGCACATTTAGGAGTGTCTGCTGTACAGTAGACTGCCTCCCATACAGCACAGAATAGTTTTGGTCCCTTCAGAACCATGGGGGAGAGATCTGAGTATTGTCAGGATAATACATTGAGGACTTTCTTGAGCAACTGTTTTCGATGAGACTTCGGAGGATATTGCCGGCTGCAGAAACATAAAGCTTGGCACTAATCACAGCACAAGTTAATATGCCGAAAAGCAAAACCCAAAGAGCAAGAAGGTCAAAAGTAGAAGGACAGAGCCGAGACGTAAGATGTTCTCCACACTCCATGATGGCGGAAGATGATTATTACTATTATCAATTTACAACATTTTAAGACACAATTCCTCAGTAGAGAATATCATAGTGTGACCCCTCTAACAGTATAAAGCTCCATAGTGTGACCCCTCTAACAGTACAGAGCTCCATAGTGTGACCCCTCTAACAGTACAGAGCTCTATAATGTGACCGCTCTTACAGTACAGAGCTCTATAGTGTGACCCCTCTAACAGTATAAAGCTCCATAGTGTGACCCCTCTAACAGTACAGAGCTCCATAGTGTGACCCCTCTAACAGTACACAGCTCCATAGTGTGACCCCTCTTACAGTACAGAGCTCTATAGTGTGACCCCTCTAACAGTACAGAGCTCTATAGTGTGACCACTCTTACAGTACACAGCTCCATAGTGTGACAGCTCTTACAGTACAGAGCTCTATAGTGTGACCCCTCTAACAGTACAGAGCTCTATAGTGTGACCCCTCTAACAGTACAGAGCTCTATAGTGTGACCGATCTTACAGTACAGAGCTCTATAGTGTGACAGCTCTTACAGTACAGAGCTCTATAGTGTGACAGCTCTTACAGTACAGAGCTCTATAGTGTGACCGCTCTTACAGTACAGAGCTCCACAGTGTGACCGCTCTTACAGTACAGAGCTCTATAGTGTGACCGCTCTTACAGTACAGAGCTCTATAGTGTGACCGCTCTTACAGTACAGAGCTCCACAGTGCGACTGCTCTTACAGTACAGCGCTCCACAGTGTGACCACTCTTACAGTACAGAGCTCTATAGTGTGACCGCTCTTACAGCACAGAGCTCCACAGTGTGACCACTCTTACAGTACAGAGCTCCATAGTGTGACCGCTCTTACAATATAGAGCTCCATAGTGTGACCGCTCTTACAGCACAGTTCCACAGTGTGACCGCTCTTACAGTACAGAGCTCCATAGTGTGACCGCTCTTACAGTACAGTGCTCCACAGTGTGACCGCTCTTACAGTACAGAGCTCTATAGTGTGACCGCTCTTACAGTACAGAGCTCTATAGTGTGACCGCTCTTACAGTACAGAGCTCCACAGTGCGACTGCTCTTACAGTACAGCGCTCCACAGTGTGACCACTCTTACAGTACAGAGCTCTATAGTGTGACCGCTCTTACAGCACAGAGGTCCACAGTGTGACCACTCTTACAGTACAGAGCTCCATAGTGTGACCGCTCTTACAATATAGAGCTCCATAGTGTGACCGCTCTTACAGCACAGTTCCACAGTGTGACCGCTCTTACAGTACAGAGCTCTACAGTGTGACCGCTGTTACAGTACAGAGCTCTATAGTGTGACCGCTCTTACAGTACAGAGCTCCATAGTGTGACCGCTCTTACAGTACAGAGCTCCATAGTGTGACCGCTCTTACAGTACAGAGCTCCATAGTGTGACCGCTCTTACAGTACAGAGCTCCATAGTGTGACCGCTCTTACAGTACAGAGCTCCATAGTGTGACCGCTCTTACAGTACAGAGCTCCACAGTGTGACCGCTCTTACAGTACAGAGCTCTATAGTGTGACCGCTCTTACAGTACAGAGCTCTATAGTGTGACCGCTCTTACAGTACAGAGCTCTATAGTGTGACCGCTCTTACAGTACAGAGCTCTATTGTGTGACCGCTCTTACAGTACAGAGCTCTATAGTGTGACCGCTCTTACAGTACAGAGCTCTATAGTGTGACCGCTCTTACAGTACAGAGCTCCATAGTGTGACCGCTCTTACAGTACAGAGCTCCACAGTGTGACCGCTCTTACAGTACAGAGCTCCACAGTGTGACCACTCTTACAGTACAGAGCTCCATAGTGTGACCGCTCTTACAATATAGAGCTCCATAGTGTGACCGCTCTTACAGTACAGAGTTCTATAGTGTGACCGCTCTTACAGTACAGAGCTCCATAGTGTGACCGCTCTTACAGTACAGAGCTCTATTGTGTGACCGCTCTTATAGTACAGAGCTCCATAGTGTGACTGCTCTTACAGTACAGAGCTCTATAGTGTGACCGTTCTTATAGTACAGAGCTCCATAGTGTGACTGTTCTTACAGTACAGAGCTCCATAGTGTGACCGCTCTTACAGTACAGAGCTTTATAGTGTGACCGCTCTTACAGTACAAAGCTCCACAGTGTGACCGCTCTTATAGTACAAAGCTCTATAGTGTGACCGCTCTTACAGTACAGAGCTCCATAGTGTGACCGCTCTTACAGTACAGAGCTCTATAGTGTGACTGCTCTTATAGTATAGAGCTCTATAGTGTGACCGCTCTTACAGTACAGAGCTCTATAGTGTGACCGCTCTTACAGTACAGAGCTCTATTGTGTGACCGCTCTTACAGTACAGAGCTCCACAGTGTGACCGCTCTTACAGTACAGAGCTCCATAGTGTGACCGCTCTTACAGTACAGAGCTCTATTGTGTGACCGCTCTTACAGTACAGAGCTCTATAGTGTGACCGCTCTTACAGTACAGAGCTCCATAGTGTGACCGCTCTTACAGTACACAGCTTCACAGTGTGACCGCTCTTATAGTACAGAGCTCCACAGTGTCACTGTTCTTACAGTTGAGGGGGGAATTGAGCCATTTTATATATATACAGGGTGGTCCAAAAGGAGGTGGACAGAAAGTGTAATAAGGTTATGAAGGGGGAGATTTATCAAACATGGTGTAAAGTGAAACTGGCTCAGTTGCCCTTAGCAACCAATCAGATTCCACTTTTCATTCCTCACAGACTCTTTGGAAAATGAAAGGTGGAATCTGATTGGTTGATAAAGGCAACTGAGCCAGTTTCACAGATCTAGTTTTCACAGATAGATCTCCCCCAAATATATATATATATACACACACACACGTATATATGTAAGCAGGGAGATATTTCTCAGCTGGTGATTACTTGTACATTTATAGGTAAGTTTTATAAGAGGGTAAATCATCGTCACTCCGAGCCGTGACCTGCCACTTGTCTGACTGGACCAGTTTTTCTACATTGGTTTATTATTATCTTTTAATTATATATATATATATATGACCTATATGACCAGTCAGGATGTATCACGGTAAGAAAGCAGGCAGGGAAGCAGGCGACAACCACGGTGTGAGCTGAATGGCAGCCATATTGCTTGTCAGTCGGCTTTACCCTATGCTGCCAAATCTGCTTTATTGTACAGCGATACACAACAACCGCGTCTATATTACTCCCAACACATCCCATTCAGGATCGTAGGAAAGCTTAGTGACGACCCTAAGGGGGTGGGGGGGTGGGGGATGTGGTAGTTGCCATTATGGCGGCCATATTGGTTGTCAGCTGTACTCCTGAATGACAAATCTACTTAGTCGTGCCACAATACTTCCACCCTTTCCCATTTAAGATTTCAGGAAGGATCTGTAACAATCCTATAAGAAACGTATTTGACAACAGTCCCCAAATTTTTGACTAATTCAGAAATGTACCGGGCTTGGAAAGGCAGCAGGACCGACATGAACCCACCGAAAAAAGGACATTACAGGTCAGGACTGGGGAGAGGGCAGTGAGGATGTACGGAATGTGATGACGGCCATTTTGGCGCTGAATGTCTCCTGTATGTTAGGCCGCATTCAACCTGTAATGACATATATCTCTGGACATAGAGCCGGAGGCCGGACGTAGCGTTCGTACAAATATCCAGCGCAAATTCATGGATCCTGTCGACTTTCTAGCCAGGCAAAGAACACGCCAGTGATAAAAAGTGTGTGATCTGAGACATAAACCCTTCAGGACACCGTCCTTTAGTCTCTCCGTCCTCTCAAGAAGAGGAAACTAGCCCAAACTAAAGCACATCGTGAGTGTATATCACAGGACAATATGAGAAATAAGAGCTACTGCCATACTGTGCTCACATAATACCGCCATAATGTGTATACATAGTTTTACCATACAGTGTGCACACAATACCGCCATAATGTGTATACATAGTTTTACCATACAGTGTGCACACAATACCGCCATAATGTGTATACATAGTTTTACCATACAGTGTGCACACAATACCGCCATGTTGTACATAGATAGTTTTACCATACAGTGTACACACAATACCGCCATCTATGTACACTATGGCAGTATTGTGTGCACAATGTATGGTAAACCTATCTATGTACACTATGGCAGTATTGTGTGCACAATGTATGGTAAACCTATCTATGTACACTATGGCAGTATTGTGTGCACAATGTATGGTAAACCTATCTATGTACACTATGGCAGTATTGTGTGCACAATGTATGGTAAACCTATCTATGTACACTATGGCAGTATTGTGTGCACAATGTATGGTAAAACTATCTACAGTTAGGTCCATATATATTTGGACAGAGACAACATTTTTCTAATTTTGGTTCTAGACATTACCACAATGAATTTTAAACAAAACAATTCAGATGCAGTTGAAGTTCAGACTTTCAGCTTTCATTTGAGGGTATCCACATTACAATTGGATGAAGGGTTTAGGAGTTCCAGCTCCTTAACATGTGCCACCCTGTTTTTAAAGGGACCAAAAGTAATTGGACAGATTAAATAATTGTAAATAAAATGTTCATTTCTAGTACTTGGTTGAAAACCATTTGTTGGCAATGACTGCCTGAAGTCTTGAACTCATGGACATCACCAGACGCTGTGTTTCCTCCTTTTTGATGCTCTGCCAGGCCTTCACTGCGGTGGTTTTCAGTTGCTGTTTGTTTGTGGGCCTTTCTGTCTGAAGTTTAGTCTTTAACAAGTGAAATGCATGCTCAATTGGGTTGAGATCAGGTGACTGACTTGGCCATTCAAGAATATTCCACTTCTTTGCTTTAATAAACTCCTGGGTTGCTTTGGCTTTATGTTTTGGGTCATTGTCCATCTGTAGTATGAAACGACGACCAATCAGTTTGGCTGCATTTGGCTGGATCTGAGCACACAGTATGGCTCTGAATACATCAGAATTCATTCGGCTGCTTCTGTCCTGTGTCACATCATCAATAAACACTAGTAACCCAGTGCCACTGGCAGCCATGCATGCCCACGCCATCACACTGCCTCCGCCGTGTTTTACAGATGATGTGGTATGCTTTGGATCATGAGCTGTACCACGCCTTCGCCATACTTTTCTCTTTCCATCATTCTGGTAGAGGTTGATCTTGGTTTCATCTGTCCAAAGAATGTTCTTCCAGAACTGTGCTGGCTTTTTTAGATGTTTTTTTAGCAAAGTCCAGTCTAGCCTTTTTATTCTTGATGCTTATGAGTGGCTTGCACCGTGCAGTGAACCCTCTGTAGTTACTTTCATGCAGTCTTCTCTTTATGGTAGATTTGGATATTGATACGCCTACCTCCTGGAGAGTGTTGTTCACTTGGTTGGTTGCTGTGAAGGGGTTTCTCTTCACCATGGAGATTATTCTGCGATCATCCACCACTGTTGTCTTCCGTGGGCGCCCAGGTCTTTTTGCATTGATGAGTTCACCAGTGCTTTCTTTCTTTCTCAGGATGTACCAAACTGTAGATTTTGCCACTCCTAATATTGTAGCAATTTCTCGGATGGGTTTTTTCTGTTTTTGCAGCTTAAGGATGGCTTGTTTCACCTGCATGGAGAGCTCCTTTGACCGCATGTTTACTTCACAGCAAAACCTTCCAAATGCAAGCACCGCACCTCAAATCAACTCCAGGCCTTTTATCTGCTTAATTGAGAATGACATAATGAAGGGATTGCCCACACCTGTCCATGAAAAAGCCTTGGAGTCAATTGTCCAATTACTTTTGGTCCCTTTAAAAACAGGCACCATACAGTGCTTACACAATACCGTAAAAGTGTACATACATAAGTTGACGATATATAGTAGTGCTCACACAATACAGCCATATTGTGTATACATAGTTTTACCGTACAATGCCCACGTGATACATAGATTTACCACACAGTGCTTACAAAATACCGCCATATGGTAAATACATAGTTTTATAATACACTACTTACACATTACCGCAATAGTGTACATACATAAGTTTACCATACAGTGCCCACACAATACTGCCATATTGTACATACGGTAATTTTACCATACAGTGCTTACACAATACCGAAAAAGTATACATACATTAGATTACTATACAAAGCCTACAGAACACTGCCATATTGTACATACATACAATGCCTACACAATAGTGTACATACATAGTTGTGCATAATATTACCAGACAGTAATCACAAAATACTGCCATCATGTAACGACACTAAAGTACAATACAGCTCCAATACATTGCTGCCATATAGTACCTACATGATAGTACAATACAGTGCTGCCATATAGTACCTACATGATAGTACAATACAGTGCTGCCATATAGTACCTATGTGATAGTACAATACAGTAGTACCTACATAATAGTGCCATGCAGTGCTCACACAATACTTCCGTACCCTAACTATATAAAAAATAAAAACAAAAAATGTATAGCGCTGAAAAATAGCACTTGCACTTTATAAATAATATTATACTATAGATGGAGGGGTGATAGTGGAGGCCTCCAAATGTGTGTCATGCTATGTGCACACAATATTGCCAGGTTGTACCTAAACAATAGCGCTATACACGGCTTAGACAATTTTGTCATAGTGTACATATATAATTGTACTATACATTGTCCCCAAAATGCTGCCATGTTGTGCATAATAGTACCATGCAATGCAAGGTCCACATAATACTGCTGTAGTTTGCTTACATAATAGTACCACACATTGCTCACCCAATACTGCCATACTGTGCCAACATAATAGTATAATACAGTGCCCACATAATACTGCCATAACATTCCTATGTACAGTAATAGTACCACACAGTGGCTACGTAATAAAGCCATAGTGTACACATATAATAGTACTATAAATCGCCCACACAACACTGTAACTTCATAATAATTCCATAACATCCCCAATACTACCATATAGTGCTCACTATAAAATGCGACACATAATGCCTTCAATGGTGTCATATGAAGGGTTAAAAATAAGGAAAAGTGACTGCAGGAAATTCAGGAAAACTGGCGCTCGAATTTTACATTCTGATCTGGAACCAGAAATTGGCAGGAATGCCCGGCTGCTGGCATGGGCCTGCGCCAAATCAGAAGGGGGCAAGACACGTCCTCTCAGGCCAGCATTAGCAGAGATCTCCGCAGCCAAAGAGTCGTCTGCTGGAGGCGACCAGGAGGACAGAAGGGCCGAGCCATCCTGCTGGCCGGTGTCTACAGGTTAGAGGCTCCCACTAAATGAGACCTGGCACAGAGGACGACCCCACCGGCTCCCCCCAATCCTGGAAGGAATTATTCTCTGTGTAGAGTCCGCAGCTCTCCTGCTGCAAGTCATTACTGATTAGAGGAACAGAACAATTTGGCATTTACCACTTGGGTGAGAGGGGTGTAAGATAACAAAGCAAATGAACTGCAATTTTTTGGTACATGAAGGATAATTTGGCTCATGGTGGTGTGAAATAGGAGGATCACCATCACATATATATAAAGAGTCAATGCTTCTTCACAACAGTCCTATTCCAGCAGCATTATACTCCAGAGCTGTGCTCACTATTCTGCTGGTGCAGTCATTGTGTACATACATTACATTACTTATCCTGTACTGATCCTGAATTACATCCTGTATTATACCCCAGAGCTCCACTCACTGTTCTCCTTGTGCAGTCACTGTGTACATACATTACATTACTGATCCTGAGTTACATCCTGTATTATACTCCAGAGCTGCACTCACTATTCTGCTGGTGCAGTCACTGTGTACATACATTACATTACTGATCCTGTACTGATCCTGAGTTACATCCTGTATAATACTCCAGAGCTGCACTCACTATTCTGCAGGTGCAGTCACTGTGTACATACATTACATTACTGATCCTGAGTAACATCCTGTATAATACTCCAGAGCTGCACTCACTATTCTGCTGGTGCAGTCACTGTGTACATACATTACATTACTGATCCTGTACTGATCCTGAGTTACATCCTGTATTATACTCCAGAGCTGCACTCACTATTCTGCTGGTGCAGTCACTGTGTACATACATTACTGATCCTGAGTTACATCCTGTATTATACTCCAGAGCTGCACTCACTATTCTGCTGGTGCAGTCACTGTGTACATACATTACATTACTGATCCTGTACTGATCCTGAGTTACATCCTGTATTATACTCCAGAGCTGCACTCACTATCCTGCTGGTGCAGTCACTGTGTACATACATTACATTACTGATCCTGAGTTACATCCTGTATTATACTCCAGAGCTGCACTCACTATTCTGCTGGTGCCGTCACTGTGTACATACATTACATTACTGATCCTGTACTGATCCTGAGTTACATCCTGTATTATACTCCAGAGCTGCACTCACTATTCTGCTGGTGCAGTCACTGTGTACATACATTACTGATCCTGAGTTACATACTGTATTATACTCCATAGCTGCACTCACTATCCTGCTGGTGCAGTCACTGTGTACATACATTACATTACTGATCCTGAGTTACATCCTGTATTACACTCCAGAGCTGCACTCACTATTCTGCTGGTGCAGTCACTGTGTACATACATTACATTACTGATCTTGAGTTATATCCTGTACTATACTCCAGAGCTGCACTCACTATTCTGCTGGTGCAGTCACTGTGTACATACATTACTGATCCTGAGTTACATCCTGTATTATACCCCAGAGCTGCACTCACTATTCTGCTGGTGCAGTCACTGTGTACATACATTACATTACTGATCCTGAGTTACATCCTGTATTATACCCCAGAGCTGCACTCACTATTCTGCTGGTGCAGTCACTGTGTACATACATTACATTACTGATCCTGAGTTACATCCTGTATTATACTCCAGAGCTGCACTCACTATTCTGCTGGTGCAGTCACTGTGTACATACATTACATTATTGATCCTGAGTTACATCCTGTATTATACTCCAGAGCTGCACTCACTATTCTGCTGGTGCAGTCACTGTGTGCAGTATATACTGATTCTCACCCTGATATATAGACATTCTTGCACAGCCCTTTCTTCCCGCCATGCAGTGATCTCTGGTGACTGTGGCGGTTGAGAGGCCCCTCCACTCTCTCCGTGAACATAAAACAAATAATTCCAGCGGGGAGTCTCGGTAATGAGAGGTTAAGTGATGTGGAGATGCTTTAATTAGAAAACTGACTGGGACAAATCAGAGGGAAAGAGATGACTGTAAGTGAGACCAGTCTTATAGGGCTTCTCCAGGTTGTTATAAATAAAGTTTATTGAATTGAACGGCTCCTGGGCCATATGTGATGGTGATTATTTCCTGCACTAAGTCCGGTCCTGCAGACCATGTAACAGCACAGCACTGATGAGACGAGGTGCAGTGTGGACGCAGTGTGAAACTTCATTATAAAACTCAAAGAATCCCATTTTATTTATTAATTTTATGTATTTATATGATATAATCAGTGACGCCGACTACACAAAATGATATATAGATAGATATGGCCGCTGTGGTCGGTATATAATATGGGCGCTGTGGTCGGTATATAATATGGGCGCTGTGGTCGGTATATAATATGGGCGCTGTGGTCGGTATATAATATGGGCGCTGTGGTCGGTATATAATATGGGCACTGTGGTCGGTATATAATATGGGCACTGTGGTCGGTATATAATATGGGCACTGTGGCTGAGATATAATATGGGCACTGTGGCTGGGATATAATATGGGCGCTGTGGTTGGTATATAATATGGGCGCTGTGGTTGGTATATAATATGGGCGCTGTGGCTGCGATATAATATGGGAGCTGTGGTCGGTATATAATATGGGCGCTGTGGCTGGGATATAATATGGGCGCTGTGGTCGGTATATAATATGGGCGCTGTGGCTGGGATATAATATGGGCGCTGTGGCTGGGATATAATATGGGCGCTGTGGTCGGTATATAATATGGGCCCTGTGGCTGGGATATAATATGGGCGCTGTGGTTGGGATATAATATGGGCACTGTGACTGGTATATAAAATGGGCGCTGTGACTGGTATATAAAATGGGCGCTCTGGTTGGGATATAATATGGGCGCTGTGGTCGGTATATAATATGGGCGCTGTGGCTGGAATATAATATGGGTGCTGTTGTCAGTATATAATTTGGGCGCTGTGGTCGGGATAAAATATGGGCGGTGTGGTCGGGATATAATATGGGCGCTGTAGTCAGGATATAATATGGGCGCTGTGGCTGGGATATAATATGGGCACTGTGGCTGGGATATAATATGGGCGCTGTGGTTGGTATATAATATGGGCGCTGTGGTCGGTATATAATATGGGCGCTGTGGTCGGTATATAATATGGGCACTGTGGTCGGTATATAATATGGGCACTGTGGTCGGTATATAATATGGGCACTGTGGTTGGTATATAATGTGTGCGCTGTGGCTGGGATATAATATGGGCTCTGGCTGGGATATAATATGAGCGCTGTGGTCGGTATATAATATGGTCGCTGTGGTCGGTATATAATATGGATGCTGTGGTCGGGATATAATATGGGCGCAGTGGTCGGGATATAATATGGGTGCTGTGGCTGGGATATAATATGGGCGCTGTGGTTGGGATATAATATGGGCACTGTGACTGGTATATAATATGGGCGCTGTGGCTGGGATATAATATGGGCGATGTGGTAGGTATATAATATGGATGCTGTGGTCGGGATATAATATGGACGCTGTGGCTGGGATATAATATAGGCGCTGTGGTTGGTATATAATATGGGCACTGTGGCTGGTATATAATAAGGGCACTGTGGCTGGGATATAATATGTGCTCTGTGGCTGGGATATAATATGGGCGATGTGGTAGGTATATAATATGGACGCTGTGGTCGGGATATAATATGGACGCTGTGGCTGGGATATAATATAGGCGCTGTGGTTGGGATATAATATGGACGCTGTGGTCAGTATACGTATAATGTGTGCGCTGTGACTGGTATATAATATGGGCGCTGTGGCTGGGATATAATATGGGCGCTGTGGTCGGTATATAATATGGACGCTGTGGTCAGTATACGTATAATGTGTGCGCTGTGGCTGGGAAATAATATGGGCGCTGTGGTTGGGATATAATATGGGCACTGTGACTGGTATATAATATGGGCGCTGTGGCTGGGATATAATATGGGCGCTGTGGTCGGTATATAATATGGGCGCTGTGGCTGGAATATAATATGGGCGCTGTGGCTGGAATATAATATGGGCGCTGTGGTCGGGATAAAATATGGGCGGTGTGGTCAGGATATAATATGGGCGCTGTAGTCGGGATATAATATGAGCACTGTGGCTGGGATATAATATGGGCACTGTGGCTGGGATATAATATGGACGCTGTGGTCGGGATATAATATGGGCGCTGTGGTCGGGATATAATATGGGCACTGTGGCTGGGATATAATATGGGCACTGTGGCTGGGATATAATATGGGCACTGTGGCTGGGATATAATATGGGCGCTGTGGTCGGTATACAATATGGGCACTGTTGTCAGTATATAATATGGGTGCTGTGGTTGGTATATAATATGGGCACTGTGGTCAGTATATAATATGGGCGCTGTGGTCAGTATATAATATGGGCGCTGTGGTCAGTATATAATATGGGCGCTGTGGTCAGTATATAATATGGGTGCTGTGGCTGGTATATAATATGGGCCCTGTGGCTGGGATATAATATGGGCACTGTGGTCAGTATATAATATGGGTGCTGTGGTTGGTATATAATATGGGCACTGTGGTCAGTATATAATATGGGCGCTGTGGCTGGGAGATAATATGGGCACTGTGGTCAGTATATAATATGGGCGCTGTGGCTGGGAGATAATATGGGCACTGTGGTCAGTATATAATATGGGCGCTGTGGCTGGGAGATAATATGGGCACTGTGGTCAGTATATAATATGGGCGCTGTGGCTGGGATATAATATGGGCGCTGTGGCTGGGATATAATATGGGCCCTGTGGCTGGGATATAATATGGGCACTGTGGCTGGGATATAATATGGACACTGTGGCTGGGATATAATATGGACACTGTGGCTGGGATATAATATGGACACTGTGGCTGGGATATAATATGGACACTGTGGCTGGGAGATAATATGGGCACTGTGGCTGGGAGATAATATGGGCACTGTGGCTGGGAGATAATATGGGCACTGTGGCTGGGAGATAATATGGGCACTGTGGCTGGGAGATAATATGGGCGCTGTGGTTGGTATATAATATGGGCACTGTGGCTGGGATATAATATGGGCACTGTGGCTGGGATATAATATGGGCACTGTGGCTGGGATATAATATGGGCACTGTGGCTGGGACAACCTGTAGGCACATGGTCCATAGGGGCATTTGGCTCCTAACTTTTAAGAGCCACAATTAGTGGCGATAGCTGAAGTCTATGACTGCAGACAACCTTCTGTGTCTGTTGTCTGTCTCTCAGGTGTCACTCTTTGCTGGACCTCTTTGTACTGTGGCTATGGCTTTTATAGAGTCTGGACCCCCCAGCTGTGCCCTTTCCCCCCCCCCCCCCTGTCTACAAGTTTCATGCTTTGTGTGTCTGTGATTGCATAGAACAAAAGTCACAAAAAGTTGTGCAAAAGCAACAGATGGCTCCACCATGAGCAGAGTTAGTGGTCTCCAACCTAGGGAACTCCAGCAGTTCCAAAAACTACAACTCCCAGCATGCCCAGACCATCGGGGGCCACATGTAAACCACTAGTCTAAGTGTTAGTAATAAAGGGGACTTTCCATACATTAAATAATTATTCATAAATTATCGGTAATTAGTAAGATGTAGTGTTTCTTGTGTTGGAATCAAAGCTGTGTGCAAAGGGGGCTGGCTGATTTTCCATTTAAATAGCTAAGTCTGTCCCCTTTTCTGGTCTATTCATTGAATTGACAGAGGGCAGAGAAGGGGGACTGCTGAAATAAAAAGTCAGTCAACCTTTTTAGTCTTTCATCTATGATAGAGAAGGGGGCTGGCTTAGCTATTAATATAGAAAGTCAGCCAGATCCCTCCTTTGTCTATACATCGTCTATACCATTGAAGGGGGCTGATTTAGTTGTTGAATTAAAAAGTTAGCCAGCCCCCTTCTATTTCTATACGTCAGCTGTTTCAGAAAAGGAGGCTAGCTTAGCTGTTGAAATAAAATATCAATCAGCCCAATTCTCTATCTGTACATCAACTACTATAAAGAAGGGTACTAGCTAAACTGTTGAGATAAAGTCAGCCAGCCCCCCTCCAGTTTTATACATACAATGTGTCAGAAAACGGGTCTGGTTTAGATTTTGAAAGAAAATGTCAGCCAGCCCCCTTCATAGAATCATAGAATCATAGAATGGTAGAGTTGGAAGGGACCTCCTGGGTCATCTGGTCCAACCCCCTGCTCAAAGCAGGATTCACTAAATCATCTCAGACAGATGTCTGTCCAGCCTCTGTTTGAAGACGTCCATTGAAGGGGAACTCACCACCTCTCGTGGCAGCCTGTTCCACTCATTAATCACCCTAACTGTCAAAAAGTTTTTTCTAATATCTAATCTGTGTCTCCTCCCATTTAGTTTCATCCCGTTGCTTCTAGTCTTTCCCTGTGCAAATGAGAATAAAGATGATCCTTCTACAATGTGACAGCCCTTGACATATTTGTAGACAGCTATTAAGTCTCCTCTCAGTCTTCTTTTTTGCAAGCTAAACATTCCCAAATCCTGCAACCGTTCCTCATAGGACATGGTTTGCAGACCAGTCACCATTCTGGTCGCTCTTCTCTGAACTTGTTCCAGTTTGTCTATGTCTTTTTTAAAATGTGGTGCCCAAAACTGTACACAGTATTCCAGATGAGGTCTGACCAAAGAGGAGTAAAGACCGATAATGACTTCACGTGATCTAGACTGTATGCTTCTGTTAATACATCCCAGAATTGTATTTGCCTTTTTTGCTGCTGCATCACACTGTTGACTCATGTTCAGTCTATGATCTATTAGTATACCTAAGTCTTTTTCACATGTACTGTTGCTTAGCTCTATTCCTCCCATTCTGTATATGCTTTTTTCATTTTTATTGCCCAGATGTTGTACTTTGCATTTTTCCCTGTTAAAAACCATTCTGTTGGTTGCTGCCCACTGCTCCAGTTTATTTAGGTCTTTTTGAATCCTCTCTCTCTCTTCTCTAGTATTAGCTATCCCTCCTAGCTTTGTGTCATCAGCAAATTTAATCAGTTTACCCTCAATTCCTTCATCTAAATCATTGATGAAGATGTTGAACAATACAGGTCCCAGGACAGAGCCCTGTGGTACCCCACTTGAGACATTCATCCAGCTGGATGTGAAGCCATTTACAACCACCCTTTGAGTCCGATCACTAAGCCAGTTATGAATCCACCTAACAGTTGCCTGGTCCATTGCATACTTGGTCATTTTTTCAATAAGGATGGTGTGAGATACTTTGTCAAATGCTTTGCTGAAGTCAAGATATACTATATCTACAGCATTTCCCTGATCCACCCAGTCAGTGATTCTGTCATAGAAGGAAATTAAGTTAGTCTGACATGACTTGTTAGTTACAAACCCATGCTGACTCTGGTTAATCACTTCATTCTTATCCAGGTACTTACATACATGATGTTTAATAATTTGTTCAAAGATCTTTCCTGGTATAGAAGTCAGACTCACCGGCCTATAGTTCCCTGGGTCCACCTTCTTCCCCTTTTTGAAGATAGGAACAACATTTGCTCTTCTCCAGTCTTCTGGGACTTCTCCTGTTCTCCAAGAATTTTCAAAGATTATGGAGAGTGGTTCTAAAATTTCTTCTACGATCTCCTTCAGTACTCTGGGGTGTAATTCATCTGGACCTGGAGACTTGAACTTATTTATGTTAGCTAAATATTCCCTCACAATCTTTCTGTTTACAGATAACTTGGATTCTTCTATTCCTTTAAAAGGACAGTGAAAATCAGTTGATGTTACATTTTCTTTCTGAGAGAAAACAGATGCAAAATAGGAATTAAAAAGTTCGGCCTTCTCAACATCCTCTCTTACCATTTCTCCATTTTCATCCTGTAAAAATCCTATAGCATCTTTGACTTTTCTTTTACTTTTGACATACCCCCAAAATCCTTTTTTATTGCTTTTGACATCTCTTGCAAGCCTTAATTCATTGTCAGCTTTAGCTAACCTGATACGTGCCCTACAGGATCTGCAGACTGCATTATAATCTTCTTTAGATATGCCTCCCTCTTTCCATTTAATAAACATTTCTTTCTTTCTTTTTAGCATGTGTTTAAGTTCTGTGTTCATCCATCCTGGTTTCCTTAAATGCTTCCCATTCTTCCTACTTTTCGGGATTGTTAACGATTGTGCTTTGAGAATCTCATTTTTAAAAATTTCCCATCCTTCCTGGACATTTTTGTCCTTAAGGACATCCAGCCATTGGATCCCTCCTATTCTCTTTCTGAGTCTCTTAAAATCTGCCTTTCTAAAATCTAACCTTGAAGTTTGAGTCTTCACATGTCTTCCTCCTCTAGTTATCCAAAATTCTATAATAGCATGATCGCTGCCTCCTAGGGTCCCAGCCACCTTTACCTCCTCAACCATTTCCTCCCTGTTTATAAGGATTAGATCCAAAGTAGCAGATCCCCTTGTTTTCTCCCCTACCTTTTGGAAGATAAAGTTGTCAGCAAGAGAGGATAAGAATTTGCTTGACCTGTTAGTTTTAGTTGAGAGAGATTCCCAACAAATGTCTGGATAGTTGAAATCTCCCATGACCACTACGTCATATTTTTTGGAGAACTTGGTCATTTGATACATAAAGAGTTCATCCATATCTTCAGCTTGCCCAGGTGGCCTGTAGTAAATGCCTACAATGGTGTCCTTTCCGTTGTTCTCTCCTTGTATTCTTACCCAAACAGTTTCCACAGAACTCCCAGTCTCTGAAGCTTCAATCTCTGTGCAGATATACGCTTTTCTAACATACAATGCGACACCTCCTCCTCGTTTATCAATTCTGTTTCTTGCAAATAAGTTGTATCCTTTTAGCCTTTTATTCCAATCATGTGTATCGTCCCACCAAGTTTCAGTGATTCCAATGACATCATATTTCTTTTCCTGCATTAGTAGTTCCAATTCTCCTTGTTTGTTGCCCATGCTTTGTGCATTTGTATAAAAACATTTTAGTTAGTGATTGGTTTCTCTTCCTCCCATATTTTTATTTAGATTTTTTTGTCTTTGTTCTTTCTTTCCACTTCCAGTAGCAGAGATCTCAATAGTATTTGTCAGCTGTATGGCTTTTTCTGGCCTTTTGCTTCCCTTCCCACATTGTTCTAGTTTAAAGCTCTCCTGATGAGTGTAGCAAGGCGACTTCCAAATACATGTTTTCCAGTCTTCGTAAGGTGCACCCCATCTCTAGCAAGTAGTCCATCGTATAGGTAATTCATCCCGTGATCCAGAAATCCAAATCCTTGTTGACGGCACCATCGACGTAGCCAGTTGTTCACCTGTAGAATCTTATTCCACCTCATTGTTCCATGGCCATCCACTGGGAGGATGGATGAGAAGACCACCTGCGCTCCCAATTCTTTCACTTTCTTGCCTAAGTCTTCAAAGTCACTGCAGATGGTTTCCAGGTCCTTTCTTGCGGTGTCATTTGTCCCCACATGTATTAGCAGGAATGGGTAGTGATCTGTAGGTCTGAAGAGTCTTGATATCCTGTCAGACACATCTTTAATTTTTGCTCCAGGAAGACAGCACATTTCTCTTGAGGTTATGTCTGGTCTGCAGATAGCGGCATCTGTTCCTCTTAACAGGGAATCCCCCATGACCACCACTCTTCGTTTTTTCTTCACAACATTCTTCTTTCTCCATCCAGGAGGATTCTGAGGACTTACAAGGTTATTCATTGCTGGCAAAGTCTTATCTTGCTGTATTTCTTCAAGGTTCTCCTGCGTGAGAGCCTGGTACTGGTTCCTGAGCAGTATGGGTGCTGGCTGCCTCTCGATCCTCCTGCTTCTCTGGGTCACATGCTTCCATTCCTCTGTTTCGTCAGGTGCAGTTCGAATTTCTTCTCTTTCTGAATCATGAAGAGATAATTCTGCTCTGTCTAAGAACTCTTCACCTTCCTTAATGATTTTCAAGGTAGTTAACCTCTCTTCTAGATTTCGCAACTTTTCCTCCAACAGGGACACAAGCTGCATTTCTGGCATGTGAAGTCTGGCTTTTCCACTGGCAAGTCTGTGAACATGTAGCAGGATATGCAGCTCACCAAATGGCTCCTGGACTCTTCCATGTTCTTATTGTTAATGTTCTGAAAACAGTGAAAAAAGCTTAAAAAAAAAGCTTCAAAATGCGCGCGCCGGCAGGCGCGCGGTTTACCGATGTCCTCTTTTCAGCTCCAACAGCCAAAATCCAGTGTTCTTTGAGCTCGCGGAGACTCTTCACTTACCCCAAAATGCAGTGGAAATATGCAAATTATCTCCTCAGGACTCCTCCCCTGGTTTACCGATGTCCTCTTTTCAGCTCCAACAGCCAAAATCCAGTGTTCTTTGAGCTCGCGGAGACTCTTCACTTACCCCAAAATGCAGTGGAAATATGCAAATTATCTCCTCAGGACTCCTCCCCTGGTTTACCGATGTCCTCTTTTCAGCTCCAACAGCCAAAATCCAGTGTTCTTTGAGCTCGCGGAGACTCTTCACTTACCCCAAAATGCAGTGGAAATATGCAAATTATCTCCTCAGGACTCCTCCCCTGGTTTACCGATGTCCTCTTTTCAGCTCCAACAGCCAAAATCCAGTGTTCTTTGAGCTCGCGGAGACTCTTCACTTACCCCAAAATGCAGTGGAAATATGCAAATTATCTCCTCAGGACTCCTCCCCTGGTTTACCGATGTCCTCTTTTCAGCTCCAACAGCCAAAATCCAGTGTTCTTTGAGCTCGCGGAGACTCTTCACTTACCCCAAAATGCAGTGGAAATATGCAAATTATCTCCTCAGGACTCCTCCCCTTCTCTATCTATAGATCGACTGTAATAGAAAAAGGGGCTGGATTTTCTATCAAAATAGAAAGTCAGCCAGACCCCTCTTTTGTCTATACATATATACTGTAATATATAAGGGTCTGACTTAGTTGTTGATATAAAAAGTCAGCCAGCCCCCTTCTCTGCTTGTACATCAAATATAACAGAGGAGGGGACTGACTTAGGTGTTGATAGAAAAAGTCAACCAGTCCCCAATCAAGAACTTAAAAAAAACAACAACTTTAATAAATTCTAATTTTAGATTAAAACAAAGGGGGCCCCAATCAGAACAATTATCACAGTAGAAAGTGTAATCACCAAATGTGCATATAAATGGTTGGAACATGGTCAGAACACCCAGAGGGTAATTCTCATAGAGTGTAATAATATTCTATTCGCAGTCACCACTAGGGGGAGCCCAGGAACTTACTGCATACTGGTTATATGATCATGTAAGCTCTTTGGCTCCCTCTGCTGGTGGCTTAAGGTAACTAGAATCTTATTTTTTTAACCTTTATGTGTATGCTGGAGATTTGGAGCTCTGTGATAAGATACTTGAGATTTAATAATGTGCAGAGGAGGAATGCTCCATTCTATCAGGAGAGAAAGCGCAGAGTCCCCATCTACACACGCACTCGTTACTGCAATATACAGCGGGGTGCGGAGCTGCGGGACGACACCTGCTATTAATAATCTGATGTGTATGGGCCCCTGAGAAACTCAAGGGATCAGCGAGGACAATAGCAAAGCTTCCATTAAATCACACGTACACATAACACGGCGCACATTTATGGGTCACCCTGTGAAAGGGAGATATAGAGCCAAATCTGTCATTTATCTCATGGAGGCTCCAAAGCTTAATGGGAAAAAAATAAAGAATGTCCTAAGTATCTTCTATTCATTATATATATTATATATTTATTTTCACTATTTTACTCGCTCATATAGTGCCATTAATTCCACAGCTATCATCACTGTCCCCATTAGGGCTCACAATCCATATCACAATCCCAATCAGTATGTCTTAGGACTGTGGGAGGAAACCAGAGAACCCAGGGGAAACCCACATGAAATCCTTGCAGATGTCGTCCTTGGTGGGATTTTATTTTTAATCCAAGACCCCAGCGCTGTGAAGCAACAGTCCTAACCACTGAGCCACTGTGCTGCCCTATTATCCATCCTTCCATCCTTCCATCTGTCCATACATCCATCCATACATCCATCCTTCCATCTGTCCATACATCCATCCATACATCCATCCTTCCATCTGTCCATATATCCATCCTTCCATCTGTCCATACATCCATCCATCCTTCCATCCATCCATCTGTCCATACATCCATCCTTCCATCCATCTGTCCATCCATCCATTTTTCCATCCGTCAGTCCATCTACCTATTCATCCATCCTTCTATGCGTCCTTCCGTCCATCCTTCAGTCCAGCCGTCCTTCAGTCCGTCCATCCTTCAGTCCGTCCATCCTTCAGTCCGTCCATCCTTCAGTCCGTCCATCCTTCAGTCCGTCCATCCTTCAGTCCGTCCATCCATCCATCCTTCCATCCATTCAGCCTTCCACCCATCCATCCATCTTACCATCGCCTAAATGTGGTTGCCCGTCCGTCCATCCTTCAGTCCGTCCATCCTTCAGTCCGTCCATCCTTCAGTCCGTCCATCCTTCAGTCCATCATCCATCCGTCCATCCTTCAGTCCATCATCCATCCGTCCATCCATTCAGCCTTCCACCCATCCATCCATCTTACCATCGCCTAAATGTGGTTGCCCGTCCGTCCATCCTTCAGTCCGTCCATCCTTCCATCAGTCCATCATTCCATCCATCTTACCATCGCCTAAATGTGGTTGCCCCTCTCCTGTGGACTAGTGTGGGTGCGGATGCCCCATGCAGGCTCATAGACTATGAGAAGTACAACCTTCCTAGATGCCACCTCTCCCTGGGTGGTGAAGCAGCAGTATTAAGCCGAGTCTTCCGCCAATGTGCAGGAATGTGGCCCTAGGTTACATCACATAGGACTAGCGGCACTATAGGCACGGGCACAATCCTTGACAGATTTTTAAGTTGAAGACAAATCTCTTGTTCCCCAGATGGGTTTTTGGTAGAAAGTAGGGATTTCTGCCAGCATTTGGCATCTGGGTGCTTGTTTCGCAGCCTGAGCCCGGGACCCAAGCGTGCGATCCAGGGCCATCAACTTTCTTCTAATGGAGGATTATATGGACCCTGGGAATTTGGAGAAAGATCTCAAGAACATAACATGGGAGTACGGCTGGACTCTGCGTTGAACCCATGCCTTGAGTTTTCCAGTTTTTTTTGCACTTTCTCTGCGGAGATCGGCACTGAGCAGCTGAGAGCAGATTGACAGCAGATACTGCAAATCCACCAAATACACAGCAGCAGCGGAGACTGATCGCCACTCTCCAGAGGACAGGGGGAACAGCTGAGCAGAATTAACCCTCTATGGCACTGCGGAGCAAAATGCAATTGTGCATTATGTTGAGCTATTGAACTGCAAAGGGCCCATATAATGTTCATGCACAGAAGCCCTTTTATGTCTATGTCCTCCATTGCCCCCTATGTATCCAAAGATGTGCCCCCTTGACCCACATCCCTGAGGGTCAAGTCAGACTTTTACAAATTCACTAAACCGAGATATGAAGAAGCCCCCAACCTCCAAAGAGTGGCCCTGAAACTGCTCAGACTGGTGCAGGTCATGTACAATTTTACTTGGGACCAGGGGGAAACTGAGCTTCTAGACAATCTTACAGCACTACAGATCCCAGCAACTGAGGTGCAATAGGCACTGGGAATGGTGGCCACTGGTGGAAGGTGCCACATAGACTTCTATGGTACAGCTGGGTATTCCAATAGCGCAGTGATCCCGTGTTGGCAACAACGTCATTGGCTCTTTTCAGGGAAACTACTGAGGGGCACAGCTATAAGGGGTGCAGAAGGTAGCAGTCGCCCCCAGCCAGAGGAAACACAATGGCTCTAGCTCATACTGTCTGTCCATCCATCCATCCTTCCTTCCATCCATCCATTCATGCATCCATATATCCATCCATCCTTCGAATCCATCCATCCTTCCTTTCTTCCTTCCATCATTCCATCCTTCCATCCATCCATCCGTCAGTCAGTCCGTCAGTCAGCCAGTTAGTCAGTTAGTCTGTCCGTCCGGAATGACAGGCAGAATGACGGATGGATGGAATGATGGACTGAATGACGGATGGATGGAATGATGGATAGAATGATGGATGGATGTAAGGAAGGAAGGATGGATGGAAGTATGGATGTAAGGGAGGATGGATGGACTGACGGAAGGACTGTCAGTCAGTCCGTCCGTTCGTCAGTCCATCCGTCCATCTATCCCTTAAACGGAGCCAAACTCACTAAACATTGGCGCACCATATGGCAGCACATGGGGTGCTGATACAGACCCATGTGTGTGGCCCTATGGAGTCACCGAATAATCCGAATAGATTATTTTCTCATGGAAAAGAGTGAGAAACAAGAATGAGAGCAGCAGGTGTTGTAAACCTCCTGCCTTCGTCTTCAGACTAATAGCGGAAGACGATCCTCAAGCAATAGACGTCTGGTTCTCTTTGGGCAGAGACACAGGCAGTGACTGAAAACTCCTCCATAAAATCGGAATAATCCGAAATTTCTATAATCCCCATAAACTTCTGTTTGCGCTGAAAGAAAACCCTAAGCCTCCTCTAATTCTGCGGTACTCATAGATCCGGCGTGTAGACAGTGGACACCTCGTTTGCTCTGTCCTAGGACTTGAGGTGGTGGTGGTCACTTGATTTACTCATGTCTCTTATTCCCTGCGCATGCACAAATAACGGAGATTCTGCTGCATGCGCAAAAGAGAGTACATGAGGTCACATGGATACAACGCGACCATCGCCATCTCGAACTCCATGGTGGACGTGGTATTAACTGTTTGCACCCTAAATCCATGGGCAGCACGGGGCTGAGACCTGGGGTGATGTGATTAAAAAATTAAGGGGTTTATGGCTTTACTTTGCAAGTTCATGGCAGTTGATGGGGTTTTAGCGGTTTTATCAGTCAGTGGCCAACCCCTTTAAGTGTCACGGTTTTGCACCAATATTTCAAATAATCAATTTGAAAACCGCAATGATTTGCGTGGATATAGAAGCAGCTGTACAGTATACTGCATCTCCAGACTGCACAGACTTTCTTCAAGTACAACTTGTGACAAGACTGCACAAATTTACACTATTCCCGCTACTTCCATACCCTAATAAATGTACACATGACTCAATTCTAGTTACACCACTATGGTGAACTCCGACTCTTCTTCAGTTTTTCACTTTTTTTTCTGAAAAACACTGGAAACTGTTGTGAGATCTAGAGATTTTTGGAATGTAAGGTGCAAACTTTCAGCAATATCCTGGAGGTTACCAGCGCTACATTTATTCAGCCATATAAAGATAATGATACGAGATCTAAGAGAACAGCGAGGATGAGATTCATTTCTTACAGAAATAAATAAAAACATCCAAACGAAAAATCCACCCAAAAACACAACCTCTAGACGTGTCAGAAGATTTACAAACCGAAAGACTATCTGGATGGAGGGTCTCCAACCTTCGTCTCTCCGGGGCTGGTGATCCACTGATCATTGTGTTCATGATTTTCCATGGCCTCGATTATTCTCTACAGCCCTCCTCTGCCCCTTTACTTTACAATCATGACATCTACGTTTTTTTGGATACATTTTTGTTCATTTTGAATCCTTTTCTTTAAAAAAAACAACCAAAAATAGTTAAGAAAAAACATTTGTAAGACATTTCAACTTTTTGAGACCATTTGCCAGCGAATAAAAAGAAATCTTGAGACATTTTGGAGACCATTTACCAGTGAATTTTTGGATTTTAGTGCCCGGTTGGTGACGATGCACCTGGATGGGCTAAAATCACAGACATCAAGTTAGTATTACATTTTACTATTTTCCAAAAGGACCCTCCAAAGTAGACCCCCCTATAGATGCCCAAGGTGAATTATCGTTTATCTGCTCGCTCAGAGCCAACATCCAATAGAGATTTCACCCTGACCGATTCCACATTTTTGAGAATGTTTTCAAATGAAATCCTCTTACCCATTTTTTTTCTGGACTTCTCTCCCCAGGAACATGACATGGAAACATAAAAGTCAACTTAAAGGGATTGATCCCTTTCAGACAATGTTCTGCCCTAAATGCGTTTGTTAAAAAACCCCAACAAACTGCACTGTGCTCACCTTCCCTGGGTATTCCGGTGAGTCTCACGGTGTCTGGCGTTGGCTATGGCTTCCATCTACAAGATCAGAGCCGTTGACCTCACTGATTGACTTGAGAATCACAGCCAATGACAGACACAGGGAGCAGCGGTGGAGACTCGCCAGTGAACCTAAGGAAGGTGAGTGAAGTTTGTTGGGGCAGAGCATTATCTGGAAAGGGACAACCCCTGTAAGATGGCCGATTCCTCCAAATTATTCTGGTTTGGGGACCTTTGCTCTACTAAGTCTCTCTTCCATTATAGAGGACCTCTTCCTGATTTATCAAGGGTGGACAATTTCCAACATATTAACAAGACGATCTCCTAGGTTTCTTTTCTTATATATAGAACTACAGTTGGGCTACGATGTCCAATGGAGTTGAAAACTTTTTTACAAAAAAGTAAACATTTTGGAACCCTCTTTACTTAACTGGTCTCTTGGTTTATGATGGTCTTTTACTTACAGGCTTAACTATAGTGAGTGCAGAGGTTGCAGTTGCACCCTAGCAATGAAGTATTGGGGGGGGGGTCCAAAAAAGTTCTGACTATTAAAAACTCCTGATCGTTGGGGGCCCATTTGAAGGTTTTTTCATTGGAAAAACAAGCTTCAATTTACATTATGATGTCCTTGTGCGGAGAATAAGCCAAGACCTACCCAAAAAAAGTGTCCAAGATTCTCCAAACTATCTTACAGTCCGAGACATATTATGGTTGATCTTAGTGTATCTTCCAAAAAAAAAAACTAGCAATCAGGACTGATATGACCATCACACACAGAGTACCGACACAGCACCTACAGAGCGCCGAAGAGCACATGTAGGGTAGACTTAGAGGTGCAGAATTAATGGTCCTCACCAAATGACCTCACAAAACAATTCCACAGCAGTGAGACACTCTCGAAACAACTCCGTCGCCATTGAGTCATGGCCCAAAATTGTCAAAATACCATTCCACAAAATAAATCTCACTCCTCCAAACTTTTTTTTTTTGTATGTCAATAATGATTGGATCGGTTTTATTTTTAACTTTTTGGAAAATAAGAATTTAGGAAGCAACTAACGACATCCTGGAGGCAAAGCTGCTCCAAACTCAGCTGAAAGCGATCACTCCAGATAATGGAGCATGTTCGCTTTTACGTTTTTTGAAAATTCCGTCTGTGCTTCTCACAGTCAATGATCAGGTTCCCCGGGATATGTCTCTACCTGCAGAGGGAATAGTAATGTGCCGTTGAATTGTACTTAAATCCCTACGCAGGTAGAGATATACCAGCATGGGACTGATCCCTGAGAGACTACTTCATTTACTCGCGGCCGCGCGACCAGAAGCCGCAATAATGAAGAACCACTTTAGGAACCACAAACCGAAATGATTGCATTTAGTGCTGTACGCCGGAGCTAGCAGTCCCTAAAGGAATGCCTATAAATGAGGTATAAGATAACGTGTAAAGCCTCAACACCAAGCCCTTTTTTTTGCTTTTTTCATAGTCCAGAAGGTCCAAAATTTTGGAATCTAATTTTGCTTTAAAAAATTGGTTTCCAATTTCGACACCACATTTTTTTGGGCCAGGGCTCCAAAAATATCAACCAGCCTTCATCAGCTCTAGATCTTCAAATATAATAAAAAAAAAGTTAAAATTGTACAAAAAAAAAAAAAAGTGACTTGTACAAAATTTCCGCCTCTGATTTTTCGGCAGCAGCAGCTCAACTCAATCTCAGCTCTGTCACTGACTCTCGTTATGGGCTTCTCACTTACAATAAGACTTTATGTTGCACCAATGAGATCGGTGGTGACAACGACATTGATTCACAGCGTGGGATCCGTAACAGTGGAGAAGGAAATCTAATCTTCTTAAAAAAAAAAAATTGAAATTCATACAACACAACTCTGCTTCTATCAGAATTACTCCCTCCATACCATAAAAAAGACTTTCCAAAAAGTTTAGACATCCTTCATATTATGGGGGGAATTTACCTGCCTGTTAGTTGGACAGTTATTGATACGTTGTTGCCTTTGATTAGTAATTGATACATTTTTTTCTTTTGCCTTGAACAGTTATTGACACATTGTTGTTTTTGAACAGTAATTGATACAATTGTTGTCACGGTTACAATTTTTTTTTTTTTAAATGTTTGATTGTTGTAAGACAATTCTTTTTCACTTTCGGACACGTTAAAAAGGGGGCTTGGGTAACTTTTTTTTTTTGCTACGACGGTTGTGATTAAATAATAGGATAAAGTTCATCTTAGATAATATTAAAAAGCAAAAAATAGTAAAGGGACGAATAAAAAAAAAAAAAAAAAAAATGTAGAATTTTACCCAAATTTTTACAGTGCAAATATTTTGGATCTGTGTCGTGAAGGTTCAGCGAGGGTCTACGGGCAGCGGCGAGCTGTCGTGTAGTGTCACCCATGCCATCGCTGGCTGCTAGTGTGTGTGTGAGCGCAGGAATCCAGCCGTAAGCCCCCCTTCCTCCCCTCCCACAGCAAACAAGCTGCCAAAAGAAATCAGGAATGGAACTCTCTCTCCTTACCTTCGCTCCTCACCACAAGGGCTGCTGCTTGAGACGCATTGGTGGAAGTGGCGAAGGGCAATGAGCAGTCAATGGCCACAAGAAAGGCGACTTGGCTTGCAATCCCCCCTTGGCCCTTAGTGTTGAAGACACTAGGACAACATCAAAGCAACTTTAGGGGGGACACTTTAGGGGCCTATTGTCTGACCGTGTTCAGATCTGCGCTTCTTGCGACTCCCCCTCTGGAAGCTTGGAGACTTGGTACGGCCCAGGCATTCATGCCAAGTAGCTTTCACACATGGAAGCTTGTCTCAAGCATTTGCTGACAAGCCACAAACAAGACATTCTCCCTCCCACTTTTTTTTTTTTCTCTTCTTCCTCCTTCCACCACCTCCCCCCTCTCCTCCTTCTCAGTCCTCCTCCTCCTCCTCCTTTCTTCTAAATGCAAACCCAAAAAACTCTAGTGACAAACAGGGAATACAAGCAAGAGCTGGCGCTGTGCAAGAATGGGCGCAACGCATGCGAATATATATATATATGTATATATATGCACACACATGCATGCTCACACATGGGGGCCGCAGCCAAAGGTGGGGGGAAGGGACCGCCTGGCTCTCCTTTATCCTGGCAAAATGGCAGAAGACATGATCATTGTTATGATCAAGGGGCTCCCGGCTCCTAATTATGCTAAAATCCAAGAATGGGATTAGATGACCCGCCTGGTATCTCTTCCAACCAATGCCAGACCGGTGCTGCCCAGCAGCGCGCCAGGGAAAGGAGTTATTGATACTTTCTACTCGAATATCCCATAATGGATACAATTAGCCACCTTCTTCCAAATAACAGGGGGAGAGGATGATGGAAAAAGAGGGTCTAAGAAGTAAAAAACGTAACATTGTAAAAATGGTTTTAACCAACTGACGTCATAAGATTCCGTTACAGATTTTTAAATTTAAATTTTAAATTTCAACTGACGCATTTTTGAATTGTTATTATTATTTTTATCTTATTAATTTTTTATATTTATGGACATTTTCATATACTTTATTTTGTTATTTAAGTTTGCTACATCTTTTTTTTTATTATTTAATGACATTATTTATTTGTCATCTCAGTTTGATTATTTTCTAATTATTGTTTATTTTTTTTTATTTATTGACCTATTTTTATTTATTTTTATTTCGTCATTTAAGTTTATTTTTTATTATTGTTTATTTATTTTTAATAGTGTTTTACCAGCATTTTTTTTAGCATTTTAATTCATTTTTACATTTACACTTTTTTTCTTTACATTTTATTGCGTTAAATTTTAACACTTTTTTATTTATTTATTTACATTTTTTCCAATACATTTTTAGTTTTTTTCTCATTTTTACATGTACACTTTTTAATATTTTTACATAGATTTTTTTTTAAATTCCCATTTTTTTTCTTTTAAATTGACATTTTTGGCCATTTTTTTTTACATCATCGCTTAGTTTTACATTTTTGATTACAAGTTTTGGATTGATGCAGTAATGGCCTCGCGATATGATGTCATCTGGTAATCGGAGTCAGGAAAAGTCGACGCATGGAATTAAAATGAAATAAAAAAAAAAAGGATTGGATATTGGTTCTATGAGAAATATTGACGTCTATGGAGGAGAGAGAAGCAGAAGGAGACGGTGGTTTCAAAGAGCATAAAATCGAATTATTGTGGGTAGATTACAGGCTGAACCTGGTGGGGGGGACATGGCGGAGGGGCTGGGAATTTCTCTGGTTTTGATGGGCTGCTGGGTGGTGGTGGAGACGCCATAGATAATGTCAGATAGATAATGTCAGATCTTGTGAAGGTCTCCGATTAATGTAAATCATTGAATATTTTATCCGGTTGTTAATAAATTTGAAACTCCTTTAATCTGCCATTTGATAATCCGGAAAATTTGAAAATCTGACACTTTGGTTCGATAATATGGATTTTCATAAAAGTAGAAGCTGAAATAAATAACCGGGAAATTCCTTGGATTAAAAAAAAATCTATGATAAACTGATAATCCTGTATGTCTAATAATGGACACCCATCAAATCTGACATTTCTCCTGACGTTTTATCTATCCATTATCTATCTATTATCTATCTATTATCTATCATCTGTATATCTATTATCTATCTATTATCTATCATCTATCTATCTATCATCTATCTATTATCTATCTATTATCTATTTATCTATCTATTATCTATCTATTATCTATCTATCATCTATCTATCTATCATCTATCTATTATCTATCTATTATCTATCATCTATTATCTATCTATTATCTATCTATTATCTATCCATCTATTATCTATCATCTATCTATCTATCTATTATCTATCATCTATCTATTATCTATCTATTATCTATCATCTATCTATTATCTATTATCTATCTATCTATTATCTATCTATCATCTATCTATCTATCTATCTATCTATCTATCTATCTATCTATCTATCTATCTATCTATCTATCCATGACACCTTACCAACTTTGCAGACTCTTGAATAACAGTCTGTCCAGTTGTGACGTTTATCTTCCGCTATTAGAAACTTCTGACATGATTCTTCAAAACATAAATGGGTCAATATAATTGAGAATCCCCCCAAATTCTAAGAACGTACGTAAGTGATTATTTAAGCAGTGACATTGTCAATCACTTGTTCTCATCTCCAGAGGTTCTCCTGGTCTTCACATGTCTTTACATCGTTTTCTATTGGTACGGAGGTTCCCACTTGAGCCTGTACGGAGGATACGGAGGCCGACTAATGGGCCCACTTATGTCTTCAAGTGTCCCGTGTCCCTTTGAGTACCTGAGGCATTGATGCTCATTTCCCTCTCCTTTTCCGGGTTCTCCCCTTGACCTCATACAGCGTTGTCTTCCTCGGTGCTCTCTGGTGGGGCAAAACAATAAGCTTTAAGACAAAGGTAGAGAAGGAGAAGTGACTTAAATACCCCGGTGGCTTCGAAATCCGTCATAGATACGACGATCATCGTCAATTGTAGTCATGGCATCTATGGGACCAGGTTGATGTAGTAGGATGTGCAGCCTGGTGACCCATGGACCTTATGCAAATGAGTACTTGGACTAATATCTACAGGTCCCGCTCTGGACTGTGAGCTCCGACACCCTCCTCCCAGCCTCCATTACTGGAGCCTCCCTTTTGGGCTCAGCTCATCCCGACATTTACCGGGAGTCTTTCAGAAAAATTGAGGCCGACCAGAACCCAAAACTCTCAGGTCATGAACACACAAGGATGGTTTCCTTATGCAAAAAATAACAGTAAAAATAATACTACCGCCATACTGTGCCTTAATGATAGTGTCACACACTGCAAATATAAAAGTATCATGCAGTGTAAAAGTTACACAATATTGCAATTAGTGCAGTCATATAATTCACAAATAATGGCCCCACGTGACGTCATACAGTGACCAAATAATAGTGCTGCTATAATAGAGCCAGCTATACTGCTGTCTCCGAATTAGAACCATGCAGAGTTGCCATACAATAGTGCCCGACATAGGAGTTGAGGATAGTGCCCGGCAGTGACAGGATCCCTGTAATTACACCAAAGTACCTCTAGAACCATTCTAACCATCTCCTGTAATAGTGCCACTCGCATCACTCTGTAATACTGCCAACCGCCGGTCATAGATACAGCTACAGTATCCCAGTAACACATCCAACTACAGTACCTCCACAACAATGCTGTGCTAAGCCTCAGGCATCGTGCCAGTCACCGCAATCAGTGATAATAGCAGCTACAGTCCCCCACGTCTTGGATCAAAGACAGTACCTGGCTGTAACAATGCCCCAGGCACCTGAGAGGACTATTATATGGAGACACAGAGGGGAGCACTATTATATGGAGGCACAACTGAGAGCACTATTATATGGAGGCACAGAGGAGAGCACTAGTATATGGAGGCAGAGAGGGGATCACTATTATATGGAGGCACAGAGGTGAGCACTATTATATGGAGACACAGAGGGAAGCACTATTATATGGAGGCACAGAGGTGAGCACTATTATATGGAGGCACAGAGGTGAGCACTATTATATGGAGGCACAGAGGTGAGCACTATTATATGGAGGCACAGAGGGGATCACTATTATATGGAGGCACAAAGGTGGGCACTATTATATGGAGACACAGAGGGGAGCACTATTATATGGAGTCACAGAGGGGAGCACTATTATGTGAAGACACAGTTGGGAGCACTATTATATGGAGGCACAGAGGAAAGCACTATTATATGGAGGCAAAGAGGGGCACACTTGTTATGATCTGCAACAATACTAAGGAAAGATAGGGGAAAGCTGTCCCTACAGTAAGACTAAGCTGAATCCCTACGATGTAGCGGGCTGCCTGTTCCCTGTGAACAGACCCGCCTTAGTTCTCGGCTAGTCTGAACAAAGACCTATAGAAACAAGGGAGGGGTCCCTAAAAGTTCTAAGGAACAAAAATGGGACACCTCCTAAACAGAAGTTGCTGCAGAACACAAAAGACAAACTGACAAAAAGTACTAGAGGTCCAAGAGGACCAAGCGAACTGACTGAGATAGGCACCAAAGCACCAGGCTAGCAAA
The DNA here is from genome assembly GCF_046119375.1 of Phyllobates terribilis. NCBI lineage: Eukaryota > Metazoa > Chordata > Amphibia > Anura > Dendrobatidae > Phyllobates > Phyllobates terribilis. The sequence goes on from NW_027362762.1 coordinate 946,184,636, forward strand.
ACAGTCAAACAACACTGAAGTCCAGCACAGCCAAAAGGGCGGAGCTGGAATATAAAGGCAGATGGTCACGTGACCGCAAAACACAAGAAGGAAAAAACTAACAGGAGGGTTCTAACAGCACTATTATATGGAGGCAGATTTGGGAGCACTATTATATGGAGACAAAGATGGGTGCACTATTATATGGAGACACAGTTGGGAGCGCTATTATGTGATGACACAGTTGGGAGCACTATTATATGGAGACACAGTTGGGAGCGCTATTATGTGAAGACACAGTTGGGAGCACTATTATATAGAGACACAGTTGGGAGCATTATTATATGAAGATACAGTTGGGAGCACTAATATGTGAAGACACAGTTGGGAGTGCTAGTATATAGAGACACAGTTGGGACCACTATTATATAGAGACACAGTTGGGAGCACTATTATTTGGAGGCAGAGTTGGGAGCACTATTATGTGAAGACAGTTGGAGTACTATTATGTGAAGACACAGTTGGGAGCACTATTATATGGAGCCACATTTGGGAGCACTTTTACAGAATATGGAGACACAATTGGGAGTATTATTATATGAAGGCAGAGTTGGGAGAACTATAATATGGAGGCAGATTTGGGAGCACTATTATATAGAGACACAGTTGGGAGCACTATTATTTGGAGGCAGAGTTGGGAGCACTATTATGTGAAGACAGTTGGAGTACTATTATGTGAAGACACAGTTGGGAGCACTATTATATGGAGCCACATTTGGGAGCACTTTTACAGAATATGGAGACACAATTGGGAGTATTATTATATGAAGGCAGAGTTGGGAGAACTATAATATGGAGGCAGATTTGGGAGCACTATTATATAGAGACACAGTTGGCAGCATTATTATATATAGACACAGTTGGGAGCACTATTATATGGAGGCAGAGTTGGGAGCACTATTATATGGAGACACAGTTGGGAGTACTATTATATGGAGGCAGAGTTGGGAGCACTATTATTTAGAGACACAACTGGGAGCACTATTATATGGAGACACAGTTGGGAGCACTATTATATGGAGGCAGAGTTGGGAGAGCTGTAATATTGAGGTAGATTTGGGAGCACTATTATATGGAGGCACAGTTGGGAGCACTATTATATGGAGGCAGATTTGGGAGCACTATTATATGGAGACACAGTTGGGAGCACTATTATATGGAGGCAGATTTGGGAGCACTATTATATGGAGACACAGAGGGGAGCACTATTATATGGAAGCACAGAGGGGAGCACAAATGTATGGAGGCACAGAGGGGAACACTATTATATGGAGGCACAGAGGGGAACACTATTATATGGAGACACAGTTGGGAGCGCTATTATGTGAAGACACAGTTGGGAGCACTATTATATAGAGACACAGTTGGGAGCATTATTATATGAAGATACAGTTGGGAGCACTAATATGTGAAGACACAGTTGGGAGCACTATTATGTGAAGACACAGTTGGGAGTGCTAGTATATAGAGACACAGTTGGGACCACTATTATATAGAGACACAGTTGGGAGCACTATTATTTGGAGGCAGAGTTGGGAGCACTATTATGTGAAGACAGTTGGAGTACTATTATGTGAAGACACAGTTGGGAGCACTATTATATGGAGCCACATTTGGGAGCACTTTTACAGAATATGGAGACACAATTGGGAGTATTATTATATGAAGGCAGAGTTGGGAGCACTATAATATGGAGGCAGATTTGGGAGCACTATTATATAGAGACACAGTTGGCAGCACTATTATATAGAGACACAGCTGGGAGCATTATTATACAGTACAGACCAAAAGTTTGGACACACCTTCTTATTTAAAGATTTTTCTGTATTTTCATAACTATGAAAATTGTACATTCACACTGAAGGCATCAAAACTATGAATTACCACATGTGGAATTATATACTTAACAAAAAGTGTGAAACAACTGAAAATATGTCTTATATTCTAGGGTCTTCACAGTAGCCACCTTTTGCTTTGATGACTGCTTTGCACACTCTTGGCATTCTCTTGATGAGCTTCAAGAGGTAGTCACCGGAAATGGTCTTCACTTCACAGGTGTGCCCTGTCAGGTTTAATAAGTGGGATTTCTTGCCTTATAAATGGGGTTGGGACCATCAGTTGTGTTGTGCAGAAGTCTGGTGGATACACAGCTGATAGTCCTACTGAATAGACTGTTAGCTGCTTTTTCTTGCCATAATACAAATTCTAAGTAAAGAAAAATGAGTGGCCATCATTACTTTAAGGAATGAAGGTCAGTCAGTGCAAAAAATTGGCAAACTTTGAAAGTGTCCCCAAGTGCAGTTGCAAAAACCATCAAGCGCTACAAAGAAACTGGTTCACATGAGGACCGTCCCAGAAAAGGAAGACCAAGAGTCACCTCTGCTTCTGAGGATAAGTTTATCCGAGTCACCAGCCTCAGAAATCGCAGGTTAACAGCAGCTCAGATTAGAGACCAGGTCAATGCCACACAGAGTTCTAGCAGCAGACACATCTCTACAACAACTGTTAAGAGGAGACTTTGTGCAGCAGGCCTTCATGGTAAAATAGCTGCTAGGAAACCACTGCTAAGGACAGGCAACAAGCAGAAGGGACTTGTTTGGGCTAAAGAACACAAGGAATGGACATTAGACCAGTGGAAATCTGTGCTTTGGTCTGATGAGTCCAAATTTGAGATCTTTGGTTCCAACCACCGTGTTTTTGTGCGACGCAGAAAAGGTGAATGGATGGACTCTACATGCCTGGTTCCCACGGTGAAGCATGGAGGAGGTGGTGTGATGGTGTGGGGGTGCTTTGCTGGTGACACTGTTGGGGATTTATTCAAAATTGAAGGCATACTGAACCAGTATGGTTACCACAGCATCTTGCAGCGGCATGCTATTCCATCCAGTTTGAGTTTAGTTGGACCATCATTTATTTTTCAACAGGACAATGACCCCAAACACACCTCCAGGCTGTGTAAGGGCTATTTGACCAAGAAGGAGAGTGATGGGGGGCTACGCCAGATGACCTGGCCTCCACAGTCACCAGACCTGAACCCAATCGAGATGGTTTGGGGTGAGCTGGACCGCAGAGTGAAGGCAAAAGGGCCAACAAGTGCTAAGCATCTCTGGGAACTCCTTCAAGATTGTTGGAAGACCATTTCCGGAGACTACCTCTTGAAGCTCATCAAGAGAATGCCAAGAGTGTGCAAAGCAGTCATCAAAGCAAAAGGTGGCTACTGTGAAGAACCTAGAATATAAGACATATTTTCAGTTGTTTCACACTTTTTTGTTAAGTATATAATTCCACATGTGTTAATTCATAGTTTTGATGCCTTCAGTGTGAATGTACAATTTTCATAGTCATGAAAATACAGAAAAATCTTTAAATGAGAAGGTGTGTCCAAACTTTTGGTCTGTACTGTATATAGACACAGTTGGGAGCACTATTATATGGAGGCAGAGTTGGGAGCACTATTATATGGAGACACAGTTGGGAGTACTATTATATGGAGGCAGAGTTGGGAGCACTATTATTTAGAGACACAACTGGGAGCACTATTATATGGAGGCACAGTTGGGAGCACTATTATATGGAGGCAGATTTGGGAGCACTATTATATGGAGACACAGTTGGGAGCACTATTATATGGAGGCAGATTTGGGAGCACTATTATATGGAGACACAGAGGGGAGCACTATTATATGGAAGCACATAGGGGAGCACAAATGTATGGAGGCACAGAGGGGAACACTATTATATGGAGGCACAGAGGGGTGCACTATTATATGGAGGCACAGAGGGGAGCACTAATGTATGGAGGCACAGCGGGGAACACTATTATATTGTGGCACAGAGGGGTGCACTATTATATGGAGGCACAGAGGGGAGCACTATTATATGGAGACACAGAGGGGAGCACTATTATATGGAGGCACAGAGGGGAGCACTAATGTATGGAGGCACAGAGGGGAACACTATAATATGGAGGCACAGAGGGGTGCACTATTATATGGAGGCACAGAGGGGAGCACTATTATATGAAGGCACAGAGGGCAGCACTATTATATGGAGGCACAGAGGGGAGCACTATTATATGAAGGTACAGAGAGGAGCACTATTATAAGGAGGCAGAGTTGGGAGCACTGTAATATGGAGGTAGATTTGGGAGCACTTTTATATTTTGACACGGTTGGGAGTACTACTATATAAAAACACAGCTGGGAGCATTATTATATATAGACACAGTTGGGAGCACTATTATATGGAGGCAGAGTTGGGAGCACTATTATATGGAGACACAGTTGGGAGTACTATTATATGGAGGCAGAGTTGGGAGCACTATTATTTAGAGACACAACTGGGAGCACTATTATATGGAGACACAGTTGGGAGCACTATTATATGGAGGCAGAGTTGGGAGAGCTGTAATATTGAGGTAGATTTGGGAGCACTATTATATGGAGGCACAGTTGGGAGCACTATTATATGGAGGCAGATTTGGGAGCACTATTATATGGAGACACAGTTGGGAGCACTATTATATGGAGGCAGATTTGGGAGCACTATTATATGGAGACACAGAGGGGAGCACTATTATATGGAAGCACAGAGGGGAGCACAAATGTATGGAGGCACAGAGGGGAACACTATTATATGGAGGCACAGAGGGGTGCACTATTATATGGAGGCACAGAGGGGAGCACTAATGTATGGAGGCACAGCGGGGAACACTATTATATTGTGGCACAGAGGGGTGCACTATTATATGGAGGCACAGAGGGGAGCACTATTATATGGAGACACAGAGGGGAGCACTATTATATGGAGGCACAGAGGGGAGCACTAATGTATGGAGGCACAGAGGGGAACACTATAATATGGAGGCACAGAGGGGTGCACTATTATATGGAGGCACAGAGGGGAGCACTATTATATGAAGGCACAGAGGGCAGCACTATTATATGGAGGCACAGAGGGGAGCACTATTATATGAAGGTACAGAGAGGAGCACTATTATAAGGAGGCAGAGTTGGGAGCACTGTAATATGGAGGTAGATTTGGGAGCACTTTTATATTTTGACACGGTTGGGAGTACTACTATATAAAAACACAGCTGGGAACACTATTATATGGAGACACAGTTGGGAGCACTATTATATGGAGACACAGTTGGGAGCACTATTATATAGAGACACAGTTGGGAGCACAATTATATGGAGGCAGAGTTGGGAGATCTATTATATGGACGTACCGAGGGGAACACTATTATTTAGAGACAAAGTTGGAAACACTATTACATGGAGGCAGATTTGGGAGCACTATTATATGAAGGCACAGTTGAGAGCACTATTATATAGAGACACAGTTGGGAGCACTATTATATAGAGACACAGTTGGCAGCACTATTATATAGAGACACAGTTGGGAGCACTATTATATGGAGACAGAGTTGGGAGCACTATTATATGGAGGCAGAATTGGGAGCACTATTATATAGAGACACAACTGGGAGCACTATTATATGGAGACACAGTTGGGAGCACTATTATTTGGCGACACAATTGGGAGCACTATTATATGGGGGCAGAGTTGGGAGCACTATTATATGGAGACACAGTTGGGAGCACTATTATTTGGCGACACAGTTGGGAACACTATTATATGGAGGCAGAGTTGGGATCACTATTATAAAGAGACACAGTTGGGAGTACTATTATATGGAGGCAGAGTTGGGATCACTATTATATAGAGACACAACTGGGAGCACTATTAATTGGAGGCAGAGTTGGGAGCACAATTATACGGAGACACAGAGGGGAGCACTATTATATGGAAGTAAAGAGGGGAGCACTATTATATAGAGACGGGGGAAGCACTATTATATGGAGGCACAGTTGGAAGCACTATTGTATAGTGACACAACTGGGAGCACTATTATATGGAGACACAGTTGAGAGCATTATTATTTGGCGACACAATTGGGAGCACTATTATATGGGGGCAGAGTTGGGAGCACTATTATATGGAGACACAGTTGGGAACACTATTATATGGAGACACAGTTGGGAGTACTATTATATGGAGGCAGAGTTGGGATCACTATTATAAAGAGACACAGTTTGGAGTACTATTATATGGAGGCAGAGTTGGGATCACTATTATATAGAGACACAACTGGGAGCACTATTAATTGGAGGCAGAGTTGGGAGCACAATTATACGGAGACACAGAGGGGGAGCACTATTATTTGGCGACACAATTGGGAACACTATTACATGGAGGCAGATTTGGGAGTGTGTCACCCTGGCCTGGATGCCACAAAATGTATTAAAGCTGTGTCTGAGAGCAAGGGGGAGGTTCTCTAGTCAGGGGAACATTAGCATGCAATGCCTCCTGTCTCAGGCCAGTAGGGGGAGCAGGCTGCCCCTATAAAAGCTGGTGCTGGGGGCAGGGTTAGGGAGAACTGGATGGCCTGTCTCAGCACTGAGACGTGTCCCGGAGCGGAGCAGGGACAGACAGTTTTGTATTGCACCTAAGAGGAAGTGTGGCAGGAGGAGAGCCACAAGCCAGAGACAAGAGGTGAAGAGAGCCTGTCTTGGCAGATCACGGACTTAATTTACCAGACTTTGGTGTCTGAGGCTGGAAGGATTCCACATTCCCCAGCAGAGAACCAGTCCGCAAGGGACTGTATATTCTTTGGCCTAAGAAGCCTGGAGGCCCTGCCACAACCGAAGGGACCAGTAAAGCCGTACAAGGCTGGGAGCAGAAAGGAACCCACGTCGCAGGCCATACAGACGAGAATACACGGAAAGCTCGGAAACGTGGGCTGTTACACTATAACGAGGAGATAGCCAGAAGGAGCGCAGAAAGCACGGTAGGCCTACACCCTCACCCTGACCAGGGCCAATTTCCCCGTTGCTCTCAGACATCCAGGTCCCCTCCTAGCTGGGACTGTTTATGGGTCAGTTTACCTGTTTCAGTAAAGACCCTGGACTGCAACCTATTGTCTGTGTGCTCCTTCGCGCCTCCAGCACTACCGGTACTGGGACTCTCACCACCATCACTCCCACCATCTATTATACTGCCCTGGGGCCGCACTCTTCCCGTGGGGAGTCACACTACCCTAGCTGCACACCTCATCAGCCCCAGCGGTCTGCATGCAGCGGCGGTTCCTAATAACCGCAATCCACGGGTGGCGTAGTCGGACATAATCAACAGCACATAACGGACTACCACTGGCCTGACCACCCTGAGCCACGGAACCGGGTTGCCGCTACTACTCCCATCGTTCCCCCACTGCCCGGATCCGAGTGCCCCGCGGCCCAGGGGGCGAGTCAGCTTTGGCGTAGTTGGCAGGATTTCGTGCCCGCAACCACCGGGTACTGCGTGCCTTCAAAAGACTGTCATACCTGCCGTGGTGAAGGTTCCCGCCATCCGGAGCCGTTTCCCGCCATCTTCAGTCGGTTCCCGCCATCTTCAGCTGTTTTCCCGCCATCCGAAGTCGTTTTCCCGCCGTCGGACGCCATCTTCAGGACGCCGCGCGGGAAGAAGAGGGGCGTGGACGCCGAAAGTGCACGAGACCCGAAGCTCCGCCCCACGCACCGACGCTGCGCAAGGTCCTGGAAGGGAGAGAGAGCGACGCTGACGTCATCAGGACGCGACGCAAGGTCCTCGTCCAGAGCAGCAGCAGCGGAGCCGCGGCCTACAGAAGAGGATCGTCGGAAGGTAGGCCACGCTTAACTAGGGGGGGAGGAAGATGTCGGACACAGAGGCGCCCACTACCACCAACGCAGCTGCAGCAGCGGTGATGCCATTTTCTCTGCCCTACATCCCTGGAGCGGCCTGGCTGCCCAAGTACTCAGGGGAGCCCCATGCCCTAACTGACTTTAAGGAAAGGCTGTACAGTTTGTTCCACGTTTACCCCCTGACAGAGGAACAGAAGGTCAGCATACTAACAGGGCAGTTAACTGGCGCAGCCCAAAGGGAGGTAAAATCATGGCCCACTGAGGAGAAAAGGACTGTGAAGGGTATTCTGGTCCGGCTGCGGGGTACCTTTGACACCCGTACCTCCGCTGAGATTAAAATGAGGTTCTATGGATGTAAGCAGCGGGCACAGGACAGCATCAGAGACTATGCCCTAAATCTGCAGGAAGCCTTGAGGGCTATTCAACAAACTGACCCTGGCAGTGTGCAGGAAACGGATAAGCTGCTAACAGAACAATTCATAGAAGGTCTGCTGTCTAGCGCCCACAGGGCCCAACTGCGCCTCATGTTCTTTCAGAACCCCGACCTGACCTTTGCCCAATTTAAGGACAGGGCCATAAGGGTGCTCCGTGAATCTGCAACCAGTGGCGCTATAAACCCCCGGCGCCCTGCTATCACCTACCACCAGGAGGCGGCGCCCTCCTCTATGGATCCTGTGGGGGCTGATGCACAGGCCCTGAACCAAGCCCCATCGAAAGACCTGCACCACCAAGTCCAGGAGCTGACCAGGAGCGTCGCGGCGTTGACCAGGACCGTCCAGGCATTGCAAGTGGACCCGTCAAGACCCATTGAGCTGGCTTCAAGTCCGGAGGATGTCCCGTGGCGTCGACAGAGGATCCCGTCGTTCCGAGGGAGGCCCACAGACCGCTACGCAGAGGATGGACAGCCCATTTGTCGTCGATGCAACCAGCCCGGACACATTTCCAGGTACTGTAATTTAAACGGGTCCAACCTGGGGCAGAGGGCCAACCCCCAGGCATAAGATCACCAGGCCCTTATAATTGGCGTGATAAGTACGTTGGGGGGCGCCCGGTTTTACCCGTGGTGCTGGACGGCATCCCGATGAGCGCCTTGCTGGATACTGGGTCTCAAGTAACCACTATCCCTTATGTACTTTTTAAGCAGTATTGGACTGATGCTGATATCACACGGTATCCAGAAAGTAACTTGAGCATCATCGCCAGTAATGGCTTACCCGTGCCGCAGATGGGGTTCAAGGAGATGACCATTAAAATTGGTAAAGTTGAACTGCCGGCACAGGGAGTGATTATTGTGGACATTGACCAACGTGAAAGTCACCCTAAAATAACTGTTGGTACTAACGTGATCGAAAATTGTCTTTCAGAAGTAATTGTAATTCTACAACAGGTGGCGGTGAATGCTAGTTCCAGCCAACAGAGAGTCCTCAACAAGGAGATAAAAGCCCTGATGAGACGGCAGCAGTTAGAACTGTCTGGTGGTGAGATCGGTAGCGTAAGACTGAGTGACCCATTCCCCATTTCCATGCCTCCCAAAAGTGAAATGATGATCTGGTGTTGGACTGCAATCGGGTTGAGAGGTAGAGACTACCAAGCCATGGTAGAACCCGTGTACTCAGACAGCAGGCCCACCATTTTGACAGCCCGGGGGGTGGTTGATGTCCGTCATGGGAGGGTGCCCGTCCGCATCCTCAACATTGGGGAGAGGGAGGTACACTTACCCAGGTACGCTACACTCGCCAAGCTGTTTGTGGTCGAACACAAAGCTATCAGGGCCGTGGAACCCTTGCCTCCATCTCCTCAGGCGGAGGGTAATGGCTCCCAGAAACAAAAGGAGGACTGGTGCCAGAAACTCCATGTGGGTGCTGACTTCACTCCCCTGCACCAAAAACAAGGAGTCTACCGGGTGGTACAGGAGTACGAGAGAGTCTTTAGTAAGCACCCGCTAGACTTCGGCAGAGTAAAAGGGATAGAACACCACATCCCCACAGGGAGCCACCCACCAATAAAAGAGAGACACAGGCCTGTACCCCCTGCACATTATCAGAACGCAAAGGGCATGCTAAGAGAAATGAAAGAAGCTGGGGTCATTCGAGATAGCTGTAGCCCCTGGGCAGCCCCCTTGGTTCTGGTGAAAAAGAAAGACGGCACCATGAGAATGTGCGTGGACTATAGACAAATCAACCGTATCACCCACAAAGACGCATATCCGCTGCTTAGAATAGAGGAGTCTTTAGCTGCACTAAAATCAGCTAACTTCTTTTCTGCTTTGGACCTTACTAGCGGGTACTGGCAGGTTCCTGTGGCAGAGGCTGACAAGGAGAAGACCGCCTTCACCACCCCGATGGGAATGAGTGAGTTCAACTGTATGCCTTTCGGGCTCTGCAACGCACCAGGGACCTTCCAGCGGCTGATGGAATGCTGTCTAGGGCACCGAAACTTCGAGACGGTCCTCCTTTACCTGGACGACGTGATCGTCTATTCGAAAACCTACGAGGACCATCTAAAGCACCTGGCCGAGGTGTTCGAAGCCCTGGCAGGCTACGGCCTGAAGGTGAAACCATCGAAGTGTCACCTGCTGAAACCAAAGGTCCAGTACCTAGGGCACGTGGTAAGAGCGGAAGGAGTAGCCCCCGACCCTGACAAGGTCACAGCAATCAAGAGCTGGCCAAGCCCCTCGAACATCAAAGAGGTGAGACAGTTTCTCGGGTTGGTAGGCTACTACCGAAGGTTCATCCCCAGGTTAACTAAGATGGCAGCTCCTATGCAGGACCTCCTGATCGGACAGTCTAAGTCCAGGAGCCAAAAGCCGCCCTTCAAGTGGGATAAACCGGAAGAAGAGTCCTTCCGCCAGCTAAAGATGGCCCTCACAGGGACGAGATCCTGGCCTACCCTGATTATGTCCAGCCTTTCATTCTCCACACAGACGCCAGTAATGTGGGACTGAGAGCCGTACTGTCCCAAAACCAACAGGGCAGAGAAAGGGTGATCGCGTACGCCAGCCGGAAGCTGAGGCCCACCGAGAGGAACCCGGAGAATTACAGCTCCTTCAAGCTAGAATTCTTGGCGGTGGTGTGGGCCGTGACGGAACGCTTCAAGCATTACCTGGCCTCCGCAAAGTTCACCGTGTACACGGACAACAACCCGTTGACACACCTGGACAATGCAAGACTGGGTGCCCTAGAACAGCGGTGGATGGCCCGTCTTTCCAACTATGACTTCGTGATCAAGTACCGGGCCGGCAAAACCAATGCCAACGCTGACGCCCTATCGAGGATGCCTCACTTACCTGAAGGTGACGAAGACCCAGAAGAGCTGGAGGAGGTAGAACTCCCTGCGTTTCACCGGTATGGAGCCGCTCAATACTCCCACCGCGTGAAGGAGGAGGATCTAACAACCGTGATGAGAAATCCCCTACCTCACCACAGCTGGGCCAAGACCCAAGATAGTGACCCTGCCATCCGCCTGGTGAAAGATCTGCTGACCCAGGAAGATGCCCGCATAGATCCGGATGCTCCAGAGGAAGCCAAGCAGCTATGGAAAGAGAAGAGCAAGCTGTTCCTCTACGAAGGCAAGTTGTGCAGAAGGATTGTCAACCACCGGACGCACGAGCTGACCTGGCAAGTCGTGGTCCCAAGACGGGATGCAGCCATGGTCCTGGGGGCTTATCATGACAAAGCGGGTCACTTCGGTTGGAAGAAACTGGAGTTCCTGCTAAGAGGAAGATTCTTTTGGGTCGGCATGAGAGTGTTAGAACCTTGCTGTTAGGTTTTTTTTCCTTTGCTGGTCACATGACCTTGTTGGCCTATTTAATCCTGCCCCGCCCTTCTGGCTTTGCTGGACTTCATTGTATATCTACTTTCTAGCTAGCCTGTGCTCTGTATCTAACTCTGTTAGTTTGCTTGGTCTACGGACCTCTATGTTCTATCTATTTTGTTTGTTCGTCTGTCTGCTACTATTTCTGTTAGGAGGTGTCCCATATTCCTCCCAGTCCTTAGTACTTGTAGGGATTCCCTCCTCACATCTATAGGTCTCCGTACAGACTAGATTAGGACTTTAGCAGGTCTGATCGCAGGATCAGGTTCCCTGTTACATCGTAGGGATTCAGCTGAGTCTTATAGTAGGGACAGATCTCCTCTCTTTCCTTAGCTTTGGTAGCAGAACATAACAGTAAGTCCAGCCTGCAAATTCTCTAAGGAAAGATTTTTTTTTTTTTTTTGTTTTTTGTTCCATCATGGTGTCGGTTCAGGATTTGGCTAAACACCTGCAGGGACTCTCTCTGGAAGTGGCCGAGCTCCGTCAGCACGTGAGTAACTGTCCTGGAGCATATTTCTTGGAGCCTAAGGTATGTTTGCCGGATTTATTTTTTGGTGAACATCGAGAATTTTTTTCATTTAAAAATGCTTGCTTATTGTATTTTCGTTTGAGACCCAAGTCCTCTGGGGATGAATCCCAGCGCGTAGGGTTCATAATGTCACTTTTGCGCAAAGAGCCTCAGGAGTGGGCCTTTTCTTTGCAACCTAGTGATACATGCTTCAGATCAGTGGATAGTTTTTTTTCTGCTTTAGCACTATTAGATGATGATCCTGACCGTGTGGCATCAGCTGAGACTGAGTTGAGACGTTTAAAACAAGGATCAGGTAATGTCGAAAAATATTGTACTCATTTTCGTCGTTGGTCCACTCAAACAGGGTGGAACGATTATGCTCTGAAAAGTCTATTTCTTGCTGGGCTCAGTGAAAGGGTTAAAGACCTGCTAATTGCTTATCCTACACCTGAGGATTTGCAACAGGCTATGCAATTAGCTATACGGGTGGATAGAAGACTGCGTGCTAGGGTTAATGAGAGCAAATCCTCTGCTATGTCAGTTTCTGGTTATGATAATGTGTGTACTAACAGTGGTGAACCGATGGAGATTGGATCGGTGGCACCTCGCTCTCAAGAAAAAGACCGTCGTTTTTCAGAAGGCTTGTGTTTCTATTGCGGAAAATCTGGTCATTTGATTAAAGGCTGTGAGCTTCGTATGAAGAAAGAAAAAAAAAATGGTCAGTCACGCCCGTATTGCCTGTTTAAATTCCAAGGGTATATTTTTAGCTGCTTCCACGATTGCTCAGGAAAAATTAATGGAATTTCGGGTGTTTGTTGATTGCGGGTCTACACTGAATGTAATTGATGGGGGATTCGTGGAAAAACTCAATTTAAAACCTGAACCTTTATCATCCCCCATTGCTGTGGTTTCTGTGGATGGCTCCCCTTTGAAGAATATTACTCTCAAGGTCAGTGAATTTCCTCTCACTATTAATGGTGTTCACCATGAGAAATTGGATTTGGTAGTGTTGAATAACTTGCCTTCTCCAGTAATATTGGGTTTGCCCTGGTTAAAATTTCACAATCCTGTACTGGATTGGTCTACCAGTGAAATTAAATCCTGGAGCCATAAATGTTATGACAAGTGTTGTAACGGGCGTATTGCAGCTTTGGATAGGGGAGAATTGCCTGTTCCTATTCAGGATTTTTGGAGAGTTTTTTCTGAGAAGGAATCGCAGGTTTTGCCTCCCCATAGAGACTATGATTGTTCTATTGAATTTGTCCCTGGAGCGACTCTTCCTAAAAGTCGTTTATTTAACCTTACCATTCCTGAGAGGAAGTCTTTGGAGGAATACATACAGACAAGTTTGGCCGCCGGTCACATTAGGCCCTCTAAGTCTCCTGTGGCGGTTGGATTTTTTTTTGTAAAAAAAAAGGACGGCGGTTTACGTCCTTGTCTGGATTTTCGTGAGATTAACAAAATTACGGTACGCAATCCTTACCCACTGCCATTGATTCCTGATCTGTTTAACCAGTTATTGGGGGCCAAGTGGTTCTCTAAAATTGACCTTAAGGGGGCATACAATCTGTTGCGCATGAAGGAGGGTGATGAATGGAAGACTGCTTTTAACACTCCTGTGGGTCATTTTGAGAATCTGGTTATGCCTTTTGGTCTTACTAATGCTCCTGCATTTTTTCAGAATCTGATTAATGACATCCTTAGACCTTTGATCGGTAAAAATGTGGTTGTGTATTTGGATGACATTTTGATTTATTCGCCGGATCTGGAGTCTCATTGGCGGAGCGTGCGTGAGGTATTACAGTTATTAATGGACAATTCGCTTTTTGCTAAGCTGGAGAAATGTGAGTTCGCTGTACAGAGAATTAGTTTTTTGGGCTACATTATCTCCAGCAAAGGTTTTGAGATGGATCCGGTTAAGGTTCAGGCTGTGCAGGAATGGCCTAGGCCTATTGGTTTGAAATCGATACAGAGGTTTTTGGGTTTCGCCAATTACTACAGAAAATTCATAAAAAATTTTTCTAGTATTGTCAAAGCTCTGACTGATCTCACCAGGAAAGGTGCTGATGCGGTTCAGTGGTCTTCTGAGGCCATTGAAGCTTTTGTGTATCTCAAGGAGAGGTTCACCTCTGCTCCCATCCTTATGCAGCCTGATGTTACTAGGCCGTTTTTGGTTGAGGTTGATGCTTCCTCTGTGGGGGTTGGCGCAGTATTGTCTCAGGATAACGGGGATGGATTACATCCCTGTGCCTTTTTTTCAAAAAATTTTTCGGAGACTGAACTGAATTACGATATTGGTAATCGGGAATTATTGGCTATTAAACTCGCATTTGAACACTGGCGCCACTTCTTGGAAGGTGCGGAATTTCCCGTTCAGGTTCTTACGGATCATAAAAATCTGATATATCTTGATGCTGCCAAGCGCCTGAATGCCCGTCAGGCTAGGTGGGCACTGTTTTTCTCGCGGTTTAATTTCTCCGTTACTTACATCCCTGGTACTAAGAATGTTAAGGCGGATGCCTTGTCTCGCAGTTTTTCTCCCATAGTCGGTGCTGAGAAAGAGGAAAACATTTTACAAGAAGGTGTGGTGATAGCTGCTTTAGACTCCGTTTTGGAAGATGAGATTCTTAAAGCTCAGGAGAATGCCCCATCTAACACTCCTCATGGGAGGTTGTTTGTGCCTGGGACCTTTAGGAGAGATTTGTTTGTTGAGTGTCACGAATCTCGGTTGGCAGGTCATCCCGGAATCTCTGAGACCAAGAGACTGGTGGGTCGCAGTTTTTGGTGGCCTGGATGGCAGAAGGAAGTCATTAAGTGGGTGCGCCAATGTACTATATGTGCTAGATCTAAGTCCTCACATACTCCTGCTGCGGGGTTGCTTTGTCCTTTGGAGGTCCCCAGTGCTCCTTGGACACATTTGGCTATGGACTTTATAACTGACCTTCCCTCCTCTGAGGGTTTTACTGTCATCTGGGTGGTCGTGGACCGTTTTAGCAAGATGTGTCACTTGGTTCCCTTCGTCAAACTGCCCTGCGCTAAAACTCTCGCTAAGGCCTTTGTCAAGGAAATTGTCAGACTTCATGGCGTTCCTACTGACATTGTTTCTGATAGGGGTCCTCAGTTCGTGGCTCGTTTTTGGCGTGCCTTTTGTGACAGGTTGGGAATTCATTTGTCGTTTTCGTCCGGATATCATCCTGAATCTAATGGCCAAACAGAAAGGAAAAACCAGGATGTTGAGCAGTTCTTGCGTTGTTTTGTGGCAGACAATCAAGAGGGGTGGTCTGAGTTTCTGCCACTTGCCGAATTTGCTCTGAACAATCATACATCTTCTTCTGCTGGTTGTTCGCCTTTTTTTTGTTGTTCTGGGAGACATCCGTCGTTTGGGTCGTTCTCCAAGTTGGGATCTGCCGTGCCTGAGGAGGAGAATTTTTCCGGTGATTTGGAAAGAGTTTGGACGGATGTGCGTGGTAATCTTCAGGAGGCCAACAGAAAATCTAAAGACTACTTTGATAGGAAACGACAGGAGGTTTTGTTCGCTGTTGGTGACATGGTTTGGTTGTCCTCTAGGAATCTGCGGTTGAGGATTCCTTCTAAGAAATTGGGTCCCAAGTTTGTAGGGCCCTTTAAGGTGCTTCAGGTTGTCAACCAATCTGCTGTTAGGTTGGAGGTTCCTACCTCCTGGAGAATTAATCCGGTCTTTCATGTCTCTCTGTTAAAAAAAGCTGTTGTGTCGGATGGTGACGCCTCTGCCTCTGTTCCTCCGGTGGTGGAGGACGGGGAATATGAAATTTCTCGCATCCTTGACTCTAGACGGTATAGAGGTAGTTTGCAGTATCTTGTGGCCTGGAAAGGTTTCGGACCCGAGGATAACTCTTGGGTGAGGTCAGATGATGTTTCCGCGTCCAGACTTATCAGAGCTTTTCACAGGAGATTTCCTGATAAGCCTGGTCCTAGGGGATCCGGAGGATCCTCTTAGAAGGGGGGGTACTGTTAGAACCTTGCTGTTAGGTTTTTTTTCCTTTGCTGGTCACATGACCTTGTTGGCCTATTTAATCCTGCCCCGCCCTTCTGGCTTTGCTGGACTTCATTGTATATCTACTTTCTAGCTAGCCTGTGCTCTGTATCTAACTCTGTTAGTTTGCTTGGTCTACGGACCTCTATGTTCTATCTATTTTGTTTGTTCGTCTGTCTGCTACTATTTCTGTTAGGAGGTGTCCCATATTCCTCCCAGTCCTTAGTACTTGTAGGGATTCCCTCCTCACATCTATAGGTCTCCGTACAGACTAGATTAGGACTTTAGCAGGTCTGATCGCAGGATCAGGTTCCCTGTTACATCGTAGGGATTCAGCTGAGTCTTATAGTAGGGACAGATCTCCTCTCTTTCCTTAGCTTTGGTAGCAGAACATAACAGAGAGGAGCTGTAGAAAAATGGTGCAGAGACTGTGGCCCTTGTCACCTAAGGAGGAAGGACCGCACCAGCCAGAAGACACCCTTGAGGCCCATCGTCACCACGCAGCCTCTTGAGCTGGTAGCTCTGGACCATGTCAAATTGGCTCCCAGCCGGTCAGGATACATCTATGCCCTGACAATCGTGGACCCCTATTCCCGTTTTCTAGTGGTGGTCCCGGTAAAGGACTTGACAGCCCAAACAGCGGCCAGAGTCTTCCAGCAATACTTCTGCCGTCCACACGGGTATCCGGAACAGGTCCTGACAGACCAGGGTCCCGCGTTCGAGGCTGAAATCTTCCAGGAGTTCTGCAACCTCTATGGCTGTAAGAAGATTCGTACAACGCCTTACCACCCCCAAACCAACGGGATGTGTGAGAAGATGAACAATATAGTTATTGATCTCCTGAACACGTTGCCCCTGGAGGAACGCAGCCAGTGGCCAGAAAAACTGCCAGACCTGATAGACCTATACAACAATATCCCTGTGAATGCTACAAACTGCACCCCGGCTTACCTGATGCGAGCTAGACCAGGTAAGCTGCCCGTAGACCTGGAGATGGGAATCCTAATACCTGAGGACACCTTCCCGGATGCGGACTGGGATACGGAAAGGCAACTGCAGTACAAGAAGGTACAGGAGAGTGTGGAGAAGAGCCTGGCCCAGGTGAGAGAGAGGCATGAAAAACTCTTCAATCAACACGCCCCTGCTGGTCCCCTAGATCCTGGTGAGCAAGTCCTAAAGCGAAAAAGAAGGCTACATAAGTTGGGCGACCAGTGGGAAAGGGAACCCTACACCGTACTGCAGTCTGACCACGACAACCCGAAGGTGTGCATGATCACCAAGGACGGAGGAGAAACCACTAGTACCGTCTCCAGAGACCACCTCAAAAGGTGCCTCGAGCAACTCCGTAGTGCAGAAGAGGATCAGAGTGACCTTGAACCCGCAGAGGACAAGGAAGAAATGATCAGCACCGTTCTCGGAGAGTTCCCTCAGTCCTGGACTCGCATAAATGATGCCATAGTGGTACCCGTCCTGCATTTCCTGCAACAACCAACACCAGTGCCGGAAGGTGAAGAGGAGCAAGCGGTTCCAGAGGCAGAAGAGCCTGTACCAGCAGCCCAGGAGAGTCATCCCTCTGCTGACAGTGAGCCTGCCATGCCTGCGGTAAGCCAAAGGACCCGCAGACAGCTGCCTGCCCTACCTGTACACCCAGCTGGTAGCTGTACCCCTAACACTAGCGGGGAAAGCCAAGTCAGTCCACCACCAGACAGTGGGCTACGTAGGTCAACCAGGAGCACAAAGGGGCAGATACCCGCTCGCTGGAGAATATAGAGTGTACTAAAATTGTAAATAACCCTGTTGCCAAAAGTTACATGCATGTTTGGTAATTCTGTGTTTCAGTTTCTTGCAGCTACCGTAAGGACTCACAGGTTATGGACTTTTTATAACCAGGACCTTGTATGGACTCCGTTCGGAGCCTAACCCAGGAATGAACTAAGACTGTAAAGGACTTGGGGTAGGACAGACCCCCACCTGGTTAAGGCTCCCCGTTGTATTGGTGATATGGACACCCGGTCACAGGCCACACTGTGACCTTAAGAACTCAATCTGTGCGTCGTTTGTCTATTAATGTTTTATAGTTATGCATATTGTCTTTGTGTATTGTTTAGTCCCGGAGTACTAAATTTCACTAGGGGGGAATGTGTCACCCTGGCCTGGATGCCACAAAATGTATTAAAGCTGTGTCTGAGAGCAAGGGGGAGGTTCTCTAGTCAGGGGAACATTAGCATGCAATGCCTCCTGTCTCAGGCCAGTAGGGGGAGCAGGCTGCCCCTATAAAAGCTGGTGCTGGGGGCAGGGTCCCGGAGCGGAACAGGGACAGACAGTTTTGTATTGCACCTAAGAGGAAGTGTGGCAGGAGGAGAGCCACAAGCCAGAGACAAGAGGCGAAGAGAGCCTGTCTTGGCAGATCACGGACTTAATTTACCAGACTTTGGTGTCTGAGGCTGGAAGGATTCCACATTCCCCAGCAGAGAACCAGTCCGCAAGGGACTGTATATTCCTTGGCCTAAGAAGCCTGGAGGCCCTGCCACAACCGAAGGGACCAGTAAAGCCGTACAAGGCTGGGAGCAGAAAGGAACCCACGTCGCAGGCCATACAGACGAGAATACACGGAAAGCTCGGAAACGTGGGCTGTTACACTATAACGAGGAGATAGCCAGAAGGAGCGCAGAAAGCACGGTAGGCCTACACCCTCACCCTGACCAGGGCCAATTTCCCCGTTGCTCTCAGACATCCAGGTCCCCTCCTAGCTGGGACTGTTTATGGGTCAGTTTACCTGTTTCAGTAAAGACCCTGGACTGCAACCTATTGTCTGTGTGCTCCTTCGCGCCTCCAGCACTACCGGTACTGGGACTCTCACCACCATCTATTATACTGCCCTGGGGCCGCACTCTTCCCGTGGGGAGTCACACTACCCTAGCTGCACACCTCATCAGCCCCAGCGGTCTGCATGCAGCGGCGGTTCCTAATAACCGTAATCCACGGGTGGCGTAGTCGGACATAATCAACAGCACATAACGGACTACCACTGGCCTGACCACCCTGAGCCACGGAACCGGGTTGCCGCTACTACTCCCATCGTTCCCCCACTGCCCGGATCCGAATGCCCCACGGCCCAGGGGGCGAGTCAGGAGCACTATTATATGAAGGCACAGTTAAGAGCACTATTATATAAAGACACAGTTGGGAGCACTATTATATAGAGACACAGTTGGGAGCACTATTATATGGAGGCAGAGTTGGGAGCACTATTATATGGAGGCAGAGTTGGGAGCACTATTATATAGAGACACAACTGGGAGCACTATTATATGGAGATACAGTTGGGAGCACTATTATATGGAGACAGAGTTGGGAGCACTATTATATGGAGGCAGAGTTGGGAGCACTATTATATAGAGACACAACTGGGAGCACTATTATATGGAGACACAGTTGGGAGCACTATTATTTGGCGACACAATTGGGAGCACTATTATATGGGGGCAGATTTGGGAACACTATTATATGGAGACACAGTTGGGAGCACTATTATTTGGCGACACAGTTGGGAACACTATTATATGGAGACACAGTTGGGAGTACTATTATATGGAGGCAGAGTTGGGATCACTATTATATAGAGACACAACTGGGAGCACTATTAATTGGAGGCAGAGTTGGGAGCACAATTATACGGAGACACAGAGGGGAGCACTATTATATGGAAGTAAAGAGGGGAGCACTATTATATAGAGACAGGGGGAAGCACTATTATATGGAGGCACAGTTGAGACCACTATTATATAGAGACACAACTGGGAGCACTATTATATGGAGACACAGTTGAGAGCACTATTATTTGGCAACACAATTGGGAGCACTATTATATGGGGGCAGAGTTGGGAGCACTATTATATGGAGACACAGTTGGGTTCACTATTATATGGAGACACAGTTGGGAGTACTATTATATGGAGGCAGAGTTGGGATCACTATTATAAAGAGACACAGTTGGGAGTACTATTATATGGAGGCAGAGTTGGGAGCACTATTATATAGAGACACAACTGGGAGCACTATTAATTGGAGGCAGAGTTGGGAGCACAATTATACGGAGACACAGAGGGGAGCACTATTATATAGAGACAGGGGGAAGCACTATTATATGGAGGCACAGAGGGGAGCACTATTATATGGAAGCACAGTTGGGAGCACTATTATATGGAGACACAGTTGGGAGCACTATTATATAGAGAAGCAGTTGGGAGCACTATTATATGGAGGCAAATTAGGGAGCACTATCATATGAAGACACAGCTGGGAGCACTATTTTAAGGAGACTCAGTAGGGAGCACTATTATATAGAGACAGTTGGAAGCACTTTTACAGAATATGGAGACTTAATTGGGAGTATTATTATATGAAGATAGAGTTGGGAGCACTAATATATGGAGACACAGCTGAAAGCACTATTATATAAAGACTCAGTTAGGAGCACTATTATATGGAGGCAGATTAGGGAGCATTATTATATGAAGACACAGCTGGGAGCACTATTATATAGAGACACAGTTGGGAGCACTTTTACAGGATATGGAGACACAATTGGGAGTATTATTATATGAAGGCAGAGTTGGGAGCACTATTATATGGAGACACAGCTGGGAGCACTATTATATAGAGACACAGTTGGGAGCACTATTATAGGGAGACAGAGTTGGGAGCACTATTATGTGGAGACACAGTTGGGAGCACTATTATGTGGAGACACAGTTGGGAGCACTATTATAGGGAGACAGAGTTGGGAGCACTATTATATGGAGACACAGTTGGGAGCACTATTATGTGGAGACAGTTGGGAGCACTATTATGTGGAGACACAGTTGGGAGCACTATTATATAGAGACACAGTTGGGAGCACTATTATATGGAGGCAGATTTGGGAGCACTATTATATAAAGACACAGTTGGGAGCACTATTACGTGGAGACACAGTTGGGAGCACTATTATATGGAGGCAGATTTGGGAGCACTATTATATGGAGACAGAGCTGGGATCACTATTATGTGGAGACACAGTTGGGAGCACTATTATATGGAGGCAGATTTGGGAGCACTATTATATGGAGACAGCTGGGAGCACTATTATATGGAGACACAATTGGGAGCACTATTATACAGAGACACAGTTGGGAGCACTATTATATGAAGGCACAGTTGAGAGCACTATTATATGGAGACACAGTTGGGAGCACTATTATATGGAGACACAGTTGGGAGCACTATTATATAAAGACACAACTGGGAGCACTAATATATGGATACACAGTTGGGAGCACTATTATATGGAGACACAGTTGGGAGCACTATTATATGGAGACACAGTTGGGAGCACTATTATATGGAGACACAACTAGGAGCACTATTATATGAAGGCACGGTTGAGAGAACTATTATATAGAGACACACTTGGGAGCACTATTATATGGAGGCAGAGTTGGGAGCGCTATTATTTAGAGACACAGCTGGGAACACTATTACATGAAGACACAGTTGGGAGCACTATTATATAGAGACACAACTGGGAGCACTAATTATTATTTATTTATTATTATAGCGCCATTTATTCCATGGCACTTTAAATGTGAAAAAGGGGTATAATACAAGAACAATTACAATAATCTTGAACACAATGTGACAGTGACTGGTACAGGAGAAGTGAGGACCCTGCCCGCAAGGGCTCACAATCTACAAGGGATGGGTGAGGATATAGTAGGTGAGGGTGACTCGCCCCCTGGGCCGTGGGGCACTCGGAACCGGGCAATAGGGAGACGATGGGGGTAGTTGTGGCGACCTGGTCCCGTGGCTGAGGGTGGTCAGACCAGTGGCAGTCTTTTAGATGTTTTAAGAGATGTCCGACTACGCCACCCGTGGATTGCGGTTATTAGGAACCGCCGCTGCAGGGCAGACCGCTGGGGCCGATGATGTATGCAGCTGGGATGGTGTGACTCCCCACGGAAAGAGTGCAGCCCCAGGGCAGTGTAGTGGATGGTGGGAGTGATGGTGGTGAGAGTCCCAGTACCGGTAATGCCGGAGGAGCGAAAAAGCACACAGACAACGTACTGCAGTCCAGGGTCTTTACTCACGGTTAATATCCAAGTCACTTCTGCAGGGAATGACTGCCCGAGCCATGCTGCGTCCACCAGGTGAGGGGCTCGGTCAACTACCAGACAGCTCAGGAGTATGGCTCAAGACCCCCTTTTGTCCTTTCTCTGACCTGCCTCACCAGTGACCCACTTTTGTCCAGCTGCCGCGGACTTGTGCGGTTAAACGTGGGCCCCGTCCTCCGCTGTCCTATATGGTGCCTTCCTAGCAGGTTTGATGAGGTGTCGCACCAATAAATGATCACGACGTCCGGTCTTTGGCTGAGGGTTGTTTCTCCTCCACCAACTTGGGATCCGGTACCCTTAATCTGCCTGACCCTGCACCCTGGATTCTCGTGGGTTCTTAGGGTTCCTTGCACCTTCTTGTTCCTGAGCCCTTCTGTTTCTTCCTCTCTTTCTTTGCTGTTCCTTTCTGTTTCTGTTCCTTTCTGTTCTTGTTCCTTTCTGTTCCTGGCCCTCTCCTCAGGCCTGCCTCATGGAGCTGGGCCCAGACTGAGCCACAGCTCCCTGTCAGCCCTCTCCGGCCGAACTCCTCTCTCTTCTCCTCCTGCTTGAACTGACCCAGAACTAAGATGGTGCCCACCTTTTATACCTCCCTCTAGAAACATGAGCCCAGGTGACCAGCAACGAATGGGCTCCTACCTACGCTCAGGAAGCAACCCCTATCTGCCCCTACAGCACTGGGTGTTCCACCCCCCTCCCCACTCCGGACAGGGACATAGTCGGTCGTGCCTGCACTTCTGTCTAGTGGGAGCACCGTTGAGCTGTCCCTCGGAAATGGGGTGTGTGTGCTGTATGCAGCTAACTGAGCCCTGGTCCATACTCCATCCTTACCCGGGAGTGGAATACCACACCTCTGGCAGAGGTGCAATACCCCTGTAGCGGTCGAGCCCTCGGGGCGCTACATTCCCCCTTGGTAAACCACAGCACGTCCTCGGGCTGGAAAAGAACAAAAACAGCTAATTACAGGACATGCAAAACTTTTTCAATAACTTTTTACATCAGAAACGGACAACATTGTTCAATTCCCTTTATGGGAAACACTTTTCTTTGTCATTGTTAATACTACCGGAACTCTTTTATCATATAAAACATCATATAAAACATTTGCATTATCACCTAGCAGCATATAAAACTTTCTCATGTAAAACATTTTCAAATACGGCATATTCTTGTATCCTGGCCGCTGTGCAACTTGCGACCAGCTGTTCTTTCTTCTGAAAGGTGCAACAGTCCAGTAAACTTGTCTTGAGGTAGACGTTGCGGTTTTTATATAAAACCAGTAGGGGGCGCTTTAGGAAGCGCAACTATATACAAGGGATTGGCCGTTCCCAGTCCTCGGCCGGTTTTGGGGAGGGGAGTGGCTGCTCACAGTCCTCAGCCTGTTAAAGGGAAGAGGGATGGCTGCTCTCAGTCCTCAGCCAGGTTACTTAGGGGATAGGGCAAGAATCAAACAGTCCTATATCAGTCCCAACGGGGACCACACTTTTCTGGAAACAGTCCTAAACAGTTCCTTTGTACCCCGACGGGTAACTATTTACACTGGTATGCTACTGTTCACTGGTAGCGATACCCTACAGCCGCTCCTTGCTCCTCCTGGTCGTCTTCGGGCCCGTCCGGGCCCTCTTGGCACTCAGAGTCCGAGTAGTGCTGTTCCTCCTCCTCTACTACTCTGTGGACGTGGAGGGCGTACCATCCCTTCACGCCTTGGTGCCGGGTGTAAGACACCACATCCTCTGGAAATAGGTCCCGCCCTCGATGACCTTCCGGCATGTGACTCTCCACATCCCTCCTCGTCACGAACACGTCGCTGATGGTCTCAGGGTCTCGGATGAAACCCCAGCCGCGCTCCATCTGGAACTTCACAACAGTTCCGGTGACTCGGGGACTGCGGGTGACTCGCCCCCTGGGCCGTGGGGCACTCGGATCCGGGCAATAGGGGAACGATGGGAGTCGTAGTGGCAACCCGGTTCCGTGGCTCAGGGTGGTCAGACCAATGGTAGTCTGCTACTGTGCTTTAGATAGTGTCCGACTACGCCACCCGTGGATTTGCGGTCATTAGGAACCGCCACTGCAAGGCAGACCGCTGGGGCTGATGATGTATGCAGCTGGGATGGTGTGACTCCCCACGGGAAGAGTGCGGCCCCAGGGCAGTGTAGTGGATGTTGGGAGTGATGGTAGTGAGAGTCCCAGTGCTGATAGTGCTGGAGGAGCAAGGAGCACGCAGACAACAGGTTGCAGTCCAGGGTCTTTACTAGAACAGGTAAATTGACCCACAAACAGTCCCAGCTAGGAGGGGACCTGGACGTCTGAGAGCAACGGGGAAATTGGCCCTGGTCAGGGTGAGGGTGTAGGCCTACCGTGCTTTCTGTGCTCCTTCTGTCTATCTCCTCGTTATAGGGTAACAGCCCACGTTTCCGAGCTTTCCGTGTATTCTCGCCTGTATGGCCTGCGACTTGGGTTCCTTTCTGCTCCCAGCCTTGTACGGCTTTACTGGTCCCTTCGGTTGTGGCAGTGTTATGTTCTGCTACCAGAGCTAAGGAAAGAGAGGAGATCTGTCCCTATGATAGAACTCAGCTTAATCCCTACGATGTAACAGGGAACCTGATCCTGCGATCAGACCTGCTAAAGTCCTAAGCTAGTCTGTACGGAGACCTATAGATGTGGGGAAGGAATCCCTACAAGTACTAAGGACTGGGAGGAATATGGGACACCTCCTAACAGAAATAGTAGCAGACAGACGAACAAACAAAATATATAGAACATAGAGGTCAGTAGACCAAGCAAACTAACAGAGCAAGACACAGCACAGGCTAGCTAGACAGTAGATATACAATGAAGTCCAGCAAAGCCAGAAGGGCGGAGCAGGATTAAATAGGCCAACAAGGTCATGTGACCAGCAAAGGAAAAAAAAACTAAGAGCAAGGTTCTAACAGTACCCCCCCTTCTAAGAGGATCCTCCGGATCCCCTAGGACCAGGCTTATCAGGAAATCTCCTGTGAAACGCTCTGATAAGTCTGGACGCGGAAACATCATCCGACCTCACCCAAGAGTTATCCTCGGGACCGAAACCTTTCCAGGCCACAAGATACTGCAAACTACCTCTATACCGTCTAGAGTTAAGGATGCGAGAAATTTCATATTCCCCGTCCTCCACCACCGGAGGAACAGAGGCAGAGGCGTCACAATCCGATACAACAGCTTTTTTCAACAGAGAGACATGAAATACCGGATTAATTCTCCAGGAGGTAGGAACCTCCAACCTAACAGCAGATTGGTTGACAACCTGAAGCACCTTAAAGGGCCCTACAAACTTGGGACCCAATTTCTTTGAAGGAATCCTCAACCGCAGATTCCTAGAGGACAACCAAACCATGTCACCAACAGCGAACAAAACCTCCTGTCGTTTCCTATCAAAGTAGTCTTTAGATTTTCTGTTGGCCTCCTGAAGATTACCACGCACATCCGACCAAACTCTCTCCAAATCACCGGAAAAATTCTCCTCCTCAGGCACGGCAGATCCCAACTTGGAGAACGACCCAAACGACGGATGTCTCCCAGAACAACAAAAAATAGGCGAACAACCAGCAGAAGAAGATGTATGATTGTTCAGAGCAAATTCAGCAAGTGGCAGAAACTCAGACCACCCCTCTTGATTGTCTGCCACAAAACAACGCAAGAACTGCTCAACATCCTGGTTTTTCCTTTCTGTCTGGCCATTAGATTCAGGATGATATCCGGACGAGAACGACAAATGAACTCCCAACCTATCACAAAAGGCACGCCAAAAACGAGCCACGAACTGAGGACCCCTATCAGAAACAATGTCAGTAGGAACGCCATGAAGTCTGACAATTTCCTTGACAAAGGCCCTAGCGAGAGTTTTAGCGCAGGGCAGTTTGACGAAAGGAACCAAGTGACACATCTTGCTAAAACGGTCCACGACCACCCAGATGACAGTAAAACCCTCAGAGGGGGGAAGGTCAGTTATAAAGTCCATAGCCAAATGTGTCCAAGGAGCACTGGGAACCTCCAAAGGACAAAGCAACCCCGCAGCAGGAGTATGTGAGGACTTAGATCTAGCACATATAGTACATTGACGCACCCACTTAATGACTTCCTTCTGCCATCCAGGCCACCAAAAACTGCGACCCACCAGTCTCTTGGTCTCAGAGATTCCGGGATGACCTGCCAACCGAGATTCGTGACACTCAACAAACAAATCTCTCCTAAAGGTCCCAGGCACAAACAACCTCCCATGAGGAGTGTTAGAAGGGGCATTCTCCTGTACTTTAAGAATCTCATTTTCCAAAACGGAGTCCAAAGCAGCTATCACAACACCTTCTTGTAAAATGTTCTCCTCTTTCTCAGCACCGACTATGGGAGAAAAACTGCGAGACAAGGCATCCGCCTTAACATTCTTAGTACCAGGGATGTAAGTAACGGAGAAATTAAACCGCGAGAAAAACAGTGCCCACCTAGCCTGACGGGCATTCAGGCGCTTGGCAGCATCAAGATATATCAGATTTTTATGATCCGTAAGAACCTGAACGGGAAATTCCGCACCTTCCAAGAAGTGGCGCCAGTGTTCAAATGCGAGTTTAATAGCCAATAATTCCCGATTACCAATATCGTAATTCAGTTCAGTCTCCGAAAATTTTTTTGAAAAAAAGGCACAGGGATGTAATCCATCCCCGTTATCCTGAGACAATACTGCGCCAACCCCCACAGAGGAAGCATCAACCTCAACCAAACACGGCCTAGTAACATCAGGCTGCATAAGGATGGGAGCAGAGGTGAACCTCTCCTTGAGATACACAAAAGCTTCAATGGCCTCAGAAGACCACTGAACCGCATCAGCACCTTTCCTGGTGAGATCAGTCAGAGGTTTGACAATACTAGAAAAATTTTTTATGAATTTTCTATAGTAATTGGCGAAACCCAAAAACCTCTGTATCGATTTCAAACCAATAGGCCTAGGCCATTCCTGCACAGCCTGAACCTTAACCGGATCCATCTCAAAACCTTTGCTGGAGATAATGTAGCCCAAAAAACTAATTCTCTGTACAGCGAACTCACATTTCTCCAGCTTAGCAAAAAGCGAATTGTCCATTAATAACTGTAATACCTCACGCACGCTCCGCCAATGAGACTCCAGATCCGGCGAATAAATCAAAATGTCATCCAAATACACAACCACATTTTTACCGATCAAAGGTCTAAGGATGTCATTAATCAGATTCTGAAAAAATGCAGGAGCATTAGTAAGACCAAAAGGCATAACCAGATTCTCAAAATGACCCACAGGAGTGTTAAAAGCAGTCTTCCATTCGTCACCCTCCTTCATGCGCAACAGATTGTATGCCCCCTTAAGGTCAATTTTAGAGAACCACTTGGCCCCCATTAACTGGTTAAACAGATCAGGAATCAATGGCAGTGGGTAAGGATTGCGTACAGTAATTTTGTTAATCTCACGAAAATCCAGACAAGGACGTAAACCGCCGTCCTTTTTTTTTACAAAAAAAAATCCAACCGCCACAGGAGACTTAGAGGGCCTAATGTGACCGGCGGCCAAACTTGTCTGTATGTATTCCTCCAAAGCCTTCCTCTCAGGAATAGTAAGGTTAAATAAACGACTTTTAGGAAGAGTCGCTCCAGGGACAAATTCAATAGAACAATCATAGTCTCTATGGGGAGGCAAAACCTGCGATTCCTTCTCAGAAAAAACTCTCCAAAAATCCTGAACAGGCAATTCTCCCCTATCCAAAGCTGCAATACGCCCATTACAACACTTGTCATAACATTTATGGCTCCAGGATTTAATTTCACTGGTAGACCAATCCAGTACAGGATTGTGAAATTTTAACCAGGGCAATCCCAATATTACTGGAGAAGGCAAGTTATTCAACACTACCAAATCCAATTTCTCATGGTGAACACCATTAATAGTGAGAGGAAATTCACAGACCTTGAGAGTAATATTCTTCAAAGGGGAACCATCCACAGAAACCACAGCAATGGGGAATGATAAAGGTTCAGGTTTTAAATTGAGTCTTTCCACGAATCCCCCATCAATAACATTCAGAGTAGACCCACAATCAACAAACACCCGAAATTCCATTAATTTTTCCTGAGCAATCGTGGAAGCAGCTAAAAATACACCCTTGGAATTTAAACAGGCAATACGGGCATGACTGACCATTTTTTTTTTCTTTCTTCATACGAAGCTCACAGCCTTTAATCAAATGACCAGATTTTCCGCAATAGAAACACAAGCCTTCAAAAAATCGATGGTCTTTTTCTTGAGAGCGAGGTGCCACCGATCCAATCTCCATCGGTTCACCACTGTTAGTACATACATTCTCATAACCAGAAACTGACATAGCAGAGGATTTGCTCTCATTAACCCTTGCACGCAGTCTTCTATCCACCCGTATAGCTAATTGCATAGCCTGTTGCAAATCTTCAGGTGTAGGATAAGCAATTAGCAGGTCTTTAACCCTTTCACTGAGCCCAGCAAGAAATAGACTTTTCAGAGCAGAATCGTTCCACCCTGTTTGAGTAGACCAACGACGGAAATGAGTACAATATTTTTCCACATTACCTGATCCTTGTTTTAAACGTCTCAACTCAGTCTCAGCTGATGCGACACGGTCAGGATCATCATATAATAGTCCCAAAGCAGAAAAAAAACTATCCACTGATCTGAAGCATGTATCACTAGGTTGCAAAGAAAAGGCCCACTCCTGAGGCTCTTTGCGCAAAAGTGACATTATGAACCCTACGCGCTGGGATTCATCCCCAGAGGACTTAGGTCTCAAACGAAAATACAATAAGCAAGCATTTTTGAATGAAAAAAATTCTCGGTGTTCACCAAAAAATAAATCCGGCAAACATACCTTAGGCTCCAAGAAATGTGCTCCAGGACAGTTACTCACGTGCTGACGGAGCTCGGCCACCTCCAGAGAGAGTCCCTGCAGGCGATGAACCAAATCCTGAACCGACACCATGATGGAACAGAAAAATCTTTCCTTAGAGAATTTGCTGGCTGGACTTACTGTTATGTTCTGCTACCAGAGCTAAGGAAAGAGAGGAGATCTGTCCCTACGATAGAACTCAGCTTAATCCCTACGATGTAACAGGGAACCTGATCCTGCGATCAGACCTGCTAAAGTCCTAAGCTAGTCTGTACGGAGACCTATAGATGTGGGGAAGGAATCCCTACAAGTACTAAGGACTGGGAGGAATATGGGACACCTCCTAACAGAAATAGTAGCAGACAGACGAACAAACAAAATATATAGAACATAGAGGTCAGTAGACCAAGCAAACTAACAGAGCAAGACACAGAGCACAGGCTAGCTAGAAAATAGATATACAATGAAGTCCAGCAAAGCCAGAAGGGCGGAGCAGGATTAAATAGGTCAACAAGGTCATGTGACCAGCAAAGGAAAAAAAAACTAAGAGCAAGGTTCTAACAGGCAGGGCCTCCAGGCTTCTTAGGCCAAGGAATATACAGTCCCTTGCGGACTGGTTATCTGCTGGAGGATGTGGAATCCTCCCAGCCTCAGACACCAAAGTCTGGTAAATTAAGTCCGTTATCTGCCAAGACAGGCTCACTTCGCCTCTTGTCTCTGGCTTGTGGCTCTCCTCCTGCCACACTTCCTCTTAGGTGCAATACAACTGTCTGTCCCTGCTCTGCTCTGGGACAAGTCTCAGTCCTGAGACAGGCCTTCAAGTTCTCTCTAACCCTGCCCCTAGCACCAGCTTTTATAGGGGCAGCCTGCTCCCCCTACTGGCCTGAGACAGGAGGTACTGCATGCTAATGTTCCCCTGACTAGAGAACCTCCCCCTTGCTCTCAGACACAGCTTTAATATATTTTGTGGCATCCAGGCCAGGGTGACACAAGGGCAATTCGGGGATCTCGCCGGGCCTTCATTTTCTGCTCCGCGCTCCGGACCTGCAGCTTCTCTTGTTTCACGCGCCGCTCTCGCTGCTCCCTCTCAAACATCTCCAGCTGTTGGCGGCAGGCCTCTCGCCGTTCGGCTGCATCTGCCCGCGTTTCCTTTGTGAACCCCATTAGGTCCTCCCCAGTGGGGTCCCATTCAAACTAGGCCTCCTCCAACGGTAGCTGGGGGGTTTCCTGAGGCGCCGGAGCAGGGATGAGTGGCTCAGATGGTACTCCAACCTCCGCGGGCGGGCTCCTCCGAAAGCGGGGGTTGACATACTCGGGGGGCCAGATGGACTGGTATGTTGGGCGAAGAGATCTGCGCCCAATGGTGGTACTGCAGAGGCAGGGGGCGCGAGCAGGTTGGCGGCGCCCGGGGGCACGTGGCCTTGCGACCAGGCCCGCGCTGGTCGTTTCCTAGCTGCTCCCAGGGGTGGTACAGCAGGTGCAGGGGGTTGCGTCGGGGCAGCGGCGCCCGGGGGCGCTAGGCCTTGCGGCCGGGCCTGCGGTGGTGGTTCACTGAGCACGCCTGGGGTCAGAGGGCACGGCGTGGGGCGGGGCTCACTGGCAGCGTCGACGGCCTGGGGGCCGGTTGATGGCGGTGGCGGCACGGTGTCGACGGCGAGTCCAGGTGCGTTGGGCTCCGCAACAGGGTGCAGGGGCATGTCGGCGGCCCCAGGGTTCGGGGTAGGGGCGTCTCCGTTACCTGCCTCTGCTATCGCGGCCTCCTCCGCGGCGTCGTCTTCAGCCTCCGCTCTGTCTTCACTGCCCTCGGTGGCTGGTGTGCTCCTGGACGTCGACGGCGCCTCCTGCTGCAGGGTCACAGCCCGCCGAGCCACTTCTTCTTTCCACCCGGCTATCACGTCCTGCTGCGCCCGGACCATCCTCCGGTCCAGCTCCTCCAGCGCCGCCCGCGCATACTCGGGGTCCTCCTTGGGGAGATGGGCTAGCAGCTCTGTGAGGCTGCATGGTGGTGTGGCTTGCAGCAGGCCCCTTGCCAAAGTGCTGGAGCTGGTTCCTTTCTCCATCTCCGGGTGCGGCCTGGCCAGACTGATCCAGACCACCCCCTGCCCCGCAGTTTTCTTCTCTTTCCGCACCCATGGGGGGTGGTCCTGGGGCATTCTGCAGACAATCACTCTCAGGGGCAGCCCCCCCACGTTGACGGACATTTCTACCGCCGTGCTCATGGTTGTTGGGGGCGGGCTTCCTCTTTGGCGCCATTCTGGGACCCGGCCCACGATGGGAGGCGGCCTCCTGTGGTCTTTTGGCGCGCACATTATGGCGCTCGTTCTTCTGGGGCGGGCGCCATCTTTTCAGGCGCGCAGTACCTGTTGTTAGCGGGCACGAAATCCTGCCGACTACGCCAAAGCTGACTCGCCCCCTGGGCCGTGGGTCACTCGGAACCGGGCAATAGGGAGACGATGGGGGTAGTTGTGGCGACCCGGTCCCGTGGCTCAGGGTGGTCAGACCAGTGGCAGTCTTTTAGATGTTTTAAGAGATGTCCGACTACGCCACCCGTGGATTGCGGTTATTAGGAACCGCCGCTGCAGGGCAGACCACTGGGGCCGATGATGTATGCAGCTGGGATGGTGTGACTCCCCACGGGAAGAGTGCGGCCCCAGGGCAGTGTAGTGGATGGTGGGAGTGATGGTGGTGAGAGTCCCAGTACCGGTAATGCCGGAGGAGCGAAAAAGCACACAGACAACGTACTGCAGTCCAGGGTCTTTACTCACGGTTAATATCCAAGTCACTTCTGCAGGGAATGACCGCCCGAGCCATGCTGCGTCCACCAGGTGAGGGGCTCGGTCAACTACCAGACAGCTCAGGAGTATGGCTCAAGACCCCCTTTTGTCCTTTCTCTGGCCTGCCTCACCAGTGACCCACTTTTGTCCAGCTGCCGCGGACTTGTGCGGTTAAACGTGGGCCCCGTCCTCCGCTGTCCTATATGGTGCCTTCCTAGCAGGTTTGATGAGGTGTCGCACCAATAAATGATCACGACCTCCGGTCTTTGGCTGAGGGTTGTTTCTCCTCCACCAACTTGGGATCCGGTACCCTTAATCTGCCTGACCCTGCACCCTGGATTCTCGTGGGTTCTTAGGGTCCCTTCCACCTTCTTGTTCCTGAGCCCTTCTGTTTCTTCCTCTCTTTCTTTGCTGTTCCTTTCTGTTTCTGTTCCTTTCTGTTCTTGTTCCTTTCTGTTCCTGGCCCTCTCCTCAGGCCTGCCTCATGGAGCTGGGCCCAGACTGAGCCACAGCTCCCTGTCAGCCCTCTCCAGCCGAACTCCTCTCTCTTCTCCTCCTGCTTGAACTGACCCAGAACTAAGATGGTGCCCACCTTTTATACCTCCCTCTAGAAACATGAGCCCAGGTGACCAGCAACGAATGGGCTCCTACCTACGCTCAGGAAGCAACCCCTATCTGCCCCTACAGCACTGGGTGTTCCACCCCCCTCCCCACTCCAGACAGGTACATAGTCGGTCGTGCCTGCACTTCTGTCTAGTGGGAGCACCGTTGAGCTGTCCCTCGGAAATGGGGTGTGTGTGCTGTATGCAGCTAACTGAGCCCTGGTCCATACTCCATCCTTACCCGGGAGTGGAATACCACACCTCTGGTAGAGGTGCAATACCCCTGTAGCGGCCGAGCCCTCGGGGCGCTACAAGGGCACAGCTGGTCATGCAGCGGTATGGTGGAGCGGTGGTTACTGCAGGTTGTAGGCTTGTTGGAAGAGGTGGGTCTTCAGGTTCCTTTTGAAGGTTTCCATGGTAGGCGAGAGTCTGATACGTTGGGGTAGAGAGTTCCAGAGTAGGGGGGAAGCACGGGAGAAATCTTGTATGCGATTGTGGGAGGAGGAGATAAGAGGGGAGTAGAGAAGGAGATCTTGTGAGGATCGGAGGTTGCGTGCGGGTATGTAATGGGAGACTAGGTCACAGATGTATGGAGGAGACAGGTTGTGAATGGCTTTGTATGTCATGGTTAGGGTTTTGAACTGGAGTCTCTGGGCAATGGGGAGAGAGTGAAGAGATTGACAGAGAGGAGAGGCTGGGGAATAGCGGGGAGATAGGTGGATTAGTCGAGCAGCAGAGTTTAGGATAGATTGGAGGGGTGCGAGAGTGTTAGATTGGAGGCCACAGAACAGGAGGTTGCAGTAGTCAAGGCGGGAGATGATGAGGGCATGCACTAGAGTTTTTGCAGATTCGTGGTTGAGGAATACAGAGCTGCAGCGGTTGTGGTGTTGTATAAAGTGGCAGCAACATCTGCATCATGTAAGGAACTAATGTCTGTAAGAGGGAGCAGGGATTCAGAGAGTGAGTGTAGGGCAAGGTGTTTGAGATTTCTGCGAGGGTGTGCAAGTTTGTGGAGTGGGGATTGTTGCCCCAGGGAGGAGAGAAAAGAGAATGTGAGTAGATTGTGGTCAGAGAGAGGGAGAGGTGAGTTAGAGAGGTTAGATAGGGAACAGAGGCGGGTGAAGATGAGGTCGAGTGTGTGGCCATCTTTGTGGGTGGGTGTGGAAGACCATTGGGTAAGACCAAAGGAGGAAGTGAGGGCTATGAGCTTAGAGACAGATGAGTGGGATGTGTCAATGGGGATGTTGAAGTCACCCATTATGATAGTGGGGATGTCAGTGGAAAGGAAGTGAAGCAGCCAGGTGGTGAAGTGGTCTAAGAAAGTGGTGGCTAGCCCTGGGGGTCGGTAAATGATGGCCAGTTGGAGGTCAGAGGGGGAATAGATGCGAACACAGTGCACCTCAAAAGAGGGGAGTGTAACAGAGGGTGGCAGTGATATTTGGGTGAAAGCGCAGGTATCTGCCAGGAGAAAACCTATGCCTCCGCCATGTTTGCCATTGGGGCGGGGTGTGTGGGAAAGGTGGAATCCACCATATGAAAGTGCAGCTGGGGAGGCTGTGTCAGAGGGAGTGAGCCAGGTTTCGGTGATGGCGAGGAAGGAAAGTTTGTTAGTAATGAAAAGGTCATGGATGTAGGAAAGTTTGTTGCAGACGGAGCGAGCGTTCCATAGAGCGCCTGTTAGAGCAACTGAGGAAGTGGGGATTAGTTGGATGGGTATGAGATTAGAAGGGTTGCGACAGTTTGTGGAAGGTCGTGGATAGGAGGTAGAAGTAACTGTGGCGATATGGTGAGGAGGACCAGGATTTGGAGAGATATCTCCAGCAATGAGGAGGAGCAGAGAAAGTGTTAGCAGGTGGGAGTAGGAGAGAGCATGAGGTGGAAGTCTGTGTTTGGATATGCAGGATTGAAAGTTGAGGAATAATTCGGAGGAGAAGGTGAGATGAATGGGGAGGATGGAGGGAGAGATGAAGAGTTTCTTACTAGGTGTAGGGATTTGAGGGGTTACTAGAAAGTGGAGGACTATAGAGGAAAAAGTGAGAGCTAACAGAAACATAGTTAAAAGAGAGTAAATGGTCAAAGTGTTGGTTACCTGACTCCTGCCCCGACTAACTGCCTCTGAAATAACTGCCACTTATCTCCGAAGCCACTTTGCACAAGAAGACGAGTGCACAACCCAGCATGCGTGCACCCCTTAAGGAGCTCCTAAATATATAGGGCACACTAAACCATCAGGTGAGGGGCATTGTGGGAGCTGCTTGTGGCTAAATTACCAGCTGGTCATCACACCAGGAGATGACTGTGTGATGAAAGACAGAGCTAGCTCTCTGCAGGCTCTGCAGTTTAGCACCTCTAAACATCAGATAAAATCTACAGTGGGGAAAGGACAGACATATGTGAGTATTGAGTGGAATGGGACAGATAGAGGAGAAATATCAAGCGGAGAATTCTACCAGTGAGTTGAATCAGGAGAGCAGAGCATTAGATGGCGGCATATACAGCAAGCAGAGGAATTATGCAGGAGAAGAGCATGTACCTGTGTGAAAAGAGAAGAAGAAGACGGGTGTTAGTCCATGGCCTCTGAAATAACTGCCACTTATCTCCGAAGCCACTTTGCACAAGAAGACGCGTGCACAACCCACTAATATAACCCACTAATATATGGATACACAGTTGGGAGCACTATTATATGAAGGCACAGTTGAGAGCACTATTATATAGAGACACACTTGGGAGCACTATTATATGGAGGCAGAGTTGGGAGTGCTATTATTTAGAGACACAACTGGGAGCACTATTATCTGGAGACTCAGTTGGGAGCACCATTATATAGAGACAGAGTTGGGAGCACTTTTACAGAATATGGAGACACAATTGGGAGTATTATTATATGAAGAAAGAGTTGGGAGCACTATTATATGAAGACACAGTTCGGAGCACTATTATATAGAGACACAGTTGGGAGCACTATTATATGAAGACACAGTTGGGAGCACTATTATATGGAGGCAGATTAGGGAGCACTATTATATGAAGACACAGTTGGGAGCACTATTATATGGAGCCACAGTTGGGAGCACTATTATATGAAGGCAGAGTTGGGAGCACTATTATATGAAGACACAGTTGGGAGCACTATTATATGGAGCCACAGTTGGGAGCACTATTATATGGAGCCACAGTTGGGAGCACTATTATATGGAGGCCGAGTTGGGAGCACAATTATACGGAGACACAGAGGGTAGCACTATTATATGGAGGCACAGAGGGGAGCACAATTATTGGAGGCACAGAGGGGAACACTGTTATATGGAGGCACAGAGGGGAGCACTATTAAATGGAGGCAAAGTTGGGAGCACTGTAATATTGAGGTAGATTTGGGAGCACTATTATATGGAGATACAATTGGGAGCACTATTATATGAAAACACAATTGGAAGAACTATTAATTGGAGGCAGAGTTAGGAGCACAATTATACGCAGACTCAGAGGGGAGCACTATTATATGGAGATAAAGAGGGGAGCACTATCATATTGAGGCATAGAGGGGAGCACTATTATATGGAAGCACAGAGAGGAGCACAATTATATGGAGGCACAGAGGGGAGCACTATTATATGGAGACACAGAGGGGAGCACTATTATATGAAGGCAGAGTTGGGAGCACTATTATATGAAGGCAGAGTTGGGAGCACTATTATATGGAGACACAGTTGGAAGCACTATTATATGAAGACACAGTTGGAAGCACTATTATATGGAGGCAGAGTTGGGAGCACTATTATATGAAGACACAGTTGGAATACTAATATATAAAGACAAAGTTGGGAGCACTATTATTTAGAGACACGGTTGGTTGCACGATTATATGGAAACACAGTTGCAAGCACTATTATATAAAGACACAGTTGGGAGCACTATTATATAAAGACACAGTTGGGAGCACTATTATATGGAGACACAGTTGGGAGCACTATTATATGGAGACACAATTGGGAGCACTAGTATTTAAAGACACAGTTGAGAGCACTATTATATGAAGACACAGTTGGGAGCACTATTATATGGAGACACAGCTGGAATACTAATATATAAAGAAAAAGTTGGGAGCACTACTATTTAGAGACACGGTTGGTTGCACTATTATATGGAAACAGTTGCGAGCACTATTATATAGAGACACAGCTGGGAGCTCTATTATATAGAGACACAGTTGGCAGCACTATTATATGGAGGCACAGTTGGGAGCACTATTATCTAGAGACAGAGTTGTGAGCACTATTATATGGAGGCACAGTTGGGAGCACTAATATCTAGAGACAGAGTTGTGAGCACTATTATATGGAGGCAGAGTTGGGAGCACTATTATCTAGAGACTGAGTTGGGAGCACTTTTACAAAATATAGAGACACAATGGGGAGTATTATTATATGAAGGCAGAGTTGGGAGCGGCCGAATCCCGGTCCAGGGGGTGGCAGAACGCCGCATTAGGCGGCCCCACAGCGCCCCCCTGCCGGCTGCCCCCCCTAGATACACCCCTGAAAGATGGAACTGCAACCATCTAACTGAAAAGTCCAGGAGGACCACAGAAGTTACCACTTAACCAGGAGCATCTTCAGATGAGAAGGGATGAAGAAAAGTGACATGCAAGTTCACTGTAGTTATCTAAAGGAGTAGAAAGCCAAACTGGGGTGAGTGCTTCCCGTGACACAAAACTACGTACACTGCAGGGGAACGGCATGCATGGGTGTCGTACATAAAGAAAGCCGCACATACACAAAAAAGCTGCCTACAATTTGCTGAAAAATATGAAGACTACTGGGACTCTATACTCTGGAGTGATGAGACCAAGATAAATGTTTTTGGAGCTGATAGCTTCAAAACTGTAAGGTATCGCAAAGGCGAGAAGTACAAAGAAAAATGCCTGGTGCTTACAGTGACACATGGTGGTGGCCGTGTCCTCATGTGGGGTTGCATGAGAGCTGCTGGTGTCGGGGGCTACATGTCAATGGTGAGATCATGAAGTTACGGATGTACTGCTCTATAGTGACAGAGAAGATGCTGCCTTCACTCTGTGCCCGTGGTAGACGTGCACTTTTCCAGCATGACAATGATACAAAACACACGTCTGTTGCATTTCTGTAGAACAGGGTGACAGTGATTCAGTGGCCAAGTGTTTCGAACCAACCGAACACCTCTGGGAAATACTGAAGAGACAAATTGTCATCACTCTCCGTCCAGCATTCAGGCTCTAAAAGAGCTCGTTATTGTGGGATAGAAAAAGATAGATACTGCTATATGTCACCAACTTGTTCCTTCCAGGCCTAGAAGACGTGGTGCTGTCCTTAAACATCATGGAGGTCATACAAAATACTAGATGTAGGAGTTTTTGATGTGGGGTGTACTCATTTTTGCATCAAATAATTTGAGTATAACTGAAGGCTTTGTAATATAAGTTATATTCAGGGGCGGAGATATCATCGGTGCGACCTGTGCGGCTGCACAGGGGCCCAAGATGTAAGGGGGCCCATCTCTACCTTCAAAGCAGGTAAAATTTTGCATTTTTAGAAGCTCCTGGGCTGCAAAGGGCCCATATTTTGTTCTTACACAGGGGCCCTTTTCTGTCTGTGTCCGCCAGTGGTTATATCATTGACCTTACTTTTATGTTACTGTTTAAAAAAAATTCTATGGAACTCAGTCTTGTCAAAATTTTGGAAACTGTTCTTGTGTTCAGTGAGATATTGATTAAAATCTTATTGTTCGTAGGGGGTGTACTCATTAAAGCTGAACACTAGCAGCATTGGTCAAAACTTTGGACACCCTGTTCTTGCAATAGATTTTTCCTTGTTCGTATTGGAATGTGCACCTTGTAGGTTCAGACTGAAGGCAGCAAAAACATGAAGAGACAGATATGGAAACAAGAAGTAAAGAAACAAAACAGAATATTTGTTACACCTTACATTGCTCACAGTGTCCCCCTTTTACTCTGATGACGGCTTTACACCCCATAGGAATTCTCTCCAGCAGCTTCATCGGGTCATCATTTGGTCACCTGGAATGGCTTCCAACAGTCTTGTAGGACTTCCCAGAGGTGCTGGCCACTTGTCAACTGCTTTCCCTTCACTTTGCATTCAACTCATCCCAAACAATCTCAGTTGGACTGTGGTCGGGTGATTATGGAGGCCATGTCATCTGACGCAGCCTCCATCCCTCTCCTTCTTGGTCAAGTAGCCCTTACATCGCCTCGACTTGTTTTGGGTGACTGTCCAATGCAAACCAGATGGGATGATGGTCATTGTGGAAAACTCTAGGTCATGCTTGGCAATGTGCCTTGAATTTGGAATAAATCACCAACAGAGTCACCAGCAAATCACCATCCCCCACCCACCTCACACCTCCGCCTCCATGCTTCATGGTGAGCACCACACAAGTATAAACCATTCATTCACCTTTTCTGCGGTTGGTACAAAAATCTCACTTTTTAGCTCATTAAAACACAGTACATATTTCCATTGATGTGCAGTGCTTGTGTTGCTTGCCCCAAACAAGTTTCTTCTTGGCTTCTTTTCAGAAATACGACCATAAAGGCCACTTCTTGTAGTCTCCTCAGGACAGTTCATGTTGATATGTATCTGCTACTTGATATATGTGCATCATTTATGGGGTTTCTGCCAATTTGTGGTTTCTGAGGCCGGAAACTCTTATGAACTTATCTTCTGCAGCAGAGGTAATTTTTGGTGTTCCTTTCCTGGGGTGGTCCAATTTCATCACAGCGATTGATGTTTTTCTTAACTGCTCGTGATGATACCTTCAATTTGGTAGGCTCACCTGGTAAGGTGGATCCATGAAGCCTCAGGACTGGGTGAGCACATGGACCACGGGCATTGGTGCAGCAGTCAGGAAACCATGTGGAGAGTGAGGACTTAGAGAACATTGGGACAGATGTAGAGAGGACACAGGCAAGTCCAAAGCAAAAGAGTCAGAGGAACCACTGGCGTAGTGTAGGAATGAAGGTTGAATACGAGTCCAATAACAGTATCATAGCTTACTGCAACTGAGGGATAAATTCAGGAGGTGGATCACAGAGGGTTAACCAGTAACGCAGATGGTATGCAGGATCGCAAACAAACAAACTAAACACATAAGCCTTAGTGGGTCGTAAAAAGACCTAAGCAGATGATCGAGCCACGCCAGGCAACTTGCAAAACCCAATGTGGAGCATAACAGAGAGCAGCAGACCCAGGGGAAGGAAGCGGAGCCCAGGATACATGGGACAAGTGCGTAGCACAAGGTTTTAGCAATTTTCTGGATTCCAGTAGCAGATTGATATTGAGGACCGATCCCTTGGTGGGCCCTCAGAATAATTTTCGCTGGTGATCCAGAGTAGCCCAAGTCCTACTCTCGCACCATCCACATCCAATATTGTCATCCACTTGCTTCTATTTATCATTGAAGGATACATTCTTAGGAACCTGGCTCAGAGGTCCCACTCCTCCCTAAATATTTCCATAGATCCCTGTAGATTTTTTTAAATTTTTCTTTTTTTTTTCCCCAGAGGAATGACAAGGTGGATTTTTTTTAACCTTATGCTTCAGAGCTACCTCTAAAAATAGCAGAAGTCATCCAGTGAGAAAACCGCCCCGATAAGACCAAAATCAATGGAATAAAAAGAAACCCAGTCAAGTGGAACTCTTTTTATTTTGAGGAACTTGCGAGTCTTCACCGTCGTCTCCTAAGGGACAAATCACAAGTGTATCCTCCTTCTTAGAAGATTCTCGGTAGCTGTAGAATCCTCCGCACTGGGGATTCCACCAGGAACCGTGAATTCCAGTGTATCGCTCCATAAACATTTATAGAACAAACATTGCTTTTTTTTTTTACATCCCACTCAAGAGCCAAAAATAGAGACAGCAGCGCCGGGCACCCTGGCAGAGCGCGGCAGACACTGGTATACCACATTCTCAATCATCTCTTAGTAGATCAGCTGTTTTGTTTCTTTTCTCCGGAAGAACAGCAATTATTTGTGCCTGCAACGTGTCAGCCCCATCATCCGTAATTACCGGTTCTACTCATCCGTCACGTTCATGGTGCTTGTAAATCAAAGAACATCTTACTTATTTATTTATTTGCCTCTATTGTAATGATAATGCGGATTTATTTTCCTTTGTGTGAACTAAGTTGTGTAGTCTGCCCTCTAGTGGCGGAAAGATAGATAAAATGTGTCTGTGCTTGTTAGTGAGGAGGGGGAGGGGATAAATATCTATTTATTAATCTATTTATTCAGCTCATATCAATCTATTATTTATCTATTATCTATCTATCTATCATCTATTATCTAACTATCCATCTATCTATTATCTATCTATCATCTATCTATTATCTATCTATTATCTATCTATCATCTATCTATCATCTATCTATCTATCTATCATCTATCTATCATCTATCTATTATCTATCTATTATCTATCTATTATCTATCTATCATCTATCTATCATCTATCTATTATCTATCTATCATCTATCTATCTATCATCTATCTATTATCTATCATCTATCTATCATCTATCATCTATCTATCATCTATCTATCTATCTATCATCTATCTATCATCTATCTATTATCTATCTATCTATTATCTATCTATTATCTATCTATCATCTATCATCTATCTATTATCTATCTATTATCTATCTATCATCTATCTATTATCTATCTAATATCTATCATTTATCTATTATCTATCATCTATCTATTATCTATCATCTATCTATTATATCTATTATCTATCATCTATCTATCATCTATCTATCATCTATCTATCTATTATCTATCTATCATCTGCCTATTATCTAC
The DNA here is from genome assembly GCF_046119375.1 of Phyllobates terribilis. NCBI lineage: Eukaryota > Metazoa > Chordata > Amphibia > Anura > Dendrobatidae > Phyllobates > Phyllobates terribilis. Next base: position 946,226,029 of record NW_027362762.1, read on the forward strand.
CTATTATCTATCTAATATCGATGTATCATCTATCTATTATCTATTATATCTATTGTCTATCATCTATCTATTATCTATCTTTCATCTATCTATTATCTATCTATCATCTATCTATTATCTATCTATCATCTATCTATTATCTATCTATCTATTATCTAGCTATTATCTATCTATCATCTATCTATTATCTATCTATCTATCTATTATCTATCTATCATCTATCTATTATCTATCTATTATCTATCTATCTATTATCTAGCTATTATCTATCTATCATCTATCTATCATCTATCTATTATCTATCTATTATCTATTATCTATCTATTATCTATCATCTAATATTATCTATCTATTATCTATCTAGCATCTACCTATTATCTACCTATTATCTATCTATTATCTATCTATTATCTATCCATTATCTTATCTATCTATTATCTATTATCTATCTATCACACCTGAAACCAGAAAAAAAGGGAGAAGTTGACTCAAACTTTGCATTGTGTGTCTGTGTGTGCCACACTAAGCATGGGGAACAGAAAAAGGAGAAGAGAACTGTCTGAGGACTTGAAAACCAAAATTGTTCTACAATATCAAAAATCTCAAGATTACAATTCCATCTCCAGAGATCTTGATGTTGCTCTGTCCATGATGTACAACATGATCAAAAAGTTTACAACCCATGGCACTGTAGCTAATCTCCCTGGACGTGGACAGCAGAGAAACATTGATAAAAGATGCAACGCAAGATAGTCTGGATGATGGATAAGCAGCCCCAATCAAGTTCCAAAGAAATTCAAGCTGCCTTGCAGGCTCAGGGTGCATCAGTGTCAGCGCAAACTATTCGTTGACATTTTAATGAAATAAAACTCTATAGCAAGAGACCCCACTGCTGACACAAAGACACAAAAAAGCTAGACTGCAGTTTGACAAAATGTATGTGAGTAAGCCAAAATCCTTCCGGGAAAGCATCTTGTGAACAGATGAGACCAAGATAGAGATTTTTGGTAAAGCACATCATTCCACTGTTTACTGAAAATGTAATGCGGTCTACAAGGGAAAAACACAGTACCTACAGTCAAATATGGTGGAGGTTCAAAGATGTTTTGGGGTTGTTTTGCTGCCTCTGGCACTGGGTCCCTTAACTGTGTGCAAGGCATCATGAAATCTGAAGATAACCAAAGGATTTTGGGTGGCAATGTAGTGCCCAGTGTCAGAAAGCTGGGTTTGCGTCCTAGGTCATGGTTCTTACTGCAGGACAATGACCTCAAAGATACTTCAAGAAGCCCCCAGAAATGGATGGAAACAAAGCGCTGGAGAGTTCTGAAGTGGCAGCAAAGAGTCCGGATCTAAATCCCATTGATCACCTGTGGAGAGATCTTAAAATTGGTGTTGGGAGAAGACGTCTTCACATATGAGAGACCTGGAGACGTTTGTAAGAAGAGTCCAAGATCCCAGCTGAGGAGTAAGAAGCTGATGGTTATAGGAAATGATTGATTACAGTTATGTATTCCAAAGGGAGTGCAACCAAATATTAAGTTAGGATGCCAACAATTTTGGGGTTTTGTGTGAAATTATGTCCTATTTGCCTTTTTTTCAATTTTTTTTGTGTTGTTCCAATAAACACAAAGGAAATAAACGTGTGTATAAAAAAAATGTTGAATTGCAAAAATTATCTATCTATCTATCTATCTATCTATCTATCTATCTATCTATCTTCTGGTCTGCATTTACTGCCATTTTTCACCCGTCACCCTCACAGCACAGTAGAAGCTGAGCTATGAGGAGCTCTTTGATAAGGTGCTCGCACTATGAAGCAGTCTTAGCTGTCATTGTTTTGCCTCTGACATGGAGGGCAAGGACCAAGGTACAAGCAATATATAGATTATTGAGCCACTGCTACAATGATAATGCTACCACTCCTCTAACCTCAGGGCTTTTTAGGGTAAAACATTTCCCTTTCTCCAGGGAACATATCTGTGGTGGTAGTGACTATGTCACAAGAAGTGTTTCAGTGGATTGAAATTTTCTCCTTTGGTCATGTTAAGAAGAGGTGCCATCTTTTTATAGTGGTCGCTTCTCCTTTTCGTTTATGCAGAGCTCCAAATGTACAAGTTAAATGATAAATGTTGGTTTCCTGCTGCCACCTGTAGGGGGAGCTTATGAGCTGGATGTAGAATTCAGACAAGATCTCATTTGATAAATGATGGGATCCACAGAAGGTCTGCAATCACTCTATATATTCTGTTGTCTTACCCTGGAGAAATCGCTCCAAAATGTCGGCCTCTAGGTGTATAGACTAGTGTAATCAGAACCCCAAAGACAGATTACAGGAAGTGGGGGATGGTCTTTTTCACTCTACAGGAAGTGGGGTCGGGTCTTTGCTTTTCTACATGAAGTGGGGTGGGGTCTCTTATACTCTACAGGAATTAGGAGTGGGTCTTTTTTACTCTACAGGAAGTGGAGACTACAAGAAGTGGAGGTGGATCTTTCTCATTCTACAAGAAGTGGAGGCTGTATTTTTACTCTACAGGAAGTGGAGGCGGATCTTTTTACTCTACAGGAGGTGGGGGCATATCTTTTTACTCTACAGGAAGTGGGGGCGTGTCTTTTTACTCTACAGGAAGTGGGGGCGTATCTTTTTACTCTACAGGAAACGGGGGCATGTCTTATTACTCTACAGGAAGTGGGGGCGTGTCTTTTTACTCTACAGGAAGTGGGGGCGTGTCTTTTTACTCTACAGGAAGTGGGGGCGTGTCTTTTTCACTCTATAGGAAGTAGAGGCGGTTCTTTTTACTCTACAGGAAGTGGGGGTGGATCTTTTTACTCTACAGGAAACAGGGGCATGTCTTTTTACTCTACAGGAAGTGGGGGCGTATCTTTTTACTCTACAGGAAGTGGAAGCGGGTCTTTTTACTCTACAGGAAGTGGGGGCGTGTCTTTTTACTCTACAGGAAACAGGGGCTTGTCTTTTTACTCTACATGAAGTGGGGGCGGATCTTTTTACTCTACAGGAAACAGGGGCATGTCTTTTTACTCTACAGGAAGTGGGGGCGTATCTTTTTACTCTACAGGAAGTGGAAGCGGGTCTTTTTACTCTACAGGAAGTGGGGGCGTATCTTTTTACTCTACAGGAAACAGGGGCTTGTCTTTTTACTCTACATGAAGTGGGGGCGGATCTTTTTACTCTACAGGAAGTGGGGGCGTGTCTTTTTCACTCTATAGGAAGTAGAGGCAGGTCTTTTTACTCTACAGGAAGTGGGGGTGGATCTTTCACACTCTACAAGAAGTGGATGTGGTATTTTTACTCTACAGGGAGTGGTGTTGGGTCTTTTTCACTGTACAAGAATTGGTGTTGGGGTCTTTTTCACTCTGCAGGAAGTGGTAGTGGATCTCTTTCACTCGACAGGAGGTTGGGATGGGTCTTTGTCACTCCTCCCTTTCTGTCTCTCAAACCTTATAGAGCTATAAACGAGAAGCTTTTATTTCAGAGCAGACAAGCTGTTAAACACAAGCTGGAGTAGTGCATGGTTCGAAGGGAGGGATATGAAGTCTCTGCACCTATAGTGCTGGCAGAATGCTGATAAAGGGGAATCTGCTACTGAAACAGAATGAATGACAAGTTAGAGAGCATGAGAATAGGGACATATTAGACTGGATTGTGCATCAAGAGCAGTTTTATCTTGGTGCGGGGCATTAAGTGCAGCAAGGTCATGTTTTCCAACAGGTTTTGTGTGACAGGACTACTATACTACAAAAAGGTTTCATTTAATATTCACTGTATAGGTTGTGAAAAATGAACAATGTAATTGGCAATCCAGACTTTTCTATAGGAAAGGATTCTTTACTGTTAGAGTAGTCAAACTTCTGGTATCTTCTCCACTGGATAAGAGAACTCTAACCACATTGACCCCTGGTATCCCAAATACCATGGCTAAAGTATGATCAAGTAAAACGAACGTCAAGGAGTCACCTGAACTCTCTGGATCTTCGTGTCTATGGTCACCACACTTGTCAGCCAATCTGCACCTTTCCAAGGACTCCAAAACAGGGCCATATTCATATTATCACTCTATGTTATGTTGGCGCGTATTGCTGAGGGTTCAATTGGATATATACAGAGGGGGTAACGTGGAGGTCCTGGGCCCCAAAATCTGTAACAGGACCCTCCATCTGCCAGGTGCCATTTAAAACACTGATATAATCTAATTTGGCAAAGGGGCGTCTGCTAACTTTGCATCTCCTCCTGCCACACTCCTGAATATCTCCTGTACAAAGCGGGGGTGGCACTCAAAGCAACCAATCAGATGCCAGATGTAATATATTCATTGCATTGAATATCTTCGAGGGACAAAATCTTACCCCAGTGATTATTTTTCGGGATCACATGGGGCAGTTTTTCCAACCCTCTGGCAGCACACACGGTTGTTTTAGTAAATAGAGCTGTCAATCAAAATCTCCTCTTATTTCTGATTTCGACTCCCCTCTAAATACTGTCGTTTACGTGCGCATTATTCTTCCATCTTGTTTGACAGTGTAACAGCTTCGTGTGACATTCTGACATAGCAGCAGACGGCAATTAGGGAAACCGCGCAGGAAAAATTGTACCTGTCAGAACTTGCTTGTCTGTGAGGAAGAAAGACGTGTTACCCTGCAAAGCTCGTCTCCTGAAGGTGCGGCTCGGACTCTTCATATTATCTTGCAGAAGCAAACTTCAAGAAATTCTGTCCTGCACTTCACTGGTGGTCTCATTTTGCTATGGGACCCGCTTTCTTCTATGTAACCCTCTAACCCCTGCCGCTGTACACATTACTTTATATTTACCAACATTGCTGTCTAATAGTCACGTTGGTGATTTCTCTGCAGAATATACCACCTTACTTGTGCCGAGGAGAGTCACCACAATTGTTAAAGCCTAACACATTAGTGGGAACCAAAACCAGGAGTGGGTGATAAATGCAGAATTGGTGACTTGTTTCTATTATACCTTTTCTCTGATTGTTCCTCACCTGGTTTTGGCTCCCACTCCTGAGAAAAAATACTGACCGAATACTGACCAAATACTGATAGTGGGGCCGTAGCCTAAATGGTACTTTTAATTGGGGGTGTCTCATTTTGTACTGTATGGCACATATATTTAGGTATATTGCTTTTAATTAGGCAAAACAAAAGAACCTTACTTATATACTTCTACCAGGGACAGTCACCGCAATTGTTAAAACCTAACACACTAGCATGTTTCGCCTCTAATCTGGCTTCATCAAGGGTACAGCAGCTTTTAATTATAAGCCTCTGTACTTTTGATAAAGTCCGATTAATGGCTTTTCTATTTGTGGCAATTGTGCATACAACAGTGTTATTTAGTCACATACATGGAGGTACATGGTATTGTTAATTGAGGATGTCTCATTTTGTACTGTATGGCACATATATTTAGGTATATTGCTTTTAATGAGGCAGAACAAACCACCTTACTTATATACTTGTAACAGGGACAGTCACCAAAATTGTTAAAACTTTACATACTAGCATGTTTCGCCTCTAATCTAGCTTCATCAGGGGTACATCGGTTTTTAACTATAAGCCTCTTTGCTTTTGATGAAGTCAAGTCAAATTAGTAGTTTTTTGTATTTGTGGCAATAGTGGCCCTCACTCCTTTCGATATGAGTTAAGTTTATTCTGTATTGTTGTATAAGTCCCCCCTAAAATTTGTAAAGTGCTGCGGAATATGTTGGTGCTATAAAAATAAAAATGATTATTATATATTATATAGTGTTATTTAGTCACATACATGGAGGTACATGGCACTATTAATTGGTGACGTTACATTTTTTACAGTATGGCACATATATTTAGTATTAGTGCTGTAAATTAGGCAGAAAACACCACCTTACTAGAATGCTTGTACCAGGGACAATCAACACGGTTATTAATACCTAAAATACTAGCATGTTTCGCCACTAACATGGCTTCATCAGGGGTAGAGTGGATTTAGCAATAAGCCTATGCACCCCTAATAAAATCAGATTAGTGACTTTTGTATTTGTGGAAATTGTACATGCAATTTAGTCACATATCATGGAGGTACATAGTATTGTTAATTAGGGATGCAGCATTTTGTACACAATGGCAGTTAGATATAGGCATAATACAGTATGTTAATTTAGCATGTGAGACGAGAGGCATTATAACATCGTAGCACAAAGGGCACCATCCTACATAAGGCTGCTCTATTCATAGACTTAGCTGTAGAGGTGGAAGAAGTAGCAGCCGCACCTATGTCCTGGTGACCGAGAGGCTCACAGGTGCGTTTGCCCCATAAGAAGACATTATAAGTGACAAATGATAGGTGGGGGGCTCTTGTATAGATTTTGCATTGGGACCCAAGAGTTAACTATTACGCCCTTGCTCCTCTTTTCGACTGTTTACTTTTCATTTCTATATTGTGTTTGCTGCTAATGATCTACCTAAAAATTAATCCAAGGATTAGATGGAAAAAGTTATCTGAGTTTAATACAAAGATGCCATTAAAGAGTTAAGTTGGCATTCAAACCCCTAAAAGGATTACTGTGCTTCCCCCTTCCGAATCCCCCTGTAATCTGATCATGTCTCCTCTGCTAATACCACAACCTGTCCTGTAAGGTTTGTTTCACAGTATTTGTCGAGAGCAACACGTAAAGAAAATAAGTGTTGAAAGGCGAAAATGAGACTTTTATGGACAGAACGCGGCGGCCTCGCGCCAAGATACAGCTCACGTAAAGCGCCTGCATAGAAGCTCTATAGAGCGGAGGGAGGAACTTGGCGGCATCGCAGGAAACGCATGGTGCCCGTTCAGGGATCAGATGCTGCTACACTTTGCTTTAAAGCAATCGATCTCGCTTTTTTTTTTTCTACAATTTTTTTTTCAAAAACGTTTGTTCTAATAAAATGATACACTAATATAATATGGTAATATACTAAAACCTCAGCTTCATTAGGGCAAAATTATTACTATCATTATTATTAGGTTATTATTATATTATTAGGCTATGACTGAGACTAAGTTGATACCTATCCTATGCATTCAACGCCCATCGGTGTGCTGTCAGTCTGCTGATAGTCCCTCTGCCTGCTACAATGCCAATGGCACCCCAGCGCGCTTCCCTGATGTCACTCTGCTGAGACCGGCTTAGGCATTCGGCGGTCCAGCCTACTGCTCTGCTGGTAACTCCGAAATACGATTTGTTTGAACCACTTTTGGGCCTCCTAACATGTCCAGCACTGCTACATCACTGGACTCTGCTATGAGTTTGACCATCACCACTTGGAGCCTATTTACATGCCCAGCTCTGCTACATCACTGGACTCTGCTATGAGTTTGACCATCACCACTTGGAGCCTATTTACATGCCCAGCTCTGCTACACCACTGGGCTCTGCTATGAGTTTGACCATCACCACTTGGAGCCTATTTACATGCCCAGCTCTGCTACACCACTGGACTCTGCTATGAGTTTGACCATCACCACTTGGAGCCTATTTACATGCCCAGCTCTGCTACACCACTGGGCTCTGCTATGAGTTTGACCATCACCACTTGGAGCCTATTTACATGCCCAGCTCTGCTACACCACTGGGCTCTGCTATGAGTTTGACCGTCATTACTTGGAGCCTATTGACATGCCCAGCTCTGCTGCACCACTGGGCTCTACTATATCACTAACCACCATCACTTTCAACATGCAGACATATCATGCTCTGTTACACATCTGTCCTCTACTTTAGTGCATACCACTAGTGCATTGTGCCTCCATTCCCAGCTCTGCTACATCATTGGACTCTGTTACATCTATGCTACTCAATACTCTGACATACTCGGCTCTACTACTTCACTGGGTTCTATGTTGTTCTATTCTGGTAACCAGCTTTCTTAACTCTGCTACCTGTCTTCGCTGAGCCTCAGGCTTCCTCTTGGAATTCTCCTCCAGCTGCTGTCCAGCATTAAGGGCTTCCCTTCTGCGCCAACGTCGTCTGTCCATGTTGCATAACAGACATTTATCTGGACCGAGGACTTTGAGAGCCTAAATCACCAATGTCTTATATGAACGGTGTATAAATCTTTCTACTTTGTGTTTTCTATTACAAACACTTACTGCGTTCTGTTTTATTATTCAGTTCTGTGTGTATATTGTGTCCAGTAGGCTCCTGAGCTCCCTCTAGTGGTGTCTTCAGCAGTCAAAATGTTGCCCCCTCTTCCAGAAATGTAGACTTTGTGGCACTTATAAAGTATAGTCCAGGAAATCCCTATAAGCAGAGATTACCCATTCCACCACAACAACTAAAATCAGCGCAGTCAATGTAATTGTTGGCATCTTTGCTGTAGCTCTCGACACTGGCTAGGAGACCCTACTCTGTAACTGCACACAATAAGTCTTATTAGGGCAAATGGAAAGAAGACAATTCCTTTAAAGCCTATCCCTGATACACAATATCTGACTCAAGTCTCCCAATCATTTTTCTGATTGCAATAAGTTATAATCTTTGCTGTTACTAGCGAACAAGAGCTACATAGAGACAGGAGGGCAGGAATCCCTCATTTCCATGTGTACTGTGTATGGAAGACATCATAGCTAGTCTTCACCCACTAGCTCAGAGACAACTGAAAATTAGAGATAGTCGGAAAAACTGGTGTAACAGGCAGGACATTTGTAAAAGAATATGCTTCTAAACATGTGCTGTATAGAGATATCAGAGCAGGAATCCCTCATGTCTGTGTGTGCTGTGTATGGAAGGCATCATAGAAGCTACTATTCACCCACTAGCTCAGAAACAAAAGAAAATTAGAGATAGATGGAAAAACTGTTGTAATAGGCAGGACATTTGTAAAAAAATGTGCTTCTAGACATGTGCTATATAGAGATATCAGAGCAGGAATCCCTCATGTCTGTGTGTGCTGTGTCTGGGAGGCATCATGACAGCTACTAATCACCAACTAGCTCAGAAACAACTGAAAATTAGAGAGAGAGGGAAAAAATTGTGTAAAATGCAGGATATTTGTAAAAGAATATGTTTCTAAATGTGCTGTATAGAGATAGCAGAGCAGGAATCCTTCATGTCTATGTGTGCACCTTGTCTCCATCCAGCAGCTCAAAGACAACTTAAAAATGATGAGAAATACAGCTTGCAGGCCAAATAATGGCTATCAATAGTGTTATTCCTTATGTTCACAAATGGCAGCTTCTCCTGAAAAAAAATTACCTGAAATAACAGGTACGTGTGACGAAACAGCTTCTAACCTTAATCAGCGAGACATCTAGATTTGTTAAGCCAAGAGAAATACACTATTGTGTTTGTGTTGACTTGTGAATGTATGTGTTTTGCTGTGGCTGGTCAAGAAGGATATACGATTATGTGTATAAACCTGATTTCTGACTTCTCTTCGTCTGGAAACAATAATGTTTGTTAATATGCTAATTACATATTGTACTAAAGCCAGCTAGTTTTTGATTTAAAGAGCCCCCTGCTATACCAGCTATGTAAATTGATTAAATGCACAAACAATGAGACCTGAGCGCTGCTGAAACCTTTCCCCCCGACCTGTGACTGATGACCTTAGGCACATATGTAAATATAAAAAGGGTTTTCCACTCCTGATGCAAAGAGACTTTACAAGGAGAATCAAAGATCAGACAGACTCTTCAGGACATCAGCTTGGTAGCATGGCTCAATCCAGAGAGACACAGATTTGGATTCCGACCTAAGTGTACACGGCCCTGAATGGAAGGATACAGATCTGCTCCATTGACCATCAGAGAACCCATGGATACATTTGGGGAGACCAAGTTGGGACGATGAAGTCACCGGGCCCCATGGATATGTTGTTTGGGGTTGCCAGGTGGGACCCTCCGGTCGCCTGGAACCCATGGAGACATTCGGAAAAGCCAGATTGGGACTGTTCTATCTGTTTATTGTCTGCTTGGTGGTTCAATAAAATATTACCACACTGTTTCACCCTCATCCTGTGTTGTCTGAGTAGTATTACGCCCACGGAAGACCTCGGGTCTACACAGTACGCTTTATTAGTTTTATCTTTCATATAAGGTGTTACGACTCAGAAAACCCTGCTTAAGCAGTAGCCCACACAGTAGACATGAAACCCCTTGTACAGTCCACCAGTCACTTTGTTAGCTCACAGTGCACCCTCTGCTAAACACTTCAGACCCCTGTTGGCAAAGCAGCCATATTGCTTCCATCTCCAAGGCTCGATCACTTTCCGGTAACTGGTGAATCTACCCCTCAGCTCCTCACAGGCTGCCCATCAAAACTCCTGTGGTCTGTTATCCTGAAAAATTAAACCCAAAAAACTAAAATATATACCGGATGTGAACAAAATAAAGATGAAGCAGCGCATCCAACTGATGAAAAAGGATCCTTTATTCACACATACAAGCTAAGTTTCAACTCTCTCTATTGAGCACTTCTCCAGCCTTTTGGGGAACAAACTTTCTTCAGCAGCAGACAGATATTTCACATTCTGACTCATCAACCCAGAGCACCTTCTACTATTTTTCTGCACCCCATGTTTTTGTGGATAGTTGAGTTGCTTAGTTTTGTTTTCATGTTGGAGGTATGGCTTTTGTCCGCAATTCTTCCATGAAGACCACTTCTGGCCAGACTTCTCCCAACGGTTTATCTGGGTCCCACTGGTTGCTGCCAGTTCTGAGCTGATGGCACTGCTGGACATCTTCCAAACTTGAAGGGAAGTGAACATGATGAGTCTTTCATCTTCTGCACTAAGTTTCTTTTCGACCACTGCGCCTACGGTTCTCAACGTTGTCCATTTCTTGGTGCTTCTTCAGAACTTCATGGATCCCCAGTCTGCTGTAAATTGATTGCCCAGGAGAGACCTTGCTGATGCAGGGTAACTACCTTGTGCTTGTTGCCCTAATACATGTACATATTGTGTATGTACTCCATACTCATATGTATGCAGTAGAGTTAATATTTTGTATCAATAAATCCGAGCTTTACTTTATGATGCACATTTCTCAGCAGAACAATACCACATACCTCCCTTTCATTTCTTATCTGTTGTATGTAATATTATTTAGCTGAATGGTGCTCTTAACTCCTGAACTGTTTCCTTATCTACACCTGCGTTAATGGGTGAAAAGATAACCCGGTGTCGCTGCCGTCCCTTTAAGACTTCAGTAAATCATTGTAATGAATCGTTGTGTTGTTAATCACGGTGATGTTTCATCTATTTCTGCCCATTGATCCCAATTAACAGTTCTGTCTGTAGACTTAATTATTTATTTTACTTGTAGAGATAAAACTGAAGGAGAGATGGAAATCCAATGATGCCATGTAGGGAAGCTGCCATGTAGTGAATCCACACAATCAATGCTTTATATACTGAATTAAAATGATTTATCTGCTCTTCTCCTGCTTGTTGTTGTTGGGGCTTAAAGTAAGTCTGTGCAGCCAAGAAAAGCAGTCTAATCTATAGTAGGTAGAACTTCCTATGACCAGCTCAGTGCACATAGCTACAAACGCTCAACTGGTGGTCACCCAGATGGGTCACTTGGTTGCTAAATAATCTGACACATCCCACAACCTGCAGAAAACGTCAAAATAAAGTAGCAACTGATACAATGTATTATGCCAACTGCAGGACCGGAGCATATACTGTAAATACTATAGTACTGCTCCTATGTACAAGAATATAATGTCACGCACAGAGTAGGAAAGACAAAGTGCAACATGAAGGGATGAAGGGAAGGGAGCCCAGAAATTAGGGAAAGAGGGAGTGGAGACCTCCTAGGCTGATCTGATATCACCCTGTCTCCTCTATCGTCCCTAGGTTTCTCACCAATCGCCGATCAGGAACCTAGAACCCTGTATCTCCCTAGAGTTAGGCCCTGGCTAGGGAAGGGGGGATGAGCGCTAGTCACTTCCCACTAACAAGTAAAGACAGCAAGGGGAGCCAGACACGGGGGAAGTAACTTATCTCTGTGAAGTTGGCTAAAGTTTTCACAACTAGCCTCTTAGCACAAAACAAAGAGGAAGTAAGTAGACTGCAACAGCTCCAAGCCTTCACAAGGAGTCATGTAAATATCACCGGCACCTCCCTGTCTGTCACTTCTGACACACCCGTGACATATAATTACTATAATACTGCTCTCTATGTACAAAAATATAACTGCTATAATACTGTTCCTATGTACAAGAATATAACTACTATAACACTGCGCCCTATGTACAAGAATATAACTACTATAATACTGCTCCTATGTACAAGAATATAAATACTATAATACTGCCACCTATGTACAGGAATATAACTACTATAATACTGCCCCCTATGTACAAGAATATAACTACTATAATACTGCCACCTATGTACAAGAATATTACTACAATAATGCTGCCACCTATGTACAAGAATATAACTACTATAATGCTGCCCCCTATATACAAGCGTATAACTACTATAATACTGCTCCCATGTACAAGAATATAACTACTATAATACTGCCCCCTATGTACAAGCGTATAACTACTATAATACTGCTCCTATGTACAAGAATATAACTACTATAATACTGCCCCCTATGTACCAGAATATAACAAATATAATACTGCCCCCTATGTACAAGAATATAACTACTATAATACTGTTCCTATGTACAAGAATATAACTACTATAATACTGCCCCCTTTGTACAAGAATATAGCTACTATAATACTGCCCCTATGTACAAGAATGTAACTACTATAATACTGCCCCCCTATGTACAAGAGGATAACTACTATAATACTGCCCCCTATGTACAAGAATATAACTACTATAATACTGCTCCTATGTACAAGAATATAACTACTATAATACTGCTCCTATGCACAAGAATATAACTGCTATAATACTGCCACCTATGTACAAGAATATAACTACTATAATACTGCCCCTATGTACAAGAATATAACTACTATAATACTGCTCCTATGTACAAGTATATAACTACTATAATACTGCCCACTATGTACAAGAATATAACTACTATAATACTGCCCCTATGCACAAGTATATAACTACTATAATACTGCTCCTATGTACAAGAATATAACTACTATAATACTGCCCCCTATGCGCAAGAATATAACTACTATAATACTGCTCCTATATACAAGAATATAACTGCTATAATACTGCCTCCTATGTACAAGAATATAACTACTATAATACTGCCCCTATGCACAAGTATATAACTACTATAATACTGCTCCTATGTACAAGTATATAACTACTATAATACTGCCCCCTATGTACAAGAATATAACTACTATAATACTGCCCCTATGCACAAGTATATAACTACTATAATACTGCTCCTATGTACAAGAATATAACTACTATAATACTGCCCCCTATGTGCAAGAATATAACTTCTATAATACTGATCCTATGTACAAGAATATAACTGCTATAACACTGCCCCCTATGTACAAGAATATAACTACTATAATACTGCTCCTATGTACAAGAATATAACTACTATAATACTGCTCCTATGCACAAGAATATAACTGCTATAATACTGCCCCCTATGTACAAGAATATAACTACTATAATACTGCCCCTATGTACAAGAATATAACTACTATAATACTGCTCCTATGTACAAGTATATAACTACTATAATACTGCCCCCTATGTACAAGAATATAACTACTATAATACTGCCCCTATGCATAAGTATATAACTACTATAATACTGCTCCTATGTACAAGAATATAACTACTATAATACTGCCCCCTATGTGCAAGAATATAACTACTATAATACTGCTCCTATGTACAAGAATACAACTGCTATAATACTGCCTCCTATGTACAAGAATATAACTACTATAATACTGCCCCTATGCACAAGTATATAACTACTATAATACTGCTCCTATGTACAATAATATAACTACAATAATACTGCCCCCTATGTACAAGAATATGACTACTATAATATTGCCCCTATGTACAGGAATATAACTACTATAATACTGCCTCTATGTACAAGAATATAACTACTAGAATACTGCTCCTATGTACAAGAATATAACTACTATAATATTGCCCCTATGTACAAGAATATAACTACTATAATACTGCCCCCTATGTACAAAAATATAACTACTATATTACTGCCCCCATGTACAAGAATATAACTGCTATAATACTGTTCCTATGTACAAGAATATAACTACTATAATACTGCCCCCTTTGTACAAGAATATAACAACTATAATACTGCCCCCTATGTACAAGAATATAACTACTATAATACTGCCCCCTATGTACAAGAATATAACTACTACAATACTGCCCCCTATGTATAAGAATGTAACTACTATAATACTGTTCCTATGTAAAAGAATATAACTACTATAATACTGCCCCCTTTGTACAAGAATATAACTACTATAATACTGCCCCTATGTACAAGAATGTTACTAATATAATACTGCCCCCCTATGTACAAGAATATAACTACTATAATACTGCCCCCTATGTACAAGAATATAACTACTATAATACTGCTCCTATGTGCAAGAATATAACTACTATAATACTGCCCCCTATGTACAAGAATATAACTACTATAATACTGATCCTATGTACAAGAATATAACTACTATAATACTGCTCCTATGTACAAGAATATAACTACTATAATACTGCCCCCTATGTACAAGAATATAACTACTATAATACTGCCCCTATGTACAAGAATATATCTATTATAATACTGCCTCTATGTACAAGAATATAACTACTATAAAACTGCTCTTATGCACAAGAATATAACTACTATAATATTGCCCCCTATGTACAAGAATATAACTACTATAATACTGCTCCTATGTACAAGAATGTAACAACTATAATACTGCTCCTATGTACAAGAATATAACTACTATAATACTGCCCCTATGTACAAGAATATAACTACTATAAAACTGCTCCTATGTACAAGAATATAACTACTATGATACTGCCCCCTATGTACAAGAATATAACTACTATAATACTGCTCCTATGTACAAGAATATAACTACTATAATACTGCCCCCTATGTACAAGAATATAACTACTATAATACTGATCCTATGTACAAGAATATAACTACTATAATACTGCTCCTATGTACAAGAATATAACTACTACTAGATGGTGGCCCGATTATAACGCATCGGGTATTCTAGAATAGGTATGCGGCCGACCGGGCGCAATCAGCAGAGCGGTATTTAAATTTGGCGCCAAAATCGCTGATTGGTCGAGGCCGGCAACCGCGACCAATTAGCAAAGCGGTGTTAAAATTTGGCGCCTATATCGCAGATTGGTCACGGCCGGCGGTTGCGACTAATCAGCAGAGCGGGGTTTAAATTTGGCGCCAATAATGCTGATTGGTTGCGACCGGAGGTCGCGACCAATCAGCAGAGCGTTATTTAAATTTCGCGCCAATAATGGTGATTGGTCACGGCCGCGACTAATCAGCAGAGCGGTGTTTAAATTTGTCGCCAATAATGCTGGTTATTCGTGACCGGTAACCGCGACCAATGAGCAGAGCGGTGTTTAAATATGGCGCCAATATCGCTGATTGGTCAGAGCTGGTGGTTGCGACTAATCAGCAGAGCGAGGTTTAAATTTGGCGCCAATACTGCTGATTGGTCGTGGCCGGAGACCGCGACCAATCAGCAGAGAGGAGTTTACATTTGGCGCCAAAATCGCTGATTGATCGTGCCCGGCGGTCGCGACCAATCAGCGGAGCGGGGTTTAAATTTTGCGCCAATACTGCAGATTGTTCGCGGCCGGCGACCGCGACCAATCAGCAGAGCGTTGTTTAAATTTGGCACCAATCTCGCTGATTGGTCGCATCTGCCGTCTGCGACAAATCAGCAGAGCGTTGTTTAAATTTGGTGCCAATCTCACTGATTGGCTGCAGCTGGCAGCCGCGACCAATCCGCAGAGCGTTGTTTAAATTTGGCGCCAATCTCGCTGATTGGTAGCGGTCGCCGGCGGCCGTGACCAATCAGCAGAGCGTTGTTTAAGTTTGCCGCGAATCGCGCTGATTGGTCGCGGCCGGCCACCGCGACCAATGAGCAGAGCGGCGTATAAATTTGCCGGCCATCTCGCTGGTTGGTTGCGGCCGGCCACCGCGACCAATCAGCAGAGCGGCGTTTAAATTTGCTGCCCATCTCGCTGATTGGTCGCGGCCGGCCACCGCGACCAATCAGCAGAGCGGCGTTTAAATTTGCCGCCCATCTCGCTGATTGGTCGCGGTGGCCGGCTGCGACCAATCAGCAGAGCGGCGTTTAAATTTACCGCCCATCTCGCTAATTGGTCGCGGTAGCCGGCCGCGACCAATCAGCAGAGCGGCATTTAAATTTGCCGCCCATCTCTCTGATTGGTCGCGGCCGGCCACCGCGACCAATCAGCACAGCGGCGTTTAAAATTTGCCGCCCATCTCGCTGATTGGTCGCGGCCGGCCACCGCGACCAATCAGCGTCGTATTAGTGTGGACCCGGGAGCGGCGCTGCTTGTGCGGCTCCGTATTAGCGAGGACCGGGAGCGGCGCTGCCTGTGCGGCTCCTTCTGCTGCGAGAAGCTGGGAGATGAGCGGCTGCTCGCAGCAGAAGCATCCCAACCGGCGGCGCCGCTCCCCGGTCCTCCCTTCACACTTGCTGTCGGGAAATCAGCGGGCCAAGCCGCTGATCTTCCGACGTTAGCCGCATGGAGGTCAGCGGCTCCGGTCGGGGTAGTTGTGCTAATAGCGCCGCTCATCTCCCGGCTGCATCGCCGCTGACCTCCGTCCGCCAGATGAGCCGCTAACGGCCGCCATCTTTTTTCAGAAATCCCGCGGCGCTGATTGGCCGCTGCTGGACCACTGAGCGACGCGGGATTTCCTGGACAGACAGACAGATAGACAGACGTGATAAGACAATTATATAGTAGATAAAACTGCCCCCTATGTACAAGAATATAACTACTATAATACTGCCCCCAATGTACAAGAATATAACTACTATAATACTGCCCCTATGCACAAGTATATAACTACTATAATACTGCTCCTATGTACAAGAATATAACTACTATAATACTGCCCCCTATGTACAAGAATATAACTACTATAATACTGCCCCTATGTACAAGAATATAACTACTATAATGCTGCTCCTATGTACAAGAATATAACTATTATAATACTGCCATGTACAAGAATATAACTACTATAATACTGCTCCTATGTACAAGAATATAACTACTATAATACTGCCCCTAAGTACAAGAATATAACTACTATAATACTGCCCCCAATGTACAAGAATATAACTACTATAATATTGCCCCTATGTACAGGAATATATCTACTATAATACTGCCTCTATGTACAAGAATATAACTACTATAATACTGCTCTTATGTTCAAGAATATAACTACTTTAATATTGCCCCCTATGTACAAGAATATAACTACTATAATACTGCCCCTATGTACAAGAATATAACTGCTATAGTGCTGCTCCTATGTACAAGAATATAACAATTATAATACTGCTATGTACAAGAATATAACTACTATAATACTGCTCCTATGTACAGGAATATAACTACTATAATACTGCCCCTATGCACAAGAATATAACTACTATAATACTGCCCCTATGCACAAGTATATAACTACTATAATACTGCTCCTATGTACAAGAATATAACTACTATAATACTGCCCCCTATGTACAAGAATATTACTACTATAATATTGCCCCTATGTACAGGAATATATCTACTATAATACTGCCTCTATGTACAAGAATATAACTACTATAATACTGCTCTTATGTTCAAGAATATAACTACTTTAATATTGCCCCCTATGTACAAGAATATAACTACTATAATACAGCTCCTATGTACAAGAATATAACTACTATAATACTGCTCCTATGTACAAGAATATAACTACTATAATACTGCTTCTATGTACAAGAATATAACTACGATAATACTGCTCCTATGTACAAGAATATAACTACTATAATACTGCTCCTATGTACAAGAATATAACTACTATAATACTGCCCCCTATGTACAAGAATAAAATTACTATAATACTGCTCCTATGTACAAGAATATAACTACTATAATACTGCCCTTATGTACAAGTATATAACTACTATAATACTGCTTCTATGTACAAGAATATAACTGCGATAATACTGCCCCCTATGTACAAGAATATAACTACTATAATGCTGCCCCCTATGTACAAGAATATAACTACTATAACACTGCTCCTATGTACAAGAATATAACTACTATAATACTGCCCCTATGTACAAGAATATAACTACTATAATACTGCCCCTATGTACAAGAATATAACTACTATAATGCTGCTCCTATGTACAAGAATATAACTATTATAATACTGCTATGTACAAGAATATAACTACTATAATACTGCTCCTATGTACAAGAATATAACTACTATAATACTGCCCCTATGTACAAGAATATAACTACTATAATACTGCCCCTTATGTACAAGAATATAACTACTATAATACTGCTCATAAGTACAAGAATATAACTACTCTAATACTACTCCTATGTACAAGACTATAACTACTATAATACTGCTTCTAAGTACAAGAATATAACTACTATAATACTGCTCCTATGTACAAGAATATAACTACTTTAATATTGCCCCCTTTGTACAAGAATACAACTATTATAATACTGCCTCTATGTACAAGAATATAACTACTATAATACTGCCCCCTATGTACAAGAATATAACTACTATAATACTGCCCCCTATGTGCAAGAATATAACTACTATAATACTGCCCCCTATGTACAAGAATATAACTACTATAATACTGCCCCCTATGTACAAGAATATAACTACTATAATACTGCTATGTACAAGAATATAACTACTATAACACTGCCCCTATGTACAAGAATATAACTACTATAATACTGCTATGTACCAGAATATAACTAGTATAATACTGCCTCTATGTACAGGAATATAACTACTATAATACTGCTCCTATTTACAAGAATATAACTACTATAATACTGCCCCTATGTACAAGAATATAACTACTATAATACTGCCCCTATGTACAAGAATGTTACTACTATTATACTGCCCCCCTATGTACAAGAATGTTACTACTATTATACTGCCCCCCTATGTACAAGAATATAACTACTATAATACTGCCCCCTATGTACAAGAATATATCTACTATAATACTGCTCCTATGTACAAGAATATAACTACTATAATACTGCTCCTATGTACAAGAATATAACTACTATAATACTGCTCCTATGTACAAGAATATAACTACTATAATACTGCTTCTATGTACAAGAATATAACTACTATAACACTGCTCCTATGTACAAGAATATAACTACTATAATACTGCTCCTATGTACAAGAATATAACTAATATAATACTGCCCCTATGTACAAGAATATAACTACTATAAAACTGCTCCTGTGTACAAGAATATAACTACTATAATACTGCCCCCTATGTACAAGAATATAACTACTATAATACTGCCCCTATGTTCAAGAATATAACTACTATAATACTGCCCCTATGTACAAGAATATAACTACTATAATACTGATCCTATGTACAAGAATATAACTATTATAATACTGCTCCTATGTACAAGAGTAAAACTACTATAATACTGCCCCTTATGTACAAGAATATAACTACTATAATACTGCCCCCTATGTACAAGAATATAACTACTATAATACTGCCCCTATGCACAAGTATATAACTACTATAATACTGCTTGTATGTACAAGAATATAACTACTATAATACTGCCCCCTATGTACAAGAATATAACAACTATAATATTGCCCCTATGTACAGGAATATATCTACTATAATACTGCCTCTATGTACAAGAATATAACTACTATAATACTGCTCTTATGTTCAAGAATATAACTACTATAATATTGCCACCTATGTACAAGAATATAACTACTATAATACTGCTCCTATGTACAAGAATATAACTACTATAATACTGTCCCCTATGTACAAGAATATAACTACTATAATACTGCTCCTATGTACAAGAATATAACTACTATAATAGTGCCCTTATGTACAAGAATATAACTACTATAATACTGATCCTATGTACAAGAATATAACTACTATAATACTGCCCCCTATGTACAAGAATAAAACTACTATAATACTGCTCTTATGTACAAGAATATAACTACTATAATACTGCCTCTATGTACAAGAATATAACTACTATAATACTGCTCCTATGTACAAGAATATAACTACTATAGTACTGCTCCTATGTACAAGAATATAAGAACTATAATACTGCCCCCTATATACAAGAATATAACTACTATAAAACTGCCCCCTATGTACAAGAATATAGCTACTATAATACTGCTCCTATGTACAAGAATATAACTACTATAATACTGCCCCATATGTACAAGAATATAACTACTATAATACTGCCCCCTATGTAAAACAATATAACTACTATAATACTGCTCCTATGTACAAGAATATAACTACTATAATACTGCCCCCTATGTACAAGAATATAACTACTTTAATACTGCCCCCTATGTACAAGAATATAACAACTATAATACTGCTCCTATGTACAAGAATATAACTACTATAATACTGCCCCTATGTACAAGAATATAACTAATATAATACTGCTCCTATGTACAAGAATATAACTACTATAATACTGTCCCCTATGTACAATAATATAACTACTATAATACTGATCCTATGTACAAGAATATAACTACTATTATACTGCTCCTATGTACAAGCATATAACGACTATAATACTGCCCCCTATGTACAATAATATAACTACTATAATACTGCTCCTATGTACAAGAATATAACTACTATAATACTGCCCCCTATGTACAAGAATATAACTACTATAATACTGCCCCCTATGTACAAGAATATAACTACTTTAATACTGCCCCCTACGTACGAGAATATAACTACTATAATGCTGCTCCTATGTACAAGAATATAACTATTATAATACTGCTATGTACAAGTATATAACTACTATAATACTACCCCTATGTACAAGAATATAACTACTATAATACTACTCATATGTACAAGAATATAACTACTATATTACTACTCCTATGCACAAGAATATAACTACTATAAAACTGCTCATATGTACAAGAATATAACTACTATAATACTACTCCTATGTACAAGAATATAACTACTATAATACTGCCCCCTATGCGCAAGAATATAACTACTATAATACTGCTCCTATATACAAGAATATAACTGCTATAATACTGCCTCCTATGTACAAGAATATAACTACTATAATACTGCCCCTATGCACAAGTATATAACTACTATAATACTGCTCCTATGTACAAGTATATAACTACTATAATACTGCCCCCTATGTACAAGAATATAACTACTATAATACTGCCCCTATGCACAAGTATATAACTACTATAATACTGCTCCTATGTACAAGAATATAACTACTATAATACTGCCCCCTATGTGCAAGAATATAACTTCTATAATACTGATCCTATGTACAAGAATATAACTGCTATAACACTGCCCCCTATGTACAAGAATATAACTACTATAATACTGCTCCTATGTACAAGAATATAACTACTATAATACTGCTCCTATGCACAAGAATATAACTGCTATAATACTGCCCCCTATGTACAAGAATATAACTACTATAATACTGCCCCTATGTACAAGAATATAACTACTATAATACTGCTCCTATGTACAAGTATATAACTACTATAATACTGCCCCCTATGTACAAGAATATAACTACTATAATACTGCCCCTATGCATAAGTATATAACTACTATAATACTGCTCCTATGTACAAGAATATAACTACTATAATACTGCCCCCTATGTGCAAGAATATAACTACTATAATACTGCTCCTATGTACAAGAATACAACTGCTATAATACTGCCTCCTATGTACAAGAATATAACTACTATAATACTGCCCCTATGCACAAGTATATAACTACTATAATACTGCTCCTATGTACAATAATATAACTACAATAATACTGCCCCCTATGTACAAGAATATGACTACTATAATATTGCCCCTATGTACAGGAATATAACTACTATAATACTGCCTCTATGTACAAGAATATAACTACTAGAATACTGCTCCTATGTACAAGAATATAACTACTATAATATTGCCCCTATGTACAAGAATATAACTACTATAATACTGCCCCCTATGTACAAAAATATAACTACTATATTACTGCCCCCATGTACAAGAATATAACTGCTATAATACTGTTCCTATGTACAAGAATATAACTACTATAATACTGCCCCCTTTGTACAAGAATATAACAACTATAATACTGCCCCCTATGTACAAGAATATAACTACTATAATACTGCCCCCTATGTACAAGAATATAACTACTACAATACTGCCCCCTATGTATAAGAATGTAACTACTATAATACTGTTCCTATGTAAAAGAATATAACTACTATAATACTGCCCCCTTTGTACAAGAATATAACTACTATAATACTGCCCCTATGTACAAGAATGTTACTAATATAATACTGCCCCCCTATGTACAAGAATATAACTACTATAATACTGCCCCCTATGTACAAGAATATAACTACTATAATACTGCTCCTATGTGCAAGAATATAACTACTATAATACTGCCCCCTATGTACAAGAATATAACTACTATAATACTGATCCTATGTACAAGAATATAACTACTATAATACTGCTCCTATGTACAAGAATATAACTACTATAATACTGCCCCCTATGTACAAGAATATAACTACTATAATACTGCCCCTATGTACAAGAATATATCTATTATAATACTGCCTCTATGTACAAGAATATAACTACTATAAAACTGCTCTTATGCACAAGAATATAACTACTATAATATTGCCCCCTATGTACAAGAATATAACTACTATAATACTGCTCCTATGTACAAGAATGTAACAACTATAATACTGCTCCTATGTACAAGAATATAACTACTATAATACTGCCCCTATGTACAAGAATATAACTACTATAAAACTGCTCCTATGTACAAGAATATAACTACTATGATACTGCCCCCTATGTACAAGAATATAACTACTATAATACTGCTCCTATGTACAAGAATATAACTACTATAATACTGCCCCCTATGTACAAGAATATAACTACTATAATACTGATCCTATGTACAAGAATATAACTACTATAATACTGCTCCTATGTACAAGAATATAACTACTACTAGATGGTGGCCCGATTATAACGCATCGGGTATTCTAGAATAGGTATGCGGCCGACCGGGCGCAATCAGCAGAGCGGTATTTAAATTTGGCGCCAAAATCGCTGATTGGTCGAGGCCGGCAACCGCGACCAATTAGCAAAGCGGTGTTAAAATTTGGCGCCTATATCGCAGATTGGTCACGGCCGGCGGTTGCGACTAATCAGCAGAGCGGGGTTTAAATTTGGCGCCAATAATGCTGATTGGTTGCGACCGGAGGTCGCGACCAATCAGCAGAGCGTTATTTAAATTTCGCGCCAATAATGGTGATTGGTCACGGCCGCGACTAATCAGCAGAGCGGTGTTTAAATTTGTCGCCAATAATGCTGGTTATTCGTGACCGGTAACCGCGACCAATGAGCAGAGCGGTGTTTAAATATGGCGCCAATATCGCTGATTGGTCAGAGCTGGTGGTTGCGACTAATCAGCAGAGCGAGGTTTAAATTTGGCGCCAATACTGCTGATTGGTCGTGGCCGGAGACCGCGACCAATCAGCAGAGAGGAGTTTACATTTGGCGCCAAAATCGCTGATTGATCGTGCCCGGCGGTCGCGACCAATCAGCGGAGCGGGGTTTAAATTTTGCGCCAATACTGCAGATTGTTCGCGGCCGGCGACCGCGACCAATCAGCAGAGCGTTGTTTAAATTTGGCACCAATCTCGCTGATTGGTCGCATCTGCCGTCTGCGACAAATCAGCAGAGCGTTGTTTAAATTTGGTGCCAATCTCACTGATTGGCTGCAGCTGGCAGCCGCGACCAATCCGCAGAGCGTTGTTTAAATTTGGCGCCAATCTCGCTGATTGGTAGCGGTCGCCGGCGGCCGTGACCAATCAGCAGAGCGTTGTTTAAGTTTGCCGCGAATCGCGCTGATTGGTCGCGGCCGGCCACCGCGACCAATGAGCAGAGCGGCGTATAAATTTGCCGGCCATCTCGCTGGTTGGTTGCGGCCGGCCACCGCGACCAATCAGCAGAGCGGCGTTTAAATTTGCTGCCCATCTCGCTGATTGGTCGCGGCCGGCCACCGCGACCAATCAGCAGAGCGGCGTTTAAATTTGCCGCCCATCTCGCTGATTGGTCGCGGTGGCCGGCTGCGACCAATCAGCAGAGCGGCGTTTAAATTTACCGCCCATCTCGCTAATTGGTCGCGGTAGCCGGCCGCGACCAATCAGCAGAGCGGCATTTAAATTTGCCGCCCATCTCTCTGATTGGTCGCGGCCGGCCACCGCGACCAATCAGCACAGCGGCGTTTAAAATTTGCCGCCCATCTCGCTGATTGGTCGCGGCCGGCCACCGCGACCAATCAGCGTCGTATTAGTGTGGACCCGGGAGCGGCGCTGCTTGTGCGGCTCCGTATTAGCGAGGACCGGGAGCGGCGCTGCCTGTGCGGCTCCTTCTGCTGCGAGAAGCTGGGAGATGAGCGGCTGCTCGCAGCAGAAGCATCCCAACCGGCGGCGCCGCTCCCCGGTCCTCCCTTCACACTTGCTGTCGGGAAATCAGCGGGCCAAGCCGCTGATCTTCCGACGTTAGCCGCATGGAGGTCAGCGGCTCCGGTCGGGGTAGTTGTGCTAATAGCGCCGCTCATCTCCCGGCTGCATCGCCGCTGACCTCCGTCCGCCAGATGAGCCGCTAACGGCCGCCATCTTTTTTCAGAAATCCCGCGGCGCTGATTGGCCGCTGCTGGACCACTGAGCGACGCGGGATTTCCTGGACAGACAGACAGATAGACAGACGTGATAAGACAATTATATAGTAGATAAAACTGCCCCCTATGTACAAGAATATAACTACTATAATACTGCCCCCAATGTACAAGAATATAACTACTATAATACTGCCCCTATGCACAAGTATATAACTACTATAATACTGCTCCTATGTACAAGAATATAACTACTATAATACTGCCCCCTATGTACAAGAATATAACTACTATAATACTGCCCCTATGTACAAGAATATAACTACTATAATGCTGCTCCTATGTACAAGAATATAACTATTATAATACTGCCATGTACAAGAATATAACTACTATAATACTGCTCCTATGTACAAGAATATAACTACTATAATACTGCCCCTAAGTACAAGAATATAACTACTATAATACTGCCCCCAATGTACAAGAATATAACTACTATAATATTGCCCCTATGTACAGGAATATATCTACTATAATACTGCCTCTATGTACAAGAATATAACTACTATAATACTGCTCTTATGTTCAAGAATATAACTACTTTAATATTGCCCCCTATGTACAAGAATATAACTACTATAATACTGCCCCTATGTACAAGAATATAACTGCTATAGTGCTGCTCCTATGTACAAGAATATAACAATTATAATACTGCTATGTACAAGAATATAACTACTATAATACTGCTCCTATGTACAGGAATATAACTACTATAATACTGCCCCTATGCACAAGAATATAACTACTATAATACTGCCCCTATGCACAAGTATATAACTACTATAATACTGCTCCTATGTACAAGAATATAACTACTATAATACTGCCCCCTATGTACAAGAATATTACTACTATAATATTGCCCCTATGTACAGGAATATATCTACTATAATACTGCCTCTATGTACAAGAATATAACTACTATAATACTGCTCTTATGTTCAAGAATATAACTACTTTAATATTGCCCCCTATGTACAAGAATATAACTACTATAATACAGCTCCTATGTACAAGAATATAACTACTATAATACTGCTCCTATGTACAAGAATATAACTACTATAATACTGCTTCTATGTACAAGAATATAACTACGATAATACTGCTCCTATGTACAAGAATATAACTACTATAATACTGCTCCTATGTACAAGAATATAACTACTATAATACTGCCCCCTATGTACAAGAATAAAATTACTATAATACTGCTCCTATGTACAAGAATATAACTACTATAATACTGCCCTTATGTACAAGTATATAACTACTATAATACTGCTTCTATGTACAAGAATATAACTGCGATAATACTGCCCCCTATGTACAAGAATATAACTACTATAATGCTGCCCCCTATGTACAAGAATATAACTACTATAACACTGCTCCTATGTACAAGAATATAACTACTATAATACTGCCCCTATGTACAAGAATATAACTACTATAATACTGCCCCTATGTACAAGAATATAACTACTATAATGCTGCTCCTATGTACAAGAATATAACTATTATAATACTGCTATGTACAAGAATATAACTACTATAATACTGCTCCTATGTACAAGAATATAACTACTATAATACTGCCCCTATGTACAAGAATATAACTACTATAATACTGCCCCTTATGTACAAGAATATAACTACTATAATACTGCTCATAAGTACAAGAATATAACTACTCTAATACTACTCCTATGTACAAGACTATAACTACTATAATACTGCTTCTAAGTACAAGAATATAACTACTATAATACTGCTCCTATGTACAAGAATATAACTACTTTAATATTGCCCCCTTTGTACAAGAATACAACTATTATAATACTGCCTCTATGTACAAGAATATAACTACTATAATACTGCCCCCTATGTACAAGAATATAACTACTATAATACTGCCCCCTATGTGCAAGAATATAACTACTATAATACTGCCCCCTATGTACACGAATATAAATACTATAATACTGCCCCCTATGTACAAGAATATAACTACTATAATACTGCTATGTACAAGAATATAACTACTATAACACTGCCCCTATGTACAAGAATATAACTACTATAATACTGCTATGTACCAGAATATAACTAGTATAATACTGCCTCTATGTACAGGAATATAACTACTATAATACTGCTCCTATTTACAAGAATATAACTACTATAATACTGCCCCTATGTACAAGAATATAACTACTATAATACTGCCCCTATGTACAAGAATGTTACTACTATTATACTGCCCCCCTATGTACAAGAATGTTACTACTATTATACTGCCCCCCTATGTACAAGAATATAACTACTATAATACTGCCCCCTATGTACAAGAATATATCTACTATAATACTGCTCCTATGTACAAGAATATAACTACTATAATACTGCTCCTATGTACAAGAATATAACTACTATAATACTGCTCCTATGTACAAGAATATAACTACTATAATACTGCTTCTATGTACAAGAATATAACTACTATAACACTGCTCCTATGTACAAGAATATAACTACTATAATACTGCTCCTATGTACAAGAATATAACTAATATAATACTGCCCCTATGTACAAGAATATAACTACTATAAAACTGCTCCTGTGTACAAGAATATAACTACTATAATACTGCCCCCTATGTACAAGAATATAACTACTATAATACTGCCCCTATGTTCAAGAATATAACTACTATAATACTGCCCCTATGTACAAGAATATAACTACTATAATACTGATCCTATGTACAAGAATATAACTATTATAATACTGCTCCTATGTACAAGAGTAAAACTACTATAATACTGCCCCTTATGTACAAGAATATAACTACTATAATACTGCCCCCTATGTACAAGAATATAACTACTATAATACTGCCCCTATGCACAAGTATATAACTACTATAATACTGCTTGTATGTACAAGAATATAACTACTATAATACTGCCCCTATGTACAAGAATATAACAACTATAATATTGCCCCTATGTACAGGAATATATCTACTATAATACTGCCTCTATGTACAAGAATATAACTACTATAATACTGCTCTTATGTTCAAGAATATAACTACTATAATATTGCCACCTATGTACAAGAATATAACTACTATAATACTGCTCCTATGTACAAGAATATAACTACTATAATACTGTCCCCTATGTACAAGAATATAACTACTATAATACTGCTCCTATGTACAAGAATATAACTACTATAATAGTGCCCTTATGTACAAGAATATAACTACTATAATACTGATCCTATGTACAAGAATATAACTACTATAATACTGCCCCCTATGTACAAGAATAAAACTACTATAATACTGCTCTTATGTACAAGAATATAACTACTATAATACTGCCTCTATGTACAAGAATATAACTACTATAATACTGCTCCTATGTACAAGAATATAACTACTATAGTACTGCTCCTATGTACAAGAATATAAGAACTATAATACTGCCCCCTATATACAAGAATATAACTACTATAAAACTGCCCCCTATGTACAAGAATATAGCTACTATAATACTGCTCCTATGTACAAGAATATAACTACTATAATACTGCCCCATATGTACAAGAATATAACTACTATAATACTGCCCCCTATGTAAAACAATATAACTACTATAATACTGCTCCTATGTACAAGAATATAACTACTATAATACTGCCCCCTATGTACAAGAATATAACTACTTTAATACTGCCCCCTATGTACAAGAATATAACAACTATAATACTGCTCCTATGTACAAGAATATAACTACTATAATACTGCCCCTATGTACAAGAATATAACTAATATAATACTGCTCCTATGTACAAGAATATAACTACTATAATACTGTCCCCTATGTACAATAATATAACTACTATAATACTGATCCTATGTACAAGAATATAACTACTATTATACTGCTCCTATGTACAAGCATATAACGACTATAATACTGCCCCCTATGTACAATAATATAACTACTATAATACTGCTCCTATGTACAAGAATATAACTACTATAATACTGCCCCCTATGTACAAGAATATAACTACTATAATACTGCCCCCTATGTACAAGAATATAACTACTTTAATACTGCCCCCTACGTACGAGAATATAACTACTATAATGCTGCTCCTATGTACAAGAATATAACTATTATAATACTGCTATGTACAAGTATATAACTACTATAATACTACCCCTATGTACAAGAATATAACTACTATAATACTACTCATATGTACAAGAATATAACTACTATATTACTACTCCTATGCACAAGAATATAACTACTATAAAACTGCTCATATGTACAAGAATATAACTACTATAATACTACTCCTATGTACAAGAATATAACTACTATAATACTGCTTCTAAGAAGAAGAATATAACCACTATAATACTGCCCCCTTTGTACAAGAATATAACTACTATAATACTGCCTCTATGTACAAGAATATAACTACTATAATACTGCCCCTTATGTACAAGAATATAACTACTATAATACTGCTCCTATGTACAAGAATATACAGTTATATGAAAAAGTTTGGGCACCCCTATTAATCTTAAGCTTAATGTTTTATAAAAATTTGTGTTTTTGCAGCAGCTCTTTCAGTTTGATATAAGTGAAAACTGTTGGACACAGTAATGTTTCTGCCTTGAAATGAGGTTTATTGTACTAACAGAAAATGTGCAATCTGCATTCAAACAAAATTTGACAGGTGCATAAGTATGGGCACCCTTATTATTTTCTTGTTTTAAATACTCCTACCTACTTTTTACTGACTTACTAAAGCACTTTTTTTGGTTTTGTAACCTCATTGAGCTTTGAACTTCATAGCCAGGTGTATGCAATCATGAGAAAAGCTACTTAAAGTGGCCACTTGCAAGTTGTTCTCCTGTTTTAAACTCCTCTGAAGAGTGGCATCATGGGCTCCTCAAAGCAACTGTCAAATGATCTGAAAACAAAGATTATTCAACATAGTTGTTCAGGGGAAGGATACAAAAAGCTGTCTCAGAGACTTAACCTGTCAGTTTCCACTGTGAGGAACATAGTAAGGAAATGGAAGAACACAGGGACAGTTCTTGTTAAGGCCAGAAGTGGCAGGCCAAGTAAAACATCAGAAAAGCAGAGAAGAAGAATGATGAGGTCAGTCAATGACAATCCTCAGACCACCTCCAGAGAGCTGCAGCATCAACTTGCTGCAGATGGTGTCACTGTGCATCGGTCAACTATACAACGCACTTTGCACAAGGAGAATCT
Source organism: Phyllobates terribilis (assembly GCF_046119375.1). Classification (NCBI taxonomy): domain Eukaryota; kingdom Metazoa; phylum Chordata; class Amphibia; order Anura; family Dendrobatidae; genus Phyllobates; species Phyllobates terribilis. The sequence goes on from NW_027362762.1 coordinate 946,256,523, forward strand.
GTATGGGAGAGTGATGCGAAAGAAGCCGTTTCTGCAAGAACGCCACAAACAGAGTCGGCTGAGGTATGCAAAAGCACATTTGGAGAAGCCAATTTCTTTTTGGAAGAAGGTCCTGTGGACTGATGAAACCAAGATTGAGTTGTTTGGTCATACAAAAAGGTGTTATGCATGGCGGCAAAAAAACACAGCATTCCAAGAAAAACGCTTGCTACCCACAGTAAAATTTGGTGGAGGTACCATCATGCTTTGGGGCTGTGTGGCCAATGCCGGAACCGAGAATCTTGTTAAAGTTGAGGGACGCATGGATTCCACTCAGTATCAGCAGATTCTTGACAATAATGTTCAAGAATCAGTGATAAAGTTGAAGTTACGCAGGGGATGGATCTTCCAGCAAGACAATGATCCAAAACACCGCTCCAAATCTACTCAGGCATTCATGCAGAGGAACAATTACAATGTTTTGGAATGGCCATCCCAGTCCCCAGACCTGAATATCATTGAACATCTGTGGGATCATTTGAAGAGGGCTGTCCATGCTCAGCGACCATCAAACTTAACTGAACTGGAATTGTTTTGTAAAGAGGAATGGTCAAAAATACCTTCATCCAGGATCCAGAAACTCATTAAATGCTACAGGAAGCGACTAGAGGCTGTTATTCTTGCAAAAGGAGGATCTACTAAATATTAATGTCACTTTTCTGGTGGGGTGCCCATACTTATGCACCTGTCAGATTTTGTTGGAATGCAGATTGCACATTTTCTGTTAGTACAATAAACCTCATTTTAAGGCAGAAACATTACTGTGTCCAACAGTTATTACATATATCAAACTGAAATAGCTGTTGCAAAAACACCAATTTTTATAAAACATTAAGCTTAAGATTAATAGGGGTGCCCAAACTTTTTCATATAACTGTAACTACTATAATACTGCCCCCTTTGTACAAGAATATAACTACTATAATACTGCCTCTATGTACAAGAATATAACTACTATAATACTGCCCCTTATGTACAAGAATATAACTTTTATATTACTGCCCCCTATGTGCAAGAATATAACTACTATAATACTGCTATGTACAAGAAAATAACTACTATAATACTGCCCCTATGTACAAGAATATAATACTATAATACTGCTATGTACAAGAATATAACTACTATAATACTGCCTCTATGTACAGGAATATAACTACTATAATACTGCTCCTATGTACAAGAATATAACTACTATAATACTGCCCCTATGTACAAGAATATAACTACTATAATACTGCCCCTTTGTACAAGAATATAACAACTATAATACTGCTCCTATGTACAGGAATATAACAACTATAATACTGCTCCTATGTACAAGAATATAACTACTATAATACTGCCCCCTATGTACAAGAATATAACTACTATAATACTGCCCCCTATGTACAAGAATATAACTACTATAATACTGCTCCTATGTACAAGAATATAACTACTATAATACTGCCCCTATGTACAAGAGTATAAGTACTATAATACTGCCCCCTATGTACAAGAATATAACTACTATAATACTGCTCCTATGTACAAGAATATAACTACTATAATACTGCCCCCTATGTACAAGAATATAACTACTATACTACTGCCTCTATGTACAAGAATATAAATACTATAATACTGCCCCCTATGTACAAGAATATAACTACTATAATACTGCCCCCTATGTACAAGAATATAACTACTTTAATACTGCCCCCTACGTACAAGAATATAACTACTATAATGCTGCTCCTATGTACAAGAATATAACTATTATAATACTGCTATGTACAAGTATATAACTACTATAATACTACCCCTATGTACAGGAATATAACTACTATAATACTGCTCCTATGTACAAGAATATAACTACTATAATACTGCTCCTATGTACAAGAATATAACTACTATAATACTGCTCCTATGTACAAGAATATAACTACTATAATACTGCTTCTATGTACAAGAATATAACTACTATAACACTGCTCCTATGTACAAGAATATAACTACTATAATACTGCTCCTATGTACAAGAATATAACTAATATAATACTGCCCCTATGTACAAGAATATAACTACTATAAAACTGCTCCTGTGTACAAGAATATAACTACTATAATACTGCCCCCTATGTACAAGAATATAACTACTATAATACTGCCCCTATGTTCAAGAATATAACTACTATAATACTGCCCCTATGTACAAGAATATAACTACTATAATACTGATCCTATGTACAAGAATATAACTACTATAATACTGCTCCTATGTACAAGAGTATAACTACTATAATACTTCCCCTTATGTACAAGAATATAACTACTATAATACTGCCCCCTATGTACAAGAATATAACTACTATAATACTGCCCCTATGCACAAGTATATAACTACTATAACACTGCTCCTATGTACAAGAATATAACTAATATAATACTGCCCCTATGTACAAGAATATAACTACTATAATACTGCTCTTATGTTCAAGAATATAACTACTATAATATTGCCCCCTATGTACAAGAATATAACTACTATAATACTGCTCCTATGTACAAGAATATAACTACTATAATACTGCTCCTATGTACAAGAATATAACTACTATAATACTGCTCCTATGTACAAGAATATAACTACTATAATACTGCTCCTATGTACAGGAATATAACTACTATAATACTGCTCCGATGTACAAGAATATAACTACTATAATACTGCCCCCTATGTACAAGAATAAAACTACTATAATACTGCTCCTATGTACAAGAATATAACTACTATAATACTACCCTTATGTACAAGAATATAACTACTATAATACTGCTCCTATGTGCAAGAATATAACTACTATAATACTGCCCCCTATGTACAAGAATATAACTACTATAATATTGCCCCTATGTACAAGAATATAACTACTATAATACTGCCTCTATGTACAAGAATATAACTACTATAATACTGCTCCTGTGTACAAGAATATAACTACTATAATACTGCCCCCTGTGTACAAGAATATAACTACTATAATACTGCTCCTATGTACAAGAATATAACTACTAAAATACTGCCCCCTATGTACAAGAATATAACTACTATAATACTGCCCTCTATGTACAAGAATATAACTACTATAATACGGCCCTATGTACAAGAATATAACTACTATAATACTACCTCTATGTACAAGACTATAACTACTATAATACTGCTCCTATGTACAAGAATATAACTACTATAATACTGCTCCTATGTACAAGAATATAAGAACTATAATACTGCCCCTATATACAAGAATATAACTACTATAATACTGCCCCCTATGTACAAGAATATAGCTACTATAATACTGCTCCTATGTACAAGAATATAACTACTATAATACTGCCCCATATGTACAAGAATATAACTACTATAATACTGCCCCCTATGTAAAAGAATATAACTACTATAATACTGCTCCTATGTACAAGAATATAACTACTATAATACTTCCCCCTATGTACAAGAATATAACTACTATAATACTGCTCCTATGTACAAGAATATAACTACTATAATACTGTTCCCTATGTACAAGAATATAACTACTATAATACTGCTCCTATGTACAAGAATATAACTACTAAAATAGTGCCCTTATGTACAAGAATATAACTACTATAATACTGATCCTATGTACAAGAATATAACTACTATAATACTGCCCCTTATGTACAAGAATATAACTACTATAATACTGCCCCCTATGTACAAGAATATAACTACTATAATATTGCCCTATGTACAAGAATATAACTACTATAACACTGCCTCTATGTACAAGAATATAACTACTATAATACTGCTGCTATGTACAAGAATATAACTACTATAGTACTGCTCCTATGTACAAGAATATAACTACTATATTACTACTCCTATGCACAAGAATATAACTACTATAAAACTGCTCATATGTACAAGAATATAACTACTATAATACTACTCCTATGTACAAGAATATAACTACTATAATACTGCTTCTAAGTAGAAGAATATAACTACTATAATACTGCCCCCTTTGTACAAGAATATAACTACTATAATACTGCCTCTATGTACAAGAATATAACTACTATAATACTGCCCCTTATGTACAAGAATATAACTACTATAATACTGCTCCTATGTACAAGAATATAACTACTATAATACTGCCCCCTTTGTACAAGAATATAACTACTATAATACTGCCTCTATGTACAAGAATATAACTACTATAATACTGCCCCTTATGTACAAGAATATAACTTTTATATTACTGCCCCCTATGTGCAAGAATATAACTACTATAATACTGCTATGTACAAGAAAATAACTACTATAATACTGCCCCTATGTACAAGAATATAATACTATAATACTGCTATGTACAAGAATATAACTACTATAATACTGCCTCTATGTACAGGAATATAACTACTATAATACTGCTCCTATGTACAAGAATATAACTACTATAATACTGCCCCTATGTACAAGAATATAACTACTATAATACTGCCCCTTTGTACAAGAATATAACAACTATAATACTGCTCCTATGTACAGGAATATAACAACTATAATACTGCTCCTATGTACAAGAATATAACTACTATAATACTGTCCCCTATGTACAAGAATATAACTACTATAATACTGCCCCCTATGTACAAGAATATAACTACTATAATACTGCTCCTATGTACAAGAATATAACTACTATAATACTGCCCCTATGTACAAGAGTATAAGTACTATAATACTGCCCCCTATGTACAAGAATATAACTACTATAATACTGCTCCTATGTACAAGAATATAACTACTATAAAACTGCCCCCTATGTACAAGAATATAACTACTATACTACTGCCTCTATGTACAAGAATATAAATACTATAATACTGCCCCCTATGTACAAGAATATAACTACTATAATACTGCCCCCTATGTACAAGAATATAACTACTTTAATACTGCCCCCTACGTACAAGAATATAACTACTATAATGCTGCTCCTATGTACAAGAATATAACTATTATAATACTGCTATGTACAAGTATATAACTACTATAATACTACCCCTATGTACAGGAATATAACTACTATAATACTGCTCCTATGTACAAGAATATAACTACTATAATACTGCTCCTATGTACAAGAATATAACTACTATAATACTGCTCCTATGTACAAGAATATAACTACTATAATACTGCTTCTATGTACAAGAATATAACTACTATAACACTGCTCCTATGTACAAGAATATAACTACTATAATACTGCTCCTATGTACAAGAATATAACTAATATAATACTGCCCCTATGTACAAGAATATAACTACTATAAAACTGCTCCTGTGTACAAGAATATAACTACTATAATACTGCCCCCTATGTACAAGAATATAACTACTATAATACTGCTTCTATGTACAAGAATATAACTACTATAATACTGCTCCTATGTACAAGAGTATAACTACTATAATACTTCCCCTTATGTACAAGAATATAACTACTATAATACTGCCCCCTATGTACAAGAATATAACTACTATAATACTGCCCCTATGCACAAGTATATAACTACTATAATACTGCTCCTATGTACAAGAATATAACTAATATAATACTGCCCCTATGTACAAGAATATAACTACTATAATACTGCTCTTATGTTCAAGAATATAACTACTATAATATTGCCCCCTATGTACAAGAATATAACTACTATAATACTGCTCCTATGTACAAGAATATAACTACTATAATACTGCTCCTATGTACAAGAATATAACTACTATAATACTGCTCCTATGTACAAGAATATAACTACTATAATACTGCTCCTATGTACAAGAATATAACTACTATAATACTGCTCCTATGTACAAGAATATAACTACTATAATACTGCCCCCTATGTACAAGAATAAAACTACTATAATACTGCTCCTATGTACAAGAATATAACTACTATAATACTGCCCTTATGTACAAGAATATAACTACTATAATACTGCTCCTATGTGCAAGAATATAACTACTATAATAGTGCCCCCTATGTACAAGAATATAACTACTATAATATTGCCCCTATGTACAAGAATATAACTACTATAATACTGCCTCTATGTACAAGAATATAACTACTATAATACTGCTCCTGTGTACAAGAATATAACTAATATAATACTGCCCACTGTGTACAAGAATATAACTACTATAATACTGCTCCTATGTACAAGAATATAACTACTAAAATACTGCCCCCTATGTACAAGAATATAACTACTATAATACTGCCCTCTATGTACAAGAATATAACTACTATAATACGGCCCTATGTACAAGAATATAACTACTATAATACTACCTCTATGTACAAGAATATAACTACTATAATACTGCTCCTATGTACAAGAATATAACTACTATAATACTGCTCCTATGTACAAGAATATAAGAACTATAATACTGCCCCTATATACAAGAATATAACTACTATAATACTGCCCCATATGTACAAGAATATAACTACTATAATACTGCCCCCTATGTAAAAGAATATAACTACTATAATACTGCTCCTATGTACAAGAATATAACTACTATAATACTGCCCCCTATGTACAAGAATATAACTACTATAATACTGCTCCTATGTACAAGAATATAACTACTATAATACTGTTACCTATGTACAAGAATATAACTACTATAATACTGCTCCTATGTACAAGAATATAACTACTAAAATAGTGCCCTTATGTACAAGAATATAACTACTATAATACTGATCCTATGTACAAGAATATAACTACTATAATACTGCCCCCTATGTACAAGAATATAACTACTATAATACTGCCCCCTATGTACAAGAATATAACTACTATAATATTGCCCTATGTACAAGAATATAACTACTATAATACTGCCTCTATGTACAAGAATATAACTACTATAATACTGCTCCTATGTACAAGAATATAACTACTATAATACTGCTCCTATGTACAAGAATATAAGAACTATAATACTGCCCCCTATATACAAGAATATAACTACTATAAAACTGCCCCCTATGTACAAGAATATAGCTACTATAATACTGCTCCTATGTACAAGAATATAACTACTATAATACTGCCCCATATGTACAAGAATATAACTACTATAATACTGCCCCCTATGTAAAACAATATAACTACTATAATACTGCTCCTATGTACAAGAATATAACTACTATAATACTGCCCCCTATGTACAAGAATATAACTACTTTAATACTGCCCCCTATGGACAAGAATATAACAACTATAATACTGCTCCTATGTACAAGAATATAACTACTATAATACTGCCCCCTATGTACAAGAATATAACTAATATAATACTGCTCCTATGTACAAGAATATAACTACTATAATACTGTCCCCTATGTACAAGAATATAACTACTATAATACTGATCCTATGTTCAAGAATATAACTACTATTATACTGCTCCTATGTACAAGAATATAACGACTATAATACTGCCCCCTATGTACAAGAATATAACTACTATAATACTGCTCCTATGTACAAGAATATAACTACTATAATACTGCACCCTATGTACAAGAATATAACTACTATAATACTGCACCCTATGTACAAGAATATAACTACTTTAATACTGCCCCCTACGTACAAGAATATAACTACTATAATGCTGCTCCTATGTACAAGAATAAAACTATTATAATACTGCTATGTACAAGTATATAACTACTATAATACTACCCCTATGTACAAGAATATAACTACTATAATACTACTCATATGTACAAGAATATAACCACTATATTACTACACCTATGCACAAGAATATAACTAATATAATACTGCTCATATGTACAAGAATATAACTACTATAATACTACTCCTATGTACAAGAATATAACTACTATAATACTGCTTCTAAGTAGAAGAATATAACTACTATAATACTGCCCCCTTTGTACAAGAATATAACTACTATAATACTGCCTCTATGTACAAGAATATAACTACTATAATACTGCCCCTTATGTACAAGAATATAAATACTATAATACTGATCCTATGTACAAGAATATAACTACTATAATACTGCCCCCTTTGTACAAGAATATAACTACTATAATACTGCCTCTATGTACAAGAATATAACTACTATAATACTGCTCCTTATGTACAAGAATATAACTTTTATATTACTGCCCCTATGTGCAAGAATATAAATACTATAATACTGCCCCCTATGTACAAGAATATATCTACTTTAATGCTGCTTCTATTTACAAGAATATAACTACTATAATACTGCCCCTATGTATAAGAATATAACTACTATAATACTGCTATGTACAAGAAAATAACTACTATAATACTGCCTCTATGTACAAGAATATAATACTATAATACTGCTATGTACAAGAATATAACTACTATAATACTGCCTCTATGTACAGGAATATAACTACTATAATACTGCTCCTATGTACAAGAATATAACTACTATAATACTGCCCCTATGTACAAGAATATAACTACTATAATACTGCCCCTTTGTACAAGAATATAACAACTATAATACTGCTCCTACGTACAGGAATATAACAACTATAATACTGCTCCTATGTACAAGAATATAACTACTATAATACTGCCCCCTATGTAAAGGAATATAACTACTATAATACTGCCCCCTATGTACAAGAATATAACTACTATAATACTGCTCCTATGTACAAGAATATAACTACTATAATACTGCCCCTATGTACAAGAATATAACTACTAAAATACTGCCCCTATGTACAAGAATATAACTACTATAATACTGCTCCTATGTACAAGAATATAACTACTATAATACTGCCCCCTATGTACAAGAATATAACTACTATACTACTGCCTCTATGTACAAGAATATAACTACTATGATGCTGCTCCTATGTACAAGAATAAAACTATTATAATACTGCTATGTACAAGTATATAACTACTATAATACTACCCCTAGGTACAAGAATATAACTACTATAATACTGCTCATATGTACAAGAATATAACTACTATATTAGTACTCCTATGCACAAGAATATAACTACTATAATACTGCTCATATGTAAAAGAATATAACTACTATAATACTACTTCTATGTACAAGAATATAACTACTATAATACTGCTTCTAAGTAGAAGAATATAACTACTATAATACTGCTCCTATGTGCAAGAATATAACTACTATAATACTGCCCCCTTTGTACAAGAATATAACTACTATAATACTGCCTCTATGTACAAGAATATAACCACTATAATAATGCCCCTTATGTACAAGAATATAACTTTTATATTACTGCCCCCTATGTGCAAGAATATAAATACTATAATACTGCCCCCTATGTACAAGAACATATCTACTTTAATGCTTCTTCTATTTACAAGAATTTAACTACTATAATACTGCCCCTATGTACAAGAATATAACTACTATAATACTGCTATGTACAAGAATATAACTACTATACTACTGCCTCTATGTACAAGAATATAAATACTATAATACTGCCCCCTATGTACAAGAATATATCTACTATAATGCTGCTCCTATTTACAAGAATATAACTACTATAATACTGCCCCTATGTACAAAAATATAACTACTATAATACTGCTATGTACAAGAATATAGCTACTATAATACTGCCACTATGTACAAGAATATAACTACTATAATACTGCTATGTACAAGAATATAACTACTATAATACTGCCTCTATCTACAGTAATATAACTACTATAATACTGCTCCTATGTACAAGAATATAACTACTATAATACTGCCCCTATGTACAAGAATATAACTACTATAATACTGCCCCTATGTACAAGAATATAACTACTATAATACTGCCCCTATGTACAAGAATATAACTACTATAATACTGGCCCTATGTACAAGAATATAACTTCTATAATACCGCCCCCTATGTACAAGAATATAACTACTATAATACTGCTCCTATGTACAAGAATATAACTACTATAATACTGAATCTATGTACAGGAATATAACTACAATAATACTGCTCCTATGTACAAGAATAGAACCATTGTAATACTGACCCTATGTACAAGAATATAACTACTATAATACTGCCCCTATGTACAAGAATACAACTACTATAATACAGCATCTATGTACAGGAATATAACAACTATAATACTGCCCCCTATATACAAGAATATAACTACTATAATACTTCCCCCTATGTACAAGAATATAACTACCATAATACTGCTCCTATGTACAAGAATATAACTACTATAATACTGCCCCTATGTACAAGAATATAACTACGATAATACTGCCCCCTATGTACAAGTATATAACTACTATAATACTGCTCCTATGTACAAGAATATAACTACTATAATACTGCCCCCTATGTGCAAGAATATAACTACTACAATATTGCCCCTATGAACAGGAATATATCTATTATAATACTGCCTCTATGTACAAGAATATAACTACTATAATACTGCTCTTATGTTCAAGAATATAACTACTATAATATTGCCCCCTATGTACAAGAATATAACTACTATAATACTGCTCCTATGTACAAGAATATAACTACTATAATACTGCTCCTATGTACAAGAATATAACTACTATAATACTGCTCATATTTACAAGAATATAACTACTATAATACTGCTCCTATGTACAAGAATATAACTACTATAATACTGCCCCTATGTACAAGAATAAAACTACTATAATACTGCTCCTATGTACAAGAATATAACTACTATAATACTGCCCTTATGTACAAGAATATAATTACTATAATACTGCTCCTATGTGAAAGAATATAACTACTATAATACTGCCCCCTATGTACAAGAATATAACTACTATAATATTGCCCCTATGTTTAAGAATATAACTACTATAATACTGCCCCCTATGTACAAGAATATAACTACTATAATATTGCCGCTATGTTTAAGAATATAACTACTATAATACTGCCCCCTATGTACAAGAATATAACTACTATAATACTGATCCTATGTACAAGAATATAACTACTATAATACTGCCCCCTATGTACAAGAATATAACTAATATAATACTGCCCCCTATGTACAAGAATATAACTACTATAATATTGCCCTATGTACAAGAATATAACTACTATAATACTGCCTCTATGTTCAAGAAGATAACTACTATAATACTGCTCCTATGTACAAGAATATAACTACTATAATACTGCTCCTATGTACAAGAATATAAGAACTATAATACTGCCCCCTATATACAAGAATATAACTACTATAATACTGCCCCCTATGTACAAGAATATAGCTACTATAATACTGCTCCTATGTACAAGAATATAACTACTATAATACTGCCACATATGTACAAGAATATAACTACTATAATACTGCCCCTATGTAAAAGAATATAACTACTATAATACTGCTCCTATGTACAAGAATATAACTACTATAATACTGCCCCCTATGTACAAGAATATAACTACATTAATACTGCCCCCTATGTACAAGAATATAACAACTATAATACTGCTCCTATGTACAAAAATATAACTACTATAATACTGCCCCCTATGTACAAGTATATAACTACTATAATACTGCTCTTATGTACAAGAATATAACTACTATAATACTGTCCCCTATGTACAAGAATATAACTACTATAATACTGATCCTATGTTCAAGAATATAACTACTATAATACTGCCCCCTATGTACAAGAATATAACTACTATAATACTGCTCCTATGTACAAGAATATAACTACTATAATACTGCCCCCTATGTACAAGAATATAACTACTATAATGCTGCTCCTATGTACAAGAATATAACTACTATAATACTGCCCCCTATGTACAAGTATAAAACTACTATAATACTGCCCCCTATGTACAAGAATATAACTACTATAATGCTGCTCCTATGTACAAGAATATAACTATTATAATACTGCTATGTACAAGAATATAACTACTATAATACTCCCCCTATGTACAAGAATATAACTACTATAATACTACTCATATGTACAAGAATATAACTACTATATTACTACTCCTATGCACAAGAATATAACTACTATCATACTGCTCATATGTACAAGAATATAACCACTATAATACTACTCCTATGTACAAGAATATAACTACTATAATACTGCTTCTAAGTACAAGAATATAACTACTATAATACTGCTCCTATGTACAAGAATATAACTACTATAATACTGCCCCCTTTGTACAAGAATATAACTACTATAATACTGCCCCCTATGTACAAGTATAAAACTACTATAATACTGCCCCCTATGTACAAGAATATAACTACTATAATGCTGCTCCTATGTACAAGAATATAACTATTATAATACTGCTATGTACAAGAATATAACTACTATAATACTCCCCCTATGTACAAGAATATAACTACTATAATACTACTCATATGTACAAGAATATAACTACTATATTACTACTCCTATGCACAAGAATATAACTACTATCATACTGCTCATATGTACAAGAATATAACCACTATAATACTACTCCTATGTACAAGAATATAACTACTATAATACTGCTTCTAAGTACAAGAATATAACTACTATAATACTGCTCCTATGTACAAGAATATAACTACTATAATACTGCCCCCTTTGTACAAGAATATAACTACTATAATACTGCCTCTATGTACAAGAATATAACTACTATAATACTGCCCCCTATGTACAAGAATATAAATTTTATAATACTGCCCCCTATGTGCAAGAATATAAATACTATAATACTGCCCCCTATGTACAAGAATATATCTACTATAATCCTGCTCCTATTTACAAGAATATAGCTACTATAATACTGCCCCTATGTACAAGAATATAACTACTATAATACTGACCCCTATGTACAAGAATATAACTACTATAATACTGCCTCTATGTACAGGAATATAACTACTATAATACTGCTACTATGTACAAGAATATAACTACTATAATACTGCCCCCTATGTACAAGAATAAAACTACTATATTACTGCTCCTATGTACAAGAATATAACTACAATAATACTGCCCTTATGTACAAGAATATAATTACTATAATACTGCTCCTATGTGAAAGAATATAACTACTATAATACTGCCCCTATGTACAAGAATATAACTAATATAATATTGCCCCTATGTTTAAGAATATAACTACTATAATACTGCCCCCTATGTACAAGAATATAACTACTATAATATTGCCGCTATGTTTAAGAATATAACTACTATAATACTGCTCTTATGTTCAAGAATATAACTACTATAATATTGCCCCCTATGTACAAGAATATAACTACTATAATACTGCTCCTATGTACAAGAATATAACTACTATAATACTGCTCCTATGTACAAGAATATAACTACTATAATACTGCTCCTATGTACAAGAATATAACTACTATAATACTGCTCCTATGTACAGGAATATAACTACTATAATACTGCTCCGATGTACAAGAATATAACTACTATAATACTGCCCCCTATGTACAAGAATAAAACTACTATAATACTGCTCCTATGTACAAGAATATAACTACTATAATACTACCCTTATGTACAAGAATATAACTACTATAATACTGCTCCTATGTGCAAGAATATAACTACTATAATACTGCCCCCTATGTACAAGAATATAACTACTATAATATTGCCCCTATGTACAAGAATATAACTACTATAATACTGCCTCTATGTACAAGAATATAACTACTATAATACTGCTCCTGTGTACAAGAATATAACTACTATAATACTGCCCCCTGTGTACAAGAATATAACTACTATAATACTGCTCCTATGTACAAGAATATAACTACTAAAATACTGCCCCCTATGTACAAGAATATAACTACTATAATACTGCCCTCTATGTACAAGAATATAACTACTATAATACGGCCCTATGTACAAGAATATAACTACTATAATACTACCTCTATGTACAAGACTATAACTACTATAATACTGCTCCTATGTACAAGAATATAACTACTATAATACTGCTCCTATGTACAAGAATATAAGAACTATAATACTGCCCCTATATACAAGAATATAACTACTATAATACTGCCCCCTATGTACAAGAATATAGCTACTATAATACTGCTCCTATGTACAAGAATATAACTACTATAATACTGCCCCATATGTACAAGAATATAACTACTATAATACTGCCCCCTATGTAAAAGAATATAACTACTATAATACTGCTCCTATGTACAAGAATATAACTACTATAATACTTCCCCCTATGTACAAGAATATAACTACTATAATACTGCTCCTATGTACAAGAATATAACTACTATAATACTGTTCCCTATGTACAAGAATATAACTACTATAATACTGCTCCTATGTACAAGAATATAACTACTAAAATAGTGCCCTTATGTACAAGAATATAACTACTATAATACTGATCCTATGTACAAGAATATAACTACTATAATACTGCCCCTTATGTACAAGAATATAACTACTATAATACTGCCCCCTATGTACAAGAATATAACTACTATAATATTGCCCTATGTACAAGAATATAACTACTATAACACTGCCTCTATGTACAAGAATATAACTACTATAATACTGCTGCTATGTACAAGAATATAACTACTATAGTACTGCTCCTATGTACAAGAATATAACTACTATATTACTACTCCTATGCACAAGAATATAACTACTATAAAACTGCTCATATGTACAAGAATATAACTACTATAATACTACTCCTATGTACAAGAATATAACTACTATAATACTGCTTCTAAGTAGAAGAATATAACTACTATAATACTGCCCCCTTTGTACAAGAATATAACTACTATAATACTGCCTCTATGTACAAGAATATAACTACTATAATACTGCCCCTTATGTACAAGAATATAACTACTATAATACTGCTCCTATGTACAAGAATATAACTACTATAATACTGCCCCCTTTGTACAAGAATATAACTACTATAATACTGCCTCTATGTACAAGAATATAACTACTATAATACTGCCCCTTATGTACAAGAATATAACTTTTATATTACTGCCCCCTATGTGCAAGAATATAACTACTATAATACTGCTATGTACAAGAAAATAACTACTATAATACTGCCCCTATGTACAAGAATATAATACTATAATACTGCTATGTACAAGAATATAACTACTATAATACTGCCTCTATGTACAGGAATATAACTACTATAATACTGCTCCTATGTACAAGAATATAACTACTATAATACTGCCCCTATGTACAAGAATATAACTACTATAATACTGCCCCTTTGTACAAGAATATAACAACTATAATACTGCTCCTATGTACAGGAATATAACAACTATAATACTGCTCCTATGTACAAGAATATAACTACTATAATACTGTCCCCTATGTACAAGAATATAACTACTATAATACTGCCCCCTATGTACAAGAATATAACTACTATAATACTGATCCTATGTACAAGAATATAACTACTATAATACTGCCCCTATGTACAAGAGTATAAGTACTATAATACTGCCCCCTATGTACAAGAATATAACTACTATAATACTGCTCCTATGTACAAGAATATAACTACTATAAAACTGCCCCCTATGTACAAGAATATAACTACTATACTACTGCCTCTATGTACAAGAATATAAATACTATAATACTGCCCCCTATGTACAAGAATATAACTACTATAATACTGCCCCCTATGTACAAGAATATAACTACTTTAATACTGCCCCCTACGTACAAGAATATAACTACTATAATGCTGCTCCTATGTTCAAGAATATAACTATTATAATACTGCTATGTACAAGTATATAACTACTATAATACTACCCCTATGTACAGGAATATAACTACTATAATACTGCTCCTATGTACAAGAATATAACTACTATAATACTGCTCCTATGTACAAGAATATAACTACTATAATACTGCTCCTATGTACAAGAATATAACTACTATAATACTGCTTCTATGTACAAGAATATAACTACTATAACACTGCTCCTATGTACAAGAATATAACTACTATAATACTGCTCCTATGTACAAGAATATAACTAATATAATACTGCCCCTATGTACAAGAATATAACTACTATAAAACTGCTCCTGTGTACAAGAATATAACTACTATAATACTGCCCCCTATGTACAAGAATATAACTACTATAATACTGCTTCTATGTACAAGAATATAACTACTATAATACTGCTCCTATGTACAAGAGTATAACTACTATAATACTTCCCCTTATGTACAAGAATATAACTACTATAATACTGCCCCCTATGTACAAGAATATAACTACTATAATACTGCCCCTATGCACAAGTATATAGCTACTATAATACTGCTCCTATGTACAAGAATATAACTAATATAATACTGCCCCTATGTACAAGAATATAACTACTATAATACTGCTCTTATGTTCAAGAATATAACTACTATAATATTGCCCCCTATGTACAAGAATATAACTACTATAATACTGCTCCTATGTACAAGAATATAACTACTATAATACTGCTCCTATGTACAAGAATATAACTACTATAATACTGCTCCTATGTACAAGAATATAACTACTATAATACTGCTCCTATGTACAAGAATATAACTACTATAATACTGCTCCTATGTACAAGAATATAACTACTATAATACTGCCCCCTATGTACAAGAATAAAACTACTATAATACTGCTCCTATGTACAAGAATATAACTACTATAATACTGCCCTTATGTACAAGAATATAACTACTATAATACTGCTCCTATGTGCAAGAATATAACTACTATAATAGTGCCCCCTATGTACAAGAATATAACTACTATAATATTGCCCCTATGTACAAGAATATAACTACTATAATACTGCCTCTATGTACAAGAATATAACTACTATAATACTGCTCCTGTGTACAAGAATATAACTAATATAATACTGCCCACTGTGTACAAGAATATAACTACTATAATACTGCTCCTATGTACAAGAATATAACTACTAAAATACTGCCCCCTATGTACAAGAATATAACTACTATAATACTGCCCTCTATGTACAAGAATATAACTACTATAATACGGCCCTATGTACAAGAATATAACTACTATAATACTACCTCTATGTACAAGAATATAACTACTATAATACTGCTCCTATGTACAAGAATATAACTACTATAATACTGCTCCTATGTACAAGAATATAAGAACTATAATACTGCCCCTATATACAAGAATATAACTACTATAATACTGCCCCATATGTACAAGAATATAACTACTATAATACTGCCCCCTATGTAAAAGAATATAACTACTATAATACTGCTCCTATGTACA
Source organism: Phyllobates terribilis (assembly GCF_046119375.1). Classification (NCBI taxonomy): domain Eukaryota; kingdom Metazoa; phylum Chordata; class Amphibia; order Anura; family Dendrobatidae; genus Phyllobates; species Phyllobates terribilis. The sequence continues at coordinate 946,274,173 of NW_027362762.1, forward strand.
AGAATATAACTACTATAATACTGCCCCCTATGTACAAGAATATAACTAGTATAATACTGCTCCTATGTACAAGAATATAACTACTATAATACTGTTACCTATGTACAAGAATATAACTACTATAATACTGCTCCTATGTACAAGAATATAACTACTAAAATAGTGCCCTTATGTACAAGAATATAACTACTATAATACTGATCCTATGTACAAGAATATAACTACTATAATACTGCCCCCTATGTACAAGAATATAACTACTATAATACTGCCCCCTATGTACAAGAATATAACTACTATAATATTGCCCTATGTACAAGAATATAACTACTATAATACTGCCTCTATGTACAAGAATATAACTACTATAATACTGCTCCTATGTACAAGAATATAACTACTATAATACTGCTCCTATGTACAAGAATATAAGAACTATAATACTGCCCCCTATATACAAGAATATAACTACTATAAAACTGCCCCCTATGTACAAGAATATAGCTACTATAATACTGCTCCTATGTACAAGAATATAACTACTATAATACTGCCCCATATGTACAAGAATATAACTACTATAATACTGCCCCCTATGTAAAACAATATAACTACTATAATACTGCTCCTATGTACAAGAATATAACTACTATAATACTGCCCCCTATGTACAAGAATATAACTACTTTAATACTGCCCCCTATGGACAAGAATATAACAACTATAATACTGCTCCTATGTACAAGAATATAACTACTATAATACTGCCCCCTATGTACAAGAATATAACTAATATAATACTGCTCCTATGTACAAGAATATAACTACTATAATACTGTCCCCTATGTACAAGAATATAACTACTATAATACTGATCCTATGTTCAAGAATATAACTACTATTATACTGCTCCTATGTACAAGAATATAACGACTATAATACTGCCCCCTATGTACAAGAATATAACTACTATAATACTGCTCCTATGTACAAGAATATAACTACTATAATACTGCACCCTATGTACAAGAATATAACTACTATAATACTGCACCCTATGTACAAGAATATAACTACTTTAATACTGCCCCCTACGTACAAGAATATAACTACTATAATGCTGCTCCTATGTACAAGAATAAAACTATTATAATACTGCTATGTACAAGTATATAACTACTATAATACTACCCCTATGTACAAGAATATAACTACTATAATACTACTCATATGTACAAGAATATAACCACTATATTACTACACCTATGCACAAGAATATAACTAATATAATACTGCTCATATGTACAAGAATATAACTACTATAATACTACTCCTATGTACAAGAATATAACTACTATAATACTGCTTCTAAGTAGAAGAATATAACTACTATAATACTGCCCCCTTTGTACAAGAATATAACTACTATAATACTGCCTCTATGTACAAGAATATAACTACTATAATACTGCCCCTTATGTACAAGAATATAAATACTATAATACTGATCCTATGTACAAGAATATAACTACTATAATACTGCCCCCTTTGTACAAGAATATAACTACTATAATACTGCCTCTATGTACAAGAATATAACTACTATAATACTGCTCCTTATGTACAAGAATATAACTTTTATATTACTGCCCCTATGTGCAAGAATATAAATACTATAATACTGCCCCCTATGTACAAGAATATATCTACTTTAATGCTGCTTCTATTTACAAGAATATAACTACTATAATACTGCCCCTATGTATAAGAATATAACTACTATAATACTGCTATGTACAAGAAAATAACTACTATAATACTGCCTCTATGTACAAGAATATAATACTATAATACTGCTATGTACAAGAATATAACTACTATAATACTGCCTCTATGTACAGGAATATAACTACTATAATACTGCTCCTATGTACAAGAATATAACTACTATAATACTGCCCCTATGTACAAGAATATAACTACTATAATACTGCCCCTTTGTACAAGAATATAACAACTATAATACTGCTCCTACGTACAGGAATATAACAACTATAATACTGCTCCTATGTACAAGAATATAACTACTATAATACTGCCCCCTATGTAAAGGAATATAACTACTATAATACTGCCCCCTATGTACAAGAATATAACTACTATAATACTGCTCCTATGTACAAGAATATAACTACTATAATACAGCCCCTATGTACAAGAATATAACTACTAAAATACTGCCCCTATGTACAAGAATATAACTACTATAATACTGCTCCTATGTACAAGAATATAACTACTATAATACTGCCCCCTATGTACAAGAATATAACTACTATACTACTGCCTCTATGTACAAGAATATAACTACTATGATGCTGCTCCTATGTACAAGAATAAAACTATTATAATACTGCTATGTACAAGTATATAACTACTATAATACTACCCCTATGTACAAGAATATAACTACTATAACACTGCTCATATGTACAAGAATATAACTACTATATTAGTACTCCTATGCACAAGAATATAACTACTATAATACTGCTCATATGTAAAAGAATATAACTACTATAATACTACTTCTATGTACAAGAATATAACTACTATAATACTGCTTCTAAGTAGAAGAATATAACTACTATAATACTGCTCCTATGTGCAAGAATATAACTACTATAATACTGCCCCCTTTGTACAAGAATATAACTACTATAATACTGCCTCTATGTACAAGAATATAACCACTATAATAATGCCCCTTATGTACAAGAATATAACTTTTATATTACTGCCCCCTATGTGCAAGAATATAAATACTATAATACTGCCCCCTATGTACAAGAACATATCTACTTTAATGCTTCTTCTATTTACAAGAATTTAACTACTATAATACTGCCCCTATGTACAAGAATATAACTACTATAATACTGCTATGTACAAGAATATAACTACTATACTACTGCCTCTATGTACAAGAATATAAATACTATAATACTGCCCCCTATGTACAAGAATATATCTACTATAATGCTGCTCCTATTTACAAGAATATAACTACTATAATACTGCCCCTATGTACAAAAATATAACTACTATAATACTGCTATGTACAAGAATATAGCTACTATAATACTGCCACTATGTACAAGAATATAACTACTATAATACTGCTATGTACAAGAATATAACTACTATAATACTGCCTCTATCTACAGTAATATAACTACTATAATACTGCTCCTATGTACAAGAATATAACTACTATAATACTGCCCCTATGTACAAGAATATAACTACTATAATACTGCCCCTATGTACAAGAATATAACTACTATAATACTGCCCCTATGTACAAGAATATAACTACTATAATACTGGCCCTATGTACAAGAATATAACTTCTATAATACCGCCCCCTATGTACAAGAATATAACTACTATAATACTGCTCCTATGTACAAGAATATAACTACTATAATACTGAATCTATGTACAGGAATATAACTACAATAATACTGCTCCTATGTACAAGAATAGAACCATTGTAATACTGACCCTATGTACAAGAATATAACTACTATAATACTGCCCCTATGTACAAGAATACAACTACTATAATACAGCATCTATGTACAGGAATATAACAACTATAATACTGCCCCCTATATACAAGAATATAACTACTATAATACTTCCCCCTATGTACAAGAATATAACTACTATAATACTGCTCCTATGTACAAGAATATAACTACTATAATACTGCCCCTATGTACAAGAATATAACTACGATAATACTGCCCCCTATGTACAAGTATATAACTACTATAATACTGCTCCTATGTACAAGAATATAACTACTATAATACTGCCCCCTATGTGCAAGAATATAACTACTACAATATTGCCCCTATGAACAGGAATATATCTATTATAATACTGCCTCTATGTACAAGAATATAACTACTATAATACTGCTCTTATGTTCAAGAATATAACTACTATAATATTGCCCCCTATGTACAAGAATATAACTACTATAATACTGCTCCTATGTACAAGAATATAACTACTATAATACTGCTCCTATGTACAAGAATATAACTACTATAATACTGCTCATATTTACAAGAATATAACTACTATAATACTGCTCCTATGTACAAGAATATAACTACTATAATACTGCCCCCTATGTACAAGAATAAAACTACTATAATACTGCTCCTATGTACAAGAATATAACTACTATAATACTGCCCTTATGTACAAGAATATAATTACTATAATACTGCTCCTATGTGAAAGAATATAACTACTATAATACTGCCCCCTATGTACAAGAATATAACTACTATAATATTGCCCCTATGTTTAAGAATATAACTACTATAATACTGCCCCCTATGTACAAGAATATAACTACTATAATATTGCCGCTATGTTTAAGAATATAACTACTATAATACTGCCCCCTATGTACAAGAATATAACTACTATAATACTGATCCTATGTACAAGAATATAACTACTATAATACTGCCCCCTATGTACAAGAATATAACTAATATAATACTGCCCCCTATGTACAAGAATATAACTACTATAATATTGCCCTATGTACAAGAATATAACTACTATAATACTGCCTCTATGTTCAAGAAGATAACTACTATAATACTGCTCCTATGTACAAGAATATAACTACTATAATACTGCTCCTATGTACAAGAATATAAGAACTATAATACTGCCCCCTATATACAAGAATATAACTACTATAATACTGCCCCCTATGTACAAGAATATAGCTACTATAATACTGCTCCTATGTACAAGAATATAACTACTATAATACTGCCACATATGTACAAGAATATAACTACTATAATACTGCCCCTATGTAAAAGAATATAACTACTATAATACTGCTCCTATGTACAAGAATATAACTACTATAATACTGCCCCCTATGTACAAGAATATAACTACATTAATACTGCCCCCTATGTACAAGAATATAACAACTATAATACTGCTCCTATGTACAAAAATATAACTACTATAATACTGCCCCCTATGTACAAGTATATAACTACTATAATACTGCTCTTATGTACAAGAATATAACTACTATAATACTGTCCCCTATGTACAAGAATATAACTACTATAATACTGATCCTATGTTCAAGAATATAACTACTATAATACTGCCCCCTATGTACAAGAATATAACTACTATAATACTGCTCCTATGTACAAGAATATAACTACTATAATACTGCCCCCTATGTACAAGAATATAACTACTATAATGCTGCTCCTATGTACAAGAATATAACTACTATAATACTGCCCCCTATGTACAAGTATAAAACTACTATAATACTGCCCCCTATGTACAAGAATATAACTACTATAATGCTGCTCCTATGTACAAGAATATAACTATTATAATACTGCTATGTACAAGAATATAACTACTATAATACTCCCCCTATGTACAAGAATATAACTACTATAATACTACTCATATGTACAAGAATATAACTACTATATTACTACTCCTATGCACAAGAATATAACTACTATCATACTGCTCATATGTACAAGAATATAACCACTATAATACTACTCCTATGTACAAGAATATAACTACTATAATACTGCTTCTAAGTACAAGAATATAACTACTATAATACTGCTCCTATGTACAAGAATATAACTACTATAATACTGCCCCCTTTGTACAAGAATATAACTACTATAATACTGCCTCTATGTACAAGAATATAACTACTATAATACTGCCCCCTATGTACAAGAATATAAATTTTATAATACTGCCCCCTATGTGCAAGAATATAAATACTATAATACTGCCCCCTATGTACAAGAATATATCTACTATAATCCTGCTCCTATTTACAAGAATATAGCTACTATAATACTGCCCCTATGTACAAGAATATAACTACTATAATACTGACCCCTATGTACAAGAATATAACTACTATAATACTGCCTCTATGTACAGGAATATAACTACTATAATACTGCTACTATGTACAAGAATATAACTACTATAATACTGCCCCCTATGTACAAGAATAAAACTACTATATTACTGCTCCTATGTACAAGAATATAACTACAATAATACTGCCCTTATGTACAAGAATATAATTACTATAATACTGCTCCTATGTGAAAGAATATAACTACTATAATACTGCCCCTATGTACAAGAATATAACTAATATAATATTGCCCCTATGTTTAAGAATATAACTACTATAATACTGCCCCCTATGTACAAGAATATAACTACTATAATATTGCCGCTATGTTTAAGAATATAACTACTATAATACTGCCCCCTATGTACAAGAATATAACTACTATAATACTGATCCTATGTACAAGAATATAACTACTATAATACTGCCCCCTATGTACAAGAATATAACTACTATAATACTGCCCCCTATGTACAAGAATATAACTACTATAATATTGCCCTATGTACAAGAATATAACTACTATAATACTGCCTCTATGTTCAAGAAGATAACTACTATAATACTGCTCCTATGTACAAGAATATAACTATTATAATACTGCTCCTATGTACAAGAATAGAAGAACTATAATACTGCCCCCTATATACAAGAATATAACTACTATAATACTGCCCCCTATGTACAAGAATATAGCTACTATAATACTGCTCCTATGTACAAGAATATAACTACTATAATACTGCCATATATGTACAACAATATAACTACTATAATACTGCCCCCTATGTAAAAGAATATAACTACTATAATACTGCTCCTATGTACAAGAATATAACTACTATAATACTGCCCCCTATGTACAAGAATATAACTACTTTAATACTGCCCCCTATGTACAAGAATATAACAACTATAATACTGCTCCTATGTACAAAAATATAACTACTATAATACTGCCCCCTATGTACAAGAATATAACTACTATAATACTGCTCCTATGTACAAGAATATAACTACTATAATACTGTCCCCTATGTACAAGAATATAACTACTATAATACTGATCCTATGTTCAAGAATATAACTACTATAATACTGCCCCCTATGTACAAGAATATAACTACTATAATACTGCTCCTATGTACAAGAATATACCTACTATAATACTGCCCCCTATGTACAAGAATATAACTACTATAATGCTGCTCCTATGTACAAGAATATAACTACTATAATACTGCCCCCTATGTACAAGTATAAAACTACTATAATACTGCCCCCTATGTACAAGAATATAACTACTATAATGCTGCTCCTATGTACAAGAATATAACTATTATAATACTGCTATGTACAAGAATATAACTACTATAATACTCCCCCTATGTACAAGAATATAACTACTATAATACTACTCATATGTACAAGAATATAACTACTATATTACTACTCCTATGCACAAGAATATAACTACTATCATACTGCTCATATGTACAAGAATATAACCACTATAATACTACTCCTATGTACAAGAATATAACTACTATAATACTGCTTCTAAGTACAAGAATATAACTACTATAATACTGCTCCTATGTACAAGAATATAACTACTATAATACTGCCCCCTTTGTACAAGAATATAACTACTATAATACTGCCTCTATGTACAAGAATATAACTACTATAATACTGCCCCCTATGTACAAGAATATAAATTTTATAATACTGCCCCCTATGTGCAAGAATATAAATACTATAATACTGCCCCCTATGTACAAGAATATATCTACTATAATCCTGCTCCTATTTACAAGAATATAACTACTATAATACTGCCCCTATGTACAAGAATATAACTACTATAATACTGACCCCTATGTACAAGAATATAACTACTATAATACTGCCTCTATGTACAGGAATATAACTACTATAATACTGCTACTATGTACAAGAATATAACTACTATAATACTGCCCCCTATGTACAAGAATAAAACTACTATATTACTGCTCCTATGTACAAGAATATAACTACAATAATACTGCCCTTATGTACAAGAATATAATTACTATAATACTGCTCCTATTTGAAAGAATATAACTACTATAATACTGCCCCTATGTACAAGAATATAACTAATATAATATTGCCCCTATGTTTAAGAATATAACTACTATAATACTGCCCCCTATGTACAAGAATATAACTACTATAATATTGCCGCTATGTTTAAGAATATAACTACTATAATACTGCCCCCTATGTACAAGAATATAACTACTATAATACTGATCCTATGTACAAGAATATAACTACTATAATACTGCCCCCTATGTACAAGAATATAACTACTATAATACTGCCCCCTATGTACAAGAATATAACTACTATAATATTGCCCTATGTACAAGAATATAACTACTATAATACTGCCTCTATGTTCAAGAAGATAACTACTATAATACTGCTCCTATGTACAAGTATATAACTACTATAATACTGCTCCTATGTACAAGAATAGAAGAACTATAATACTGCCCCCTATATACAAGAATATAACTACTATAATACTGCCCCCTATGTACAAGAATATAGCTACTATAATACTGCTCCTATGTACAAGAATATAACTACTATAATACTGCCATATATGTACAACAATATAACTACTATAATACTGCCCCCTATGTAAAAGAATATAACTACTATAATACTGCTCCTATGTACAAGAATATAACTACTATAATACTGCCCCCTATGTACAAGAATATAACTACTTTAATACTGCCCCCTATGTACAAGAATATAACAACTATAATACTGCTCCTATGTACAAAAATATAACTACTATAATACTGCCCCCTATGTACAAGAATATAACTACTATAATACTGCTCCTATGTACAAGAATATAACTACTATAATACTGTCCCCTATGTACAAGAATATAACTACTATAATACTGATCCTATGTTCAAGAATATAACTACTATAATACTGCCCCCTATGTACAAGAATATAACTACTATAATACTGCTCCTATGTACAAGAATATAACTACTATAATACTGCCCCCTATGTACAAGAATATAACTACTATAATGCTGCTCCTATGTACAAGAATATAACTACTATAATACTGCCCCATATGTACAAGTATAAAACTACTATAATACTGCCCCCTATGTACAAGAATATAACTACTATAATGCTGCTCCTATGTACAAGAATATAACTATTATAATACTGCTATGTACAAGAATATAACTACTATAATACTCCCCCTATGTAAAAGAATATAACTACTATAATACTACTCATATGTACAAGAATATAACTACTATATTACTACTCCTATGCACAAGAATATAACTACTATCATACTGCTCATATGTACAAGAATATAACCACTATAATACTACTCCAATGTACAAGAATATAACTACTATAATAATGCTTCTAAGTACAAGAATATAACTACTATAATACTGCTCCTATGTACAAGAATATAACTACTATAATACTGCCCCCTTTGTACAAGAATATAACTACTATAATACTGCCTCTATGTACAAGAATATAACTACTATAATACTGCCCCCTATGTACAAGAATATAAATTTTATAATACTGCCCCCTATGTGCAAGAATATAAATACTATAATACTGCCCCCTATGTACAAGAATATATCTACTATAATGCTGCTCCTATTTACAAGAATATAACTACTATAATACTGCCCCTATGTACAAGAATATAACTAATATAATACTGCCCCCTATGTACAAGAATATAACTACTATAATACTGCTCTTATGTACAAGAATATAACTACTATAATACTGCTCCCTATGTACAAGAGTATAACTTTTATAATACTGCCCCCTATGTGCAAGGATATAAATACTATAATGCTGCTCCTATTTACAAGAATATAACTACTATAATACTGCCCCCTATGTACAAGAATATAACTTTTATAATACTGCCCCCTATGTACAAGAATATATCTACTATAATGCTGCTCCTATTTACAAGAATATAACTACTATAATACTGCTATGTACAAGAATATAACTATTATAATACTGCCACTATGTACAAGAATATAACTACTATATTACTGCTATGTACAAGAATATAACTACTATAATATTGCCCCCTATATACAAGAATATAACTACTATAATACTGCCCCCTATGTACAAGAATATAACTACTATAATACTGCTCCTATGTACAAGAATATGACTACTATAATACTACCACCTATGTACAAGAATATGACTAATATAATACTGCCCCCTATGTACAAGAATATAACTACTATAATACTGCCCCCTATGTACAAGAATATAACTCCTATAATACTGCTATGTACAAGAATATAACTACTATAATACTGCCCCCTATGTACAAGAATATAACTACTATAATACTGATCCTATGTACAAGAATATAACTACTATAATACTGCTCCCTATGCACAAGAATATAACTACTATAATACTGCCCCCTATGTACAAGAATATAACTACTAAAATACTGCTCCCTATGTACAAGAGTATCACTAATATAATACTGCCCCCTTTGTACAAGAATATAACTGCTATAATACTGCTCATATGTACAAGAATATAACTACTATAATACTACTCCTATCTACAAGAATATAACTACTATAATACTGCTCCTATATACAAGAATATAACTACTATAATACTTCTCCTATGTACAAGAATACAGCTACTATAAAACTGCCCCCTTTGTACAAGAATATAACTACTATAATACTTCCTTTATGTACAAGAATATAACTACTATAATACTGCCCCCTATGTACAAGAATATAACTACTATAATACTTCCCCCTATGTGCAAGAATATAACTACTATAATACTGCCCCCTATGTACAAGAATATAGCTACTATAATACTGCCCCCTTTGTACAAGAATGAAACTACTATAATGCTGCTCCTGTGTACAAGAATATAACTACTATAATGCTGCTCCTATGTACAAGAATATAACTACTATAATATTGCCCCCTATGTACAAGAATATAACTACTATAATACTGCCCCCTATGTGCAAGAATATAACTACTATAATACTGCCACCTATGTACAAGAATATAACTACTATAATACTGCCCCCTATGTACAAGAATATAACTACTATAATACTGCCCCTATGTACAAGGATATATCTACTATAATACTGCTATGTACAAGAATATAACTACTATAATACTGCCTCTATGTACAGGAATATAACTACTATAATACTGCTCCTATGTACAAGAATATAACTACTATAATACTGCCCCAATGTACAAGAATATAACTACTATAATACTGCCCCTATGTACAAGAATATAACTACTATAATACTGCCCCCTATGTAAAAGAATATAACTAGTATAATACTGCTCCTATGTACAAGAATATAACTACTATAATACTGCCTCTATGTACAGGAATATAACTACTATAATACTGCTACTATGTATAAGAATATAACTGCTATAATACTGCCCCCTATGTACAAGATTATAACTACTATAATACTGCCCCTATGTACAAGAATATAACTACTATAATACTGCCCCTATGTACAAGAATATAACTACTATAATACTGCCCCCTAAGTACAAGAATATAACTACTATAATACTGCCCCCTATGTACAAGAATATAACTACTATAATACTGCCCCCATGTATAAGAATATAACTACTATAATACTGTTCCTATGTACAAGAATATAACTACTATAATACTGCCCCCTTTGTACAAGAATATAACTACTATAATACTGCCCCCATGTACAAGAATGTTACTTCTATAATACTGCCCCCCTATGTAGAAGAATATAACTACTATAATACGGCTCCTATGTACAAGAATATAACAACTATAATACTGCTCCTATGTACAAGAATATAACTACTATAATACTGTTCCTATGTAGAAGAATATAATTACTATAATACTGCCCCCTATGTAGAAGAATATAACTACTATAATACTGCCCCCTATGTACAAGAATATAACTGCTATAATACTGCCCCTATGCACAAGTATATAACTACTATAATACTGCTCCTATGTACAAGAATAAACTACTATAATACTGCCCCCTATGTACAAGAATATAACTACTATAATACCGCCCCCTATGTACAAGAATATAACTACTATAATACTGCCTCTATGTACAGGAATATAACTACTATAATACTGCCCCTATGTACAAGAATATAATTACTATAATACCGGCCCCTATGTACAAGAATATAACTACTATAATAACGCCCCCTATGTACAAGAATATAACTGCTATAATACTGCTCCTATGTACAAGAATATAAATACCATAATACTGCCTCTATGTACAGTAATATAACTACCATAATACTGCTCCTATGTACAAGAATATAACTACTATAATACTGCCCCTATGTACAAGAATAAAACTACTATAATACTGCCCCCTATGTACAAGAATATAACTTTTATAATACTGCTCCTATGTACAAGAATATAACTACTATAATACTGCTCCTATGTACAAGAATATAAATACTATAATGCTGCTCCTATTTACAAGAATATAACTACTATAATACTGCCCCTATGTACAAGAATAAAACTACTATAATACTGCCCCCTATGTACAAGAATATAACTTTTATAATACTGCTCCTATGTACAAGAATATAACTACTATAATACTGCTCCTATGTGCAAGAATATAAATACTATAATGCTGCTCCTATTTACAAGAATATAACTACTATAATACTGCCCCCTATGTACAAGAATATAACTTTTATAATACTGCCCCCTATGTACAAGAATATATCTACTATAATGCTGCTCCTATTTACAAGAATATAACTACTATAATACTGCTATGTACAAGAATATAACTATTATAATACTGCCACTATGTACAAGAATATAACTACTATATTACTGCTATGTACAAGAATATAACTACTATAATACTGCCCCCTATATACAAGAATATAACTACTATAATACTGCCCCCTATGTACAAAAATATAACTACTATAATACTGCTCCTATGTACAAGAATATAACTACTATAATACTACCACCTATGTACAAGAATATAACTAATATAATACTGCCCCCTATGTACAAGAATATAACTACTATAATACTGCCCCCTATGTACAAGAATATAACTCCTATAATACTGCTCCTATGTACAAGAATATAACAACTATAATACTGCCCCCTATGTACAAGAATATAACTACTATAATACTGATCCTATGTACAAGAATATAACTACTATAATACTGCTCCCTATGCACAAGAATATAACTACTATAATACTGCCCCCTATGTACAAGAATATAACTACTAAAATACTGCTCCCTATGTACAAGAGTATCACTAATATAATACTGCCCCCTTTGTACAAGAATATAACTGCTATAATACCGCTCATATGTACAAGAATATAACTACTATAATACTACTCCTATCTACAAGAATATAACTACTATAATACTGCTCCTATATACAAGAATATAACTACTATAATACTGCTCCTATGTACAAGAATATAGCTACTATAAAACTGCCCCCTTTGTAAAAGAATATAACTACTATAATACTTCCTTTATGTACAAGAATATAACTACTATAATACTGCCCCCTATGTACAAGAATATAACTACTATAATACTGCCCCCTATGTGCAAGAATATAACTACTATAATACTGCCCCCTATGTACAAGAATATAGCTACTATAATACTGCCCCCTTTGTACAAGAATGAAACTACTATAATGCTGCTCCTATGTACAAGAATATAACTACTATAATGCTGCTCCTATGTACAAGAATATAACTACTATAATATTGCCCCCTATGTACAAGAATATAACTACTATAATACTGCCCCCTATGTGCAAGAATATAACTACTATAATACTGCCACCTATGTACAAGAATATAACTACTATAATACTGCCCCCTATGTACAAGAATATAACTACTATAATACTGCCCCTATGTACAAGGATATATCTACTATAATACTGCTATGTACAAGAATATAACTACTATAATACTGCCTCTATGTACAGGAATATAACTACTATAATACTGCTCCTATGTACAAGAATATAACTACTATAATACTGCCCCAATGTACAAGAATATAGCTACTATAATACTGCCCCTATGTACAAGAATATAACTACTATAATACTGCCCCATATGTACAAGAATATAACTAGTATAATACTGCTCCTATGTATAAGAATATAACTGCTATAATACTGCCCCCTATGTACAAGATTATAACTACTATAATACTGCCCCTATGTACAAGAATATAACTACTATAATACTGCCCCCTAAGTACAAGAATATAACTAATATAATACTGCCCCCTATGTACAAGAATATAACTACTATAATACTGCCCCCATGTATAAGAATATAACTACTATAATACTGTTTCTATGTACAAGAATATAACTCCTATAATTCTGCCCCCTTTGTACAAGAATATAACTACTATAATACTGCCCCCATGTAGAAGAATGTTACTTCTATAATACTGCCCCCCTATGTAGAAGAATATAACTACTATAATACGGCTCCTATGTACAAGAATATAACAACTATAATACTGCTCCTATGTACAAGAATATAACTACTATAATACTGTTCCTATGTACAAGAATATAATTACTATAATACTGCCCCCTATGTAGAAGAATATAACTACTATAATACTACCCCCTATGCACAAGAATATAACTGCTATAATACTGCCCCTATGCACAAGTATATAACTACTATAATACTGCTCCTATGTACAAGAATAAACTACAATACTGCCCCCTATGTACAAGAATATAACTACTCTAATATTGCCCCTATGCACAGGAATATAACTACTATAATACTGCCTCTATTTACAAGAATATAACTACTATAATACTGCTCCTATGTACAAGAATATAACTACTATAATATTGCCCCCTATGTACAAGAATATAACTACTATAATATTGCCCCCTATGTACAAGAATATAACAACTATAATACTGCTCCTATGTACAAGAATATAACTACTACAATGCTGCTCCTATGTACAAGAATATAACTACTATAATATTGCCCCCTATGTACAGGAATATAACTACTATAATACTGCCTCCTAGCTGTGAGGACGTGTGTCAGTGGTTCTCCTGATGTCTGGAGCAAGCCCGGGGAGGGGCCTCCCTGGGCGCGTAAGCTCTCCAAGCAAGGCCCAGGCTTCCAGGCCTACACTGGGAGGAAACTCCCAAGCTCTTTCTAATGTGGATGCAAATCCCAAAGCGATCTCTGAGGAGAAGAAAGCTCCGAATGGAAGTAACAGCAGCAACAAGAAAGATGGAGTTTTGAAAGTGAGTAAAGTAAAGGAAGAAGGAAAAGCCGTGGTCGTATGTAAGAAGGTGACAGTAAAGCAGTCGGCCAGCCAAGGCAAGCAGAGTGAAGTGCAATTAGGAAAGATCCAGAAGGAATCTACTGCTGGGAAGCTGAATGGAGGAAAGCAGCTTGTTGGCCAGGAGGTGAGGCAGATCCCATCACCAGCCTCAGGTGTGCAGCTCACTCCAAGCCGGCAGAGGAGGACATCTCTGGAGAGACAGACCCTCCAGGAGAACCTGCAGCAGAAGCACGTGGTGACCAGCATGGCGGGCTCTGGACGCACGAGGTCGCAGTCAGGTGGCAGCAGTAATAGTGCTGTGGAGCCTGGAGCCACGAAACCAACGGTGGTGAAAACCAAGGAGGCATCTAGGTACAAGCAGCCAGAGAGCTCGCTGAAGGCAGGATCCCAGGAGACTCTATGTGCAGCAGGGCTGCAGATTGCAGAGGACATCCCAGGACTGGTGGGGAGGTTGCGTGTGTTACAGCAGCAAAAGCAGCTAATACAGGTATCAATAGACTGTGTATATAAAATAAAGGCTGAGGATCCCGGGGATCACACCGTGTATGACCGGAAGCTGAACTCAATGGGGGTAGAGCTGGCAAATGTGGTGAAGGACATAGACTGTGTGTTTGAGAGGATGGGGCCCCTGGCAGAGACTTACAGGAACCAGAAACCGTTTATGTTCAGTCTGCCGTACTCTGCTGATTCGCAGTCAGACATTGTCCCAGGTGGGCCCCAGAAGCAGGTGCGGCCAGTGCTGCAACCCGCAAGCTTCTTGTTCCAAAAGGGACTGCACCAGGAGCCGCAACAGCCTGCGGCAGGTCCCAAGCAGGAGCATGGAGTGCAGGGTACAATGGTGGTACTACAAGTCCCAGGATGCCCAGCACAGCAGCCGGACAGTGGACATGTGTCATTAGTTTCTGGTGGTGCCCAGCAGGACTCTCATGCTGGGGATAATCATACTGTATCTGTGGGGTCGGGGGCTGGAGGGAGCACAGAATCTGTGGTGGACATGGCGCAGTCTGATAATGACATTGATGTTGATGATAACAATGTGCATGATAATGTCTGTGATTTTCCTCCTTTGATTCCAAGCACACAAGGTCCCCCTGCAGCAGACCCTCACCCTGTCAGTCAGCCCAGTGTGACCCCGCAAGTTCCCCCCAGTAATGCCTGGAGCCGTGGTGCTCCGTCCTTTACCTCTGGCGCTAATTATACCGGCCAGGCGTTTAAACGGAGGAACGTCGTGCGTTTCAGGCACAGAGTTGCCAAGGAGGATCTGCCCGACAGGAGGTTTGTGGTCAGGGAGCTCCTGTGCCAGCAGATGGGGTTTGCGCCAGTTAACATCTGGGCGGTAATAAATCTACCGGACAGGCAGGGCTATGATGTCAGCTTTAAGCTCATGTCTGATCTGGACAGATTCTGGGCCAATTTCCCCAAGTTCAGAGACGCTGAGGGCTGGAGTAAGTTCAGTTTTATTCCCATCTCTAAGCCAGATACGGTTACGGTTAATGTCATCTTCTGGAATGAGTCTGTTCCCCCGCAGGACATTGTGGTGTGGCTCCGGAGGCATTGCGACCTCGTCTCTGACCTCACCAGAAGCAGAGATAACGATGGTATCTGGACGGGTGGGTGGAAGGTCCTGGTGAAGCTGCGCCAGTGTAATAACATCACTGCCCACCTACCCAACTCCTTCTTTATTGGGAGGGAGAAGGGTGTATGTTTCTGTGGCACCCCAGGGATCTGGTTTCCACAGTAACAGCAATGTTATGTCTGAGAGCAGGTGGGAGGTCTCTTGGTCAGGAATCCTATGCATGCCACACCTCCTGCCCAGTCCTGGGAGGGGAAGAACTTCCCCTATATAAACCTAGGGCTGAGGCAGGGTTAGTGAGTAGAGAAGAAGTAGAGAAGAGAAGCAGCATAGGAAGAAACTACAGGAGCTCTGTAGGAGCAGTGCAACAAGGAGTCAGGGGCTGGCAGCTGCAGAGCTCGCCCTGACTGAGAAGATTTCTTACCGGACCCGGAGTCCGAGGCTGTGGGGACTAACTCCTATCCAGCAGCAGAAACCGACCGGCAGGGGATTGCAGGTCCTCTGGCCCAGAAACCCGAAGGCACGGTCACACGCGTGGGACCAGCACCGCCGTCGTGGAGCGGAAGCTACTAGAAGGCCCCGAGTCCCATCTGCTCAAGGACTGACCAGGCCCCAATCGCTAGCCAGTACTCCGGGAGGGTCTATCTTTGTCACCAGTAAAGACCCTGAACTACACCGTACCGTC
The DNA here is from genome assembly GCF_046119375.1 of Phyllobates terribilis. NCBI lineage: Eukaryota > Metazoa > Chordata > Amphibia > Anura > Dendrobatidae > Phyllobates > Phyllobates terribilis. The sequence goes on from NW_027362762.1 coordinate 946,291,960, forward strand.
TCCGAGTGGTTCCTGCTACCCCCATCGTCCACGTCGGCTGCCCTGAGGCCATACCCCTCCCGTTGGGGGTTATGCGATCACGCTGCACAATCCTACCACCGGCCTCAGCGGTCTGCCCTGCAGCAGCAGCTCCTTAGCTGTACTCAACGGGTGGCGTAGTCGTCCAACATCTACCGCTGATACAGCGCCACTTAGTCTGACTCCCTGGGCACGGACCGGATCACCGCCACGAGACTACAACCCTCAAGAGATCCAGCTCCGGGTAAGCTCCCGCGTGCGGAACGCAGCGCGACACAGGCCCAGGGGCGCATCATTTCTACCCCGGCCAGCCCAGAAAGTGCTTCAAATGTGGCAAGGCGGGTCACCTGGCGAATACCTGTACAGTGGTGAAGTGCAGCCTGTGCGGGGAAGTCGGCCATGTAGCTGCAGATTGTCAGAACATCAGGTGCAACCTCTGTGGTAAGATCGGCCACCCTCACCGGGACTGTCCAGATGCCTGGCACAACATCTGTAAGGACTTTCCTGATGAGGATTTGGTGGCGGGGGCAGAGATTCTGGAGGAGGAGGCTTTATTGTCAGAGGTCCACCAGGGGTTCACTCAGGTACCACCAGAGCAGCCGTGCTCAGAGGGGGAACAGGGGAGCATGGAGGTCGTCCCTCAGGAGCAGCAGTCACAGGGAGGCGCTACTTCAGTATTACTATCTGTATCTGAAGGAAATAGCCAGAATCAGAGTAAAAGGAAGAAAAAGGACAAGGCCTCCCGTAAACCTGAGGAGGAGGATGACACTGGCCAGAGTGCCAGGAGGAAGGTCCAGAGTTCTGCAGGATTAATGGTCGTGTCTAATAGGTTTGATGTTCTGTCTAACGGGGATTTTGAGGATGAACTTAAAAAAATAGACATAGAGTGTGATAGGGATGTAGAGGACTGTCCCCCGCCAAAGCGGAAGCCCTTACCTGTGGGCACTCAGGTAGAGACTGGTATGGAGACCGGTGGTGGACAGGATGACTCCGACTCAGATCTATGAACCGTCAACAAGATATTGTCCGAGCCCAGATAAAATCATGAGAAATCAGGAGGAGTCAGAAAAGTGTAAAGTTATGGAAGGATGTGTAACTGTGCTGAAATATGATGGTTTCTTTTACAAAGTGTTTATTTTTCATTTTTCCAACCACAGGTGTGGACTCTTTATATTGACTTTATCTGTATAATCTAGAGATGTAACGAATGTATGTACAATTCAAGTGAATCTAGTTTTGTATTATTGCAGGAATTTTGTTAATTTTTAATTGTATTTGTTTGGTTTTTATAATAAAAATTGCCCCCTATGTACAAGAATATAACTACTATAATACTGCCCCCTTTGTACAAGATTATAACTACTATAATACTGCCTCTATGTACAAGAATATAACTACTATAATACTGCCCCCTATGTACAAGAATATAACTACTATAATACTGCCCCCTATGTGCAAGAATATAACTACTATAATACTGCCACCTATGTACAAGAATATAACTACTATAATACTGCCCCCTATGTACAAGAATATAACTACTATAATACTGCCCCTATGTACAAGGATATAACTACTATAATACTGCCCCTATGTACAAGAATATAACTACTATAATACTGCCTCTATGTACAGGAATATAACTACTATAATACTGCTCATATGTACAAGAATATAACTACTATAATACTGCCCCAATGTACAAGAATATAACTACTATAATACTGCCCCTATGTACAAGAATATAACTACTATAATACTGCCCCCTATGTACAAGAATATAACTAGTATAATACTGCTCCTATGTACATGAATATAACTACTATAATACTGCCTCTATGTACAGGAATATAACTACTATAATACTGCTCCTATGTATAAGAATATAACTGCTATAATACTGCCCAGTATGTACAAGATTATAACTACTATAATACTGCCCCTATGTACAAGAATATAACTACTATAATACTGCCCCTATGTACAAGAATATTACTATAATACTGCCCCCTAAGTACAAGAATATAACTACTATAATACTGCCCCCTATGTACAAAAATATAACTACTATAATACTGCCCCCATGTACAAGAATATAACTACTATAATACTGTTCCTATGTACAAGAATATAATTACTATAATACTGTTCCTATGTACAAGAATATAATTACTATAATACTGCCCCCTATGTAGAAGAATATAACTACTATAATACTGCCCCCTATGTACAAGAATATAACTGCTATAATACTGCCCCTATGCACAAGTATATAACTACTATAATACTGCTCCTATGTACAAGAATAAACTACTATAATACTGCCCCCTATGTACAAGAATATACTACTATAATACTGCCCCCTATGTACAAGAATATAACTACTCTAATATTGCCCCTATGTACAGGAATATAACTACTATAATACTGCCTCTATGTACAAGAATATAACTACTATAATACTGCTCCTATGTACAAGAATATAACTACTATAATATTGCCCCCTATGTACAAGAATATAACTACTATAATATTGCCCCCTATGTACAAGAATATAACTACTATAATACTGCTCCTATGTACAAGAATATAACTACTATAATACTGCTCCTATGTACAAGAATATAACTACTATAATACTGCTCCTATGTACAAGAATATAACTACTATAATACTGCTCCTATGTAGAAGAATATAACTACTATAATACTGCTCCTATGTACAAGAATATAACTACTATAATACTGCCCCCTATGTAGAAGAATATAACTACTATAATACTGCTCCTATGTACAAGAATATAACTACTATAATACTGCCCTTATGTACAAGAATATAACTACTATAATACTGCTCCTATGTACAAGAATATAACTACTATAATACTGTTCCAATGTAGAAGAATATGATTACTATAATACTGCCCCCTATGTAGAAGAATATAACTACTATAATACTGCCCCCTATGTACAAGAATATAACTGCTATAATACTGCCCCTATGCACAAGTATATAGCTACTATAATACTGCTCCTATGTACAAGAATAAACTACTATAATACTGCCCCCTATGTACAAGAATATAACTACTCTAATATTGCCCCTATGTACAGGAATATAACTACTATAATACTGCCTCTATGTACAAGAATATAACTACTATAATACTGCTCCTATGTACAAGAATATAACTACTATAATATTGCCCCCTATGTACAAGAATATAACTACTATAATATTGCCCCCTATGTACAAGAATATAACTACTATAATACTGCTCCTATGTACAAGAATATAACTACTATAATACTGCTCCTATGTACAAGAATATAACTACTATAATACTGCTCCTATGTACAAGAATATAACTACTATAATACTGCTCCTATGTACAAGAATATAACTACTATAATACTGCTCCTATGTACAAGAATATAACTACTATAATACTGCCCCCTATGTAGAAGAATATAACTACTATAATACTGCTCCTATGTACAAGAATATAACTACTATAATACTGCCCTTATGTACAAGAATATAACTACTATAATACTGCTCCTATGTACAAGAATATAACTACTATAATACTGCCCCCTATGTTCAAGAATATAACTACTATAATACTGCTCCTATGTACAAGAATGTAACTACTATAATACTGCCCCCTATGTTCAAGAATATAACTACTATAATTCTGCTCCTATGTACAAGAATATAACTACTATAAAACTGCTCCTATGTACAAGAATATAACTACTATAATACTGCCCCCTATATACAAGAATATAACTACTATAATACTGCCCCCTATGTACAAGAATATAACTACTATAATACTGCTCCTATGTTCAAGAATATAACTACTATAATACTACCCCCTATGTACAAGAATATAACTAATATAATACTGCCCCCTATGTACAAGAATATAACTACTATAATACTGCTCCTATGTACAAGAATATAACTACTATAATACTGTTCCTATGTACAAGAATATAACTACTATAATACTGCCCCCTGTGTAGAAGAATATAACTACTATAATACTGCCCCCTATGTACAAGAATATAACTACTATAATACTGCCCCTATGCACAAGTATATAACTACTATAATACCGCTACTATGTACAAGAATATAACTAGTATAATACTGCCCCCTATGTAGAAGAATATAACTACTATAATACTGCCCCCTATGTACAAGAATATAACTACTATAATACTGCCCCTATGTACAAGAATATAACTACTATAATACTGCCCCCTATGTAGAAGAATATAACTACTATAATACTGCCCCCTATGTATAAGAATATAACTACTATAATACTGCCCCTATGCACAAGTATATAACTACTATAATACCGCTCCTATGTACAAGAATATAACTACTATAATACTGCCCCTATGTACAAGAATATAACTACTATAATACTGCCCCCCTATGTAGAAGAATATAACTACTATAATACTGCCCCCTATGTACAAGAATATAACTACTATAATACTGCTCCTATGTACAAGAATATAACTACTATAATACTGCTCCTATGTACAAGAATATAACTACTATAATACTGTTCCTATGTACAAGAATATAACTACTATAATACTGCCCCCTATGTACAAGAATATAACTACTATAATACTGCCCCCTATGTACAAGAATATAACTACTATAATACCGCTCCTATGCACAAGTATATAACTACTATAATACCGCTCTTATGTACAAGAATATAACTACTATAATACTGCCCCCTATGTACAAGAATATAACTACTCTAATATTGCCCCTATGTACAGGAATATAACTACTATAATACTGCCTCTATGTACAAGAATATAACTACTATAATACTGCCTCTATGCACAAGTATATAACTACTATAATACCGCTCTTATGTACAAGAATATAACTACTATAATACTGCCCCTATGTACAAGAATATAACTACTATAATACTGCCCCCCTATGTAGAAGAATATAACTACTATAATACTGCCCCCTATGTACAAGAATATAACTACTATAATACTGCTCCTATGTACAAGAATATAACTACTATAATACTGCTCCTATGTACAAGAATATAACTACTATAATACTGTTCCTATGTACAAGAATATAACTACTATAATACTGCCCCCTATGTAGAAGAATATAACTACTATAATACTGCCCCCTATGTACAAGAATATAACTACTATAATACTGCCCCTATGCACAAGTATATAACTACTATAATACCGCTCCTATGTACAAGAATATAACTACTATAATACTGCCCCCTATGTAGAAGAATATAACTACTATAATACTGCCCCCTATGTACAAGAATATAACTACTATAATACTGCTCCTATGTACAAGAATATAACTACTATAATACTGCTCCTATGTACAAGAATATAACTACTATAATACTGTTCCTATGTACAAGAATATAATTACTATAATACTGCCCCCTATGTAGAAGAATATAACTACTATAATACTGCCCCCTATGTACAAGTATATAACTGCTATAATACTGCCCCTATGCACAAGTATATAACTACTATAATACTGCTCCTATGTACAAGAATAAACTACTATAATACTGCCCCCTATGTACAAGAATATAACTACTCTAATATTGCCCCTATGTACAGGAATATAACTACTATAATACTGCCTCTATGTAGAAGAATATAACTACTATAATACTGCCCCCTATGTACCAGAATATAACTACTATAATACTGCCCCTATGCACAAGTATATAACTACTATAATACCGCTCCTATGTACAAGAATATAACTACTATAATACTGCCCCCTATGTAGAAGAATATAACTACTATAATACTGCCCCCTATGTACAAGAATATAACTACTATAATACTGCCCCTATGTACAAGAATATAACTACTATAATACTGCCCCCTATGTAGAAGAATATAACTACTATAATACTGCCCCCTATGGACAAGAATATAACTACTATAATACTGCCCCTATGCACAAGTATATAACTACTATAATACCGCTCCTATGTACAAGAATATAACTACTATAATACTGCCCCCCTATGTAGAAGAATATAACTAGTATAATACTGCCCCTATGTACAAGAATATAACTACTATAATACTGCTCCTATGTACAAGAATATAACTACTATAATACTGCTCCTATGTACAAGAATATAACTACTATAATACTGTTCCTATGTACAAGAATATAACTACTATAATACTGCCCCCTATGTAGAAGAATATAACTACTATAATACTGCCCCCTATGTACAAGAATATAACTACTATAATACTGCTCCTATGTACAAGAATATAACTACTATAATACTGCTCCTATGTACAAGAATATAACTACTATAGTACTGCTCCTATGTACAAGAATATAACTACTATAATACTGCCCCCTATGTAGAAGAATATAACTACTATAATACTGCTCCTATGTACAAGAATATAACTACTATAATACTGCCCTTATGTACAAGAATATAACTACTATAATACTGCTCCTATGTACAAGAATATAACTACTATAATACTGCCCCCTATGTACAAGAATATAAGTACTATAATACTGCCCCCTATGTACAAGAATATAACTACTATAATACTGCTCCTATGTACAAGAATGTAACTACTATAATACTGCCCCCTATGTTCAAGAATATAACTACTATAATTCTGCTCCTATGTACAAGAATATAACTACTATAAAACTGCTCCTATGTACAAGAATATAACTACTATAATACTGCCCCCTATATACAAGAATATAACTACTATAATACTGCCCCCTATGTACAAGAATATAACTACTATAATACTGCTCCTATGTTCAAGAATATAACTACTATAATACTACCCCCTATGTACAAGAATATAACTAATATAATACTGCCCCCTATGTACAAGAATATAACTACTATAATACTGCTCCTATGTACAAGAATATAACTACTATAATACTGTTCCTATGTACAAGAATATAACTACTATAATACTGCCCCCTGTGTAGAAGAATATAACTACTATAATACTGCCCCCTATGTACAAGAATATAACTACTATAATACTGCCCCTATGCACAAGTATATAACTACTATAATACCGCTACTATGTACAAGAATATAACTACTATAATACTGCCCCCTATGTAGAAGAATATAACTACTATAATACTGCCCCCTATGTACAAGAATATAACTACTATAATACTGCCCCTATGTACAAGAATATAACTACTATAATACTGCCCCCTATGTAGAAGAATATAACTACTATAATACTGCCCCCTATGTATAAGAATATAACTACTATAATACTGCCCCTATGCACAAGTATATAACTACTATAATACCGCTCCTATGTACAAGAATATAACTACTATAATACTGCCCCTATGTACAAGAATATAACTATTATAATACTGCCCCCCTATGTAGAAGAATATAACTACTATAATACTGCCCCCTATGTACAAGAATATAACTACTATAATACTGCTCCTATGTACAAGAATATAACTACTATAATACTGCTCCTATGTACAAGAATATAACTACTATAATACTGTTCCTATGTACAAGAATATAACTACTATAATACTGCCCCCTATGTAGAAGAATATAACTACTATAATACTGCCCCCTATGTACAAGAATATAACTACTATAATACCGCTCCTATGCACAAGTATATAACTACTATAATACCGCTCTTATGTACAAGAATATAACTACTATAATACTGCCCCTTATGTACAAGAATATAACTACTCTAATATTGCCCCTATGTACAGGAATATAACTACTATAATACTGCCTCTATGTACAAGAATATAACTACTATAATACTGCCTCTATGCACAAGTATATAACTACTATAATACCGCTCTTATGTACAAGAATATAACTACTATAATACTGCCCCTATGTACAAGAATATAACTACTATAATACTGCCCCCCTATGTAGAAGAATATAACTACTATAATACTGCCCCCTATGTACAAGAATATAACTACTATAATACTGCTCCTATGTACAAGAATATAACTACTATAATACTGCTCCTATGTACAAGAATATAACTACTATAATACTGTTCCTATGTACAAGAATATAACTACTATAATACTGCCCCCTATGTAGAAGAATATAACTACTATAATACTGCCCCCTATGTACAAGAATATAACTACTATAATACTGCCCCTATGCACAAGTATATAACTACTATAATACCGCTCCTATGTACAAGAATATAACTACTATAATACTGCCCCCTATGTAGAAGAATATAACTACTATAATACTGCCCCCTATGTACAAGAATATAACTACTATAATACTGCTCCTATGTACAAGAATATAACTACTATAATACTGCTCCTATGTACAAGAATATAACTACTATAATACTGTTCCTATGTACAAGAATATAATTACTATAATACTGCCCCCTATGTAGAAGAATATAACTACTATAATACTGCCCCCTATGTATAAGTATATAACTGCTATAATACTGCCCCTATGCACAAGTATATAACTACTATAATACTGCTCCTATGTACAAGAATAAACTACTATAATACTGCCCCCTATGTACAAGAATATAACTACTCTAATATTGCCCCTATGTACAGGAATATAACTACTATAATACTGCCTCTATGTAGAAGAATATAACTACTATAATACTGCCCCCTATGTACCAGAATATAACTACTATAATACTGCCCCTATGCACAAGTATATAACTACTATAATACCGCTCCTATGTACAAGAATATAACTACTATAATACTGCCCCCTATGTAGAAGAATATAACTACTATAATACTGCCCCCTATGTACAAGAATATAACTACTATAATACTGCCCCTATGTACAAGAATATAACTACTATAATACTGCCCCCTATGTAGAAGAATATAACTACTATAATACTGCCCCCTATGTACAAGAATATAACTACTATAATACTGCCCCTATGCACAAGTATATAACTACTATAATACCGCTCCTATGTACAAGAATATAACTACTATAATACTGCCCCCCTATGTAGAAGAATATAACTACTATAATACTGCCCCCTATGTACAAGAATATAACTACTATAATACTGCTCCTATGTACAAGAATATAACTACTATAATACTGCTCCTATGTACAAGAATCTAACTACTATAATACTGTTCCTATGTACAAGAATATAACTACTATAATACTGCCCCTATGTAGAAGAATATAACTACTATAATACTGCCCCCTATGTACAAGAATATAACTACTATAATACCGCTCCTATGCACAAGTATATAACTACTATAATACAGCTCCTATGTACAAGAATATAACTACTATAATACTGTTCCTATGTACAAGAATATAACTACTATAATACTGTCCCCTATGTACAAGAATATAACTACTATAATACCGCTCCTATGTACAAGAATATAACTACTATAATACTGCCCCATGTACAAGAATATAACTACTATAATACTGTTCCTATGTACAAGAATATAACTAGTATAATACTGCCCCCTTTGTACAAGAATATAACTACTATAATACTGCCCCCATGTACAAGAATGTTACTTCTATAATACTGCCCCCTATGTAGAAGAATATAACTACTATAATACTGCCCCCTATGTACAAGAATATAACTACTATCATACTGCTCCTATGTACAAGAATATAACTACTATAATACTGCTCCTATGTACAAGAATATAACTACTATAATACTGCTCCTATGTACAAGAATATAACTACTATAATACTGTTCCTATGTACAAGAATATAACTACTATAATACTGCCCCCTATGTAGAAGAATATAACTACTATAATACTGCCCCCTATGTACAAGAATATAACTACTATAATACTGCCCCTATGCACAAGTATATAACTACTATAATACCGCTCCGATGTACAAGAATATAACTACTATAATACTGCCCCCTATGTAGAAGAATATAACTACTATAATACTGCCCCTATGTACAAGAATATAACTACTATAATACTGCCCCTATGTACAAGAATATAACTACTATAATACTGCCCCCTATGTAGAAGAATATAACTACTATAATACTGCCCCCTATGTACAAGAATATAACTACTATAATACTGCCCCTATGCACAAGTATATAACTACTATAATACCGCTCCTATGTACAAGAATATAACTACTATAATACTGCCCCTATGTATAAGAATATAACTACTATAATACTGTCCCCCTATGTATAAGAATATAACTACTATAATACTGCCCCCTATGTACAAGAATATAACTACTATAATACTGCTCCTATGTACAAGAATATAACTACTATAATACTGCTCCTATGTACAAGAATATAACTACTATAATACTGTTCCTATGTACAAGAATATAACTACTATAATACTGCCCCCTATGTAGAGGAATATAACTACTATAATACTGCCCCCTATGTACAAGAATATAACTACTATAATACCGCTCCTATGCACAAGTATATAACTACTATAATACCGCTCCTATGTACAAGAATATAACTACTATAATACTGCCCCCTATGTACAAGAATATAACTACTCTAATATTGCCCCTATGTACAGGAATATAACTACTATAATATTGCCTCTATGTACAAAAATATAACTACTATAATACTGCCTCTATGCACAAGTATATAACTACTATAATACCGCTCCTATGTACAAGAATATAACTACTATAATACTGCCCCTATGTACAAGAATATAACTACTATAATACTGCCCCCTTATGTAGAAGAATATAACTACTATAATACTGCCCCCTATGTACAAGAATATACAGTTATATGAAAAAGTTTGGGCACCCCTATTAATCTTAAGCTTAATGTTTTATAAAAATTGGTGGTTTGGAACAGCTATTTCAGTTTGATATATGTAATAACTGTTGGACACAGTAATGTTTCTGCCTTGAAATGAGGTTTATTGTACTAACAGAAAATGTGCAATCTGCATTCAAAAAAAATTTGACAGGTGCATAAGTATGGGCACCCTTATCATTTTCTTGTTTTAAATACTCCTACCTACTTTTTACTGACTTACTAAAGCACTTTTTTGGTTTTGTAACCTCACTGAGCTTTGAACTTCATAGCCAGGTGTATGCAATCATGAGAAAAGCTACTTAAAGTGGCCACTTGCAAGTTGTTCTCCTGTTTGAATCTCCTCTGAAGAGTGGCATCATGGGCTCCTCAAAACAACTGTCAAACCATCTGAAAACAAAGATTATTCAACATAGTTGTTCAGGGGAAGGATACAAAAAGCTGTCTCAGAGATTTAACCTGTCAGTTTCCATTGTGAGGAACATAGTAAGGAAATGGAAGAACACAGGGACAGTTCTTGTTAAGGCCAGAAGTGTCAGGACAAGAAAAACATCAGAAAGGCAGAGAAGAAGAATGGTGAGATCAGTCAAGGATAATTATCAGACCACCTCCAGAGAGCTGCAGCATCAACTTGCTGCAGATGGTGTCACTGTGCATCGGTCAACTATGCAACGCACTTTGCACAAGGAGAAGCTGTATGGGAGAGTGATGCGAAAGAAGCCGTTTCTGCAAGCACGCCACAAACAGAGTCGGCTGAGGTATGCAAGAGCACATTTGGAGAAGCCAATTTCTTTTTGGAAGAAGGTCCTGTGGACTGATGAAACCAAGATTGAGTTGTTTGGTCATACAAAAAGGCGTTATGCATGGCAGCAAAAAAACACAGCATTCCAAGAAAAACACTTGCTACCCACATTCAAATTTGGTGGAGGTTCCATCATGCTTTGGGGCTGTGTGGCCAATGCCGGCACCGGGAATCTTGTTAAAGTTGAGGGACGCATGGATTCCACTCAGTATCAGCAGATTCTTGACAATAATGTTCAAGAATCAGTGATAAAGTTGAAGTTATGCAGGTGATGGATCTTTCAGCAAGACAATGATCCAAAACACTGCTCCAAATTTACTCAGGCATTCATGCAGAGGAACAATTACAATGTTCTGGAATGGCCATCCCAGTCCCCAGACCTGAATTTCATTGAACATCTGTGGGATCATTTGAAGAGGGCTGTCCATGCTCGGTGACCATCAAACTTAACTGAACTGGAATTGTTTTGTAAAGAGGAATGGTCAAAAATACCTTCATCCAGGATCCAGGAACTCATTAAAAGCTACAGGAAGCGACTAGAGGCTGTTATTTTTGCAAAAGGAGGATCTACTAAATATTAATGTCACTTTTCTGGTGGGGTGCCCATACTTATGCACCTGTCAAATTTTGTTTGAATGCAGATTGCACATTTTCTGTTAGTACAATCAACCTCATTTCAAGGCAGAAACATTACTGTGTCCAACAGTTATTACATATATCAAACTGAAATAGCTGTTGCAAAAACACCAATTTTTATAAAACATTAAGCTTAAGATTAATAGGGGTGCCCAAACTTTTTCATATAACTGTAACTACTATAATACTGCTCCTATGTACAAGAATATAACTACTATAATACTGCTCCTATGTACAAGAATATAACTACTATAATACTGTTCCTATGTACAAGAATATAACTACTATAATACTGCCCCCTATGTAGAAGAATATAACTACTATAATACTGCCCCCTATGTACAAGAATATAACTACTATAATACTGCCCCTATGCACAAGTATATAACTACTATAATACCGCTCCTATGTACAAGAATATAACTACTATAATACTGCCCCCTATGTAGAAGAATATAACTACTATAATACTGCCCCTATGTACAAGAATATAACTACTATAATACTGCCCCCCTATGTAGAAGAATATAACTACTATAATACTGCCCCCTATGTACAAGAATATAACTACAATAATACTGCTCCTATGTACAAGAATATAACTACTATAATACTGCTCCTATGTACAAGAATATAACTACAATAATACTGTTCCTATGTACAAGAATATAACTACTATAATACTGCCCCCTATGTAGAAGAATATAACTACTATAATACTGCCCCCTATGTACAAGAATATAACTACTATAATACTGCCCCTATGCACAAGTATATAACTACTATAATACCGCTCCTATGTACAAGAATATAACTACTATAATACTGTTCCTATGTACAAGAATATAACTAGTATAATACTGCCCCCTTTGTACAAGAATATAACTACTATAATACTGCCCCCATGTACAAGAATATAACTACTATAATACTGTTCCTATGTACAAGAATATAACTAGTATAATACTGCCCCCTTTGTACAAGAATATAACTACTATAATACTGCCCCCATGTACAAGAATGTTACTTCTATAATACTGCCCCCTATGTAGAAGAATATAACTACTATAATACTGCCCCCTATGTACAAGAATATAACTACTATAATACTGCTCCTATGTACAAGAATATAACTACTATAATACTGCTCCTATGTACAAGAATATAACTACTATAATACTGTTCCTATGTACAAGAATATAATTACTATAATACTGCCCCCTATGTACAAGAATATAACTACTATAATACTGCCCCCTATGTACAAGAATATAACTGCTATAATACTGCCCCTATGCACAAGTATATAACTACTATAATACTGCTCCTATGTACAAGAATAAACTACTATAATACTGCCCCCTATGTACAAGAATATAACTACTCTAATATTGCCCCTATGTACAGGAATATAACTACTATAATACTGCCTCTATGTACAAGAATATAACTACTATAATACTGCTCCTTTGTACAAGAATATAACTACTATAATATTGCCCCCTATGTACAAGAATATAACTACTATAATATTGCCCCCTATGTACAAGAATATAACTACTATAATACTGCTCCTACGTACAAGAATATAACTACTACAATACTGCTCCTATGTACAAGAATATAACTACTATAATACTGCTCCTATGTACAAGAATATAACTACTATAATACTGCTCCTATGTACAAGAATATAACTACTATAATACTGCTCCTATGTACAAGAATATAACTACTATAATACTGCCCCCTATGTAGAAGAATATAACTACTATAATACTGCTCCTATGTACAAGAATATAACTACTATAATACTGCCCTTATGTACAAGAATATAACTACTATAATACTGCTCCTATGTACAAGAATATAAGTACTATAATACTGCCCCCTATGTACAAGAATATAAGTACTATAATACTGCCCCCTATGTACAAGAATATAACTACTATAATACTGCTCCTATGTACAAGAATGTAACTACTATAATACTGCCCCCTATGTTCAAGAATATAACTACCATAATTCTGCTCCTATGTGCAAGAATATAACTACTATAAAACTGCTCCTATGTACAAGAATATAACTACTATAATACTGCCCCCTATATACAAGAATATAACTACTATAATACTGCCCCCTATGTACAAGAATATAACTACTATAATACTGCTCCTATGTACAAGAATATAACTACTATAATACTACCCCCTATGTACAAGAATATAACTAATATAATACTGCCCCCTATGTACAAGAATATAACTCCTATAATACTGCTCCTATGTACAAGAATATAACTACTATAATACTGTTCCTATGTACAAGAATATAACTGCTATAATACTGCCCCCTATGTACAAGAATATAACTACTATAATACTGCCCCGATGCACAAGTATATAACTACTATAATACCGCTCCTATGTACAAGAATATAACTACTATAATACTGCCCCCTATGTAGAAGAATATAACTACTATAATACTGCCCCCTATGTACAAGAATATAACTACTATAATACTGCCCCTATGTACAAGAATATAACTACTATAATACTGCCCCCTATGTAGAAGAATATAACTACTATAATACTGCCCCCTATGTACAAGAATATAACTACTATAATACTGCCCCTATGTACAAGAATATAACTACTATAATACTGCCCCCTATGTACAAGAATATAACTACTCTAATATTGCCCCTATGTACAGGAATATAACTACTATAATACTGCCTCTATGTACAAGAATATAACTACTATAATACTGCCTCTATGCACAAGTATATAACTACTATAATACCGCTCCTATGTACAAGAATATAACTACTATAATACTGCCCCTATGTACAAGAATATAACTACTATAATACTGCCCCCCTATGTAGAAGAATATAACTACTATAATACTGCCCCCTATGTACAAGAATATAACTACTATAATACTGCTCCTATGTACAAGAATATAACTACTATAATACTGCTCCTATGGAAAAGAATATAACTACTATAATACTGTTCCTATGTACAAGAATATAACTACTATAATACTGCCCCCTATGTAGAAGAATATAACTACTATAATACTGCCCCCTATGCACAAGAATATAACTACTATAATACTGCCCCTATGCACAAGTATATAACTACTATAATACCGCTCCTATGTACAAGAATATAACTACTATAATACTGCCCCCTATGTAGAAGAATATAACTACTATAATACTGCCCCCTATGTACAAGAATATAACCACTATAATACTGCCCCTATGTACAAGGATATAACTACTATAATACTGCTATATACAAGAATATAACTACTATAATACTGCCTCTATGTACAGGAATATAACTACTATAATACTGCTCCTATGTACAAGAATATAACTACTATAATACTGCCCCAATGTACAAGAATATAACTACTATAATACTGCTCCTATGTATAAGAATATAACTGCTATAATACTGCCCCCTATGTACAAGATTATAACTACTATAATACTGCCCCTATGTACAAGAATATAACTAATATAATACTGCCCCTATGTACAAGAATATAACTACTATAATACTGCCCCCTAAGTACAAGAATATAACTACTATAATACTGCCCCCATGTGCAAGAATGTTACTTCTATAATACTGCCCCCCTATGTAGAAGAATATAACTACTATAATACTGCCCCCATGTGCAAGAATGTTACTTCTATAATACTGCCCCCTATGTACAAGAATATAACTACTATAATACTGCTCCTATGTACAAGAATATAACTACTATAATACTGCTCCTATGTACAAGAATATAACTACTATAATACTTTTCCTATGTACAAGAATATAATTTCTATAATACTGCCCCCTATGTAGAAGAATATAACTACTATAATACTGCCCCCTATGTACAAGAATATAACTACTATAATACTGCCCCTATGCACAAGTACATAACTACTATAATACTGCTCCTATGTGCAAGAATATAACTAATATAATACTGCCCCCTATGTACAAGAATATAACTACTCTAATATTGCCCCTATGTACAGGAATATAACTACTATAATACTGCCTCTATGTACAAGAATATAACTACTATAATACTGCCTCTATGCACAAGTATATAACTACTATAATACCGCTCCTATGTACAAGAATATAACTACTATAATACTGCCCCTATGTACAAGAATATAACTACTATAATACTGCCCCCCTATGTAGAAGAATATAACTACTATAATACTGCCCCCTATGTACAAGAATATAACTACTATAATACTGCTCCTATGTACAAGAATATAACTACTATAATACTGCTCCTATGGACAAGAATATAACTACTATAATACTGTTCCTATGTACAAGAATATAACTACTATAATACTGCCCCCTATGTAGAAGAATATAACTACTATAATACTGCCCCCTATGCACAAGAATATAACTACTATAATACTGCCCCTATGCACAAGTATATAACTACTATAATACCGCTCCTATGTACAAGAATATAACTACTATAATACTGCCCCCTATGTAGAAGAATATAACTACTATAATACTGCCCCCTATGTACAAGAATATAACCACTATAATACTGCCCCTATGTACAAGGATATAACTACTATAATACTGCTATATACAAGAATATAACTACTATAATACTGCCTCTATGTACAGGAATATAACTACTATAATACTGCTCCTATGTACAAGAATATAACTACTATAATACTGCCCCAATGTACAAGAATATAACTACTATAATACTGCTCCTATGTATAAGAATATAACTGCTATAATACTGCCCCCTATGTACAAGATTATAACTACTATAATACTGCCCCTATGTACAAGAATATAACTAATATAATACTGCCCCTATGTACAAGAATATAACTACTATAATACTGCCCCGTAAGTACAAGAATATAACTACTATAATACTGCCCCCATGTGCAAGAATGTTACTTCTATAATACTGCCCCCTATGTACAAGAATATAACTACTATAATACTGCTCCTATGTACAAGAATATAACTACTATAATACTGCTCCTATGTACAAGAATATAACTACTATAATACTTTTCCTATGTACAAGAATATAATTTCTATAATACTGCCCCCTATGTAGAAGAATATAACCACTATAATACTGCCCCCTATGTACAAGAATATAACTACTATAATACTGCCCCTATGCACAAGTACATAACTACTATAATACTGCTCCTATGTGCAAGAATATAACTAATATAATACTGCCCCCTATGTACAAGAATATAACTACTCTAATATTGCCCCTATGTACAGGAATATAACTACTATAATACTGCCTCTATGTACAAGAATATAACTACTATAATACTGCTCCTATGTACAAGAATATAACTACTATAATATTGCCCCCATGTACAAGAATATAACTACTATAATATTGCCCCTATGTACAAGAATATAACTACTATAATACTGCTCCTATGTACAAGAATATAACTACTATAATACTGCTCCTATGTACAAGAATATAACTACTATAATACTGCTCCTATGTACAAGAATATAACTACTATAATACTGCCCCCTATGTAGAAGAATATAACTACTATAATACTGCTCCTATGTACAAGAATATAACTACTATAATACTTCCCTTATGTACAAGAATATAACTACTATAATACTGCTCCTATGTACAAGAATATAAGTACTATAATACTGCCCCCTATGTACAAGAATATAACTACTATAATACTGCTCCTATGTACAAGAATGTAACTACTATAATACTGCCCCCTATGTTCAAGCATATAACTACTATAATTCTGCTCCTATGTACAAGAATATAACTACTATAATACTGCTCCTATGTACAAGAATATAACTACTATAATACTGCCCCTATGTACAAGAATATAACTACTATAATACTACTCATATGTACAAGAATATAACTACTATATTACTACTGCTATGCACTAGAATATAACTACTATAATACTGCTCATATGTACAAGAATATAACTACTATAATACTACTCCTATGTACAAGAATATAACTACTATAATACTGCTTCTAAGTACAAGAATATAACTACTATAATACTGCTCCTATGTACAAGAATATGACTACTATAATACTGCCCCCTTTGTACAAGAATATAACTACTATAATAATGCCCCATATGTACAAGAATAGAAATTTTATAATACTGCCCCCTATGTGCAAGAATATAAATACTATAATACTGCCCCCTATGTACAAGAATATATCTACTATAATGCTGCTCCTATTTACAAGAATATAACTACTATAATACTGCCCCTATGTACAAGAATATAACTACTATAATACTGCCCCTATGTACAAGAATATAACTACTATAATACCGCCCCCTATGTACAAGAATATAACTACTATAATACTGCCTCTATATACAGGAATACAACTACTATAATACTGCTCCTATGTATAAGAATATAACTACTATAATACTGCCCCTATGTACAAGAAAATAATTACTATAATACCGGCCCCTTTGTACAAAAATATAACTACTATAATACCGCCCCCTATGTACAAGAATATAACTACTATAATACTGCTCCTATGTACAAGAATATAACTACTATAATACTGCCTCTATGTACAGGAATATAAGTACTATAATACTGCTCCTATGTACAAGAATATAACTACTATAATACTGCCCCTATGTACAAGAATATAACAACTATAATACTGCCCCTATGTACAAGAATACAACTATTATAATACAGCATCTATGTACAGGAATATAACAACTATAATACTGCTCCTATGTACAAGAATATAACTACTATAATACTGCCCCCTATGTACAAGAATATAACTACTATAATACTGCTCCTATGTACAAGAATATAAGTACTATAATACTGCCCCCTATGTACAAGAATATAACTACTATAATACTGCTCCTATGTACAAGAATGTAACTACTATAATACTGCCCCCTATGTTCAAGAATATAACTACTATAATTCTGCTCTATGTACAAGAATATAACTACTATAAAACTGCTCCTATGTACAAGAATATAACTACTATAATACTGCCCCTATGTACAAGAATATAACTACTATAATACTACTCATATGTACAAGAATATAACTACTATATTACTACTGCTATGCACTAGAATATAACTACTATAATACTGCTCATATGTACAAGAATATAACTACTATAATACTACTCCTATGTACAAGAATATAACTACTATAATACTGCTTCTAAGTACAAGAATATAACTACTATAATACTGCTCCTATGTACAAGAATATGACTACTATAATACTGCCCCCTTTGTACAAGAATATAACTACTATAATAATGCCCCCTATGTACAAGAATAGAAATTTTATAATACTGCCCCCTATGTGCAAGAATATAAATACTATAATACTGCCCCCTATGTACAAGAATATATCTACTATAATGCTGCTCCTTTTTACAAGAATATAACTACTATAATACTGCCCCTATGTACAAGAATATAACTACTATAATACTGCCCCTATGTACAAGAATATAACTACTATAATACCGCCCCCTATGTACAAGAATATAACTACTATAATACTGCCTCTATGTACAGGAATACAACTACTATAATACTGCTATGTACAAGAATATAACTACTATAATACTGCCCCCTATATACAAGAATATAACTACTATAATACTGCCCCCTATGTACAAGAATATAACTACTAGAATACTGCCCCCTATGTACAAGAATATAACTACTATAATACTGATCCTATGTACAAGAATATAACTACTATAATACTGCTGCCTATGCACAAGAATATAACTACTATAATACTGCTCCTATGTACAAGAATATAACTACTATAAAACTGCCCCCTTTGTACAAGAATATAACTACTATAATACTGCCTTTATGCACAAGAATATAACTACTATAATACTGCCCCCTATGTACAAGAATATAACTGCTATAATACTGCCCCCTATGTGCAAGAATATAACTACTATAATACTGCCCCCCTATGTACAAGAATATAGCTATTATAATACTGCCCCCTTTGTACAAGAATGTAACTACTATAATGCTGCTCCTATGTACAAGAATATAACTACTATAATATTGCCCCCTATGTACAAGAATATAACTACTATAATACTGTCTCCTCTGTACAAGAATATAACTACTATAATACTGCCTCTATGTACAAGAATATAACTACTATAATACTGCCCCCTATGTACAAGAATATATCTACTATAATACTGCCCCCTATGTGCAAGAATATAACTACTATAATACTGCCACCTATGTACAAGAATATAACTACTATAATACTGCCCCCTATGTACAAGAATATAACTACTATAATACTGCTCCTATGTACAAGAATATAACTACTATAATACTGCTCCTATGTACAAGAATATAACTACTATAATACTGTTCCTATGTACAAGAATATAACTACTATAATACTGCCCCCTATGTAGAAGAATATAACTACTATAATACTGCCCCCTATGTACAAGAATATAACTACTATAATACTGCCCCTATGCACAAGTATATAACTACTATAATACCGCTCCTATGTACAAGAATATAACTACTATAATACTGCCCCCTATGTAGAAGAATATAACTACTATAATACTGCCCCCTATGTACAAGAATATAACCACTATAATACTGCCCCTATGTACAAGGATATAACTACTATAATACTGCTATGTACAAGAATATAACTACTATAATACTGCCTCTATGTACAGGAATATAACTACTATAATACTGCTCCTATGTACAAGAATATAACTACTATAATACTGCCCCAATGTACAAGAATATAGCTACTATAATACTGCCCCTATGTACAAGAATATAACTACTATAATACTGCCCCCTATGTACAAGAATATAACTAGTATAATACTGCTCCTATGTACAAGAATATAACTACTATAATACTGCCTCTATGTACAGGAATATAACTACTATAATACTGCTCCTATGTATAAGAATATAACTGCTATAATACTGCCCCCTATGTACAAGATTATAACTACTATAATACTGCCCCTATGTACAAGAATATAACTACTATAATACTGCCCCTATGTACAAGAATATAACTACTATAATACTGCCCCCTAAGTGCAAGAATATAACTACTATAATACTGCCCCCTATGTACAAAAATATAACTACTATAATACTGCCCCCATGTACAAGAATATAACTACTATAATACTGTTCCTATGTACAAGAATATAACTACTTTAATACTGCCCCCTTTGTACAAGAATATAACTACTATAATACTGCCCCCATGTACAAGAATGTTACTTCTATAATACTGCCCCCCTATGTAGAAGAATATAACTACTATAATACTGCCCCCTATGTACAAGAATATAACTACTATAATACTGCTCCTATGTACAAGAATATAACTACTATAATACTGCTCCTATGTACAAGAATATAACTACTATAATACTGTTCCTATGTACAAGAATATAATTTCTATAATACTGCCCCCTATGTAGAAGAATATAACTACTATAATACTGCCCCCTATGTACAAGAATATAACTACTATAATACTGCCCCTATGCACAAGTACATAACTACTATAATACTGCATCTATGTACAAGAATATAACTACTATAATACTGCTCCTATGTACAAGAATATAACTACTATAATATTGCCCCTATGTACAAGAATATAACTACTATAATATTGCCCCTATGTACAAGAATATAACTACTATAATACTGCTCCTATGTACAAGAATATAACTACTATAATACTGCTCCTATGTACAAGAATATAACTACTATAATACTGCTCCTATGTACAAGAATATAACTACTATAATACTGCTCCTATGTACAAGAATATAACTACTATAATACTGCCCCCTATGTAGAAGAATATAACTACTATAATACTGCTCCTATGTACAAGAATATAACTACTATAATACTTCCCTTATGTACAAGAATATAACTACTATAATACTGCTCCTATGTACAAGAATATAAGTACTATAATACCGCCCCCTATGTACAAGAATATAACTACTATAATACTGCTCCTATGTACAAGAATGTAACTACTATAATACTGCCCCCTATGTTCAAGAATATAACTACTATAATTCTGCTCCTATGTACAAGAATATAACTACTATAAAACTGCTCCTATGTACAAGAATATAACTACTATAATACTGCCCCTATGTACAAGAATATAACTACTATAATACTACTCATATGTACAAGAATATAACTACTATATTACTACTGCTATGCACTAGAATATAACTACTATAATACTGCTCATATGTACAAGATTATAACTACTATAATACTACTCCTATGTACAAGAATATAACTATTATAATACTGCTTCTAAGTACAAGAATATAACTACTATAATACTGCTCCTATGTACAAGAATATGACTACTATAATAATGCCCCCTATGTACAAGAATAGAAATTTTATAATACTGCCCCCTATGTGCAAGAATATAAATACTATAATACTGCCCCCTATGTACAAGAATATATCTACTATAATGCTGCTCCTATTTACAAGAATATAACTACTATAAAACTGCCCCTATGTACAAGAATATAACTACTATAATACTGCCCTATGTACAAGAATATAACTACTATAATACCGCCCCCTATGTACAAGAATATAACTACTATAATACTGCCTCTATGTACAGGAATATAACTACTATAATACTGCTCCTATGTACAAGAATATAACTACTATAATACTGCCCCTATGTACAAGAATATAATTACTATAATACCGGCCCCTTTGTACAAAAATATAACTACTATAAAACCGCCCCCTATGTACAAGAATATAACTACTATAATACTGTTCCTATGTACAAGAATATAACTACTATAATACTGCCTCTATGTACAGGAATATAACTACTATAATACTGCTCCTATGTAAAAGAATATAACTACTATAATACTGCCCCTATGTACAAGAATATAACAACTATAATACTGCCCCTATGTACAAGAATACAACTATTATAATACAGCATCTATGTACAGGAATATAACAACTATAATACTGCTCCTATGTACAAGAATATAACTACTATAATACTGCCCCCTATGTACAAGAATATAACTACTATAATACTGCTCCTATGTACAAGAATATAACTACTATAATACTGCCCCTATGTGCAAGAATAAAACTACTATAATACTGCCCCCTATGTACAAGAATATAACTTTTATAATACTGCCCCCTATGTGCAAGAATATAAATACTATAATACTGCCCCCTATGTACAAGAATATATGTACTATAATGCTGCTCCTATTTACAAGAATATAACTACTATAATACTGCTATGTACAAGAATATAACTATTATAATACTGCCACTATGTACAAGAATATAACTACTATATTACTGCTATGTACAAGAATATAACTACTATAATACTGCCCCCCTATATACAAGAATATAACTACTATAATACTGCCCCCTATGTACAAGAATATAACTACTATAATACTGCTCCTATGTACAAGAATATAACTACTATAATACTACCACCTATGTACAAGAATATAACTAATATAATACTGCCCCCTATGTACAAGAATATAACTACTATAATACTGCCCCCTATGTACAAGAATATAAGTCCTATAATACTGCTCCTATGTACAAGAATATAACTACTATAATACTGCCCCCTATGTACAAGAATATAACTACTATAATACTGATCCTATGTACAAGAATATAACTACTATAATACTGCTGCCTATGCACAAGAATATAACTACTATAATACTGCTCCTATGTACAAGAATATAACTACTATAAAACTGCCCCCTTTGTACAAGAATATAACTACTATAATACTGCCTTTATGCACAAGAATATAACTACTATAATACTGCCCCCTATGTACAAGAATATAACTGCTATAATACTGCCCCCTATGTGCAAGAATATAACTACTATAATACTGCCCCCCTATGTACAAGAATATAGCTACTATAATACTGCCCCCTTTGTACAAGAATGTAACTACTATAATGCTGCTCCTATGTACAAGAATATAACTACTATAATATTGCCCCCTATGTACAAGAATATAACTACTATAATACTGTCCCCTCTGTACAAGAATATAACTACTATAATACTGCCTCTATGTACAAGAATATAACTACTATAATACTGTTCCTATGTACAAGAATATAATTACTATAATACTGCCCCCTATGTAGAAGAATATAACTACTATAATACTGCCCCCTATGTACAAGAATATAACTGCTATAATACTGCCCCTATGCACAAGTATATAACTACTATAATACTGCTCCTATGTACAAGAATAAACTACTATAATACTGCCCCCTATGTACAAGAATATAACTACTCTAATATTGCCCCTATGTACAGGAATATAACTACTATAATACTGCCTCTATGTACAAGAATATAACTACTATAATACTGCTCCTTTGTACAAGAATATAACTACTATAATATTGCCCCCTATGTACAAGAATATAACTACTATAATATTGCCCCCTATGTACAAGAATATAACTACTATAATACTGCTCCTATGTACAAGAATATAACTACTACAATACTGCTCCTATGTACAAGAATATAACTACTATAATACTGCTCCTATGTACAAGAATATAACTACTATAATACTGCTCCTATGTACAAGAATATAACTACTATAATACTGCCCCCTCTGTACAAGAATATAACTACTATAATACTGCCTCTATGTACAAGAATATAACTACTATAATACTGCCCCCTATGTACAAGAATATATCTACTATAATACTGCCCCCTATGTGCAAGAATATAACTACTATAATACTGCCACCTATGTACAAGAATATAACTACTATAATACTGCCCCCTATGTAGAAGAATATAACTACTATAATACTGCCCCTATGTACAAGGATATAACTACTATAATACTGCTATGTACAAGAATATAACTACTATAATACTGCCTCTATGTACAGGAATATAACTACTATAATACTGCTCCTATGTACAAGAATATAACTACTATAATACTGCCCCAATGTAGAAGAATATAACTACTATAATACTGCCCCTATGTACAAGAATATAACTACTATAATACTGCCCCCTATGTACAAGAATATAACTAGTATAATACTGCTCCTATGTACAAGAAAATAACTACTATAATACTGCCTCTATGTACAGGAATATGACTACTATAATACTGCTCCTATGTATAAGAATATAACTGCTATAATACTGCCCCCTATGTACAAGATTATAACTACTATAATACTGCCCCTATGTACAAGAATATAACTACTATAATACTGCCCCTATGTACAAGAATATAACTACTATAATACTGCCCCCTAAGTACAAGAATATAACTACTATAATACTGCCCCCTAAGTACAAGAATATAACTACTATAATACTGCCCCTATGTACAAAAATATAACTACTATAATACTGCCCCCATGTACAAGAATATAACTACTATAATAGTGTTCCTAAGTACAAGAATATAACTACTATAATACTGCCCCCTTTGTACAAGAATATAACTACTATAATACTGCCCCCTATGTGCAAGAATATAACTACTATAATACTGCCACCTATGTACAAGAATATAACTACTATAATACTGCCCCCTATGTAGAAGAATATAACTACTATAATACTGCACCTATGTACAAGGATATAACTACTATAATACTGCTATGTACAAGAATATAACTACTATAATACTGCCTCTATGTACAGGAATATAACTACTATAATACTGCTCCTATGTACAAGAATATAACTACTATAATACTGCCCCAATGTACAAGAATATAACTACTATAATACTGCCCCTATGTACAAGAATATAACTACTATAATACTGCCCCCTATGTACAAGAATATAACTAGTATAATACTGCTCCTATGTACAAGAAAATAACTACTATAATACTGCCTCTATGTACAGGAATATGACTACTATAATACCGCTCCGATGTACAAGAATATAACTACTATAATACTGCCCCCTATGTAGAAGAATATAACTACTATAATACTGCCCCTATGTACAAGAATATAACTACTATAATACTGCCCCTATGTACAAGAATATAACTACTATAATACTGCCCCCTATGTAGAAGAATATAACT
The DNA here is from genome assembly GCF_046119375.1 of Phyllobates terribilis. NCBI lineage: Eukaryota > Metazoa > Chordata > Amphibia > Anura > Dendrobatidae > Phyllobates > Phyllobates terribilis. Next base: position 946,318,639 of record NW_027362762.1, read on the forward strand.
ACTATAATACTGCCCCCTATGTACAAGAATATAACTACTATAATACTGCCCCTATGCACAAGTATATAACTACTATAATACCGCTCCTATGTACAAGAATATAACTACTATAATACTGCCCCTATGTATAAGAATATAACTACTATAATACTGTCCCCCTATGTAGAAGAATATAACTACTATAATACTGCCCCCTATGTACAAGAATATAACTACTATAATACTGCTCCTATGTACAAGAATATAACTACTATAATACTGCTCCTATGTACAAGAATATAACTACTATAATACTGTTCCTATGTACAAGAATATAACTACTATAATACTGCCCCCTATGTAGAAGAATATAACTACTATAATACTGCCCCCTATGTACAAGAATATAACTACTATAATACCGCTCCTATGCACAAGTATATAACTACTATAATACCGCTCCTATGTACAAGAATATAACTACTATAATACTGCCCCCTATGTACAAGAATATAACTACTCTAATATTGCCCCTATGTACAGGAATATAACTACTATAATACTGCCTCTATGTACAAAAATATAACTACTATAATACTGCCTCTATGCACAAGTATATAACTACTATAATACCGCTCCTATGTACAAGAATATAACTACTATAATACTGCCCCTATGTACAAGAATATAACTACTATAATACTGCCCCCTTATGTAGAAGAATATAACTACTATAATACTGCCCCCTATGTACAAGAATATACAGTTATATGAAAAAGTTTGGGCACCCCTATTAATCTTAAGCTTAATGTTTTATAAAAATTGGTGGTTTTGCAACAGCTATTTCAGTTTGATATATGTAATAACTGTTGGACACAGTAATGTTTCTGCGTTGAAATGAGGTTTATTGTACTAACAGAAAATGTGCAATCTGCATTCAAAAAAAATTTGACAGGTGCATAAGTATGGGCACCCTTATCATTTTCTTGTTTTAAATACTCCTACCTACTTTTTACTGACTTACTAAAGCACTTTTTTGGTTTTGTAACCTCACTGAGCTTTGAACTTCATAGCCAGGTGTATGCAATCATGAGAAAAGCTACTTAAAGTGGCCACTTGCAAGTTGTTCTCCTGTTTGAATCTCCTCTGAAGAGTGGCATCATGGGCTCCTCAAAACAACTGTCAAACCATCTGAAAACAAAGATTATTCAACATAGTTGTTCAGGGGAAGGATACAAAAAGCTGTCTCAGAGATTTAACCTGTCAGTTTCCATTGTGAGGAACATAGTAAGGAAATGGAAGAACACAGGGACAGTTCTTGTTAAGGCCAGAAGTGTCAGGACAAGAAAAACATCAGAAAGGCAGAGAAGAAGAATGGTGAGATCAGTCAAGGACAATTATCAGACCACCTCCAGAGAGCTGCAGCATCAACTTGCTGCAGATGGTGTCACTGTGCATCGGTCAACTATGCAACGCACTTTGCACAAGGAGAAGCTGTATGGGAGAGTGATGCGAAAGAAGCCGTTTCTGCAAGCACGCCACAAACAGAGTCGGCTGAGGTATGCAAGAGCACATTTGGAGAAGCCAATTTCTTTTTGGAAGAAGGTCCTGTGGACTGATGAAACCAAGATTGAGTTGTTTGGTCATACAAAAAGGCGTTATGCATGGCAGCAAAAAAACACAGCATTCCAAGAAAAACACTTGCTACCCACATTCAAATTTGGTGGAGGTTCCATCATGCTTTGGGGCTGTGTGGCCAATGCCGGCACCGGGAATCTTGTTAAAGTTGAGGGACGCATGGATTCCACTCAGTATCAGCAGATTCTTGACAATAATGTTCAAGAATCAGTGATAAAGTTGAAGTTATGCAGGGGATGGATCTTTCAGCAAGACAATGATCCAAAACACTGCTCCAAATTTACTCAGGCATTCATGCAGAGGAACAATTACAATGTTCTGGAATGGCCATCCCAGTCCCCAGACCTGAATTTCATTGAACATCTGTGGGATCATTTGAAGAGGGCTGTCCATGCTCGGTGACCATCAAACTTAACTGAACTGGAATTGTTTTGTAAAGAGGAATGGTCAAAAATACCTTCATCCAGGATCCAGGAACTCATTAAAAGCTACAGGAAGCGACTAGAGGCTGTTATTTTTGCAAAAGGAGGATCTACTAAATATTAATGTCACTTTTCTGGTGGGGTGCCCATACTTATGCACCTGTCAAATTTTGTTTGAATGCAGATTGCACATTTTCTGTTAGTACAATCAACCTCATTTCAAGGCAGAAACATTACTGTGTCCAACAGTTATTACATATATCAAACTGAAATAGCTGTTGCAAAAACACCAATTTTTATAAAACATTAAGCTTAAGATTAATAGGGGTGCCCAAACTTTTTCATATAACTGTAACTACTATAATACTGCTCCTATGTACAAGAATATAACTACTATAATACTGCTCCTATGTACAAGAATATAACTACTATAATACTGTTCCTATGTACAAGAATATAACTACTATAATACTGCCCCCTATGTAGAAGAATATAACTACTATAATACTGCCCCCTATGTACAAGAATATAACTACTATAATACTGCCCCTATGCACAAGTATATAACTACTATAATACCGCTCCTATGTACAAGAATATAACTACTATAATACTGCCCCCTATGTAGAAGAATATAACTACTATAATACTGCCCCTATGTACAAGAATATAACTACTATAATACTGCCCCCCTATGTAGAAGAATATAACTACTATAATACTGCCCCCTATGTACAAGAATATAACTACAATAATACTGCTCCTATGTACAAGAATATAACTACTATAATACTGCTCCTATGTACAAGAATATAACTACAATAATACTGTTCCTATGTACAAGAATATAACTACTATAATACTGCCCCCTATGTAGAAGAATATAACTACTATAATACTGCCCCCTATGTACAAGAATATAACTACTATAATACTGCCCCTATGCACAAGTATATAACTACTATAATACCGCTCCTATGTACAAGAATATAACTACTATAATACTGCCCCCATGTACAAGAATATAACTACTATAATACTGTTCCTATGTACAAGAATATAACTAGTATAATACTGCCCCCTTTGTACAAGAATATAACTACTATAATACTGCCCCCATGTACAAGAATGTTACTTCTATAATACTGCCCCCTATGTAGAAGAATATAACTACTATAATACTGCCCCCTATGTACAAGAATATAACTACTATAATACTGCTCCTATGTATAAGAATATAACTACTATAATACTGCTCCTATGTACAAGAATATAACTACTATAATACTGTTCCTATGTACAAGAATATAATTACTATAATACTGCCCCCTATGTAGAAGAATATAACTACTATAATACTGCCCCCTATGTACAAGAATATAACTGCTATAATACTGCCCCTATGCACAAGTATATAACTACTATAATACTGCTCCTATGTACAAGAATAAACTACTATAATACTGCCCCCTATGTACAAGAATATAACTACTCTAATATTGCCCCTATGTACAGGAATATAACTACTATAATACTGCCTCTATGTACAAGAATATAACTACTATAATACTGCTCCTTTGTACAAGAATATAACTACTATAATATTGCCCCCTATGTACAAGAATATAACTACTATAATATTGCCCCCTATGTACAAGAATATAACTACTATAATACTGCTCCTATGTACAAGAATATAACTACTACAATACTGCTCCTATGTACAAGAATATAACTACTATAATACTGCTCCTATGTACAAGAATATAACTACTATAATACTGCTCCTATGTACAAGAATATAACTACTATAATACTGCCCCCTCTGTACAAGAATATAACTACTATAATACTGCCTCTATGTACAAGAATATAACTACTATAATACTGCCCCCTATGTACAAGAATATATCTACTATAATACTGCCCCCTATGTGCAAGAATATAACTACTATAATACTGCCACCTATGTACAAGAATATAACTACTATAATACTGCCCCCTATGTAGAAGAATATAACTACTATAATACTGCCCCTATGTACAAGGATATAACTACTATAATACTGCTATGTACAAGAATATAACTACTATAATACTGCCTCTATGTACAGGAATATAACTACTATAATACTGCTCCTATGTACAAGAATATAACTACTATAATACTGCCCCAATGTAGAAGAATATAACTACTATAATACTGCCCCTATGTACAAGAATATAACTACTATAATACTGCCCCCTATGTACAAGAATATAACTAGTATAATACTGCTCCTATGTACAAGAAAATAACTACTATAATACTGCCTCTATGTACAGGAATATGACTACTATAATACTGCTTCTATGTATAAGAATATAACTGCTATAATACTGCCCCCTATGTACAAGATTATAACTACTATAATACTGCCACTATGTACAAGAATATAACTACTATAATACTGCCCCTATGTACAAGAATATAACTACTATAATACTGCCCCCTAAGTACAAGAATATAACTACTATAATACTGCCCCCTAAGTACAAGAATATAACTACTATAATACTGCCCCCTATGTACAAAAATATAACTACTATAATACTGCCCCCATGTACAAGAATATAACTACTATAATAGTGTTCCTAAGTACAAGAATATAACTACTATAATACTGCCCCCTTTGTACAAGAATATAACTACTATAATACTGCCCCCTATGTGCAAGAATATAACTACTATAATACTGCCACCTATGTACAAGAATATAACTACTATAATACTGCCCCCTATGTAGAAGAATATAACTACTATAATACTGCACCTATGTACAAGGATATAACTACTATAATACTGCTATGTACAAGAATATAACTACTATAATACTGCCTCTATGTACAGGAATATAACTACTATAATACTGCTCCTATGTACAAGAATATAACTACTATAATACTGCCCCAATGTACAAGAATATAACTACTATAATACTGCCCCTATGTACAAGAATATAACTACTATAATACTGCCCCCTATGTACAAGAATATAACTAGTATAATACTGCTCCTATGTACAAGAAAATAACTACTATAATACTGCCTCTATGTACAGGAATATGACTACTATAATACCGCTCCGATGTACAAGAATATAACTACTATAATACTGCCCCCTATGTAGAAGAATATAACTACTATAATACTGCCCCTATGTACAAGAATATAACTACTATAATACTGCCCCTATGTACAAGAATATAACTACTATAATACTGCCCCCTATGTAGAAGAATATAACTACTATAATACTGCCCCCTATGTACAAGAATATAACTACTATAATACTGCCCCTATGCACAAGTATATAACTACTATAATACCGCTCCTATGTACAAGAATATAACTACTATAATACTGCCCCTATGTATAAGAATATAACTACTATAATACTGTCCCCCTATGTAGAAGAATATAACTACTATAATACTGCCCCCTATGTACAAGAATATAACTACTATAATACTGCTCCTATGTACAAGAATATAACTACTATAATACTGCTCCTATGTACAAGAATATAACTACTATAATACTGTTCCTATGTACAAGAATATAACTACTATAATACTGCCCCCTATGTAGAAGAATATAACTACTATAATACTGCCCCCTATGTACAAGAATATAACTACTATAATACCGCTCCTATGCACAAGTATATAACTACTATAATACCGCTCCTATGTACAAGAATATAACTACTATAATACTGCCCCCTATGTACAAGAATATAACTACTCTAATATTGCCCCTATGTACAGGAATATAACTACTATAATACTGCCTCTATGTACAAAAATATAACTACTATAATACTGCCTCTATGCACAAGTATATAACTACTATAATACCGCTCCTATGTACAAGAATATAACTACTATAATACTGCCCCTATGTACAAGAATATAACTACTATAATACTGCCCCCTTATGTAGAAGAATATAACTACTATAATACTGCCCCCTATGTACAAGAATATACAGTTATATGAAAAAGTTTGGGCACCCCTATTAATCTTAAGCTTAATGTTTTATAAAAATTGGTGGTTTTGCAACAGCTATTTCAGTTTGATATATGTAATAACTGTTGGACACAGTAATGTTTCTGCCTTGAAATGAGGTTTATTGTACTAACAGAAAATGTGCAATCTGCATTCAAAAAAAATTTGACAGGTGCATAAGTATGGGCACCCTTATCATTTTCTTGTTTTAAATACTCCTACCTACTTTTTACTGACTTACTAAAGCACTTTTTTGGTTTTGTAACCTCACTGAGCTTTGAACTTCATAGCCAGGTGTATGCAATCATGAGAAAAGCTACTTAAAGTGGCCACTTGCAAGTTGTTCTCCTGTTTGAATCTCCTCTGAAGAGTGGCATCATGGGCTCCTCAAAACAACTGTCAAACCATCTGAAAACAAAGATTATTCAACATAGTTGTTCAGGGGAAGGATACAAAAAGCTGTCTCAGAGATTTAACCTGTCAGTTTCCATTGTGAGGAACATAGTAAGGAAATGGAAGAACACAGGGACAGTTCTTGTTAAGGCCAGAAGTGTCAGGACAAGAAAAACATCAGAAAGGCAGAGAAGAAGAATGGTGAGATCAGTCAAGGACAATTATCAGACCACCTCCAGAGAGCTGCAGCATCAACTTGCTGCAGATGGTGTCACTGTGCATCGGTCAACTATGCAACGCACTTTGCACAAGGAGAAGCTGTATGGGAGAGTGATGCGAAAGAAGCCGTTTCTGCAAGCACGCCACAAACAGAGTCGGCTGAGGTATGCAAGAGCACATTTGGAGAAGCCAATTTCTTTTTGGAAGAAGGTCCTGTGGACTGATGAAACCAAGATTGAGTTGTTTGGTCATACAAAAAGGCGTTATGCATGGCAGCAAAAAAACACAGCATTCCAAGAAAAACACTTGCTACCCACATTCAAATTTGGTGGAGGTTCCATCATGCTTTGGGGCTGTGTGGCCAATGCCGGCACCGGGAATCTTGTTAAAGTTGAGGGACGCATGGATTCCACTCAGTATCAGCAGATTCTTGACAATAATGTTCAAGAATCAGTGATAAAGTTGAAGTTATGCAGGGGATGGATCTTTCAGCAAGACAATGATCCAAAACACTGCTCCAAATTTACTCAGGCATTCATGCAGAGGAACAATTACAATGTTCTGGAATGGCCATCCCAGTCCCCAGACCTGAATTTCATTGAACATCTGTGGGATCATTTGAAGAGGGCTGTCCATGCTCGGTGACCATCAAACTTAACTGAACTGGAATTGTTTTGTAAAGAGGAATGGTCAAAAATACCTTCATCCAGGATCCAGGAACTCATTAAAAGCTACAGGAAGCGACTAGAGGCTGTTATTTTTGCAAAAGGAGGATCTACTAAATATTAATGTCACTTTTCTGGTGGGGTGCCCATACTTATGCACCTGTCAAATTTTGTTTGAATGCAGATTGCACATTTTCTGTTAGTACAATCAACCTCATTTCAAGGCAGAAACATTACTGTGTCCAACAGTTATTACATATATCAAACTGAAATAGCTGTTGCAAAAACACCAATTTTTATAAAACATTAAGCTTAAGATTAATAGGGGTGCCCAAACTTTTTCATATAACTGTAACTACTATAATACTGCTCCTATGTACAAGAATATAACTACTATAATACTGCTCCTATGTACAAGAATATAACTACTATAATACTGTTCCTATGTACAAGAATATAACTACTATAATACTGCCCCCTATGTAGAAGAATATAACTACTATAATACTGCCCCCTATGTACAAGAATATAACTACTATAATACTGCCCCTATGCACAAGTATATAACTACTATAATACCGCTCCTATGTACAAGAATATAACTACTATAATACTGCCCCCTATGTAGAAGAATATAACTACTATAATACTGCCCCTATGTACAAGAATATAACTACTATAATACTGCCCCCCTATGTAGAAGAATATAACTACTATAATACTGCCCCCTATGTACAAGAATATAACTACAATAATACTGCTCCTATGTACAAGAATATAACTACTATAATACTGCTCCTATGTACAAGAATATAACTACAATAATACTGTTCCTATGTACAAGAATATAACTACTATAATACTGCCCCCTATGTAGAAGAATATAACTACTATAATACTGCCCCCTATGTACAAGAATATAACTACTATAATACTGCCCCTATGCACAAGTATATAACTACTATAATACCGCTCCTATGTACAAGAATATAACTACTATAATACTGCCCCCATGTACAAGAATATAACTACTATAATACTGTTCCTATGTACAAGAATATAACTAGTATAATACTGCCCCCTTTGTACAAGAATATAACTACTATAATACTGCCCCCATGTACAAGAATGTTACTTCTATAATACTGCCCCCTATGTAGAAGAATATAACTACTATAATACTGCCCCCTATGTACAAGAATATAACTACTATAATACTGCTCCTATGTACAAGAATATAACTACTATAATACTGCTCCTATGTACAAGAATATAACTACTATAATACTGTTCCTATGTACAAGAATATAATTACTATAATACTGCCCCCTATGTAGAAGAATATAACTACTATAATACTGCCCCCTATGTACAAGAATATAACTGCTATAATACTGCCCCTATGCACAAGTATATAACTACTATAATACTGCTCCTATGTACAAGAATAAACTACTATAATACTGCCCCCTATGTACAAGAATATAACTACTCTAATATTGCCCCTATGTACAGGAATATAACTACTATAATACTGCCTCTATGTACAAGAATATAACTACTATAATACTGCTCCTTTGTACAAGAATATAACTACTATAATATTGCCCCCTATGTACAAGAATATAACTACTATAATATTGCCCCCTATGTACAAGAATATAACTACTATAATACTGCTCCTATGTACAAGAATATAACTACTACAATACTGCTCCTATGTACAAGAATATAACTACTATAATACTGCTCCTATGTACAAGAATATAACTACTATAATACTGCTCCTATGTACAAGAATATAACTACTATAATACTGCCCCCTCTGTACAAGAATATAACTACTATAATACTGCCTCTATGTACAAGAATATAACTACTATAATACTGCCCCCTATGTACAAGAATATATCTACTATAATACTGCCCCCTATGTGCAAGAATATAACTACTATAATACTGCCACCTATGTACAAGAATATAACTACTATAATACTGCCCCCTATGTAGAAGAATATAACTACTATAATACTGCCCCTATGTACAAGGATATAACTACTATAATACTGCTATGTACAAGAATATAACTACTATAATACTGCCTCTATGTACAGGAATATAACTACTATAATACTGCTCCTATGTACAAGAATATAACTACTATAATACTGCCCCAATGTAGAAGAATATAACTACTATAATACTGCCCCTATGTACAAGAATATAACTACTATAATACTGCCCCCTATGTACAAGAATATAACTAGTATAATACTGCTCCTATGTACAAGAAAATAACTACTATAATACTGCCTCTATGTACAGGAATATGACTACTATAATACTGCTCCTATGTATAAGAATATAACTGCTATAATACTGCCCCCTATGTACAAGATTATAACTACTATAATACTGCCCCTATGCACAAGAATATAACTACTATAATACTGCCCCTATGTACAAGAATATAACTACTATAATACTGCCCCCTAAGTACAAGAATATAACTACTATAATACTGCCCCCTAAGTACAAGAATATAACTACTATAATACTGCCCCCTATGTACAAAAATATAACTACTATAATACTGCCCCCATGTACAAGAATATAACTACTATAATACTGTTCCTAAGTACAAGAATATAACTACTATAATACTGCCCCCTTTGTACAAGAATATAACTACTATAATACTGCTCCCTATGTACAAGAATATAACTACTATAATACTGCTCCTATGTACAAGAATATAACTACCATAATACTGCTCCTATGTACAAGAATATAACTACTATAATACTGCCCCTATGTACAAGAATATAACTACTATAATACTGCCCCCCTATGTAGAAGAATATAACTACTATAATACTGCCCCCTATGTACAAGAATATAACTACTATAATACTGCCCCTATGCACAAGTATATAACTACTATAATACCGCTCCTATGTACAAGAATATAACTACTATAATACTGCCCCTATGTACAAGAATATAACTATTATCATACTGCCCCCTATGTAGAAGAATATAACTACTATAATACTGCCCCCTATGTACAAGAATATAACTACTATAATACTGCTCCTATGTACAAGAATATAACTACTATAATACTGCTCCTATGTACAAGAATATAACTACTATAATACTGTTCCTATGTACAAGAATATAACTACTATAATACTGCCCCCTATGTAGAAGAATATAACTACTATAATACTGCCCCCTATGTACAAGAATATAACTACTATAACACTGCCCCTATGCACAAGTATATAACTACTATAATACCGCTCCTATGTACAAGAATATAACTACTATAATACTGCCCCTATGTAGAAGAATATAACTACTATAATACTGCCCCCTATGTACAAGAATATAACTACTATAATGCTGCCCCTATGTACAAGAATATAACTACTATAATACTGCCCCCTATGTAGAAGAATATAACTACTATAATACTGCCCCCTATGTACAAGAATATAACTACTATAATACTGCTGCTATGTACAAGAATATAACTACTATAATACTGCTCCTATGTACAAGAATATAACTACTATAATACTGTTCCTATGTACAAGAATATAACTACTATAATACTGCCCCCTATGTAGAAGAATATAACTACTATAATACTGCCTCCTATGTACAAGAATATAACTACTATAATACCGCTCCTATGCACAAGTATATAACTACTATAATACCGCTCCTATGTACAAGAATATAACTACTATAATACTGCCCCCTATGTACAAGAATATAACTACTCTAATATTGCCCCTATGTACAGGAATATAACTACTATAATACTGCCTCTATGTACAAGAATATAACTACTATAATACTGCCCCTATGCACAAGTATATAACTACTATAATACTGCTCCTATGTACAAGAATATAACTACTATAATACTGCCCCCTATGTACAAGTATATAACTACTATAATACTGCCCCTATGCACAAGTATATAACTACTATAATACCGCTCCTATGTACAAGAATATAACTACTATAATACTGCCCCTATGTACAAGAATATAACTACTATAATACTGCCCCCCTATGTAGAAGAATATAACTACTATAATACTGCCCCCTATGTACAAGAATATAACTACTATAATACTGCCCCTATGCACAAGTATATAACTACTATAATATCGCTCCTATGTACAAGAATATAACTACTATAATACTGCCCCCTATGTACAAGAATATAACTACTCTAATATTGCCCCTATGTACAGGAATATAACTACTATAATACTGCCTCTATGTACAAGAATATAACTACTATAATACTGCTCCTATGTACAAGAATATAACTACTATAATACTGCTCCTATGTACAAGAATATAACTACTATAATATTGCTCCCTATGTACAAGAATATAACTACTATAATATTGCCCCCTATGTACAAGAATATAACTACTATAATACTGCTCCTATGTACAAGAATATAACTACTATAATACTGCTCCTATGTACAAGAATATAACTACTATAATACTGCTCCTATGTACAAGAATATAACTACTATAATACTGCTCCTATGTACAAGAATATAACTACTATAATACTGCCCCCTACGTAGAAGAATATAACTACTATAATACTGCTCCTATGTACAAGAATATAACTACTATAATACTGCCCTTATGTACAAGAATATAACTACTATAATACTGCTCCTATGTACAAGAATATAACTACTATAATACTGCCCCCTATGTACAAGAATATAACTACTATAATACTGCCCCCTATGTACAAGAATATAACTACTATAATACTGCTCCTATGTACAAGAATGTAACTACTATAATACTGCCCCCTATGTTCAAGAATATAACTACTATAATTCTGCTCCTATGTACAAGAAGATAACTACTATAAAACTGCTCCTATGTACAAGAATATAACTACTATAATACTGCCCCCTATATACAAGAATATAACTACTATAATACTGCCCCCTATGTACAAGAATAGAACTACTATAATACTGCTCCTATGTACAAGAATATAACTACTATAATACTACCCCCTATGTACAAGAATATAACTAATATAATACTGCCCCCTATGTACAAGAATATAACTACTATAATATTGACCCCTATGTACAAGAATATAACTACTATAATACTGCTCCTATGTACAAGAATATAACTACTATAATACTGCCCCCTATGTACAAGAATATAACTACTATAATACTGATCCTATGTACAAGAATATATCTACTATAATACTGCTCCTATGTACAAGAATATAACTACTATAATACTGATCCCTATGCACAAGAATATAACTACTATAATACTGCTTCTATGTACAAGAATATAACTACTATAATACTGCCCCTATGTACAAGAATATAACTACTATAATACTGCCCCCTATGTACAAGAAGATAACTACTAAAATACTGCTCCCTATGTACAAGAATATCAGTAATATAATACTGCCCCCTTTGTACGAGAATATAACTGCTATAATACTGCTCATATGTACAAGAATATAGCTACTATAATACTACTCCTATGTAGAAGAATATAACTACTATAATACTGCTCCTATGTACAAGAATATAACTACTATAATACTGCTCCTATGTACAAGAATATAACTACTATAATACTGCCCCCTTTGTACAAGAATATAACTACTATAATACTGCCCCCTTTGTACAAGAATATAACTACTATAATACTGCTCCTATGTACAAGAATATAACTACTATAATACTCCTCCTATGTACAAGAATATAACTACTATAATACTGCCTTTATGTACAAGAATATAACTACTATAATGATCTTTTTATTTAAAACTGACAACCAAATATTACAGAATAATTACATTAAAATCACAAAATAATAAATATTAAAGAAAATAAATACTGTGTTGTTACATCACTTACACAATAATATTAGATAACATTGATAAATCCCGCCACATGAATGTTCCTCCAGTTCACATTACCTGAGTTAATCTTTATATCTTTCTTATACACTGACTTGAGACTTTCCAGGATCTTATACCTGACACTATCACAGGACAGGACCTCCTTATTGATGAGCAGGCAGCACCGTGCACACCACAGATGATAGATGGTCACCACATTTATTACATATAGTGAGCTTCTGTTATACGCCCTGAGCTCAGGCTGGAAGTCTCCGTACAGCAGCTGACCATACGACTGTCCCACCAGGTGCGGTAACTTTAGGGACAAGGACACACACTCCCATACCTGTATACTGAAGGGACACTCTAGAAGCAGATGCTCCATAGTCTCCTGTATACGGGGACACTCTTCTCTAGGACAGGATCTGTCTGATACATTCCTGCACTTTAGGTTATCTCTGACGTACATCTTACCATGGAGCCCCAGCCACGCCACGTCTCTCATATGAGTGGGAACTCTGGGATCTAGTACGTTTTTTGCAGCCTGTTTTACATCTAGACTTGGGGCGCCCCTCAATTGAACATGGACACTAAAGTGAGATGACAGCACGTTCTTATACAACTCCTTCCTACTGAGCTGCCTGACGTCCTCATACAGGATCCTCCATCTAACGACCTTATTTATTACATGGACACCATACCAAGAAACATTATTCTTTAGTCGGCCTGAGATTCTCTTGATGGGGTCCCCTACCGACCACACGGACACAAACTGCTGGATCTGGCTCTTAAACAAACAAGACCATGGCGTCTTCTCTGAATTCTTACAAAAAGAGAAATTCTTCATAAGAAACATGAGATTAAAGAAGAGCTCAGGACAGGGCATGGAGAGACAACCCTCCTTATGGGGGAGATAGACAATGTTTCTCCTGACCACATTCACTCTGTTACCCCACAAGAAGTGAAAGAAGACATTGGTAAGTCTGGGGAGTAACGCATCGGGCACAGGGAACACCACACTGATATAGAGGAAGAGCGGGAGCAGGAAGGTCTTCAACAGGCGGACCTTCTCCAGATACGTCAGCTTCCAGTGTCTCCAGCTCTGCACCTTCTGCTCACACACCACCAGCTTCTCCTCCCAGTTCACCTTCCCATCATCTACAGCTCCAAACACTTCTCCCAAAATCTTTATCTGACCCTGAACTGTTCTGAAGGGCACAGAGAAGACATCACTGTCACCCCCCAACCACAACGCCTCGCTCTTCTCCATGTTCACAGAGGAGTTAGACACATTGGAGAAGGCTGTCATCTCCTGCTGTAGAGCCGTACAGTCTTCTCTAGAAGACACCACCACCGACACGTCATCCGCATAGGCGCAGAACTTTACATCCTCCACTGTACTCTGCAGGCAACATCTCATCCCTGTGAAACCTCTATGATCCTGCACTTTTCTAAGGAAAGGATCCAGACTAAAGACATACAACAATGGGCTGAGAGGACAGCCCTGCCTCACCCCTGACATGATCCTGAAGGGCTCGGCCAAGTGACCATTAATCAGCGGCAGGCTTACAGCCTCCTTATACAGAGCCTGCAGCCACTGCACAAAACGCACCGGGAGGCCATAGTGTAACAACACCTGGTACAGGTAGTCATGATGGACTCTATCAAAGGCTTTACTCTGGTCTAAGCCCACAATATACGCCCCCACATTGTGCTGCTTAATGTAAGTCACAGCTTCTCTCACCAGCAGCAATGAGTCCTCTATCGTCCGACCCTTCACACCACACGTCTGGTTGGTGATGATCAGCTCACCCGCCACCTCACTCAGCCGATAATACAAGATCTTGGCCAGGATTTTATAGTCAGTGTTTAGCAAAGACAGTGGACGCCAGTTCTTTACATCTTTTAGATTTCCCTTCTTTGCTAAGAGAACCAGAACAGATCTATACTGGGACTGTAGGAGCTTCCCTGCAGAGAGGCAATCATTATAGACCAGCACCAGGTCCGGAGCCAACAAGTCCCTGAACTCTTTGTAAAACTCGCTGGTCAGGCCGTCCAGTCCTGGGCTCTTGTTGGCCTTTAAGGAGTCAATGCTCCTCTTCACCTCATCCTCAGTTATGGGATCGGCCATACTATCTGCCTGCACCAGGTCTAACGTTGGTAGGGACACCCCCTTCAGATAAGCTTTAATGTCATCCTTATTAATATGAGCCCCTTTATACAGATCTCTATAATAATCCCCAATGATCCTGTGGACTTTCTCCGGCTCTGACTGCTCCACCCCATTCTCATCTAACAAGCCAATGATCAGCTTCTTACTAACCCTGCTCTTACAAGCAATAAAGGGATCTGGGTTATGGACGCCCCAACTATCAAACTGTCCCTCCGCCTTGAGAGACTTGAGGCGATCGTACTGCAGCTCCCTCATCCGCTGCTTTATATGGCTGACGCTCCGTCCGTCCACCTCCTCACCACCATTCATCCTGCTGTATAGCCGGCTGAGGTGCAGTCTCAGGGCTGTGTATCTCATATAATCCATATTACTACGTCTCCTGGCTGCTCGTATAATAAACTGCTTGATGTCACTCTTCATGATCTCCCACCACTCAGCTGTGTCATCACACATACACTGGGTGGTCCTACGCTCATTATAGAATGTGGTGAAGGCCTCTCTGAACCGAGGATCTTGGACCACAGAGCTGTTCACCTTCCAGTACCCCTTTCCACAGACCACAGCTTGGGCCAGATCCAGCGTCACACTCACCATACAATGGTCCGAATACTCCAGGGGGCTGATCCTGTACTGAGAGCATCTCACCTCCCTCTTTATATACACCCGGTCTATCCTACTGGCATTACCACCCTTATGGTAAGTGTACGTCTTACTGGTATGATGAGACCCATAGGGGTCTACTAGGCGGGCCTGCTGGACTATATTATTAAGGAACGTCTCATCATATCTTAGTTGCTTATGACTGCTGGATCTGTCCACATTACAGGACACATTATTAAAGTCCCCACACAATATAAATACTTTAGATGTAAAGCAATATGGTTTCATGTGGTCAAATAGTTCCCTCCGCTCTTTCCTGGTCTGCGGAGCATAAATGTTTATCGCTCTATAATGGATGGAGTCCAATGTAAAGTCCAGCATCAGACAGCGACCCGGACAGATCTCCAGGACTCTGTCCACCTGGACATTCATGGTATTAAAGAGGACCCCCACACCGTCATTTCTCTCCAGACCGAAGGACCAGTATGACGGCCCAAGTCTCCAGTCTCTCTTGGCTGCATACACATGAGCATTGCTCTTCAAATACGTCTCCTGCAAGAAGAAGACGTCAGATCTCTCGCCAGACAAACGCTGGTAAATCGCCTGCCGCCGACTCACAGTCCTCACACTGTTCACATTAATGGAGCTTATTCTCAGCCGCATCCTGATCACTTAGACTTTTTGGTCTTCTTCCTCCTTCCACTGCTGTCACCTGTAGTGCCCCATCTCTTTGTGGACACGGGAGGGTCAGGATCCCCCTCATCAGAGACGTTTTCGAGGACGCATGAAGGACTTTGCTCCATTTGTGACTCTTCATCTTGGTCTTCTCCCAGCACATTGTAACGTCCAGGACTTATCGCCAGCACTGGAGGCTCAGAGGTTTTCTGTACTGTTGTGACTTTTCTGGTGGGATCCACAGATGCATTTTTTCTTTTTACGGTCACAAAGCCTTCCTCATCCACACTGGACAGTGCAGGCGGACTAACTGCTTCCAGAGATGTACTGGGCTGATGCTTGGTTGGTTTGGTGACAGGCTTTCTGGACACCTTAGGCCTCTCTTTAACAACTGGCATTTTAGGCCCTACTTTAGTGGCTGATCGAAGCTTAGGTCTTATTATATTGGCTGATGGCGGTTTAGGTCTTTCCTTAGTGGCTGGTGGGCCTTTAGGTGGTTCTTCAGTGGCTGGTGGTCCTAGTAGTGCAGCATCCGTTAGTACCTCAGACTCTGGAGCAGGTTCACTGATACTGTGACTTCTGTCCTCATCCATACCAGCTTCTGGGACATCAGAACCTCTGGTGACATCTTCCTGAATAACTTCTGAGGAGGTCTGGCCATTATATTTATTGTGTTCTGCATGCCGGCAATCCCGGAACGTATGCCCTGGGTCTGAGCACAGATTACAGATGACGGGTCCTGTGCATTTGTCCTTTGTATGACCTGACTGTCCACATAATGAGCATGTGATACGAGAGCAGTTTATGGCGAGATGCCGGCCCCCACATCTATGGCACAGACGTGGCTGACCAGGGTAGTAGCAGATCCCCCTCTCTGAGCCCAGGTAGAAGGAGTGCGGCAGATGTCTGGTCACACCGCTCTCTTGTATCAGCTGGATTTTCACTGTATATCCTCCATTCCATATCTGCTCCTCATCATAGATCTTGTCAGGATGACTTCTCACTATGCACTGCCGGTTCAGCCAGTGCTGCAGATCCGCCACCGCCACCACCTCAGACTGGAACAGGACAGTGGCCGTTATCTCCTGCGGCTTAGACAGCTGGATACAATGGAGGTGATCCCAGATCTCATCTTCTCTGGTGTCATTATAGATGTTCCAGAACAAATCCAGATCGCACTGGAGCTTAAAGCTGATGTCATAGATCCTGCTGGATGGGATATGGATCAGAGCGTAGACCTCAGACGCATTGAACTTCATGAAGTCTTTTAGGAGAACTTTCCCAATGTAAATTCTGGATGGGATGTTCTCCTCTGGTCCTGTGTATTTTATCCTGACTGCGTTTCTCCTCTGAGGCGGGGGGTTCACTGGTCTGGTGACATTAGAGAACAGTCTCCTGAACTGATGGTCAGCAGATGGGTCAGTGCCGGAGCTTTCACCAGCCGCAGATGGGTCAGTGCCGGAGCTTTCACCAGCCGCAGGTGGATCAGTGCTGGAGATCTCCACCGCTGCTGGAGGATTAGTGCTGGAGCTCTCCCTAGCTCCATGATTACTCACACCTGACTGTGCTGCAACAACACCCAGATCTACTACTGATGGTTGCACAGTATTGTCTCTATTCACTGACATGGAGGGTTGAGAGTCCATTACCACTGCAGTGTGGTCTCCATCCGCTGACATACATGACATTGAGTCCATTACCACTGATTGCTGCACAGTATTGTCTCCATTCACTGACATGGATGGTTCAGAGTCCATTACCACTGCAGTGTGGTCTCCATCCGCTGACATACATGACATAGAGTCCATTACCACTGATTGCTGCACAGTATTGTCTCCATTCACTGACATGGAGGGCTCAGAGCCCATTATAATATTTGTATTATCTGCTATAGACAGACATTCACTAGCACCAGTGAGCGGGGTCTCACTCACAGCGCTGAGGGGGGTCTCACTCACAGTATCAGTACAGGGTGCACTTTCTTTCTCACTCTCAGCAGCTGAGCTCACTTCATTGCTGCATAGAGAGGTCACTGCAGTTAACCCCTCGTTTGCTGGCACACTTTCCTCTGCAGCACTTTCTGGTGTCTCGGACCCCTCACATTGTGCCCCTGATATCAGCGCTGCACTTCTCACTGGGCTTCCTTGCTCCACAATGCTGTACACAGTTTTATATTTAATGTCCTTATTCCCTATGAAGTGTTTTCTGCTCACAGTCTGGGCTCTGGATTCTTTTTTTTTCTCTTTAGCCCAAGTCTCCTTTCTGGGCGCAGAGATTAAACCTTTCTCCAGTTTTTCTTTCCTGATCAGCAGCTCTCGGCTGCAATCATCCAGACACTCGCACTTCATCAGTTTTACTTTAGGATCAGTCTCTTTCTTAATTTCTTCTTTTAGTTTGCTGATTTGCAATTCCAGCTTAAATATACTTTGCCTTGTAACTTTAGCATTTAATCCTCCAACATAACAAGCAGGTTTAGAAGACTCACCAGCCACCATCTCCAGCTTCCCATTACCATCAGGTGCAGGCTGCAGGCCAGACTCCAGACCAGGGGCTTTCCCTGGATCATCAGCCCAGCTCCCCTCCCCTCCACCTGGGTCAGAAGCCTCCGCCCTGCTGAGAGCTCACAAGCACACGTCTATCCTCTCCTATGGACAAGAATAGAACTACTGTAATACTGCTCCTATGGACAAGAATATAACTACTATAATACTGCCCCCTATGTACAAGAATATAACTACTATAATACAGCTCCTATATACAAGAATATAACTACTATAATACTGCCCTTATGTACAAGAATATAACTACTATAATACTGCCCCCTATGTACAAGAATATAACTACTATAATACTGCCCCTATGTACAAGAATATAACTACTATAATACAGCCCCCTATGTACAAGAATATAACTACTATAATACTGCCCCTATGTACAAGAATATAACTACTATAATACTGCCCCTATGTGCAAGAATATAACTACTATAATACTGCCCCTATGTACAAGAATATAACTACTATAATACTGCCCCTATGTACAAGAATATAACTACTATAATACTGCCCCCTATGTACAAGAATATAACTACTATAATACTGCCCCTATGTACAAGAATATAACTACTATAATACTGCCCCTATGTACAAGAATATAACTACTATAATACTGCCCCTATGTACAAGAATATAACTACTATAATACTGCCCCTATGTACAAGAATATAACTACTATAATACTGCCCCTATGTACAAGAATATAACTACTATAATACTGCCCCTATGTACAAGAATATAACTACTATAATACTGCTCCTATGGACAAGAATATAAATACTATAATACTGCCCCTATGTACAAGAATATAACTACTATAATACTGCCCCTATGTGCAAGAATATAACTACTATAATACTGCCCCCTATGTACAAGAATATAACTACTATAATGCTGCTCCTATGTACAAGAATATAACTACTATAATACTGCTCCTATGTACAAGAATATAACTACTATAATACTGCCCCTATGTACAAGAATATAACTACTATAATACTGCCCCTATGTACAAGAATATAACTACTATAATACTGCCCCCTATGTACAAGAATATAACTACTATAATACTGCCCCTATGTACAAGAATATAACTACTATAATACTGCCCCTATGTACAAGAATATAACTACTATAATACTGCCCCCTATGTGCAAGAATATAACTACTATAATACTGCCCCCTTTGTACAAGAATATAACTACTATAATACTGCCTCTATGTACAAGAATATAACTACTATAATACTGCCCCTATATACAAGAATATAACTACTATAATACTGCCCCCTATGTCCAAGAATATAACTACTATAATACTGCCCCTATGTACAAGAATATAACTACTATAATACTGCCCCCTATGTACAAGAATATAACTACTATAATACTGCCCCTATGTACAAGAATATAATAGGTGTAATAGTGTAATATTGAACTCAGTTCACATTCTAAATAACCAAGATAATATCAGTTTTCATTAAAGTGAAGGAACAGATGGAGTGGAATATGTCTTATTACATGGTGGACACTACGGTTACATTGCAGTGTTGGGTCCCGGGTTCCTATTCAATCATGAAATCGTGCATGGAGATTATATGTTTCATGTTTTTCTGAGTTTCGTCTCACACTCCAAAACACATAACGATAGGGAATTTAGATTGTGAGTCCCAATGGGGACAGTAAGTGATGCCAATGTCTGTAATGTGAAGAAGCATAATAAATAAAGAAAACAACTTTTCTCCACAGTTTGCATTACAGCTCAGTTTGCTGCAAACACCATACTTTCCATGCCAGTTCCTTCTTCAGGCCACAACACTGTAACCAGTAGGTGGCAGCAGAGCTGTATAAATGAAACCATCGCCTTGATTGTTATTTTCCTATTCTTCATGTTACACATAACGGAAGGTGACAATATAGAACATTGAATCACTAAATGAAAAATCACATTTGTCAGGATACAAAATGCCACCTAAGATATCAACATTAAATTATTTCATTAACCTCACTGCCATGGATTATGAAAAAACATTGTCCACCTCTCTGCCCGGACATACCACTTTCGTGGTTTGCTTACTTACAGTTAAGATCCTTCCTATCAACCGTCCAGCCGATAACAGAACTTAGATCTGATTTAACGCCCTTTGCTTCAGCAAGACCTCCCAATACACCCCGTTTTCCAAATATATTCAATCCTCTCTGCACATCTGAAGGAATCGCCTTAGTGTTTCATGAGGGAGTGGGAAAAGGGGATTGTACACGTTTAATCTGAAGAGCAATGGAAAAATCATTTTTATGTACGCATAAAATATCTTTAACTTGTAAAGCACAAGAAAAGAATTACACAATTATCACAAGTTGCTATAAATATCCAATGGACTTACATAAAGTCTACACATCAATCGCTAATCTCTGTTGGAGATGTGAATCTTCCATTGGTTCTATACTACATATATGGTGTGCGCCCTCCAAGGAAGCCAATGCGAAACGCGCGTCGGGGCACTGGTATGACGCACAAGCACTGGTACACTTGATGGGTAAGAAGATTTTCTACAACTTCACGTCTCGTGCCTCTCTTTATATACATGCACTCGGCACTTTACTTTCCCATGCTGTATATGCACTATAGTCTGACCACTTAACATGTGTTTGTGACATAAGGGTCATCATCAGGCCCTTCTCACAAGTGCGCAGCTGGTCACGCTGAGCCTATGGCTTAACCATTTGAAGCAGCTTGATTTAACTTTTTGTAATTTTAGTATTTTTTGGAGGTAGAATCTCTGTTTGCATGTCTTCCCATCTTTTTATTCTTGGTTACCCTGTATAATTATACTTGTTATAAATGGATACATGTTTGCACTTGCAGATATACCCCTTATTCACTTTGTACACCATGCTCATGTGTCAGCCCTATGGTTGTATTGGTGCCCGCCTATCCATGCTATACTTTGTTATGAATTACTGTTTTTTGACACCTGTTTTTATGCTTTTTCGATAAAGTTTTGTATTTTATGATAAACAGGGTATAGGACTCACTCTATGACACTTTAGCCGGGTCTTTATGCTCCTCTTGTTCTTGATTTTTGGGTTATATGCGTGAATTTATAAATTGTATTACTTATACTGTATGATAAAACACACTTTAAATGTTTATATTATGTAATTGTTTATTCTTCTAATAAAAAGTTTATGTAAAAAAAAATTAATTCTAATCATTGCTGGGAGAAATAATAATGAAAAAAGTTTTGATAAAGTTTCGATAAAGAGAAAGTTTTAAGGTTATTCATGACTTCACTACTTCTTTAGATATTACATCAAGAGTATATAGTACTACATGCAGATACCACGGACAAAGGAAATAATGCAAAAATTGTGCGTGCGCTCATTGAGCTACAACCACTGAAAAGATGCCTTCTTCTTGCCACCGAAGAGGAGCAACACTGGTGGCTGGAGGAATCATGTGGAGGCTTTTATGACTGGCTCCTTTTATGACTGAGCAGGCATGAAGATAAATGTGACTACAGAAAAAGTCGTCGCTCCGTCCTCGAGGATGAACTCTTGTTCATTATTCAAAAATCATATGCAGAGACAACATTAGAAAAATACATATTAGAACTTCTTCTTACGCGTTTCGGAATGAAATTCCTTAATCATAGCTATCCTGGAGGACATAGTGCCCAATTTTAATTCAGTCATATCTAAAAACGCACAACGTCAGTCCACACCACCTTTTTCAACGCCTATATTCCACCGCTTCTACACCATGTTCCCTTCCTCTTCAAAATGCCAGAACAGATGAAATATTGCAGAACTTTGGAAGCTTTCTGCAAAGCCTGGGTGATTTGTCAACTCTTCTAGATCAGATTAGATCAGATAGCCAGGGTGGACAGCAGTGTGTGCAGCTTCTTCTTACCTCTGCACCCCTGGTATATCCAGTATTAAATCAGATACACAGGGTGGACAGTAGTGTGTGCAGCTTCTTCTTACCTCAGCACTCCTGGTATATCCATTATTAAATCAGATAGACAGGATGGACAGTAGTGTGTGCAGCTTCTTCTTACCTCAGCATCCCTGGTATATCCATTATTAAATCAGATAGACAGGATGGACAGTAGTGTGTGCAGCTTCTTCTTACCTCAGCATCCCTGGTATATCCATTATTAAATCAGATAGACAGGATGGACAGTAGTGTGTGCAGCTTCTTACCTCAGCATCCCTGGTATATCCAGTATTAAATCAGATACACAGGGTGGACAGTAGTGTGTGCAGCTTCTTCTTACCTCAGCACTCCTGGTATATCCATTATTAAATCAGATAGACAGGATGGACAGTAGTGTGTGCAGCTTCTTCTTACCTCAGCATCCCTGGTATATCCATTATTAAATCAGATAGACAGGATGGACAGTAGTGTGTGCAGCTTCTTCTTACCTCAGCATCCCTGGTATATCCATTATTAAATCAGATAGACAGGATGGACAGTAGTGTGTGCAGCTTCTTACCTCAGCATCCCTGGTATATCCAGTATTAAATCAGATAGACAGGATGGACGCAGTGTGAGCAGCCTCTTCTTAATTCAGGACCTCTGGTATCTCCAGCATTAGATCAGATAGACGGGGATTATAGCAGTGTGAGCAGCCTCTTCTTACCTTAGCACTCCTGATTTCTCCAGTATTAGATCAAATAGGCAGGGTGAACAGCAGTGTGAGCAGCCTCTTCTTACCTTAGCACTCCTGATTTCTTCAGTATTAGATCAAATCGACAGGATAGACAGTAGTGTGTGTGGCCTCTTCTTACCCCAACACTCTTGGTATCTCCAGCATTAGTTCAGATAGATAGGGTAAACAGCAGTGTGAGCAGTCTCTTCTTAACTCAGCACCTCTAGTATTATCAGCATTAGATTAGATATACACGGTGGACAGCAGTGTGAACAGTCTCTTCTTACTTCAGCAGCATTGGTATCTCCAGTTTTAGTTCAGATAGACTGGTTGGGCAGCAGTGTGAGCAGCCTCTTCTCATCTCACCACTTCTGGTATCTCCAGGATTAGATCAGGTAGAAATGGTGCATAGCAGTGTAAGCAGCCTCTCCTTCAGCACACCTGGTATCTACAGTATTAGATTAGGTAGACAGGAGGGATCGTAGTGTAAGCAGCCTCTTTTTACCTCAGCATCCCTGGTATCTCCAATATTAGATCATCTAGATAGGGTGGACAGCAGTGTGAGCTGCCTCTTCTTACCTGAGCACCCCTGGTAACTGAAGTATTAGATCAGCTAGAGAGGGTGGACAGCAGTGTAATCAACCTTTTATTACCACAACGCCTCTGGTATCTCCAGTATTAGATCTGCTAGACAGGTTAGACAGCAGTGTGAGCAGCCTCTTATCACCACAACACCTCTGGTATCTCCAGTAATAGATCAGCTAGACAGGGTGGACAGCAGGGGGAGCAGCCTCTTCTTACCTCAGCACCACTGGTATCTCCAGTATTAGATCAGATAGACAGGGTAGACAGCAGTGTGAGCAGCCTCTTTTCACCTCAGCACCCCTGGTAACTGTAGTATTTGATCAGCTAGACAGGGTGAACAGCAGTGTGAGCAGCCTCTTATTACCACAATGCCTCTGGTATCTCCAGTAATAGATCAGCTAGACAGGGTGGACAGCAGTGGGAGCAGCCTCTTACCTCAGCACCACTGGTATCTCCAGTATTAGATCAGATTGACAGGTTGGACAGCAGTGTGAGGAGCCTCTTTTCACCTCAGCACCCCTGGTAACTGAAGTATTTGATCAGCTAGACAGGGTGAACAGCAGTGTACGCAGCCTTTTATTACCACAACGCCTCTGGTATCTCCAGTATTAGATCTGCTAGACAGGGTAGACAGCAGTGTGAGCAGCCTCTTCATACCTCTGGCAGCTGAAATCACTCTGTCATGCTGATTGACGTATAAGAGCACACTGGTTGATTTAAAAGGAGACCGCTGCTTGAAATCATTATCTACTGCTAACCATGGTTACATCCAAGGAAACATGTGAAATCACCATTGCTTTGCATCAAAAGGGTTTAAAAGTTACGGATATTGCCTCTTGTAAGATTACCATTAAATCAACCATTTTTTGGATCACACCCACCTTTACATTTCCCCCCTCATTAATGATTACCGTTCTTGGCAATCCAGTATCTAAATAATGCTGCGGATATAAAAGTAGCATGGCAATATAAAACAGCACAATACAATAAATTCTTGGACTGGTGACGTATGGATCTTGTTTTCAAACTGGCACAGCATTCTGTCCTTCTTTCTTAAGGACCTGGTAACAGGAATGTACAAAGTCCATAGATGCAGATGAATCCGGTCTCTCTCAGTTAAGGGCCCTGGAAAGAGGTAGCACACAGTTCTGTACATCACCAACAGTCCATACAGTAGTTGAGGGTCCAAAACCCTCCAGCCACGCTGGCACCCTTAATCTAGTAGAATAGGATGCAAAAAAAAAAAATCTAGCCCACTTGGCTATCTTCAAGCCCACCCGGCCACGAGGTTAGCAGAACAATCTGGTACGCTCACGCCCGGACTGACTGATGTGAGCGTGGTTAGTGATCCCACTGGGCCACGAACCGAGGAGTGCCTGGAGGGGTGTGACTAGGGGCCTCCTCACCAGATCCGACCACGAACACATGGCGGCTTAATCGAATCCGTGGTCCGAAGAAGGACATGGGAGGTGGCCCAGGTGCTACTCCAGGTCAGACCCCAGTCACAGCTGTTGACCCCCACCGGGGAATGCAGGAACGGGCAGGCACGGCTGGTATGCAGACAGGTGTGTACTGGCAGGCACGGCTGGTATGCAGACAGGCGGGTACTGGCAGGCACGGCTGGTATGCAGACAGGCGGGTACTGGCAGGCACGGCTGGTATGCAGACAGGCGGGTACTGGCAGGCAGGAACGCAGGCTGGATAGGGACCAGTACAGACTGGGATACAGGAACAGAGCCGCAGGTGCGGTGGACAAGCAGAGCAGAACCACAGGTGCGGAGGACAAGCAGAGCAGAGCGAAACCGCAGGTGCAGAGGACAAGCAGAGCAGAGTGAAACCGCAGGTGCGGAGGACAAGCAGAGAAGAGCGAAAGTGAAGGTGCGGAGGACAAGCAGAGCAGAGCGAAAGCGTAGGTGCGGAGGACAAGCTGAGCAGAGTGAAACCGCAGGTGCGGAGGACAAGCAGAGCAGAGCGAAACCACAGGTGCGAAGGACAAGCAGAGCAGAGCGAAACCGCAGGTGCAGAGGACAAGCAGAGCAGAGCAAAACCGCAGGTGCAGAGGACAAGCGAGGCAGAACAGAGCAGAGCATAACCGCAGGTGCAGAGGACAAGCAGAGCAGAGCAAAACCGCAGGTGCGGAGGACAAGCGAGGCAGAACAGAGCAGAGCGTAACCGCAGAGCAGAAGGTGCAGGCAGACAGGACAGGGCTCTGTTCACATGGAACAGAATGGGAAACACAGGAAGATAGCTAGAACACAGGAGGTAGAAACGGAGGCAGGGAAACGGGACAAGCAGAACCAGATACACACAAGGTACTTACAATGAAGTAACGAGTGGACACAAAACTCACAAACAGAAGTACAGAGACAACGAGTTGGAGTTAGGTGCAGGTTCAGACACTGCAGGAAAAGGAAAGGATCGGACATAGAGACAAACAGGTAACGGGCTAGGACACTATTCAGACAGGAACTGAACCTGGAACAAGATACAGGAACGAGCCTGGGAACTCAGCCCCCAGGGTGGCGCAAACAGACTAGAAGTCACAGATACAGGTAACGGGCCTGGGTATGCAGCTCCCAGGGTGGCGGAAACAGACAAGATACAGGACAGGACCTGGCAACTCAGTTGCACAGAACACACTGAAAGAAAGTGTTGCTCAGGCACCTCCTACTGGTTGGAGGGGGGTTAAGTATCTGTGGCGCCCCTGAGGGTTCAGTCGCCACAGGAGTACTGCACCTCAGATTGAGGTGTGGTATCTCCTCTTCCAGGTAAGGATGGAGCATCTCACAGGACCCCACTTCACCACTCAACACTACACCACTCCTGTCCTGGAGGGGGCCTAAATGCACCAGGGTGCTGCCCTGGCACGGGATAGAGGAGATGGGGGGAACCAAAGATAGGGGGAACCATGTAGTCGGTGAGGGTGGAGGACACACTTTTAGGAAACACTTAATGATTCATATTTAATCTACGGCCATCTTAAGTTCAAGGTCTTTGATTGAGGGTCTTCTGTCAGGGTCCAGCAAGAGGCTGTAGCTGGCGGAAGGTTCGCGGTCTTCGTACTCTGGCCTTGAGACGAGGAGCGGGTCAGAGTTAACCACTGTCTCTACCCTGTCAAGGTCCTGACCTAAGAAGGCCTTGGAGGGGAGCAGAGGAGATAGGCTCCACAGGCAAAAGGATCCCAGGGGGATACGGATGGAGCTGAGTCGCCACCTGTATTCTTTATTCTGGCCTAGTCAGAGGGATTCCTGCTGCAAGAGGGGTAACCAGCCCCCGATATCTGACTTTGTTACTTCACGTCTCAGTCAGAAACGCCCGGAGGCTTAGTGGATCCCAGGGGGATACGGACGGAGCGGAGTCGCCACCTGTATCTCTCACACTGCGTTTATCCAGTGGGACCCGGCCTTACACCACGTTCGAACCACACACAGTCAGGAGAAGACTTAGTGGGAGAACTTACCAAGGAGAGGAACATACACCAGAGGGGTCTTGACAGGTGCTCCTGATCTACCTGGGAAGTGCTGGACCCCCTTCCCGGTGGCCGCAGTACGCCGTGTGTAGCAGAGAGAAGCTTTGCGGCTGAAAGTTCATCTAAAGTGAGTAAAGACCCGGATGACTTCACACACAGCCTCAGCCTGTTATTTCCTGCGCGGCACTGCACCCACCATTCCTTCTCACACTGCCCTGAGGCCTGCTCCGCCTGTGGGGAGCCGTCCCATCTTAGCTGCCCATAACACCAGCCTCAGTGGACTGTTGCAGCGCTGGTGTCCATCACCAGAAACCACAGGTGGCGTAGTCAAAATACCACTCATCCTTGAAAGTCCAATATTTTTTTTATGTGACAGCCCTGGGCACGGAACGGGTCGAGGTCACTACTGCATCCCCCCCCCGCAACTCCTACACTGACCCGGCTCCGAGTAACCCCACCGCCCAGGGAGGGCGAGGTGTCACATATCCAGTGACTCACAGCAATAGGCTGGGGACGCATTAGGAGTGTGCACACTGTAACTTTAAGAAACAGGCAGTAACCGCTCGCTGCCCTAAGCAATCAGACAAGAGACATGCACACAGCAAGTACTGGAGCAAAGTGTGCAGCCTGGACTGATAGGTAAGATGGCGGTCTTACATGGTGGGAGGTGGTAAGCCATGCCAGCACGCCACCAGAGATGTTACACAATCCTTCCAATTTCTTCAAGAACACTCGAAGAACACATAGGCCTTGACATGGCTATGAGGGTAACGCACACAAACCCTCAACAAGGCTCTTCCACCTTAATTTGAGCTCTTCATGAGACCCGACTGATCTCCAGCCTTTTCTTAGAGAGGGGTACCCCTGAACTTCCCCTAACAACAACATGGCCACTGGCCAACAGAACTGCAGGCTGTAACAGAAGAGAGGACTCCTTCTCTTCTTCACTGTTTTCAGGAGCATGTTTTAATGAGGATCTTCTACATCCCCAGAGTTATTCACCTGGCAGTGGCGCTGCCTGGGGCTGATTCACACAAACACAGGCTACTGAGTGTTGGGACACTCGTACATTTGCTGAATTCGGAGCAAGCCTGGGTTCTCTGACTTCAACTGGATTTTAAGAGTACACCTTTTCTCTTGTCTGAGTGGACGAGGTGGTTGAGCGCGTCTCCTCCCTTGGCTGTTGACGACCAGTCTAGTCCCACCTTTCCAGGGCTCAACAAACAAAACATTGACATTTTGGCTCCACTGGCAGGAAACTCCTCAGATCTGAGTCCCATTGAGAACCTGTGGTCAGTCCTCGAGATGCAACAAACAAACTCAGTAAATGTGATAAACTCAAGAGATTTCATGAGACAAGAACGGGCGGTCTTCAATCAGGATATGGCTCTGAAGCTAATATCCAGCTGCCGAGGCAAAGAGCAGAAGTCTGGAAAAATAAGGGTCAGGGTTGGAAATATTGAGTCTTTACTTAAACTTGCTGCATTTGTCAATAAACGTTTAAAGCTTATAAAATGCTGATAATTGTACTTCAGTAGCAAAAGAAACATCCGACTTAAAGATCTAAAAACAATGAGGCAGCAAAATGCAGGAACCGAAATTTGTGTTAATTGTGCAACGACAGTATAACTGATTCCTTGTTGGAAGATTTTTTCAAGTTCAGAATCCTGGATTAAAATCGGGCAAAATATTAATTTGTCTACCTGAATGGATTTTCCTGGGAAATTTGATTTGCAGAGAAGTTCTTTTCCATGAATCTACTGTATCTTATTATGGTCTGGGGTCTCTCCAGATGTCAGAGTAGAATTAACATAAGGTGCAAAAAATGAAAAAATACTTATTCTCACTTCACCACTCACATCTCCAGCACCTTTGCTCCTCACCGTCAGCTGCCGGGTCCTTGTCATATCTTGTTATCACAACCTCAAGCGCTGAATCCCTAGGCCTCTTCACACTAGGCCAGAACTTCCGCCTCTGATCAGGCCTTAGACGTATCCGTCCGCTGCTACAATCTGCAGAAACATCTCGGGCCTCATCAGAGCCGGAAGTTCCGGCCCAGCATGAAGAAACCTGGGAATTCAGCACTTGCGGCAGTGATAAGAAAATGCGACAAGGACCGGACAGGTGCTGGTATGGAGCAGAGGGGAGTGGTAAAGTGAGTATAAGGATTTTTATTTTTTTTTTAACCATTTGAAGGCCCTTTAAAGTTCATCTGAATCCATGTGGAAGCGAATTACTCAAAATCCGCATTTTGGTTAATGCAGACTTTTGTAACATTCCAATAGAATTAAATTCCACTGGAATATACAGCTTTGGCAAAAATTAAGAGACCACTGCAAAATTTCCATTTTCTCAGATTTTTCTCTTTCTAGGTATATTTTTGAGTAAAATGTACATTGTTGTTTTATTCTATAAACTACTGACAACTTGTCTCCGAAATTCAAAGCTAAAAATTTTGTATTTTTTCGCAGCAAATGAGAAATCATCAAAATAATAAAAAAAGAAACAAAGAAACAGTTCTTTCAGACCTCAAATAATGCAAAGAAAACAAGTTCTTATTTATTTAGAAACAACAATACTCATGTTTTAACTCAGGAAGAGTTCAGAAATCAATATTTGGTGGAATAACCATTGATTTTTAATCACGGCTTTCATGCGTCTTGGCATGCTTTCCACCAGTCTTTCACACTGCTTTTGGGTGACCTGATGCAGCTCCTGGCACAAAAATGTAAGCAGTTCTTCTTTGTATGATGGCTTGTGACTATCCATCTTCCTCTTGATTACATTCCTGAGGTTTTCAATGGAGTTCAGGTCTGGAGATTGGGCTGGTAATGACAGGGTCTTGATGTGGTGCTCCTTCATCCACACATTGATTGACCTAGCTGTGTGGCATGGGGCATTGACCTGCTGGAAAAACCAGTCCTCTGAGTTGGGGAACATTGCCTGAGCAGAAGGAAGCAAGTGTTTTTCATGGATAACCTTGTATGTGGCTTGATACATATGTCCTTCACAAAGCTTAACCTGCCCAATTCCAGCCTTGCTGAAGTATCCCCAGATCATCACCGATCCTCCACCAAATTTCACAAGACACTGTGGCTTGTATGGCTCTCCAGGTCTCCGTCTAACCATTAGACGACCCAGGTGTTGGGCGAAGCTGAAAATTAGACTCATCAGAGAAGATTACCTTACTCCAGTCCTCTATGGTCCAATCCTTATGGTCTTTGGCAAACTTCAGCCTGGCTCTCCTTTGCTTCTCATTGATGAAAGGCTTTTTTCTAGCTTTACATGACTTGAGGCCTCTAGGAGCCTGTTACCAACTGTTCTTGCCGTGCACTTCACCTCAGCTGCCATTCCTTTTGTCGGTCACTTGATGTCATCCTGCGTTTGCTGAGTGACATTCGAATAAGATGACGGTCATCTTGGTCAGTGGAGAGTCGCTTTGCCCCTCTGCCGGTCTGTAGCTTTGTTGTCCCCAATGTCTGCTGCTTGACGACCTTGTTGTAATGGACTGCCGTCTTCGAAATTTTAAGGATGGAGGCAACATGACGCTCACTGTATCCCTCTGCTAGTAAAGCCAGGATTGAGAACTTCTTTTCCTCACTCAAGACTTTTCTTTTCAACTCCTTTGACATGGTTAAAAGTTATTTTTTCATTCAAATTAGTTTTGGGCTATTCCTAGCACTTGTTTTGCCATCCAGCTTGTCCTATTGCAAGAGGATTGTGAAGACCACAGCAGTGTTTTTTATACTTTCCCTCGTAACATAAGATTTGGTTCAGGTGATCACCTAATCAGAAGCACATTAAGTAGAATGAGGTGGACTTTGGTTGGAATTCAGCTGACACTGGAATGGAATGGCTGTCAGACATGTAGACATGGGGATTTTTAGAAAACTGTGCAGTGGTCTCTTAATTTTTGCCAGAGCTGTATATTCACTCATTTCTATTTAAAACAATTGTGCAATTAAATTTTTAGAAAAATTGATGGATTATAATTATGTATACTCTTTTTATTTCTGCCTTCTTCTTCCTTGTGTAGTAATGTACTATGCGATAACCTACTACTTTTAGAGTCAGCACCATGTAATAAGTTTCTATTGTATCCTCTTTTTAAAATAGTCTATTTATAATGATGGTGCACTATTCATTAAAAAGTTCTGCATTAGAGCTAATACATTTTGCCCTAAACATTTCGACATATGGAACTGAATTGATGGTATTTACAAGAAGCCAATCATCAATGGAGCCATCGTAATAGACTACTTGCTCCAAAAAGGAGTTGGAGTACGAAAAAAGACAGATGACTTTTCCCACCATGCCACAATACAACACAGCTAATAAAGGGGAGAATTTATACCCCATGGGGGTACCACTGGTCTGAAAAATTACAAATCATCAAACTTGAAAAAAATGATGACAAAAAAAAAAAGAAATGAATTGACATCAATAAGAATTGCTGGAGTTGTAAATTATATGTGTTGTACATGGCAAGTTGGTTCTTCAGAGGATGTGGGAAGCGCAAATATAAGTCTCCAACATCACATGAAAAAAATGTCATATCCTTGGTCCAGGAAAATCTCTCAAAGGCAGTTAATACATCCGAACTGTCCCTAAGAAAAAAACATAGCTCGAGGATGTAAGTGACCGCACACCCGGGCACTGAGCCTCTACTCACTCTTCAATACTCATACCAAGGTGTTTTTTTACATTTTAAAATTGACCTGATCCTTTTTTGCCTTTTTGCTTCAACCGAGATAAGAAACGTTTTATGCTTTGAGAGTAAGAGCTTTACCTGCTGTGGCTACATTAATAAAAAAACATTTAATGAAGTTCACTTCCCTGTACTGCAGGGTTCACTGTGACGGATAACAGATCATATTTCCCGTGATTCACACTGTGCACCATGTTGGAATCGTCTCCCTACTATAAACTCTATTAATATTTTAACAGGATCTTCATCTGTGATACTGCAATTTTATTTCTCAATGACATTTCCTTTACGGTGAAGATCATTATCTTCACTCTCATTCCTGACCTGATATATTAACAATACAGTGCGTGTGTGGAGTGTAAATGTAACTGCTAATATAATAGCCGCATTCCCTAACAATGGGGCAGTTTTTCATATTATAATTACTATATTACTGCTTCCCCAAGTACAAATATATAACTACTATAATACTGCCCCTATGTACAAGAATATAACTGCTATAATACTGCTCCTATGTACAAGAATATAACTTCTATAATACTGCCCCTATGTACAAGAATATAACTACTATAATACTGCCCCCTATGTACAAGAATATAATTACTATAATACTGCTCCTATGTACAAGAATATAACTACTATAATAGTGCCCCTATGTACAAGAATATAACTACTATAATACTGCTCCTATGTACAAGAATATAACTACTATAATACTGCTCCTATGTACAAGAATATAACTACTATAATACTGCTCCCCCAAGTACAAATATATAACTACTATAATACTGCCCCTATGTACAAGAATATAACTACAATAATACTGCCCCTATGTGCAAGAATATAACTGCTATAATACTGCTCCTATGTACAAGAATATAACTACTATAATACTGCTCCTATCTACAGGAATATAACTACTATAATACTGCCCCTATGTACAAGAATATAACTGCTATAATACTGCCCCTATGTACAAGCATATAACTACTATAATACTGCTCCTATCTACAGGAATATAACTACTATAATACTGCTCCTATGTACAAGAATATAACTACTATAATACTGCCCCTATGTACAAGAATATAACTACTATAATACTGCTCCTATCTACAGGAATATAACTACTATAATACTGCTCCTATGTACAAGAATATAACTGCTATAATACTGCCCCTATGTACAAGAATATAACTAATATAATACTGCTCCTATCTACAAGAATATAACTGCTATAATACTGATCCTATGTACAAGAATATAACTACTATAATACTGCTCCTATGTACAAGAATATAACTACTATAATACTGCCCCTATGTACAAGAATATAACTTCTACAATTCTGCTCCTGTGTACAGGAATATAACTGCTATAATACTGCCTCCTATGTACAAGAATATAACTACTATAATACTGCCCCTATGTACAAGAATATAACTTCTATAATACTGCCCCCTATGTACAAGAATATAACTACTATAATACTGCTCCTGTGTACAGGAATATAACTACTATAATACTGCCCCTATGTACAAGAATATAACTTCTATAATACTGCTCCTGTGTACAGGAATATAACTGCTATAATACTGCCTCCTATGTACAAGAATATAACTACTATAATACTGCTCCTATGTACAATAATATAACTACTATAATACTGCTCCAATGTACAAGAATATAACTACTATAATACTGCTCCAATGTACAGGAATATAACTACTATAATACTGCTCCAATGTACAAGAATATAACTAC
Source organism: Phyllobates terribilis (assembly GCF_046119375.1). Classification (NCBI taxonomy): domain Eukaryota; kingdom Metazoa; phylum Chordata; class Amphibia; order Anura; family Dendrobatidae; genus Phyllobates; species Phyllobates terribilis. Next base: position 946,353,129 of record NW_027362762.1, read on the forward strand.
TATAATACTGCCCTGTATGTACAAGAATATAACTTCTATAATACTGCTCCTGTGTACAGGAATATAACTGCTATAATACTGCCTCCTATGTACAAGAATATAACTACTATAATACTGCTCCTATGTACAAGAATATAACTACTATAATACTGCCCCCTATGTACAAGAATATAACTACTATAATACTGCTCCTATGTTCAATAATATAACTACTATAATACTGTCCCTATGTACAAGAATATAACTACTATAATACTGCCCTCTATGTACAAGAATATAACTACTATAATACTGCTCCTATGTACAGGAATATAACTGCTATAATACTGCCTCCTATGTACAAGAATATAACTACTGTAATACTGCTCCTATGTACAAGAATATAACTACTATAATACTGCCCCCTATGTACAAGAATATAACTACTATAATACTGCTCCTATGTACAAGAATATAACTACTCTAATACTGCTCCTATGTACAGGAATATAACTGCTATAATACTGCCCCCTATGTACAAGAATATAACTGCTATAATACTGCTCCTATGTACAGGAATATAACTGCTATAATACTGCCTCCTATGTACAAGAATATAACTACTATAATACTGCTCCTATAAACAAGAATATAAGTACTATAATATTGTCCCCTATGTACAAGAATATGAAGACTACCGCATGGCAACAGTTAACAGCCGCCAGCCAATCACAGGCAGGTAGCTGACGTCAGCGCTCACATCGCTTGTGTATGACGTCAGTGCCGGCTTGTGACTGGCTGGCGTCCACGCTTCAAATCAACGAAGAAGGAAATTTTTTTTGAGACATGGGAGCAGAATGGGAGATGACACATGGGGGCAGAATGGGAGATGACACATGGGGGCAGAATGGGAGATGACACAGGGGGGCAGAATGGGAGATGAGACATGGGGCAGAATGGGAGATGAGACATGGGGGCAGAATGGGAGATGACACATGGGGCAGAATGGGAGATGACACATGGGGCAGAATGGGAGATGAGACATGGGGGCAGAATGGGAGATGAGACATGGGGGCAGAATGGGAGATGACACATGGGGGCAGAATGGGAGATGACACATGGGGCAGAATATGGGAGATGACACATGGGGCAGAATGGGAGATGAGACATGGGGGCAGAATGGGAGATGACACATGGGGGGCAGAATGGGAGCTGAGACATGGGGCAGAATGGGAGATGTCACATGAGGTCAGAATGGGAGATCACACATGGGGCAGAATGGGAGATGAGACATGGGGCAGAATGGGAGATGACACATGAGGGCAGAATGAGAGATGACCCATGGGGGCAGAATGGAAGATGAGACATGGGGCAGAATGGGAGCTGAGACATGAGGGCAGAATGGGAGCTGAGACATGGGGGCAGAATGGGAGATGAGACATGGGGCAGAATGGGAGATGACACATGAGGGCAGAATGAGAGATGACCCATGGGGGCAGAATGGAAGATGAGACATGGGGCAGAATGGGAGCTGAGACATGAGGGCAGAATGGGAGCTGAGACATGGGGGCAGAATGGGAGATGACACATGGGGCAGAATGGGAGATGACACATGGGGGCAGAATGGTAGCTGACACATGGGGGCAGAATGGAAGATGAGACATGGGGCAGAATGAGAGATTAGACATGCGGGCAGAATGGGAGATGACACATGGGGGCAGAATGGAAGATGAGACATGGGGCAGAATGGGAGATTAGACATGGGGCAGAATGGGAGATGACACATGGGGGCAGAATGAGAGATGACACATGGGGGCAGAATGGGAAATGACACATAGGGGCAGAATGGGAGATGACACATGGGGCAGAATGGGAGATGACACATGGGGGCAGAATGGAGAGACATGTAAGTGTGGCACCCCAGGGGTCTGGTTTTCCACAGTAATGTAATGTTATGTCTGAGAGCAGGTGGGAGGTCCTTTGGTCAGGGATCCTGTGCATGCCACACCTCCTGCCCAGTCTTGGGAGGGGAAGAACTTCCCCTGTATAAACCCGGGGCTGAGGCAGGGTGAGTGAGACAAGGAGAGTGGAGACAAGAAGCAGCATAGGAAACAGCAGGCTTACAAGGAGTCAGGGGCTGGCAGCTGCAGAGCTTGCCCTGACTAAGAAGATTCTTTACCGGACCCGGAGTCCGAGGCTGTGGGGACTAACTCCTACCCAGCAGCAGAATCCGTCAGGCAGGGGATTTCAGGTCCCCTGGCCCAGAAGCCCGAAGGCACGGTCACACGCGTGGGACCAGCACCGCCATCGTGGAGCGGAAGCCATTAGAAGGCCCCGAGTCACCGGCCATACGGGTGAGCACCACACGGTACACTCAGGGACGTGGGTTACTTACATCAGCTTCTAGCAAGGTAGCCAGAAGAGTACAGTCAGTTTGGGAGGCCTACAACTACGCCTGGCCAGGGGAGATCCCATCTGCTCAAAGACTGACCAGGCCCCGTTTGCTAGCAAGTACTCCGGGAGGGTCTGTCGTTGTTACCAGTAAAGACCCTGAACTACACCGTACCGTCTCTGAGTGGTTCCTGCTACCCCCATCATCCACGTCGGCTGCCCTGAGGCCATACCCCTCCCGTTGGGGGTTATACTATCACGCTGCACAATCCTACCACCGGCCTCAGCGGTCTGCCCTGCAGCAGCAGCTCCCTGGCTGCTCTCAACGGGTGGCGTAGTCATCAACTATTTACTACTAATAGACTGCCGTCTAGTTTGACTCCCTGGGCACGGACCGGGTCACCGCCACGAGACTACAACCCTCCACTGATCCGGCTCCGGGTAGGCTCCCGCGTGCGCAGCGCAGCGCGACACAGGCCCAGGGGCGCGTCAACTTTGGCGTAGTCGGCAGGATTTCGTGCCCGCAACCACCGGGTACTGCGTGCCTGAAAAGCAAAGACTGTTCAAACTTACCAGTGGTGAAGGTTTCCCGCCATCCGGCGCCATCTTCTACCTTCTTCCCGCCATCCGCGAAGTTTTCCCGCCATCCGGCGCCATCTTCGACCTTCTTCCCGCCATCCGTGGAGTTTTCCCGCCATTGGACGCCATCTTGAGGACGCCGCGCAGGAAGAAGAGGGGCGTGGACTCCGAAAGCGCGCGAGAACTGAAGCCCCGCCTCACGTCCGGACGTTGCGTAAGGTCCTGGAAGGAGCCCAGCAGACGCCGACGTCACAGGAGCGCGACGGAAGGTCCTCAACCCTGAAGATCCACTGCGGAGCCGCGGCCTACGGAAGAGGATCATCGCAAGGTAGGCCACGGTCCACTAGGGGGGAGGAAGATGTCGGATACGGAGGAGAGCTTCACTGCCTCAACCCCCGCCAGCGCTACCGCTGCTGCAGTTATGCCCTTCACCATGCCCTATATCCCGGGAGCAGCCTGGCTACCCCAGTACTCAGGGGAGTCACATACCCTGCATGACTTTAGAGAAAAGCTGGATAGCCTCTTCCAGGTGTACCCCCTCACAGAAGAGCAAAAAGTGAGCATCCTGGTGGCCCAACTAACCGGGGCAGCCAAAAGGGAAGTAAAATCCTGGCCACCTGGGAGGAAGACTGTCGCAGGGATACTAACCCGGCTGAAGGACACCTTTGATACCCGCACCTCAGCCGAGATTAAGCTTAGATTCTACGGGTGCAAGCAGCGAGCGCATGAGAGTATAAGGGACTATGCACTAAACCTACAAGAGGCCCTGAGGGCCATAAAGCAGGCCGACCCTGATGGGGTGGGAAACGAGGACAGGCTGTTGACTGAACAATTTATAGAGGGTTTATATTGCAATGCCCACCGAACCCAGTTGCGGGCAATGGCCTTACAGGATCCCCATCTGGACTTTGCACAGTTCAAGGACAGAGCCATCCGGGTGCTCCGAGAACCGGCACCAGGTGGCGTTGTGACCCACAGACGCCCCACTACCACTTACTACCAGGAGGCGGCGCCCTTGTCAGCAGGGCCTGTGGGAGCTGATGCGCAGGCTTTGGACAATGACCCGGCTCCAGACCTACACCATCAGGTCCAAGAGCTAGCTAAGAGCGTTGCTGCGCTAACCCGAACTGTGCAGTCTTTACAGGTTTCCACCCCAGGGAAGATCCAGCTGGCATCCGGACCGGAGGACATCCCGTGGCGTCGACCAAGGAGGACCCCACCGGCCAGAGGAAGACCCAGTGACCGATACAGCGAGGACGGACGACCCATCTGCCGCCGCTGCAATCAATCCGGACATATGGAAAGGTACTGTTCTTTAAACGGGCACAACCTGGGGTAGAGGGCCAACCCCCAGGAAAAAGATCACCAGGCCCATCGAACTGGCGCGACAGATATGTGGGAGGACGTCCAGTCTTGCCTGTGGTACTGGATGGCATTCCCATGAGTGCCCTACTGGATACCGGGTCACAGGTCACCACCATCCCGTACGTGCTCTTCAAGCAGTACTGGAATGACTCGGATATTACCCACTACCCTGACGACGACTTGAGTATCATCGCCAGCAATGGCCAGCCCGTGCCACAGATCGGATTTAAAGAGGTGGCCCTCAAAATCGGTAGAGTCGAACTGGCCGCACAGGGACTGATCATTGTAGATATTGATAAACATGAGAGTCACCCAAAAATAACTCTGGGAACTAACGTAATTGAAAATTGTCTTGCAGAGGTGATTTTCCTTTTACAGCAGGTTGCCAAGAACGCCAGCTCCGGCGAGCAGCGGGTGCTCCAGAAAGAGATCCGGGCACTGATGCAACGGCAACAAGTGGAACTCTCCGGCGGTGAGATTGGTAGCGTAAGAATGTGTGACCCTTTTCCTATTGCCATGCCCCCAAAAAGTGAAATGATGATTTGGTGCCGGGCAGCTATTGGTCTGAGAGGAAGAGATTACCAGGCAATGGTGGAACCAGTTTACTCAGACAGTAGGCCCACCATTTTGACAGCACGGGGGGTGGTCAATGTACGCCATGGGAGGGTGCCCATTCGCATAATAAATATCGGGGAGAGGGAAGTGTACCTGCCCCGGTATGCCACGCTAGCCAAATTATATACCACTAATCAAAATTCTATACAATCTGTGGAACCCTTGCCTCCATCTCACCCGGAGGAAGGTAACGGCTCTAAGAAAGACATGGAGGACTGGTGTCAGCAACTACATTTGGGTACTGATTCCACTCCCTCACATCAGAAACAAGGAGTCTATCGGGTGGTACAAGAGTATGAGAGAGTGTTTAGTAAACACCCGTTAGACTTTGGGCGGGTCAAGGGGGTAGAACACCGCATCCCCACGGGAGATCATCCTCCCATAAAAGAGAGGTATCGACCCGTACCCCCTGCACACTACCAACACGCCAAGGGGATGCTTCGAGACATGAAGGAGGCTGGGGTAATCCGGGATAGCTGTAGCCCCTGGGCAGCCCCACTAGTTTTAGTCAAAAAGAAAGACAACACCATGAGGATGTGTGTAGATTACCGGAAAATCAACCGTATCACACACAAGGATGCGTACCCCTTACCAAGGATAGAGGAGTCATTGGCTGCTTTAAGATCTGCTAACTTCTTCTCTACCTTGGATCTCACTAGCGGGTACTGGCAGGTTCCTGTAGCAGAGGCGGACCGGGAGAAGACCGCATTCACCACCCCGATGGGACTTAGCGAGTTCACCTGCATGCCGTTCGGACTCTGCAACGCCCCAGGAACCTTCCAACGATTAATGGAGTGCTGTCTGGGCCACAGAAACTTTGAGACGGTCCTGTTGTACCTGGACGATGTCATCGTATACTCCAAAACTTATGAGGACCACCTGAAACACCTGGCGGAGGTGTTCGAAGCTCTGGCGAGTTACGGCCTAAAGGTGAAACCCTCCAAGTGTCACCTCCTGAAACCAAAGGTGCAATACCTGGGACACGTGGTGAGCGCTGACGGAGTGGCTCCCGACCCCGATAAGATCACCGCAATTAAGGGATGGCCAAGCCCCTCCAGCGTAAAAGAAGTGCGGCAGTTCCTAGGGTTGGTAGGCTACTACCGAAGGTTTATTCCCGGTTTCACCAAAAAGGCAGCGCCTATGCAGGACCTCCTGATAGGCCAGTCCCGGAAGGCCAAGAACCAGAAGCCGCCCTTCAAATGGGAAGAGCTAGAAGAGGAGTCCTTCCGCCAGCTGAAGATGGCCCTCACGGGGGATGAAATCTTGGCGTACCCGGACTATAGCCAGCCCTTCATCCTCTACACCGACGCCAGTAACATCGGGCTAGGAGCCGTACTGTCCCAGATTCAGCAGGGGAGAGAACGAGTAATCTCCTATGCCAGCCGAAAACTGCGACCCACCGAAAGGAACCCCGAGAATTACAGCTCATTTAAGTTAGAGTTCCTGGCCGTGGTATGGGCAGTCACCGAGCGCTTTAGGCATTACCTCGCTTCTTCCCGGTTCACCGTATACACGGATAACAACCCGTTGATACACCTGGACACGGCAAGACTCGGTGCCCTGGAGCAGAGGTGGATGGCCCGTCTGTCCAACTACGAGTTCACAATCAAATACCGGGCAGGACGCTCCAATACTAACGCGGATGCCCTGTCCAGTATGCCCAACCTGCCGGACGAAGGAGAAGATCCGGAGGGACTGGAAGAAGTTGAACTCCCTGCGTTCCACCGTCATGGGACTATCCAGTATTCCCACCGGGTAAGGGGTAAGCAGGCTGCTACGTTGAACCCCTTACCCCACTACAACTGGGCGGAAACGCAAGACAGCGACCCTGCCGTCCGACTAGTGAAGGAGATGCTGACTCGGCCGGAGGCTCGCCTTGAACCAGACGCTCCGGAGGAAGCCAAACAACTATGGGCGGAGAAGAGTCGACTATTCCTTTACAAGGGGAAGTTGTGCCGCAGAATGGTCAACTCCCGGACACATGAACTACTCTGGCAAGTAGTGGTGCCACGAAGAGACGCAGCCATGGTGATGGAGGCATACCACGACGGAGCTGGACACTTCAGGTGGAAAAAGCTGGAGTTCCTGCTGCGCGAGCGGTTCCACTGGGTAGGCATGAGGGGAACCATCGAGAAGTGGTGCAGAGACTGTGGCCCGTGCAATCTGAGAAGGAAGGACCGGGCCAGCCAGAAGACTCCCCTGCAGTCCATCGTCACCCGGCAACCGTTGGAACTGGTAGCCTTGGATCATGTAAAACTGACCCCAAGCAGAAGTGGCTACGTCTACGCGTTAACCATCGTGGATCATTACTCCCGGTTCTTGGTTGTCGTCCCCGTCAAGGACTTAACGGCTCAAACAGCAGCTAGAGCCTTCCAGCAGCACTTCTGCCGTCCACACGGGTACCCGGACCAAGTGCTGACGGACCAGGGACCTGCCTTTGAAGCGGAGGTCTTTCAGGAATTCTGCAATCTGTATGGCTGCCGGAAGATAAGGACGACACCCTACCATCCGCAAACTAATGGACTTTGTGAAAAAATGAACCAGGTGGTAATGGATCTTCTAAAAACGTTGCCCCTGGAAGAACGCAGTCTGTGGCCTGAAAAGTTGCCCGATCTGGTGGACCTATACAACCACATCCCGGTAGGTTCCACCAACTGTACCCCGGCTTACCTAATGAGGGCAAGACCTGGTAAGTTACCTGTTGACCTGGAAATGGGAGTCCTGACCCCCGAGGACACTTCACCAGAAACAGACTGGGACATAGAGAGGCAGCAGCAGTACCGGAGAGTACAGGAGAGCGTGGAGCGAAGTCTCTGTCAGGCTAGGGAAAGACAAGAGAAAACTTACAACCAGTATGCTCCCGCTGTTCCCCTGGTACCCGGAGAGCAGGTCTTGAAGAGGAAGAGACGGCTCCACAAGTTGGACGACCAGTGGGAGAAGGACCCGTACACCGTACTGCCCTCAAGCCACGAGAACCCGAAGGTCTGTACCATCAGTAAAGATGGAGGGGAAACCACAGCCATTGTATCCCAGGACCACCTGAAGAAGTGTCCCGAACAACTGAGGAACCCTGAAGAGGAACAAGAAGACCATCGACCCGTGGGAGAAAGGGAAGATATGGTTAGTACCGTGCTCGGGGACTTCCCTCGGTCTTGGACTCAAGTCAATGGTGCAGTTGTGGTACCCGTACTCACCTTCCTCCAACCATCATCCCAAGAACCTACGGAGCAACGGGTAGAGCTGGAAGAACAGCCGGTCCAGGAGGCAGAAGACTCCACACGAGTAGAACAGGAGAATCAACCCTCTGCTTATAGTGAACCTGCCGTACCCCTAGTGAGACAAAGAGCCGGTAGACAGCTGCCCAGTTTACCCTTGACAGCTCCTCCACCCTGTAGTTCAGGGCCAGACAGTCAGCTCCGTAGGTCCACTAGGGCCACTAGAGGCCAGTTACCCGCACGCTGGAGAATTTGAAGTGTAAAAATAGTTTTATTTATGTTTATCTGTGTATTGTTGCTTGTGTATAATTTTGTGTTTCCAGTTGTTTTTAGGAAACCTTGGTGGATTTACCGGGAATCCTTGTACATAGTTGGAGCGTAACCCAGGATGGACTAGAGACTGTTAAGGACTCGGGGTAGGACAGACCCCTACCTGGTTACGTCTCCCTGTGTTGGTGAAATGGACACCTTGCTTCTTTCAGAGACTGCACCCGGTTGCGGACACGCCGTAACCATCTTTATATGTTTTCTTATTGTATTATTAATGTTTTTTGCCTTGTTATGTTTTTCTAAATGTGTTTAGTCCCGGAGTACTAAATTTCACTAGGGGGGAATGTGGCACCCCAGGGGTCTGGTTTTCCACAGTAATGTAATGTTATGTCTGAGAGCAGGTGGGAGGTCCTTTGGTCAGGGATCCTGTGCATGCCACACCTCCTGCCCAGTCTTGGGAGGGGAAGAACTTCCCCTGTATAAACCCGGGGCTGAGGCAGGGTGAGTGAGACAAGGAGAGTGGAGACAAGAAGCAGCATAGGAAACAGCAGGCTTACAAGGAGTCAGGGGCTGGCAGCTGCAGAGCTTGCCCTGACTAAGAAGATTCTTTACCGGACCCGGAGTCCGAGGCTGTGGGGACTAACTCCTACCCAGCAGCAGAATCCGTCAGGCAGGGGATTTCAGGTCCCCTGGCCCAGAAGCCCGAAGGCACGGTCACACGCGTGGGACCAGCACCGCCATCGTGGAGCGGAAGCCATTAGAAGGCCCCGAGTCACCGGCCATACGGGTGAGCACCACACGGTACACTCAGGGACGTGGGTTACTTACATCAGCTTCTAGCAAGGTAGCCAGAAGAGTACAGTCAGTTTGGGAGGCCTACAACTACGCCTGGCCAGGGGAGATCCCATCTGCTCAAAGACTGACCAGGCCCCGTTTGCTAGCAAGTACTCCGGGAGGGTCTGTCGTTGTTACCAGTAAAGACCCTGAACTACACCGTACCGTCTCTGAGTGGTTCCTGCTACCCCCATCATCCACGTCGGCTGCCCTGAGGCCATACCCCTCCCGTTGGGGGTTATACTATCACGCTGCACAATCCTACCACCGGCCTCAGCGGTCTGCCCTGCAGCAGCAGCTCCCTGGCTGCTCTCAACGGGTGGCGTAGTCATCAACTATTTACTACTAATAGACTGCCGTCTAGTTTGACTCCCTGGGCACGGACCGGGTCACCGCCACGAGACTACAACCCTCCACTGATCCGGCTCCGGGTAGGCTCCCGCGTGCGCAGCGCAGCGCGACACAGGCCCAGGGGCGCGTCAACTTTGGCGTAGTCGGCAGGATTTCGTGCCCGCAACCACCGGGTACTGCGTGCCTGAAAAGCAAAGACTGTTCAAACTTACCAGTGGTGAAGGTTTCCCGCCATCCGGCGCCATCTTCTACCTTCTTCCCGCCATCCGCGAAGTTTTCCCGCCATCCGGCGCCATCTTCGACCTTCTTCCCGCCATCCGTGGAGTTTTCCCGCCATTGGACGCCATCTTGAGGACGCCGCGCAGGAAGAAGAGGGGCGTGGACTCCGAAAGCGCGCGAGAACTGAAGCCCCGCCTCACGTCCGGACGTTGCGTAAGGTCCTGGAAGGAGCCCAGCAGACGCCGACGTCACAGGAGCGCGACGGAAGGTCCTCAACCCTGACGATCCACTGCGGAGCCGCGGCCTACGGAAGAGGATCATCGCAAGGTAGGCCACGGTCCACTAGGGGGGAGGAAGATGTCGGATACGGAGGAGAGCTTCACTGCCTCAACCCCCGCCAGCGCTACCGCTGCTGCAGTTATGCCCTTCACCATGCCCTATATCCCGGGAGCAGCCTGGCTACCCCAGTACTCAGGGGAGTCACATACCCTGCATGACTTTAGAGAAAAGCTGGATAGCCTCTTCCAGGTGTACCCCCTCACAGAAGAGCAAAAAGTGAGCATCCTGGTGGCCCAACTAACCGGGGCAGCCAAAAGGGAAGTAAAATCCTGGCCACCTGGGAGGAAGACTGTCGCAGGGATACTAACCCGGCTGAAGGACACCTTTGATACCCGCACCTCAGCCGAGATTAAGCTTAGATTCTACGGGTGCAAGCAGCGAGCGCATGAGAGTATAAGGGACTATGCACTAAACCTACAAGAGGCCCTGAGGGCCATAAAGCAGACCGACCCTGATGGGGTGGGAAACGAGGACAGGCTGTTGACTGAACAATTTATAGAGGGTTTATATTGCAATGCCCACCGAACCCAGTTGCGGGCAATGGCCTTACAGGATCCCCATCTGGACTTTGCACAGTTCAAGGACAGAGCCATCCGGGTGCTCCGAGAACCGGCACCAGGTGGCGTTGTGACCCACAGACGCCCCACTACCACTTACTACCAGGAGGCGGCGCCCTTGTCAGCAGGGCCTGTGGGAGCTGATGCGCAGGCTTTGGACAATGACCCGGCTCCAGACCTACACCATCAGGTCCAAGAGCTAGCTAAGAGCGTTGCTGCGCTAACCCGAACTGTGCAGTCTTTACAGGTTTCCACCCCAGGGAAGATCCAGCTGGCATCCGGACCGGAGGACATCCCGTGGCGTCGACCAAGGAGGACCCCACCGGCCAGAGGAAGACCCAGTGACCGATACAGCGAGGACGGACGACCCATCTGCCGCCGCTGCAATCAATCCGGACATATGGAAAGGTACTGTTCTTTAAACGGGCACAACCTGGGGTAGAGGGCCAACCCCCAGGAAAAAGATCACCAGGCCCATCGAACTGGCGCGACAGATATGTGGGAGGACGTCCAGTCTTGCCTGTGGTACTGGATGGCATTCCCATGAGTGCCCTACTGGATACCGGGTCACAGGTCACCACCATCCCGTACGTGCTCTTCAAGCAGTACTGGAATGACTCGGATATTACCCACTACCCTGACGACGACTTGAGTATCATCGCCAGCAATGGCCAGCCCGTGCCACAGATCGGATTTAAAGAGGTGGCCCTCAAAATCGGTAGAGTCGAACTGGCCGCACAGGGACTGATCATTGTAGATATTGATAAACATGAGAGTCACCCAAAAATAACTCTGGGAACTAACGTAATTGAAAATTGTCTTGCAGAGGTGATTTTCCTTTTACAGCAGGTTGCCAAGAACGCCAGCTCCGGCGAGCAGCGGGTGCTCCAGAAAGAGATCCGGGCACTGATGCAACGGCAACAAGTGGAACTCTCCGGCGGTGAGATTGGTAGCGTAAGAATGTGTGACCCTTTTCCTATTGCCATGCCCCCAAAAAGTGAAATGATGATTTGGTGCCGGGCAGCTATTGGTCTGAGAGGAAGAGATTACCAGGCAATGGTGGAACCAGTTTACTCAGACAGTAGGCCCACCATTTTGACAGCACGGGGGGTGGTCAATGTACGCCATGGGAGGGTGCCCATTCGCATAATAAATATCGGGGAGAGGGAAGTGTACCTGCCCCGGTATGCCACGCTAGCCAAATTATATACCACTAATCAAAATTCTATACAATCTGTGGAACCCTTGCCTCCATCTCACCCGGAGGAAGGTAACGGCTCTAAGAAAGACATGGAGGACTGGTGTCAGCAACTACATTTGGGTACTGATTCCACTCCCTCACATCAGAAACAAGGAGTCTATCGGGTGGTTCAAGAGTATGAGAGAGTGTTTAGTAAACACCCGTTAGACTTTGGGCGGGTCAAGGGGGTAGAACACCGCATCCCCACGGGAGATCATCCTCCCATAAAAGAGAGGTATCGACCCGTACCCCCTGCACACTACCAACACGCCAAGGGGATGCTTCGAGACATGAAGGAGGCTGGGGTAATCCGGGATAGCTGTAGCCCCTGGGCAGCCCCACTAGTTTTAGTCAAAAAGAAAGACAACACCATGAGGATGTGTGTAGATTACCGGAAAATCAACCGTATCACACACAAGGATGCGTACCCCTTACCAAGGATAGAGGAGTCATTGGCTGCTTTAAGATCTGCTAACTTCTTCTCTACCTTGGATCTCACTAGCGGGTACTGGCAGGTTCCTGTAGCAGAGGCGGACCGGGAGAAGACCGCATTCACCACCCCGATGGGACTTAGCGAGTTCACCTGCATGCCGTTCGGACTCTGCAACGCCCCAGGAACCTTCCAACGATTAATGGAGTGCTGTCTGGGCCACAGAAACTTTGAGACGGCCCTGTTGTACCTGGACGATGTCATCGTATACTCCAAAACTTATGAGGACCACCTGAAACACCTGGCGGAGGTGTTCGAAGCTCTGGCGAGTTACGGCCTAAAGGTGAAACCCTCCAAGTGTCACCTCCTGAAACCAAAGGTGCAATACCTGGGACACGTGGTGAGCGCTGACGGAGTGGCTCCCGACCCCGATAAGATCACCGCAATTAAGGGATGGCCAAGCCCCTCCAGCGTAAAAGAAGTGCGGCAGTTCCTAGGGTTGGTAGGCTACTACCGAAGGTTTATTCCCGGTTTCACCAAAAAGGCAGCGCCTATGCAGGACCTCCTGATAGGCCAGTCCCGGAAGGCCAAGAACCAGAAGCCGCCCTTCAAATGGGAAGAGCTAGAAGAGGAGTCCTTCCGCCAGCTGAAGATGGCCCTCACGGGGGATGAAATCTTGGCGTACCCGGACTATAGCCAGCCCTTCATCCTCTACACCGACGCCAGTAACATCGGGCTAGGAGCCGTACTGTCCCAGATTCAGCAGGGGAGAGAACGAGTAATCTCCTATGCCAGCCGAAAACTGCGACCCACCGAAAGGAACCCCGAGAATTACAGCTCATTTAAGTTAGAGTTCCTGGCCGTGGTATGGGCAGTCACCGAGCGCTTTAGGCATTACCTCGCTTCTTCCCGGTTCACCGTATACACGGATAACAACCCGTTGATACACCTGGACACGGCAAGACTCGGTGCCCTGGAGCAGAGGTGGATGGCCCGTCTGTCCAACTACGAGTTCACAATCAAATACCGGGCAGGATGCTCCAATACTAACGCGGATGCCCTGTCCAGTATGCCCAACCTGCCGGACGAAGGAGAAGATCCGGAGGGACTGGAAGAAGTTGAACTCCCTGCGTTCCACCGTCATGGGACTATCCAGTATTCCCACCGGGTAAGGGGTAAGCAGGCTGCTACGTTGAACCCCTTACCCCACTACAACTGGGCGGAAACGCAAGACAGCGACCCTGCCGTCCGACTAGTGAAGGAGATGCTGACTCGGCCGGAGGCTCGCCTTGAACCAGACGCTCCGGAGGAAGCCAAACAACTATGGGCGGAGAAGAGTCGACTATTCCTTTACAAGGGGAAGTTGTGCCGCAGAATGGTCAACTCCCGGACACATGAACTACTCTGGCAAGTAGTGGTGCCACGAAGAGACGCAGCCATGGTGATGGAGGCATACCACGACGGAGCTGGACACTTCGGGTGGAAAAAGCTGGAGTTCCTGCTGCGCGAGCGGTTCCACTGGGTAGGCATGAGGGGAACCATCGAGAAGTGGTGCAGAGACTGTGGCCCGTGCAATCTGAGAAGGAAGGACCGGGCCAGCCAGAAGACTCCCCTGCAGTCCATCGTCACCCGGCAACCGTTGGAACTGGTAGCCTTGGATCATGTAAAACTGACCCCAAGCAGAAGTGGCTACGTCTACGCGTTAACCATCGTGGATCATTACTCCCGGTTCTTGGTTGTCGTCCCCGTCAAGGACTTAACGGCTCAAACAGCAGCTAGAGCCTTCCAGCAGCACTTCTGCCGTCCACACGGGTACCCGGACCAAGTGCTGACGGACCAGGGACCTGCCTTTGAAGCGGAGGTCTTTCAGGAATTCTGCAATCTGTATGGCTGCCGGAAGATAAGGACGACACCCTACCATCCGCAAACTAATGGACTTTGTGAAAAAATGAACCAGGTGGTAATGGATCTTCTAAAAACGTTGCCCCTGGAAGAACGCAGTCTGTGGCCTGAAAAGTTGCCCGATCTGGTGGACCTATACAACCACATCCCGGTAGGTTCCACCAACTGTACCCCGGCTTACCTAATGAGGGCAAGACCTGGTAAGTTACCTGTTGACCTGGAAATGGGAGTCCTGACCCCCGAGGACACTTCACCAGAAACAGACTGGGACATAGAGAGGCAGCAGCAGTACCGGAGAGTACAGGAGAGCGTGGAGCGAAGTCTCTGTCAGGCTAGGGAAAGACAAGAGAAAACTTACAACCAGTATGCTCCCGCTGTTCCCCTGGTACCCGGAGAGCAGGTCTTGAAGAGGAAGAGACGGCTCCACAAGTTGGACGACCAGTGGGAGAAGGACCCGTACACCGTACTGCCCTCAAGCCACGAGAACCCGAAGGTCTGTACCATCAGTAAAGATGGAGGGGAAACCACAGCCATTGTATCCCGGGACCACCTGAAGAAGTGTCCCGAACAACTGAGGAACCCTGAAGAGGAACAAGAAGACCATCGACCCGTGGGAGAAAGGGAAGATATGGTTAGTACCGTGCTCGGGGACTTCCCTCGGTCTTGGACTCAAGTCAATGGTGCAGTTGTGGTACCCGTACTCACCTTCCTCCAACCATCATCCCAAGAACCTACGGAGCAACGGGTAGAGCTGGAAGAACAGCCGGTCCAGGAGGCAGAAGACTCCACACGAGTAGAACAGGAGAATCAACCCTCTGCTTATAGTGAACCTGCCGTACCCCTAGTGAGACAAA
Source organism: Phyllobates terribilis (assembly GCF_046119375.1). Classification (NCBI taxonomy): domain Eukaryota; kingdom Metazoa; phylum Chordata; class Amphibia; order Anura; family Dendrobatidae; genus Phyllobates; species Phyllobates terribilis. Next base: position 946,368,269 of record NW_027362762.1, read on the forward strand.
GAGCCGGTAGACAGCTGCCCAGTTTACCCTTGACAGCTCCTCCACCCTGTAGTTCAGGGCCAGACAGTCAGCTCCGTAGGTCCACTAGGGCCACTAGAGGCCAGTTACCCGCACGCTGGAGAATTTGAAGTGTAAAAATAGTTTTATTTATGTTTATCTGTGTATTGTTGCTTGTGTATAATTTTGTGTTTCCAGTTGTTTTTAGGAAACCTTGGTGGATTTACCGGGAATCCTTGTACATAGTTGGAGCGTAACCCAGGATGGACTAGAGACTGTTAAGGACTCGGGGTAGGACAGACCCCTACCTGGTTACGTCTCCCTGTGTTGGTGAAATGGACACCTTGCTTCTTTCAGAGACTGCACCCGGTTGCGGACACGCCGTAACCATCTTTATATGTTTTCTTATTGTATTATTAATGTTTTTTGCCTTGTTATGTTTTTCTAAATGTGTTTAGTCCCGGAGTACTAAATTTCACTAGGGGGGAATGTGGCACCCCAGGGGTCTGGTTTTCCACAGTAATGTAATGTTATGTCTGAGAGCAGGTGGGAGGTCCTTTGGTCAGGGATCCTGTGCATGCCACACCTCCTGCCCAGTCTTGGGAGGGGAAGAACTTCCCCTGTATAAACCCGGGGCTGAGGCAGGGTGAGTGAGACAAGGAGAGTGGAGACAAGAAGCAGCATAGGAAACAGCAGGCTTACAAGGAGTCAGGGGCTGGCAGCTGCAGAGCTTGCCCTGACTAAGAAGATTCTTTACCGGACCCGGAGTCCGAGGCTGTGGGGACTAACTCCTACCCAGCAGCAGAATCCGTCAGGCAGGGGATTTCAGGTCCCCTGGCCCAGAAGCCCGAAGGCACGGTCACACGCGTGGGACCAGCACCGCCATCGTGGAGCGGAAGCCATTAGAAGGCCCCGAGTCACCGGCCATACGGGTGAGCACCACACGGTACACTCAGGGACGTGGGTTACTTACATCAGCTTCTAGCAAGGTAGCCAGAAGAGTACAGTCAGTTTGGGAGGCCTACAACTACGCCTGGCCAGGGGAGATCCCATCTGCTCAAAGACTGACCAGGCCCCGTTTGCTAGCAAGTACTCCGGGAGGGTCTGTCGTTGTTACCAGTAAAGACCCTGAACTACACCGTACCGTCTCTGAGTGGTTCCTGCTACCCCCATCATCCACGTCGGCTGCCCTGAGGCCATACCCCTCCCGTTGGGGGTTATACTATCACGCTGCACAATCCTACCACCGGCCTCAGCGGTCTGCCCTGCAGCAGCAGCTCCCTGGCTGCTCTCAACGGGTGGCGTAGTCATCAACTATTTACTACTAATAGACTGCCGTCTAGTTTGACTCCCTGGGCACGGACCGGGTCACCGCCACGAGACTACAACCCTCCACTGATCCGGCTCCGGGTAGGCTCCCGCGTGCGCAGCGCAGCGCGACACAGGCCCAGGGGCGCGTCATAAGCAGAATGGAGAGACATGTGGGCAGAACGATAGATGACACATGGGGGCAGAATAGGAGCTGAGACATGAGGGCAGAATGGGAGATGAGACATGGGGGCAGAATGGAAGATTAGACATTGGGGCAGAATGGGAGATGACGCATGGGGGCAGAATGGAGAGACATGGGAGTAGAATGGAGAGACATGGGGGCAGAATGGGAGATGACACATGGGGGCAGAATGGGAGATCACACATGTGGCAGAATGGGAGATGGCACATGGGGCAGAATGGGAGATGACACATGGGGGCAGAATGGGAGATGACACATGAGGGCAGAATGAGAGATGACACATGGGGTCAGAATGGAAGATGAGACATGGGGCAGAATGGGAGCTGAGACATGGGGCAGAATGGGAGATGACACATGGGGCAGAATGGGAGCTGAGAAATGGGGGCAGAATGGGAGATCACACATGAGGTCAGAATGGGAGATGACACATGGGGCAGAATGGGAGCTGAGACATGGGGGCAGAATGGGAGATCACACATGAGGTCAGAATGGGAGATGAGACATGAGGTCAGAATGGGAGATGACACATGGGGCAGAATGGGAGATGAGACAAGGGGGCAGAATGGGAGATGACACATGAGGGCAGAATGAGAGATGACACATGAGGGCAGAATGGAAGATGAGACATGGGGCAGAATGGGAGATGAAACATGGAAGCAGAATGGGAGATGACACATGGGGCAGAATGGGAGATGACACATGGAGGCAGAATGGTAGCTGACACATGGGGGCAGAATGGAAGATGAGACATGGGGCAGAATGAGAGATTAGACATGGGGGCAGAATGGGAGAAGACACATGGGGCAGAATGGGTGATGACACATGGGGGCAGAATGGGAGCTGAGACATGGGGGCAGAATGGAAGATGAGACATGGGGTAGAATGGGAGATTAGACATGGGGCAGAATGGGAGATGACACATGGGGGCAGAATGGAAGATGAGACATGGGGCAGAATGGGAGATTAGACATGGGGGCAGAATGGGAGATGACACATGGGGGCAGAATGAGAGATGACACATGGGGGCAGAATGGGAAATGACACATAGGGGCAGAATGGGAGATGACACATGGGGCAGAATGGGAGATGACACATGGGGGCAGAATGGGAGATAACACATAGGGGCAGAATGGAGAGACATGTAAGCAGAATGGAGAGACATGGGGGCAGAATGATAGATGACACATGGGGGCAGAATAGGAGCTGAGACATGAGGGCAGAATGGGAGATGAGACATGGGGGCAGAATGGAAGATGAGACATTGGGGCAGAATGGGAGATGACGCATGGGGGCAGAATGGGAGATGAGACATGGGGGCAGGATGGGAGATGAGACATGGGGGCAGAATGGGAGATGAGACATGGGGGCAGAATGGGAGATGAGACAAGGTGGCAGAATGGGAGATGACACATAAGGTCAGAATGGGAGATGAGACATGGGGGCAGAATGAGAGATGACAAATGGGTGCAGAATGGGAGATGACCCATGGGGGCAAAATGGGAGATGACACATAGGGGCAGAATGGAGAGACATGGGAGTAGAATGAAGAGACATGGGGGCAAAATGGTAGATGACACATGGGGCAGAATAGGAGATGAGACATCAGGGTTGGATGGGAGATGAGACATGGGGGCAGAATGGGAGATGAGACATGGGGGCAGAATGGGAGATGACACATAAGCTCATAATGGGAGATGAGACATGGGGGCAGAATGATAGATGACAAATGGGTGCAGAATGGGAGATGACCCATGGGGGCAAAATGGGAGATGACCCATGGGGGCAAAATGGGAGATGACACATGGGGGCAGAATGGGAGATGAGACATGGGTGCAGAATGAGAGATGACAAATGGGGGCAGAATGGGAGATGACACATGGGGGCAGAATGGAGAGACATGGGGGCAGGATGGTTGAACATATGAGGGCAGGATGAAGACATATGGGGTCCAGAATGGAGTACATATGGGAGCAGGATATGGGACATTATTATTGTAGGGGCTAATTAAAGGGAATTATTACTGCTGTGATGTATTTTATTTTTGAGGATACTGTTTTCAGTGGGGAGGGGGTCCTGTTACTGTGCAGGATGACACTATGTCGCTTTTTTCTTCTTTTGGTGTAGTGTTGATGTAGCACCCCGAGGGCTCGGCTGCTACAGGGGTATTGCACCTAGAACCAGAGGTGTGATATTCCAATCCCGGGTAAGGATGGAGTGTGGACCGGGGCTCGGTAGGCTGCATGCACCACACACACCCCATTTCCGAGGAACAGCTCAACGGTGCTCCCACTAGACAGAAGTGCAGGCACGACAGCATCTGTTCCTGGCTGGAGTGGGGAGGGGGTGGAATACCCAGTGGTGTAGGAGCAGATAGGGGTGGGTCTCTGGGCATAGGCAGGAGCCCATTGGTTGCAAGTCACCTGGGCTCGGGTGTCAGAAGGAGGTATAAAAGGTGGGCACCATCTTATAACAGTGTTCAGTTCAGTTCAGTGGAGACAGTCTGAGGAGAAGACAGGAAGCAGAGCCTCTGCATGGGCTCTGCTCCGCAGGCAGGCCTTGTCAGGAGGCTGGAGCCTGAGAGAGAGAGAAAGGAGAAGGAACAGAAAGGAAAGTAAGGAAGGAAGCAAGGAACAGGAACACAGAGAAAGGCCCAGAGACACGAGTGAAGAAGGAACCCTAAGAACCCACGAGATAACGGGTGAAGGGTTGGCAGAGCAGGGTACCGGAACCCAAATTGGTGGAGGCAACAGATTCCTCAGCCAAAGACCGGAGGTTGTTACCACATCTTGGTGCGACCCCTCACTACATCCACCAGAAAGGCATACCGTATAGGGTCAGGGAAACCGGGAGAGGTTTCGCCAACAGAAGGCCCGAGGAAGCTGGACAAAGGTGGGTCACTGGTGGGGACGGCCAGTAGAAAGGAAGAGAGGGGAGCTCTGAACCACACTCTGGAATTGCCTGGGAGTTGACCGAGTCCCTCACCTGGTGGACGCAGCACGGCTTGGGCAGTCATCGCCTGCAGCATTGACCTGAATAACAACCGTGAGTAAAGCTTTGGAAACTGCAATTACAAGTCTCTGTGTTTCATCGCCGCACCAGCACCATCAGTACTGGGACACTCACACCATCACTCCCATCATTATCCACACTAGCTGCCCTGAGGCAATACTCCTCCCGTGGGGAATCATCCCATACTCAGCTGCACAAACAACATCAGCCTCAGCGGTCTGCAGCGCAGCGGCGGTCCCCACTGACCGCAATCCACGGGTGGCGTAGTCGGACAATTATAACACCAATAGACTGCCACTGGTTTGACCGCCCTGGGCACGGACCGGGTCACCGCCACGGAGAACTACAACCCCCAGCGATCCGGCTCCGGGTATTCCCCTGCACAGCACACGGCCCAGGGGGCGCGTCAACTTTGGCGTAGTCGGCAGGATCTTTACCAACCCGCCACAAGCGGGTATTGCGTGCCTGAAGAAAACTGCACATGTACCTTAAAAAGAAGTCTCCCGCCATTTCCAGAAGTTTCCCGCCGTCCGGAGTCGTTTCCCGCCATCCGGAGCCGATTCCCGCCATCAGACGCCATCTTGGACCGTTTCCCGCCATCGGACGCCATCTTGGGTCGTTTCCCGCTGTCTTCCCGCCATCCGCAGTAGTTTTCCCGCCATCGGGCGCCATCTTCGGCACGCCGCGCGGGAAGAAGAGGGGCGTGGACGCCGAAAGCGCGCGAGATCTGAAGCTCCGCCCCACGCACCGACGCTGCGTAAGGTCCTGGAAGGGAGAGGGAGCGACGCTGACGTCACAGGAGCGCGACGCAAGGTCCTTAACCCCGATGATCGACTGCGGAGCTGCGGCCTACAGAAGAGGATCTCCGGAAGGTAGGCCACGGTCCACCAGGGGGGAGGAGGACACCAGGAACGGACAGCAAGATGGCGGACCGGCAGCAGACTAAGCTGCCCAGCATCGGCAGTACCCCAGCCGTCGCGGGCCCCGACCAGCGCCAGGAGAAGACGCGTGATGCAGGAGCGGTCGCGGGAGCAGGTAAGAGGAGTCTCCCTGTCCCGGACGCTGCCAGCGTCAGCCTGCTTCCGGGCCCCCTGGTGGAGCCGCCACTCCCGGGCGCTGCAGACACCGACCTGCTCCAGACCCCGCATCAAGCCCTGCAGCCGAGCCCTCCAGCCCTGGGCACCGCCACCACCAGCCCGCGCCCAGGCCCAAATTCGCACCCTCTGACCCCGGGCGTCATCAACGGCGACCCTCTCCAGGCCCGGTCGCAAGGCCTGAACTCCCCGGGTGCCAAAGGACTGTACGCCCTCCATGTACACCGTCTGACTGAGGAGGAGCTGCGGTATCGCCCAGACACATACTACCCTGAGGATCCGGACGGGTCTGAAGAGTACAAGGAGGAAGCATCAGGAGGACACCGTTACCAGTGAACGGTAAAGTGGAACTGTAAATAGTTACCCGTCAGGGTAAAAGAACTGGTACAAGAACTGTTGTAAAATTGTCGACCGTGTGAACTGTTACCTGTGTGCCCCTAATCCCTAACCAGGCTGAGGACTGTGAGCAGCCATTCCCCTATTCCCACTGGCCGAGGACTGAGAGCGGCCATACCCTTGTACATAGTTGCGCTTCTTAAAGCGCCCCCTACTGGTTTTATACAAGAACCGCAACGTCTACCTCAAGGCGGATTAAAATGGACTGTTGCACCTTTACCTGGTCGCAAGTTGCACAGCGGCCAGAACTCAAGAAAATGTTCTGAAAGTGTTTTACTTGAAACTGCCTTAATGTGAAAAGTTTATGTGCTGCTAAAATAGTAATGCCAAAAAGTTTTATATGGTGTTTTGCAAAAAGAGTTCCGGTGGCATTAGTAGAATGTTTTATAAAAATGTTTTATACCAGTAACGTTAAAGAAAGAAGAATACCTCCCATAAAGGTATGAGTGAAAAGTTATTGTCTTATATACGAATGCATTCTAAAAACTTGTATGTTTAAATTGTCTTTGCTCTTTTCCAGCCCGAGGACATGCTGTGATTTACCAGGGGGGAATGTAGCACCCCGAGGGCTCGGCTGCTACAGGGGTATTGCACCTAGAACCAGAGGTGTGATATTCCACTCCCGGGTAAGGATGGAGTGTGGACCGGGGCTCGGTAGGCTGCATGCACCACACACACCCCATTTCCGAGGAACAGCTCAACGGTGCTCCCACTAGACAGAAGTGCAGGCACGACAGCATCTGTTCCTGGCTGGAGTGGGGAGGGGGTGGAATACCCAGTGGTGTAGGAGCAGATAGGGGTGGGTCTCTGGGCATATTCAGGAGCCCATTGGTTGCAAGTCACCTGGGCTCGGGTGTCAGAAGGAGGTATAAAAGGTGGGCACCATCTTATAACAGTGTTCAGTTCAGTTCAGTGGAGACAGTCTGAGGAGAAGACAGGAAGCAGAGCCTCTGCATGGGCTCTGCTCCGCAGGCAGGCCTTGTCAGGAGGCTGGAGCCTGAGAGAGAGAGAGAGAAGAAGGAACAGAAAGGAAAGTAAGAAAGGAACTGGAACAGAGGAGAAAGGAGGCAAGGAACACAGAGAAAGGCCCAGAGACACGAGGACAGAAGGAACCCCATATGCCCAGAGGAGATACAGGGTGAAGGGTTGGCAGAACAGGGTACCGGAACCCAAATTGGTGGAGGCAACAGATTCCTCAGCCAAAGACCGGAGGTTGTTACCACATCTTGGTGCGACCCCTCACTACATCCACCAGAAAGGCATACCGTATAGGGTCAGGGAAACCGGGAGAGGTTTCGCCAACAGAAGGCCCGAGGAAGCTGGACAAAGGTGGGTCACTGGTGGGGACGGCCAGTAGAAAGGAAGAGAGGGGAGCTCTGAACCACACTCTGGAATTGCCTGGGAGTTGACCGAGTCCCTCACCTGGTGGACGCAGCACGGCTTGGGCAGTCATCGCCTGCAGCATTGACCTGAATAACAACCGTGAGTAAAGCTTTGGAAACTGCAATTACAAGTCTCTGTGTTTCATCGCCGCACCAGCACCATCAGTACTGGGACACTCACACCATCACTCCCATCATTATCCACACTAGCTGCCCTGAGGCAATACTCCTCCCGTGGGGAATCATCCCATACTCAGCTGCACAAACAACATCAGCCTCAGCGGTCTGCAGCGCAGCGGCGGTCCCCACTGACCGCAATCCACGGGTGGCGTAGTCGGACAATTATAACACCAATAGACTGCCACTGGTTTGACCGCCCTGGGCACGGACCGGGTCACCGCCACGGAGAACTACAACCCCCAGCGATCCGGCTCCGGGTATTCCCCTGCACAGCACACGGCCCAGGGGGCGCGTCATTGAAGTTGGGGGGAAATTGGGGAATGTGCTCTTGAGACTGCTCTAGATAACTGTGTTATTTTCTGCATAGACGAGTCCTGGCGGGAAGAAGTGATGGCGGTCTGTGCTGGATGAACAAGAAAAGCTAAGATGAAGGACTTCAACTAGAGATGTCACCAGTGAGTCAGTGTATTACATGTACACTGACACTATACACTACATACTATACAGAGGGCTCATGTGTATAATGTCACAGGTGATCCCTGTATTACCTGTACACTGACACAATATACAGAGCTCTTGTGTATAATGTCACTGGTGATCCCTTTATTACCTGTACACTGACACTATAATCAGAGCTCCTGTGTAAAATGTCACTGGTGATCCCTGTATTACCTGTACACTATACACTACATACAGAGCTCCTGTGTATAATGTCACTGGTGATCCCTGTATTACCTGTATACCAACACTATATACAGAGCTCTAGGGTTGAGTGAGTATGTTCTGTCCGAGTATGCTCGGGCTGAGCTCCGAGTATTTACAGCTGCTCGGTGATAAGGTTAAATCGCTCCCGTGTGCATGATTTGCAACTGTTTGACAGCTTTATTACATGTGAGGAATGTGTAAGAAATAGACATTCCTCACATGTAATAAAACTGTCAAACAATTGCAATTCATGCACACGGGAGCGATTTAACCTTATCACCGAGCAGCTATAAATACTCGGAGCTCGGCCCGAGCATACTCGGTGAAAGGGTTAATAGAATATACTCGCTCAACACTACAGAGCTCCTGTGTATAATGTCACTGGTGATCCCCGTATTACCTGTACACTGACACTATATACAGAGCTCCAGTGTATAATGTCTCTGGTGATCCCTGTATTATCTGTACACTATATACAGAGCTCTTGTGTATAATGTCACTGTGATCCCTGTATTACCTGTACACTGACACTTTATACAGAGCTCCTGTGTATAATGTCACTGGTGATCCCTGTATTACCTGTACACCAACACTATTTCCAGAGCCCCTGTGTATAATGTCACTGGTGATCATTGTACTACCTGTGCACTGACACTATACACAGAGCTCCTGTATATAATGTCACTGGTGATCATTGTACTACCTGTGCACTGACACTATATACAGAGCTCCTGTATATAATGTCACTGGTGATCATTGTACTACCTGTGCACTGACACTATATACAGAGCTCCTGTGTATAATGTCACTGGTGATCCCTGTATTACCTGTACACTATACACTGTATACAGAGCTCCTGTGTATAATGTCACTGGTGAGCATTGTACTACCTGTGCACTGACACTATATACAGAGCTTCTGTGTATAATGTCACTGGTGATCACTGTATTACCTGTACACTATATACAGAGCTCCTGTGTATAATGTCACTAGTGATCACTGTATTACCTGTACACTATATACAGAGCTCCTGTGTATAATGTCTCTGGTGATCACTGTATTACCTGTACACTATATACAGAGCTCCTGTTTATAATGTCACTGGTGATCACTGTATTACCTGTACACTATATGCAGAGCTCCTGTGTATAATGTCTCTGGTGATCACTGTATTACCTGTACACTATATACAGAGCTCCTGTTTATAATGTCTCTGGTGATCACTATATTACCTGTACACTATATACAGAGCTCCTGTGTATAATGTCTCTGGTGATCACTGTATTACCTGTACACTATATGCAGAGCTCCTGTGTATAATGTCACTGGTGATCCCTGTATTACCTGTACATTGACACTATATACAGAGCTCCTGTGTATAATGTCACTGGTGATCACTGTATTACCTATACACACACACTGACACTATATGCAGAGCTCCTGTGTATAATGTCACTGGTGATCCCTGTATTACCTGTACACTATATACAGAGCTCCTGTGTATAATGTCTCTGGTGATCACTGTATTACCTGTACACTGACACTATATACAGAGCTCCTGTGTATAATGTCTCTGGTGATCACTGTATTACCTGTACACTATATACATAGCTCCTGTGTATAATGTCACTGGTGATCACTGTATTACCTGTAAACTGACACTATATACAGAGCTCCTGTGTATAATGTATCTGTGATCACTGTATTACCTGTACACTATATACAGAGCTCCTGTGTATAATGTCACTGGTGATCCCTGTATTACCTGTACACTATATACAGAGCTCCTGTGTATAATGTCTCTGGTGATCCCTGTATTACCTGTACACTATATGCAGAGCTCCTGTGTATAATGTCACTGGTGATCATTCTACTACCTGTGCACTGACACTATATACACAGCTCCTGTGTATAATGTCACTGGTGATCACTGTATTACCTGTACACTATATACAGAGCTCCTGTGTATAATGTCTCTGGTGATCACTGGATTACCTGTGCACTATATGCAGAGCTCCTGTGTATAATGTCACTGGTGATCCCTGTATTACCTGTACACTATATACAGAGCTCCTGTGTATAATGTCTCTGGTGATCCCTGTATTACCTGTACGCTATATGCAGAGCTCCTGTGTATAATGTTACTGGTGATCCCTGTATTACCTGTACACTATATACAGAGCTCCTGTGCATAATGTCACTGGTGATCCGTGTATTACCTGTACACTATATACAGAGCTCCTGTGCATAATGTAACTGGTGATCCCTGTATTACCTGTATACTTACACTATACACTGATGAAGAGGTAGTTATCCAGCGACTTGTGAAAATGACTTAAAAAATAGCCTTTATTTTGAAAAAATTAAAACCATGAGACCATGGTGCAAATAAAAGCATACAGAGGCTGCCTCTGTACGCTTTTATTTGCACCATGGTCTCATGGTTTTAATTTTTTCAAAATAAAGGCTATTTTTTAAGTCATTTTCACAAGTTGCTGGATAACTACTGTACCTCTTCATCACTGACTAATGTCTCCCAGACGGGGATCTTTACAATGCGAGCACCGTGCCTCATGAGAAAGTGGACCGAGCAGGCTGACCCAGGTGAGCTGAAATATTTTTTCTACATTACTTACACTATACACTGTATATTATGTGCAGAGCTCCTGTGTATAATGGCACTTATGGTAATATTAGTATGGTGTTTTTTTTTTATTAATAATCAGTATTGTAGTAGTCAGTCACTATGTCATCGTAATATGTGGTCCAGCCATGGTGTGGCGGTATTTGTTCCTTGTATGTGGTATTATTTGGTCACTATGCAATGGCAATATGAGGTATGGTTATGGTGTGACTGTATTCGTCCCTTGCATGTGTTATTATTCGGTGACTATGTGGTGGTAATATGTGGTCTGGTCATGGTGTGGCGGTATTTGTTCCTTGTATGTGACATTATTCAGTTACTATGTGGTGGTAACATGTGGTCTGGTTATGGTGTGGCGGTATTGCTTGTATGTGGTATTATCCGGTCGCTATAGCTACTGTAATACTACCCCCTATGTACAAGAATATAACTACTATAATACTGCCCCTATGTTCAAGAATATAACTACTATAATACTGCCTCCTATGTACATGAATATAGCTACTATAATACTGCCCCTATGTACAAGAATATAACTACTATAATACTGCCCCTATGTACAAGAATATAACTACTATAATACTGCCCCCTATGTACAAGAATATAACTACTATAATAGTGCCTCCTATGTACAAGAATATAGCTACTATAATACTGCCCCTATGTTCAAGAATATAACTACTATAATACTGCTCCTATGTACAAGAATATAACTACTATAATACTGCCTCCTATGTACAAGAATATAACTACTATAATACTGCTCCTATGTACAAGAATATATCTTCTATAATACTGCTCCTATGTACAAGAATATAACTACTATAATACTGCCCCTATGTACAAGAATATAACTACTATAATACTGCCTCCTATGTACAAGAATATAGCTACTATAATACTGCCCCTATGTTCAAGAATATAACTACTATAATACTGCTCCTATGTACAAGAACATAACTACTATAATACTGCCTCCTATGTACAAGAATATAACTACTATAATACTGCTCCTATGTACAAGAATATATCTACTATAATACTGCTCCTATGTACAAGAATATAACTACTATAATACTGCCCCTATGTACAAGAATATAACTACTATAATACTGCTCCTATGTACAAGAATATAACTACTATAATACTGCCACTATGTACTAGAATATAACTACTATAATACTGCCCCTATGTACAAGAATATAACTACTATAATACTGCCCCTATGTACAAGAATATAACTACTATAATACTGCTCCTATGTACAAGAATATAACTACTATAATACTGCCCCTATGTACAAGAATATAACTACTATAATACTGCCCCTATGTACAAGAATATAACTACTATAATACTGCTCCTATGTACAAGAATATAACTACTATAATACTGCCTCCTATGTACAAGAATATAGCTACTATAATACTGCCCCTATGTTCAAGAATATAACTACTATAATACTGCTCCTATGTACAAGAATATAACTACTATAATACTGCCTCCTATGTACAAGAATATAGCTACTATAATACTGCCCCTATGTACAAGAATATATCTACTATGATACTGCTCCTATGTACAAGAATATAACTACTATAATACTGCTCCTATGTACAAGAATATAACTACTATAATACTGCCCCTATGTACAAGAATATAACTACTATAATGCTGCCCCCTATGTACAAGAATACAACTACTATAATACTGTCCCTATGTACAGGAATATAACTACTATAATACTGCCCTCTATGTACAAGAATATAACTACTATAATACTGCTCCTATGTACAAGAATATAACTACTATAATACTGCTCCTATGTACAAGAATATAACTACTATAATACTGCCTCCTATGTACAAGAATATAACTACTATAATACTGCTCCCTATGTACAATAATATAACTACTATAATACTGCCCCTATGTACAAGGATATAACTACTATACTACTGCCCCTATGTACAAGGATATAACTACTATAATACTGCTGTCTTTAAAAAGGATATGGAATTCTCTAGATCTGTACAAGAATATAAATACTATAATATTGCCCCCTATATACAAGAATATGTTTACTATAATACCGCCTCCTATGTACAAGAATATAACTACTATAATACTGCCTCCTATGTACAAGAATATAAATACTATAATACTGCTCCTATGTACAAGAATATAACTACTATAATACTGCCTCTATGTACAAGAATTTAACTACTATAATACTGCTCCTATGTACAAGAATATAACTACTATAATACTGCCCCTATGTACAAGGATATAACTACTATAATACTGCTCCTATGTACAAGAATATAACTACTATAATACTGCCCCTATGTACAAGAATATAACTACTATAATACTGCCCCTATGTACAAGGATATAACTACTATAATACTGCTCCTATGTACAAGAATATAACTACTATAATACTGCCCCTATGTACAAGAATATAACTACTATAATACTGCCCCTATGTACAAGAATATAACTGCTATAATGCTGCCCCCTATATACAAGAATATAACTACCATAATACTGCCCCTATGTACAAGAATATAAATACTATAATACTGCTCCTATGTACAAGAATATAACTACTATAATACTGCCTCCTATGTACAAGGATATAACTACTATAATACTGCTCCCTATGTACAATAATATAACTACTATAATACTGCCCCTATGTACAAGGATATAACTACTATACTACTGCCCCTATGTACAAGAATATAACTACTATAATACTGCCCCTATGTACAAGAATATAACTGCTATAATGCTGCCCCCTATATACAAGAATATAACTACCATAATACTGCCCCTATGTACAAGAATATAAATACTATAATACTGCTCCTATGTACAAGAATATAACTACTATAATACTGCCCCTATGTACAAGAATATAACTACTATAATACTGCCCCTAGGCAGGGGCAACGGCGCAGGACGTCGAGTGTGGACCACCAGCTGTTTAGCCTCTGAGGTCAAGTACACCTTACAGGCTCCCACGGCCTTCTTAAACTTGCATGCACGGACTCACTGGTGCATTCTTCCCTCAAGTCCTCGGGTACATCTACGAGGCACTTGTACCGAGACGTTTCGGTCTCCAGACGATCAAAGAGCTCAGGGTTCAGGGACAACTGACTCTCAGCTTCTTCCCCCTTTACGCTTCCCCTGAGCTGACTCACAGCTACCAATTCACGAACTTTTTTCTTGATCACTTCCGCAACTTGTTTGCCCTTTTCCTTCTCCAAGGAGGCCTCGTTCACTGCGTGACACTTTGCTAGGAGACCTTTGAGCTCTAAAACTTCTTCTTCTAGCTCAGCTACTCACCTCTCAGCAGCCCATCTCTGAAGCTCTTCCTGCTTCAACTGCTCCTTCAACAGTAGGGTTCTCTCAGACATCTCTGTCTCCAATGCGCCCACTTGGCTCTCAACAGCCAGTCTCTCAAGCTTCTCTTGCTTCCTCTGGGCTTGTAGCAACTCCTTGAGCTCCTTGATCTCGGCTCCTACATCCACCGAATCATCCGAGCTCACATCACTCGAGGAGGTATCTGCTTCATACCTCCCATCACCAGCGACCCACTCCTGGCCCTGGTCTGTGGCTTCTCCGATGGACTCCTCCATCTTTTCCCGCTCAGCTTCCATCTTGCTGAGCCTTTCCTTAAGGTACGTCTCCGCCTTCTGGAGAGTATCACAGGACATCTGTAGCTCCTTCACCTGAGCTTCCAGACCTAGGGTCTTTCCCCGGAGATCATCATTCTCCTCACGGGTGTCTTGCAGAGTGGTCTTAACCACTTGGCGCACTTGCTGTGCATCCGCCTTATCCTCCTCTATTTTTTCTTTCACCTTGAGGAGATCCTCATAATCTCTCTTAATCTGTTGCAGTTCCCTACTGCGTTCACCACACTCCTTCTTGGAGTCACACAGCTCCTGGTTGAGCTGTTTGCGCAGTCGTTCTAGGATTTGTTCACGTCCAGAAACTCCATCCTGCCGCACCTCCTTCTCAAGTTTCAACTGCAAAACCTCTTCCTTGATTTTGCGGCGGTCCTCCTTAATTGCGTGGAACATCTCCTTCCACTGGACAACTTCCTCGTTGCTTCCCTTTAGATCTCGCTGTAAGTTCTTCACAACCTGGTATACCCACTGCCGTTCAGACTCCAGGCTGCGCTGGTCTGAGGACACGTTCTCCAGGTCCGTCACCTCCTCTTCTGCCTCTGAAGGAGGATCCACACTTGAAACAATGGCACACACCATTACATTTTCTTTACTTTCACTTTCAGCAAAGAGTACAGGAGCAACCTTTTGGTGGCCCCTGCGCCGTCTACGAGATGGGGACTTTCCCACCTCGTCTAGCCCCTCCTGACGGACCTCTCCTTCTACTTCCGTAGTGTCACCGTCAGCTACGGGGTCTGTGTCACTCCCCCTGGTGTTGTGGACTAACAGGTCACCTCCCACTTTGACGTCAACCCCCTCCACTGGAGTCAACCCCGTTATCAACGGTCAATTTGTCATTTTTAGGGGGTACCAACCCACCACCAGTAACAATTTTAAGTTTTCTACCCTCCATGCTCTTGTGAAAATCCGCCCCCTTTTGAGACTCCACCCCTTTTGGACACCCACACCTGTAGGGGAATTTTCACAAAAAAAAACAGCAATAGTCTTAGGACCGAGTTCACAACAGCTCTTACCACCTACTATAACTACTATAATACTGCTCCTATGTACAAGAATATAACTACTATAATACTGCCCCCTATGTACAAGAATATAACTACTATAATACTGCCCCCTATGTACAAGAATATAACTACTATAATACTGCTCCTATGTACAAGAATATAACTACTATAATACTGCTCCTATGTACAAGAATATAACTACTATAATACTGCTCCTATGTACAAGAATATAACTACTATAATGCTGCCCCCTATGTACAAGAATATAACTACTATAATACTGCCCCCTATGTACAAGAATATAACTACTATAATACTGCCCCTATGTACAAGAATATAACTACTATAATACTGCTCCTATGTACAAGAATATAACCACTATAATGCTGCCCCCTATGTACAAGAATATAACTACTATAATACTGCCCCCTATGTACAAGAATATAACTACTATAATACTGCCCCTATGTACAAGAATATAACTACTATAATACTGACCCCTATATACAAGAATATAACTACTATAATACTGCCCCTATGTACAAGAATATAACTACTATAATACTGCTCCTATGTACAAGAATATAACTACTATAATACTGCTCCTATGTACAAGAATATAACTACTATAATACTGCCCCTATGTACAAGAATATAACTACTATAATACTGCTCCTATGTACAAGAATATAACTACTATAATACTGCTCCTATGTACAAGAATATAACTACTATAATACTGCCCCTATGTACAAGAATATAACTACTATAATGCTGCTCCTATGTACAAGAATATAACTACTATAATACTGCTCCTATGTACAAGAATATAACTACTATAATACTGCCCCTATGTACAAGAATATAACTACTATAATACTGCCTCTATGTACAAGAATATAACTACTATAATACTGCCCCTATGTACAAGAATATAACTACTATAACACTGCTCCCATGTACAAGAATAGAACTACTATAATACTGATCCTATGTACAAGGTGTGGTGCAGCGGCATGGCTGTGGTGATCCAGTGTGTGTGTTTTGCTGAACATGTTCCTTTCCCTCAGGTGACTGGTCACATGACTGTGACATAGCTCAGGTCCTGTGCGCACAGAATGTCTGTCTGATCACATGACTGTGACATCAGCAAGGTCCTGTCTGTGTGTGTGTGTGTGTGTTACAGGATATATAAACCCTGGGTGATTTTAGTTCCTGGGTCAGGTGTGAAAGGCATGAGGCCTGTTCCTGTGAGAGAGGCACGAGGCTGTTCCCTGTGTGTGGGGGAACACCGCTCGTGTGAGGCCTGGTGAGGCCTGGTGGACTCCTGGGAGGTGAAGCCTGGATCCTTGTATGAGAGTGTAAGGGATGCCAGTAAGCCTCGGAGTGCCAGACAAGCGTCCTGGAGGGCAGAGCCTGGATCTGAGTATGTGAGAGATGCCAGTGGCCTTGGACGGGATAAGGGCTGGAGACCACGCTTGGTAAACCCTAGAGCCACAGTGGTGGCGGAACAAAGCGGACTGAAGCAGCTACAACCCGGGCAAAGGTAAAACACTGCTTGATATGGACATTGATATGGACATTGATATGGACATTGATGTGGACATTGATGTGGACATTGATATAAGTGACTTTGCGGAGGGATGTAACTGAGAGCCAAGAGGGCCTGTCTGCTAGTTGCAGGGCTCCTGGATATTATATATGTGTAATATGCCGGTGAGCCACTAAGATGGACTGAGTGATCAGCAGTTTATGGAGTTAATAAACTGCTGAGTTGAGAAATACCGAAAAATATGGCTGGTGTGTTTTAAATTGACGCAGCGAAGCGAGTATCCCCCAGGATGATGACAAGCGCTGCCTTACAAAGGATATAACTACTATAATACTGCCCCTATGTACAAGGATATAACTACTATAATACTGCCCCCTATGTACAAGAATATAACTACTATAATACTGCCCCTATGTACAAGGATATAACTACTATAATACTGCCCCCTATGTACAAGGATATAACTACTATAATAAATAGTAACAGTGCATGAAAATAATATTGAGTGCTTAGTTAACATAATTTTGATAAAAAAAAATGTTAAAACCATCCCACCACGTCACGGTGACCCTATTCAAGACAGTCCTAACCTCTAATATTAAAACTTTACCATTTGTCAAGTGACTTGCATGTGGATAAGGTCTGAAACTGACTGAGACCGGTCTAGTGGACAAGCAGCCATGGGGAACTACATGAATGTAATGTTCAGCTAAAAAAAAAGGCAAAAGGTCACACATTTATATTTGCTTATTATGTTTTTATTTTGGATTTTGTCTGTTTAGTGACCAATGTGAACATGCGCCTGCCATGTGACCTGCCATTTCTTTGAGCGGAACATTACATTCATGTAGTTCCCCATGGCTGAGTGTCCACCAGCCGGCTTTGAGGCCTCCTCAGCCCTTATCCACAAGCAGGCCCAGCGTCAGCACCTGGCGCAAGTGCCGGGGCCCTGAGCAGGCTGGGGAGACCCACTCGGCGTCGAGCACCCCTGCGCGCTATGGGACCCATGAGCGTTGCGGTGCCGGAGCCAGTGCCCCCCCTCTACTTGCTCAGGGCCCCGGCAGCCGGTGGAACATTACTTACCTCTCCCCGTGCCTCCGCAGCAGGTCCGGTGTTTTCCGTGTCCTCTGACTGTGACGTCTCAGGTCAGAGGGTGCAGTGACGTCTCTCCACCGTGTCCTCTCCTGAGCCGTCATAGCGCAGAGCGGGAAGATGCCGGCGCGGGAGGTGAGTCCAGAGCAGTGGCAGCAGGTGAGGAGCAGTGAGGTGAGTATTTTATTTTTTTTTCTTTATGTATGGACGCATGGGGCATTAAATGATTGGGGGTGGGGGGTGATGACATCCTGCATGGGGCATTATATGGGGGGAAAAAGTGACATCCTGCATGGGGCATTATAAGGGGGGAATGACATCCTGCATGGGGCATTATATGGGGGGAGAAAGTGACATCCTGCTTGGGGCATTATATGGGGGGGAAGTGACATCCTGCATGGGGTATTATATGAGGGGGGGAGTGACATCCTGCATGGGGTATTATATGAGGGGGGGAGTGACATCCTGCATGGGGCATTATATGGGGGGGCATCCTGCATGGGGCATTATATTGGGGGGCATCCTGCATGGGGCATTATATTGGGGGGCATCCTGCATGGTGCATTATATGGGGGGAGTGACATCCTGCATGGGGCATTATAAGAGGGGGAAATGACATCCTGTATAGGGCATTATATGGGGGGGGCATCCTGCATGGGGCATTATATTGGGGGGGCATCCTGCATGGGGCATTATGTGTGTGGGGGAAAGTGACATCCTGCATGGGGCATTATATGGGGGGGCATCCTGCATGGGGCATTATATTGGGGGGGCATCCTGCATGGGGCATTATAAGGGGAGGTATCTTGCATGGGGCATTATATGGGGGGGTGACATCCTGCATGGGGCATTATATGGGGGGGAAGTGACATCCTGCATGGGGCATTATATGGGGGGGTAGTGACATCCTGCATGGGACATTAGATGAGGGGGGGGGAGTGACATCCTGCATGGGGCATTATATGGGGGGGAGGTGACATCCTGCATGGGGCATTATGTGTGTGGGGGGGAGGGACATCCTGCATGGGGCATTATATGGAGGGGGAGGTGACATCCTGCATGCGGCATTATATGAGGGGGGAAGTGACATCCTGCATGGGGCATTATGTGTGTGGGGGGGGGAGTGACATCCTGCATGGGGCATTATATGAGGGGGGAAGTGACATCCTGCATGGGGCATTATGTGTGTGGGGGGGGAGTGACATCCTGCATGGGGCATTATATGGGGGGGAAGTGACACCCTGCATGGGACATTACTTGGGGGGGAGGGGAGTGACTTTCTGCATAGGGCATTATGTGTGTGTGGGGGGAACAGCCTGCATGGGGCATTATGTGGGGGGGGGGCAGAGCCTGCATTGGGCATTATATGGGGGCCGGTATCCTGTATGGAGCATTATAAGGGGGGCCAGTATCCTGTATGGAGCATTATAAGGGGGCCAGTATCCTATATGGAGCATTATATGGGGGCCAATATCCTGTATGGAGCGTTATATGAGGGCCTGTATTCTGTATGGAGCATTATATAGGGGCCAGTATTCTGTATGGAGCGTTATGTGAGGCCAGTATTCTGTATGGACCATTTTATGGGGTCCAGTATTCTGTATGGAGCATTATATGGGGGCCAGTATTCTGTATGGAGCATTATATGGGGTCCAGTATTCTGTATTGAGCATTATATGGGGTCCATAATACTGTATGGAGGACTATACTGTCCGGTCTGCACTGTGCGCTGTGAGGATTCGCCGGTTTCTGAGCTATTGTGGAATTTACAGTAGATATCGCTCATGTAATGTAAGATGTGAAATCTTTGCATTGTACTATATATATATATTTCTCTGTGGTATCTGTGCATCATGAATCATGGTATGTGTTAAAGGGGCCCACTGAGACTCTTTCGCCCAAGGACCACAAAATCCTGGAGCCGGCCCTGTCCACAAGCATGTCACTTGACAAATGGTAAGGTTTTAATATTAGAGGTTAGGACTTTCCCGAATAGGGTCACCGTGACGTGATGGGGTGGCTTTTACATTTTTTTAATCAAAATTATGTTAACCAAATTCCCTGTATAATAGTTCAAGCGCTATTGCTGTTTATTTATTTACTGCAGGGCATTTGCATATTATGTTCTTATCTTCGGTTTTCTCTTTTTAGTGCCCAGTGTGAACATGCACTTACATGCTACATGAACACCAATTTATATTCCAGTTCATCTTTTATTCTGATATGTTTAAGGTTTTTTTATGGAGAATTATTATTGACTACTTGCATCAATCACTTTATTGTCTTTTATCCATTACTCTCATCATCCACATGTTAGGGCACTAGAGGTGAACAATGCTCATCTTACTTCAGTACCGGTATCACCTGATCGATACCACTAATGATTTTGGACTTCTTGATCACCATAGTGACTATCCCGACTATCAGATGTCAGTGACGGGGCTCAGTTACACTGTATCGCTTGCACCGTCCTCCATTTGGAGGCGACTTCCAATACTTTGCAGTGTCAAAGGAGCAGAACGGCTGCCATATGTTATAATGAGTGGAGAAAGTATTACAAACAGCAACCATGAGCACTGAGAAGGTAAGTGTCTGCTGTTGGAATGAACTGATGTAGCAGAGCTGGATTTGTCATTTATCTTTCTGGCTGCACATAGTTTCTGCATTTGAGCTACGATTACCTGGGAAGTGTACCTGCGCTCTGCTACATCTGTATATTATATACTGAGCATGAGTGACACATTGTAGCAAATCGTTGTATAAAACGACCAAGGCATCAAAATGCATCAACACTGAAGGGTACGAAACAATGTGATCTTTCCGTCAGTTCCCATACAAGCGCTGATATTGTTTGAAAGCAGAATTTGTGATTTTTTTTTTTTTATCTTGAAACTCTGAGAATGTAACATTTCGATGTGTTTTTTTTCTTTCGCTTCTTACAAAAAATTTTTTTCTCTTTTTTTAATTTAAATATTTAGGGATTATTTTGCGTCTTGAGGCCCAAAGTGAAATTTATTAAAATCCTCTAAATTCTTCCCCCCTGCAGAGCTGCCACATACATATCTATAGGAGGTGCAGATGCAGCAGTTGTATCTGGACCTGGTGGCTGAAGTGGCCCAAAGACCCCTCCGTCACATAACAAGACTTCAGTATGATGTCACTGTAGCATTGCGTCGTCAATTTAGCTTTACCGGTATCTTCCTTCCCAGGTTTACAGTTTCTTTCCTCCCCAGCATTACATGTATCATCCTTAACTAGCTTTACATATATCTTCCCCCTTTAGCTTTACATGTGTCACGGGTGTGTCAGATGTAACAGACAGCTGCTCTGGCTGCAGAAGATCTCTCCATTTGGCATTGCAGATGACTTCTTAAATCTGTCTTACTTAAGGACCCAGCGGCTACCTCCCTCCTGCTCTGATTGATACCCTGGCCTGGGTGTTTAAAAACTTTCAGTTTGCTACAGGGAGGCGCCGGTGATATTCACATGTTCCCTTGTGAAGGCTTGGAGCTATTGCAGTCGGCTTATTTCTTCTCGTGCTTCGGAGGACATTTGGAGTAACCTCTCTGAAGTCTGCTCAAGCTAAGATTCTCCCCCCTATGTTTGTCTCCCTTGTTGTCTTTAGTTTATAGTGGGGACTGACCAGTGCTCATCCCACCATTCCATATCCAGGGCTTAGGTTTACTGTTTGGCGAGTCTCGACGAACCATTATAGGGATGGTAAGAGAGACAGGATGATATTAGATCAGCCTAGGGGTCTCTACTCCCCCTTTCCCTAGTGTCTGGGCTCCCTTGCCCTCATCCCTTCATGTTGCACTTAGTCTTTCCTACACTGTGTGTGACAACATGTGTCCTCTTTCCCTTTGCTTTATGTGTATCCTCCCTCACAAGCTTTTCAGGTTTCCTCCCTCCCCAGCTCTACCTGTATCCTCCCTCCCCAGCCCTACATGTATCATTCCTCCCTAACTCTATGTGTATCCTCCCTCCCCAGCTCTATGTGTATCCCCCCTTCCCAGTTCTACCTGTATCCTCCCTCCCCAGCTCTACATGTATCCTCCTTCCCCAGCTCTACATGTATCCTCCTTCCCCAGCTCTACCTGTATCCTCCCTTCACAGCTCTACTTGTATCCTCCCACCCCAGCTCTACCTGTATCATCCCTCCCCAATTCTACCTGTATCCTCCCTCCCAAGCTCTACCTGTATCCTCCATCGCCAGCTCTACCCGTATCTTTCCTTCACAGATCTACCTGAATCCTCCCTCCCCAGCTCTACCTGTATCCTCCTTCCCCAGCTCTACCTGTATCCTACCTCAACAGTTCTACCTGTCTCCTCCCTCCCCAGCTCTACATGTATCCTCATTCCCCAGCTCTATCTGTATCCTCCTTCCCCAGCTATACTTGTATCCTCACCCTCGCTCTACATGTATCCTCCCTCCACAGCTCTACCTGTATCCTCCCTCCACAGCTCTACCTGTATCCTCCCTCCACAGCTCTACCTGTATCCTCCCTCCCAAGCTCTACATGTATCCTTCCTCCACAGCTCTACCTGTATCCTCCCTCCACAGCTCTACCAGTATCCTCCCTCCCCAGCTCTACATGTATCCTCCTTACCCAGCTCTACCTGTATCATCCCTCCCCAGCTCTACCTGTATCCTCCCTCCCAAGCTGTACCTGTATCCTCCATTTCCAGCTCTACTCGTATCTTTCCTTCACAGATCTACCTGAATCCTCCCTCCCCAGCTCTACCTGTATCCTCCCTCCCCAGCTCTACCTGTATCCTCCCTCCCCAGCTCTATCTGTATCCTGCCCCTCAGCTCTACCTGTATCCTGCCCCTCAGCTCTACCTGTATCCTTCCTCCACAGCTCTACCTGTATCCTTCCTCCACAGCTCTACCTGTATCCTCCCTCCACAGCTCTACATGTATCCTCCCTCCCCAGCTCTACTTGTATCCTCCCTCCCCAGATTTACATGTATCCTCCCTCCACAGCACTACTTGTATCCTCCCTCTCCAGTTCTACCTTTATCCTCCCTTCACAGCTCTTCCTGCATCCTCCCTCCCCAGCTCTACCTGTATACTCCCTCCCCAGCTCTACGTGTATCCTCCCTCCCCAGCTCTACGTGTATCCTCCCTCCCCAGCTCTACCTGTATCCTCCCTCCCCGGCTCTACTTGTAGTCTCCTTCCCCAGCTCTACATGTATCCTCCTTTCTCAACTCTACCTGTATCCTCCCTCTCCAGCTCTACCTGTATCATCCCTCCCCAGCTTTACATGTATCCTCTCTCTCCAGCTCTACCTGTATCCTCCCTCCCCAGCTTTACATGTATCCTCCCTCCCCAGCTTTACATGTGTCCTCCCTCTCCAGCTTTACATGCATCCTCCCTTCACAGCTCTTCCTGTATCCTCCCTCCCCAGCTCTACTTGTATCCTCCATCCCCAGCTCTATATGTATCCTCCCTCCCCGACTATACTTGTATTCTCCTTCCCCAGCTCTACATATATCCTCCTTCCCCAGCTCTTCCTGTATCCCCCCTCCCCATCTCTACTTGTATCCTCTCCCCCAGCTCTACATGTACCCTCCTTCCCCAGCTCTACCTGTATCCTCCCTCCCCAGCTCTACCTGTATCCTTCCTTCCCAGCTCTACTTGTATCCTCCCTCCCCAGCTCTACGTGTATAATCCGAGCTGTAATTTTATCCTCCCTCCCCAACTCTGCTTGTATCCTCCTACCCCAGCTCTACCTGTTTCTGACGAGCCCCCTGACTCGGTAGCCGGGCTGGTCGATGCTGGGGTACGTCACGGTGGCAGTGACCCGGTCTGTGACCCAGGGCGGTCAATTAAAGGGAAAGTGAAAGGGGAATAAAGTTTTTAGAGATAACGTTCGTGACGCCACCTGTGGTATGCGGCTATATGGGGCCGCTGCTACGGTGCAGATCCCCTGGAGCTGATGGTGACGCAGCAGAGTTGGTTCAGCTCTCCACAGGCAGAGCTAAGCCCCGGGGCAGTGTAGATGATTTGAAGAGTAGATGTTGTTGGCTGGGACATTTTCATGCAGGGCTGAGGGCTCAGGTAATGAACAGACAACACATTAATGGCGGTTTCCTCTTGCTTTACTTGGTGTTTGGCAGAGCTGACCGGTACTAGCTGGTAGTGGAGGTCCAGGCGGCCTGGAAGCAAGTTGGGGATCCACCTCGCCAGGTGGGGTTGTAGGCCTTCCCTCTGGTCTATTCTCTTTGGCCCTGCTGCTTGAAGCTATGCTGCGGCCCTCGTCCCTGAGTAAAACGTCTTTTTCCTCACCCGTATGGCAGGCAGCTCGGGCCTTCCTCAAGTGTCGCTCCCACGTGGCGGTGCTGGACTCTATGGTGCTGCTGTGCCGCCGGGTGTCTGGTGGGGCCAGGAGACCTGCAGTCTCCTGACCTCCGGGTTCTACTGCCGGGCCTTCAGTGTCCCATAACCACGGACTCCGGTGTCCGGTTCACTTGCGCTTCTCTCTGGGGTGAGCTTGTCCACAGCTCCCTTCCCCAGGTCCTTCCTCGTTGCTGACCTGTCTTCAACTCCTCTCAACTCACTCTCACTAACCCCACCTCCAGATTCCAGTTGTTAAGGGGAGGAGCTCCCCTTTATGGTCTGGAGCCAGGAAAGTGTTGTATGCTGGTATACCTGATTAGGGGACCCCTCCTTGCTTCCAGGCATGGCAGCCTCCCTTGTGAGGGAGGCAATGTCACTGTGGCAACCGGACCCCTGGGGTGCCACATTTCCTCCCTCTACAGCTCTACTTGTATCATCCCTCCCCAGCTCTAATTGTATCCTCCCTCCCCAGCTCTACATTTATCCTCCTTCCCCAGCTCTACCTGAATCCTCCCTGTACAGTTCAACTTGTATCCTCCCTCTCTGGCTCTACTTGTATCCTCCTTCACCACCTCTACCTGTATCCTGCCTCCCCAGCTCTACTTGTATCCTCCTTCCCAGCTCTACATGTATACTCCCTCCACAGCAGCTTTACCTGTATCGTCCCTCCCCAGTTCTACCTGTATCTTCGCTCCCCAGCTCTTCCTGTATCCTCCCCCCCAGCTCTACCTGTATCCTCCCCCCAGCTCTACATTTATCCTCCTTCCCGAGCTCTAACTGCATCCTCCCTCCACAGTTCTACCTGTATCCTCCATCCCCAGCACTACGTGTATCCTAATTCCCCAGGTCTACCTGTATCTGTGGCGCCCCTGCGGGTTCAGTCGCCACAGAGGTACTGCATCTCACCCAGAGGTGTGGTATCTCACGCTCAGGTAAGGATGGAGTACTGCCCGGGACCCAAACACCTGCATCCAACACTACACTACTCCAGACCATCAGGAGGGGCAAGATGCACTGCTACACGGCTAAGCCCTGTCCATGGCTGGAGTGGGGGGAACCAAGTGAGGGGGAACCATGTAGTGGGTGTGGGTGGAGGAAGCAGTTAAGGGGAGCACTTGAGAAGGAGGATATAAAAAGAGAAGCCATCTTGGGAGAACAGTGAGGAGACAGTGAAAGGAGCAGGAGCTCTACAGGAGCTCTGCTCAGGAGGAGGGCCTAGTGAGAGAGGCCCAGGACAGACTGAAGAGAGGAGAGGAGCAGGGAGAAAGGCTCCAGGAAGACAGAAAGGATCCTAAGGGCCCGGGCAGTGGGGATGCCACACGTGGGCCAAGTTTGCAGAAAACGTGGAAGGATCAGGCTGCAGAGAGGGGACCAGCCCCTAAACTAGCAGAGTTCTTCAAGTCTCAACTAGATAACAGGAGGGTGCAGCATTTCAGCTGCTGTGGCCAAAAGCCACATCTAAATCTCCAAAAAAGGTGGCCATAGAGGACCCAGGGGACAGAGAAAACGTCACCCGACAAGGTCCGCGGTCACTGGCTTGGGACATTGGGTGTGAGGTGCAGGGAGACGGCCAGAAGGAACACACAGAGCGGGGTTCCGTTACGTACTCCAAACTCCCAGGTACCTGGGAGTTTGCTGAACCCCTCCCTGAGTAAACACAGGACGGCGTGGGAAGTTACCCTGGCCCTGGTAACTTGGAGTCTAAAAATCATGAGTAAAACCCTGAAGACAGCACCCCACTGTCTCTGCGAATTATTACTGCGCCATCATCCCCTGCACAATCCAACACACCTACCTACTTCATCTATAACATCCCTGCAACGCCCTGGAGCTATGCTCTACCTGTGGAGAGCTAAACCAACTCTGCTGCACTAACATCAGCTCCAGAGGACATGCTCCGCAGTGGCGGCTCCCTTTAGCCGCATACCACATGTGGCGTCACAAACATTAAACTTTAAAAACTATGATTTCCCTTTTCTCAATTTTCCCCTTTTATTGACTGCCCTGGGTCACGGACCGGGTCACCGCCACTGTGACATCTCCCCTAGCAACGACCGGCCCGGCTACCGAGTACCCCATGGCCCAGGGGGTGCGTCATATTATTTGGCGTCACGAACAGGATATGAACCCACCCATTATCACCGGGTATTGTGCGCCTAGAGACTGTGTTGTATACTGAATGTGGCGCCCGCCCCAGAAGAAGGGGCGCCATTATGTGCGTGATCATGAACAACAAAGAACCTCCCATCGTGGGACGGGTCCCAAAATGGCGCCAGATGCGCCACCCGCCCCATGCGCCTGTGGCCATATACCTGGAAGTCTGGGGAAGCCGCCTTCGGGTGTGGCCGACAGCAAGCAGCCATGGGACCGCCCCAGAAAGGGGAGAGGAGAGAAGAAACCTTGGAGACAGGGCGGAGTCTCCAGCAGTGCAGACAGACCGCACCCGGCAGGCAAGATGGAGAGAGGTCAGCCTGAAGCTCCATCTTGTGGTCTGCAGCCCGCGGTTGAACCCCTCACCCTGGAGGGGATACTAACAAATTTGTCCTTGGAGGACACCAGTTTCATCCAGGATGAGATGCAAGAACTGGGCAGGAGGATGGAAGAGGCCCAGCAAGTCGCGATTGCTGCCTGGAGAGCGAAGCTGGTGGAGAAGATGATGACCCTGCAGCAGTCGGCCCTGCAAGTGACCAGCAGCGCCCCGGCCCCGGCGGAGCTGCACACAGACCAGGAGGTGTCAGTCGCGGTAGCAGGTAGGAGTGAGGTCCCTGTCCCGGACGCGGCTGGCGCTGCTCCGTATCTGGTCCCCCTGCAGGAACCTCCGTCCCCAGGCGCTCACGCCCCAGATCTGCTCCTGGGTCCGGAACCATCAACCCCGGGCGCCGCTGACGCAGACCTGCTCCTGGGCCCCCTGCAAGAACCACCTGCCCCCACACCCGAATGGGTGTACGGGCGCATGCCCTGGGACTGGTCTGCGGAGGTAGAGGATCGGAGCCCTCCATTACTGCCCTCTCCTGAGTCCTCAGTCGCCCACCGGGAAGAAGATCGATTTCTGTGGGATAACCCGAGGGGGGACCTCATGGGTTTTCCCTGGGAGACCCGAAGGGAAGCTGCCCGACGGGAGGAGCATTGTAGACAGTAGCTCCTGCAGTTAGAGAAGGAGCTGCGCATCCGGCGGGTGCGCTGGGAGAAGATGGAGGCGAGGAACATGGAGGAGGAGACTCGGGTCCACAAGACAAAAACAGCCACACCCAGTCCCCACGTGGAAGGGACTGTCATAAAGTTCGACCTGGACACCGGGTGGGGCTTCATCAGAGAGCCACAGGTCGCAATGGATTTATTTGCTAACCGGAGGGACGTGGAGTCCCACCTCCAGCAAGGACATCCTAACAGAAATCTGTACCCTGGTGACCGAGTCACCTACACCAAGCACCGAGGTGAGCAGGGATGGTATGCCCTGAATGTACACAGGGTAGTGGAGGAGGACATGCCCCTGCAATTAGAGGCTGATGACACGGCTGGGCCAGCCTACAACAACCAGGTGTCTCCCCGGAGGGAGCACCACTGTTGAACTGTTCAGTTGAAAGAAAAAGTTGAAAAACTGTAAATAGTTACCCGGAAGGGTATTGATATAATCTTGTGTGTTTGAAAAGTTTTGTTTGGTTAGTATACCCGGTTAAGGTACAAATAACTTATAGGTTGTGGACGTTGAGCAGCCAAAAACTTTTAAATTGTACATAGTTTGCACTTATTAAAGTGTCTCTTATTGGTTTTATATTAATAGACCGCAGAACGAAAACCCGTTTGGCGTGGCCGAAGATGTGGTCCAACACCTGGATCACCTATGCCCTGCAGCCACGCCCAGGGCCTACGTTGGGGGTTTTCGGACGGGTCCCTCATGTTGCTCAAATTGCACCTTCTCCAGTGAGATGGACACCCGGTTACAGATCTCACTACAGTTTGCTGAACTTACTTGAAAAGTGCTAAAAATGTTCTATGTGTGAAAGAATGCTATTAAAAATGGTTTTATAATGTTTGATATAATAATAGAAACCGGTAACGTTCAAGAAATGTGCCTCCCATAAAGGAAAGAAAAAGTTGTTTGAAAATTCTTCTATGTGATGCATCTAAAAATTTTGCATGTCATTAATTGCTTTGTTTTTCACTCTGTTCCAGCCCGCGGATGTGCTGTGTTTTACCAGGGGGGTATGTGGCGCCCCTGCGGGTTCATTCGCCACGTAGGTACTGCATCTCACCCAGAGGTGTGGTATTCCACTCTCAGGTAAGGATGGAGTACTGCCCGGAACCAAAACACCTGCATCCAACACTACACTACTCCAGACCAGCAGGAGGGGCAAGATGCACTGCTACATGGCTGAGCCATGTCCCTGGCTGGAGTGGGGGGAACCAAGAGAGGGGGAACCATGTAGTGGATGTGGGAGGAGGAAGCAGTTAAGGGAAGCACTTGAGAAGTAGGATATAAAAAGAGAAGCCATCTTGTGAAGTGGGTAGTTGGTCAGTCAGAACAGTACAGTGAGAGAGTTCAGTTCAGTCAGAGGAGGAGAGTGTGTGGAGCAGGAGCTCAGCAGGAGCTCTGCTCAGGAGGAGGGCCTAGTGAGAGAGGCCCAGGACAGACTGAGGAGAGGAGCAGGGAGAAAGGCTCCAGGAAGACAGAAAGGATCCTAGGGGCATGGGCAGTATGGATGCCACCCGTGCGCCCGAGTCTGCAGAAACATGAAAGGATCAGGCTGCAGAGAGTGGACCGGCCCCTAAACTAGCAGAGTTCTTCAAGTCTCAACTAGATAACCGGAGGGTGCAGCATTTCAGGTGCTGCAGCCAACAGCCACATCTAACTCCCCAAAAGGTGGCCATAGAGGACCAAGGGGACAGAGAAGACGTCGCCCGACAAGGTTCGCAGTCACTGGCTTGGGACACTGGGTGTGAGGTGCAGGGAGACGGCCAGGAGGAACACACAGAAAGGGGTCCCGTTATGTACTCCGGAGGTACCTGGAAGTTTGCTGAACTCCTCCCTGAGTAAACACAGGATGGCGTGGGAAGTTTCCCTGGCCCTGGTAACTTGGAGTCTAAAAATCGTGAGTAAAACCCTGAAGACTGCACCCCACTGTCTCTGCGAATTATTACTGCGCCATCATCCCCTGCACAACCCTACACACCTACCTACTTCATCTATAACATCCCTGCAACTCCCTGGAGCTAAGCTCTAACTGTGGAGAGCTAAACCAACTCTGCTGCACTAACATCAGCTCCAGAGGACCTGCTCCACAGCGGTGGCTCCGTTTTGCTGCTTACCACAGGTGGCGTCACGAACATTTAAACATAAAAACTATAACCCCTTTTCACTATAAAGTCCCCTTTCATTGACCGCCCTGGGTCACCGCCACTGTGACATCTCCCCTAGCAACGACCGGCCCGGCTACCGAGTACCCCATGGCCCAGGGGGTGCGTCATATCCTTCCCCCCAGCTCTACATGTATCCTCCCTGCACAGCTCTACCTGTCTCCTCCCTCTCCAGCTCTACCTGTATCCTCGCTCCCCAGCTCTACCTGTATACTCCCCCGAATCTCTACCTGTATCCTCCCCCCAGCTCTACGTGTATCCTCCTTCAACAGCTGTATCCTCCCTCACAAGCTCTACATGTATCCTCCCTCCCCAGATCTACTTGTATCCTCCCCCCAGCTCTACCTGTATCCTCCTTCCCCAGCTCTACCTGTATCCTCCCTCCACAGCTATACCTGTTTCCACCCTCCCCAGCTCTACATGTATCCTCCCTCCCCAGCTCTACATGTATCATCGCTCCCCAGCTCTATGTGCATCCTCTCTCCCCAGCTGTATGTGTATCCTCCCTCCCCAGCTCTACCTGGATCCTACCTCCACTGCTCCACTTGTATCTTCCCTCTCTAGCTTTACTTGTATCGTCCCTCCCAAGCTTTACATGTTTCCACCCTCTCCAGATTTACATCTTTCCTCCTTCTTCAGCTTTAAATGTATCCTTCCTCCCCAGCTTTACATGTTTCCGCCCTCTCGAGCTTTACATGTATTCTCCCTCCCCAGCTCTACTTGTATCATCCCTCCCCAGATTTACATATATCCTCCATCCCCAGCTCTACTTGTATGTTCCCTCCCCAGCTCTACCTGTATCCTCCTTCCACAACTCTACTTGTATCCTCCTTCCCCAGCTCTACTTGTATCCTCCCTCTCCAGCTCTACTTGTATCCTCCCTCTTCAGCTCTACCTGCATCCTCCCTCCCCAGCTTTATATGTATCCTCCCTTCACAGCTCTTCCTGTGTCCCCCCTCCACAGCTCTACTTGTATTCTCCCTCCACAGCTCTACTTGTATCCTTCCTCTCAAGCTCTATCTGTATCCTCCCTCTCCAACTCTACCTGTATCTTCCCTCCCCAGCTCTACTTGTATTCTTCCTCCCCAGCTCTACCTGTATCCTCCCTCCCCATCTTTATATATATCGTTCCTCCTCAGCTCTACCTGTATCCTTCCTCCCCAGCTCTACTTGTATCTTCCCTCCCAAGCTTTACATGTATCCTCCCTCTCTAGCTTTACATGTATCTTTCCTCTCCAGCTTTACTTCTATCCTCCCTCTCCAGCTTTACATGTTTCCTCCCTCTCCAGCTTTACATGTTTCCTCCTTCTCCAGCTTTAAATGTATCCTCCCTCCTCAGCTCTACCTGTATCCTTCTTCCCCAGCTCTACTTGTATCCTCTCTGCCCCGCTCTACTTGTATCCTCCCTCCCCAGCTTTACCTGTATCTTTACTCCACAGCTCTACTTGTATCCTTCCTCCCTAGCTTTACCTGTATCCTCGCTCCCCAGCTCTCCTTGTATCCACCCTCCCCAGATTTACATGTATCCTCCCTCCCCAGCTCTACTTGTATCCTTCTTCCCCTGCTCTACTTGTATCCTCTCTCCCCAGCTCTATATGTATCCTCGCTCCCCAGCTCTACTTGTGTCCTCCCTTCCCAGTTCTACTTGTATCCTCCCTCCCCATCTCTTCTTGTATCCTCCCTCCCCATCTCTTCTTGTATCCTCCCTCCCTAGCTCTACTTGTATTCTCCCTCCCCAGCTCTACCTGTATCCTCCCTTCCCAGCTCTAACTGTATCCTCCCTCCCCAGCTCTACCTGTATCCTCCTTCCACAGCTCTACTTGTATCCTCCCTCCCCAGCTCTCTGTATCCTCCCTCCCCAGATTTACATGTAGCCTACCTCCTCAGCTCTACCTGTATCCTTCTTCCCCAGCTCTACTTGCATCTTCCCTCCCCAGCTCTTGTTGTTTCCTACCTTCCCTGCTCTACTTGTATCCACTCTTCCCAGGTTTATATGTTTCCTCTCTCCCCAGCTCGACTTGTATCCTCCCTCCCCAGCTCTACTTGTATCCTCCCTCCCCAGCTCTCTCTGTATCCTCCCTCCTCAGCTCTCTCTGTATCCTCCCTCCTCAGTTTTATATAAATCCTCCCTCCCCAGCTCTACTTGTATCCTCCCTCTCCAACTATACTTGTATCCTCTCTCTCCTGCTCTACCTATATCTGACGTGCCCCCTGGGTCGTGGGGTACCCGGTGCCGGGCCGGTAGATGCTGGGGGTTGTAGTCACTGTGGCGGTGACCCGGACCCTGACCCAGGGCGGTCAATCCAAGGGGAATGATATGTATAGGTTTTTATAATGTCCGACTACGCCGCCTGTGGAATGCGGCTAAAGGGGGCTGCCGCTGCGGAACAGTCCTCTGAAGCTGGTGGTTTTGCATCAATGATGGTATAACTCCCCACAGGAAAAGTTAGCTTCAGGGCAGTGTGTGGATGATGGTGGTTGTGCAGGTTGTGCTGGGCATTGTAGTGCAGTGAGGGATGAAGCAGCAAGGAAAACAGAGACAAGATAGTGCAGTCCCAGGGTCTTTACTCACAGTTGTTGCAGTCCACATTACAGGTACCAGAGCAATCTCCCCCGTCGTGCTGTGCGTACTCAGTGAGGGGCTCAGTCCACCCCCAGATAGCTCCGGAGTACTTAGCAGGACCCCCTTCTGTGTCCTTTCTCTGGCCTCTTCCCTGCACCTCACACCTAGTGACTCCAATCCGGTACCCGCGGGCCTTGGCGGGCGACGTATGTTCCGTCCCCTGGGTCCTATGTGGCTACCTTTTCGGTGAGACTGGCGTGGACTTGTGGCTACAGGACTTAAAATACTGCAGCCTCCGGTTTCTAGCTAAGACTTGCAATCTTTCACTAGCTGAGGGATCCGGTTCCCTGTATGTGGCCTGACCCCTCCACCTCCCGGCAGATTCGGGCGTACGGGTGGCCTCCAGCACTGCTCATTCCCCTGGGATCCCTTCTATTCCTGGAGCCTTTCTGCTCCTTCTCCTCTCTTCTCTCAGACTTGGGCCTCACTGGCTAGGCCCGCCTCTGGAGCAGAGCTCATGCAGATCCTCTGCTCCTGTCACTTCTCCTCCTCTGACTCGACACTGATCTAAGATGGTTTCCTATTTATACTCTCCCTGTCATGTGCTCCCCTAAGCTGCTTTCTCCACCCACACCCACTACATAGGACCCTCCCTCCAGCTAAGGAACCTGGGACTGTGCTCTCCCTTAGGAGCAATCTCGCCCTGCCCCCGCTGCAGGTATGTGTTAGATGCAGGTGTTAGGGTCCTGAGCAGTACTCCTTCCTTACCTGAGGGTGAGATACCACACCTCTGGGTGAGATGCAGTACCTCTGTGGAGACTGAACCCTCAGGGGCGCCACACACCCCACACAGCACGTCCGCAGGCTGGAACAGAGTAAAAGACAGGGTAGATTAAAGACATGCAAAATTTTAGATGCATCACATAGAAGATCACAGACACAACATTTCTTCCCTTTATGGGAGGTTCTCTTTTCTTCAACGTTACTGGTTACGTTTTCTCTTTCATAAACATTATAAAACTTTCTTCGCATATATAAAACATTATAAAACTCTTTTCACTTTTATAAACACATCTGTCACATATAAAACATTTTTCTCATAAACATTTTTCATATTAAGCACTTGTCATATGAAAACATTTTTCTAGACAACACATTTGTCACATTAAACTTTTTGTCAACCAGTCACAGTAATATCTGCAACTAGGTGTCCATTTTCCTGTAAGGCGCAAACTAGCAATATGAGGGACCCGTCCGAAAACCCTCAACGTAGGCCCTGGGCGTGGCTGCAGGGCATAGGTGATCCGGCGTTGGACCACGTCTTCGGCCACGCCAAACGGGTTTTTGTTCTGAGGTCATCTGTTGTACAATTATAAAACCAATAGGGGGCACTTTAAGAAGTGCAATTATTTACAAAGGAAAGTTTTTCGGGAGATCACTGTCCTCTTCCCTATTGTCTTTATACCCACTCGGGTAACTAAAGGCATATGTAAAACATGAAATTTTATTTTATTTTTTTTTAACTAGCAGCATTCCGACTATAACCTTACAGGTAACTATTTACAGTTTCATGGATGCATATCCAATTTAATTCAACAGTGGGGTTCCGGCCGGGGGAACTCCTCATTCTTACCGACTGACCCAGCCGGGTGTTCAGCCTGGTACTGCGGGGGTATGTCTTTTCTTTCTCTCGCCACCTTGTGGACTTGGAGGGCATACCACCCGCGCTCTCCCTTATGACGGGTGAAAGTGACATAGTCACAGGGATAGAGGTCCCGTCCGGGGTGCCCCTGCTGGAGGTGGGGTTCCACGTCCCGCCGGTTGACGAAGACATCTCTAACTGACTGCGGCTCCCGGGTGAAGCCCCAGCCGACGTCCAAATCAAATTTCATGATGATCCCCTCCAGACGGGGACTAGGTGTTGCTGGTCTTGACTGGCAGGCCCGAGTATTGGCCTCCATATTTCTGGCCTCCATACGCTCCCATCTCACCTGCCGGTCATACTGCTCTTTCTCCATCTGCAGGAGCTCCCTCCTGAAGTGCTCTTCCCTCCGGAGCGCTTGGGCCTGCGTCTCCTGTGGGAACCCGATGAGGTCCCCCTCCCAGTTGTCCCACCGGAACTCCTCTCCCTCTTCGCAGGCAATTGGGGGCGCAGATGTGGGAGTCAGGGGGGCTCTCTCCTGGCCTTCATTCCTGGCGGACCAGTCGAGGGCAGAGGTCCCGTATTCCCACTCAGCTGTGGGGACAGGCGGTTCCGGTAAAGGGCCCAGGAGCAGGTTGGCTGAGCTGGCGTCCGGGTGGTGCAGGGAGTCCGCCAGAGGATTGCGGAGCGGATCGGCGGAGCAGGCCAGTTGGTAGGAGGATTCCGCCTGGGGATTGCGAAGCTGGTCGGTGATGGAGGCTCTCGGTGCCGTGGTGCATGCTGGACCTGGGGGTAAGTCTGGAGCATGCGTGCCCGGGTATGGAGGCGCCACCAGGGGGCCCAAGAGCAGGTCAGCATGGTCTGCGCCTGGGACAGGGAAACTCTTCCTACCTGCTCCCGCGGCCGCTCCTGGGCTGCTCTCTGTCTCCTGGTCCTGGTCTGGCTCCGCCGGGGCTGGGGTTCTGTCGGTGGATTCCATAGCTAGTTGTCGTCTCGCACCTATCTTCTCCAGCACTTCCCTCTTCCAGCTGGCGATGGCGGTTCTCTCGGCCTCTCCTACCCGCCGGCTGAGCTCACGCATTTCTGCCTGGAGGAACTCCGCATTCTCCAGGGTCAGCTTATAAATCACCTCCGCCAGGGTAGGAGGTGTCTCATCTAGCTGCAGGCCGCGGACTGGGGTCTCAGGCTCACTTCCCTCCATCTTGCCTGCCGGGTGTGTTCTCTCTGGTCTGCTGGAGACCACACCCCGTTTCCCAGTTTTCTTTTCTCCTCTCCCCTTTTTGGGGCGGTCCCATTGCTGCTGGCTGTCGGCCACACTTGGGGACGTCTCCTCCACCTTGAAGGATACATCTATGTGTATGGCCACAGTTGCAGTGGGCTGGTTGCGCTTTGGCGCCATTCTGGGACCCGGCCCACGATGGGAGGTTCTGTAGTGTTGTCTTTGATCACGCACATAATGGCGCCCGTTCTTTTGGGGCGGGCGCCACATTTAGTAGAAAACACAGTCTTTAGGTGCGCGATACCCAGTGATAACGGGTGGGCTCATATCCTGCCGACTACGCCAAAGTTGACGCGCTCCCTGGGCTGTGGGGTACCCGTTGCCGGGCCGGTAGATCCTGGGGGTTGTAGTCACTGTGGCGGTCACCCAGACCGTGACCCAGGGCAGTCAATCCAAGGGGAATGATATGTATAGGTTTTTATAATGTCCGACTACGCCACCTGTGGAATGCGGCTAAAGGGGTCTGCCGCTGCGGAACAGTCCTCTGAAGCTGGTGGTTTTGCAGCAATGATGGTATAACTTCCCACAGGAAGAGTTAGCTTCAGGGCAGTGTGTGGATGATGGTGGTTGTGCAGGTTGTGCTGGGCGTTGTAGTGCATTGAGGGATGGCGCAGCAAGGAACACAGGGTCTTTACTAACAGTTGTTGCAGTCCAGATTACAGGTACCAGAGCAATCTCCCCCGTCGTGCTGTGCGTACTCAGTGAGGGGCTCAGTCCACCCCCAGATAGCTCCGGAGTACTTAGCAGGACCCCCTTCTGTGTCTTTTCTCTGGCCTCTTCCTTGCACCTCACACCTAGTGACTCCAATCCGGTACCCGCAGGCCTTGGCGAGCGACGTATGTTCCGTCCCCTGGGTCCTATGTGGCTACCTTCTCGGTGAGACTGGCGTGGACTTATGGCTACAGGACTTAAAATACTGCAGCCTCTGGTTTCTAGCTAAGACTTGCAATCTTTCACTAGTTGAGGGATCCGGTTCCCTGTATGTAGCCTGACCCCTCCACCTCCCGGCAGATTCGGGCGTACGGGTGGCCTCCAGCACTGCCCGTACCCCTGGGATCTCTTCTGTTCCTGGAGCCTTCCTGCTCCTTCTCCTCTCTTCTCTCAGACTTGGGCCTCACTGGCTAGACCCGCCTCTGGAGCAGAGCTCATGCAGAGCCTCTGCTCCTGTCACTTCTCCTCCTCTGACTCGACTCTGATCTAAGATGGTTTCCTATTTATACTCTCCCTGTCATGTGCTCCCCTAAGCTGCTTTCTCCACCCACACCCACTACATAGTCCCCTCCCGCCAGCTAGGGAACCTGGGACTGTGCTCTCCCTTAGGAGCAATCTCTCCCTGCCCCTGCTGCGGGTATGTGTTGGATGCAGGTGTTAGGGTCCTGAGCTGTACTCCTTCCTTACCTGAGGGTGAGATACCACACCTCTGGGTGAGATGCAGTACCTCTGTGGCGACTGAACCCTCAGGGGTGTCACTTATCCTTCCTCCCCAGGTTTTATATGTATCCACCCTCCCAAGCTCCACTCGTATCCTCCCTCCCCAGCTTTATATGTATCCTCGCTCCCCAGCTCTACTTGTATCCTTCCTCCCCAGCTCTACTTGTATCCTCCCTCCCCATCTCTTCTTGTATCCTTCCTCCCCAGCTCTACTTGTATCCTCCCTCCCCATCTCTTCTTGTATCCTTCCTCCCTATCTCTTCTTGTATTCTCCTTCCCCAGCTCTACCTGTATCTTCCCTCCCCAGCTCTAACTCTATCCTCCATCCCCAGATTTATATGTATCCTCCCTCCCCAGCTCTACCTGTATCCCCCCTCCCCAGCTCTACCAGTATCCACCCTCCCCAGCTCTATTTGTATTCTCCCTCCCCGGCTCTACCTGGATCCTCCCTCCCCATCTTTATATGTATCGTTCCTCCTCAGCTCTACCTGTATCCTCCCTCCCCTGCTCCACTTGTATCTTCCCTCTAGCTTTACATGTATCCTCCCTCCCCAGCTTTACTTGTATCCTCCCTCCCCAGCTTTACTTGTATCTTCCCTCCCCAGCTCTACTTGTATCATCCCTCCCCAGATTTACATGTATCCTCCCTCTCCAGATTTACATCTTTCCTCCTTCTCCAGCTTTACATGTATCCTCCCTCCCCAGCTTTACATGTTTCCGCCCTCTCGAGCTTTACATGTATCCTCCCTCCCCAGCTCTACTTGTATCATCCCTCCCCATATTTACTTGTATTCTCCCTCCTCAGCTCTACCTGTGTCATCTTTCCCCAGCTCTACTTGTATCCTCCCTCCCCAACTCTACCTGTATCTTCCCTCCACAACTCTACTTGTATCCTCCCTCTCCAGCTCTACTTGTATCCTCCCTCTCCAGCTCTACTTGTATCCTCCCTCTCCATCTCTACTTGTATCCTCCCTCTCCAGCTCTACTTGTATCCTCCCTCTCCAGCTCTACTTGTATCCTCCCTCTCCAGCTCCACCTGTATTCTCTCTCCCCAGCTCCACCTGTATCCTTTCTCCCCAGCTTTATAGGTATCCTCGCTCTCCAGCTCTACTTGTATCTTCCCTCCCCATCTCTTCTTGTATCCTTCCTCCCTACCTCTACTTGTATTCTCTCTCCCCAGCTCTACCTGTATCCTCCCTCCCCAGCTCTTACTGTACCCTCCCTCCCCAGCTTTATATGTATCCTCCCTCCCCAGCTCTACTTGTATCCCCCTCCCCAGATTTACATGTATCCTCCCTCCCCAGCTCTACCTGTGTCCTCTTTTCCCAGCTCTACTTGTATTCTCGCTCCCCAGCTCTACCTGTATCCTCCCTCCACAACTTTCCTTGTATCCTCCCTCCCCAGCTCTACTTGTATGCTCTCTCTCCAGCTCTACTTGTACTCTCCCTCCCCAGCTCTACCTGTATTCTCCCTTCACAGCTCTACTTGTATCCTCCCTCTCCAGCTCTACCTGTATACTCCCTCCCCAGCTCTACTTGTATTCTCCCTCCCCAGCTCTACCTGTATCCTCCCTCTCTATCTTTTTATGTATCATTCCTCCTCAGCTCTACCTGTATCCTCCCTCCCCAGCTCTACTTGTATCTGTAGCGCCCCTGAGGGTTCAGTTGCCACAGGGGTACTGCACCTCAGATAGAGGTGTGGTATCTCCTCTTCCAGGTAAGGATGGAACATCACTCAGGACCCCACTTCACACTCAGCACTACACCACTCCTGTCCTGTAGGGGGTCTAAATGCACCAGGGTGCTGCCCCGGCCCAGGATAGAGGAGATGGGGGGAACCAAAGATAGGGAGAACCAAGTAGTGGGTGAGGGTGGAGGAAACACTTACAGGAAGCACCTATAGAATCATATATAATATATGGCCATCTTAAATTCAAAGTCTTTTGATTGTGGTCTTCTGTCAGGGTCCAGCAAGAGTCTGTAGCTGGCTGAAGATTCACGGTCCTCATTCTCTGGTCTTGAGACGAGGAGTGGGACAGAGTTAACAAGTGTCTCTGCCCGATCAGGGTCCTGTTCTAAGAAGGCCTTGGAGGGGAGCAGAGGAGATAGGCTCCATAGGCAAAAGGATCCCAGGGGGATACGGACGGAGCGGAGTCGCCACCTGTATTCTTCACTCTGGCCTAGCCAGAGGGATTCCTGCTGCAAAAGGGGTGACCGGCCCCCGATATCTGACTTTGTCACTTCACGTCTCAGTCAGAAAAGCCCCGAGGCTTAATGGATCCCAGGGGGATACGGACAGAGCGGATTCGCCACCTGTATCTCTCAATCTACGTTTACCTAGTGGGACCCGGCCTTACACCACGTTCATGCCACACACCGTCAGGAGAAGATTCAGTGGCAGAACTTACTAAGGAGAGGAACACGCCAGCGGGTTCTTGACAGGTGCTCCTGATCTACCTGGGAAGTGCCGAACCCCCCCTTCCTGGTGGCCGCAGTACGCCGTGTGTAGCAGAGAGAAGCTTTGTGGCTGAAAGTGCATCTAAAGTGAGTAAAGACCCGGATGACTTCATTCACCGCCTCCGCTTGTTTATTCCTGCGCGGCACTGCACCCACCATTCATCCACACAGTTCATCAATCACTGCCCTGAGCTCTACTCCGCCTGTGGGGAGTAGTACCAACCAAGCTGCCAGAACATCAGCCTCAGAGGACTGTCGCAACGCTGGTGGCCTTCACCAGAAACCACAGGTGGAATAGTGGAACAATTAACCACTCATCCAAAAAGCCCACCCTTTTTTGTGTGACAGCCCTGGGCACGGAACGGGTCACGGCCACGACGACATCCCACACCACTGCCATACATTGACCCGGCTCCGAGTAACCCCACTGCTCAGGGAGGGCGAGTCATATCTTCCCTCCCCAGCTTTATATGTATCATCCCTCTCTAGCTTTACATATATCCTCTCTCCCCAGATTTACTTGTATCCTCCCTCCCCATCTTTAAATGTTTCCTCCCTCTCCAGCTTTACATCTTTCCACCTTCTCCAGCTTTACTTGTATCCTCCTTCCCCAGCTTTACATGTTTCCGCCCACTCGAGCTTTATATGTATCCTCCCTCCCCAGCTCTACCTGTGTCCTCTTTCCCCAGTTCTACCTGTATCCTCCCTCCCCAGTTCTTGCTGTATCCTCCCCTCCCTGCTCTACTTGTAGCCTCCCTCCCCAGTTTTATATGTATCCTTCCTCCCCAGCTCTACATGTATCATCCCTCAGAAGCTCTACATGTATCCTCCCTCCCCAAATCTACTTGTATCCTAACCCCAGCTCTACATGTATCCTCCTTCCCCAGCTCTACTTGTATCCTCCCTCCCTAGATTTACATGTATCCTCCCTCCCCAGATTTACATGTATCCTCCCTCCCCAGCTCTACCTGTGTCCTCTTTCCCCAGCTCTACTTGTATCCTCCCTCCCCAGCTCTACCTGTGTCTTCCCTCCACAACTCTACTTTTATCATCCCTCCCCAGCTCTACCTGTGTCCTCCCTCTCCAGCTCTACCTGTGTCCTCCCTCCACAACTATACTTTTATCCTGCCTCCCCAGCTCTACTTGTATCCTCCCTTTCCAGCTTTACTTGTATCCTCCCTCTCCAGCTCTACCTGTATCCTCCCTCCCCATCTCTTCTTGTATCCTTCCTCCCTAGCTCTACTTGTACTCTCCCTCCCCAGCTCTACCTGTGTCCTCCCTCCCCAGCTCTACATGTATCCTCCCTCCACAGCTCTACTTGTTTCATCCCTCCTCAAATCTATATGTATCCTCCCTCTCCAGCTCTACCTGTATCCTCTCTCCCCAGCTTTACATGTATCCTTTCTCCCCAGCTTTACTTGTATCCTTCCTCCCCAGCTTTACATGTATTGTAGCACCCTGAGTATTCGGCTGCTACAGGGGTATTGCACCTCAACCCAGAGGTGTGATATTCCACTCCCGGGTAAGGATGGAGTGTGGAACTGAGCTCAGTAAGCTGCATGCACTACACACATCCCATTTCCGAGGAACAGACCAACGGTACTCCCACTTAGAAATGTGCAGGTACGACCGAGTCTGTTCCTGGCTGGAGTGGGAGGGGGGTGGTACATCCCAGTAGTGTAGGGGCAGATAGGGGGAGCAGCCTGGGTAAAGATAGGAGCTCATTGGGTGCTGGTCACCTGAGCTCACACATAGAGGGAGTATATAAGGTGGGCACCATCTAAGATCAGGGTCAGTCTGTGAGGAGTCAGTCAGCCTTTTGCAGAGAAGCCAGAGG
Source organism: Phyllobates terribilis (assembly GCF_046119375.1). Lineage (NCBI taxonomy): Eukaryota > Metazoa > Chordata > Amphibia > Anura > Dendrobatidae > Phyllobates > Phyllobates terribilis. The sequence continues at coordinate 946,409,442 of NW_027362762.1, forward strand.
AAGAGGAGCAGAGCAGCCCCAGGCCCAGAGAGAGTGAGAGAGGAGAGCCAGAAAGACCCAGAGGAGGAGACAGAAAGGAACTCTGAGAACCCAAGTACAACCCCAGGGTGAAGAGTTGGCAATAGGGTACCGGATCCCAAACTGGTGGGGGCTAAAGCATACCTCAGCCAGAGACCGGAGGCCGTGGGCAGGATCTGCCACGGCCACCCACCACATCCACCCTGAAGGCAAACCACGTGTAGGGTCAGGGAACCCAAGGCCAAGGGTCTCCCAACAGAAGGCCCGAGGGAGCTGGACCTAGGTGGATCCCTGGTGGGGACGGCCAGAAGAAAGGACAAGAAGGAGGGCTCAGGGACACGCTCCGGACTTGCTTGGGGGTTGGCTGAATCCAGGACCTGGTGGACGCAGCACGGCTCGGGTGGTCACTGAAGGCCGGAGTGACCGGAATATCTGCAGTAAGTAAACACCCTGAACTGCATAACCCGACTCTGTCTTTACTTATCATCTACGCTGCACCACCACAACCCCCATCCTCTGCACCTGACCCCACTGAGGCCATACCCCTCCCGTTGGGGGTTATACTATCTAAAGCTGCACCAACACCATCAGCCTCAGCGGACCCTGCTGCAGCGGCGGCCGTAGTGACCGCAATCGAACGGGTGGCGTAGTCGACATAACGAACTTTGTAACATCTGTAGGACTGCCACACACACTGAGTTTGACACCCTGGGCACGGACCGGGTCACAGCCACTCGGAGACTACAACCCCCATCTGATCCGGCTCCGGGTATTCCCCTAAAGAATATGGCCCAGGGGGCGCGTCAACTTTGGCGTAGTCGGCAGGATTACGTGCCCGCAACACCCGGGTACTGCGTGCCTGAAGAAAAGAATAAGTTTACCTCAAAAAGAAGTCTCCTGCCGGTTCCGGAGGGTCCCCGCCATCGGACTCCATCACAGATCGATTCCCGCCGGTTGTCCGCCATTAACAGCTTTTTCCCGCCATCTGCAGAGTTTCCCGCCACTGGGAGACGATTCCCGCCATTTCCGAAGATTTCCCGCCTTGGAAGAGCGGACGCCATTATGGGCGTGCCAGAGGATGGCAAGAGGCCGCCTCCCATCGTGGGCCAGGACCGAAAATGGCGCCAAAAGTGGAAACCGCCCCCACCAACGGAGACTGTGATGCTAGAGGTGTCTGTCAGCGTGAAAGAACTGCCCCTGGAGCTGACAATCACCAAGTGGCCCCGGGACCGCCCTCGAAGTGGGAGGACTGAGAAGAAGAGAGCAAAGATGGGTGTCGCCTGGAGCAGTCTGGAGAGAGCGCACCCGGAGACAAGAAGCCTAGAGCTGAGTCCAGAAGAAGCTTACCCGGAGATGGGAGAAGAGCAGAGCAGCACCGGCCCGCTGGCCAGGAGCCTGCTGGAGACAACGGAAGGAGAGCAGAGCAGCACCGACCCGTTGGTCAGGAGCCTGCTAGAAGCAACGACCCCACTAGGCTTAGTGGAGGTCTTGGCACAGCTCCCCCGAGATCGGGAGTGTGCGCAGACTGCGCTGGAGGGCCTCGCACGGAGGATGGCCCGGGTGCAACGAGAGACGTTGGCGGAGTGGAGCCGAGAGATGGCCCAGCAGACAAGAACTCGTCAGCGGAGCACGCCACCCGAGACGAGGAGACAGACCGCCTCTGAGGATGGCGCAGGAGGACTGAAGGCCGGAGACGGCGCCGAGAAGGGAGCCGAACGAAAGGAGGCAGGTAAAGGGGACGTCTCTACCCCAAACCGGGAAACCGCGTACCTGCCCCAGCTCCCCGTCGCAGAGCCCGAAGTACCCCCTGCCGTGCCCGTAACCGCAACGTCACCGCCACAGACTAGGCCTCAACCGGAAGCCGCAGCCGCGACCCCTGTGACGTCATACGCCTCGACCCCGAGCGTGACCAAGCAGGAAGTACCACCAGCCTGGTCGCAAGGCCTAGTACCCCCGGGCGCCGCAATACCAACAGCGCCCCCTACCTCCGCGGAGCCACCGGCCTGGTCGCAGGGCCAAGTAGCCCAGGGCGCCGCCGTCCTTACGGTGCCCTTCACTTTCCAGGTGCCCCAGGCTTGGCCGCAAGGCCTGGGCAACCCGGGCGCTACCACCACCGCGCCCATAAAACCAAGAGTGCCGCATCTGGGAGAAGATCTGTTCGCCCAACATACGTGCCCGGATGGGCAGCCCTTTATTTGGCCACCGGAGTTTCACCATCCCCGACTCCGGAAAGAGAGACCCCTAGACGAACCCCTGATTCCGGTTCCAAAGCCCGTAAAAAGGACCTCGCCCCCGCTAGAGGAGGCACAGTTTGAGTGGGACCCCACCGGAGAAGACCTCATGGGGTTCACTCAGGAGACCCGGGCAGCTGCAGCGGAGCGTGCAGAGTGCTGCCGGCAGCAGCTCGAGGTCTTTGAGAGGGAGCGGAGAGAGAGGCGGGTCCGGGAACAACAAGCGCAGATAAGGAGCGCGGAGCAGAAGAGCCGGGCCAGGAGGAGTCCCCGTGCAGCTCATGGTCCCCCTTCCACCGGGACTGTGATCAAGTTTAATATGCAGCACGGGTGGGGCTTCATCCGAGATCACCGCACCCCAGGCGACGTCTTCGTGACAAGAAGAGACGTTGAGTCCCACCTACCGGAGGGACACAGAGGACGTGACCTGTATATAGGGGACGAGGTCACCTTCACCCGGCACAAGTGTGCCAAAGGACCCTACGCCCTCCATGTGCATCGCCTGACGGAGGAGGAGCTGCGGTGTGAGGAGGAGCAAGAGGACCCGGACGGGTCTGAAGTTAAAGGTAACCACAAAGAGAGCAGGAGGACGTCGTCGTTGAGTACAGCGGAGTAGAAGCTGTATATAGTTGCCCGTCGGGGCACAGTGAACTGTTACTGCTGCTATTATAGTCCCCGTTGGGACCAGCAGATTGAACTGTTACCCGTATTTCCCTTAATCCCACTGACCGAGGACTGAGAGCGGTCATCCCCTTCCTAAAGACCTGGCCGAGGACTGAGAGCGGCCATATCCCCTTGTAAATAGTTGCGCTTCCTAAAGCGCCCCCTACCGGTTTTATAGGAAGACCAATTTTCTAGAGAAACTGTTGCACTTTTCCCGGGCACACGTTGCACAGTGTCCGGAGGAGGAGTTAGAAGCAAGAAACGACTACGAGAATGTTATTTATATGAAAAGTTTTATGATGCTGCTAATATATGTTGTTTTATATGTTTTATTATGTTTATATGAAAAAAAAAATTGTATGTTTTGGTGTTTTATATCTTACAGCCCGAGGACGTGCTGTGATTTACCAGGGGGGAATGTAGCACCCTGAGGATTCGGCTGCTACAGGGGTATTGCACCTCAACCCAGAGGTGTGATATTCCACTCCCGGGTAAGGATGGAGTGTGGAACTGAGCTCAGTAAGCTGCATGCACTACACACATCCCATTTCCGAGGAACAGACCAACGGTACTCCCACTTAGAAATGTGCAGGTACGACCGAGTCTGTTCCTGGCTGGAGTGGGAGGGGGGTGGTACATCCCAGTAGTGTAGGGTCAGATAGGGGGAGCAGCCTGGGTAAAGATAGGAGCTCATTGGGTGCTGGTCACCTGAGCTCACACATAGAGGGAGTATATAAGGTGGGCACCATCTAAGATCAGGGTCAGTCTGTGAGGAGTCAGTCAGCCTTTTGCAGAGAAGCCAGAGGAAGAGGAGCAGAGCAGCCCCAGGCCCAGAGAGAGTGAGAGAGGAGAGCCAGAAAGACCCAGAGGAGGAGACAGAAAGGAACTCTGAGAACCCAAGTACAACCCCAGGGTGAAGAGTTGGCAATAGGGTACCGGATCCCAAACTGGTGGGGGCTAAAGCATACCTCAGCCAGAGACCGGAGGCCGTGGGCAGGATCTGCCACGGCCACCCACCACATCCACCCTGAAGGCAAACCACGTGTAGGGTCAGGGAACCCAAGGCCAAGGGTCTCCCAACAGAAGGCCCGAGGGAGCTGGACCTAGGTGGATCCCTGGTGGGGACGGCCAGAAGAAAGGACAAGAAGGAGGGCTCAGGGACACGCTCCGGACTTGCTTGGGGGTTGGCTGAATCCAGGACCTGGTGGACGCAGCACGGCTCGGGTGGTCACTGAAGGCCGGAGTGACCGGAATATCTGCAGTAAGTAAACACCCTGAACTGCATAACCCGACTCTGTCTTTACTTATCATCTACGCTGCACCACCACAACCCCCATCCTCTGCACCTGACCCCCCTGAGGCCATACCCCTCCCGTTGGGGGTTATACTATCTAAAGCTGCACCAACACCATCAGCCTCAGCGGACCCTGCTGCAGCGGCGGCCGTAGTGACCGCAATCCAACGGGTGGCGTAGTCGACATAACGAACTTTGTAACATCTGTAGGACTGCCACACACACTGAGTTTGACACCCTGGGCACGGACCGGGTCACAGCCACTCGGAGACTACAACCCCCATCTGATCCGGCTCCGGGTATTCCCCTAAAGAATATGGCCCAGGGGGCGCGTCAGTATCCTCCCTTCACAGCTCTTCGTATATCCTCCCTCTCCAGCTCTATCTGTATCCTCCCTCCCCAGCTTTTCCTGTATTTTCCCTCCCCAGTTTTATATGTATCCTCCCTCCCCAGCTCCACCTTTATCCTCCCTCTCCAGCTTTATATGTATCCTCCCTCCCCATCTCTTCTTGTATCCTCCCTATCTAGCTCTACTTGTATTCTCCTTCCCCAGCTCTACATGTATCCTCCCTCCCCATCTCTAACTGTATCATCCCTCACCAGCTTTACATGTATCCTCCATGCCCAGCTCTACCTGTAACCTCCCTCCCAAGCTCTACTTGTATCCTCCAACCCCAGATTTACATGTATACTCCCTCCCCATCTCCATTTGTATCTTCCCTCCCCAGCTCCACCTGTATACTCCCTCTCCAGCTTTATATGTATCTTCGCTCCCCAGATCTATATGTATCTGTAGCGCCCCGAGGGTTCGGCCGCTACAGGGGTATTGCACCTCAACCAGTGGTGTGATATTCCACTCCCGGGTAAGGATGGAGTGTGGACCGGGGCTCGGTTAGCTGCATGCATCACACACACCCCATTTCCGGGGGACAGCTCAACGGTGCTCCCATTAGTACAGTAATGCAGGCACGACAGATCAAGTCCCTGGCTGGAGTGGGGAGGGGGGAGGAAAACCCAGTGATGTAGGAGCAGGAGGGGACGGTTTCTGGGCATAGGAAGGAGCCCATTGGTTGCAAGTCACCTGGGCTCATACACAGAGAGGGAGGTATATAAGGTGGGCACCATCTTAGTTCTGGGTTGAGTTCAGTCAGGAGGAGAAGAGAAGAGGAGTTCAGCCGGAGAGGGCTGACGGGGAGCTGTGGCTCAGTCTGGGCCCAGCTCCACGAGGCAGGCCTAGAGTGAAGGCCGGAGCAGAAGAAAGGAACAGAAACAGAAAGGAACAGAAAGGAAAGTAAGAAGGAACGGAACACTAGGAGAGGCCCAGAGACACGAAGGCAGAAGGAACCCTAAGGACCCAGGAGATTGCGGGTGACGGGTTGGCAGAACGGGGTACCGGATCCCAAGTTGGTGGAGGCGACTAATCCTTAACCAAGAACCGGTGGTCATGATCATTTACTGGTGCGACCCCTCACCACACCTACTAGAAAGGCACACCACATAGGGTCAGGGAAGCGGGCACCCAGCCTCCCAAGAGAAGATCCGAGGCAGCTGGACAGGAGTAGTGTCCCTGGTGGGGTACGGCTAACGAAAGGATAGCAGGGAGTCCTGTACCACACTCCGGAAATACCTGGGGGTTGACCGAGACCCTTGCCTGGTGGATGCAGGACGGCTCGGGCGGTCCTACCTGTGCACAAGTGACCTGGATGAGAACTGTGAGTAAAGAACCTGAACTGCAACACCTTGTCTCTGTGCTTTCTCACCGCGTCAGCACTACTAGTACTGGGACGCCCCGCACCACAACCACCATCATCACTGTACACTGCCCTGAGGCTATACTCCTCCCGTGGGGAGTTGTACTACACTCTGCTGCACCCACAACACCAGCATCAGCGGTCTGCCCTGCAGCGGCGGTTCATCCTGACCGCAATCCACGGGTGGCGTAGTCGGACATTAAACCATAAAAACCCTATACAAGACTGCCATTGGTCTGACCACCCTGAGCCACGGGACCGGGTCACCGCCACTGACACTACAACCCCAGAGACCCGGCTCCGCGTAACCCACACACGTGCGTACACCGGCCCAGGGGGCGCGTCATATCCTCCCTCCACAGCTCTACTTGTATCTTTCCTCTCCAGCTCTACCTGTATCCTCCCTCCCCAGCTCTTACTGTATTCTTCCTCCCCAGCTTTATATGTATACTCGCTCTCCAGCTCTACTTATATTCTCACTCCCCAGCTCTACTTGTATACACCCTCCCCATCTCTTCTTGTATCGTTCCTCCCCAGCTCTACCTGTATCCTCCCTCCCCAGCTCTACTTGTATCCTCCCTCCCTAGATTTACATGTATCCTCCCTCCACAACTCTACTTGTATCCACCCTCCCCATCTCTTCTTGTATCGTTCCTCCCCAGCTCTACCTGTATCCTCCTCCCCCAGCTCTACTTGTATCCACCCTCCCCATCTCTTCTTGTATCGTTCCTCCCCAGCTCTACCTGTATCCCCCCCCAGCTCTACTTATATCCTCCCTCCCTAGATTTACATGTATCCTCCCTCCTCAGATTTACATGTATCCTCCCTCCCCAGCTCTACCTGTGTCCTCTTTCCCCAGCTCTACCTGTGTCCTCTTTCCCCAGCTCTACCTGTATCCTCCCTCTCCAGCTCTACTTGTATCCTTTAGTGTTGAGCCACCCCCGTAGTGTTCGAGTTCGATTCGGTTCGTCGAACACCCGTGTGTTCGCCAAACTGTTCGTCGAACTGTTCGTCGAACACCTTCGAACACCGTTAAAACCAATGGCAGGCAAACAAAAACACATAGAAACACATAGAAAACACCTTCAAAGGTGTCCAAAAGCTGACAAACTGCTCAGAAGACATAACTAACACATGGAAAAGTGACAAGTACATATAGTCATGCGAAAATAAAAGAGGTGGAGGAGTAAAAGGAGGGGGAGACACAGATATAGGCATGTCATGCCCTTCTAAAATCCAAAAAGTGAGAAGCCGACACGGCCAGTCCGCTCCTGCCCGTGCCACCTCCGTGTCGCCGGGTTTGTGCCAGAGCCGCGGTGAACCCTGACGGCCAGCCCCCCTCTCCCAATACTGGTGCCTGTCCGCTGGTGGGTCGAGCGAGCCCCCCTGTGGTGGAGGCAGCTCTAAGCTTTTTAATTTAAATTGTCTCTCTAATTTGAATGAATACACTTTAAATCCATTTACAAGGATCTATTGGAGGGCAAGTCTCATGCCAGCAGCCACGGTAATTCCAGCTCCAGTAGCGTCCACTAAAGCTGCTGCAGTTAAAAAGCTTTTATAAGGATCGAGCTCGGCTGTCCACCGCAAGGCATCCTACTGCCAGTCCCAGCCCCTATGCCTTGGGGTGCCTCCTGATGCTCTTCACTAAGTATCCCATGGTCCCGAAGCATTTCCTTTGAAAAAATTAAGTGTCTAAACTACAGGTGGTGTAGCTTGCTTAACAGCCGGGATAATCCGCTGACTAGCAGACACTGCTACTAGGCACAAAGTATTTCCTGGGCTAGATGCAGTTAAAAATTTGTAATTAGATACTCTCATTGGATGCTGAGAAAGCATTCCATAGAGTCTCCTGGCACGCCATATATGATTCTCTTAAAAAGCTTGGGGTAGGGGTCTAGGGGACCCTTTTATAGCCAAAATCACGGCCCTGTATCGCAATACGTCACCTAGGCTGAAGATAAATGGAACTGTAGCACCCTGAGGGCTCGGTTGCTACAGACGTATTGCACCTCACCCAGAGGTGTGATATCTCACTGTCAGGTAAGGATGGAGTGTGGATCAGGACCCGACACCTGCATGCATTACACCACATTGCCGTGGGGCAGGGCGACCAATATGCCCCTGAGATGGGCACGACAGTCCCTGTCCCTGGCTGGAGTGGGGGGAGGGAACACTGAGGAAGGGGAACCCTGTAGTGCAGGAGCAGGGAGGAAGCAGTTCCTGGGTGCATTGAGAAGGGAGTATAAAAGGTGGGCACCATCTTAGTTCAGTGCAGAGAAGTCTGAGCAGAAGTGGCAGGGAGCAGGGGCTCTGCATGAGCTCTGCTCCGGAGGCGGGCCTAGTAACAGAGGCCCAGGCCTGGAAGAGGGAGAAGGAAGGAAGAGGAGCGGAGAAGGCTCCAGGAACGAGGAATGAAGGGATCCCAGGGGTGCGGACGGGCGAGTCGCCACAGCACGCCCGAATCCACCTGCGTGGAGGGGTCAGGCCAAAGGGGGAGACCGGTCCCCGAACTAGTGGAGGCAGGAAACGACCCTCAGCTAGAAACCGGAGGCTCTGAAATTTTATGTGGCGCAGCCCCTCGCTACACCCGCTAGGAAGGCACCACATAGGGTCAGGGAAACTGGCGCCAAGTTTACCAAGAGGAGGCCCGAGGCAGCCGGACAGAAGTGTTGGTAAGAAAGGCCAGACAAAGGACACACAAAGGGGGTCCTGTGAAGTGCTCCAAAGTTATCTGGGAGTTGTCTGAGCCCCTCACCTGGTGAGCACAGTACGACGTGGGCAGCCGTTACCTGCAGACGTGGTCTGGATAATAAGAACTGTGAGTAAAGGCCCTGAACTGCATCACTGACTCCGTGTCGTTACTGCTGCTGCCCTGCACCATCACCCCCATCCTCCGCATACACTGCCCTGAGGCTATAGTCCTCCCGTGGGGAGTTATGCTACGCTCTGCTGCACCCACAACACCAGCCTCAGCGGTCTGCCCTGTAGCGGTGGTTCACTCTGACCGCAATCCACGGGTGGCGTAGTCGGACATTTAAACATCAAAACCACATAAATAGTTCCGCCACTGGTTTGACCGCCCTGAGCCACGGAACCGGGTCGTCGCCACGGAGACTACAACCACCAGCATCCACCAAAAAGGGTCCGGCTCCGGGTGTCCCAAGGCCCAGGGGGTGCGTCAGAACATTTTCATCACCTTTCACAATCACCAATGGGACAAGGCAGGGATGTCCTCTGTCCCCTCTCTTATACATCCTAGTGACGGAGCACCTGCTCTCATCAATTCGCCATAACCCCAATATTAGGTGGATTGAGGTGGGAGGCACCGAGTACAAGTGCTCTCTATTTGCTGATGATGTCCTAGTATATATCACTCAATCACATATATCCATCCCTGCTGTTATGGCTGAAATAGATCACTTTGTTACATGGTAAAATTTTAAAATCAATGCAGCGAAGTCTGAGGCCCTCGATGTCTCCCTCCCTAAATCCATATAGGATTCCATCCAGTCCAACTTTCCCTTTGCCTGGCCCTCACAGGGTATCAAATACTTAGGAATTCCTATTCATAGAGACCTCTCCCATCTATGTTATCTTAATTTTGGGCCCTTTATTGAACAATTCCATACAGACCACGGTTGGCAAGTTAGAACTGTAAGAGTCACTACGTGAACCACTGGTGTTTTGTGGAAAAGCACATGTACACCGCGTTCCAAATTATTATGCAAAAAGTGTTTAGGAGTGATAAGGGAAGAATTTGTTTGTTTGTCAGTTAAACTCATTGATGGTGATGTGTGTCAGGGCTCTTTATATCACTGTAAGCAATTGCAGACACCTGTGCTAATTAGTTTGGCAGGTGTGTCCAATGAAAGGCAAGACTACTTAAGAAGGCTCTCTCACATTATTAAGCAGCCTACATTTTCTGCCAAAATGGGAAAGAAAAAGGATGTGTCGGCTGCTGAGAAGAAACAAATTGTGGAGTGTTTAGGTCAAGGCATGACTACAATCAACATTGTGCGATGATCAGGATGAAGTGTCTTGGCAATCAAGAAGTATGTAGCTGATCCACAGTACACACGTGTGTGTGCTGATAAGGGCAAATTGAGGACTCTTTCCTACAGGCAATTACGTCAGGTTGAAAGAGCAGCGGCAAAAAAGCCTTGTCATAGCAGCAGACAAGTTTTTGAAGCTGCTTGTGCCTCCAACGTCCCCCGAACAACAAGATGCAGGGTCCTTCAGAGGTTTGCAGCTGTGCATGCGCCATCCTGTCGACCTCCTCTATCCACTTCACACAAGCAGAAACGGCTCCAGTGGGCCAAACATTACATGAAGACTGATTTCAAAACTGTTTTGTTCACGGATGAGTGCCGTGCAGCGCTCGATGGTCCAGATGGATGGAGTGGAGGATGGCTGGTTGATGGACACCCCACGCAAACACGGCTACAGCGCCAACAAGGAGGAGGTGGAGTAATGTTTTGGGCTGGAATCATGGGGAGAGAGATTGTCGGCCCCTTTAGGATCCCTGAAGGCGCTAAAGATGAACTCCATAATGTATGTGGATTTTCTCAAACAGCACTTCCTGCCATGGTTCAAGAAGAAGAACCGTGTATTTCACAGCAAGATCATTTTTCTGCATGATAATGCACCATCTCATGCTGCACATAAAACATCTGCATCTCTGGCTGATATGGGCATAAAAGGGGACAAACTTATGGTGTGACCCCCATGCTCCCCTGACCTCTACCCCATTCAGAACTTTTGGAGCATCATTAAAAGGAGTGTCTATGATGGCGGGAGGCAGTTCACATCTAAGCAACAGCTCTGGGAGGGTATTCTGTCCTCATGCAAAACAATTGAAGCAGAAACCATCCAAAACCTGACAAATTCAATGGACGAGAGAGTTCAGAAGCTCCTTTCGAACAAGGGGTCCTATGTGAAAATGTAACATCACCTAGAATAAAGTTTTGAGTTGAAAACTGTTTGATTTCAGTTTCTAACAACCTGCTAATGCTTATAATTTCAAAAATGACCATTTTTTTGGTCTTTATTAAAATGAAAAGGTTGATCGAAAAGTTTGGGGGATCTAAGAGTGTGGCAACCCAGTAGTCATGATTACTTCGAATTCTGACAATATGAGGGTCATGCTGCAGGTAGTGCAGCAAGAAGGCACTTATGTGCCTTGCGCATCTCGGAGCCCCAAAATTATTTTCCGGGCTAGATGCAGCTAAAAATTATTTTTAATTTTAAATCTGGTGAAGCTTTAGTATAGATGGCCTAATAGGATCAGTGCTGCACACTGCTACAAAGCCCAAATTATTTTCCAGCCAAGATACAGATAAACATGATTAGTAATTTGAAAGCTTAAAACGGTTGGTAGGGTGATTTTAACCAATCATCAAGCTTTTACTCTCCCCAGGATGACACAGGGGTAGAAAAGTCGTTTCGGATCCATGATTTGTTCATCTTTATGAACGTGAGTCTGTCTACATTATCAGTGGAGAGCCGCGTGCGCTTATCTGTCAGCACACCACCAGCAGCGCTGAACACACGTTCAGACAGAACGCTGGCTGCGGGGCATGACAAGATCTCCAAGGCGTAAGTGGCTAGCTCCAGCCATTTATCCAGATTGGAAGCCCAAAAAGAGCAAGGGTCCAGTGACACAGTCATGGCTTCAATGTTTACTTGGAGATACTCCTGTACCATCGTCTCTAGGCGTTGACTATGTGTCAGACTTCTTGTCTCCTGTGGCCTTGCAAAGGATGGGCTAAAAAAGTGGTGAAATGATTCCGCAAAATTGATGTTACCAGCAGATACTGTGGTTCTGTTACGGTTTGAGTGCTGAACACTTGACGGTCCCACGGTTGGCAAGTTGGAACTGTGAGATTCACTACGTGCACCACTGGTATTTTGTGGAAAAGCACATGTAAGATTCTGCAACAGTCTCTGCTGATACTCCTGCATGCGTGCATCCCTTTCTATGGCAGGAATAATTTCTGCAAATTTACTTTTGTACCAGGGATCTAACAGTGTGGCAACCCAGTAGTCAGGATTATTTCTAATTCTCACAATTCGAGGGTCATGTTGCAGGTAGTGCAGCAAGAAGGCACTCATGTGTGTTGCGCATCCAGGAGCACCAAGTCCCTGTTGTGTTGGTGGCGAGGTAACAATCATGCTTCCTTCCTCTGTCCTCTCCCCCCAACCTCGCACAACAGAAATGTGATCAAGGTCTCCCTCATCTGATGAGTCTTCCATCAGTTCGTCCTCCACTTCTTCCTGGGCTCCTGCACCTTCCTCACTAGTTTGGCTGCTACCATGCGCCCTGGTAAAACCATCTCCCCCACCCTCACATGCCTGCCGCCTTGGTGCTGCCGACCGTCTGGACCTTGCAGATGTTAGCCCTTCCGCATACAACTCCTCCTCCTCTACTTCCTCCACCTCCTCTTGTGCCACCACCTGACTCCGAATTCTGTTTAACATGTGCTCCAGCATGTAAATCACCGGAATAGTCATGCTGATAATGGCATCGTCAGCACTAAACATCTTCGTCGCCATTTCAAAACTGTGCAGAAGGGTGCATAGGTCCCTGATCTGAGACCACTCCTCCAGCGTGATTTGCCCCACCTCTGAATCTCGTTGGCCCAGGCTATACGTCAGAACGTATTGCACCAGGGCTTGTCGGTGCTGCCACAGTCGCTGCAACATGTGCAGAGTTGAATTCCACCGGGTAGGCACATCGCATTTTAGCCGGTGAAGTGGCAGGCCCAACGACTTCTGTAGAGATGTAAGTCGCTGAGCTGCGGGATGCGAACGGCGGAAGTGAGCACACAGCGACCGTGCCCTCTGCAGAAGGCCATCTAGTCTGGGATAGTGGGCTAAAAATTGCTGGACAACCAGGTTCAACACGTGAGCCATACAAGGCACGTGTGTGACATTGCCCCGGCGAAGGGCCGCACCCAGGTTTGCAGCATTGTCGCACACGGCCTTCCCTGGTTTCAGGTCCAGTGGAGACAACCATTCATGAAATTGGTTCTCCAGAGCTGACCACAACTCCTCAGCTGTGTGACTCACATTTCCCAGACATTTCAATGTAAAAACCGCCTGATGACGTTGAGCCCTACTGCCAGCATAGTAAGGAGGTGTGCAGGATCCCTTCTGCGCAGTTAGAAAGCTTGTGGCATGACCAGACAGGCTTTGGGTGCAGGTGGAAGACCGAGAGGAGGTTGAGGAGGCAGAAGCAGTGGAGGAACTTTGACATAAAGAGGATTGACGCACAACTCGTGGGGACGGCAAGACTTGGACAGCAGCCCCTTGTCCTGCTGTCACCATAGTTACCCAGTGCCCAGTCAGCGACATGTAACGCCCCTGTCCATGCCTACTCGTCCAAGTGTCTGTGGTGAAATGCACCCTGTCACACACAGAGTTTCTCAAAGAAGCGGTGATGTTATGTGCGACATGCTGGTGGAGCGCAGGCACACCTTTCTTTGAGAAGTAGTGCCGACTGGGCATCTGGTACTGGGGCACTGCGACGGACATAAGGTCTCGAAAATCCTCTGTGTCCACCAGGCGGAAAGGCAGCATTTCTGTAGCCAAGAGCTTGCAGATGGTGAAATTCAACCTCTTAGCTTTCTCATGGCTAGGAGGAAATGGTCTTTTACTTGTCCACATCTGAGCGACCGAGGGCTGGCTATTGTGCTTAGACGGGGTTGATAAGGGTGTCCCCGGCAAACTGCCGGTCTGTGAGGAAGATGCAGGCGGACATGTTAGGTTGCCTTGATCCAAAGGTGGTGCTATCGATGTCGGACAGCGCTCAACACCAGCTGGTGTTACCACCTCCAAAGAAAATGATGACCTGCCAATCACCCTGGCTGTTGCGGGTAAAGAGGTGGCAGGTCTGCGCCCCAAAACAGGTGTGACTGCTGTCCCCCCAGTCACAGAGGATGAAGAGGCCGCGGATGCACAAGATATGGCAGACGGTGGTTGGCCCGGCCGGCTAGGCCGCGTTGTAGCACACTGAGCTTCCCACTGCAACTTATGCTTCATGTCCATGTGCCGGTTCATGCATGAAGTACTCAAACTATGTATTTTTTGGCCTCTACTTAGCTTTTGCTGACAAATGTTACAGATAACACGAGTTGGGTCATCTTTATCGATCTGAAAAAATGCCCAGGCTATGCAAGGCTTAGCACACATGCGACCTGAAGAGCCACCACGACTTGTGGTGAGAGGCAGAGTTGTGTTTGAGGATGCAGTTGTTGACGTGCTTCCAGTACTACGTCTCTGTCCAGGAAGGCGCAACCTGACCTCGTCGTCACTAGCATCTTCCTCCACCTCCTCTGCTGACCTCATCTCTTGGCTGACTGTGGGTTGATAGTAAGTGGGATCTCCGACCTCATCATCATCACCCTGTGCGTTATCACACCCGTCGTCCTCAGAGCCAACCTGTTCCTGCCCTGACAAAAAACTAAAGTTGTCGCTCCAATCAGGTATTTGAGTCTTATCATCGTCTTCCTCATTGTCTCCACCAACAGGAGTTACAGTTTGGGAATGAGGGTCTACATTATGGTCAGAACCTTCTGCGTCTGGTCCTGGATCCGACTCATAAAGATTCTGGGCATCAGTGCAGATCATTTCCTCGTCTGGATTCACAGAAGCGCTGGAGTCGACCTCTGATTCCCAGGCTATAGTATGAGTAAACAGCTCTGCAGACTCAACCATCTGTTCTACCTCATACTCAGACGGGCAGCTGGAGATTTGGGAGCTGTGAGGAAGCAAGTGCGATTTGGGTGACACCTTTGAGGACTGGAGTATTTGTGATGTTGAAGTTGATGTGGAGGAGAGCCCACTTAAAGGAGCACTTGATATCCGTTGAAGCACCTGCTGTTTTTGTGCCTCATCTGGAATTTGTAGCGATTGGCGTGGCCGTAAGAAAGGGATCTTATCACATTGTCCGCTAAAAGAAGTAGACATTTTAGTTTGGCTGGAAGATGGTCTTTCTTCTGCAGATGTTACTGTTCCTTTAACACCTACCCCACGGACACAACCTTTTTTCCCCTTCCCAACACGCCTATTCCCCTTTCCACCAGCAGCAGGCCTTTTTCCACTCATTTTGGTGGTTAACTAATTCACAACTCTGGAGTTGTTTGCACAAAAAAACAATGGATGGTAACCGAGCAGAGCTGAGTGGCCAAACTGTGGTATTAGGCCAAAACTATTGGCT
Organism: Phyllobates terribilis; assembly: GCF_046119375.1. Taxonomy (NCBI): domain Eukaryota; kingdom Metazoa; phylum Chordata; class Amphibia; order Anura; family Dendrobatidae; genus Phyllobates; species Phyllobates terribilis. The sequence continues at coordinate 946,424,616 of NW_027362762.1, forward strand.
GGGTTAGATGCAGAAAAAAATTATTTTGAATTTGCAACCTGATGGAGGTCAGTATAGATGGACTAATAGACCAAGTCCCACACACAGCTAGAAGCCCAAATATTTTTTCAGAGGTAGATGCAGGAAAAAAATATATTCAGTTTGCAACCTGATGGAGGTCAGTATAGATGGATTAATAGAACAAGACCCACACACAGCTAGAAGCCCAATATTTTTTCAGAGGTAGATGCAGAAAAAAATATATTCAGTTTGCAACCTGATGGAGGTCAGTATAGATGGACTAATAGAACAAGTCCCACACACTGCTAGAAGCCCAAATATTTTTTCAGAGGTACTGTAGATGCAGATAAAAATTAGTTTTAATTTGCAACCTGATGGAGGTCAGTATAGATGGACTAATAGAGAAAGTCCGACACACTACTAGAAGGCCAAATATTTTTTCAGAGCTAGATGCAGAAAAAAATTATATTCAGTTTGCAACCTGATGGAGGTCAGTATAGATGGATTAATAGAACAAGACCCACACACAGCTAGAAGCCCAATATTTTTTCAGAGGTAGATGCAGGAAAAAAATATATTCAGTTTGCAACCTGATGGAGGTCAGTATAGATGGACTAATACAACAAGTCCCACACACAGGTAGAAGCCCAAATATTTTTTCAGAGGTACTGTAGATGCAGATAAAAATTAGTTTTAATTTGCAACCTGATGGAGGTCAGTATAGATGGACTAATAGAATGATGCTATGCCCAAAAGATTTTACTTCACTAGGTGCAGTAAAAAAATTGGTATTCTATACACAGGTGGTATATCTTGCAACACAGATAGGCTACTCCACTGACTAACACACTCTGCAATAGGCCAAAAAGGATTAGCTTTGCTAGATTCAGCCAAATGCTGTGAAAAAAACTTGCACAGCACTGGCACAGACCTGCCTGGCAAAAACTGATAGGAACTGATGTAACCTAGTCCTGAAAAGGACTCCAATTACAATTAGTCTTTACTCCCACAACCTATCTATTTAAGAGCACAGACCTCCCTGATAAAAGTCGTAGGAAATGCTGTAACCTAGTCCTTAAAAGGACTGCAATCACAACTATTCCCTACTCCCAAGCTATCTGTAGATTTGTGCGAAAATTGGCTTGAAATTAACAAGGTATAGCGCACACAGCAACAGCGGTGCCGTCTAACACGCAGCTGCAGCAGTGAGAAAATGGTGGCGACGGGGAAAATGGCTTGGTCTTATAGGGCAAGGACATGTGACATACACTGCCAATGACACATGCCCTTGCTTGTGTGAAAAAAAGCACTTCGCTCCGTGTGTGCGCTGCCCCTAGGCTGACAGATTGCACCTCCCCACTGCAAATGCGGGAAAGAGAAAAAAAAATGGAGATCTTCATTATTCCTGCAGAGATCCATCCCCTGCCCCTCCCCCCGCCCCGCTGTACACTCAAACTGCGTATTAACATTAATTTTCATCATTACTGAGAAAAAATCCAGTTATGATTTTGGTGCACGAACAGTTATCGAACATAACCTCGAACAGCCGAATTTTTCTCAAATTGTTCGTGTTCGCCGAACGGCTCGAACACCGCCCAAAACAGCTCGAATTTGAGATTGGCGAACAGTTCGAGTAGAACAACGCTCATCTCTAGTATCCTTCCTCTCCAGCTCTACCTGTATCCTCCCTCTCCAGCTTTACATGTATCTTCTCTTCACAGCTCTTCCTGTATCCTCCCTCCCCATCTCTTCTTGTACGCTCCCTCCACAGCTCTACTTGTATCATCCCTCCCCATTTCTACCTGTATCCTCCCTCCCCATCTCTTCTTGTATTCTCCCTTCACAGCTCTACTTGTATCTTCCCTCTCCAGCTCTACCTGTATCTTCCCTCCCCAGCTTTACATGTATCCTCCCTCCCCAGCTCTACTTGTATCTTCCCTCCCCAGCTCTACCTGTATCTTCTCTCCCCAGCTTTACATGTATCCTCCCTCCCCAGCTCTACTTGTATCTTCCCTCTCTAGCTTTAGATGTATCCTCCCTCTCCAGCTCTACCTGTATCCTCCCTCTCCAGCTTTACATGTATCTTCTCTTCACAGCTCTTCCTGTATCCTCCCTCCCCATTTCTACCTGTATCCTCCCTCCCCATCTCTTCTTGCATTCTCCCTTCACAGCTCTACCTGTATCTTCCCTCCCCAGCTTTACATGTATCCTCCCTCCCCAGCTCTACTTGTATCTTCCCTCCCCAGCTTTACATGTATCATCCCTCTCTAGCTTTAGATGTATCTTCCCTCCCCAGCTTTACATGTATCCTCTCTCCCCAGATTTACTTGTATCCTCCCTCCCCATCTTTATATCTTTCCTCCTTTTCCAGCTTTACTTGTATCCTCCTTCCCCAGCTTTACATGTTTCCGCCCTCTCGACCTTTATATGTTAGAACCCTCCTGTTAGTTTTTTCTATTTTGCTGGTCACATGACTTTTTGCCTATATAATCCAGCTCCACCCTCCTGGCCTTGCTGGACTTCAGTATTTCATTTACTCTTAAGCTAGCCAGGTGCTTTGTACCTTACTCTGTAGTTTGCTTGGTCTTTTGACCACTAGTATTTCTGTTTGTTTGTTTGTCTTTGCTCTGCTACAATTTCTGCTAGGAGGTGTCCAACTATATCCCAGTCCTTAGTTCTTGTAGGGACCCTTCCTTATATCTATAGGTCTGCATTCAGACTAGCCGAGGACTTAGGTGGGTCTGTTCACAAGGAACAGGTCCCCCGCTGCATCGTAGGGAATCAGCTGAGTTCTATTGTAGGGACAGTTTTCCTATCTTTCCTTAGTATTTGTAGCAGTTCATAACATTATATGTATCCTCCCTCCCCATCTCTACTTGTATCTTCCCTCCCTAGCTTTATATGTATCCTCCCTCTCCAGCTCTACTTGTATCCTCCCTCCCCAGCTTTACATGTATCCTCCCTTCACAGCTCTTCCTGTATCCTCCCTCCCCATCTCTTCTTGTATCCTCCCTCCCCATCTCTTCTTGTATCCTTCCTCCCTTGCTCTACTTGTATTCTCCTTCCCCAGCTCTACATGTATCCTCCCTCCGCAGCTCTACATGTATTCTCCCTTCACATCTTTACTTGTATTCTCCCTTCCCCTCAGCTCTACCTGTATCCTCCCTCCCCATCTTTATATGTATAGTTCCTCCTCATCTCTACCTGTATCCTCCCTTCCCAGCTCTACTTGTATCTTGTGGCGCCCCTGAGGGTTCGACCGCCACAGGAATGCTGCACTTCTCTAATGGAGTGTGGTGTTCCTCCTCTGAGGTAAGCCCAGTGCGATGGTTGTGACTTAACCTTTTGCATCCAACACCACATTTCTCCACCAGAGGGAGCTAGTATGCACTAGGTGCTGCTCTCCTGGTTACAGGGAGACTGGGGAACACAAAGTGGTAGGAACCAGTTAGTGGGTGAGGGTGGAGGACTTACCAGTAAGTGACACTTTAGATTTCATATTTAATAGAATGCCATCTTTGATCTTGGTCTTTTTGGTCCGTCGTAGTCCGTCCTTTGTCTAGCCTTTGCTAGTCTGTAGGCTGTCTCTGTGCTGTCAAAATACTGTGTGTAATATGACCTACCTCCGGGAGCGCAGATCCTGTGTGGACCTGCACCGGCAAGGGACACAGCCCTCGTACTCTGGCCTTGGGACGAGAGGTAGGTTGTAGACAAGGAATGTCTCAACCCGGCCAAGGACCAGGATCAAGAAGGCCCCGGGAGCTTTAGAGTGTGGCTCCCTAGCAAATGGGTCCCGGGGAGGATGCAGACGGAGCGGAGCTCGCCACCTGTCCTCGCCTACCTGATCTATTCAGAGGGATCCCGGCTGCAAGAGGGGTACCGACCCCCGACACCCGGCCTTGTACTCTATGTCCTGGATGGGAAAGCCCGGTTAGGCCCTGAGGATCCTACCGGGCATCGGAGGGAGACCCGGCCTATCCACACACGCACAGACGGGAAAGGGTGAAGTCTGTAGTGCAGGAACACTCTGGTGTAGGGTCGCTACCGAACACTGGACTTTCTCGGAGGTAGTCGGACCCCCGTCCCTGGTGGCCGCAGGACTCCGCGGGGAGCAGGGAGTCGCCTTCCCGCTGTCATCTCTGAGTGAGTAAAAGCCTTGGAAGTTCACCCCTATGGCCTCCGGACTGTTCATTACGCGCCATACCATGTGACGCGGTGCCCGTACTCCCCGCACTACTACCCCCTCTCTTTCCTGTTTGCCTGCCCTAAGACCTTGCTCCGCCTGTGGGGAGCAGTGAGAACTTTGGCCGCCATGACACCTGGCCTCAGCGGACCGTAGCGGCGCTGGTGACCCTTCACCAGGCACCATAGGTGGCATAGTCGTTAATCAGCCACTCAACCAGGACAAGCCCACACCATCTCTTTCTAATGTGACGGCCCTGAGCACGGGTCGGGCCCGGGCCACAGCTGCATCACACCTCTCCATCACAGGACCCGACACCGAGTCCCCCAACACCCAGGGTAAAACACGGGCTTTACGAGTAGAGGCGTCACACAAGTAGAGCTTAGGGAGGAAGGATAGGCCGGGACTCCCTCTGAACTCCTCGCAGAACAAGGGCACGGGGGCAGCTCCGCTCCGTCCGATGCCCGGTGGGATCCTCTGGGCCTAACCGGGCTTTCCCGTCCAGGACGTAGAGTAGCATGGTCGGGTGTCGGGGGCCGGTACCCCTTTTTGCAGCTGGAGTCCCTCTGAATATATCAGGTTGGCGAGGACAGGTGGCGTATTCCGCTCCGTCTGCATCCTCCCTGGGACCCATTTGCTAGGGAGCCACACTCTTAGGCTCCGGGCCTTCTTGATCCTGGTCCTTGGCCGGGTTGAGACATTCCCTGTCTGCAACCTGCCTCTCGTCCCAAGGCCGGGGTACGAGGGCTATGTCCCTTGCCGGTGCAGGCCCACACAGGATCTGCGCTCCCGGAGGGAGGTCACATTACACACAGTAGTTGACAGCACAGAGAACAGCCGAAGAAGAACCAAGATCAAAGATGGCTTTTAATTAAATATGAAATCTAAAGTGTAACTAACTTGTAGGTCCTCCACCCTCACCCACTAACTGGTTCCCCTCACTCTTGGTTCCCCAGTCTCCCTGTAACCAGGGGAGCAGCACCTAGTGCATACTAGCCCCCTCTGGTGGAGAAATGTGGTGTTGGATGCAAAAGATTGGGTCACGACTATCACACTGGCCTTACCTCAGAGGAGGAACACTACACTCCATTGAAGAAGTGCAGCATTCCTGTGTCGGTCGAACCCTCAGGGGCGCCACACTTGTATTCTCCCTCCCCAGCACTACCTGTATCCTCCCTCCCCATCTTTACATGTATCCTTCTCCACAGCTTTGTAATGCAGGTCTCAGAATGCATCTTGCAGAATCACAAAATAAGGGCAGTCATTTAGCCATAAATAACAATTTATATATTTAGATATATTAATCAGAGCTGACAGGGATTGCAACAGTGGTTAGTAATGAGAACAATATCACAATAGCAATAACAATAGCAATAACACACAATACATCACAATAACAATAGCAATAAAATCCTTCTCTAAAATACTGTATCTAGCCCAAATATGGGATTAATCACTGAAGTCCATTGGTTCTGCAAATGGCCCTAGCGGGGGTCTCCGGTTATTCCTGCTAGCCCTATAAGTCTTTTTCTGACAAAGTCAATTAGATCTCGTTTGGCTTGTTCCACATCACCCGTCCGCCTCCCAACCTTATCCCCTAATCCCGATTGTTCCCTGTACCGTGAGGGAGCGGTTGAAGTGACAGCCCTGTTCAGTGATGACACTCGCCGGCTTTTGCGGACGTGATCTCTCCGGCACGAATCGTTTCTATCCTCTCTTTGTCCTGTCAATCGGGGTGGTTTACCACGTCGTGGGTAGGAGGATCTTGTACATTTCCTTAATGTCGTATCCAAGTCCCGGTCTGCTTCCGTGGACGTGACACCTGAGGGACCGCTGCGCTGAATCCAGCACTCGTTCACCGGCAGCCACCCGTCTTACCTTACGGGCCTCTCACTCCGGTCTCTCTCGCTGGATCCTTCAGTGCGTCCGGCCTGCGTTCTGTCTCTCCCTGTGTCTGGCGCCGAAATCACCTCAAGCACTGCGCGCTCGACCGTTAAATTTTTAAATTCTCTGCTGGAGGTCATCTGACCGGGTCCAGCGTCCAAACTTGAAATGCTCACCAGATGGTGCTCTTTCTCCTTATTATATTCATCTTGCACTGATTCTCTGAAAGACTTTTCTCCTTCTATTACTGCTTTACATGTATCCTCCCTCTCCAGCTTTCCATGTATCCTCCCTCTCCAGCTTTCCATGTATCCTCCCTCTCCAGCTTTACATGTATCCTCCCTCTCCAGCTTTACATGCATCCTCCCTCTCCAGCTTTACATGAATCCTCCCTCTCCAGCTTTACATGTATCCTCCCTCTCCAGCTTTACATGTATTCTCCCTCTCCAGCTTTACATGTATCCTCCCTCTCCAGCTTTACATGTATCCTTCCACCCCAGCTTTACATGTATCCTCCCTCTCCAGCTTTACATGTATCCTCCCTCTCCAGCTTTACATGCATCCTCCCTCTCCAGCTTTACATGAATCCTCCCTTTCCAGCTTTACATGTATCCTCCCTCTCCAGCTTTACATGTATTCTCCCTCCCCAGCTTTACATGTATCCTCCCTCTCCAGCTTTACATGTATCCTTCCACCCCAGCTTTTCATGCATCTTCCCTCTCCAGCTTTACTTGTATCCTCCCTCTCCAGCTTTACATGTATCCTCCCTCTCCAGCTTTACATGAATCCTCCCTCTCCAGCTTTACATGTATTCTCCCTCTCCAGCTTTACATGTATTCTCCCTCTCCAGCTTTACATGTATCCTCCCTCTCCAGCTTTACATGTATCCTCCCTCTCCAGCTTTACATGTATCCTTCCACCCCAGCTTTTCATGTATCCTCTCTCTCCAGCTTTACATGTATCCTCCCTCTCCAGCTTTACATGTATCCTCCCTCTCCAGCTTTACATGTATCCTCTCTCTCCAGCTTTACATGTATCCTCCCTCTCCAGCTTTCCATGTATCCTCCCTCTCCAGCTTTACATGTGATGCGCCCCCTGGGCCTGTGTTGTGCAGGGGATACCCGAAGCCGGATCGCTGGGGGTTGTAGTCTCCGTGGCGCTGACCCGGTCCGTGCCCAGGGTGGTCAATTCAGTGGCAGTCTTAGTATTATGATAATTGTCTGACTACGCCACCCGTGGATTGCGGTCAATGGGGATCGCCGCAGCAAGGCAGACCGCTGAGGCCGGTGTTATGTGTGCAGCTAAGAATGGGATGACTCCCCACGGGAGGAGTACAGCCTCAGGGCAGTTAGCGTGAATGATGGGAGTGATGGTGGAGATAGTCCCAATACCAATAGTGCCGAGGAGCAAGAGGTCACAGACAACCTGTTGCAATCCAATGTCCTTTACTCACAGTTTGTATTCTCCAGGTCACTCTCACGAAGCAGTGACCACCCAAGCCGTGCTGCGTCCACCAGGCAGGGGACTCAGTCAACTCCCAGGTCTTTCTGGAGTATGTCTCAAAGCTCCTTTCCGTCCTTTCTCTGGCTCGTGCCCCACCAGTGACCAAGCTTATGTCCAGCTCCCACGGGCCTTCTCTTGGGAGGGCTACGTGCCCACGTCCCTGACCCTCTATGGTATGCCTTCCTAGCTAGGTGTAGCGAGGGGTCGCACCAAGGGCTGGTCACGACCTCCGGTTCTTGGCTGAAGATGATTTGCTTCCACCAATTTGGGATTCGGTACCCTGTTCTGCCAACCCGTCACCCGCAATCTCCTGGGTCCTTAGGGTTCTCTCTTCCTTCTCGTTCCTGAGCCTTTCTGTTTCACTTGTTACTTCTGTTCTGGTCTTGTTCCCTTTCCTTTCCACTGTTCCTTCTCCTCTCTCTCTCTCTCTGGCCCCGGCCTCTGTGCTAGGCCTGCCCAGGGAGCAGAGCCCATGCAGCAGCCCTGCTCCCTGCCTTCTCCACTTCTCCTCACAGACAGAACTTCTTCTTCTTTCTCTTTCAGTGCTGGCTTGGCCTCCTCACAGGCTAGGCCCGCCTCCGGAGCAGAGCTCCACAGAGGCCCTGCTCTGTCACTTCCTCTCCCAGACTGAACACTATTCTAAGATGGTGCCCACCTTTTTATACCCCCCTCTGACCATGAGCCCAGGTGACTAGCAACCAATGGGCTCCTTCCTATGCTCAGGACCCAACCCCTATCTGCCCCTACAGCACTGGGTATTCCACCCCCCTCCCCACTCCAGCCAGGGACAGATGCTGTCGTGCCTGCACTTCTGTCTAGTGGGAGCACCATTGAGCTGTCCCTCGGAAATGGGGTGTGTGTGCTGTATGCAGCCTACTGAGCCTTGATCCATACTCCATCCTTACCAGGGAGTGGGATATCACACCTCTGGATGAGGTGCAATACCTCTGTAGCGACCAAGTCCTCGGGGCGCTACATTCCCCCCTGGTAAAGCACAGCACGTCCTCGGGCTGGAACAGAGCAAAAACAATTCACAGGGTATGCAAAAACTTTTTAAATAACTGCTTACATCAGGAAACAGACACACTTGTACAATTCCCTTCATGGGAAACACTCTGATGAAACACTTTTGGTTATTACTTCCAGAACTCTTTTACCATAAAACACATTATAAAACTTTTGCAAGTAAAACATTCTTCAAAAACACATTCTTGACTTCTGGCCGCTGTGCAACTGGCAATCAGGAATTCACTGTTCTCAAGGGTGCTTGAGGTAGAGGTGCAGTTTCATTATAAAACCAGTAGGGGCGCCTTAAGAAGCGCAACTAGTTACAGGGACGGCCGCTCTCAGTTCTCGGCCAGGTAGGGAAAAGGGGTGGCTGCTCTCAGTCCTCAGCCTGGTTAGGGATAAGGGGCACACAGGTAACAGTCTCTTAACAGTCCCAACGGGGACCACACACTCTCTGGAAACAGTTCAAAAGAAAATCAGTCCTTGTACCCTAATGGGTAACTTTGTACAGTTCCTTACTCACGCTACTTTCTTTTAATAGCTATGTCCTCCTTGAGCTCCCTCCTGAGGGCAGTCTTCAGACCCGTCCGGGTCCTCTTGGCTTTCCTCGTACTGGTGGTACTGCAGCTTCTCCTCCGTGAGCCGGTGAATGTGGAGGGCGTACTGTCCCTTGGCACCCTTGTGCAGTAGGCCTTGCGGCAGGGTCTGGAGAAGGCCACTGTTGATGACGCCCGGGGTCAGAGGGTGCGACTTTGGGCCTGGGCGCGGGCTGGTGGTGGCGGTGCCCAGGGCTGGAGGGCTCGGCTGCAGGGCTTGTTGCGGGGTCTGGAGCAGGTCGGTGTCTGCAGCGCCCGGGATCGGCGGCTCCACCAGGGGGGCCCGGGAGCAGGCTGACGCTGGCAGCGTCCAGGACAGGGAGACTCCTCTTACCTGCTCCCGCGACCGCTCCTGCGTCACGCGTCTTCTACTGGCGCTGGTCGGGGCCTGCGACGACTGGGGCACTGCCGATGCTGGGCAGCTTAGTCTGCTGCCGGTCCGCCATCTTGCTCTCCGTTCCCAATGTCTTCCTCCCCCCACGGTGGACCGTGGCCTACCTTGCGATGATCTTCCTCCGTAGGCCGCGGCTCCGCAGTCGATCGTCGGGGTTGAGGACCTTGCGTCGCGCTCCTGTGACAGCAGCGTCGCTCCCTCTCCCTTCCAGGACCTTACGCAGCGTCAGTGCGTGGGGCGGAGCTTCGGATCTCGCGCGCTTTCGGCGTCCACGCCCCTCTTCTTCCCGCGCGGCGTCCCGAAAATGGCGTCCGATGGCGGGAAGCGGCTGCGGATGGCGGGAAGATGGCAGAAGATGGCGGGAAACGACCCAAGATGGCGTCCGATGGCGGGAAACGACTCCAGACGGCGGGAAACTTCACCACAGGTAAGTACAAAAGTCTTTTTCAGGCACGCAATACCCACTGGTGACGGGTTGGTTTGAATCCTGCCAACGACGCCAAAGTTGACGCGCCCCCTGGGCCTGTGTTGTGCAGGGGATACCCGGAGCTGGATCGCTGGGGGTTGTAGTCTCCGTGGTGCTGACCCGATCCGTGCCCAGGGTGGTCAATTCAGTGGCAGTCTTAGTATTATGATAATTGTCTGACTACGCCACCCGTGGATTGCGGTCAATAGGGACCGCCGCTGCAAGGCAGACCGCTGAGGCCGGTGTTATGTGTGCAGCTAAGAATGGGATGACTCCCCACGGGAGGAGTACAGCCTCAGGGCAGTTAGTGTGGATGATAGGAGTGATGGTGGAGATAGTCCCAATACCAATAGTGCCGAGGAGCAAGAGGTCACAGACAACGTGTTGCAATCCAATGTCCTTTACTCACAGTTTGTATTCTCCAGGTCACTCTCGCGAAGCAGTGACCACCCAAGCCGTGCTGCGTCCACCAGGCAGGGGACTCGGTCAACTCCCAGGTCTTTCTGGAGTATGTCTCAAAGCTCTTTTCCGTCCTTTCTCTGGCTCGTGCCCCACCAGTGACCAAGCTTATGTCCAGCTCCCGCGGGCCTTCTCTTGGGAGGGTTACGTGCCCACGTCCCTGACCCTCTATGGTATGCCTTCCTAGCTAGGTGTAGCGAGGGGTTGCACCAAGGGCTGGTCACGACCTCCGGTTCTTGGCTGAAGATGATTTGCTTCCACCAATTTGGGATCCGGTACCCTGTTCTGCCAACCCGTCACCCGCAATCTCCTGGGTCCTTAGGGTTCTCTCTTCCTTCTCGTTCCTGAGCCTTTCTGTTTCACTTGTTACTTCTGTTCTGGTCTTGTTCCCTTTCCTTTCCACTGTTCCTTCTCCTCTCTCTCTCTCTCTGGCCCCGGTCTCTGTGCTAGGCCTGCCCAGGGAGCAGAGCCCATGCAGCAGCCCTGCTCCCTGCCTTCTCCACTTCTCCTCACAGACAGAACTTCTTCTTCTTTCTCTTTCAGTGCTGGCTTGGCCTCCTCACAGGCTAGGCCCGCCTCCGGAGCAGAGCTCCACAGAGGCCCTGCTCTGTCACTTCCTCTCCCAGACTGAACACTATTCTAAGATGGTGCCCACCTTTTATACCTCCCTCTGACCATGAGCCCAGGTGACTAGCAACCAATGGGCTCCTTCCTATGCTCAGGACCCAACCCCTATCTGCCCCTACAGCACTGGGTATTCCACCCCCCTCCCCACTCCAGCCAAGGACAGATGCTGTCGTGCCTGCACTTCTGTCTAGTGGGAGCACCGTTGAGCTGTCCCTCGGAAATGGGGTGTGTGTGCTGTATGCAGCCTACTGAGCCTTGATCCATACTCCATCCTTACCTGGGAGTGGGATATCACACCTCCGGATGAGGTGCAATACCTCTGTAGCGACCAAGTCCTCGGGGCGCTACACATGTATCCTCCCTCTCCAGCTTTACATGTATCCTCCCTCTCCAGCTTTACATGTATTCTCCCTCTCCAGCTTTACATGTATCCTCCCTCTCCAGCTTTACATGTATTCTCCCTCTCCAGCTTTACATGTATTATCCCTCCCCAGCTTTACATGTATCCTCCCTCTCCAGCTTTACATGTAGTCTCCCTCTCCAGCTTTACATGTATCCTCCGTCTCCAGCTTTACATGTATTCTCCCTCTCCAGCTTTACATGTATTCTCCCTCTCCAGCTTTACATGTATTCTCCCTCCCCAGCTTTACATGTATCCTCCCTCCCCAGCTTTACATGTATCCTCCCTCTCCAGCTTTACATGTATTCTCCCTCCCCAGCTTTACATGTATCCTCCCTCTCCAGCTTTACATGTATCCTCCCTCTCCAGCTTTACATGTATTCTCCCTCTCCAGCTTTACATGTATTCTCCCTCTCCAGCTTTACATGTATTCTCCCTCTCCAGCTTTACATGTATTCTCCCTCTCCAGCTTTACATGTATTCTCCCTCTCCAGCTTTACATGTATTCTCCCTCTCCAGCTTTACATGTATCCTCCCTCTCCAGCTTTACATTTATTCTCCCTCTCCAGCTTTACATGTATTTTCCCTTTCCAGCTTTACATGTATTCTCCCTCTCCAGCTTTACGTGTATCCTCCATCACCAGCTTTACATGTATTTCCCCTTTCCAGCTTTACATGTATTCTCCCTCCCCAGCTTTACATGTATCCTCCCTCTCCAGGTTTACAGGTATCCTCCCTCTCCAGCTTTACATGTATCCTCCCTCTCCAGCTTTACATGTATTCTCCCTCTCCAGCTTTACATGTATTCTCCCTCTCCAGCTTTACATGTATTCTCCCTCTCCAGCTTTACATGTATTCTCCCTCTCCAGCTTTACATGTATTCTCCCTCTCCAGCTTTACATGTATTCTCCCTCTCCAGCTTTACATGTATTCTCCCTCTCCAGCTTTACATGTATCCTCCCTCTCCAGCTTTACATGTATCCTCCCTCTCCAGCTTTACATGTATCCTCCCTCTCCAGCTTTACATGTATCCTCCCTCTCCAGCTTTACATGTATTCTCCCTCTCCAGCTTTACATGTATCCTCCCTCTACAGCTTTACATTTCTCCTCCCTCTCCAGCTTTACATGTATCCTTCCACTCCAGCTTTATATGTATCCTTCCACTCCAGCTTTATATGTGTAGCACCCTGAGGATTCGGCTGCTACAGGGGTATTGCACCTCAACCCAGAGGTGTGATATTCCACTCCCGGGTAAGGATGGAGTGTGGAACTGAGCTCGGTAGGCTGCATGCACTACACACATCCCATTTCCGGGGAACAGACCAACGGTACTCCCACTTAGAAATGTGCAGGTACGACCGAGTCTGTTCCTGGCTGGAGTGGGAGGGGGGGTGGTACATCCCAAGTAGTGTAGGGGCAGATAGGGGGAGCAGCCTGGGTAAAGTTAGGAGCTCATTGGGTGCTGGTCACCTGAGCTCACACATAGAGGGAGTATTTAAGGTGGGCACCATCAAAGATCAGGGTCAGTCTGTCAGAGTGGAGTCAGTCAGCCTTTGCAGAGGAGTGAAAGAGAGCAGAGGAGCAGAGCGGCCTGAGCCAGAGTGAGAGAGGAGAAGAAAGAGAGACCCAGAGGGGGTAAAAAGAAAGGATTCTAAGAACCCAAATTCCATCCCCGGGTGAAGAGTCGGCAATAGGGTACCGGAGCCCAAACTGGTGGGGGCAAAAGCACACCCTAGCCAGAGACCGGAGGCCGTGGGCAGCGTCTGCCACGGCCACCCACCACATCCACCCCGAAGGCAGACCACGTGGAGGGTCAGGGACCCAAGGCCAAGGGTCTCCCAACAGAAGGCCCGAGGGAGCTGGACCTAGGTGGATCACTAGTGGGGACGGCCAGAGGAAAGGACAGAAGGAGAGCTCAGGGTCACGCTCCGGACTTGCTTGGGGGTTGGCTGGATCCAGGACCTGGTGGACGCAGCACGGCTCGGGTGGTCACTTGAAGCTGGAGTGACCGGAACATCAGCAGTGAGTAAATACCCTAAACTGCACAACCCGACTCTGTCTTCATTTTACATCTATGCTGCACCACCACAACCCCCATCCTCTGCACCTGACCCCCTGAGGCTATACCCCACCCGTTGGGGGTTATACTACCAAAAGCTGCACCAATACCATCAGCCTCAGCGGACCCTGCTGCAGCGGCGGCCATAGTGACCGCAATACAACGGGTGGCGTAGTCGACATTAAGAACTTAATAACATCTGTAGGACTGCCACATACAACTGAGCTTGACACCCTGGGCACGGACCGGGTCACAGCCACTCGGAAGACTACAACCCCCATCTGATCCGGCTCCGGGTATTCCCCTAAAGAATATGGCCCAGGGGGCGCGTCAACTTTGGCGTAGTCGGCAGGATTACGTGCCCACAACACCCGGGTACTGCGTGCCTGAAGAAAAGAACGAGTTTACCTCAAAAAGAATTCTCCTGCCCGTTCCGGAGGGTCCCCGCCATCGGACTCCATCACAGGTCGATTCCCGCCGGTTGTCCGCCATTAACAGCTTTTTCCCGCCATCTGCAGAGTTTCCCGCCACTGGGAGACGATTCCCGCCATTTCCAAAGGTTTCCCGCCTTGGAAGAGCGGACGCCATTATGGGCGTGCCAGAGGGTGGTGAGAGGCCACCTCCCATCGTGGGCCAGGACCGAAAATGGCGCCAAAAGTGGAAACCGCCCCCACCAACAGAGACTGTGATGCTAGAGGTGTCTGTCAGCGTGAAAGAACAGCCCCTGGAGCTGACAGTCACCAAGTGGCCCCGGGACCGCCCTCGAAGGGGGAGGAGACGAAAGGAGAGAGCAAAGATGGGTGTCGCTTGGAGCAGTCTGGAGAGAGCGCACCCGGAGGCAAGAAGCCTGGAGAAGAATATCGGAGGAGCTTACCCGGAGATGGCGAGAAAGCAGAGCAGCACCGGCCCGTTGGCCAGGAGCCTGCTGGGCCATATTCTTTAGGGGAATACCCGGAGCCGGATCAGATGGGGGTTGTAGTCTTCCGAGTGGCTGTGACCCGGTCCGTGCCCAGGGTGTCAAACTCAGTTGTATGTGGCAGTCCTACAGATGTTATTAAGTTCTTAATGTCGACTACGCCACCCGTTGTATTGCGGTCACTATGGCCGCCGCTGCAGCAGGGTCCGCTGAGGCTGATGGTATTGGTGCAGCTTTTGGTAGTATAACCCCCAACGGGTGGGGTATAGCCTCAGGGGGTCAGGTGCAGAGGATGGGGGTTGTGGTGGTGCAGCATAGATGTAAAATGAAGACAGAGTCGGGTTGTGCAGTTTAGGGTATTTACTCACTGCTGATGTTCCGGTCACTCCAGCTTCAAGTGACCACCCGAGCCGTGCTGCGTCCACCAGGTCCTGGATCCAGCCAACCCCCAAGCAAGTCCGGAGCGTGACCCTGAGCTCTCCTTCTGTCCTTTCCTCTGGCCGTCCCCACTAGTGATCCACCTAGGTCCAGCTCCCTCGGGCCTTCTGTTGGGAGACCCTTGGCCTTGGGTTCCCTGACCCTCCACGTGGTCTGCCTTCGGGGTGGATGTGGTGGGTGGCCGTGGCAGACGCTGCCCACGGCCTCCGGTCTCTGGCTAGGGTGTGCTTTTGCCCCCACCAGTTTGGGCTCCGGTACCCTATTGCCGACTCTTCACCCGGGGATTGAATTTGGGTTCTTAGAGTCCTTTCTTTTTACCCCCTCTGGGTCTCTCTTTCTTCTCCTCTCTCACTCTGGCTCAGGCCGCTCTGCTCCTCTGCTCTCTTTCACTCCTCTGCAAAGGCTGACTGACTCCACTCTGACAGACTGACCCTGATCTTTGATGGTGCCCACCTTAAATACTCCCTCTATGTGTGAGCTCAGGTGACCAGCACCCAATGAGCTCCTAACTTTACCCAGGCTGCTCCCCCTATCTGCCCCTACACTACTTGGGATGTACCACCCCCCTCCCACTCCAGCCAGGAACAGACTCGGTCGTACCTGCACATTTCTAAGTGGGAGTACCGTTGGTCTGTTCCCCGGAAATGGGATGTGTGTAGTGCATGCAGCCTACCGAGCTCAGCTCCACACTCCATCCTTATCCGGGAGTGGAATATCACACCTCTGGGTTGAGGTGCAATACCCCTGTAGCAGCCGAATCCTCAGGGTGCTACATTCCCCCTTGGTAAATCACAGCACGTCCTCGGGCTGTAAGATATAAAACATCCAAAACATACAATTTTTGAATTAAACATCATAATAAAACATCATATAAAACATTATATATATATATATATCAATAAAACTTTTTCATATAAAACTTTCTCGTAGTCACTTCTTGCTTCTATCTCCTCCTCCGGACACTGTGCAACGTGTGCCCGGGAAAAGTGCAACAGTCTTTGGAACTCGTGGCTTTCCTATAAAACCAGTAGGGGCGCCTTAGGACGCGCAACTATATACAGGGGAAGGTGGCCGCTCTCAGTCCTCGGCCAGGTATTAGGGAGGAATGACCGCTCTCAGTCC
Organism: Phyllobates terribilis; assembly: GCF_046119375.1. Lineage (NCBI taxonomy): Eukaryota > Metazoa > Chordata > Amphibia > Anura > Dendrobatidae > Phyllobates > Phyllobates terribilis. The sequence continues at coordinate 946,440,671 of NW_027362762.1, forward strand.
TCGGTCAGTGGGATTTAAGGGTTAAACGGGTAAACAGTTCAATTCTCTGGTCCCAACGGGGACTACATTAGCAACAGTAACAGTTCACTGTGCCCCGACGGGCAACTATATACAGCTTCGGCTCCGCTGTACTTAACGACGGCGTCCTCCTGCTCTTTCTTTATGGTTTCCTTTAACTCTAGTTTCAGACCCGTCCGGGTCCTCTTGTTCTTCCTCCTCACACCGCAGCTCTTCCTCCGTCAGGCGATGCACATGGAGGGCGTAGGGTCCTTTGGCACACTTGTGCCGGGTGAAGGTGACCTCGTCCCCGATGTAAAGGTCACGACCTCTGTGTCCCTCCGGTAGGTGGGACTCAACGTCTCTCCTGGTCACGAAGACGTCACCTGGGGTGCGGTGGTCTCGGATGAAGCCCCACCCATGCTGCATGTTAAACTTAATCACAGTCCCGGTGGTGCGGGGACTATGCGCTGCACGGGGGTCTCTCCTGGCCCGGCTCTTCTGCTCCGCGCTCCTTACTTGAGCTTGCTGTTCCCGGACCCGCCTCTCTCTCCGCTCCCTCTCGAAGACCTCGAGTTGTTGGCGGCAGCACTCAGCACGCTCCGCTGCAGCTGCCCGAGTCTCTTGAGTGAACCCCATGAGATCTTCTCTGGTGGGGTCCCACTCAAACTGCGCTTCTGCTAGCGGGGGCGAGATCCTCTTGACGGGCTTTGGAGCCGGGATCAGGGGTTCATCCAGGGGTCTCTCTTTCCGGAGTCGGGGATGGTGAAACTCCGGTGGCCATATAAATGGCTGCCCATCCGGGCACGTATGCTGGGCGTACAGGTCCTCTCCCAGATGCGGCACTCTTGGTCTTATGGGCGCGGTGGTGTTAGCGCCCGGGTTGTCCGGGCCTTGCGGCCAGGCCTGGGGTATCTGGAAGGTGAAGGGCACCGTAAGGACGGCGGCGCCCTGGGCTACTTGGCCCTGCGACCAGGCCGGGGGCTCCGCGGAGGTAGGGGGCGCTGTTGGTATTGCGGCGCCCGGGGGTACTAGGCCTTGCGACCAGGCTGGTGGTACTTCCTGCTTGGTCACGCTCGGGGTCGGGGCGTGTGACGTCACAGGGGTCGCGGCTCCCGTTTGAGGCCTAGTCTGCGGCGGTGACGTTGCAGCGACGGGCACGGCAGGATAGACTTCGGGCTCTGCGACGGGGAGCTGGGGCAGGTACGCGGTTTCCCGGTTTGGGGTATAGACGTCCCCTTTACCTGCCTCCACTCGTTCGGCTCCCTTCTCGGCGCCGTCTCCGGCCTTCAATCCTCCCGCGCCATCCTCAGAGGCGGTCTGTCTCCTCGTCTTGGGTGGCGTGCTCCGCTGACAGGTCTCGGTCTGCTGGGCCATCTCACGGCTCCACTCCGCCAACGTCTCTCGCTGCACCCGGGCCATCCTCCTTGCGAGGCCCTCCAGAGCGGTCTGTGCACACTCCCGGTCTCGGTGGAGCTGTGCTAGGACCTCCACTAGGCCTAGTGGGGTCGTTGTTTCCAGCAGGCTCCTGACCAACGGGTCGGTGCTGCTCTGCTCTCCTTCCGTTGTCTCCAGCAGGCTCCTGGCCAGCGGGCCGGTGCTGCTCTGCTCTTCCTCCTCCGTTTCTAGCAGGCTCCTGGCCAACGGGCCGGTGCTGCTCTGCTTTCTCGCCATCTCCGGGTAAGCTCCTCCGATATTCTTCTCCAGGCTTCTTGCCTCCGGGTGCGCTCTCTCCAGACTGCTCCAAGCGACACCCATCTTTGCTCTCTCCTTTCGTCTCCTCCCCCTTCGAGGGCGGTCCCGGGGCCACTTGGTGACTGTCAGCTCCAGGGGCTGTTCTTTCACGCTGACAGACACCTCTAGCATCACAGTCTCTGTTGGTGGGGGCGGTTTCCACTTTTGGCGCCATTTTCGGTCCTGGCCCACGATGGGAGGTGGCCTCTCACCACCCTCTGGCACGCCCATAATGGCGTCCGCTCTTCCAAGGCGGGAAACCTTTGGAAATGGCGGGAATCGTCTCCCAGTGGCGGGAAACTCTGCAGATGGCGGGAAAAAGCTGTTAATGGCGGACAACCGGCGGGAATCGACCTGTGATGGAGTCCGATGGCGGGGACCCTCCGGAACCGGCAGGAGACTTCTTTTTGAGGTAAACTCGTTCTTTTCTTCAGGCACGCAGTACCCGGGTGTTGCGGGCACGTAATCCTGCCGACTACGCCAAAGTTGACGCGCCCCCTGGGCCATATTCTTTAGGGGAATACCCGGAGCCGGATCAGATGGGGGTTGTAGTCTTCCGAGTGGCTGTGACCCGGTCCGTGCCCAGGGTGTCAAGCTCAGTTGTATGTGGCAGTCCTACAGATGTTATTAAGTTCTTAATGTCGACTACGCCACCCGTTGTATTGCGGTCACTATGGCCGCCGCTGCAGCAGGGTCCGCTGAGGCTGATGGTATTGGTGCAGCTTTTGGTAGTATAACCCCCAACGGGTGGGGTATAGCCTCAGGGGGTCAGGTGCAGAGGATGGGGGTTGTGGTGGTGCAGCATAGATGTAAAATGAAGACAGAGTCGGGTTGTGCAGTTTAGGGTATTTACTCACTGCTGATGTTCCGGTCACTCCAGCTTCAAGTGACCACCCGAGCCGTGCTGCGTCCACCAGGTCCTGGATCCAGCCAACCCCCAAGCAAGTCCGGAGCGTGACCCTGAGCTCTCCTTCTGTCCTTTCCTCTGGCCGTCCCCACTAGTGATCCACCTAGGTCCAGCTCCCTCGGGCCTTCTGTTGGGAGACCCTTGGCCTTGGGTTCCCTGACCCTCCACGTGGTCTGCCTTCGGGGTGGATGTGGTGGGTGGCCGTGGCAGACGCTGCCCACGGCCTCCGGTCTCTGGCTAGGGTGTGCTTTTGCCCCCACCAGTTTGGGCTCCGGTACCCTATTGCCGACTCTTCACCCGGGGATTGAATTTGGGTTCTTAGAGTCCTTTCTTTTTACCCCCTCTGGGTCTCTCTTTCTTCTCCTCTCTCACTCTGGCTCAGGCCGCTCTGCTCCTCTGCTCTCTTTCACTCCTCTGCAAAGGCTGACTGACTCCACTCTGACAGACTGACCCTGATCTTTGATGGTGCCCACCTTAAATACTCCCTCTATGTGTGAGCTCAGGTGACCAGCACCCAATGAGCTCCTAACTTTACCCAGGCTGCTCCCCCTATCTGCCCCTACACTACTTGGGATGTACCACCCCCCTCCCACTCCAGCCAGGAACAGACTCGGTCGTACCTGCACATTTCTAAGTGGGAGTACCGTTGGTCTGTTCCCCGGAAATGGGATGTGTGTAGTGCATGCAGCCTACCGAGCTCAGCTCCACACTCCATCCTTATCCGGGAGTGGAATATCACACCTCTGGGTTGAGGTGCAATACCCCTGTAGCAGCCGAATCCTCAGGGTGCTACACTTGTATGTGATTGCCAGGTCCTACAGAAGAATCAGCAGAACCGATGATTCTGTACACTACATAGTAGTGCTCTATATAGCTGACAAAAACAGAAGACAAAAGCAGGAATAAATTCCAAGACATTTCCACTGACACGCTGGCACTCCCACATTTATGTTTCAGCCGGGCCGATGGGTTGACAGGGGGAGCCCCTTTTTTTCTGTCTAACCACTTAGATGCTTCACTCTTTGCTGACCGTGGCATCTTAAGGGTTAAACTGAGAGAAACATTATTATTCTCAAAAATCCCTACAGTTTCAGCAGGGCAGAGGCAGTACCCGGACCATCAGCATGACACATGCACAGTACCTGGCATTTCCTTGCCTTTTGGTAATACATATAAAAAAAATAAAATACATAACTTTCCTTTTTCAACACCTTTCGTAAAACTTTTTTAACCATGTGTCCCAACATATCTACCTCTCTTCCAGGCTCCAGAGGAAGCTCCGTCTTCCGGTAGTCTAGAAGTCGTGTCTGTTTCAGAAGAAGAATTGCCGGTTGTGGATATCGCCTTCTCTTACTTTCGATTTTTCCTGACAAAAACAAAAGTGGATCCTGGAGAAAACAAATCGGGTAAGATGGCTCCAACTTCAGGAAAATAACTTAGCGTCATGGGTTAGGGGTGCAGAAAATGGCTGGAAGTGTAGGTAACATTGATCGTCGCACAATGATCCCACCGGCTAGTGGTGAAGGGGTAGGAGAAATAGGCTAAGATCATTGTCCAGGACAAAATATAGGATACAAAGTAGGAAGCGATGTATGACACAGCCAAACCTGTTTTCCTGTGTTGAAAAATGAATGGGACAGAAATCTGGAGTAAAACTGTTTGAGATGTTGCAAAAAAAAAAGTTAGGACAGAATAGATGAAAGCTGTGCCAAATTTTTTAAGGGGCGCTCGCCTCTCCCTACACCAAGGCAGAGAATAGAGACTGTTCACAAAGTCCAAGCAGGTCTTTGGGGGCCCCTTTCTGTTCCCTCAAACTAATCCATGGAGGGTCAGATGGATCAAAGTCATGGGGCAAGGAGGTAAGGTCATCCGAAACCGCTGCAGCAATCAAGCATCAATGTGCAAAGCCATCATGGAAGATTGGCGCCTCTAAAACACCACAGGTCCAAAACCGGGAATTAGTGTTTGATCAAACTGTCAAACTGATAGGAGCGGATGGCAGCCGTATATACTTGAGAATGAAGAGACCGATCTTATTCAGAAAGGTGTAGGCGTGAAAGTGTATGGTAGCTCGTGGCACGTGTCAGACAAAAAACAGAAAAGTTGATATGAGAGTTGATACTTTTTTTACCAATTCTTTACAATATTTTTCTGATCCTTTTTTGTTTCGTATTACAATCAAAACTTTATAGAATAATTTTATGTAATACTTATATAAAGAAATCTTCTCTGTGTGTCGGAGGAGTTCAGTCCCGTATCTTCTTCTCTTCCTCGCTGCACTCTTTGTGGCTGTAAGACAAGTGGCTGCAGCAGGTTCCTCTCCCCTTACTCCTTTGTGCATTAAACTAAAAGAATTCTAATCACTGCTCCTCCTAACTGAGGAATTGTGGCTTCATTTAACCACCAGCCAAAGATGGAGCTGATCAGAAGGAGGTTAAGCGCTTTGATTTTTTTATGTTTTATGGTATGGATTAGACAAATAAAAATTGTATATCGCTGCAAACCTGGCAGCATCTTATCTGGATGTAGATAATTAGTGTCTACAGGGAGACTGTCACGCATGGTGTGGGAAAGACTAAGTGCATCACGAAGGGAAGAGAGGGAGGAAGCCCAAACACTAGGGAAAGGGGGAGTGGAGATCCCTAGACAGATCTAATATCACCCTGCCTACCCTACCGTCCCTATATAGGTTCCACATCTATCGCCGAGCAGGAAACTAAGCCCTGGATGTCCCTAGAGCTTGACCCTAGATAGGGAGGTGGAGGGGTGAGTGCTGGTCAGGCCCCACTACAAACTAAAGACAACAAGGTAGACAAGCAAAGGGGATACACTTAGCTTGAGCAGACACCAGAGGAGCAACACCAACTGTCCTCTAAGTGCACCAGAGAAGAAGTTATCCGACTGCAAAGTGCTCCAAGCCTGCACAAAGGTTCATAGAATAATCACCGGTGATTCCCAAGAGCAAACTGAATGTTTTTAACTCCAAGGCAAGGGTTTGTCAATCAGCAGCAGCAGGGAGATCGCCGCTGGGACCTAAAGGAAGAAGGATTAAGAAGGCATCTGTAATGGTGACCTGCTACAGCCAGATCCAGAGCGATTCTCTATTACAACTGACACACCCATGACAGAGACCAAATGCTCTCTACATGTTTCCTCACTTGCAAAGAGATTCTAATTTATGCAGGGGTAGATAATTTCCCCTAGACGTCTCCAATCCATACCAGGGGCATCACATGGCACTGACGGACACAGACAGGAGGGGGCTCCTGTGCAAGAACAGTATATGGGCCCTTTGCAGTTCAATAGCTCATCATAATGCACAACTCCACTTATCTCTTGGGTCCCATGCGGCCGCACAGTTTGCACCAATGATATGTCCACATGGGACAATGGAAATGGAACATTTCCATGCCATATGTATCTGATGTCAAAACAATCCATGGATATATCTGTGATTGGAGGACTTAATCTCTTCTGTGGTTCCAAGCTCCAAGATTTTGAGTTTTAATTTTTAATGTCAATCCAAATTATGGATATATCCTATTCGTGTTTAGTTTGTCTAGGATGGTGGAAGTATGCACAGAAATATTCCGGTCATATTATTCCAATAGGCTGTTCTTGTGGAAAAATAAGACATGGATTAGAATTATATCCTGAGACCATTTTTCATATGATATCCATCTTACTCTCAACTGATCAGGAAGTGGGGTGATGGGTGTGGATGGGACCAATTAAAATGTATTATCCAGAAAAACTAATTGTCAAACCCAGATGAAACGACAAGTATTTTAGATCTGTCCAAATTTTTATAGCGTCTCTTCTGAAAGTAGAATCCATAAGATGTTTCTAAATGTATCACTTTTATTTTTGTACTATTTTTGCCTTATGTGTGTCTTTTAGTTATTTCATGTTTTTGTAACTTTGTAAACACTATACCGCTTTTCCTATATTAAAGGGAACCTGTTATGTCCCCAAATGCTATTAACCTGCTATACCTGCTCTGAAGCAGAGCCGGCTGTTAGTCAGCGCCGAAGTGTTATTACAGATGCCACTCACTATATAATGAGCTGTGACTGAAGGCACACCTCTATGACTGAGAGCCAGAGGCTGCTAGAAGGAATAAAGTTAATTTCCTCCCAGTAGCGAGACTTTCAGTTCGGGAGCAGCATTGGTTTAGAACACTATTAACCTACAGATTAACCCCAAACGTTTAGGTGAAAAGTGTTGACGACATGACAGGTTCCCTTTAAATCTAAAATATAATGAGTTTGTTCATTGCTGCTTCAAACGCACACACAACCTCAAAGAGGGAAAGCTATAAATGTACCCACAACCTCAAAGAAGGAAAGCTCTAAATGTACCCACAACCAACCTCAAAGAGGGAAAGCTCTAAATGTACCCACAACCAACCTCAGAGAGGGAAAGCTCTAAATGTACCCACAACCTCAAAGAAGGAAAGCTCTAAATGTACCCACAACCAACCTCAGAGAGGGAAAGCTCTAAATGTACCCACAACCTCAAAGAAGGAAAGCTCTAAATGTACCCACAACCAACCTCAGAGAGGGAAAGCTTTAAATGTACCCACAACCTCAAAGAGGGAAAGATTTAAATGTACCCACAACCTCAAAGAAGGAAAGCTCTAAATGTACCCACAACCAACCTCAAAGAGGGAAAGCTCTAAATGTACCCACAACCTCAAAGAAGGAAAGCTATAAATATACCCACAACCAACCTCAGAGAGGGAAAGCTCTAAATGTACCCACAACCTTAAAGAAGGAAAGCTCTAAATGTACCCACAACCAACCTCAGAGAGGGAAAGCTCTAAATGTACCCACAACCTCAAAGAAGGAAAGCTCTAAATGTACCCACAACCAACCTCAGAGAGGGAAAGCTCTAAATGTACCTACAACCTCAAAGAGGGAAAGATTTAAATGTACCCACAACCTCAAAGAAGGAAAGCTCTAAATGTACCCTCAACCTCAAAGAGGAAAAGTGTAGCCTGGTTGTATTACCCTGTGTATGCTAGAGTGCAAGCAGTGGACCTGTCGGGTACATGAGAAAGCTGAGTGTGCATGTGTACTAGTGTGTTATCCAGGACAAGCGTCTCGCTGGCCTAAGAAAACCAGCAGCATAAAGTGTAGTACGGAAGTATGAACTGGCTGTGGGGTACGCTTAACTCATTGTCAAGCCATTGCGATAGGTGAGTGGAGAAGTGTGAGAAGTGAAGTTCCCTTTACAGTCACATCCGAGTCACATAAAAAAATTAGTTGGAAAATTGTTGTTTTGGGGTCTCCTAAATATCCCCATTTTGCTATACTATAACTTAGGTCAGGGCCCCACATGACATTCTGGAATTTTCCATAGAAAAGTGCTTACAACTGTAATACTCTCCCGAATTATGCCCTGCTAGAAATTAGATATAGGCAACACCACCAGTGGGAGGAACTAAAAACAAGTCTGTAAAATGAGAGGCAGTCTACTGTGTAGCAGATAGACCAAATTCCCCTGCTTCCACTTAACCCAGATTATAAGCACTTTGATATTTTTTTATAAATACCACCTGATACGTGACTGTATAGATTGGTTTGACCGTTAGTCATAATATTCCTGTAAGTCCTGGGGATGTAGAGACACTCATGGCTAATTCTTAGTGTACCGCTATCAAACCAGTACCCCAAAAAGGGGTATTGAATAGTGTAGTAGACTATGCTTAGTCATACACATACTGTACAGTGGTAGCCAATAAACAAATGGATGCCATGTAGTCTATATTTGTTTAAAGTTGGACCCTATGGGTGACTGATGCCATGCATGCCGTCCTTCGGAGGGCTTCACTTAACATTTACCATAGCCGTAACGTGAACATAGACTTTTAGGTTGTATATAGTTTATTATTCTGTGTATAATTTAGCACTGGTAGTTTCCAGATGTAAAGTGGATATTTAATATTATATATTTATTTTTAACTAAATGATTTTTTGATACAGAGCGCCAAATCCAATCTTCTCTTCACACAACCATAGACTTGTTTGATAAGATTCTGTCTGCCTGTAGCCACCACTAGGAGGAGCTCACTACACATAGATTAATACAGCTTCCACGAAACTAAATATGTAATCAGTATTCAGGAAGCTCCCTCTAGTTGTGGCTGTAGGCAGAAATCTATCATGTATCTATGTATGCAGAGAGCTCCCTTTAGTGGTGGCTGCAGACAGAATCTTATCATATAGCTCTGTATACTGGGAGCTCCCCCTAGTGGTGGCTGCAGACAGAATCTTATCCTGTATCTCTGTATACAGGGAGCTCCCCCCCCCCTAGTGGTGGCTGCAGATAGGATCTTATGTATCTGTGTATACAGGGAGTTCCCCCTAGTGGTTGCTGCAAATAGAATCTTATCATGTATCTCTGTATACAGGGAGCTCCCCCTAGTGGTGACTGCAGACAGTCTTATCATGTATCTCTGTATACAGGGAGCTCCCCCTAGTGGTGGCAAAATATAGAATCTTACCATGTATCTCTGTATACAGGGAGATCCCCCTAGAGGTGGCTGCAGACAAAAACTTATCATGTATCTCCGTATACAGGGAGCTCCCCCTAGTGGTGGTTGCAGACAGAATTTTATCATGTATCTCTGTATACAGGGAGCTCCCCCTAGTGGTGGCTGCAGACAGAATCTTATCATGTATCTCTGCATATAGGGAGCTCCCCCTAGTGGTGGCTGCAGACAGAATCTTATCATGTATCTCTGCATACAGGGAGCTCCCCCTAGTGGTGGCTGCAGACAGAATCTTATCATGTATCTCTGCATATAGGGAGCTCCCCTGGAGGCTGCAGACAGAATCTTATGTATCTCTCTATGCAGGGAGCTCCCCCTAGTGGTGGCTGCAGACAGAATCCTATCATGTATCTCTGTATACAGGGAACTCCCCCTGGAGGCTGCAGACAGAATCTTATATATCTCTCTATGCAGGGAGCTCCCCCTAGTGGTGGCTGCAGACTGAATCTTTTCATATATCTTTTTATACAGGGAGCTCCCCCTAGTGGTGGCTGCAGACTGAATCTTATCATGTATCTTTGTATACAGGGAGGTTCCCCTAGTGGTGGCTGCAGAATGAATCTTTTCTTGTATCTTTGCATACTGGGAGCTCCCCCTAGTGGTGGCTGCATAATGAATCCTTTCATGTATCTCTGCATACAGGGAGCTTCCCCTAGTGGTGGCTGCAGACAGAATCTTATCAGGTATCTTTGTATACAGGGAGCTCCCCCTAGTGGTGAATGCAGACAGAATCGTATCATGTATCTCTGCATACAGGGAGCTCCCTCTAGTGGTGGCTGCAGACTGAATCTTTTCATTAATCTTTGTATACAGGGAGCTCCCTCTAGTGGTGGCTGCAGACTGAATCTTTTCATTAATCTTTGTATACAGGGAGCTCCCTCTAGTGGTGGCTGCAGAATGAATCTTTTCATGTACCTTTTTATACAGCCAGCTCCCTCTAGTGGTGACTACAGACAGAATCTTATCATGTATCTCTGCATACAGGAAGCTGCCCCTAGTGGTGGCTGCAGACAAAATCTTATGTATCACTGTATACAGGCTGCTCCACTTAGTGGCGACTGCAGAGAGAATCCCATCAGGTACCTTTTTATACAGAGAGCTCCCCCTATTGGTGGTTGCAGACAGAATCTTATCATGTGTCTCTGTATAGAGGGAGCTCCCCCTAGTGGTGGCTGGAGACAGAATCTTACCATATATCTCTGTATACAGGGTGCTCCCCCTAGTGGTGGCTGCAGACTGAATCTAATTGTGCTATTCTGTATGCAGGAAGTGATCCTTAGAAATATTATATTATTTAACAGTTTTTTCTTTTCCTGTTCAGAGGGGCTTTTGGTCATAGGGGAACCCTTCTATGTTTGCCCATATATGTCCACTATAGGACTATAGATATGTTATTCTACACTCGCATTTGAAGTTAACGCCCAACGGGAATCTACAACTTTTTATGACTTTCAGCAGAAACAGCTGAGTTGAAGAAGTTCTCATTCCTCCCATCCTGTGAGATAACCTGACGGCTATAAATACAGATTTTGTTTTTTATTTAGGTTCGGGGAATTGTGCGCTGTGGTTAAATCGCTTCCCATTAATTTTCCAGCTGCTGCGTTTTATTGTCCTGTAATCTGAAGGGTTTGAATATGCAGATGTTCATTTGCTTAATCTTGTAATTTTACCAGAGGGAGAGAAAAAAAAGCTGACTTCTTTATCCCTACCCATCTGGCCTACCAGCTATTCTTCCTAATTATTGGAGAAAAATGCACCAGGTAACATAGTTACCGCTCAGCACAGCCCACAGTCACTGACGATACTGAGGATTCCGCGCCATCTACGGCAGAATAGTCACAGATACCACATAGCCTGTATATACTCGCATATACGTGATGTATACTACAAGGTAAAAGATTTATACAGTGAATTGCAAAAGTAATCACACCCCTTGTAGAAACAGGTGGACGTAATTATAAATCATTTATCCATATATCGCCCGAAGTCTTGGGGTGTGCGCTTCAGAAACATTTTGGTACGAAACTGTGATAGGTCCCGGACACAGTCAGAAGAGGCCTCTTTGTAAGGACAATATATGCGCCCTTTGTAACCCAATAACTCATCATAATGCACAATTCCCCCTGTATTAGAGGTAGAAGTGGCCCCCTTACCTCTTGGGCGTGGCTGCATACGTCCGCCCCTGTGGGGTCAGCATACCTGGGTGCATACCCCTGTCCATACTCAGGACTGGTTGGCTAGTTTGTGGCACAGCCAGGGAATATTTGCTCGCCCTGTGGTGAAATACAGCACAGTGACTTAGGGTATGGGTCTCTATAATGGCGCTTCTCATTCCTTACACTCCGGACCAGTCCCGGGTTCCTCTGCTGAGCAGCAGGCACCTCCTCCCATTCCCTCTGCAACAACAAGAAACCATCGCCGGCTTTTGCTCCTGCACTTTTCACTTGGTCCCACCTCTTTGAAGCTTCTGTTGCAACTGGTCACCTCCCCATCACACTTTTGTTCATCTTTAGTGACACCGAAACACCATGATGTGTAAGCAAGGCCTTCTCCCAACTGTATGGTGGCTAATGTCACTGCATACATTGGGCAGGAACAGCAGACTCCTCTATCACACCATGTGGCCTCAGCCACATCCCTCTGCCTCTTGCAGCAAGTCAATCATCACTTATGTAACAGTGACACCTAGGGTCCACAGATACCACTACAACACATACACAGTAGTGTGGCGCCCCTGCGGGTTCAGTCGCCACAGAGGTACTGCATCTAACCCAGAGGTGTGGCACCCCACTCTCAGGTAAGGAGGGAGCACTACCCGGGACCCACATGTGGCGCCCCTGAGGGTTCAGTCGCCAAAGAGGTACTGCACCTCACCCAGAGGTGTGGTGCCTCCTTCTCTTAGGTAAGGAGGGAGTGCTGCCCGGAACCCCAACACCCGCATTCAACACTACACTGCTCCAGGCCGGCTGGAAGGGCAAGATGAATGTGCGCAGCTGCTGAGCCCTGACCCTGGCTGGAGTGGGGGGAACCCAAAGGTAGGAGGAACCAATAGTGGGTGTGGGTGGAGGAAGCAGTTTAGGGGAGCACCATAGTAGTAGGTATATAATGGGAAGCCATCTTAGGGTGGCAGTTCAGTAGGCAGGTCAGTCAGTGAGAGAAGTCAGTCTGGGAGCAGAGTCTCTTAGGAGCTCTGCTCCACAATTAGGGCCCAGTCCTAGAGGCCCAGGAGGGGAGCAGAAGAGTAGGCTCCATTCTAGTAAAAGGGATCCCAGGGGATACGGTGAGTGCAGGACGGCACCCGTACGCCCCGAATCTGTCAGAAGACAGAGGGATTGTAGGCCGCAAGAAGGGGACCGGCCCCTGGACCAGCCGTGTTACTTCAAGTCTCGGCTGGGAAAACCGAAGGCTTCTGGCTTACATAGTCCAGTTGCCAAAGCCTCATTCTAATCTCCGTGAGGGTCAAGCAGGTCCGGGAACTCCAGTGAGACCGGAGGGACTTCAGAGCACCCGAGCGGGACTGAGAGTGGGGAAGAGCAGGGCAGGAGGGAGAAGACCCAGCGTGAAGACAGTCTAGAGAGAGGAACAAAAGAAAGCGGGCTTCCGTCAGGTGCGCCTAAATTACCTGAGAAAGAGCTGAGCCCTCGTTCTGGTGAACACAGTGCGACGTGGGAGGCTGTAAGCTGGACAGTGCAACCTGAGGAACTTAACAACTGTGAGTAAAGACTCGGATGACTGCACCGCACTGCCTCCGTCCATTATTTCACCTGCGTCATCTTTCCCCCTGCACTACAACGCCCAGCGCAACCAACAACACCTATACTGCCCTGGAGCTAGCTCTTCCTGTGGAGAGCCACACCATCCCTGCTGCAGTAACATCAGCTTCAGAGGACTGCTCCTCATCGGCAGCTCCCTTTGGCCGCATTCCACAGGTGGCGTCACGAACACTTTACAAATCCCCTATAAATAATTCCCCTTTTTGTTGACCGCCCTGGGCCATGGACCGGGCCAGCCACCGTGATATCCCCCACCAGCATCCATAGGCCCGGCTGCCGAGTACCCCACAGCTCTGGGGGCGCGTCACACACACCCACATCCAATATTCTCCACTTCAGTAGGGAAGGGCAAGATTGCCTCTAAGGGAGAGCACAGTCCCTAATCCCTAGCTGGAGGGTGGAACTAGGTAGAGGAGGTGGGTGGAGGAAGAAGTTCAGTGGAGCACACAGAGAGTAGAAGTATAAAAGAGAGGGTGGAAGGTTCTAGAAGGAGTTCGGAGTCAGAGTGAGAGTTGGGAGCAGGAGCTCAGGAGGAGCTCTGCTCAGGAGGAGTGGAGAAAGGAGCAGGGCCCAGTGAGAGAGGCCCAGAAGAAGGAAGGATAGAAGAGAGGAGCAGTGAGAAGGGCTCCAGGAGGAACAGAGGGGATCCCAGGGGCACTGTGAGTGCGGATGCCACCCGTGCACCCGAATCCACGCTGACGAGGAGGGATCAGGCCGCAGAGAGGGGACCGGCCCATAACCTAGTGGAGAACAACCAGGCTCAGCTAGACACCCGGAGGCTGCAGCATTTTCAAGGTGCTGCAGCCAACAGCCACAATTATATCGCCGAAAAGGTGGCCACATAGGGTCCAGGGGATTGCAAGTCGCCCGACAAGGCCCGAGGCCACTGGCTTGGGACACTGATTGTGAGGCGCAGGGCAGGAGGGTGAGAGCCAGCGCAGTGAGACGACCTGGAGAGGTACAGTACAGACCAAAAGTTTGGACACACCTTCTCATTTAAAGATTTTTCTGTATTTTCATGACTATAAAAATTGTACATTCACACTGAAGGCATCAAAACTATGAATTAACACATGTGGAATTATATACTTAACAAAAAAGTGTGAAACAACTGAAAATATATTCTTAGTTCTTCAAAGTAGCCACCTTTTGCTTTGATGACTGCTTTGCACACTCTTGGCATTCTCTTGATGAGCTTAAAGAGGTAGTCACCGGAAATGGTTTTCACTTCACAGGTGTGCCCTGTCAGGTTTAATAAGTGGGATTTCTTGCCTTATAAATGGAGTTGGGACCATCAGTTGTGTTGTGCAGAAGTCTGGTGGATACACAGCTGATAGTCCTACTGAATAGACTGTTAGATTTTGTATTATGGCAAGAAAAAAGCAGCTAAGTAAAGAAAAACGAGTGGCCATCATTACTTTAAGAAATGAAGGTCAGTCAGTCAGTCAGTCCAAACTTTTGGTCTATACTGTACATAGAACGGGGTCCCGTTTAAGTGCTCCTGAAATACCTGAGAGTTTGCTGGATTACTACCCCGGAGGACACAGGACAATGTGGGCGGTTATAATCTGGAAAGTGTAACCTGAGGAACTTAACAACTGTGAGTAAAATCTGAAGACTGCACCCCACTGTGTCCTTGATTAATTGCTGTGCCATCACCAGCCCTGCACTACACTGCACCAACAAACATCTACCTCATAAAATCCCCATCTACTGCCCTGGAGCTTAGCTCTGCCTGTGGAGAGCTGAACCAACTCTGCTGCGTCACCATAAGCTCCAGTGGATCAGCACCGCAGCGGCGGCCCCATATAGCCGCATACCACAGGTGGCCTCACGAACATTATCTCTAAAAACTTTATTCCCCTTTTCTTTTCTCTTTAATTGACCTCCCTGGGTCATGGACCGGGTCACTGCCACCGTGACATCCCCAGCACCGACCCGGCTACCGAGTACCCCACGGTCCAGGGGGTGCATCAGTATCACACCATAATATATTGAATATATATTGCTATTGACTAATTTGACCCTTTTCTATACTGTGTTTCTGCCTGTCATCTCCTGCAGCCCACCTACTACCAATTGATGATGGCTAATTTGGAAGACAACACCTGGGAATCTAACTAAGAAAATGTGGATATTTGCCTTTGTCTATAACCTGTTTATGCCTGCCATCACTTGCAGATGCTCACCACCAATTGATGACTACATTGAAAGTCAAGACCTGGGAATCCTACCGAGAAAGTTTGAACCCTTGCCTTTGTTTTTAGCCCATTTATGCCTGCCATGTCTTGCAGATGCTCACCACCAATTGGTGACTACTTTGGAAGTCAAGACCTGGGAATCCAACCAAGAAAGTTTGGATCCTTTCCTTTGGCTATGCTAAACTTTCTTCTATAGCCCGTTTCATCCTGGCAAGCCATCTCTTGCAGACATTCACCACCAATGAATGACTACTTTAGGGGTCATAACCTGGAGATCCAATTGGGAAAGTTTGAGCCCTTGCCTTTGTCTAGTTTGCCCTTTGTTCTATCTCTTTCAGGATACCTGCCACCCATTGGTGACTACTTTGGGAGCGATAAACTGGAAATGCGACTAAGAAAGTTTGCATCTGCTTGAGTTGTCAAAGGATGAAGAATTATTTTTTTTTATTTTAGCCATAGTCTAGTCATTGTCAATTTTTGGGAGCGATAAACTGGAGATGCGACTAAGAAAGTTTGCATCTGCTTGAGTGGTCAAAGGATGAAGAATTTAATTTTTTTTTATCTTAGCCATGGTCTAGTCATTGCCAATTCACTTGAGGTTTCACTAACATCAAATGCAAATATTAGGATTTTGGAAAGATGGTGCCCTTGTCAATGTCTTTAGATGATGTAGAAACTTCTGAATTCTTTGTATCCACTTTTCTCATTTCTTTTTTTTTTTTTTTTACAGAGAACCAAGAAAGTGATGGATCCTCCAAGTGCCATCCCATCATCCCTATGAAATATCTCATTATCATCCTTCTCGTTGTCCTGGCTATTGTCCTGGTGATTGCTACTGGCCTGATTGGTGAGTGCTATTCATTATTCAGTGGCATCTCCATTAAATTGTCAAGGATTAAATGTTTTACAAGCCACTTGAAAGAAAGAATAGAGACGGTTAGCGGCTTCTTTTTCATTAAGCAAAGCAAGTTGACCTTTCTCACCTTCATTGTCTGACGGTGCGATGAATGGCCGATGACTTGATAGCTTGTTTATCAGTGTATTAATGGCTTAATTGGACAGTAGACATTCATTATGTTGGATGAGTTTCATGCTCTCTTCTACTTAGCGAAAATTCACTGTCTAACTGAGTCTAATGTCTGGTCCCTGTGCAATTCCAGAACGCATTAATCTTATGCGGGTCTCCTCTCAAGTCTGCTCGGTTCACTCCAAAACAACAGCAGCCTGTCGAGTGGGCATTTCAGAAAATAGACTGTGTATCGATCAGGATTTTACATGGGACGTGAAGAACCTGAGTTAGATATAGGTCTATGAGGTTCCTATATGTAAAGAAGACCCTAAAACATGTCATATCTAACCCTATAACTTAATTTCAAGCCCTTAGGTTGCTTATTTCAAGAAGACGGATAGCTTCTCCAGCTGGACCCCCCAGTTGCATCCATTTCTGTGCAGGCGTCCTCCTCCTACATACAACTTTTGCTTGAGGATACTCCAAAGGTTCTCAATAGGGTTGAGGTCAGGGGAGGATGGTGGCCACATTACGAGTTTCTCTATCTTTATACCCATAGCAGCCAATGACTCAGAGGTTTCTTTGCTGCATGAAATGGGGCATTGTCAGAATGATTATGATTTTGCTACAGACGGCGCGGATCTTCTTTTTGCACCATGGAAGAAAGTGGTCAGTTAGAAAATATATACTTTACCGAGGTAATTTTCTCACCTTGAGGGACCCTAAAGGGAACTGCCAGCTCTCTCCCCATGATTCCGGCTCAAAACATGACTTCACCACCTCTTGCTGACATCGCAACCTCGTTGGGACATGGTGGCTATCCGCCAACCATCCGCTGCTCCATCCATCTGGATCATCCAGGATTGCACGGTGTCATCAGTAAACAATTCTGTTTTACAATTAGTCTTCATGTATGTCTGGGCCGCTGCAACCGTTTTTGCTTGTGAGAGCTGTTCAGCGATGGCCAAATAGTAGATTTATGCTCAACTGTAAGCCTCTGGAGGATCCTACACCTTGAGGTTTGCGGGTCTCCAGAGGCTCCAGCAGCTTCACATACCTGTTTGCTTCTTTGTAATGGTATTTTAGCAGCTGCTCTTTTAATCCGATGAATTTGTCTGGCAGAAACCTTCCTCATTATGCCTTTATCTGCATGATCCGGTCTGTGCTCTGTATCAACCACAAATCTCTTCACAGTACAATGATCACGCTTAAGTTTTTGTAAAATATCCAATGTCTTCTTCATACCTTATCCAAGGTATTGCACTATGGAGAGAGTTCCTTTTTCTTTCCCATATTGCTTGAAACATGTGGCTACGTAATAATGTGGAACAACCTTTTTAAGTAGTTTTTATTTAATTGGGCTCACCTGACAAACTAATTTCAGTGATACAAAGACCCTGAGACACAAACCATCCATGAGGATATTAGGAAAAGGGAAAAGTACATCTTTATGACACTTAAATCCAATCTGCATAATAATTTAGACCCCGGTGTAGTTCGTTTGTTCTTGCTGTTATGTTGATGCAGGCAACTTTCTGAGCTTGTTGAGGGCTGATGCATTTACACAGCAGCCAATCTGAACAAGACGAGCTGCAGGATAAAGTTTTAGGGGAGAGTTCAGCAGCGTGAGGACATGCAGCAATAGATAAAATGATAGAGAGCTAGACCATATTTTTTGTCTTCCAGTTCACTACACGTGTCCCGGGAAGATTCGCTGCCAATCCTCTTCAAAATGTATTCTAAAGTCCAAACGTTGCGATGGAGTTTATGACTGCCCGGATGGAGATGATGAACTCAGATGTGGTATTCTCTTTATAGCCTTGTTGATATTTTTCACATGAGGTTTTTTATTAATTTTCTTAAGCTCTAATTTTACACTGGGTAGATTCACATTATCGAATATTGTAGAATACAGTTATGGCTCATAAATAATACAGGTGTCCAAAAAATAACCTCCTTAGTATATGTAGATTCTAAGCAGTGCTTACATAAATTTCTGTGCTTCTCCGTAAAGCACAGACTTGTTTTAGGTCCCTCCCACCACAGCATAAACGAAGATAAAACAAGAAATCATACATAAAATAAAATAAGACAAAAGAAGGAAAGACCCCTGATTGCATTCTGACAGTTCTTAAGGGATGGCTCTGAATATTTAACTTTTATTAAGCCTTTTCTTATGAGAGGCAGAAACACTAACAGTGAGCCACAGGCTGCACTGCTGGCTATTGGATGATTTTATGTGTTAAAAAAAAATTGTGTCACGGGGATACCACGACAGAGAGGGGCCAGAAGTTCACAGCATCTGGTTTCCCAAACTCCTGCACTGGTTAGACGTACTTCTCCATCTTATTAAATAATTAAATTTTTATTCCTTGCTAGCAGTGCAAATTTTAATCTATTCAGTTTAATCTCCTGGAGTTTTCCCACTTGGATTGTCTCAGCTGTTCAGTGTTGGCCACTCCCATCTGCTATATATTCTCGCCCCTGGCACTTAGGAATTTCCAGTGTTAATTCTTACTGCCTGGTTTGGAGTAGGAAGTGTAGCTCATGGTTGGAGTTGGCGTTTGGAGATTTCTTCAGGAGATTGATGCTTGGAATTTTCTTCAGTGTTTAGTGTGTTTATTTTGGATGGTTGGTATTTTCATTTATCCCTGTCCGTCTTCCCTTGTTTGTCTGGTTAGTATATTCCTATACACTTCGACTTCCCACCTCTCTGAGTGGGGGAGAGAACAGATAAGGGCTGATATAGGAGCATGGCAAGGTATGTGACCCCGGCGTTTTCACCTTCAGGAGTAATCCGGGGGACAGGGATAGACTAGGCACCCCTAGTTCTAGGAACCTGGTTAGGGCTCACAGCCCCAAGGCACTGTGTGACAAATTGCAATAAATATCACAAAGTAGTAAATAACGCAGACATTAATGATATCCTGTAATTCCCGGTACGATACAGCGAGCAGATTATTATTTGTAGTGATCAGTAAACGGCATGAATAAAAATGGTGCAATTACATTATGAGATAATAACAGCATTTATATCACACGTTGTAGTGCGGCTGAGCGGACGGAATGGCGTGTTGCAGGCCTACGCCGCCGGCTCCTGGAGAACCGTCTGTGCTGACGGATGGAAAAGCTTGTATGGGAATTTGACATGTAAGCAATTAGGGTTTGCAAGGTAATAATGATTCCAGTTATGATTTCTCTTGTTTCTTTTACACATTTTGGCTTAAAAGTGGGTGAAATTTACTAATCTGCACTTTTATTTCTCTTCTTTTCCTCATTTTCTCACTGGAAATATTATGTTTACTCTGGGGCTGCCACGAAATGAAATTAATATTAAGAAAATGGTCTAACAGCAAGAAATGTGATAAAAATTAACCAATAATTACCCGTTCAGTTATGTCACATAAAACATCAGGATGTAAATCTTTTGTAGAGCCCTTTTTTCCTGTTATTCCTCCTAAAAATGTATAAATAAACTGATAACGGGGTGTTACCATTCCCCTTGTGAAAGAGCTGTGTCCCCATGCAATTTGGAATTTTCAAAAAATTCTAAGAAAAAAGTAATAATGAAAAAACCCAGTTGTCAATTTATTCTGAAATTTCTAAGTGCAATAACAGAGGAATAAAAGTAAAAAAAATGGTAAAACTCAGTTAATAGTTTATTCAGAAATTTCCAGGAGTAATATCAGAGGAACAGAAAGTTATTAGAAAAAAAAAATTGGTAAAACCCAGTTGTCAATTTATTCAGAAACTTCTAGGAGTAGAAGGAATAGAAAGTTATTAAAAAATAAAAACTGGTAGAACCCAGTTTTCAATTTATTCAGAAATTTTCAAGAATAATAATAAAGGAACGAAAAGTTTTAAGAAAAATACCTAGAAAAACTTTTTGTAATTTTATTCAGAAACTTCTAGGAGTGATATCAGAGCAACAAAAAATGATAAAAAAAAACCTGGTAAACCCCAATTGTCAATTTATTCAGAAATTTCAGAGAGAAATAACAAAGAAACCAAAAGCTATAAGAAAAAAAAACTGGAAAAACATATTTATCATTTTATTCAAAAGCTTCTAAGAGTGATAATAGAGCATCAAAAAGTTACAAAAAACCTGGTAAAATCCTGTTCACAATTTATTCAGAAATTTATTAATAGTAATAATAATATAATAATAATATTTATTAGTAGTAATAACAGAGGAACAAAGTTACAAGAAAAATAAACAAATAAACGAATTAACAGGTAAAACCCTTTAGTCAATTTATGCAGAAATGTCCAAGAGACATAAAGGAACAAAAAGTTCTAAGAAAAAAAAATGGAAAAACTTTTGTGTCATTTTATTCAGAAATTTCCTGGAGTAATAACAGAGCAAGACTTCTAAAAAAAAAAGGAAAAAAACAGTTGTCAATATATTCTGAAGTTTTCGTGAGTAATAACAAAGGAACAAAAAGTTATAAGAAAAAAAACCTGGAAAACGTATTTGTCATTTTATTCGAAAATTTCTAGGAGCAATAATAGAGCAACAAAAAGTTATAAAAAAAACCTGGTAAAACCCATTTGTCAATTGATTCGTAAATTTCTAGGGGTAATAAAAGGTATATTACATTTCGGATAGAATTCTAATGATTTTGCTGATTTGTATTTTTTCTTTTACTATGTTTTAGTACACTGCTCAAAAAAATAAAGGGAACACTAAAACAACAGAATATAACTCCAAGTAAATCAAACTTCTGTGAAATCAAACTGTCCACTTAGGAAGCAACACTGATTGACAATCAATTTCACATGCTGTTGTGCAAATGGAATAGACAATAGATGGAAATTATTGGCAATTATCAAGACACCCTCAATAAAGGAGTGGTTCTGCAGGTGGGGACCACAGACCACATCTCAGTACCAATGCTTTCTGGCTGATGTTTTGGTCACTTTTGAATGTTGGTTGTGCTTTCACACTCGTGGTAACATGAGACGGACTCTACAACCCACAGAAGTTGCTCAGGTAGTGCAGCTCATCCAGGATGGCACATCAATGCAAGCTGTGGCAAGAAGGTTTGCTGTGTCTGTCAGCGTAGTGTCCAGAGGCTGGAGGAGCTACCAGGAGACAGGCCAATACACCAGGAGACGTGGAGGGGGCCGTAGGAGGGCAACAACCCAGCAGCAGGATTGCTACCTCCGCCTTTGTGCAAGGAGGAACAGGAGGAGCACTGCAGAGCCCTGCAAAATGTCCTCCAGCAGGCCACAAATGTGCATGTGTGGCACCCCAGGGGTCTGGTTTCCACAGTAACAGCAATGTTATGTCTGAGAGCAGGTGGGAGGTCTCTTGGTCAGGAATCCTATGCATGCCACACCTCCTGCCCAGTCCTGGGAGGGGAAGAACTTCCCCTATATAAACCTGGGGCTGAGGCAGGGTTAGGAAGTTCAGCGGGAGAGTTCAGCCAGGAGGGCTGACAGGGAGCTGTGGCTCCGGCTGGGCCCAGCTTCTGGGCCATGCCAGAAGTAGAGACAGAGAAGAGAAGCAGCTATGGGAAGAAACAACAGGAGCTCTGTGGGAGCAGTGTTACAAGGAGTCAGGGGCTGGCAGCTGCAGAGCTCGCCCTGACTGAGAAGATTTCTTACCGGACCCGGAGTCCGAGGCTGTGGGGACTAACTCCTACCCAGCAGCAGAATCCGTCAGGCAGGGGATTCCAGGTCCTCTGGCCAAGAAACCCGAAGGCACGGTCACACGCATGGGACCAGCACCGCCGTCGTGGAGCGGAAGCTACTAGAAGGCCCCGAGTCACCGGCCATACGGGTGAGCACCACACGGTACACTCAGGGACGTGGGCTACTTATACCCGCCTCTAGCAAGGTAGCCAGAAGAGTAGTGTTGAGCCACCCCCGTAGTGTTCGAGTTCGGTTCGGTTCGTCGAACACCCGTGTGTTCGCCGAACTGTTCGTCGAACTGTTCGTCGAACACCTTCGAACACCGTTAAAACCAATGGCAGGCAAACAAAAACACATAGAAACACATAGAAAACACCTTCAAAGGTGTCCAAAAGCTGACAAACTGCTCAGAAGACACAACTAACACATGGAAAAGTGACAAGTACATATAGTCATGCGAAAAGAAAAGAGGTGGAGGAGTAAAAGGAGGGGGAGACACAGATATAGGCATGTCATGCCCTTCTAAAATCCAAAAAGTGAGAAGCCGAGACGGCCAGTCCGCTCCTGCCCGTGCCACCTCCGTGTCGCCGGGTTTGTGCCAGAGCCGCGGTGAACCCTGACGGCCAGCCCCCCTCTCCCAATACTGGTGCCTGTCCGCTGGTGGGTCGAGAGAGCCCCCCTGTGGTGGAGGCAGCTCTAAGCTTTTTAATTTAAATTGTCCCTCTAATTTGAATGAATACACTTTAAATCCATTTACAAGGATCTATTGGAGGGCAAGTCTCATGCCAGCAGCCGCGTAATTCCAGCTCCAGTAGCGTCCACTAAAGCTGCTGCAGTTAAAAAGCTTTTATAAGGATCGAGCTCGGCTGTCCACCGCAAGGCATCCTAGTGCCAGTCCCAGCCCCTATGCCTTGGGGTGCCTCCTGATGCTCTTCACTAAGTATCCCGTGGTCCCGAAGCATTTCCTTTGAAAAAATTAAGTGTCCAAACTACAGGTGGTGTAGCTTGCTTAACAGCCGGGATAATCCGCTGACTAGCAGACACTGCTACTAGGCACAAAGTATTTCCTGGGCTAGATGCAGTTAAAAATTTGTAAGTAGATACTCTCGTTGGATGCTGAGAAAGCATTCCATAGAGTCTCCTGGCACGCCATATATGATTCTCTTAAAAACCTTGGGGTAGGGGTCTAGGGGACCCTTTTATAGCCAAAATCACGGCCCTGTATCACAATACGTCACCTAGGCTGAAGATAAATGGAACTGTAGCACCGAGGGCTCGGTTGCTACAGACGTATTGCACCTCACCCAGAGGTGTGATATCTCACTCTCAGATAAGGATGGAGTGTGGATCAGGACCCGACACCTGCATGCATTACACCACATTGCCGTGGGGCAGGGCGACCAATATGCCCCTGAGATGGGCACGACAGTCCCTGTCCCTGGCTGGAGTGGGGGGAGGGAACACTGAGGAAGGGGAACCCTGCAGTGCAGGAGCAGGGAGGAAGCAGTTCCTGGGTGCATTGAGAAGGGAGTATAAAAGGTGGGCACCATCTTAGTTCAGTGCAGAGAAGTCTGAGCAGAAGTGGCAGGGAGCAGGGGCTCTGCATGAGCTCTGCTCCGGAGGCGGGCCTAGTAACAGAGGCCCAGGCCTGCAAGAGGGAGAAGGAAGGAAGAGGAGCGGAGAAGGCTCCAGGAACGAGGAATGAAGGGATCCCAGGGGTGCGGACGGGCGAGTCGCCACCGGACGCCCGAATCCACCTGCGTGGAGGGGTCAGGCCAAAGGGGGAGACCGGTCCCCGAACTAGTGGAGGCAGGAAACGACCCTCAGCTAGAAACCGGAGGCTCTGACATTTTATGTGGCGCAGCCCCTTGCTCCACCCGCTAGGAAGGCACCACATAGGGTCAGGGAAACTGGCGCCAAGAATACCAAGAGGAGGCCCGAGGCAGCCGGACAGAAGTGTTGGTAAGAAAGGCCAGACAAAGGACACACAAAGGGGGTCCTGTGAAGCGCTCCAAAGTTATCTGGGAGTTGTCTGAGCCCCTCACCTGGTGAGCACAGTACGACGTGGGCAGCCGTTACCTGCAGACGTGGTCTGGATAATAAGAACTGTGAGTAAAGACCCTGAACTGCATCACTGACTCCGTGTCGTTACTGCTGCTGCCCTGCACCATCACCCCCATCCTCCGCATACACTGCCCTGAGGCTATACTCCTCCCGTGGGGAGTTATGCTACGCTCTGCTGCACCCACAACACCAGCCTTAGCGGTCTGCCCTGTAGCGGCGGTTCACTCTGACCGCAATCCACGGGTGGCGTAGTCGGACATTTAAACATCAAAACCACATAAATAGTTCCGCCACTGGTTTGATCGCCGCCACGAAGACTACAACCACCAGCATCCACCAAAAAGGGTCCGGCTCCGGGTGTCCCAAGGCCCAGGGGGTGCGTCAGAACATTTTCATCACCTTTCACAATCATCAATGGGACAAGGCAGGGATGTCCTCTGTCCCCTCTCTTATACATCCTAGTGACGGAGCACCTGCTCTCATCAATTCGCCATAACCCCAATATTAGGTGGATTGAGGTGGGAGGCACCGAGTACAAGTGCTCTCTATTTGCTGATGATGTCCTAGTATATATCACTCAATCACATATATCCATCCCTGCTGTTATGGCTGAAATAGATCACTTTGTTACATGGTAAAATTTTAAAATCAATGCAGCGAAGTCTGAGGCCCTCGATGTCTCCCTCCCTAAATCCATATAGGATTCCATCCAGTCCAACTTTCCCTTTGCCTGGCCCTCACAGGGTATCAAATACTTAGGAATTCCTATTCATAGAGACCTCTCCCATCTATGTTATCTTAATTTTGGGCCCTTTATTGAACAATTCCATACAGACCACGGTTGGCAAGTTAGAACTGTAAGATTCACTACGTGAACCACTGGTGTTTTGTGGAAAAGCACATGTACACCGCGTTCCAAATTATTATGCAAAAAGTGTTTAGGAGTGATAAGGGAAGAATTTGTTTGTTTGTCAGTTAAACTCATTGATGGTGATGTGTGTCAGGGCTCTTTATATCACTGTAAGCAATTGCAGACACCTGTGCTAATTAGTTTGGCAGGTGTGTCCAATGAAAGGCAAGACTACTTAAGAAGGCTCTCTCACATTATTAAGCAGCCTACATTTTCTGCCAAAATGGGAAAGAAAAAGGATGTGTCGGCTGCTGAGAAGCAACAAATTGTGGAGTGTTTAGGTCAAGTCATGACTACAATCAACATTGTGCGATGATCAGGATGAAGTGTCTTGGCAATCAAGAAGTATGTAGCTGATTCACAGTACACACGTGTGCGTGCTGATAAGGGCAAATTGAGGACTCTTTCCTACAGGCAATTACGTCAGGTTGAAAGAGCAGCGGCAAAAAAGCCTTGTCATAGCAGCAGACAAGTTTTTGAAGCTGCTTGTGCCTCCAACGTCCCCCGAACAACAAGATGCAGGGTCCTTCAGAGGTTTGCAGCTGTGCATACGCCATCCTGTCGACCTCCTCTATCCACTTCACACAAGCAGAAACGGCTCCAGTGGGCCAAACATTACATGAAGACTGATTTCAAAACTGTTTTGTTCACGGATGAGTGCCGTGCAGCGCTCGATGGTCCAGATGAATGGAGTGGAGGATGGCTGGTTGATGGACACCCCACGCAAACACGGCTACAGCGCCAACAAGGAGGAGGTGGAGTAATGTTTTGGGCTGGAATCATGGGGAGAGAGATTGTCGGCCCCTTTAGGATCCCTGAAGGCGCTAAAGATGAACTCCATAATGTATGTGGATTTTCTCAAACAGCACTTCCTGCCATGGTTCAAGAAGAAGAACCGTGTATTTCACAGCAAGATCATTTTTCTGCATGATAATGCACCATCTCATGCTGCACATAAAACATCTGCATCTCTGGCTGATATGGGCATAAAAGGGGACAAACTTATGGTGTGACCCCCATGCTCCCCTGACCTCTACCCCATTCAGAACCTTTGGAGCATCATTAAAAGGAGTGTCTATGATGGCGGGAGGCAGTTCACATCTAAGCAACAGCTCTGGGAGGGTATTCTGTCCTCATGCAAAACAATTGAAGCAGAAACCATCCA
This sequence comes from Phyllobates terribilis, assembly GCF_046119375.1. NCBI lineage: Eukaryota > Metazoa > Chordata > Amphibia > Anura > Dendrobatidae > Phyllobates > Phyllobates terribilis. The sequence continues at coordinate 946,466,624 of NW_027362762.1, forward strand.
AAACCTGACAAATTCAATGGACGAGAGAGTTCAGAAGCTCCTTTCGAACAAGGGGTCCTATGTGAAAATGTAACATCACCTAGAATAAAGTTTTGAGTTGAAAACTGTTTGATTTCAGTTTCTAACAACCTGCTAATGCTTATAATTTCAAAAATGACCATTTTTTTGGTCTTTATTAAAATGAAAAGGTTGATCGAAAAGTTTGGGGGATCTAAGAGTGTGGCAACCCAGTAGTCATGATTACTTCGAATTCTGACAATATGAGGGTCATGCTGCAGGTAGTGCAGCAAGAAGGCACTTATGTGTCTTGCGCATCTCGGAGCCCCAAAATTATTTTCCGGGCTAGATGCAGCTAAAAATTATTTTTAATTTTAAATCTGGTGAAGCTTATTATAGATGGCCTAATAGGATCAGTGCTGCACACTGCTACAAAGCCCAAATTATTTTCCAGTCAAGATACAGATAAACATGATTAGTAATTTGAAAGCTTAAAACGGTTGGTAGGGTGATTTTAACCAATCATCAAGCTTTTACTCTCCCCAGGATGACACAGGGGTAGAAAAGTCGTTTCGGATCCATGATTTGTTCATCTTTATGAACGTGAGTCTGTCTACATTATCAGTGGAGAGCCGCGTGCGCTTATCTGTCAGCACACCACCAGCAGCGCTGAACACACGTTCAGACAGAACGCTGGCTGCGGGGCATGACAAGATCTCCAAGGCGTAAGTGGCTAGCTCCGGCCATTTATCCAGATTGGAAGCCCAAAAAGAGCAAGGGTCCAGTGACACAGTCGTGGCTTCAATGTTTACTTGGAGATACTCCTGTACCATCGTCTCTAGGCGTTGACTATGTGTCAGACTTCTTGTCTCCTGTGGCCTTGCAAAGGATGGGCTAAAAAAGTGGTGAAATGATTCCGCAAAATTTATGTTACCAGCAGATACTGTGGTTCTGTTACGGTTTGAGTGCTGAACACTTGACGGTCCCACGGTTGGCAAGTTGGAACTGTGAGATTCACTACGTGCACCACTGGTATTTTGTGGAAAAGCACATGTAAGATTCTGCAACAGTCTCTGCTGATACTCCTGCATGCGTGCATCCTTTTCTATGGCAGGAATAATTTCTGCAAATTTACTTTTGTACCGGGGATCTAACAGTGTGGCAACCCAGTAGTCAGGATTATTTCTAATTCTCACAATTCGAGGGTCATGTTGCAGGTAGTGCAGCAAGAAGGCACTCATGTGTGTTGCGCATCCAGGAGCACCAAGTCCCTGTTGTGTTGGTGGCGAGGTAACAATCATGCTTCCTTCCTCTGTCCTCTCCCCCCAACCTCGCACAACAGAAATGTGATCAAGGTCTCCCTCATTTGATGAGTCTTCCATCAGTTCGTCCTCCACTTCTTCCTGGGCTCCTGCACCTTCCTCACTAGTTTGGCTGCTACCATGCGCCCTGGTTAAACCATCTCCCCCACCCTCACATGCCTGCCGCCTTGGTGCTGCCGACCGTCTGGACCTTGCAGATGTTAGCCCTTCCGCATACAACTCCTCCTCCTCTACTTCCTCCACCTCCTCTTGTGCCACCACCTGACTCCGAATTCTGTTTAACATGTGCTCCAGCATGTAAATCACCAGAATAGTCATGCTGATAATGGCATCGTCAGCACTAAACATCTTCGTCGCCATTTCAAAACTGTGCAGAAGGGTGCATAGGTCCCTGATCTGAGACCACTCCTCCAGCGTGATTTGCCCCACCTCTGAATCTCGTTGGCCCAGGCTATACGTCAGAACGTATTGCACCAGGGCTTGTCGGTGCTGCCACAGTCGCTGCAACATGTGCAGAGTTGAATTCCACCGGGTAGGCACATCGCATTTTAGCCGGTGAAGTGGCAGGCCCAACGACTTCTGTAGAGATGTAAGTCGCTGAGCTGCGGGATGCGAACGGCGGAAGTGAGCACACAGCGACCGTGCCCTCTGCAGAAGGCCATCTAGTCTGGGATAGTGGGCTAAAAATTGCTGGACAACCAGGTTCAACACGTGAGCCATACAAGGCACGTGTGTGACATTGCCCCGGCGAAGGGCCGCACCCAGGTTTGCAGCATTGTCGCACACGGCCTTCCCTGGTTTCAGGTCCAGTGGAGACAACCATTCATGAAATTGGTTCTCCAGAGCTGACCACAACTCCTCAGCTGTGTGACTCACATTTCCCAGACATTTCAATGTAAAAACCGCCTGATGACGTTGAGCCCTACTGCCAGCATAGTAAGGAGGTGTGCAGGATCCCTTCTGCGCAGTTAGAAAGCTTGTGGCATGACCAGACAGGCTTTGGGTGCAGGTGGAAGACCGAGAGGAGGTTGAGGAGGCAGAAGCTGTGGAGGAAAAATGACATAAAGAGGATTGACGCACAACTCGTGGGGACGGCAAGACTTGGACAGCAGCCCCTTGTCCTGCTGTCACCATAGTTACCCAGTGCCCAGTCAGCGACATGTAACGCCCCTGTCCATGCCTACTCGTCCAAGTGTCTGTGGTGAAATGCACCCTGTCACACACAGAGTTTCTCAAAGAAGCGGTGATGTTGTGTGCGACATGCTGGTGGAGCGCAGGCACACCTTTCTTTGAGAAGTAGTGCCGACTGGGCATCTGGTACTGGGGCACTGCGACGGACATAAGGTCTCGAAAATCCTCTGTGTCCACCAGGCGGAAAGGCAGCATTTCTGTAGCCAAGAGCTTGCAGATGGTGAAATTCAACCTCTTAGCTTTCTCATGGCTAGGAGGAAATGGTCTTTTACTTGTCCACATCTGAGGGACCGAGGGCTGGCTATTGTGCTTAGACGGGGTTGATAAGGGTGTCCCCGGCAAACTGCCGGTCTGTGAGGAAGATGCAGGCGGACATGTTAGGTTGCCTTGATCCAAAGGTGGTGCTATCGATGTCGGACAGCGCTCAAGACCAGCTGGTGTTACCACCTCCAAAGAAAATGATGACCTGCCAATCACGCTGGCTGTTGCGGGTAAAGAGGTGGCAGGTCTGCGCCCCAAAACAGGTGTGACTGCTGTCCCCCCAGTCACAGAGGATGAAGAGGCCGCGGATGCACAAGATATGGCAGACGGTGGTTGGCCCGGCCGGCTAGACCGCATTGTAGCGCACTGAGCTTCCCACTGCAACTTATGCTTCATGTCCATGTGCCGGTTCATGCATGAAGTACTCAAACTATGTATTTTTTGGCCTCTACTTAGCTTTTGCTGACAAATGTTACAGATAACACGAGTTGGGTCATCTTTATCGATCTGAAAAAATGCCCAGGCTATGCAAGGCTTAGCACCCATGCGGCCTGAAGAGCCACCACGACTTGTGGTGAGAGGCAGAGTTGTGTTTGAGGATGCAGTTGTTGACGTGCTTCCAGTACTACGTCTCTGTCCAGGAAGGCGCAACCTGACCTCGTCGTCACTAGCATCTTCCTCCACCTCCTCTGCTGGCCTCATCTCTTGGCTGACTGTGGGTTGACAGTAAGTGGGATCTCCGACCTCATCATCATCACCCTGTGCGTTATCACACCCGTCGTCCTCAGAGCCAACCTGTTCCTGCCCTGACAAAAAACTAAAGTTGTCGCTCCAATCAGGTATTTGAGTCTTATCATCGTCTTCCTCATTGTCTCCACCAACAGGAGTTACAGTTTGGGAATGAGGGTCTACATTATGGTCAGAACCTTCTGCGTCTGGTCCTGGATCCGACTCATAAAGATTCTGGGCATCAGTGCAGATCATTTCCTCGTCTGGATTCACAGAAGCGCTGGAGTCGACCTCTGATTCCCAGGCTATAGTATGAGTAAACAGCTCTGCAGACTCAACCATCTGTTCTACCTCATACTCAGACGGGCAGCTGGAGATTTGGGAGCTGTGAGGAAGCAAGTGCGATTTGGGTGACACCTTTGAGGACTGGAGTATTTGTGATGTTGAAGTTGATGTGGAGGAGAGCCCACTTAAAGGAGCACTTGATATCCGTTGAAGCACCTGCTGTTTTTGTGCCTCATCTGGAATTTGTAGCGATTGGCGTGGCCGTAAGAAAGGGATCTTATCACATTGTCCGCTAAAAGAAGTAGACATTTTAGTTTGGCTGGAAGATGGTCTTTCTTCTGCACCTACCCCACGGACACAACCTTTTTTCCCCTTCCCAACACGCCTATTCCCCTTTCCACCAGCAGCAGGCCTTTTTCCACTCATTTTGGTGGTTAACTAATTCACAACTCTGGAGTTGTTTGCACAAAAAAACAATGGATGGTAACCGAGCAGAGCTGAGTGGCCAAACTGTGGTATTAGGCCAAAACTATTGGCTGGGTTAGATGCAGAAAAAAATTATTTTTAATTTGCAACCTGATGGAGGTCAGTATAGATGGACTAATAGACCAAGTCCCACACACCGCTAGAAGCCCAAATATTTTTTCAGAGCTAGATGCAGAAATTTTTTTTATTCAATTTGCAACCTGATGGAGGTCAGTATAGATGGACTAATAGACCAAGTCCCACACACTGCTAGAAGCCCAAATATTTTTTCAGAGCTAGATGCAGAAAAAAATTATTTTTAATTTGCAACCTGATGGAGGTCAGTATAGATGGACTAATAGACCAAGTCCCACACACTGCTAGAAGCCCAAATATTTTTTCAGAGCTAGATGCAGAAAAAAATTATTTTTAATTTGCAACCTGATGGAGGTCAGTATAGATGGACTAATAGACCAAGTCCCACACACCGCTAGAAGCCCAAATATTTTTTCAGAGCTAGATGCAGAAAAAAATTATATTCAATTTGCAACCTGATGGAGGTCAGTATAGATGGACTAATAGACCAAGTCCCACACACTGCTAGAAGCCCAAATATTTTTTCAGAGCTAGATGCAGAAAAAAATTATTTTTAATTTGCAACCTGATGGAGGTCAGTATAGATGGACTAATAGACCAAGTCCCACACACTGCTAGAAGCCCAAATATTTTTTCAGAGCTAGATGCAGAAAAAAATTATTTTTAATTTGCAACCTGATGGAGGTCAGTATAGATGGACTAATAGACCAAGTCCCACACACCGCTAGAAGCCCAAATATTTTTTCAGAGCTAGATGCAGAAAAAAATTATATTCAATTTGCAACCTGCTGGACGTCAGTATAGAAGGACTAATAGAACAAGTCCCACACACTGCTAGAAGCCCAAATATTTTTTCAGAGCTAAATGAAGAAAAAAATTATTTTTAATTTGCAACCTGATGGAGGTCAGTATAGATGGACTAATAGACCAAGTCCCACACACTGCTAGAAGCCCAAATATTTTTTCAGAGCTAGATGCAGAAAAAAATTATTTTTAATTTGCAACCTGATGGAGGTCAGTATAGATGGACTAATAGAACAAGTCCCACACGCTGCTAGAAGCCCAAATATTTTTTCAGAGATAAATGAAGAAAAAAATTATTTTTAATTTGCAACCTGATGGAGGTCAGTATAGATGGACTAATAGACCAAGTCCCACACACCGCTAGAAGCCCAAATATTTTTTCAGAGCTAGATGCAGAAAAAAATTATATTCAGTTTGCAACCTGATGGAGGTCAGTATAGATGGACTAATAGAATGATGCTATGCCCAAAAGATTTTACTTCACTAGGTGCAGTAAAAAAATTGGTATTCTATACACAGGTGGTATATCTTGCAACACAGATAGGCTACTCCACTGACTAACACACTCTGCAATAGGCCAAAAAGGATTAGCTTTGCTAGATTCAGCCAAATGCTGTGAAAAAAACTTGCACAGCACTGGCACAGACCTGCCTGGCAAAAACTGATAGGAACTGATGTAACCTAGTCCTGAAAAGGACTCCAATTACAATTAGTCTTTACTCCCACAATCTATCTATTTAAGAGCACAGACCTGCCTGATAAAAGTCGTAGGAAATGCTGTAACCTAGTCCTTAAAAGGACTGCAATCACAACTATTCCCTACTCCCAAGCTATCTGTATATTTGTGCGAAAATTGGCTTGAAATTAACAAGGTATAGCGCACACAGCAACAGCGGTGCCGTCTAACACGCAGCTGCAGCAGTGAGAAAATGGTGGCGACGGGGAAAATGGCTTGGTCTTATAGGGCAAGGACATGTGACATACACTGCCAATCACACATGCCCTTGCTTGTGTGAAAAAAAGCACTTCGCTCCGTGTGTGCGCTGCTGATAGGCTGACAGATTGCACCTCCCCACTGCAAATGCGGGAAAGAGAAAAAAAAATGGAGATCTTCATTGTTCCTGCAGAGATCCATCCCCTGCTGCTCCCCCCGCCCCGCTGTACACTCAAACTGCGTATTAACATTAATTTTCATCATTACTGAGAAAAAATCCAGTTATGATTTTGGTGCACGAACAGTTATCGAACATAACCTCGAACAGCCGAATTTTTCTCAAATTGTTCGTGTTCGCCGACCGGCTCGAACACCGCCCAAAACAGCTCGAATTTGAGATTGGCGAACAGTTCGAGTAGAACAACGCTCATCTCTACAGAAGAGTACAGTTAGTTTGGGAGGCCTACAACTCCGCCTGGCCAGGGGAGATCCCATCTGCTCAAGGACTGACCAGGCCCCAATCGCTAGCCAGTACTCCGGGAGGGTCTATCTTTGTCATCAGTAAAGACCCTGAACTACACCGTACCGTCACCGAGTGGTTCCTGCTACCCCTATCATCCACGTCGGCTGCCCTGAGGCCATACCCCTCCCGTTGGGGGTTATACTATCACGCTGCCCAATCCTACCACCGGCCTCAGCGGTCTGCCCTGCAGCAGCAGCTCCTTAGCTGCATTCAACGGGTGGCGTAGTCGTCCAACATCTACTGCCATAGACTGCCACTTAGTTTGACACCCTGGGCACGGACCGGGTCACCGCCACGAGACTACAACCCTCAACAGATCCGGCTCCGGGTAAGCTCCCGCGTGCGCAACGCTGCGCGACACAGGCCCAGGGGCGCGTCAACTTTTGGCGTAGTCGGCAGGATTTCGTGCCCGCAACCACCGGGTACTGCGTGCCTGAAAAAGACTGTTCAAACTTACCTGTGGTGAAGATTCCCGCCATCCGGCGCCATCTTCCGCTTCCTTCCCGCCATCGGTGGAGTTTTCCCACCATCCTGCGCCATCTTCAGCCTTCTTCCCGCCACACGTGGAGTTTTCCCGCCATTGGACGCCATCTTGAGGACGCCATGCGGGAAGAAGAGGGGCGTGGACTCCGAAAGCGCGCGAGATCTGAAGCCCCGCCTCACGTCCGGACGTTGCGTAAGGTCCTGGAAGGAGCCCAGCAGACGCCGACGTCACAGGAGCGCGACGGAAGGTCCTCAACCCTGACGATCCACTGCGGAGCCGCGGCCTACGGAAGAGGATCATCGCAAGGTAGGCCACGGTCCACTAGGGGGGAGAAGGATGTCGGATACGGAGGAGAGCTTCACCGCTTCAACCCCCGCCAGCGCCACCGCTGTTGCGGTCATGCCTTTCACCATGCCCTATATCCCGGGGGCAGCCTGGCTACCCCAGTACTCAAGGGAGTCACATACCCTGCATGACTTTAGAGAAAAGCTGGATAGCCTCTTCCAGGTGTACCCCCTCACAGAAGAGCAAAAAGTGAGCATCCTGGTGGCCCAATTAACCGGGGCAGCCCAAAGGGAGGTAAAGTCCTGGCCACCTGGGAGGAGGACTGTCGCAGAGATACTAACCCAGCTAACCGAGGAGGAGCTGCAGTACTACCAATACGAGGAAAGCCAAGAGGACCCGGACGGGTCTGAGGACTACCCTCAGGAGGGAGCACAAAGAGGACATAGCTACTGAAGGGAAGTAGCGTGAATAAAGAGCTGTAAATAGTTACCCGTAAGGGTACAAGGACTGCTGCTAATTAAAATATGGTCCCCGTTGGGATTAGTGAATTGTTCCCCATGTGCCCCTATCTTAAACCAGGCTGAGGATTGTGAGCAGCCATTCCTTATCCCCACAGGCTGAGGACAGTGAGCAGCCATTCCTTATCCCCACTGGCCGAGGACTGAGAGCGGCCATATCCTGTAAATAATTATGTGTTTCTAGTAATTTATGGGAGTCTTTGGTGGATTTACCGGGAATCCTTTGTACATAGTTGGAGCGTAACCCAGGACGGACTAAAGACTGTTAAGGACTCGGGGCAGGACAGACCCCTACCTGGTTACGTCTCCCTGTTTTGGTGAAATGGACACCTTGCTTTTCTTCAAAAACTGCACCCGGTTGCGGACACGCCGTGACCATCTTTATATGTTTTTCTTATTGTACTATTATTGTTTATACCTTGTTATGTTTAAAAATATGTTTAGTCCCGGAGTACTAAATTTCACTAGGGGGGAATGTGGCACCCCAGGGGTCTGGTTTCCACAGTAACAGCAATGTTATGTCTGAGAGCAGGTGGGAGGTCTCTTGGTCAGGAATCCTATGCATGCCACACCTCCTGCCCAGTCCTGGGAGGGGAAGAACTTCCCCTATATAAACCTGGGGCTGAGGCAGGGTTAGGAAGTTCAGAGGGAGAGTTCAGCCAGGAGGGCTGACGGGGAGCTGTGGCTCCAGCTGGGCCCAGCTCCTGGGCCATGCCAGAAGTAGAGACAGAGAAGAGAAGCAGCTATGGGAAGAAACAACAGGAGCTCTGTGGGAGCAGTGTTACAAGGAGTCAGGGGCTGGCAGCTGCAGAGCTCGCCCTGACTGAGAAGATTTCTTACCGGACCCGGAGTCCGAGGCTGTGGGGACTAACTCCTACCCAGCAGCAGAATCCGTCAGGCAGGGGATTCCAGGTCCTCTGGCCAAGAAACCCGAAGGCACGGTCACACGCATGGGACCAGCACCGCCGTCGTGGAGCGGAAGCTACTAGAAGGCCCCGAGTCACCGGCCATACGGGTGAGCACCACACGGTACACTCAGGGACGTGGGCTACTTATACCCGCCTCTAGCAAGGTAGCCAGAAGAGTACAGTTAGTTTGGGAGGCCTACAACTCCGCCTGGCCAGGGGAGATCCCATCTGCTCAAGGACTGACCAGGCCCCAATCGCTAGCCAGTACTCCGGGAGGGTCTATCTTTGTCACCAGTAAAGACCCTGAACTACACCGTACCGTCTCCGAGTGGTTCCTGCTACCCCCATCATCCACGTCGGCTGCCCTGAGGCCATACCCCTCCCGTTGGGGGTTATACTATCACGCTGCCCAATCCTACCACCGGCCTCAGCGGTCTGCCTTGCAGCAGCAGCTCCTTAGCTGCATTCAACGGGTGGCGTAGTCGTCCAACATCTACTGCCATAGACTGCCACTTAGTTTGACACCCTGGGCACGGACCGGGTCACCGCCACGAGACTACAACCCTCAACAGATCCGGCTCCGGGTAAGCTCCCGCGTGCGCAATGCTGCGCGACACAGGCCCAGGGGCGCATCACATGTGTCTGCACAAACGGTTAGAAACCGACTCCATGAGGGTGGTGTGAGCGCCCGACGTCCACAGATGGGGGTTGCTCTCACAGCCCAACACCGTGCAGGACGCTTGGCATTTGCCACAGAACACCAGGATTGGCAAAGTCGCCACTGGCGCCCTGTGCTCTTCACAGATGAAAGCAGGTTCAAACTGAGCACATGTAACAGACGTGACAGAGTCTGGAGACGCCGTGGAGAGCGATCTGCTGCCTGCAACATCCTTCAGCATGACCGGTTTGGCAGTGGGTGAGTAATGGTGTGGGGTGGCATTTCTTTGGAGGGCCGCACAGCCCTCCATGTGCTCGCCAGAGGTAGCCTGACTGCCATTAGGTACCGAGATGAGATCCTCACACCCCTTGTGAGACCATATGCTGGTGCGGTTGGCCCTGGATTCCTCCTAATGCAGGACAATGCCAGACCTCATGTGGCTGGAGTGTGTCAGCAGTTCCTGCAAGATGAAGGCATTGAAGCTATGGACTGGCCCTCACGTTCCCCAGACCTGAATCCGATTGAGCACATCTGGGACATCATGTCTCGCTCCATCCACCAACGTCATGTTGCACAATAGACTGTCCAAGAGTTGGCGGATGCTTTAGTCCAGGTCTGGGAGGAGATCCCACAGGAGACCATCGACAACCTCATCAGGAGCATGCCCAGGCATTGTAGGGAGGTCATACAGGCACGTGGAGGCCACACACAATACTCAGCCTCATCAGGAGCATGCCCAGGCGTTGTAGGGAGGTCATACAGGCACGTGGAGGCCACACACAATACTGAGCCTCATCAGGAGCATGCCCAGGCATTGTAGGGGGGTCATACAGGCACATGGAGGCCACACACAATACTGAGCCTCATCAGGAGCATGCCCAGGCGTTGTAGGGGGGTCATACAGGCACGTGGAGGCCACACACAATACTCAGCCTCATCAGGAGCATGCCCAGGCGTTGTAGGAAGGTCATACAGGCACGTGGAGGCCACACACAATACTCAGCCTCATCAGGAGCATGCCCAGGCATTGTAGGGAGGTCATACAGGCACGTGGAGGCCACACACAATACTGAGCCTCATCAGGAGCATGCCCAGGCGTTGTAGGGGGGTCATACAGGCACGTGGAGGCCACACACAATACTCAGCCTCATCAGGAGCATGCCCAGGCATTGTAGGGAGGTCATACAGGCACGTGGAGACCACACACAATACTCAGCCTCATCAGGAGCATGCCCAGGCATTGTAGGGAGGTCATACTGGCATGTGGAGGCCACACACAATACTGAGCCTCATCAGGAGCATGCCCAGGCGTTGTAGGGAGGTCATACAGGCACGTGGAGGCTACACACAATACTCAGCCTCATCAGGAGCATGCCCAGGCGTTGTAGGGAGGTCATACAGGCACGTGGAGGCCACACACAATACTGAGCCTCATCAGGAGCATGCCCAGGCGTTGTAGGGAGGTCATACAGGCACGTGGAGGCCACACACAATACTCAGCCTCATTGTGACTTGTTTTAAGGACATTACATCAAAGTTGGATCAGCCTGTAGTGTGTTTTTCCACTTTAATTTTGGGGGTGACTCCAAATCCAGGCCTCCATTGGTTAATAAATTTGATTTCCTTTAATGATTTTTGTGTGATTTTGTTGTCAGCACATTCAACTTTGTACAGAACAAAGTATTCAATGAGAATATTTCATTCATTCAGATCTAGGATGGGTTATTTCAGTGTTCACTTTATTTTTTTGAGTAGTGTATTTTCTTGCAGATTTTTTTTCTCATCCCTGCGCTCATTTTTCTTCCTTTACTTTGCAGTTTTGTGAGCACCGGCTCTGTGCCAGTGACCGCTGTGGAGGAACAGTTTAGGCGAGAATTTGTGTCTATAGCTAAATCTTCTAATCCTGACATGCGGGAAACACTGATCCAGCAGATTATACAGGGGCAGTAAGTAGTGATGCCGATCCCTCTGCACCAAGTACCACGAATATAGGTGGTAACACTACGGTGAGGTACTAAAGAGTGACCGGGGAGGACAGATCTTCCGTCTCTGGATGTCCCGTCCTGTCCTGCATTATATAGACAGTCATTGATGTGAATGGACGCTGTGTAATACCTCATTTCTCCTGTGGGGGAGCTGCTGGAAAATTGAACACCTTACTTCTAGGCTTCTCCACCCATTACAGCTGATTTTCAAGGAACCCTCCTAATAAATTTGGATCGTCCAGTGTGGAGAAACACGATAGGAGACATTTTTCATTGCATTTGCACTCAAAAATATTTAGTGCAATTTGGGACATTTCCTCATTGTAAATATCTGAACCCCGTGTATCAATGTTTTATACCAGTTAAGGCACCAGCCATTGTTTATGAACCATTTTTTGAGGGTAAATTAAGTCACAAAAAGTTGAAAACTACATAAAAACTTTGGAATAGTTGCAAATTGGGCAAAATTTTCCATTTGCCCAAAGTTGATCTAAGCGGTCACGGAGTACCAGTAAGGAGAAGTGGGCAATAACTTTTAGACATTTATTACTTTACTAAACTTTAACTAAAAATTTAAAGTTTAGTTGCTCTTTAAATCTTTACGTCAGAAAACATGGCAAATTTTGAAACAAATGTGCACTAGAACGCGTAGATTTCACTTTTTGACTTGAAAACCAACTAAAACTTTATTAACTTTATTAAAGGTTGGTTGAATTTTAATAATTTTGGCGCAAAATACTCCTTTTATTATAAATGTTGAGTCAATATAGTTTACAAATTAAAATATAGAGGCATTCACGATTTCTTTTTTCTTCTTATTTTAGGGAATTCTGCTCTTCAGGAAACGTCACCACAGTAAAGTGCGTGGGTGAGTATTCAATATTGATCTGAGGGTGAAGGAGATATTATGAAATGTTGAGGAACAGCTTGAAGATAGGGATTCGTCACATATTTAAAATAAAAATAAAAAATCTGATTACTAATGCAGGCAGAGATGGTGGGTGGCACGCTGTGATTACTGCCAGGATTTGTACAGTGTCAATAAAGTTTCAATTAGCTTTATTGACACTCACATTTCTCCATCATTTAGTGAGTTATTAATCAGATTTGTGACAAAAAAAGTAGTTTGTTGGTTTTCATGAAAAAAATATATTTTTTGATCTATTTTGGGGTCTTTATTAGTGATGAGCGAGCATACTCGCAAGTGCTCGGTACTCGTCCGAGCATCTCAGTACTCGAGATTCTCGGAGCTCGCCGAGTACTTGCGAGATGCTCGGGCGGATGCTCGGGTCCCCTCCCTACATGTTTGGCGCTCTTTAGAGCCTGCCATGCACTGTAATGCCATAGCCATGTTGGTTGTGGCATTACAGTGATTGGCTGGCCGCACAGCGTCATCAGGTCTATATCAGACCGGCTCCGCCATGCTCGTCGCAGTCACTCCGGATCAGACAGTGGCGGCTCTGAGGCGAGGCGAGCTCACACACGTACCATGCCTGGCCCATGTGCTTAACCTCGTGGTTCAGCGGTTTCTCAAATCCTACCCGGAGCTGCCAGATCTGCTTGTTAAAGTACGCCGCCTGTGTGCCCATTTTAGAAAGTCAGCTACAGCTTCCGCCGCAATTGTCGTGTTCCAGCAGCGTTTGCAGCTTCCGGATCACAGACTGGTGTGTGATGTCCCCACGCATGGGAACTCTACACTGCAGATGTTGGGAAGGATTTGTGAGCAGAAGAGGGCAGTTGTTGACTACCAGCATCAACAAGGCCGTCGGTATTCAGTTCAGACTCCACACATAAGACCACAGGAGTGAACATGGATGTCAGACATATATAACATAGTAACATAGTTTTTTAAGGTTGAAGGAAGACTAAGTCCATCTAGTTCATCAACCCATAGCCTAACTTGTTGATCCAGAGGAAGGCAAAAAAAACCCATGTGGCAAACACTAAGCTCCACATTGGGGAAAAAAATTCCTTCCCGACTCCATACGACAATCAGACTAGTTCCCTGGATCAACGCCCTATAAAGGAATCTAGTATTTATAACCTGTAATATTATACTTTTCAAGAAAGGCATCCATGCCCTTCTTAAATTTTAGTAGTGAATCACTCATTACAACATCATGCGGCAGAGAGCTCCATAGTCTCACTGCTCTTACAGTAAAGAATCCCCGTCTATGATTATGATTAAACCTTCTTTCCTCCAGACGTAGAAGATGCCCCCTTGTCCCCGTCTCAGGCCTCAGAGTAAAAAGATCAGTAGAAAGGTCTTTGTACTGTCCCCTCATATAATTGTACATAGTAATAAGATCACCCCTAAGCCTTCGTTTTTCCACAGTAAATAACCCCAAGTGTAATAACCTGTCTTGGTATTGCAGACCCCCCAGTCCTCTAATAACCTGTCTTGGTATTGCAGACCCCCCAGTCCTCTAATAACCTTGGTCGCTCTTCTCTGCACCCGCTCTAGTTCAGCCATGTCTTTCTTATACACCGGAGACCAGAACTGTACACAGTATTCTAAGTGTGGTCGCACTAGTGACTTGTATAGAGGTAAAATTATCTTCTCCTCATGAGCATCTATGCCTCTTTTAATGCATCCCATTATTTTATTTGCCTTTGCAGCAGCAGCCTGACACTGGCCACTAAACGTGAGCTTGTCGTCCACCAATACACCCAGGTCTTTTTCAGTGACAGTTTTGCCCAGTGTTTTACAATTGAGCATATAATTATACATTTTATTTCCTCTGCCCAAGTGCATTACCTTACATTTATCCCCATTAAAGCTCATTTGCCATTTATCAGCCCAAGCTTCTAGTTTACATAGATCCTCCTGTAATATAAAATTGTCCTCCTCTGTATTGATTACCCTGCAGAGTTTAGTGTCATCTGCAAATATTGAAATATTACTCTGTATGCCCCCTACAAGGTCATTAATAAATATGTTAAAAAGAAGGGGGCCCAATACTGACCCCTGTGGTACACCACTCTTAACTGAGACCCAGTCTGAGTGTTTTCCATTAATAACCACCCTTTGTTTCCTATCACTGAGCCAATTCTTAACCCACATACATATATTTTCCCCTATCCCCAATGTTCTCATTTTATGTATCAACCTTTTGTGTGGAACCGTATCAAAAGCTTTTGAAAAGTCCATATACACAACATCCACCGCATTTCCTTGGTCCAGTCCAGAACTTGCCTCCTCATAAAAACTGATCAGATTAGTTTGACAGGAACGGTCCCTCGTAAACCCATGTTGATATTGGGTCATGAGGTTATTCTTCTTCAGATACTCTAGTATAGCATCTCTTAGGAAACCCTCCAGGATTTTACCCACAGTAGAGGTTAAGCTTACCGGCCTATAATTTCCAAGTTCAGTTTTTGTCCCCTTTTTGAATATTGGCGCCACATTTGCTATACGCCAGTCCTGTGGTACAGACCCTGTTATTATGGAATCTTTAAAGATTAAAAATAATGGTCTATCTATGACATTACTTAATTCCTGCAGTACTCGAGGGTGTATCCCATCCGGGCCCGGGGATTTGTCAACTTTAGTGATTTTTAGCCGCCGCCGTACTTCCTGCTGGGTTAAACAAGTGACATTTACTGGAGAATTTTTGTTATCACTAATCATGTTTTCTGTCATGCGATTTTCTTGTGTAAATACGGTTGAAAAAAAATCATTTAGCATATTGGCTTTTTCCTCATCCTCATCCACCATTTCACCCAGACTATTACTATTTACTATTTATGTAGTTAAAGAATATTTTGGAGTTATTTTTACTTTCTCTGGCAATGATTCTCTCTGCCTCAATCTTTGCTGCCTTGATTTGTTTTTTACAGAATTTATTTAATTTTCTATATTTATTTGATGCCTCATCACTACCTACTTGCTTTAGTTCTCTAAATGCTTTCTTTGTCACTTATTGCGCCCCTTACAGCTCTATTTAGCCATAGTGGTTTCCTCCTATTTCTAGCATGTTTATTCCCAAGGGGTATATATATATTGTGCACAGGTCCTATTCAGGATGTTAATAAATGTCTCCCATTTGCTTTGTGTAGCTTTATGTCTCAGGATATCGTCCCAGTTTATTGCACTAAGATCATCTCTTAACCGTTGGAAATTTGCCTTCCTGAAGTTTAGTGTCCTTGTAACCCCTCTACAACACATCTTATTAAAGGTTACATGAAAACGTATTATTTTGTGATCACTATTACCCAAGTGACCCCCAACTCGTATATTTGATATGCGGTCTGGCCTATTGGTTAATATTAGGTCTAGCAGTGCCTCCCTTCTTATTGGGTCCTGAACCAGTTGTGAAAGGTAATTGTCTCTCATAGTTGTCAAAAACCTATTTCCTTTGCTTGAACTTCATGTTTCTGTCCCCCAATGTATTTCAGGGTAGTTGAAGTCTCCCATAATAATGACTTCTCTTTGAGTCGCTGCTTCATCTATTTGCTTTACGAGGATAGTCTCCGCTATTTCCATTATTTTTGGAGACTTATAACAAACCCCTATCAGAAATGTATTATTTTTCCCCCTCCCCTTATCTCCACCCACAGGGACTCTACATTTTCATTAGATTCACATATATCCTCCCGCAAGACAGGTTTTAAGGATGATTTTACATATAAACACCCCCCCCCCCCTTACTTGTTTGTACGGTCATTTCTGAACAGACTATAGCCCTGTAAATTAACTTCCCAGTCATGGCTCTCGTCCAGCCACGTCTCAGATATCCCCACCATGTCATAATTATTTTCCAACAAAATTAATTCTAATTCCTCCATTTTGTTGGTGAGGCGTCTGGCATTAGTGTACATGCATTTTATGTATCTCCCTGTACCTCTATTCCTTCTTACTTTATTGACTGTTCTAACCTCACCCCCAATTTCTTTATTTGTTCCCAGGTCACTATCTGCACTATTTTCCCCACCTATAAAATGAATACCCCCCCCCCAATCCCTAGTTTAAACACTCCTCCAACCTTCTAGCCATTTTCTCCCCCAACACAGCTGCACCCTCCCCATTAAGGTGCAGCCGGTCCCTAGCGTAGAGTCTGTAGCCAACTGAGAAGTCGGCCCAGTTCTCCAGGAACCCAAATCCCTCCTTCCTACACCAGTTCTTGAGCCACTTATTTATCTCCCTAATCTCCCGTTGCCTCTCTTGCGTAGCACGTGGTACCGGTAGTATTTCAGAGAATACCACCTTGGAGGTCCTTGCTTTCAGCTTGCAGCCTAATTCCCTGAAATCATCTTTAAGGATCTTCCACCTACCTCTAAGTTTGTCATTTGTGCCAATGTGCACCATGACCGCTGGGTCCTCACCAGCCCCTCCCAGTAATCTGTCAACCCGATCAGCGATGTGCCGGACTCAAGCGCCAGGTAGGCAGCACACTGTTCGACGATCCCTGTCTTTGTGACAGATTGCCCTATCTGTTCCCCTAATAATTGAGTCCCCCACTACCAGCACCTGCCTGGCCTGCCCTACTCTCCTATTTCCCTCTTTACTGGAGCTGACACTCCCTCCAGCTTTCAGGGGACAAGCTTTGCTGCAGTAGTACTACCCCTGTACCGTCACTCCCCTCATCTGTCAACTTTGCAAACTTATTGGGGTGTGCCAGATCAGGACTAGCCTCCCTGGCACTCTTCCCTCTACCACCCCTTCTAACTGTCACCCAACTTGCGACCTCACTGTCCTGCAGCTCCCGACTACCACCCTCCCCCACATCTACCCCAGTGAGCTGCTGCTCAGTGAGCAGCAGACTCCTTTCGATGTTGTCAATGGATCTCAGTGTTGCCAGCTGCTCATTTAGATCCAGTATCTGGGCTTCCAAACACACAGCGTGCACACATCTCGCGCAGCAGTAAGCAACCCCGACCGGCTGTTCAAGGAATACATACATGTGGCAAGATGTACACTGGATAGCATTGTCAATAATGGAGCTCATTTCCTAATGGGGATTGCAATAGACAGAATATTAACTAAAAAGAAAAGTAAAGAATTAATGAATTACAGTCAGCAATTCAGTCTAAAGTCCTCCCTTCCAAAGTCCCTGAATCCAAAGTCACTGAAAAACAAGTCACACACTTACTTTCGTTCGCACTTACGCTCCGGACACACGCAGCTCGTTCACACTCGCAAACTAAGAGATTTAAAGAGTTTTTTTTTTTTCCCCTTTTCCAGCAATGCACCCTTCACCTCAATGCACTTCCAAAGGACTGGATGCCGAACCAGCTGCCCCTTATAAACCCTTAATTATGACCCCTTCCCCTTAATGAACCCCTTGTGAGTAAAGCTACAACTCAGGATTTTAGTGCAATGTAGTTAACCCTTAAATACACAGGTAGTAAACTAAGAAACTAAAACTGTAGGGAGAAAATAGGTTCTAAAAAACCCAATAAATCTAAACAGGTAGAAAAGCACTGAGCAGGTCACAATGCAGCACTCACCGCAATTCACACAGGTATTTTCTGCAGGATTCCCAATACCTCTTCACTGAAAAACAAGTCACACACTTACTTTCGTTCGCACTTATGCTCCGGACACACGCAGCTCGTTCACACTCGCAAACTAAGATTTAAAGAGTTTTTTTTTTTTTTTTTTTCCCTTTACCAGCAATGCACCCTTCACCTCAATGCACTTCCAAAGGACTGGATGCCCAACCAGCTGCCCCTTATAAACCCTTAATTATGACCCCTTCCCCTTAATTAAACCCTTGTGAGTAAAGCTACAACTCAGGATTTTAGTGCAATGTAGTTAACCCTTAAATACACAGGTAGTAAACTAAGAAACTAAAACTGTAGGAAGAAAATAGGTTCTAAAAAACCCAATAAATCTAAACAGGTAGAAAAGCACTCAGCAGGTCACAATGCAGCACTCACCGCAATTCACACAGGTATTTTCTGCAGGATTCCCAATACCTCTTCACTGAAAAACAAGTCACACACTTACTTTCTTTCGCACTTACGCTCCGGACACACGCAGCTCGTTCACACTCGCAAACTAAGAGATTTAAAGAGTTTTTTTTTTTTTTTCTCCCTTTTCCAGCAATGCACCCTTCACCTCAATGCACTTCCAAAGGACTGGATGCCCAACCAGCTGCCCCTTATAAACCCTTAATTATGACCCCTTCCCCTTAATTAATCCCTTGTGAGTATAGCTACAACTCAGGATTTTAGTGCAATGTAGTTAACCCTTAAATACACAGGTAGTAAACTAAGAAACTAAAACTGTAGCGATAAAATAGGTTCTAAAAAACCCAATAAATCTAAACAGGCAGAAAAGCACTCAGCAGGTCACAATACAGCACTCACCGCAATTCACACAGGTATTTTCTGCAGGATTCCCAATACCTCTTCACTGAAAAACAAGTCACACACTTACTTTCTTTCGCACTTACGCTCCGGACACGCAGCTCGTTCACACTCGCAAACTACGAGATTTAAAGAGTTTTTTTTTTTTTTTTCCCCTTTTCCAGCAATGCACCCTTCACCTCAATGCACTTCCAAAGGACTGGATGCCCAATCAGCTGCCCCTTATAAACCCTTAAATATGACACCTTCCCCTTAATTAACCCCTTGTGAGTAAAGCTACAGCTCAGGATTTTAGTGCAATGTAGTTAACCCTTAAATACACAGGTAGTAAACTAAGAAACTAAAACTGTAGGGAGAAAATAGGTTCTAAAAAACCCAATAAATCTAAACAGGTAGAAAAGCACTCAGCAGGTCACAATGCAGTGTGGCACCCCAGGGGTCTGGTTTCCACAGTAACGGCAATGTTATGTCTGAGAGCAGGTGGGAGGTCTCTTGGTCAGGAATCCTATGCATGCCACACCTCCTGCCCAGTCCTGGGAGGGGAAGAACTTCCCCTATGTAAACCTGGGGCTGAGGCAGGGTTAGAGAGTTCAGAGGGAGAGTTGAGCCAGGAGGGCTGACAGGGAGCTGTGGCTCCGGCTGGGCCCAGCTCCTGGGCCATGCCAGAAGTAGAGACAGAGAAGAGAAGCAGCTATGGGAAGAAACAACAGGAGCTCTGTGGGAGCAGTGTTACAAGGAGTCAGGGGCTGGCAGCTGCAGAGCTCGCCCTGACTGAGAAGATTTCTTACCGGACCCGGAGTCCGAGGCTGTGGGGACTAACTCCTACCCAGCAGCAGAATCCGTCAGGCAGGGGATTTCAGGTCCTCTGGCCAAGAAGCCCGAAGGCACGGTCACACGCATGGGACCAGCACCGCCGTCGTGGAGCGGAAGCTACTAGAAGGCCCCGAGTCACCGGCCATACGGGTGAGCACCACACGGTACACTCAGGGACGTGGGCTACTTTTACCCGCCTCTAGCAAGGTAGCCAGAAGAGTACAGTTAGTTTGGGAGGCCTACAACTCCGCCTGGCCAGGGGAGATCCCATCTGCTCAAGGACTGACCAGGCCCCAATCGCTAGCCAGTACTCCGGGAGGGTCTATCGTTGTCACCAGTAAAGACCCTGAACTACACCGTACAGTCTCCGAGTTGTTCCTGCTACCCCCATCATCCACGTCGGCTGCCCTGAGGCCATACCCCTCCCGTTGGGGGTTATACTATCACGCTGCACAATCCTACCACCGGCCTCAGCGGTCTGCCCTGCAGCAGCAGCTCCTTAGCTGCATTCAACGGGTGGCGTAGTCGTCCAACATCTACTGCCATAGACTGCCACTTAGTTCGACACCCTGGGCACGGACCGGGTCACCGCCACTAGACTACAACCCTCAACAGATCCGGCTCCGGGTAAGCTCCCGCGTGCGCAACGCTGCGCGACACTGGCCCAGGGGGCGCGTCAGCAGCACTCACCGCAATTCACACAGGTATTTTCTGCAGGATTCCCAATACCTCTTCACTGAAAAACAAGTCACACACTTACTTTCTTTCGCACTTACGCTCTGGACACACGCAGCTCGTTCACACTCGCAAACTAAGAGATTTAAAGAGTTTTTTTTTTTTCCCTTTTCCAGCAATGCACCCTTCACCTCAATGCACTTCCAAAAATGCATCCTCCAAAACTTTGAGGACTCCACCAAGATGGTGAGCAGCGATGACGCCATAATTAGCGCCACCATCCCTCTTCTCTGTCTTCTGAAATGCTCTATGCTCACAATCAAAGAGGATGCATTGTAGGCGGAGCACGATGAGATGGAGCAAGGAACCATACAGGGTGATTACACACAGCCCAGCCTCATCTCATCCCAACGTGGATTGGATGACAATGAGGAAGAGGAGGAGGAGGAGGAAGAACAGGAGCTAGTTTCATGCACTATAGACGCTACTACCTGCACAACTGTCATACCATCTGTCCAGCGTGGATGGCCAGAGGACAGAGAGGAGGAGGAGAGCATGGTCAGTCATCCTCTTGGTGAGGACACGAAAGTCTTGCCTGTTAGCAGTCTGGCACGCATGGCTGAGTTTATGTTACGCTGCCTTTCCCATGACCCTCACGTTCTCAAAATTTTGGATGACAGTCATTACTGGTTGGTGACACTTCTAGACCCACACTACAAGGAGAACTTTATATCTCTTATTCCTGAGGCGGACAGGTTTACAAAAATGGGACTGTACCAGAAGGCCCTTGTTGCGGAACTATTAAAAAAATTCCCATCGGAAAACGCTGGTGGCAGAGGTCTCAGTTCATTTGACAACCAAGGAGTACAGGCGAGAGAGACACAAATGCAATCCAGCAGAGGCAGGGGAACACTGTCAAAGTTCTGGGACTGTTTTCTCAGACCCTCCCATCGCACAGGCCCTGAGGCACGGGGTACTCTCACAAGTAGTGGAAAGTTTGGGAAGATGCTGAGGGAGTACCTTGCCGACCGTACCAACGTCCTCCTTGATTCCTCTGTGCCTTATAATTATTGGGTATCCAAGCTGGATATGTGGAATGAACTGGCTCTCTATGCCTTGGAGGTCCTGGCCTGCCCTGCTGCCAGCGTTTTATCAGAGCGGGTTTTTAGTGCCGCCGGTGGAATTATAACTGATAAGCGCATCCGCCTGTCAACTGAAAATGCTGACATGCTGACTCTTATAAAAATGAACAAGGGCTGGATTGGGCCAGACTTTTCAACACCACCGAATGATAGCAGCCTAACATAAACTGAAATCCAGTGTCTTTTTTTGGGTGGTGTATTCCCATGCACCTCTTCACACCCACACATGGGTATACGCTTCCTGATTTTGGCTATTTTCTCAGGTCCTCCTCCTTCTCCTCATCCTCATCCTCCACCACCATATCACAAGGGTGACCATGGTCCATGATGCAACACCCACATAATTTTTTAAAAGGTGTTTATGATTCCAGTAAAAAAAATTTTTAGACGGTATGCTCATGTATACCCCCCAGGGGTAAATGTTTGTCAGCCCATACACTTAGTACATGGGCATTACAAGTATAGGAGACCCCCTCCTTTCTAATGGGAACATTTTTTTATGAGGCCCTCCTCCACGTCTCTTCTAAGGGGCATTGGAGTGCCTCCCAATTTTTGCCAGCCCATGCATTCACTGCATAGGCAAACACAATGGGAGACCCACTATCTAATAATGGGAACATTTTTTCTTTCAGGAGGCCCTCCTCTACGTCTCTTCCAAGGGGCATTGGAGTGCCTCCAAATTTTTGGCAACCCTTGCATTCACTGCATAGGCAAACACAATGGGAGACCCATTTCCAAATAATGGGAACATTGTTTTCAGGAGGCCCTCTGACTTCCACGTCTCTTCCAAGGGGCAATGGAGTGCCTCCAAATTTTTGGCAACCCTTGCATTCACTGCATAGGCAAACACAATGTGAGACCCACTTCCTAATAATGGGAACTGTAACATCCCTGGCGGCGTGCTTGCATGGTGCACCACCTCCCACTATGAAAGATCGCAATCTTACCTGTCAGTCCATGCTGCACTCTTTGCTCCAGTACCTGCTCTGACCATGTCTCTTGTCTGATTGCTTAGGGCGTCGGTGCGGCTTTCTGTTTGTTTCTTATAGCTACTGTGTGCACAGTCCTAATGCATCCCCAGCCTATTGCTGTGAGTGACTGGATACTTAAATCCCCTCCACCCAGTAGGAGGTGCCTGAGCATGACTTTCACTCAGTTTGTCTTTTGCAACTGAGGTGCCAGGTCCTGTCCTGACTCTAGTCTGTCCGCCACCCTGGGGGCTGAGTACCCAGGGCCTTTTCCTGTACCTGTGACTTCTAGTCTGTTTCCGCCACCCTGGGGGCCGAGTACCCAGCGCGCTACCTGTATCTCTTCTAGTCTGTTTCCGCCACCCTGGGGGCTGAGTTCCCAGGCTCGTTCCTGTATCTTGTTCCCGGTTCAGTTCCTGTCTGAACAGTGTCCTAGCCCATTACTTGGTTCTCTCTATGTCCGTATCTTCCCTTTTCCTGCAGTGTGTGAACCTGCACCTAACTCCAACTCGTTGTCTCTGTACTTCTGTTTGTGAGTTTTGTGTCCACTCGCTACTTCATTGTAAGTACCTTGTGTGTATCTGGTTCTGCTTGTCCCCTTTCCCTGCCTCCGTATCTACCTCCTGTGTTCTAACCATCTTCCTGTATTTTCCAGTCTGTTCCATGTGAACAGAGCCCTGTCCTGTCTGCCTTCACCTTCTGCTCTGTTCTGCTCTGCTTGTTCACCGCTCCGGCGGTTCCGCTCTGCTCCGCTTGTTTACCGCACCTGCGGTTCTGTTCTGCTCTGCTTGTTCACCGCTCCAGCGGTTCCGCTCTGCTCCGCTTGTTTACCGCACCTGCGGTTTTGCTCCACTCTGCTTGCTCACCGCACCTGCGGTTTTGCTCCACTCTGCTTGTTCACCGCACCTGCGGTTTGGTTCGCTCTGCTTGTTCACCGCACCTGCGGTTTTGCTCCGCTCTGCTTGCTCACCCCACCTGCGGTTTTGCTCCGCTCTGCTTGCTCACTGCACCTGCGGTTTTGCTCCGCTCTGCTTGTTCATCGCTCCTGCGGTTTTGCTCTGCTAGTCCAACGCATCTGCGGCTCTGTTCCTGTATCCCAGTCTGTACTGGTCCCTATCCAGCCTGCGTTCATACCTGCCAGTATCTGCCTGTCTGCATTTCAGCCGTGCCTGTCAGCACCTGCCTGTCTGCATACCAGCCGTGCCTGCCAGTACCCACCTGCCTTCATACCAGCTGTGCCTGCTAAGTACCCACCTGCTGTCATACCAGTCATGCCTGCCAGTACCCACCTGTCTGCATACCAGCTAACCTGCCTGTTCCTGCATTCCCCAGTGTGGGTCAACAGCTGTGACCGGGGTCTGATCTGGAGTAGCACCTGGTCCCTCTGCTCAGTTCCTCCCTGGTTCATGGAGTCGACTGAGCCGCCCTGTGACCTTGGTCGGATCGGGTTGATACTTAGTTACACCCCTCCAGGCACTCCTTGGTTCATGGTACAGTGGGATCACTAATCACGCTCACGCCAGTCAGTACGGGCGCGAGCATAACAGTTTGCTCAGGCCATGGTTCCCGTTGAGCCCCACGGCCCTTCGCTCTCAGAGACATTTGAATCCTTGTCTGGCGAATACGTGCACTAAGAAAAAATTTTTTCTCAAGCTGAGGTTCAGGCGATTTACGCACCAGCCCCAAATGGAGCTATCAGCACTCGTTCCTACGGATCCACCACGGTACTATGGGGATCCAAAACGAAGCCGTGCATTTGTGGAGCAATGCATGCTGCATTTCAAATTCTATGCTCACTATTTTCCTACCGATCGGGTTAAAGTAGCATTCATGATGTCCTACCTAGCGGGCGATGCCTTGAAATGGATCACCCCCCTATGGGAAGCATGGGATCCTATCGTCTCTGACCTGCAGGCCTTCCTGATGGCCTTTCTAATGGTCTTCGATGATCTTTATCCTGAAGCTTCTGCTAAAGCTTCCCTTCCCAATATCCTGGAGCAGCCCCTATGGGTGATGTGTGTAGGTAGCCTACCAGTTCTCCAGCCTGAAGAGACTGCTGCCCACACAGAATCCACACAGGATGACAATGCTCCACAGAATACTTCCCTTCCCAACCTCAAGAGGCAGTCCAGACGTGCAAGGCGTAGAGGTAAACTGTCACGCCAGGTTCTGTCCTCCCAAAGACCTCCTGTTCCCCAGCCTGTAGAGGCAGCTCTCCGCACAGAATCCATGAAGGATGACTATGTTCGTCAGGCAAAGCAGAGGCCAGAACTCAGTCACAAAATCGGATTGCGGTCCCGCTGCGGTTGTTTGGGACCCCCTGACGGTCTTTGTCCAGCGAAGGTTGGAGAATCCCAAGACATTAGGCCTGTAGGAGAGGCTGCCCTTGGCGTTAGTGTTTCCTCTCCACAGATGACCATGACTGTCTCCGTGGAAAATGAAGGCCTCGGATTTACCGGAAGTTTCGGGCTTAAAGCCTTGAAGAGTCGGTGTCTGATTCCCATCCGACAACTCCAGAAGCCGGTTTGGGCATTGTCAGCAGAAGGACGAGCCCTACTCAGAAACAGTCAAAATATGTCTGTACAAATTAAGCTCCAGATTGGAGCATTACACATGAAGAAGTTCACATTCCAGGTGCTGACTGGCTTACCCACAGGTCGTCCAGAGCCGAGAGATCTAGTGCCCGCTCAGGTCTGGAGATCCTGTATGGTGTTTCCTGGGGGACTGATGAGGTGCAAGAGGTGTCCAGTCCCCATATCTTCAGGACAGTCAGCAGTTTCTTCTTCTTCTTCTTCACCAGATCTACTAGTCGCTGACTCGCTGTGCGCTGAAGTCTCTGAAGGAAGGGAAGCGGAGGCATTGTTCCCACACAGTCTCGATGATTGTACCAATGATCTGGCTTTAGGCACCGCCCCGCCTCGCAGACATGTCATATCAGAAACCAGACTGAAGTTGGTCCCTAATCAAGGATCCTCCATCGCTAACAAATCTGGCAATAAGTCCATCAAGGCGGTGGCTACCTCCAAGACTCTGCACCCCTCCAACCAGGCGGAGGACCTCCAGTTGCCTCCTGAATCCTCCGGGGTGCTAGCTGATATCAATTGGAGAGAGATTTTCTGCACCCTGTACCTGGTACTTCGCCTACTTCATTCAGTAAGCTTGGCAAAGTATACGTCAAGGCGGTGGTTACCCCCGAGTCTCTGCACCCCTCCAACCAGGCGGAGGACTTCCAGTTGTCTCCTGAATTCCCCGGGGTGCTACCTGATAACAAATGGAGAGAGACTTTTCTACACCCTGTACCTGGTACTTCGCCCACTTCATCCAGTAAGCTTGGCAAAGTGCACGTCAAGGCGGTGGTTTCCCCCGAGTCTCAGCACCCCTCCAACCCGGTGGAGGATCTCCAGTTGTCCCGTGAATCCTTTGGGGTGCTACCCAATATTAATAAGTGGTGAGAGACTTTCCTGTGTCCTGTTCCTGGTACTTTACCCGCTTCATCTGTTGCTGAGGATGGCCCGATGGAAGGAAGCATCCTAGTTACCAAGATGATGAAACCAGCTTTGTTCCCTCTAGTGGACAGAAGAGGAAATCTTCTTGAGGAGAAGGATCGGCCTCCAAATTCTTTGCAGAAAATCCTTGCTGGCTGGAGGAAGAGGGGACGTAAGGGGGGGGGTACTGTAACATCTGTGCTTGCATGGTGCACCACCTCCCACCATGCAAGACCGCAATCTTACCTGTCAGTCCATGCTGCACTCTTTGCTTCAGTACCTGCTCTGTCCATGTCTCTTGTCCGATTGCTTAGGGCGTCGGCGCGGCTTTCTGCTTGTTTCTTATAGATACTTTGTGCACAGTCCTAATGCGTCCCCAGCCTATTGCTGTGAGTCACTGATACTTAAACCCCCTCCACCCAGTAGGAGGTGCCTGAGCATCACTTTCACTCAGTTTGTCTTTTGCAGCTGAGGTGCCAGGTCCTGTCCTGACTCTAGTCTGTCTGCTACCCTGGGGGCTGAGTACCCAGGGCCTTTTCCTGTACCTGTGACTTCTAGTCTGTTTCCGCCACCCTGGGGGCCGAGTACCCAGGGCCGCTACCTGTATCTCTGACATCTAGTCTGTTTCCGCCACCCTGGGGGCTGAGTTCCCAGGCTCGTTCCTGTATCTTGTTCCCGGTTCAGTTCCTGTCTGAACAGTGTCCTAGCCCGTTACTTGTTTCTCTCTATGTCCGTACCTTCCCTTTTCCTGCAGTGTCTGAGCCTGCACCTAACTCCAACTCGTTGTCTCTGTACTTCTGTTTGTGAGTTTTGTGTCCACTCGCTACTTCATTGTAAGTACCTTGTGTGTATCTGGTTCTGCTTGTCCCCTTTCCCTGCCTCCGTATCTACCTCCTGTGTTCTAACCATCTTCCTGTATTTTCCAGTCTGTTCCATGTGAACAGAGCCCTGTCCTGTCTGCCTTCACCTTCTGCTCTGTTCTGCTCTGCTTGTTCACCGCTCCGGCGGTTCCGCTCTGCTCCGCTTGTTTACCGCACCTGCGGTTCTGTTCTGCTCTGTTTGTTCACCGCTCCAGCGGTTCCGCTCTGTTCCGCTTGTTTACTGCACCTGCAGTTCTGTTCTGCTCTGCTTGTTCACCGCTCTGGCGGTTCCGCTCTGCTCCGCTTGTTTACCGCACCTGCGGTTTTGCTCCGCTCTGCTCGTTCACCGCACCTGCCGGTTTGCTTGGCTCTGCTTGTTCACCGCACCTGCGGTTTTGCTCCACTCTGCGTGCTCACCACACCTGCTGTTTTACTCGGCTCTGCTTGTTCACCGCACCTGCAGTTTTGCTCCGCTCTGCTTGTTCATCGCTCCTGCGGTTTTGCTCTGCTAGTCCACCGCACTTGCGGCTCTGTTCCTGTATCCCAGTCTGTACTGGTCCCTATCCAGCCTGCGGTCATACCTGCCAGTATCTGCCTGTCTGCATTCCAGCCGTGCCTGTCAGCACCCGCCTGTCTGCATGCCAGATCGCCGCCGGGTGTCAGTTGATTGTTACAGCTGACACCTGGTGCTATGTGCAGGGAGCGGTCCCACACCGCTCCCGGGACATTAACCCCCAAAATGCTGCGATCGAAATCGATCGCAGCATTCCGGTGGCAAGAGGAGGTAAGCGCTATACTTACCTACTCTGCCGGCGTCCCGCGGCGTCTGATTCCGGTCCCCGATGTTGCCATGGTGACCTGACGTCAACATGACAACATCCGGGTCACCAGGAGGCAGGAAGTTGCTTAGGTCATGCGCAGTGCGCAACCAAAGTAACTTCTCCCTGTGCAGCGCTGACAGGCTGCATGGCACAGGGATGGTTCTGCATTCCTGTGCTATACAGCCGATCAGGCTGCAAAAAGTGAAAGTCCCATAGTGGGACAAAGTGTAAAAGTAATAAAAATGTCAGAAAGTGAAAAAAAAATGAAAAAAAAGTTGTAAAAATATAAAAAAAAAAAGAAAAAAATATATATATATTGTACTCATAAATAAATAATCTTATGAAAAAAAATAAATAAACCAATAAAAGTACACATATTTGGTAACGCCATGTCCGGAACGACCTGACCTATAAAACTGTTCCATTAGTTAACCCCTTTAGTGAACATGGTAAAAAAAAAAAAAAAACAACTAAACATAAAACGATGTTTTATCATCATACCGCCAAACAAAAAATGGAATAAAACGCGATCAAAAAGACGAATGTAAATAAAAATGGTACCACTGACACCATCATCTTGTCCCTCAAAAAACAAGCTGCCATACAGCTCCAACAACCGAAAAATAAAAAAGTTATAGCTCTCAGAATAAAGCAATGCAAAAACAATTCTTTTTTCTGTAAAATAGTTTTTATTGTGTAAAAGCGCCCAAATATAAAAAAATATATAAATGCGGTACCGCTGTAAACGTACTGACCCAAAGAATAAAGCTACCTTATCAATTTTACCACACGCAGAATGGCATAAAAAAAAAATAAAAAAAAAACAATTCCTGAATTGTAGGTTTTTGTTTATTCTGCCTTCTAAAAATCAGAATAGAAAGCGATCAAAAAATGTCACGTGCCCGAAAATGGTACCAATAAAAACATCAACTCATCCCGCAAAAAACAAGCCGTCACATGACTCTGTCGGCCGAAATATAGAAAAATTATAGCTCTCAAAATATGGCGATGCAAAACCTAGTCTTTGCAAAAAAAATGCGTCTTTTAGTGTGTGACAGCTTTCAATCATAAAAACCCGACATGAATCTGGCATCGCTGTAATCGCACCGACCCGAAGAAAAAAGACGTCTAATCACTTATACCGCACGAGGAACGGCGTAAAAAATAAACTTTAGGGTTAGGGTTGTGCTAGGGTTTGGGTTAGGGTTGTGCTAGGGTTAGGGTTGTGCTAGGGTTAGGGCTGTTCTAGGGTTAGGGTTGTGCTAGGGTTAGGGTTGGGCTAGGGTTAGGGTTGGGCTAGGATTAGGGTTGGGCTAGGGTTAGGGTTGTGCTAGGGTTGGGCTAGGGTTAGGGTTGGGCTAGGGTTGTGCTAGGGTTAGGGTTGGGCTAGGGTTAGGGTTGGGCTACGGTTAGGGTTGGGCTAGGGTTAGGGTTGTGCTAGGGTTAGGCTAGGGTTAGGCTAAGGTTAGAGTTGAGCAAGAGTTGGGCTAGGGTTAGGGTTGGGCTAAGGTTAGGGTTGGGGTTGGGATTTCAGAAGTAAAGAAAAAAAAAATGACGACGATATGACGACTAATGTTGAGCGCAAGTGCTGACCCGAAGAATAAAGCTGCCTTATCAATTTTACCACACGCAGAACGGAATAAAAAAAATAAAAAAAACAACAATTCCTGAATTGTTAGTTTTTGTTTATTCTGCATTATAAAAATCAGAATAGAAAGCGATCAAAAAATGTCACGTGCCCGAAAATGGTTCCAATAAAAACGTCAACTTGAGTTTGCATCGGGTGCTCGGGTATGCATTGAGTATCGCGGGTGCTCGAGTCTCCGCCCCATATGCTTCGTGGACAAAAAAACCTTGCAGGGATTGCCTGCCATGCACGAGTGATTCCCGCATGTTTTTTTTTGGGTGTCTAATAACAGTGAAACATGCGGGGCGGGGACTCGAGCATGTCACTTGAGCGATACTTGGTGCATACTCAAGTACCCGATGCTAACTCAAATAGCGAGCACTTGCACTCAAAACTAATGATAACTTATTCAATATGATGACCTAATGTTATCAAATTCTGTGACTTACCTCTGGGTTCAAAATGTTCACTATACCGTTTGATAAAATCCTGGAGGGGTGTAGTTTCCAAAATGGAGTCACAGGAGGGAGTGGGGGGTGGTTTCCACTATTTAAGCACATCAGGGACTCCCCAAACGCAACATGGCGTCCGCTAATTATTCAAGCAAATGGCGCGCGCTCCTTCCCTTCCGAACCCTGCCGTACGCCCAAACAGTGGTTTTCCCCCACATATGGGGTATCTGCTTACTCCGGAGAAATTGCACAACAAATTGCATGGTGCAATTTCTCCTGTTACCCTTATGAAAATGCAAAATTGGGGACTGAAAAACATTTTTGTTGGAAAAATGTGAAAATGTTATTTTTACGGCTCAATGTTATAAACTTCTGTGAAGCACCTGGGGGTTCAAGATGCTCACCACATATCTAGATAAGTTCCCTGGGGGGTCTAGTTTCCAAAAGAGTGTCACTTGTGGGGGGTTTCCACTGTTTAGGCACATCAGGGGCTCTCCAAACGCGACATGGTGTCCGCTAATTATTCAAGCAAATTTTACATTCAAAAAGTCAAATGACGCTCGTTCCCTTCTGAGCCCTGCCGTGCGCCCAAACAGTTGTTTTTCCTCACATATGGGGTATCTGCGTGCTCAGGGGAAATTGCACAAAAAAATTTGTGGTTAATTTTTTCCTGTTACCCCTGCGAAAATAAAAAAATTTGGGTCTAAAGTAACATTTTTGTGAAAAAAGTTAAATGTTCATTTTTTTCTTCCACATTCCAAAAATTCCTGTGAAGCATCTGAAGGGTTAATAAACTTCTTGAATGTGGTTTTGAGCACCTTGAGGGGTGCAGTTTTTGGAATGGTGCCACTTTTGGGTATTTTCAGTCATACAGGCCCCTCAAAGTCACTTCAAATAAGATGTGGTCCCTAAACAAATGGTTTTGTAAATTTTGTTGCAAAAATGAGAAATCGCTGGTCAACTTTTAACCCTTATAGCTCCCTAATAAAAAGAAATTTTGGTTCCAAATTGTGCTGATGTAAAGTAGACATGTGGGAAATGTTATTTATTAACTATTTTGTGTGACATATCTCTCTGATTTAAGGGCATAAAAATTCAAATTTTGAAAATTGCAAAATTTTCAAAATTTTTGCCAAATTTCCGATTTTTTCACAAATAAACGCAAGTGATATCGAAGAACTTTTACCACAATCATGAAGTACAATATGTCCCGAAAAAACATTCTCAGAATCAGGGGGATCCGTTGAAGCGTTCCAGAGTAATTGCCTCATAAAGTGACAGTGGTCAGAATTGTAAAAATTGGCCCGGTCATTAACGTGCAAACCACCCTTGGGGGTAAAGGGGTTAACATATTACCCAGGAAAATCCATTTTGGTTTCGTTTTTGTATGTTTTATTGTGAGTCCATAAAAGTGGCTTAATACCTCTGACCACGTTGTTAACAGCAGTGACCTGGGGGTCAGAAATGCTTCCAGGGGTCTTCCCCATGCTGTTCTCATGTCATTTGAGCACTGTTCCCATCGATTCGGGCAATTTTTGACCTTCTGCAGATCGCCGGGGGGAGCCGCCTGAAAAATGCTCGAGTTTCCCATAGACTTACATTGGGCTCGTTGCTCGGGTCGAGCACCCGAGTATTTCAATGTGCTCGACCCGAGCATCGAGCACCCGAGCATTTTAGTGCTCGCTCAACACTAGTCTTTAGAGTTATTTAACACATTACTTACTATTGTGAAATACAAGATTTAACTTCGCCCAGATGCAGTTTCTCCTCTGTTGCTTGAGCACCTATTACATGGGCCGATAATGACCAAATTACATGGGGACTGAATGGAGATGAATGAATCTGCTGAAGTTCGAAAGTTTGCTTAAATTTGGCAGGGAAATTTTGATAAAAGCGGCCTTATCATGCTGGGGGGTCTGACCGGACCCCAGAACATAATAACGATAGGGTGAAAAAAAAATCTTACCTTGCTGCTCACCAGTCCAGTCACCATATCCTCCCAGTGCAGACTGCTGTGTAGCTCCTCTTCATTACTGCTCCACCATACACCACGACTCTTTTTTCTGGCGCCAAGTAGGACTCTGAGGTCACAACCTGTGTCCCCGAGTCGCTGACTAGGCCTTCAGAAAAACTCATCTTTATGTAATGACATCAGAGGCCGACTCAGCCAGGAGGGAAGCCTGAAGAAGAGGACATTGGAGCAGCATTGAAGTGGTTGAGGGAGTTGTGAGGAGGATCAGCCAGGGCCTGTGGCGGCGGCACAAATGAGCGGCGAGGTGAGTTTTATTTATTTATTTACTTTTTCTTGGTTTTCTACAAATCAGAAAAATATTTGGTCAGCCGACATTGAGCAAACTTTGCACAAAAAAAAATCTAATTCAGGAGAATCTGAATTTGTTAGTAGAATTTTAAAGGCTTGAACCGATTCGCTCATCTCTAAGACTGGACGATTATCCCTGAATCTTGTAGACTGTGAGCCCTCGCTGGCGGGGTCCTCGCTCCTCCTGTACCAGTCGCCATCACGTTTTGTTCAAGATTATTGTAATTGTTTTCATTATGTATACCCCTTTGCACATGTAAAGCGCCATGAAATAAATGGCGCTATAATAAATAATAATAATAATAATGCTGATCAGCTCATGTAAAAGGACCTTTCAGTGATCGCAAATCAGCTTGTTATATTATTGATCGCCGCTGATCTGTCGAAGCTTCGGGCCGGAGGATCGCCTCTGCCTCCCCTGTTCCTTCTATGCTCTGCATTCCCGTCTCATCATGTCTCTGATCCCTCTATTTACTTGCAGTGTGTGGAAATCGGCCCAGTTATTCCTCATCCACCCGCATCGTAGGAGGAAACATTTCTGCCGATGGACAGTGGCCCTGGCAAGCCAGCCTGACCTTCCAGGGCATTCACCTGTGTGGCGGCTCCCTCATCAGTAACCGGTGGATAGTTACAGCTGCGCACTGCGTCTACGAGTAAGTGCCGCAACAAATCTTGTCACCAAAGTCACCGAACCTGTGTGTTACTGGGGAAGTCTACTTACAACAGATGGCGCCCCCTGTTATTACATACTTGTTATGGCGCCCCCTGGTGTTACATGCATGTTACGCCACCCCCCCCCTTGGTGTTACATGCTTGTTATGGCGCCCCCTGGTGTTACAAGCATGTTACGCCCCCCCCCCCCCCTTGGTGTTACATGCTTGTTATGGCGCCCCCTGGTGTTACAAGCATGTTACGCCCCCCGCCCCCCCCCCCTTGGTGTTACATGCTTGTTATGGCGCCCCCTGGTGTTACATATTTGTTATAATGTAAAGACTTAGCGCTCAGATGAAGTTTAAATGTATTATTCTTTAATGGCAGTGAGTAAAACAACAGACGTTTCGGGCCTTCATCAGTGTACTCTAAAGAGATCCAAATAACAATATCAATACTAGAAGAAATAAAACCAATCAAACAATGCAAAAACATATTAAGTGTAATAAGATTATGGTGCTAATCACACATAGTGAAGAAATAATCCTACAGTCACATAACAATACAATTGTAAAATACTGTAGATAAACAATTCTTTTTTTTCTAGCACCACAATCTTATTACACGTAATATGTTTTCAATGGTTTACTCACTGCCATTAAAGAATAATACATTTAATACATTTAAACTTCATCTGAGTGCCAAGTCTTTACATTATACGCTACTGGTTTTGGAACCTACTTGTGCACCTATTCCAGGAATGCCATGAGTTATCTTTAATATTTACACATTTGTTATGACGCCCCCTGGTGTTACATACTTGTTATGGCACCCCCTGGTGTTACATACTTGTTATATCTCCCCCTGGTGTTACATACTTGTTATGGCTCCCCCTGGTGTTACATACTTGTTATGGCGCCCCCTGGTGTTACATACTTGTTATATCTCCCCCTGGTGTCACATACTTGGTATGGCTCCCCCTGGTGTTATATAGTTGTTATGACGCCCCCTGGTGTTATATAGTTGTTATGACGCCCCCTGGTGTTACATACTTGTTATATCTCCCCCTGGTGTTACATACTTGTTATGACTCCCCCTGGTGTTACATACTTGTTATGACGCCCCCTGGTGTTACATACTTGTTATATCTCCCCCTGGTGTTACATACTTGTTATGACTCCCCCTGGTGTTACATACTTGTTATGACGCCCCTGGTGTTACATACTTGTTATATCTCCCCCTGGTGTTACATACTTGTTATGTCTCCCCCTGGTGTTGTATACTTGTTATCATGCCCTTTAGTGTTACATACTGGTTATGGCATCCCCTGATGTTACATACTTGTTATGACGCCCTCTAGTGTTACATACTGGTTATGGCATCCCCTGGTGTTAAATACTTGTTCTGACGCCCCCTGGTGTTACATACTTGTTATATCTCCCCCTGGTGTTACATACTTGTCATGGTGCCCCCTGGTGTTACATACTTGTTATGACGCCCCCTGGTGTTACATACTTGTTATACCTCCCCCTGGTGTTACATACTTGTTATATCTCCCCCTGGTGTTACATACTTGTTATGTCCCCCCCTGGTGTTACATACTTGTTATGACGCCCCCTGGTGTTACATACTTGTTATACCTCCCCCTGGTGTTACATACTTGTTATGACGCCCCCTGGTGTTATATACTTGTTATACCTCCCCCTGGTGTTACATACTTGTTATGACGCCCCCTGGTGTTACATACTTGTTATATCTCCCCCTGGTGTTACATACTTGTTATATCTCCCCCTGGTGTTACATACTTGTTATGTCCCCCCCTGGTGTTACATACTTGTTATATCTCCCCCTGGTGTTACATACTTGTCATGGTGCCCCCTGGTGTTACATACTTGTTATGACGCCCCCTGGTGTTACATACTTGTTATACCTCCCCCTGGTGTTACATACTTGTTATGACGCCCCCTGGTGTTACATCCTATGGGTTTACAGGAAGAGTAACAGAGGTGCAGTAGAACACAAAATTCTAAGAAAATGTGCTCTAGAATTATTTTAATTTTGAAGCAAGTATTTACTGGAACAGTCATGTGAAGAGAAGGAGAATGTGTAGAACCTAATCTTGCCCCCGTCACCAGCCTCTCCTCTCCCAATGCTCTGGATATACAGATTATAGCTAGAAAACTATAATAAGAATCCTTTGCTTTAATTGAAATGTCATCGGAGGCTTATCTGGGACGACCGAGACGACTGCACCGAGGACTCTTATGTCTCTCGGTATCTTACACTTTCAGCCACCGCTCATTGAAAGCCCCTTGTTCTATAAAGGGCAAGAATAATATTGATGTCACCGATGTTTTAATGTGCTGCGAGTTTACTGGCGATCACTAGATCCACCGTGATGGAGGACACACAGAAATGCATAACATCTACAATTGCATTGGTTTAGTAGAGTCGATTATATGGGCAATAATACCCCTATAGTAGACAAATCATTCTGATTGTGGCTGGTCTGCAACCATTGCAGAACTAAAACCACCAGCAGGATCCTGACAGTTGCCAGCTGCAAGATCCTGTCTCATACAAATCCCCGATTCATTCCATTAATGTCTGCGAGGTGAGGTATAGCCTTGCTGGAGAGTTTAGGATTTCTGGTTTCCAATTGCAAACAGATCATTGGAGGGCTACTGCCGCAGCTGGACACCTCCCCTAGAGAAAGCTGACCGTGAAACGTGCGTCGGGGTAGTGCTGACAGGATTTCATCTGGTCTCTCCACTATAGGTAAATATATATAGTCTACACACTGACCCTCTGCCTTGCCACTTGGCCTTGCACACTACAGGGTGATTGGGTATACAGGCTCAGTGTATTTCAGATACTATCTGGATATACCTTTCAGGATTGATTCAGTGGCTCTATGCCTGTGTTTCCTCTTTATTTATGACATATTAATACTTTGTTGTTGACTGTTTTTAATGAAATTGTTTAAATACATTTTTCATATTTTATTATTAACTTTGGTGGTTTATGGTTGCTCCAGTTTTCTTTTTCTCTTCACAAGTATGCTGCAGCTGGTTTCCTGACAGCCAAACTGAAGTTCTCAAGAAAGCGAGGGGGTTAAATTTTTTGTGTCAAATATTGGAGAGATGCATATATAAATCATTTATTTTTCTATCTCTCAGTACTGTATCAATAATATTTTGTAATGACCAGAACTCAGTGCTGTTATATCTGTGTAGGGAAAATATAATACAAACAAAGTTATAAACCGCTTTGCAAAATTGATAGATCAATAAAGTAGGGTGTCATAGAGAAACAATTAAAATCCATAAAACACCTCCAGAGAGGGGACAGATCACCCTCACATTGAACGTATGGGATTAATTATAGCTGGGGAAGAGAGAAACTAAGTATAACTGGGGAAATGAGAAATAACTTACACTTCAACCTCCATTCAAGTAGGGACCTCCTGCACTGTCTAGGTAATGACAAGGGATTGGCTCTGGGAAAAAGACACCAAGACTGAGATTCGTTTATGCACAGGTGGGGAAATAGACTTCTCAGGCATAAACTTCCTCTGATCAAAGCACGGCTCCCAGACCATTTTGGAGCCAGTGGTCAGTGATGAATATTGGGGTTTGCATTGATCCGATATTCATGGGAGATATATTTTTGGTGGCGTAGTGAAGGGACGAACATAACGCATTCACTCACATCAATGTAAAGCCAGCAAAACCTCTCCAACTTAATATTTTAATATTGGTCCAGTGGATGGTGCTATCTATGCCATGTTTCATCTCAATAGATAGGTAAAATCACAATAAGAAATATGATGACAATATCTACCTCCAGGGACCTCCAGGGGATCTAATAAAATTCTAAAGGACCTAGCATATCCCCCACCCAGCCCCCACATGAGCTCATCAATGGGAGGTATGTGGGTGTAACGTTGAGCTAATAAAAAGCAGAATTTAGATTTGCCCATTTGTCAATCCTGGGAGACACAGCTTGCTGTGGTTCAGTCCTTTTTCCTAAGGAGTCCCTCCCTCTGCTAAGCTCTGAGCCATTTCCGTGACATCAGGTTTAGTAATTTTCTTTGTTATCCCTTTTATCGCATGTGATTGTATATATCGTATTGTATTGTTCCCATTTTGTATATTTTTTATGAACACTGCCTACCTTTCCAGATTAAATATATAAAATGTAATAGCTCTGTACCTTTTGCTCTGTAAATCGCATCTTTGAAGCCATACGCTACCTGTAATGGGTGTCCAATCTACCTGCATATATGACTGGTGGTGGCAGCTAGTAGTTGCTTTTGTTATTGTAGAGTTGGCAGTGACCGTACCAGGGTATATATAGTACAGACCAAAAGTTTGGACACACCTTCTCATTTAAAGATTTTTCTGTATTTTCATGACTTTGAAAATTGTACATTCACACTGAAGGCATCAAAACTATGAATTAACACATGTGGAATTATATACTTAACAAAAAAAGTGTGAAACAGCTGAAAATATGTCTTATATTCTAGGTTCTTCAAAGTAGCCACCTTTTGCTTTGATGACTGCTTTGCACACTCTTGGCATTCTCTTGATGAGCTTCAAGAGGTAGTCACCGGAAATGGTTTTCACTTCACAGGTGTGCCCTGTCAGGTTTAATAAGTGGGATTTCTTGCCTTATAAATGGGGTTGGGACCATCAGTTGTGTTGTGCAGAAGTCTGGTGGATACACAGCTGATAGTCCTACTGAATCGACTGTTAGAATTTGTATTATGGCAAGAAAAAAGCAGTTAAGTAAAGAAAAACGAGTGTCCATCATTACTTTAAGAAATGAAGGTCAGTCAGTGCGAAAAATTGGGCAAACTTTGAAAGTGTCCCCAAGTGCAGTTGCAAAAACCATCAAGCGCTACAAAGAAACTGGCTCACATGAGGACTGCCACAGGAAAGGAAGACCAAGAGTCACCTCTGCTTCTGAGGATAAGTTTATCCGAGTCACCAGCCTCAGAAATCGCAGGTTAACAGCAGCTCTGATTAGAGACCAGGTCAATGCCACACAGAGTTCTAGCAGCAGACACATCTCTTCAACAACTGTTAAGAGGAGACTTTGTACAGCAGGCTTTCATGGTAAAATAGCTGCTAGGAAACCACTGCTAAGGACAGGCAACAAGCAGAAGAGACTTGTTTGGGCTAAAGAACACAAGGAATGGACATTAGACCAGTGGAAATCTGTGCTTTGGTCTAATGAGTCCAAATTTGAGATCTTTGGTTCCAACCACCGTGTCTTTGTGCGATGTTGAAAAGGTGAACGGATGGACTCTACATGCCTGGTTCCCACCGTGAAGCATGGAGGAGGAGGTGTGATGGTGTGGGGGGGCTTTGCTGGTGACACTGTTGGGGATTTATTCAAAGTTGAAGGCATACTGAACCAGCATGGCTACCACAGCATCTTGCAGCGGCATGCTATTCCATCCGGTTTGCGTTTAGTTGAACCATCATTTATTTTTCAACAGGACAATGACCCCAAACACACCTCCAGGCTGTGTAAGGGCTATTTGAGAAAGAAGGAGAGTGATGCGGTGCTACACTAGATGACCTGGCCTCCACAGTCACCAGACCTGAACCCAATCGAGAAGGTTTGGGGTGAGCTGGACCGCAGAGTGAAGGCAAAAGGGCCAACAAGTGCTGAGCATCTCTGCGAACTCCTTCAAGATTGTTGCAAGACCATTTCCAGTGACTACCTCTTGAAGCTCATCAAGAGAATGCCAAGAGTGTGCAAAGCAGTCATCAAAGCAAAAGGTGGCTACTTTGAAGAACCTAGAATATAAGACATATTTTCAGCTGTTTCACACTTTTTTTGTTAAGTATATAATTCCACATGTGTTAATTCATAGTTTTGATGCCTTCAGTGTGAATGTACAATTTTCAAAGTCATGAAAATACAGAAAAATCTTTAAATGAGGTGTGTCCAAATTTTTGGTCTGTACTGTATATATTCCATACTCTCACTGTGAGTTCTCCAATAACTGGCCTAGTTGTTGAAGCAGCTGCGGCCTCGTCCATTACTCATCAGTAAATTGCGTAATTGCCCTGACTATTGGAGGCAGCTGAGTTGCATCCCCTGACAAAATGATGGCTGCGGTGGGATCTGCGTGACTCTCCCTGGTTGTTATCCATGACAAATTGGTGGCAGTGGTGTGATCTGCATGATTCCCCTGGCTGTTATCTGTGACATAGGGCTACTGCTGCAGCCAGTTGCCTTACAGCCAGACAAGTTTTGTAAAAAGTGAGTTGGTTAATTTTCTGGGACACTTATAGAATAATTAGTAATTGCATATATAAATCCTGCCTTTTTCTATTCACAGTACTACAGCAATAATACACTGCTCAAAAAAATAAAGGGAACACTTAAACAACAGAATATAACTCCAAGTAAATCAAACTTCTGTGAAATCCAACTGTCCACTTAGGAAGCAACACTGATTGACAATCAATTTCACATGCTGTTGTGCAAATGGAATAGACAATAGATGGAAATTATTGGCAATTATCAAGACACCCTCAATAAAGGAGTGGTTCTGCAGGTGGGGACCACAGACCACATCTCAGTACCAATGCTTTCTGGCTGATGTTTTGGTCACTTTTGAATGTTGGTTGTGCTTTCGAACTCGTGTTAGCATGAGATGGATTCTACAACCCACAGAAGTTGCTCAGGTAGTGCAGCTCATCCAGGATGGCACATCAATGCGAGCTGTGGCAAGAAGGTTTGCTGTGTCTTTCAGCGTAGTGTCCACAGGCTGGAGGCGCTACCAGGAGACAGGCCAGTACACCAGGAGACGTGGAGGGGGCCGTAGGAGGACAACAACCCAGCAGCAGGACCGCTACCTCTGCCTTTGTGCAAGGAGGAACAGGAGGAGCACTGCCAGAGCCCTGCAAAATGATCTCCAGCAGGCCACAAATGTGCATATGTGCATGTGTCTGCACAAACGGTTAGAAACCGACTCCATGAGGGTGGTATGAGGGCCCATCATCCACAGATGGGGGTTGTGCTTACAGCCCAACACCGTGCAGGACACTTTGCATTTGCCACAGAAGACCAGGATTGGCAAAGTCGCCACTGGCGCACTGTGCTCTTCACAGATGAAAGCAGGTTCACACGGAGCACATGTGACAGACGTGACAGAGTCTGGAGACGCCATGGAGAGCGATCTGCTGCCTGCAACATCCTTCAGCATGACCGGTTTGGCTGTGGGTCAGTAATGGTGTGGGGTGTGCTCGCCAGAGGTAGCCTGACTGCCATTAGGTACCGAGATGAGATCCTCAGACCCCTTGTGAGACCATATGCTGGTGCGGTTGGCCCTGGGTTCCTCCTAATGCAGGACAATGCCAAACCTCATGTGGCTGGAGTGTGTCAGCAGTTCCTGCAAGATGAAGGCATTGAAGCTATGGACTGGCCCGCCCGTTCCCCAGACCTGAATCCGATTGAGCACATCTGGGACATCATGTCTCGCTCCATCCACTAACGTCACGTTGCACCACAGACTGTCCAGGAGTTGGCGGATGCTTTAGTCCAGGTCTGGTGGGAGATCCCACAGGAGACCATCCGCAACCTCATCAGGAGCATGCCCAGGCGTTGTAGGGAGGTCATACAGGCACGGGGAGGCCACACACAATACTGAGCCTCATCAGGAGCATGCCCAGGCGTTGTAGGGAGGTCATACAGGCACGTGGAGGCCACACACAATACTGAGCCTCATTGTGACTTGTTTTAAGGACATTACATCAAAGTTGGATCAGCCTGTAGCGTGTGTTTCCACTTTAATTTTGGGGGTGACTCCAAATCCAGGCCTCCACTGGTTAATAAATTTGATTTCCATTGATGATTTTTGTGTGATTTTGTTGTCAGCACATTCAGCTTTGTACAGAACAAAGTATTCAATGAGAATATTTCATTCATTCAGATCTAGGATGTGTTATTTGAGTGTTCACTTTATTTTTTTGAGCAGTGTATATTGTAAGTATAAGTTTGGCACTGTATAAACCACACTCTAAAATGGATAGATCTGTGGAGAAGGGCTACTGCTGCAGCCAGTTGCCTAACAGCCAGCCTGAGTTTTATCTTTTAACATTATTTTACTATATGTATATACCGCCATCATATTCTGCAGCACTTTAGAGACATCATCACTGTCCCCAATGGGGCTCACAATCACAATCTAAATTCCTTGTCAGTATGTCTCTGGAGTGAGGGAGTAAACTGGAGAAAATCCATGCAAACTCCTTCCAGTTGTTGTCCTTGGTTGCATTTGAAACAAAGGCCCCAGAACTGCAAAGCTACAGTGCTAACCACTGAGCTACCATGCTGCCCATAAGGGTTGCGTATAGAACATAGAAAAATAAATAATTTTGTATGCATATCTCTTAGCACTATATTCTGATTTTTTTTTTATTTACAAATTCTGCACTGCTACATCTGTGTAGGGAATATTATAAAAATCATTATAAACCACATTTTAAAATTGGAGTGGAGGAGGGCTACTACTGCAGCAAGTTACGTAACAGCCAGACTAAGTTATTTTTATAATTTTCTGGTACACATATAAACTATTAATTTTTATATTAATATATAATATTTATACACTATATTGATTTTTTTCATTACAAATTCGGCACTGCTACATATGTGTATGGAATATTGTAAAAATCATTATAAACCACATGTTCAAATTGAAAGATCAGTGGAGGAGGGCTACTGCTGCAGCCAGTTGCCCAACAGCCAGACTAACTGCTGCAGCCAGTTGCCCAACAACCAGATTGACTGGTTCAGCCAGTTGCCCAACAGTTAGACTGACTCCTGCAGCCAGTTGCCCAACAGCCAGACTGACTGCTGCCGCCACTTGCCTGACAGCCAGATTGACTGCTGCCCAACAGCCAAACTGATTGCGGCAGCCAGATGCCCAACAGCCAGACTGACTGCAGCAGCCAGTTGCCCAACAGCCAGATTCACTGTTGCAACCAGTTGCCTAACAGAAATACTGACTGCTGCAGCCTATTGCCTAACAACCAGACTGACATCTGCAGCCAGTTACTTAACAACCAGACTGACTGCTGCAGCAAGTTGCCCAACAGCCAGACTGATTGCTGCAGCCAGTTGCCCAACAAACAGACTGACTGCTGCAGCCAGTTGCCTAAGAGTGATACTGACATCCGCAGCCACTTGCCTAACAGCCAGATGGACATCTGCAGCCAGTTACTTAACAACCAGACTGACAGCTGCAGCCAGTTACCTAACAGCCAGACTGACTTCTGCAGCAAGTTGCCCAACAGCCAGACTGACAGCTGCAGCCAGGTGCCCAACAGCCAAACTGACTAAGGCAGCCAGTTGCCAAACAGCCAGACTGACTGCTGCAGCATGTTGCCCATCAACCAGACTGACTGCTGCAGCCAATTGCCTAACAGCAATACTGACTGCTGCAGCCAGTTACCCAACAGCCAGACTGATTGCTGCAGCCAGTTGCCCAACAGACAGACTGACTGCTGCAGCCAGTTGCCTAACAGTGATACTGACATCTGCAGCCACTTGCCTAACAGCCAGATGGACATCTGCAGCCAGTTACTTAACAACCAGACTGACTGCTGCAGCCAGTTACCTAACAGCCAGACTGACTTCTGCAGCAAGTTGCCCAACAGCCAGACTGACTGCTGCAGCCAGGTACCCAACAGCAAAACTGACTGCTGCAGCCAGATGCCCAACAGCCAGACTGACTGCTGCAGCATGTTGCCCAACAGCTAGAATTACTGCTGCAGCCTGTTGCCCAACAGCCAGACTGACTGCTTCAGGCTGTTGCCCATCAACCAAACTGACTGCTGCAGCCAATTGCCTAGCAGCAATACTGATTGCTGCAGTCAGTTGCCCAACAGCCAGAATAAGTGCTGCAGCCAGTTGCCCAACAGCCAGACTGACTTGCAGCCAGCTGCCCAACAGCCAGATTGACTGCTGCAGCCAGTTGCCTAACAGAAATACTGACTGCTGCAGCCTATTGCCTAACAGTCAGACTGACTGCTGCAGCCACTTGCCTAACAACCAGACTGACATCTGCAGCCAGTTACTTAACAAGCAGACTGACTGCTCTAGCCAGTTGCCCAACAGCCAAACTGACTGCGGAAGCCAGATGCCCAAAAGCCAGACTGACTGCTGCAGCATGTTGTCCAACAACCAGACTTACTGCTGCAGCCAGTTGCCCAACAGCCAGACTGACTGCTGCAGCCTGTTGCCCAACAACCAGACTGACTGCTGCAGCCTGTTGCCCAACAACCAGACTGACTGCTGCAGCCACTTGCCTAACAGCCAGACTGACTGCTGCAGCCAGCTGCCCAACAGCCAAACTGACTGTGGCAGCAAGATGCCCAACAGCCAGACTGACTGCTGCAGCCAGTTGCCCAACAGCCAGACTGACTGCTGCAGCCAGTTGCCTAACAGCAATACTTACTGCTGCAGCCTATTGCCTAACAGCCCGACTGACTGCTGCAGCCACTTGCCTAACAGCCAGACTGACATCTGCAGCCACTTACTTAACAACCAGACTGATTGCTGCCCAACAGCCAAACTGATTGCTGCAGCCAGTGGCCTAACAGCGATACTGACATCTGCAGCCACTTGCCTAACAGCCAGAGTGACATCTGTGGCCAGTAACTTAACAACCAGACTGACATCTGCAGCCACTTGCCCAACAGCCAGATTGACTGCTGCAGCCAGTTGCCTAACAGCAATAGTGACTGCTGCAGCCACTTGCCTAACAGCCAGACTGACTGCTGCAGCCACTTGCCTAAGAGCCAGACTGACATCTGCAGCCAGTTATTTAACAACCAGACTGACTGCTGCACCCACTTGCCTAACAACCAGACTGACATCTGCAGCCACTTGCCTAACAACCAGACTGACATCTGCAGCCAGTTGCCTAACAACCAGACTGACATCTGCAGCCAGTTGCCTATCAGCCATACTGAGGTTTTCTTTTTTAGATTTTTTAATTTTCTCGGACAAACATAGAAGCATTGTATATATAAATAATTTATTTTTCTATTCGTAATACTATATCAATAATATTTTTAATCACAAATTGGGCTGTGCTACATGTATATACAGAATATTCTAAAAAAAAAGCTATTAACCTAATTATTATTAAAATATTGCTTTATTGAGCCTTCTTTCCCTTGATTTGCAGCTTATATTTTCCAGAGTCATGGAGCGTGCAGGTCGGGCTGGTGAACCAACCTCTGGATCTTCCAACTAATTCAGTTCTGGTGGAAAAGATCATTTACCACAGCAAATACAAATCAAGCTCCATGTCCAATGATATCGCCCTCCTTAAACTGGCTGCACCCTTCACTTTCAGTGGTAAGTGGGGTACCTGGTGATCCTTTGCGGAGATCTAGTTGATCTAGGGAGCCTTATAGGCAGTGCTCCCTGGGGGAAAGTATGCAAATTAGCTCTCCTGTAAAAGGAGGACAACTGTCTCTCCAGTGCCTGAGATCCTTAGCCATGTTTCCAAGTTTTTTAACGGGTCAGACATTGACTTACAGGGCAGCTACCAATAGGTGGCAGTAAAGAGACAGTTTTCTTCCTTCTGATGGAGAGCTAATTTGCATAATGTTACAATATTTTTTACCAATGGTGGAAGCGGAAGCTATGAGATTCTTTATTAATACTGTGGGATGGAATGGTTGGAGGCAGTGCGGCTCACATAGTCAGTTCCCCCTGCTTTAGGGGCAATGCAGTTAACCCCTTTAAACCTTGTGTACTGTCCCCAAAATTCAATTTTTTTAACCAATAAAATAATATATATATATATATATATATATATATATATATATATATAATATGTAAATATAATATATATATACAGTACAGACCAAAAGTTTGGACACGCCTTCTCATTTAAAGATTTTTCTGTATTTTCATGACTATGAAAATTGTACATTCACACTGAAGGCATCAAAACTATGAATTAACACACGTGGAATTATATACTTAACAAAAAAGTCTGAAACAACAGAAAATATGTCTTATATTCTAGGTTCTTCAAAGTAGCCACCTTTTGCTTTGATGACTGCTTTGCACACTCTTGGCATTCTCTTGATGAGCTTCAAGAGGTA
The DNA here is from genome assembly GCF_046119375.1 of Phyllobates terribilis. Classification (NCBI taxonomy): domain Eukaryota; kingdom Metazoa; phylum Chordata; class Amphibia; order Anura; family Dendrobatidae; genus Phyllobates; species Phyllobates terribilis. The sequence goes on from NW_027362762.1 coordinate 946,511,349, forward strand.
GTCACCGGAAATGGTCTTCCAACAACCTTGAAGGAGTTCCCAGAGATGCTTAGCACTTGTTGGCCCTTTTGCCTTCACTCTGCGGTCCAGCTCACCCCAAACCATCTCGATTGGGTTCAGGTCTGGTGACTGTGGAGGCCAGGTCATCTGGCGTAGCACCCCATCACTCTCCTTCTTGGTCAAATAGCCCTTACACAGCCTGGAGGTGTGTTTGGGGTCATTGTCCTGTTAAAAAATAAATGATGGTCCAACTAAACGCAAACCGGATGGAATAGCGTGCCGCTGCAAGATGCTGTGGTAGCCATGCTGGTTCAGTATGCCTTCAATTTTGAATAAATCCCCAACAGTGTCACCAGCAAAGCCGCCCCACACCATCACACCTCCTCCTCCATGCTTCACGGTGGGAACCAGGCATGTAGAGTCCATCCGTTCACCTTTTCTGCGTCGCACAAAGACACGGTGGTTGGAACCAAAGATCTCAAATTTGGACTCATCAGACCAAAGCACAGATTTCCACTGGTCTAATGTCCATTCCTTGTGTTCTTTAGCCCAAACAAGTCTCTTCTGCTTGTTGCCTGTCCTTAGCAGTGGTTTCCTAGCAGCTATTTTACCATGAAGGCCTGCTGCACAAAGTCTCCTCTTAACAGTTGTTGTAGAGATGTGTCTGCTGCTAGAACTCTGTGTGGCATTGACCTGGTCTCTAATCTGAGCTGCTGTTAACCTGCGATTTCTGAGGCTGGTGACTCAGATAAACTTATCCTCAGAAGCAGAGGTGACTCTTGGTCTTCTTTTCCTGGGGAGGTCCTCATGTGAGCCAGTTTCTTTGTAGCGCTTGATGGTTTTTGCAACTGCACTTGGGGACACTTTCAAAGTTTGCCCAATTTTTCGGACTGACTGACCTTCATTTCTTAAAGGATTGATGGCCACTCGTTTTTCTTTACTTAGCTGCTTTTTTCTTGCCATAATACAAATTCTAACAGTCTATTCAGTAGGTCTATCAGCTGTGTATCCACCAGACTTCTGCACAACACAACTGATGGTCCCAACCCCATTTATAAGGCAAGAAATCCCACTTATTAAACCTGACAGGGCACACCTGTGAAGTGAAAACCATTTCCGGTGACTACCTCTTGAAGCTCATCAAGAGAATGCCAAGAGTGTGCAAAGCAGTCATCAAAGCAAAAGGTGGCTACTTTGAAGAACCTAGAATATAAGACATATTTTCAGTTGTTTCACACTTTTTGTTAAGTATATAATTCCACATGTGTTAATTTATAGTTTTGATGCCTTCAGTGTGAATGTACAATTTTCAAAGTCATGAAAATACAGAAAAAAATCTTTAAATGAGAAGGTGTGTCCAAACTTTTGGTTTGTACTGTATATATATGGGTCTTAGAAAAAGGAAATAAAAAAGTGAAAGTGCAAAAACTAAAAAATTGCCTGGTCCTTAAGGGTTAAAGTGCACCTATCAGCAGAAAAGACATTGTCTACATTTTTCTTGTTCTGGAGGACTGGACATATCCATGCATTACACAAACAGACCCTTGATTTTAAAAAAAGCAATTAAAGAAACCAAAACATAAAACTGTGTAATGCTTCATTTCTCCTGTGGGAGTGCTGTAGGAAAATTGAACACCTGGTGCCAGTGTGTTCTGTAGATTATGGCTGATCACTATAAATAGAATATCATGTTGAGTTTTCTACAAAAACACAATAGGAGGTAAAATACTGCAAATATTTATTATTATTATTATTATTATTATTAATACAAATAATGATGACAATATTAATATTAAAAATAATAAAATAGTATTATTGATAATAATAGCAAGAATATTAAAATGATTATTAGTATTAATAGCAATAATAAAAAATAATAGTAATACTAATAGTAATAATACAAATATCAAAATGTATAATAGTAGTAATAATAATAGTAATGCAAATAATAATACTAAGAATAACAATAGCAATAAAATCATAAAAACATTATTGATAATAATAATAGTATTAATATAAAACATATTTTAATCATAATAATAGTAATAAAAATTATTATAGTAATAATAAAAATACTAATAATACACATATCAATACTAATAATAGCAGTAATAAGAATAATAATAACAGAAATGATAATAATAGTAATACAAATAATACAGTAGTAATAAAAAAAATATTATTAAAAAAATAGTATTACAATTGTTAGTATTATTAATACTGTTATTATATAAATAATACAAATATCAATAAAATTAATAGTAGTAATAATAAAAATATTAATTATATAGAAGTCAAAATAATCAAAATATGAATAACAATACTAAAATGAATGATAACAAATACTATTATTATTAATAATAAATTAAATAATAATAATAAAAAAAATAATAATAATAATAATACAATTATATCCTAGATTGTGTGACTGATCGCAGTATGTAGGTTTGTCCTTAGTTTCGGCCTAAAGGGTACTGAGTATAATAGCGTCACATTCTCATGTGTACCCAATGACCATAATATATACAGATCATATATATTTATATATATACTGATAATGGCTAATAATATAATTAAATTGTAAATCTTAACACGGCAGAGACAGATGGCGGTAATCCTAGGAGGACTTGTTCTCATTCTGTCACACATCGCCACCTAGTGGCCAGTACGTATAATTACAGCCTCTCACATACTTTATATTTCTTTTATCAGGCCTTATACAACCAATATGCCTCCCAAATTATGGAGAGGATTTTCCAGAAGGTAAAATCTGCTGGATATCAGGATGGGGAGCCACGGAGGAAGGAGGTACGTGACAATAAAAAATGTGATAAAACATACATCTTGCCAGCATTTAAACAGGGCTGTAAAGAATGAGAAAAAAAACATGATAACTTTTCAAAAACAGCGCCACAGGGACCCACTGATTGTGCGCGGTATTGCAGTTTAGCCTCATTGATTTTAATAGCGCTGAGCTGCAATACCAGACAGAACCTATAGACAGGAATGGCGCTGTTACAAGAAGAATGCAGGCATGGTTTTTTTTTTTAAATCTGTAAATTATCAGAATTGCCAAGTCATAGTTAAAGGGTGACCCGTGAGCGGCATTACTAGCACCGAGCAAGCAACAGAATCGGGAGTGGTAGTGGTCATGGCGGTATTATTGGTAATAATGGTCTTTGCATAATATTTATTGTGGGTGACTTGGAGTGCAAAAGTGCAGGAAGAAACAGCTCTATGCAGGGGCGTTACTACTGTGGTTGCAGAGGTCGCCACCACCACCGGGCCCGTGCAGGTGGTGGCCCGCCGACGCCAGCAAATACTTCAGCTGGACGTGCGCCCTCAGATGCGCATGGTGTATTGCGGCACATAGACCCGTCGGGTCCATCTTGACTGAAAAAAAACAGAAATGTAGAAATTTTTGCAAATTTATTAAAAAACAAAAACTGAAATATCACATGGTGATAAGTATTCAGACCCTTTGCTCAGTATTGGGTAGAAGCCCCCTTTTGAGCTAGTACAGCCATGAGTCTTCTTGGGAATGATGCAACAAGTTTTTCACCCCTGGATTTGGGGGTCCTCTGCCATTCTTCCTTGCAGATCCTCTCCAGTTCTGTCAGGTTGGATGGTGAACTTTGGTGGACAGCCATTTTCAGGTCTCTCTTCGTTCTGAAGGGAATCCTTTGTTATTTTAGCTGTGTGCTTAGGGTCATTGTCTTGTTGGAAGGTGAACCTTCGGCCAAGTCTGAGGTCCAGAGCACTCTGAAAGAGGTTTTCATCCAGGATATCTCTGTCCTTGGCCGCTTTCATGTTTCCTTCAATTGCAACCAGTCGCCTTGTCCCGGCAGCTGAAAAACACCCCCATAGCATGATGCTGCCACCACCATGTTTCACTGTTGGGATTATATTGGGCAGGTGATGAGCAGTGCCAGGTTTTCTCCACACATATCGCTTAAAATTATCACCAAAAAGTTCTATCTTTGTCTCATCAGACCAGAGAATCTTATTTCTCATAGTCTGGGAATCCTTCATGTGTTTTTGAACAGACTCTATGCCGGCTTTCATGTGTCTTGCACTGAGGAGAAGCTTCCGTCAGGCCACTCTGCCATAAAGGCTCGACTGGTGGAGGTCTGCAGTGATAGTTGACTTTGTGGAACTTTCTCCCATCTCCCTACTGCATCTCTGGAGCTCAGCCACAGTGATCTTGGGGTTCTTCTTTACCTCTCTCACCAAGGCTCTTCTCCCACGATTGCTCAGTTTGGCTGGACAGCCAGGCCTAGGAAGACTTCTGGTGGTCCAAAACCTCTTCCATTTAAGGATTATGGAGGCAACAGTGCTCTTAGGAACCTTGAGTAATGCAGAAATTCTTTTGTAACCTTGGCCAGATCTGTGCCTTGTCACAATCCTGTCTCTGAGCTCCTTGGGAAGTTCCTTTGAGCTCATGATTCTCATTTGGTCTGACATGCACTGTGAGCTGTGAGGTCTTATATAGACAGGTGTGTGCCTTTCCAAATCAAGTCCTAAAAGTTTAATTAAACACAGCTGGACTCCAATGAAGTAGTAGAACCATCTCAAGGAGGATCACAAGGAAATGGACAGCATGTGACTTAAATATGAGTGTCTGAGCAAAGGGTCTGAATTCTTATGACCATGTGATATTTCAGTTTCTCTTTTTTAATAAATGTGCAAAAATTTCTTTGTTTCTGTTTTTTTTCAGTCAATGAGAAAAAAAATGAACTTTTTAGAATTTACCAAATGGCTGCAATGAAACAAGGAGTGAAAAATTTAAAGGGGTCTGAATACTTTCCGTACCCACTGTATATATATATATATATATATATATATATATATATATATATATATATATATATATATATATATATATATATATATATATATATATATACATACATACACGATGACTTACAAAAGTATTGACCCCCTTGGCATTTTTCATATTTTGCTACCTCACACCTTTTTTTGAGGGTTTGCATCAGTTCACGTGTAGAACATTTCTTCAACTGTGAACATTTGGTTTTCTTTTTATGGTAAAGCAAACAACAAATAGGACAAAATAAATGAAAACTTCAGTGTGCATTACTATTCACGCCCCTACAGTCAGTACTTTGTGGAGCCTCCTTTTGCGGCAATTACAGCTGCAGCCGCTTTGGATAAGTCTCTATGAGCTTTCCACATCTTGTCACTGGGATTTTTGCCCATTCCTCAAGGCATAACTGCTCCAGCTCCTTCAGGTTAGATGGTTTCCTGTGGTGAACAGTGATCTTCAAGTCTGACCACAGATTAAGCTTTAGCAGTATGCTTTGGGTCATTGTCTTGTTGGAAGGTGAACCTCCATCCCAGTCTCAAATCACTGACAGACTGAAACAGATTTTGCTGAAGAAAATCCCTGTATTTTGCACCATCCATCTTCCCCTCAGCTTGGCCATTTTCCCTGTCCGTGCTGCTGAAAAACATCCCCAACATCATGAGGCTGCCACCATCATGTTTCACTGTGGGGATGGTGTTCTTGGAGTGATGAGCTTTGTTGGTTTGGCGCCAGACATAGCGTTTACCTTGGTAGCTAAAAAGTTCTATTTTGGTCTCATCTGACCACAGCACTTTCCTCCATACATTTGGGAAGTCTCCCACGTGTCTTTTGGCAAACTCAAAATGAGACTTACAATTTTTGTAAGTAAAGGCTTTTTTTCTGCTCACTCTTCCATAAAGGCCACCTCTATGGAGTGTACGGCTTATTATGGTCATATGGACAGATACACTAGTCTCTGCTTGGGAATGCTGCAGTTCCTTCAGGGTTACCACTGGTCTCTGTGCTGCCTCTCTGATTAATGCCCTCCTTGCCCGGGCTGAGAGTTTTGATAAGCGCCCTCTCTTGGCAGGTTTGTTGTGGTCCCATGTTCTTTCCATTTGATGATGCTGGATTTGAAGGTGCTCTGGGGGATCATCAGAGATTGGGATATTTTTTTATAGCCCAACCCTGATTTCTACTTCTCAACAACTTTGTCCCTGACTTGTTTGGAGATCTCCTTGGTCTTTATGGTGTTGTTGGGATATCTCCTTGCTCTTCATGGTGTTGTTTGGAGATCTCCTTGGTCTTCATGGTGTTGTTTGGAGATTTCCTTGGTCTTCATGGTGTTGTTTGGAGATTTCCTTGGTCTTCATGGTGTTGTGGTTATCTCCTTGGTCTTCATGGTGTTGTTTGGAGATCTCCTTGGTCTTCATGGTGTTTGGTTAGCATCGCCTCTTGCTTAATGGTGTTGCAGCCTCTGTGGCCTTTCAGAAAAGGTAAAGTGTATATACTGACAGACATGTGACACTGAGATCACACACAGGTGGACGTCCTGTCACTAAGCATGGGACTTATGAAGGTAACTGCTTGCACCAGAATTTTTTAGGGGCTTCACAGCTGAAGGGGTTAATATATATGCACATGCCAATTTTTAGTTATTTGATCCCATAAATTAAATTTATGCTAATATTGTTCTCACTTCACCAACAAGGACTATTTAGTGCTGACGTATCACACACAAATCTGATTACAAAAAAGAGGATGGGTGTCCCGGTCCAAATCTTGCACCAGGACCCATCTGACTCTAGTTACGCCACCGGCTCTATGGAACTTCTTTCTCAGATCACCACAGATCATAAAGTAATGGCGTATCTTAGCAAGAAACCATCATTTTGTGTAATAAACCTTAACGAATTTCTGCAGAGAATGCTGTGAATGTAGATACAATAGCCTAACTACAAGTATACTATGTAGGCAAATAGAGTTAGGGTTCACATCCCATTAATTAATATGCATTCCCACCTACATAAAAAGCTGCCACTGTGCATGTATGGGATATTAGTCTTTTATTGATCCTGAGTTACCTCCTGTATTATACTCCAGAGCTGCACTCACTATTCTGCTGGTGCAGTCACTGTGTACATACATTACATTACTGATCCTGAGTTACATCCTGTATTATACTCCAGAGCTGCACTCACTATTCTGCTGGTGCAGTCACTGTGTACATACATTACATTACTGATCCTGAGTTACATCCTGTATTATACTCCAGAGCTGCACTCACTATTCTGCTAGTGCAGTCACTGTATACATTACTGATCCTGTACTGATCCTGAGTTACACCCTGTATTATACTCCAGAGCTGCACTCACTATTCTGCTGGTGCAGTCACTGTGTACATACATTACATTACTGATCCTGAGTTACATCCTGTATTATACTCCAGAGCTGCACTCACTAGCCTGAGCCTGTGATGGAATTACAGGTGCATCTCACTAAATTAGAATATTATCAAAAAGTTAATTTATTTCAGTTCTTCAATACAAAAAGTGAAACTCCTATATTATACAGAGTCATTACCAGCAGAGTGATCTATTTCAAGTGTTTATTTCTGTTAATGGTGATGATTATGGCTTACAGCCAATGAAAACAGTAAAGTCATTATCTCAGTAAATTAGAATACTTTATAACAACAGCTTGAAAAATGTTTTTAAAATCCGAAATGTCCTCCTGAAATGTCTGTTCAGTAAATGCCCTCAATACTTGGTCGGGGCTCCTTTTGCATCAATAGTTGCATCAATGCGGCCTGGCATGGAGGGATCAGCCTGTGGCTGCTGAGGTGTTATGGAAGCCCAGGTGGCTTTGATAGCTGCCTTCAGCTCGTCTGCATTGTTGGGTCTGGGGTCTCTCATCTTCCTCTTGACAACACCCCATAGATTCTCTATAATAGATTCTCTATGGGGTTAAGGTCAGGCGAGTTTGCTGGCAATCAAGCACAGTGATACTGTTGTGTGTAAACCAGGTATTGGTACTTTTGGCAGTGTGGACAGGGGCCAAGTCCTGCTGAACAATGAAATGTCCATCTCCAAAAAGCTTGTCGGCAGAGGGAAGCATGAAGTGCTCTAAAATGTCCTGGTAGACGGCTGCGCTGACTTTGGTCTTGATAAAACACAGTGGACCTCCACCAGCAGATGACATGGCCCCCCAAACCATCACTGATTGTGGAGACTTCACACTAGACCTCCAGCAGCTTGGATTGTGGCCTCTCCACTCTTCCTCCAGACTCTGGGACCTTGTGGAATGTGTCAATGACTGCCTTCTGGACATCTGTCAAGTCAGCAGTCTTCCCCATGATTGTGGAGCCTACTGAAACTGAAGAAGACTGAGAGGAGACTTAATAGCTGTCTACAAACATCTCAAGGGCTGTCACATTGTAGAAGGATCATCTTTATTCTCATTTGCACAAGAAAAGACTAGGAGCAATGGGATGAAGCTTGATGGGAGGAGACACAGATTAGATATTAAAAAAAACTTTTTGACAGTTAGGGTGATCAATGAGTGGAACAGGCGGCCACGAGAGGTGGTGAGTTCCCCTTCAATGGACGTCTTCAAACAGAGGCTGGACAGATATCTGTCTGGGATGATTTAGTGAATCCTGCTTTGAGCAGGGGGTTGGACCAGATGACCAAGGAGGTCCCTTCCAACTCTACCATTCTATGATTCTATGAAACAGAGTAAGGGACCTTTTTAAATGCTTAGGAAGCCTTTGCAGGTGTTTTTTGTTAATTATTCTAATTTACTGAGATAATGACGTTTGTGTTTTCATTGGCTGTAAGCCATAATCATCAACATTAACAGAAATAAACACTTGAAATAGATCACTCTGTTTGTAATGACTCTATATAATAGATGAGTTTCACTTTTTGTATTGAAGAACTGAAATAAATTAACTTTTTGATAATATTCTAATTTTGCGAGAAGCACCTGTATATCTCCTGTATACAGGACAGTCACATTTTCATAATAAACAATGCAGTCACAGTTCCCCATATACAGTGCAGTTGCATGTCACCATATACAACACAGTCCTATGCCTCCCACAGAAAGTTCAGTTACTTGTTCCTCTTATATTATTAGTCCCATGTTCCCATATACAGTGCTTTCACTTGTCTCACATATATTCTGCAGTTACATGTCTCCCATACACAGTACAGTCACATATTCCCATATACAGTGCAGTCACATGTCTTCCATACACAGTACAGTCACATATTCCCATATACAGTGCAGTCACATATCTTCCATACACAGTACAGTCACATATTCACATATACAGTGCAGTCACATGTCTCCCATACACAGTACAGTCACCATATTCCCATATACAGTGCAGTTGACGCGCCCAGGGGATGGGGACGACTCGGCGCCCGGGGCCTTGTTGTTAGTTTTGGGGGATGTCGTGGTGGCTGGCTCCCGGGACCGTACCCTGGGGTCACTCTTAAAAAAGGAAGGAATTGGAATTGGGGAATTTTATATGGGATAGGAAAAGTTAGTGACACCACCCGTGGTGTCTGGTGAGGATCACCAGCGCTGCTACAGTCCTCTGAGGCCGGTGGTCAGGCAGCTTAGTTGGTGCAGCTCCCCACAGGTGGAGCGGGGCCTCAGGGCAGCGTAGGAGAAGGGATGCAGGACTCACAGCAGTTCACTTCAGTACCTTTACTGGTGGTGTTTCAGGCACGATCCAGGGCACTGTAGGGTGAAGGGTGCATTTCAGGACTCTCCCCAGTGAGCGGGTGTGGGGCCTCCTGTTTCTTGCCTTTTCCTGATAAGTTTATGACCTGCCTGAAGCTAGGCCTAACTTGGTCTCTGTCTTGCACCGGCTGACCTGGTGGTAGGGCAGTCTGTTGGAGATCACATTCCCCAGTCTCTTGGGCCTCAGTGACTCCTGACCCTGGTATGACAGTCAGCTTTTGGTGTTCCTGGGACATGTAGTTCGCCAGGGCTTCCGGTTGTTTCTGCTGGGCCTTAGGGATCCCTGCAGACGTGGACCCGGTGTCCGGTAAATGGTTGTGAGGTGAGCTGGTTAAGCTCGGGGCCCTCACTAGGCTTCACACTGGCAGTAGGCCTCGCTACTCTTCACCGCTCTTATGGCGTCGGCACGCCTTAGGCTCACTAACCTGAGCTCCCTGAGTCTGGGTTGGACTGACTGTCCCACTGGCTGCAGCAGACTGGCTGCATACTCCAGGCTGTAGGTTCCAGACTTTTACTCTCTCCCAGACTGAACTGCCTAGTTCCACCTTCCCTTTTTATATCCCTATCCGGGCTCCCTCTGGTGGTCTGAGGTGGAAGGTGGAGGTGTGTGTATGCTGTGAGGGTCTCTTGTGGAGAAAATCCGTCCATGCATCCCTCTAGGATCTGTGGCACCAATGCGCAGCAGGGCGCCACACAGTGACATGTCTCCTATACACAGTATAGTTGCAATTCCCCATTTACATTGCAATTGGACCATATATTGCAGTCACATGCCCCCATATACAATGCAGCTGTATGTCCTCCGTCTACAGTGCACTCACATGTCTCCCATATAAAGTGCATTGGTGTTCTATATTTATTTATAGTAGCATGCAAAAGTTTGGGAACCCATGGTCAAAATGACTGTTATTGTGAACAGTTAAGCAAGTTGAAGATGAAATGATCTCTAAAAGGCCTAAATTTAAAAAAGACACATTTCCTTTGTATTGTAGGCAAGAAAATATATATATTGTCTTGGTTTTCATTTTAAAATTACAAAAAGGGTCGATGCAAAAGTTTTGGCACCCTTGGAGATTTGTATGGTTAGATAACTTTGACCAAGGTTTCAGACCTTAATTAGCCTGTTAGGGTTATGGCTTGTTCACTATCATCGTTAGGCAGGGGTGGATTAAGAGTAGCAAGGGCCCCGGGCAGTTTAGAAGGTGCGGGCCTACCCACCCCCACACTCACACACACCTGATGTATCACGTGACTTGTCACATGATCCCCTTTGATAGTTCATGTAAAATTAATTCTGCACAATATTAATATATTAATAATATTTTTTTTATAATTAATTGTATGACTTAACCGGTTCAGGACCGCCCACTGTACATAAACGTCGGCGCTGCCCGGGCTCTGTGCAGCGCCGACGTTTAAAAACGGTGGGTGGTCCCGCAGCGCTCAGGACCCCCAGGGTCCTGCTAGCGCTGCGGTACCGGTTCAGAGCGATAGCTCTGACATGTGGCATCATGGGGACCTGAATGGATCAGGTCCCCATGATGTTAACCTGTTCCTATCTTCTAGATGCCGCGATCCATAGCGATCGCGGCATTTAAAAGATAGTAACAGCTGGTGGTCGGCGATCGGGACCCCCCACATACCTCAGGAGCGGCGGGGATCCTGGTGCTGTGACCTCTGACATCATTGAGACCTGATTGGCTCAGGTCTCGATGATGTCAGCGTCACACCAGCCAATCAGAGAGATCACCAGGGAAGTTTGTTTTAGCAACAAACTTTCCCGGGCGATCTGCCTGATAAATACACTGTTTCTCCTCCGATCTCAGTGAGAGAGCAGAGGAGAAACAGTGTGACAAGAGCTGTGTCAGCCTTGCCACTGTGAAAGTAAAAAAAATAAAATAAAAAAGAAAGTAAGAGTTAGGGTTAGTGAGTCTGTCAGATCAGTCAGTCCTGTCAGATCAGTCCTGTCAGATCTGTCAGTCAGTCAGTCAGTCCTGTCACACCACAACTCCCCTTCACCTCCTCCTCGGCCTCTCACTAGGCCCTCCTGGAGTAGAGCTCCTACAGAGCCTCTACTCCCTGTCTTCTCCACTCTCTCCACAGACTGAACTGAACCCAGATCTAAGATGGTGCCCACTTTTTATACCTCCCTCTAGCCATGAGCCCAGGTGACCAGCAACCAATGGGCTCCTTCCTACGCTCAGGAACCAACCCCTATCTGCCCCTACAGCACTGGGTGTTCCACCCCCCTCCCCACTCCAGACAGGGACATAGTCGGTCGTGCCTGCACTTCTGTCTAGTGGGAGCACCGTTGAGCTGTCCCTCGGAAATGGGGTGTGTGTGCTGTATGCAGCATGGGGTGTTCATCAACCAGCCATCCTCCACTCCATCCATCTGGACCATCGAGATCATTTCATCATTTCATGCATGATAATGCCCTGTCTCATGCTGCACATAACACATCTGCATGTCTGGCTGATATGGGCATAAAAGGGGAAAAACTTATGGTGTGGCCCCCCATGCTCCCCTGACCTCAACCCCATTGAGAACCTCTGGAGCATCATCAAAAGGAGTGTCTATGATGGCGGGAGGCAGTTCACATCTAAGCAACAGCTCTGGGAGGGTATTCTGTCCTCATGCAAAACAATTGAAGCAGAAACCATCCAAAACCTGACAAATTCAATGGACGAGAGAGTTCAGAAGCTCCTTTCCAACAAGGGGTCCTATGTGCAAATGTAACATCACCTAGAATAAAGTTTTGAGTTGAAAACTGTTTGATTTCAGTTTCTAATAACCTGCTAATGCTTATAATTTCAAAAATGACCATTTTTTTGTTCTTTATTAAAATGAAAAGGTTGAAAACTCTGCTGTGCATAATAATTTGGAACATGCATTTTGAGTGCAGTTTGAGTTTTTTATTTTTTTTTAAATATCCTGTTATCATAGGCAGTTTGTACAAAAACCTTTCAATTGTACTCTAATAGTTATTGACTGGAAAATTACAATGACTGCAATTCATATAGGTAATTTGGGAAAATCTGAGAAAATATTATTTGCATAATAATTTGGAACACAGTGTAATGTGACCAAGTTGTCAAGCACTTTCCAAGTGATGCTAAAATCGCTTGGAAAGCGCTTGACAACCCGCATGCGGAAATGTCAGTGAAGAACGCTTCACATCCGCATGTCCCTGGCAGGAAAACGCATGTACAATCCGCATGTACAATCCGCATGTACAATCCGCATGCGTTTTTTCTGCCAGGGGAGATGCAGAAACTCTCAGGAAAAAATCCGGAGCATTTCTGCATCCTGGGCACATAGCCTAACAGTAATTTTGACAAGGGGCGCCCAAACTTTCACTGATGTCCTCCAGATCAAGAAATGGTACAAGTGAAGATGCAGTGTAAAGCTCAGGGGAAAAATTTAGTGACGCGCCCTGGGCCTATGTGATGTAGCGTTGCGCACGCAGGGACTACCCGGAGCCGGATCTGATAGGGGTAGTAGTCTCGTGGCGGTGACCCGGTCCGTGCCCAGGGAGTCAGACTAAGTGGCGGTATATTAGCAGTAGATGTAGGACGACTACGCCACCCGTTGAATGCAGCTATGGAGCTGCCGCTGCAGGGCAGACCGCTGAGGCCGGTGGAAGGATGGTGCAGCGTGGATGGTATAACCCCCAACGGGAGGGGTATGGCCTCAGGGCAGCCGACGTGGATGATGGGGGTAGCAGGAATCACTCAGAGACGATGCGGTGTAGTTCAGGGTCTTTACTGGTGACAAAGATAGACCCTCCCGGTGTACTGGCTAGCGGTCGGGGCCTGGTCAGTCCTTGAGCTGATGGGATCCCCCTTGGCCAGGCGGAGTTGTAGGCCTCCCCAACTAATTGTACTCTTCTGGCTACCTTGCTAGAGGCGGGTAAAGGTAGCCCACGTCCCTGAGTGTACCGTGTGGTGCTCACCCGTATGGCCGGTGACTCGGGGCCTTCTAGTAGCTTCCGCTACACGACGGCGGTGCTGGTCCCACTCTTGTGACCGAGCCTTCGGGTTTCTGGGCCAGAGAACCTGAAATCCCCTGCCGGTCGGTTTCTGCTGCTGGGTAGGAGTTAGTCCCCACAGCCTCGGACTCCGGGTCCGGTAAGAAATCTTCAATCAGGGCGAGCTCTACAGCTTCCAGCCCTGACCTCCTCTTAGCACGACTCCCACAGAGCTCCTGATCTTTCTTTCCTATTACTGCTTCTCTTCTTCTCTCTACTCTTCAGACTAACCCTGCCTCAGCCCCAGGTTTATATAGGGGAAGTCCTTCCCCTCCCAGGACTGGGCAGGAGGTGTGGCATGCATAGGATTCCTGACCAAGAGACCTCCCACCTGCTCTCAGACATAACATTGCTGTTACTGTGGAAACCAGACCCCTGGGGTGCCACATTCCCCCCTAGTGAAATTTAGTACTCCGGGACTAAACATATTTTTTAGAAAAACATAACCAATACAAACAGAAACGGTACAATAATAAAAAAAACATATTAGAATGGTCACGGCGTGTCCGCAACCGGGTGCAGTTTTTGAAGAAAAGCAAGGTGTCCATTTCACCAAAACAGGGAGACGTAACCAGGTAGGGGTCTGTCCTGCCCCGAGTCCTTAACAGTCTTTAGTCCATTCCTAAGTTACGCTCCAACCAATTGTACAAGGATTCCCGGTAATCCACCAAGGACTCCTAAAAATAACTAGAAACACATAATTATTTACAAGTAACAGACAGGTGACCACAAATAAAACAATTTAAACACTTCAAATCCTCCAACGTGCGGGTAACTGGCCTCTAGTGGCCCTAGTGGACCTACGGAGCTGACTGTCTGGCCCTGAACTACAGGGTGTAGGAGCTGTCAAGGATAAACTGGGCAGCTGTCTATGGGCTCTTTGGCTCACTAGGGGTATGGCAGGCTCACTATAAGCAGAGGGTTGATCCTCCTGATCTGCTTGTGTGGAGTCTTCTGCCTCCTGGACCGGCTGTTCTTCCAGCTCTACCGGTTGCTCCGTAAGTACTTGGGATGCTGGTTGGAGGAACGTGAGGACGGGTACCACAACTGCACCATTGACTTGAGTCCAGGACCGAGGGAAGTCTCCGAGCACAGTACTAACCACATCTTCCCTTTCCTCTACGGGTCGAGGGTCTTCTTGTTCCTCTTCAGGGTTCCGTAGCTGTTCGGGACACTTCTTCAGGTGATCCCGGGATACAATGGTTGTGGTTTCCCCTCCGTCTTTACTGATGGTACAGACCTTTGGGTTGTCGTGGCTTGAGGGCAGTACGATGTACGGGTCCTTCTCCCACTGGTCGTCCAACTTGTGGAGCCGTCTTTTCCTCTTCAAGACCTGCTCTCCGGGTACCAAGGGAACAGCGGGAGCATACTGGTTGTAAGTTTTCTCTTGTCTTTCCCTAGCTAGACAGAGACTTCGCTCCACGCTCTCCTGTACTTTCCGGTACTGCTGCTGCCTCTCTGTGTCCCAGTCTGCTTCCGGTGAAGTGTCCTCGGGTGTCAGGACTCCCATCTCCAGGTCAACAGGTAGCTTACCGGGTCTTGCCCTCATTAGGTAAGCCGGGGTACAGTTGGTGGAACCTACAGGGATGTAGTTGTATAGGTCCACCAGGTCGGGCAGCTTCTCAGGCCACAGACTGCGTTCTTCCAGGGGCAATGTTTTTAGAAGATCTATCACCACCTGGTTCATTTTCTCACAAAGTCCATTAGTTTGCGGATGATAGGGTGTCGTCCTGATCTTCCGGCAGCCATACAGAGTACAGAACTCTTGGAAGACCTCCGCTTCAAAGGCAGGTCCCTGGTCCGTCAGCACCTGCTCTGGGTAGCCGTGTGGACGGCAGAAGTGCTGCTGGAAGGCTCTAGCTGCTGTTTGAGCCGTTAAGTCCTTGACGGGGACGACAACCAAGAACCGGGAGTAGTGATCCACGATGGTTAATGCGTAGACGTAGCCACTTCTGCTTGGGGTCAGTTTTACATGATCCAAGGCGACCAGTTCCAACGGCTGCCGGGTGACGATGGACTGAAGGGGGGTCTTCTGGCTGGCACGGTCCTTCCTTCTTAGGTTGCATGGGCCACAGTCTCTGCACCACCTCTCGATGGTTCCTCTCATGCCTACCCAATGGAACCGCCCGCGCAGCAGGAACTCCAGCTTCTTCCATCCGAAGTGCCCAGCCCCGTCGTGGTATGCCTCCATCACCATAGCTGCGTCCCTTCTTGGCACCACTACTTGCCAGATCAGTTCATGCGTCCGGGAGTTAACCATTCTGCGGCACAACTTCCCCTTGTAAAGGAACAGTCGACTCTTCTCTGCCCACAGTTGCTTGGCCTCCTCCGGAGCGTCTGGGTCAAGGCGAGCTTCTGGCTGAGTCAGCATCTCCTTCACCAGCCGGACGGCAGGGTCACTGTCTTGCGTTTCCGCCCAGTTGTAGTGAGGTAAGGGGTTGAACGTAGCGGCTTGCTTACCCCTTACACGGTGGGAATACTGGATAGTCCCATGACGGTGGAACGCAGGGAGTTCGACCTCTTCCAAGTCTTCTGAATCCTCACCCTCGTCCGGTAGGTTTGGCATCCTGGACAGGGCGTCCGCGTTGGTATTGGAGCGTCCTGCCCGGTATTTGATTGTAAACTCATAGTTGGACAAGCGGGCCATCCATCTCTGCTCTAGGGCACCGAGTCTTGCAGTGTCCAGGTGTGTCAACGGGTTGTTATCCGTGTACACGGTGAACCGGGAAGAAGCGAGGTAGTGCTTAAAGCGTTCGGTGACTGCCCACACCACTGCCAGGAACTCTAGCTTAAATGAGCTGTAATTCTCAGGGTTTCTTTCGGTGGGTCGCAGTTTTCGGCTGGCGTAAGCAATTACCCGTTCTTTCCCCTGCTGGATCTGGAACAGTACGGCTCCTAGCCCGATGTTACTGGCGTCGGTGTAGAGGATAAAGGGCTGGCTATAATCAGGGTACGCTAGGATTTCATCCCCCGTGAGGGCCATCTTCAGCTGACGGAAGGACTCTTCTTCCAGCTTCTCCCATCTGAAGGGTGGCTTCTGGTTCTTGGCTTTCCTGGACTGGCCTATCAGGAGGTCCTGCATAGGGGCTGCCTTTTTGGTGAAACCGGGAATGAACCTTCGGTAGTAGCCTACCAACCCGAGGAACTGCCTCACTTCCTTTACGCTGGAGGGGCTTGGCCATTCCTTAATTGCGGTGATCTTATCAGGGTCGGGAGCCACTCCGTCCGCACTCACCACGTGTCCCAGGTACTGCACCTTTGGCTTCAGGAGGTGACACTTGGAGGGTTTCACCTTTAGGCCGTAGCTTGCCAGAGCTTCGAACACTTCCGCCAGGTGTTTCAGGTGGTCCTCATAAGTCTTGGAATATACGATGACATCGTCCAGGTACAACAAAACCGTCTCAAAGTTTCGGTGTCCCAGACAGCATTCCATCAATCGTTGGAAGGTTCCTGGTGCGTTACAGAGCCCGAACAGCATGCAGGTAAACTCACTAAGTCCCATCGGGGTGGTGAATGCAGTTTTCTCCCGGTCCGCCTCTGCTACAGGAACCTGCCAGTACCCGCTAGTGAGATCCAAGGTAGAGAAGAAGTTAGCAGATTTTAAAGCAGCCAAAGACTCCTCTATCCTTGGTAAGGGGTACGCATCCTTGTGTGTGATACGGTTGATTTTCCGGTAATCTACACACATTCTCATGGTGTTGTCTTTCTTTTTGACCAAGACTAGTGGAGCTGCCCAGGGGCTACAGCTATCTCTGATTACCCCAGCCTCCTTCATGTCTCTAAGCATCCCCTTGGCGTGTTGGTAGTGTGCAGGGGGTACGGGTCGATACCTCTCTTTTATGGGAGGATGGTCTCCCGTGGGGATGTGGTGTTCTACCCCCTTGATTCGCCCGAAGTCTAACGGGTGTTTACTAAACACTCTCTCATACTCTTGAACCACCCGATAGACTCCCTGTTTCTGGTGTGAGGGAGTGGAGTCAGTACCCAAATGTAGTTGCTGACACCAATCCTCCATTTGTTGTTTAGAGCCGTTACCTTCCTCCGGAGAAGATGGAGGCAAGGGTTCTACGGACTGTATGGAATTCTGATTGATAGTATACAATTTGGCTAGCGTGGCATACCGGGGCAGGTACACTTCCCTCTTCCCGATATTTATTATGCGAACGGGCACCCTCCCATGGCGTACATTGACCACCCCCCGTGCTGTCAAAATGATGGGCCTACTGTCTGAGTAAACTGGTTCTACCATTGCCTGGTAATCTCTACCCCTCAGACCAATAGCCGCCCGGCACCAAATCATCATTTCACTTTTTGGGGGCATGGCAATAGGAAAAGGGTCACACATTCTCACGCTACCAATCTCACCGCCGGAGAGTTCCACCTGTTGCCGTCGCATCAGTGCCCGGATCTCTTTTTGGAGCACTCGCTGCTGGCCGGAGCTGGCGTTCTTGGCAACCTGCTGTAAAATAAAAATCACCTCTGCAAGACAATTTTCAATTACATTAGTTCCTAGAGTTATCTTAGGGTGACTCTCGCGCTTGTCAATGTCCACAATGATCAGTCCCTGGGCTGCCAGCTCGACTCTACCGATTTTAATGGTCACCTCTTTAAATCCGATCTGTGGCACGGGCTGACCATTGCTGGCGATGATACTCAAGTCGTCGTCAGGGTAGCGGGTTATATCCGAGTCATTCCAGTACTGCTTGAAGAGCACGTACGGGATGGTGGTGACCTGTGACCCAGTGTCCAGTAGGGCACTCATAGGAATGCCATCCAGTACCACAGGCAAGACTGGACGTCCTCCCACATATTTGTCACGCCAGTTTGATGGGCCTGATGATCTTTTTCCTAGGGGTTGGCCCTCTACCCTAGGTTGTGCCAGTTTAAAGGACAGTACCTTGCCATATGTCCGGGTTGATTGCAGCGGCGGCAGATAGGTTGTCCGTCCTCGTTGTATCGGTCGCTGGGTCTTCCTCTGGCCGGTGGGGTCCTCCTTGGTCGGCGCCACGGGATGTCCTCCGGTCCGGATGCCAGCTGGATCTTCCCTGGAGTAGAAACCTGTAAAGACTGCACAGTTCGGGTTAGCGCAGCAACGCTTTTAGCTAGCTCTTGGACCTGATGGTGCAGATCAGGAGCCGGGTCATTGTTCAAAGCCTGCGCATCAGCTCCCACAGGCCCTGCCGACAAGGGAGCCGCCTCATGGTGGTAAGTGGTAGTGGGGCGTCTGTGGGTCACAACGCCACCTGGTGCCGGTTCTCGGAGCACCCGGATGGCTCTGTCCTTGAACTGTGCAAATCCCAGATGAGGGTCCTGTAAGGCCATTGCCCGCAACTGGGTTCGGTGGGCATTGCAATATAAACCCTCTATAAATTGTTCAGTCAACAGCCGGTCCTCGTCTCCCACGCCGTCAGGGTCAGTCTGCTTAATGGCTCTCAGGGCCTCTTGTAGGTTTAGTGCATAGTCCCTTATACTCTCTTGTGCTCGCTGCTTGCACCCGTAGAATCTAAGCTTGATCTCGGCTGAGGTGCGGGTATCAAAGGTGTCCTTCAGCCGGGTTAGTATCCCTGCGACAGTCCTCCCCCCAGGTGGCCAGGACTTTACCTCCCTTTGGGCTGCCCCAGTTAATTGGGCCACCAGGATGCTCACTTTTTGCTCTTCTGTGAGGGGGTACACCTGGAAGAGGCTATCCAGCTTTTCTCTAAAGTCATGCAGAGTATGTGACTCCCCTGAGTACTGGGGTAGCCAGGCCGCTCCCGGGATATAGGGCATGGTGAAAGGCATGATTGCAGCAGCGGTGGCGCTGGCGGGGGTTGAGGCAGTGAAGCTCTCCTCCGTATCCAACATCTTCCTCCCCCCTAGTGGACCGTGGCCTACCTTGCGATGATCCTCTTCCGTAGGCCGCGGCTCCGCAGTGGATCGTCAGGGTTGAGGACCTTCCGTCGCGCTCCTGTGACGTCAGCGTCTGCTGGGCTCCTTCCAGGACCTTACGCGACGTCTGGACGTGAGGCGGAGCTTCAGTTCTCGCGCGCTTTCGGAGTCCACACCCCTCTTCTTCCCGCGCGGCGTCCTCAAGATGGCGTCCAATGGCGGGAAAACTCCACGTATGGCGGGAAGAAGGCTGAAGATGGCGCCGGATGGCGGGAAAACTCCACCGATGGCGGGAAGGAAGCGGAAGATGGCGCCGGATGGCGGGAATCTTCACCACAGGTAAGTTTGAACAGTCTTTTTCAGGCACGCAGTACCCGGTGGTTGCGGGCACGAAATCCTGCCGACTACGCCAAAAGTTGACGCGCCCCTGGGCCTGTGTCGCGCTGCGTTGCGCACGCGGGAGCTTACCCGGAGCCGGATCTCTTGAGGGTTGTAGTCTCGTGGCGGTGATCCGGTCCGTGCCCAGGGAGTCAGACTAAGGGGCGCTGTATTAGCGGTAGATGTTGGACGACTACGCCACCCGTTGAGTACAGCTAAGGAGCTGCTGCTGCAGGGCAGACCGCTGAGGCCGGTGGTAGGATTGTGCAGCGTGATAGTATAACCCCCAACGGGAGGGGTATGGCCTCAGGGCAGCCGACGTGGATGATGGGGGTAGCAGGAATCACTCAGAGACGATGCGATGTAGTTCAGGGTCTTTACTGGTGACAAAGATAGACCCTCCGGGAGTACTGGCTAGCGGTCGGGGCCTGGTCAGTCCTTGAGCTGATGGGATCCCCCTTGGCCAGGCGGAGTTGTAGGCCTCCCCAACTAATTGTACTCTTCTGGCTACCTTGCTAGAGGCGGGTAAAGGTAGCCCACGTCCCTGAGTGTACCGTGTGGTGCTCACCCGTATGGCCGGTGACTCGGGGCCTTCTAGTAGCTTCCGCTCCACGACGGCGGTGCTGGTCCCACTCTTGTGACCGAGCCTTCGGGTTTCTGGGCCAGAGAACCTGAAATCCCCTTCCAGTCGGTTTCTGCTGCTGGGTAGGAGTTAGTCCCCACAGCCTCGGACTCCGGGTCCGGTAAGAAATCTTCAATCAGGGCGAGCTCTACAGCTTCCAGCCCTGACCTCCTCTTAGCACGACTCCCACAGAGCTCCTGATCTTTCTTTCCTATTACTGCTTCTCTTCTTCTCTCTACTCTTCAGACTAACCCTGCCTCAGCCCCAGGTTTATATAGGGGAAGTCCTTCCCCTCCCAGGACTGGGCAGTAGGTGTGGCATGCATAGGATCCCTGACCAAGAGACCTCCCACCTGCTCTCAGACATAACATTGCTGTTACTGTGGAAACCAGACCCCTGGGGTGCCACATTAGCAGCAGTCTGAGCCAAAACTGGTACATTTTTACAGTCTAGTAGAGCAAATAGACTTGACACGTGAGTGGTCACTCGACCTCTCAGACCCTTACTTTAGTTTCTGATGAGTGTTCCTTTAAATTTATGGGTCAATCTCTCTTAAAGGGGACACGCACTGAAAAAAAATCTGAAACAGTTATTCAAAATAAGCTTTTGTGATAAATGTAATGGTTCATCGCTTCATCTTGTGTAAATGGACGGCTCAGCTTTGCGAATCCGTGTTGTTATTTTTCTGCTGTTTTTCTTTGTGCTTTTTTTTTTTTACATTTTTTTATTATTTTTTTTATGGAAATGGTTGATCTGCTCAGCAATTTTTTTTTTGTGTGAAAGATATTTAAATGAGGGATTAGGAAGCCGCTTATTCTTCTCCTTAAAGCCTGCTGCCGAATTCATTGCATCACGCACGGTCGCCATGGAAACGGCTGTATTATTACCGATTGAGCGCAGCAATGGGATCGCAGCAGGTGGCAAGTTAGCGAGACGGGCGGAAAGGTTTCAGTATTCAAGACAAAAAGCGAAAAAAGAAGAAAATAACATGTGAGACACAAAAGTGCGGCTCCTTCCATCTCCTGGATGGAGAAAGGAGAATTAACGAAAATGACCAAGTCCAAGAGCTGTAATGTGAAATTCATGGAATATAAGGAAAAACAGTAAAGTGTTCAGGACTAGAAAAAGCTGGCTACTTTTATCCACAGATCCCCCATAACAGCGTCATCCACAGATCCCCCAAAAGAGTCATCCACAGATCCCCCATAACACCGTCATCCACAGATCCCCCATAACAGCGCATCATCCACAGATCCCCCATAACAGCGTCATCCACAGATCCCCCATAAGAGTCATCCACAGATCCCCCATAACACCGTCATCCACAGATCCCCCATAACAGCGCATCATCCACAGATCCCCCATAACACCGTCATCCACAGATCCCCCATAACAGCTCATCATCCACAGATCCCCCATAACAGCTCATCATCCACAGATCCCCCATAACAGCGCATCATCCACAGATCCCCCATAACAGCGCATCATCCACAGATCCCCCATAACAGCGCGTCATCCACAGATCCCCCATAACAGCGCGTCATCCAAAGATCCCCCATAACAGCGCGTCATCCACAGATCCCCCATAACAGCGCGTCATCCACAGATCCCCCATAACAGCGCGTCATCCACAGATCCCCCATAACAGCGCGTCATCCACAGATCCCCCATAACAGCGCGTCATCCACAGATCCCCCATAACAGCGCGTCATCCAGAGATCCCCCCATAACAGCGCGCCATCCACAGATCCCTCATAACAGCGCATCATCCACAGATCCCCCATAACAGCACGTCATCCAGAGATCCCCCCCATAACAGCGCGCCATCCACAGATCCCTCATAACAGCGCATCATCCACAGATCCCCCATAATAGAGCGTCATCCACAGATCCCCCATAACAGAGCGTCATTCACAGATCCCCCATAATAGAGCGTCATCCACAGATCCCCCATAACAGCGCGTCATCCACAGATCCCCCATAACAGCGCGTCATCCACAGATCCCCCATAACAGTGTGTCATCCACAGATCCCCCATAACAGCGCGTCATCCACAGACCCCCTATAACAGCGCGTCATCCACAGATCCCCCATAACAGCGCGTCATCCACAGATCCCCCATAACAGCGCGTCATCCACAGATCCCCCATAACAGCGCATCATCCACAGATCCCCCATAACAGCGCATCATCCACAGATCCCCCATAACAGCGCGTCATCCACCGATCCCCCATAATACTGCGTCATCCACAGATCCCCTATAACAGAGCGTCATCCACAGATCCCCCATAACAGAGCGTCATCCACAGATCCCCCATAACAGTGCATCATCCACAGATCCCCCATAACAGTGCATCATCCCCAGATCCCCCATAACAGTGCATCATCCCCAGATCCCCCATAACAGTGCATAATTTTATCCATGATCATTTATCTTTACATTATTTTACAGGGGACACATCGCAGACAATGGACTATGCTGGAGTTCCTCTCATATCAAACAGAGTCTGTAATACAAAGTACATTTATGGTGGAGTCATAAAGCCATCCATGCTCTGCGCCGGCTTCCTGGAAGGTGGAGTAGATACCTGTCAGGTACAGCAGGAGCCTTTATTAATTAGATATAAAAGAATTGCAAAAAATCAGATAAAGAAAATAACCAGATCCTCCCTACTTATCAGAATTGCATCACACACTGGGCGCGGGACATTGTCATCAATTAGTCACAGAGCTTATATTTCACAACTGGAATCATGATCTCTCATAATTGTTTTCTCCAAAATGTACAAGTATTGAACTATCATATTACTGCTACCTATGTGAAAACTATAACTAGCATAATACTGTCCCTATGTACAGGAATATAACTACTATAATACTGTCCTCTATGTATAAGAATATAACTACTATAATACTGCCACCTATATACTACTATAATACTGCCCCTATGTGCAAGAATATAACTACTATAATACTGCCCCCTAGGTACAAGAATATAACTACTATAATACTGCCCCTATGTACAAGAATATAACTACTATAATACTGCTCCTATGTACAAGAATATAACTACTATAATACCGCCCCTATGTACAAGAATATAACTACTATAATACTGCTCCTATATACAAGGATATAACGACTATAATACTGCCCCCTATGTACAAGAATATAACTACTATAATACTGCCCCCTATGTACAAGAATATAGCTACTATAATACTATCCTATGTACAAGAATATAACTACTATAATACTGCTCCTATGTACAAGAATATAACTACTATAATACTGCTCCTATGTACAAGAATATAACTACTATAATACTGCTCAAATGTACAAGAATATAACTACTATAATACTGCTCCAATGTACAAGAATATAACTACTGTAATAGTGCCCCTATATACAAGAATATAACTGCTATAATGCTGCTCCTATGTACAAGAATATAACTACTATAATACTGCCCCTATATACAAGAATATAACTACTATAATACTGCCCATTATGTACAAGAATAAAACTACTATAATACTGCCCCCTATGTGCAAGAATATAACTACTAAAATAGTGCTCCTATGTACAGGAATATAACTACTATAATACTGTCCTCTATGTATAAGAATATAACTACTATAATGCTGCCACCTATATACTACTATAATACTGCCCCTATGTGCAAGAATATAACTACTATAATACTGCCCCCTAGGTACAAGAATATAACTACTATAATACTGCCCCTATGTACAAGAATATAACTACTATAATACTCCTCCTATATACAAGGATATAACTACTATAATACTGCCCGCTATATACAGGAATATAAATACTATAATACAGCCCCCTATGTACAAGAATATAACTACTATAATACTGCTCCCTAGGTACAAGAATATAACTACTATAATACTACCCCTATGTACAAGAATATAACTACTATAATACTGCTCCTATGTACAAGAATATAACTACTATAATACTGCCCCTATGTACAAGAATATAACTACTATAATACTGTCTCCTATGTACAAGAATATAACTACTATAATACTGCTATTATATACAAGAATATAACTACTATAATACTGCTCCTATGTACAAGAATATAACTACTATAATACTGCCCCTATGTACAAGAATATAACTACTATAATACTGCTCCTATGTACAAGAATATAACTAATATAATATTGCCCCCTATATACTACTATAATACTACCCCTATGTGCAAGTATATAACTACTATAATACTGCCCCCTAGGTACAAGAATATAACTACTATAATACTGCTCCTATTTACAAGAATATAACTACTATAATACTGCCCCTATGTACAAGAATATAACTACTATAATACTAATTCTATATACAAGGATATAACTACTATAATACTGCCCCCTAAGTACAAGAATATAACTACTATAATACTGCCCCCTAAGTACAAGAATATAACTACTATAATACTGCCCCCTAAGTACAAGAATATAACTACTATAATACTGTCTCCTATGTACAAGAATATAACTAATATAATACTGCTATTATATACAAGAATATAACTACTATAATACTGCTCCTATGTACAAGAATATAACTACTATAATACTGCTCCTATGTACAAGAATATAACTACTATAATACTGCTCCTATAGAAGAATATAACTACTATAATACTGCCCCTATATACAAGAATATAACTGCTATAATACTGCTCCTATGTACAAGAATATAACTAATATAATACTGCCCCCTATATACTACTATAATACTGCCCCTATGTGCAAGAATATAACTACTATAATACTGCCCCCTAGGTACAAGAATATAACTACTATAATACTGCCCCTATGTACAAGAATATAACTACTATAATACTGCTCCTATGTGCAAGAATATAACTACTATAATACTGCCGCTATGTACAAGAATATAACTACTATAATACTGCTCCTATGTACAAGAATATAACTACTATAATACTGCTCCTATAGAAGAATATAACTACTATAATACTGCCCCTATATACAAGAATATAACTGCTATAGTACTGCTCCTATGTACAAGAATATAACTACTATAATACTGCCCCTATATACAGGAATATAGCTACTATAATACTGCCCCCTATGTACAAGAACATAACTACTATAATACTGGCCCCTATGTACAAGAATATAACTACTAAAATAGTGCTCCTATGTACAGGAATATAACTACTATAATACTGTCCTCTATGTATAAGAATATAACTACTATAATGCTGCCACCTATATACTACTATAATACTGCCCCTATGTACAAGAATATAACTACTATAATACTGCCCCTATGTACAAGAATATAACTACTATAATACTGCCCCTATGTACAAGAATATAACTACTATAATACTGCTCCTATGTACAAGAATATAACTACTATAATACTGCCCCTATGTACAAGAATATAACTACTATAATACTGTTTCCTATTTACAAGAATATAACTACTATAATGCTGCTATTATATACAAGAATATAACTACTATAATACTGCTCCTATGTGCAAGAATATAACTACTATAATACTGCCCCTATGTACAAGAATATAACTACTATAATACTGCTCCTATGTACAAGAATATAACTAATATAATACTGCCCCCTATGTACAAGAATATAACTACTATAATACTGCACCTATGCACAAGAATATAACTACTATAATACTGCTCCTATGTGCAAGAATATAACTAATATAATACTGCCCCCTATGTACAAGAATATAACTACTATAATTCTGCCCCCTATGTACAAGAATATAACTACTATAATACTGCTCCTATGTTCAAGAATATAACTACTATAATACTGCTCCCTATGTACAAGAATATAACTACTATAATACAGCTCCTATGTACAAGAATATAACTACTATAATACTGCCCCTATGTACAAGAATATAACTACTATAATACTGTCTCTTATGTACAAGAATATAACTACTATAATACTGCTATTATATACAAGAATGTAACTACTATAATACTGCTCCTATGTACAAGAATATAACTACTATAATACTGCCAATATGTACAAGAATATAACTACTATAATACTGCACCTATGTACAAGAATATAACTAATATAATACTGCCCCATATGTACAAGAATATAACTACTATAATGCTGCTATTATATACAAAAATATAACTACTATAATACTGCTCCTATGTGCAAGAATATAACTACTATAATACTGCCCCTATGTACAAGAATATAACTACTATAATACTGCTCCTATGTACAAGAATATAACTAATATAATACTGCCCCCTATGTACAAGAATATAACTACTATAATACTGCACCTATGCACAAGAATATAACTACTATAATACTGCTCCTATGTGCAAGAATATAACTAATATAATACTGCCCCCTATGTACAAGAATATAACTACTATAATTCTGCCCCCTATGTACAAGAATATAACTACTATAATACTGCTCCTATGTTCAAGAATATAACTACTATAATACTGCTCCCTATGTACAAGAATATAACTACTATAATACAGCTCCTATGTACAAGAATATAACTACTATAATACTGCCCCTATGTACAAGAATATAACTACTATAATACTGTCTCTTATGTACAAGAATATAACTACTATAATACTGCTATTATATACAAGAATGTAACTACTATAATACTGCTCCTATGTACAAGAATATAACTACTATAATACTGCCAATATGTACAAGAATATAACTACTATAATACTGCACCTATGTACAAGAATATAACTAATATAATACTGCCCCATATGTACAAGAATATAACTACTATAATACTGCTCCTATGTACAAGAATATAACTACTATAATACTGCTCCTATGTGCAAGAATATATCTAATATAATACTGCCCCCTATGTACAAGAATATAACTACTATAATACTGCCCCCTATGTACAAGAATATATCTACTATAATACTGCTCCTATGTTCAATAATATAACTACTATAATACTGCTCCCTATGTACAAGAATATAACTACTATAATACTAGCCTGTGTACAAGAATATAACTATTATAATACTGCTCCTATGTACAAGAATATAACTATTATAATACTGCTCCTATGTACAAGAATATAACTACTATAATACTGCCCCTATGTACAAGAATATAACTACTATAATACTGCCCCTATGTACAAGAATATAACTATCATAATACTGTTCCTATGTACAAGAATATAACTAATATAATACTGCTCCTATGTACAAGAATATAACTACTATAATACTGCTCCTATGCGCAAGAATATAACTACTATAATACTGATTCTATGCACAAGAATATATCTACTATAATACTGCTCCTATGTACAAGAATATAACTACTATAATACTGCCCGCAATATACAAGAATATAACTTCTACAATACTGCCCCTTATGTACAAGAATATAACTACTATAATACTGCCCCCTATGTCCAAGAATATAACTACTATAATACTGCCCCCTATGTACAAGAATATAACTGCTATAATGCTGCTCCTATGTGCAAGGATATAACAACTATAATACTGCCTTCTATGTAGAAGAATATAACTACTATAATACTGCTCCTATATACAAGGATATAACTACTATAATACTGCCCGCTATGTACAAGAATATAACTACTATAATACTGCCCCCTATGTACAAGAATATAACTACTATAATACTGCTCCTATGTACAAGAATATAACTACTATAATACTGCTCCTATAGAAGAATATAACTACTATAATACTGCCCCTTTATACAAGAATATAACTGCTATAGTACTGCTCCTATGTACAAGAATATAACTACTATAATACTGCCCCTATATACAGGAATATAACTACTATAATACTGCCCCCTATGTACAAGAATATAACTACTATAATACTGGCCCCTATGTACAAGAATATAACTACTAAAATAGTGCTCCTATGTACAGGAATATAACTACTATAATACTGTCCTCTATGTATAAGAATATAACTACTATAATGCTGCCACCTATATACTACTATAATACTGCCCCTATGTACAAGAATATAACTACTATAATACTGCTCCAATGTACAAGAATATAACTACTATAATACTGGCCCTATGTACAAGAATATAACTACTATAATACTCCTCCTATATTCAAGCATATAACTACTATAATACTGCCCCCTATGTACAGGAATATAACTACTATAATACTGCCCCCTATGTACAAGAATATAACTACTATAATACTGCTCCCTATGTACAAGAATATAACTACTATAATACTGCCCCTATGTACAAGAATATAACTACTATAATACTGCTCCTATGTACAAGAATATAACTACTATAATACTGCCCCTATGGACAAGAATATAACGACTATAATACTGTTTCCTATTTACAAGAATATAACTACTATAATGCTGCTATTATATACAAGAATATAACTACTATAATACTGCTCCTATGTGCAAGAATATAACTACTATAATACTGCCCCTATGTACAAGAATATAACTACTATAATACTGCTCCTATGTACAAGAATATAACTAATATAATACTGCCCCCTATGTACAAGAATATAACTACTATAATTCTGCCCCCTATGTACAAGAATATAACTACTATAATACTGCTCCCTATGTACAAGAATATAACTACTATAATACAGCTCCTATGTACAAGAATATAACTACTATAATACTGCCCCTCTGTACAAGAATATAACTACTATAATACTGTCTCCTATGTACAAGAATATAACTACTATAATACTGCTCCTATGTACAAGAATATAACTACTATAATACTGCCCCCTAGGTACAAGAATATAACTACTATAATACTGCCCCTATGTACAAGAATATAACTACTATAATACTGCTATTATATACAAGAATATAACTACTATAATACTGCTCCTATGTACAAGAATATAACTACTATAATACTGCCCCTATGTACAAGAATATAACTACTATAATACTGCACCTATGTACAAGAATATAACTAATATAATACTGCCCCATATGTACAAGAATATAACTACTATAATACTGCTCCTATGTACAAGAATATAACTACTATAATACTGCTCCTATGTGCAAGAATATATCTAATATAATACTGCCCCCTATGTACAAGAATATAACTACTATAATACTGCCCCCTATGTACAAGAATATAACTACTATAATACTTCTCCTATGTTCAATAATATAACTACTATAATACTGCTCCCTATGTACAAGAATATAACTACTACCCTGTGTACAAGAATATAACTATTATAATACTGCTCCTATGTACAAGAATATAACTATTATAATACTGCTCCTATGTACAAGAATATAACTACTATAATACTGCCCCTATGTACAAGAATATAACTACTATAATACTGCCCCTATGTACAAGAATATAACTATCATAATACTGTTCCTATGTACAAGAATATAACTAATATAATACTGCTCCTATGTACAAGAATAAAACTACTATAATACTGCTCCTATGCGCAAGAATATAACTACTATAATACTGCTTCTATGCACAAGAATATATCTACTATAATACTGCTCCTATGTACAAGAATATAACTACTATAATACTGCCCGCAATATACAAGAATATAACTTCTAGAATACTGCCCCTTATGTACAAGAATATAACTACTATAATACTGCCCCCTATGTCCAAGAATATAACTACTATAATACTGCCCCCTATGTACAAGAATATAACTGCTATAATGCTGCTCCTATGTGCAAGGATATAACAACTATAATACTGCCTTCTATGTAGAAGAATATAACTACTATAATACTGCTGCTATGTACAAGAATATAACTACTATAATATTGCCCCCTTTGTACAAGAATATAACTACTATAATACTGCCCCCTATGTACAAGAATATAACTGCTATAATACTGCTCCTATGTACAGTACAAGGATATAACTATTATAATACTGCCCCCAATGTACAAGGATATAACTGCTATAATACTGCCACTATGCACAAGAATATAACTACTATAAAACTGCCCCTATGTACAAGAATATAACTACTATAATACTGCTCCTATGTACAAGAATATAACTACTGTAATACTGCCCCTATGTACAAGAATATAACTAATATAATACTGTCTCCTATGTACAAGAATTTAACTACTATAATACTGCTATTATATACAAGAATATAACTACTATAATACTGCTCCTATGTACAAGAATATAACTACTGTAATACTGCCCCTATGTACAAGAATATAACTAATATAATACTGTCTCCTATGTACAAGAATTTAAGTACTATAATACTGCTATTATATACAAGAATATAACTACTATAATACTGCTCCTATGTACAAGAATATAACTAATATAATACTGCCCCCTATATACTTTTATAATACTGCCCCTATGTGCAAGAATATAACTACTATAATACTGCCCCCTAGGTACAAGAATATAACTACTATAATACTGCCCCTATGTACAAGAATATAACTACTATAATACTGCTCCTATATACAAGAATATAACTACTATAATACTGCCCCTATGTAAAAGAATATAACTACTATAATACTGCTCCTATATACAAGGATATAACTACTATAATACTGCCCCTATGTACAAGAATATAACTACTATAATACTGCCCCTATGTACAAGAATATAACTACTATAATACTGCTCCTATATACAAGGATATAACTACTATAATACTGCCCCCTATGTACAAGAATATAACTACTATAATACTGCCCCCTATGTACAAGAATATAACTACTATAATACTTCTGCTATGTACAAGAATTTAACTACTATAATACTGCTCCTATAGAAGAATATAACTACTATAATACTGCCCCTATATACAAGAATATAACTGCTATATTACTGCTCCTATGTACAAGAATATAACTACTATAATACTGCCCCTATATACAAGAATATAACTACTATAATACTGCCCCCTATGTACAAGAATATAACTACTAAAATAGTGCTCCTATGTACAGGAATATAACTACTATAATACTGTCCTCTTTGTATAAGAATATAACTACTATAATGCTGCCACCTATATACTACTATAATACTGCCCCTATGTGCAAGAATATAACTACTATAATACTGCCTCCTAGGTACAAGAATATAACTACTATAATACTGCCCCTATGTACAAGAAAATAACTACTATCATACTGCCCCTATGAACAAGAATATAACTACTATAATACTCCTCCTATATACAAGGATATAACTACTATAATACTGTCCCCTATGTACAGGAATATAACTACTATAATACTGCCCCCTATGTACAAGAATATAACTACTATAATACTGCTCCCTAGGTACAAGAATATAACTACTATAATACTGCCCCTATATATAAGAATATAACTACTATAATACTGCTCCTATGTACAAGAATATAACTACTATAATACTGCCCCTATGTACAAGAATATAACTACTATAATACTGTCTCCTATGTACAAGAATATAACTACTATAATACTGCTATTATATACAAGACTATAACTACTATAATACTGCTCCTATGTACAAGAATATAACTACTATAATACTGCCCCTATGTACAAGAATATAACTACTATAATACTGCTCCTATGTACAAGAATATAACTAATATAATACTGCCCCCTATATACTACTATAATACTGCCCCTATGTGCAACAATATAACTACTATAATATTGCCCCCTAGGTACAAGAATATAACTACTAAAAGAGTGCTACTATGTACAGGAATATAACTACTATAATACTGTCCTCTATGTATAAGAATATAACTACTATAATGCTGCCACCTATATACTACTATAATACTGCCACTATGTACAAGAATATAACTACTATAATACTGCTCCAATGTACAAGAATATAACTACTATAATACTGCCCCTATGTACAAGAATATTACTACTGTTATGTTCTGCTACAAAAGCTAAGGAAAGAGAGGAGATCTGTCCCTACTATAAGACTCAGCTGAATCCCTACGATGTAACAGGGAACCTGATCCTGCGATCAGACCTGCTAAAGTCCTAATCTAGTCTGTACGGAGACCTATAGATTTGGGGAGGGAATCCCTACAAGTACTAAGGACTGGGAGGAATATGGGACACCTCCTAACAGAAATAGTAGCAGACAGACGAACAAACAAAATAGATAGAACATAGAGGTCCGTAGACCAAGCAAACTAACAGAGTTAGATACAGAGCACAGGCTAGCTAGAAAGTAGATATACAATGAAGTCCAGCAAAGCCAGAAGGGCGGAGCAGGATTAAATAGGCCAACAAGGTCATGTGACCAGCAAAGGAAAAAAAACCTAACAGCAAGGTTCTAACAGTACCCCCCCTTCTAAGAGGATCCTCCGGATCCCCTAGGACCAGGCTTATCAGGAAATCTCCTGTGAAACGCTCTGATAAGTCTGGACGCGGAAACATCATCTGACCTCACCCAAGAGTTATCCTCGGGTCCGAAACCTTTCCAGGCCACAAGATACTGCAAACTACCTCTATACCGTCTAGAGTCAAGGATGCGAGAAATTTCATATTCCCCGTCCTCCACCACCGGAGGAACAGAGGCAGAGGCGTCACCATCCGACACAACAGCTTTTTTTAACAGAGAGACATGAAAGACCGGATTAATTCTCCAGGAGGTAGGAACCTCCAACCTAACAGCAGATTGGTTGACAACCTGAAGCACCTTAAAGGGCCCTACAAACTTGGGACCCAATTTCTTAGAAGGAATCCTCAACCGCAGATTCCTAGAGGACAACCAAACCATGTCACCAACAGCGAACAAAACCTCCTGTCGTTTCCTATCAAAGTAGTCTTTAGATTTTCTGTTGGCCTCCTGAAGATTACCACGCACATCCGTCCAAACTCTTTCCAAATCACCGGAAAAATTCTCCTCCTCAGGCACGGCAGATCCCAACTTGGAGAACGACCCAAACGACGGATGTCTCCCAGAACAACAAAAAAAAGGCGAACAACCAGCAGAAGAAGATGTATGATTGTTCAGAGCAAATTCGGCAAGTGGCAGAAACTCAGACCACCCCTCTTGATTGTCTGCCACAAAACAACGCAAGAACTGCTCAACATCCTGGTTTTTCCTTTCTGTCTGGCCATTAGATTCAGGATGATATCCGGACGAAAACGACAAATGAATTCCCAACCTGTCACAAAAGGCACGCCAAAAACGAGCCACGAACTGAGGACCCCTATCAGAAACAATGTCAGTAGGAATGCCATGAAGTCTGACAATTTCCTTGACAAAGGCCTTAGCGAGAGTTTTAGCGCAGGGCAGTTTGACGAAGGGAACCAAGTGACACATCTTGCTAAAACGGTCCACGACCACCCAGATGACAGTAAAACCCTCAGAGGGGGGAAGGTCAGTTATAAAGTCCATAGCCAAATGTGTCCAAGGAGCACTGGGGACCTCCAAAGGACAAAGCAACCCCGCAGCAGGAGTATGTGAGGACTTAGATCTAGCACATATAGTACATTGGCGCACCCACTTAATGACTTCCTTCTGCCATCCAGGCCACCAAAAACTGCGACCCACCAGTCTCTTGGTCTCAGAGATTCCGGGATGACCTGCCAACCGAGATTCGTGACACTCAACAAACAAATCTCTCCTAAAGGTCCCAGGCACAAACAACCTCCCATGAGGAGTGTTAGATGGGGCATTCTCCTGAGCTTTAAGAATCTCATCTTCCAAAACGGAGTCTAAAGCAGCTATCACAACACCTTCTTGTAAAATGTTTTCCTCTTTCTCAGCACCGACTATGGGAGAAAAACTGCGAGACAAGGCATCCGCCTTAACATTCTTAGTACCAGGGATGTAAGTAACGGAGAAATTAAACCGCGAGAAAAACAGTGCCCACCTAGCCTGACGGGCATTCAGGCGCTTGGCAGCGTCAAGATATATCAGATTTTTATGATCCGTAAGAACCTGAACGGGAAATTCCGCACCTTCCAAGAAGTGGCGCCAGTGTTCAAATGCGAGTTTAATAGCCAATAATTCCCGATTACCAATATCGTAATTCAATTCAGTCTCCGAAAATTTTTTTGAAAAAAATGCACAGGGATGTAATCCATCCCCGTTATCCTGAGACAATACTGCGCCAACCCCCACAGAGGAAGCATCAACCTCAACCAAAAACGGCCTAGTAACATCAGGCTGCATAAGGATGGGAGCAGAGGTGAACCTCTCCTTGAGATACACAAAAGCTTCAATGGCCTCAGAAGACCACTGAACCGCATCAGCACCTTTCCTGGTGAGATCAGTCAGAGGTTTGACAATACTAGAAAAATTTTTTATGAATTTTCTATAGTAATTGGCGAAACCCAAAAACCTCTGTATCGATTTCAAACCAATAGGCCTAGGCCATTCCTGCACAGCCTGAACCTTAACCGGATCCATCTCAAAACCTTTGCTGGAGATAATGTAGCCCAAAAAACTAATTCTCTGTACAGCGAACTCACATTTCTCCAGCTTAGCAAAAAGCGAATTGTCCATTAATAACTGTAATACCTCACGCACGCTCCGCCAATGAGACTCCAGATCTGGCGAATAAATCAAAATGTCATCCAAATACACAACCACATTTTTACCGATCAAAGGTCTAAGGATGTCATTAATCAGATTCTGAAAAAATGCAGGAGCATTAGTAAGACCAAAAGGCATAACCAGATTCTCAAAATGACCCACAGGAGTGTTAAAAGCAGTCTTCCATTCATCACCCTCCTTCATGCGCAACAGATTGTATGCCCCCTTAAGGTCAATTTTAGAGAACCACTTGGCCCCCAATAACTGGTTAAACAGATCAGGAATCAATGGCAGTGGGTAAGGATTGCGTACCGTAATTTTGTTAATCTCACGAAAATCCAGACAAGGACGTAAACCGCCGTCCTTTTTTTTTACAAAACAAAATCCAACCGCCACAGGAGACTTAGAGGGCCTAATGTGACCGGCGGCCAAACTTGTCTGTATGTATTCCTCCAAAGCCTTCCTCTCAGGAATAGTAAGGTTAAATAAACGACTTTTAGGAAGAGTCGCTCCAGGGACAAATTCAATAGAACAATCATAGTCTCTATGGGGAGGCAAAACCTGCGATTCTTTCTCAGAAAAAACTCTCCAAAAATCCTGAATAGGAACAGGCAATTCTCCCCTATCCAAAGCTGCAATACGCCCGTTACAACACTTGTCATAACATTTATGGCTCCAGGATTTAATTTCACTGGTAGACCAATCCAGTACAGGATTGTGAAATTTTAACCAGGGCAAACCCAATATTACTGGAGAAGGCAAGTTATTCAACACTACCAAATCCAATTTCTCATGGTGAACACCATTAATAGTGAGAGGAAATTCACTGACCTTGAGAGTAATATTCTTCAAAGGGGAGCCATCCACAGAAACCACAGCAATGGGGGATGATAAAGGTTCAGGTTTTAAATTGAGTTTTTCCACGAATCCCCCATCAATAACATTCAGTGTAGACCCGCAATCAACAAACACCCGAAATTCCATTAATTTTTCCTGAGCAATCGTGGAAGCAGCTAAAAATATACCCTTGGAATTTAAACAGGCAATACGGGCGTGACTGACCATTTTTTTTTCTTTCTTCATACGAAGCTCACAGCCTTTAATCAAATGACCAGATTTCCCGCAGTAGAAACACAAGCCTTCTGAAAAACGACGGTGTTTTTCTTGAGAGCGAGGTGCCACCGATCCAATCTCCATCGGTTCACCACTGTTAGTACACACATTATCATAACCAGAAACTGACATAGCAGAGGATTTGCTCTCATTAACCCTAGCACGCAGTCTTCTATCCACCCGTATAGCTAATTGCATAGCCTGTTGCAAATCCTCAGGTGTAGGATAAGCAATTAGCAGGTCTTTAACCTTTTCACTGAGCCCAGCAAGAAATAGACTTTTCAGAGCAGAATCGTTCCACCCTGTTTGAGTGGACCAACGACGAAAATGTGTACAATATTTTTCCATATTACCTGATCCTTGTTTTAAACGTCTCAACTCAGTCTCAGCTGATGCCACACGGTCAGGATCATCATATAATAGTCCTAAAGCAGAAAAAAAAACTATCCACTGATCTGAAGCATGCATCACTAGGTTGCAAAGAAAAGGCCCACTCCTGAGGCTCTTTGCGCAAAAGTGACATTATGAACCCTACGCGCTGGGATTCATCCCCAGAGGACTTGGGTCTCAAACGAAAATACAATAAGCAAGCATTTTTAAATGAAAAAAATTCTCGATGTTCACCAAAAAATAAATCCGGCAAACATACCTTAGGCTCCAAGAAATATGCTCCAGGACAGTTACTCACGTGCTGACGGAGCTCGGCCACTTCCAGAGAGAGTCCCTGCAGGTGTTTAGCCAAATCCTGAACCGACACCATGATGGAACAAAAAAAAAAATCTTTCCTTAGAGAATTTACAGGCTGGACTTACTGTTATGTTCTGCTACAAAAGCTAAGGAAAGAGAGGAGATCTGTCCCTACTATAAGACTCAGCTGAATCCCTACGATGTAACAGGGAACCTGATCCTGCGATCAGACCTGCTAAAGTCCTAATCTAGTCTGTACGGAGACCTATAGATTTGGGGAGGGAATCCCTACAAGTACTAAGGACTGGGAGGAATATGGGACACCTCCTAACAGAAATAGTAGCAGACAGACGAACAAACAAAATAGATAGAACATAGAGGTCCGTAGACCAAGCAAACTAACAGAGTTAGATACAGAGCACAGGCTAGCTAGAAAGTAGATATACAATGAAGTCCAGCAAAGCCAGAAGGGCGGAGCAGGATTAAATAGGCCAACAAGGTCATGTGACCAGCAAAGGAAAAAAAACCTAACAGCAAGGTTCTAACAACTACTATAATACTCCTCCTATATTCAAGGATATAACTACTTTAATACTGCCCCCTATGTACAGGAATATAACTACTATAATACTGCCCCCTATGTACAAGAATATAACTACTATAATACTGCTCCCTATGTACAAGAATATAACTACTATAATACTGCCCCTATGTACAAGAATATAACTACTATAATACTGCTCCTATGTACAAGAATATAACTACTATAATACTGCCCCTATGTACAAGAATATAACTACTATAATACTGTTTCCTATTTACAAGAATATAACTACTATAATGCTGCTATTATATACAAGAATATAACTACTACAATACTGCTCCTATGTGCAAAAATATAACTACTATAATACTGCCCCTATGTACAAGAATATAACTACTATAATACTGCTCCTATGTACAAGAATATAACTAATATAATACTGCCCCCTATGTACAAGAATATAACTACTATAATACTGCTCCTATGCACAAGAATATAACTACTATAATACTGCTCCTATGTGCAAGAATATAACTAATATAATACTGCCCCCTATGTACAAGAATATAACGACTATAATTCTGCCCCCTATGTACAAGAATATAACTACTATAATACTGCTCCTATGTTCAAGAATATAACTACTATAATACTGCTCCCTATGTACAAGAATATAACTACTATAATACAGCTCCTATGTACAAGAATATAACTACTATAATACTGCCCCTATGAACAAGAATATAACTACTATAATACTGTCTCCTATGTACAAGAATATAACTACTATAATACTGCTATTATATACAAAAATATAACTACTATAATACTGCTCCTATGTACAAGAATATAACTACTATAATACTGCCCCTATGTACAAGAATATAACTACTATAATACTGCTCCTATGTACAAGAAAATAACTAATATAATACTGCCCCCTATGTACAAGAATATAACTACTATAATACTGCTCCTATGTACAAGAATATAACTACTATAATACTGCTCCTATGTGCAAGAATATATCTAATATAATACTGCCCCCTATGTACAAGAATATAACTACTATAATACTGCTCCTATATACAAGAATATAACTACTATAATTCTGCCCCCTATGTACAAGAATATAACTACTATAATACTGCTCCTATGTTCAATAATATAACTACTATAATACTGCTCCCTATGTACAAGAATATAACTACTATAATACTACCCTGTGTACAAGAATATAACTATTATAATACTGCTCCTATGTACAAGAATATAACTACTATAATACTGCCCCTATGTACAAGAATATAACTACTATAATACTGCCCCTATGTACAAGAATATAACTATCATAATACTGTTCCTATGTACAAGAATATAACTACTATAATACTGCTCCTATGTACAAGAATATAACTACTATAATACTGCTCCTATGTGCAAGAATATAACTAATATAATACTGCCCCCTATGTACAAGAATATAACTACTATAATTCTGCCCCCTATGTACAAGAATATAACTACTATAATACTGCTCCTATGTTCAAGAATATAACTACTATAATACTGCTCCCTATGTACAAGAATATAACTACTATAATACAGCTCCTATGTACAAGAATATATCTACTATAATACTGCCCCTATGTACAAGAATATAACTACTATAATACTGTCTCCTATGTACAAGAATATAACTACTATAATACTGCTATTATATACAAGAATATAACTACTATAATACTGCTGTTATGTACAAGAATATAACTACTATAATACTGCCCCTATGTACAAGAATATAACTACTATAATACTGCTCCTATGTACAAGAATATAACTAATATAATACTGCCCCCTATGTACAAGAATATAACTACTATAATACTGCTCCTATGTACAAGAATATAACTAATATAATACTGCCCCCTATGTACAAGAATATAACTACTATAATACTGCTCCTATGCACAAGAATATAACTACTATAATACTGCTCCTATGTGCAAGAATATAACTACTATAATACTGCCCCCTATGTACAAGAATATAACGACTATAATTCTGCCCCCTATGTACAAGAATATAACTACTATAATACTGCTCCCATGTTCAAGAATATAACTACTATAATACTGCTACCTATGTATAAGAATATAACTACTATAATACAGCTCCTATGTACAAGAATATAACTACTATAATACTGCCCCTATGAACAAGAATATAACTACTATAATACTGTCTCCTATGTACAAGAATATAACTACTATAATACTGCTCCTATGTACAAGAATATAACTACTATAATACTGCTCCTATGTGCAAGAATATATCTAATATAATACTGCCCCTATGTACAAGAATATAACTACTATAATACTGCTCCTATATACAAGAATATAACTACTATAATTCTGCCCCCTATGTACAAGAATATAACTACTATAATACTGCTCCTATGTTCAATAATATAACTACTATAATACTGCTCCCTATGTACTAGAATATAACTACTATAATACTACCCTGTGTACAAGAATATAACTATTATAATACTGCTCCTATGTACAAGAATATAACTACTATAATACTGCCCCTATGTACAAGAATATAACTACTATAATACTGCCCCGATGTACAAGAATATAACTATCATAATACTGTTCCTATGTACAAGAATATAACTACTATAATACTGCTCCTATGTACAAGAATATAACTACTATAATACTGCTCCTATGTGCAAGAATATAACTAATATAATACTGCCCCCTATGTACAAGAATATAACTACTATAATTCTGCCCCCTATGTACAAGAATATAACTACTATAATACTGCTCCTATGTTCAAGAATATAACTACTATAATACTGCTCCCTATGTACAAGAATATAACTACTATAATACAGCTCCTATGTACAAGAATATAACTACTATAATACTGCCCCTATGTACAAGAATATAACTACTATAATACTGTCTCCTATGTACAAGAATATAACTACTATAATACTGCTATTATATACAAGAATATAACTACTATAATAGTGCTCCTATGTACAAGAATATAACTACTATAATACTGCCCCTATGTACAAGAATATAACTACTATAATACTGCTCCTATGTACAAGAATATAACTAATATAATACTGCCCCCTATGTACAAGAATATAACTACTATAATACTGCTCCTATGTACAAGAATATAACTAATATAATACTGCCCCCTATGTACAAGAATATAACTACTATAATACTGCTCCTATGCACAAGAATATAACTACTATAATACTGCTCCTATGTGCAAGAATATAACTAATATAATACTGCCCCCTATGTACAAGAATATAACGACTATAATTCTGCCCCCTATGTACAAGAATATAACTACTATAATACTGCTCCTATGTTCAAGAATATAACTACTATAATACTGCTCCCTATGTACAAGAATATAACTACTATAATACAGCTCCTATGTACAAGAATATAACTACTATAATACTGCCCCTATGAACAAGAATATAACTACTATAATACTGTCTCCTATGTACAAGAATATAACTACTATAATACTGCTATTATATACAAGAATATAACTACTATAATACTGCTCCTATGTACAAGAATATAACTACTATAATACTGCCCCTATGTACAAGAATATAACTACTATAATACTGCTCCTATGTACAAGAAAATAACTAATATAATACTGCCCCCTATGTACAAGAATATAACTACTATAATACTGCTCCTATGTACAAGAATATAACTACTATAATACTGCTCCTATGTGCAAGAATATATCTAATATAATACTGCCCCCTATGTACAAGAATATAACTACTATAATACTGCTCCTATATACAAGAATATAACTACTATAATTCTGCCCCCTATGTACAAGAATATAACTACTATAATACTGCTCCTATGTTCAATAATATAACTACTATAATACTGCTCCCTATGTACAAGAATATAACTACTATAATACTACCCTGTGTACAAGAATATAACTATTAAAATACTGCTCCTATGTACAAGAATATAACCACTATAATACTGCCCCTATGTACAAGAATATAACTACTATAATACTGCCCCTATGTACAAGAATATAAGTATCATAATACTGTTCCTATGTACAAGAATATAACTACTATAATACTGCTCCTATGTACAAGAATATAACTACTATAGTACTGCTCCTATGTGCAAGAATATAACTAATATAATACTGCCCCCTATGTACAAGAATATAACTACTATAATACTGCTCCTATGTTCAAGAATATAACTACTATAATACTGCTCCCTATGTACAAGAATATAACTACTATAATACAGCTCCTATGTACAAGAATATAACTACTATAATACTGCCCCTATGTACAAGAACATAACTACTATAATACTGTCTCCTATGTACAAGAATATAACTACTATAATACTGCTATTATATACAAGAATATAACTACTATAATACTGCTCCTATGTACAAGAATATAACTACTATAATACTGCTCCTATGCACAAGAATATAACTACTATAATACTGCTCCTATGTGCAAGAATATAACTAATATAATACTGCCCCCTATGTACAAGAATATAACTACTATAATTCTGCCCCCTATGTACAAGAATATAACTACTATAATACTGCTCCTATGTTCAAGAATATAACTACTATAATACTGCTCCCTATGTACAAGAATATAACTACTATAATACTACCCTGTGTACAAGAATATAACTATTATAATACTGCTCCTATGTACAAGAATATAACTATTATAATACTGCTCCTATGTACAAGAATATAACTATTATAATACTGCTCCTATGTACAAGAATATAACTACTATAATACTGCCCCTATGTACAAGAATATAACTACTATAATACTGCCCCTATGTACAAGAATATAACTATCATAATACTGTTTCTATGTACAAGAATATAACTACTATAATACTGCTCCTATGTACAAGAATATAACTACTATAATACTGCTCCTATGTGCAAGAATATAACTAATATAATACTGCCCCCTATGTACAAGAATATAACTACTATAATTCTGCCCCCTATGTACAAGAATATAACTACTATAATACTGCTCCCTATGTACAAGAATATAACTACTATAATACAGCTCCTATGTACAAGAATATAACTACTATAATACTGCCCCTATGTACAATAATATAACTACTATAATACTGTCTCCTATGTACAAGAATATAACTACTATAATACTGCTATTATATACAAGAATATAACTACTATAATACTGCTCCTATGTACAAGAATATAACTACTATAATACTGCCCCTATGTACAAGAATATAACTACTATAATACTGCTCCTATGTACAAGAATATAACTAATATAATACTGCCCCCTATGTACAAGAATATAACTACTATAATACTGCTCCTATGTAAAAGAATATAACTACTATAGTACTGCTCCTATGTGCAAGAATATATCTAATATAATACTGCCCCCTATGTAAAAAATATAACTAATATAATACTGCCCCCTATGTACAAGAATATAACTACTATAATACTGCTCCTATGTTCAATAATATAACTACTATAATACTGCTCCCTATGTACAAGAATATAACTACTATAATACTACCCTGTGTACAAGAATATAACTATTATAATACTGCTCCTATGTACAAGAATATAACTATTATAATACTGCTCCTATGTACAAGAATATAACTACTATAATACTGCCCCTATGTACAAGAATATAACTACTATAATACTGCCCCTATGTACAAGAATATAACTATCATAATACTGTTCCTATGTACAAGAATATAACTACTATAATACTGCTCCTATGTACAAGAATATAACTACTAT
Source organism: Phyllobates terribilis (assembly GCF_046119375.1). Lineage (NCBI taxonomy): Eukaryota > Metazoa > Chordata > Amphibia > Anura > Dendrobatidae > Phyllobates > Phyllobates terribilis. The sequence goes on from NW_027362762.1 coordinate 946,554,695, forward strand.
AATACTGCTCCTATGTTCAATAATATAACTACTATAATACTGCTCCCTATGTACAAGAATATAACTACTATAATACTACCCTGTGTACAAGAATATAACTATTATAATACTGCTCCTATGCGCAAGAATATAACTACTATAATACTGCTTCTATGCACAAGAATATATCTACTATAATACTGCTCCTATGTACAAGAATATAACTACTATAATACTGCCCGCAATATACAAGAATATAACTTCTACAATACTGCCCCTTATGTACAAGAATATAACTACTATAATACTGCCCCCTATGTACAAGAATATAACTACTATAATACTGCCTTCTATGTAGAAGAAGATAACTACTATAATACTGCTCCTATGTACAAGAATATAAGTACTATAATACTGCCCCTATGTACAAGAATATAACTACTATAATACTGCTCCTATGTACAAGAATATAACTACTATAATACTGCCCCTATGTACAAGACTATAACTGCTATTATACTGCTCCTATGTAGAAGAATATAACTACTATAGTACTGCCCACTATGTACAAGAATATAACTACTATAATATTGCCCCCTATGTACAAGAATATAACTACTATAACACTGCCCCTATGTACAAGAATATAACTACTATAATACTGCTCCTATGTACAAGAATAACTAATATAATACTGCACCTATGTACAAGAATATAACTACTATAATACTGCCCCCTATGTACAAGAATATAACTACTATAATACTGCTCCTATGTACAAGAATATAACTACTATAATACTGCCCCCTATGTATAAGAATGTAACTACTGTGATACTGGCATTGTTAGCTTTCTCTGTGACCTTCACTTTTCTTGATGTCTGTTTGTGTATTTTTGGTGTTGTTCTAGGGGGACAGTGGGGGTCCCTTAGCCTGTGAAGACAGGAAAGTGTGGAAACTTATGGGAACTACCAGTTGGGGGGTCGGCTGTGCTTTGAGGTACAAGCCCGGAGTCTACACTCGAATAACATCTTTCCTGGACTGGATCCACATGCAGATGGAGGTAATCGCGATCTTATCACGATACTATTCTACTTGCACTGATACATCTCAGAGGGGTTTATAGATTAAATTAGGAAGGGCCTTTCTGGTATTGCTCTTCTTATCACAACCTACCATCATTGGGATACCAGGGCCCTGTGCAATCCTCGGTCCATCTCCCATTCTAATTGGGGATTGGGTGACCCTATTTTGGTTTACACAACCAATGGGGCACTATGAAAGGAATCAGGGTCATTGGCTGTTACTGTGGTCGGCAGTCTTTCAGGCACTAGGAACACTGTGGGTCTTAGGGGCACTGCTGCAGGTACTGGGGGCATTGTGTATGATAGTGTGGAGACACTGCTGCTAGCACTCGGGGCACGGTGTATATTAGTGTAGGGGCTCTGCTACAGGACCTTGGGTACTGTGACTGTTAGTTTAGGGAACTGCTGCAGATACTGGGGGCACAGTGGCTATTAGTGTAGGGACACAGGGGGCACTGTGGTTGTCAGTGTGAAGGCAATGCTGTAGGCCCGGGCCACACTATGGCTATTAGTTTAGGGGCACTGCTGCAGGCACTGGGGAGCACTGTTGCTATTAGTGTGGGGCACTGTAGCTATTAGTGTAGGGGAACTGTGGCTATTAGTGTAGAGGCGCTGTGGCTATTAGTGTAGGGGCACTGTGGCTATTAGTGTAGAGGCACTGTGGCTATTAGTGTAGAGGCACTGTGGCTATTAGTGTAGGGGCACTGAGGCTATTAGTGTAGGGGCGCTGTGGCTATTAGTGTAGGGACACTGTGGCTATTAGTGTAGGGGCACTGAGGCTATTAGTGTAGGGGCACTGTGGCTATTAGTGTAGGGGCACTGTAGCTATTAGTGTAGGGGAACTGTGACTATTAGTGTACGGGCACTGTGGCTAATATAGGGGCACTGTAGCTATTAGTGTAGGGGCACTGTGGCTATTAGTGTAGGGGCACTGTAGCTATTAGTGTAGGGGAACTGTAGCTATTAGTGTAGAGGCACTGTGGCTATTAGTGTAGAGGCACTGTGGCTATTAGTGTAGGGGCACTGAGGCTATTAGTGTAGGGGCACTGTGGCTATTAGTGTAGGGGCACTGTGGCTAATATAGGGGAACTGTGGCTATTAGTGTAGGGGCACTGTGGCTATTAGTGTTGGGGCACTGAGGCTATTAGTGTAGAGGCACTGTGGCTATTAGTGTAGGGGCACTGTGGCTAATATAGGGGAACTGTGGCTATTAGTGTAGAGGCACTGTGGCTATTAGTGTAGGGGCACTGTAGCTATTAGTGTAGGGGAACTGTGGCTATTAGTGTAGAGGCACTGTGGCTAATATAGGGGAACTGTGACTCTTAGTGTGGGGCACTCTGGCCAGTAGTGTAGGGGCACTGTGGCTATTAGTGTAGGGGCACTGTGTCTATATGTGTAGGGGCACTGTGACTATTAATGTATGGGCACTGTGGCTATTAGTGTAGGGGCACTGTGGCTATTAGTGTAGGGGCACTGTGGCTATTAGTGTAGGGGCACTGTGGCAAATATAGGGGCACTGTGGCTATTAATGTAGGGGCACTGTAGTTATTAGTGTAGGGGCACTGTGGCTATTAGTGTAGGGGCACTGTGGCTATTAGTGTAGGGGCACTGTGGTTGTCAGTGTTGGGACACTGTGACTATTAGTGTGGGGGCACTCTAGCCAGTAGTGTAGTGGCACTGTGGCTATTAGTATAAGGGCACTGTGGCTATTAGTGTAGGGGCACTGTGGCTATTAGTGTAGGGGCACTGTGACTATTAGTGTGGGGGCACTCTAGCCAGTAGTGTAGGGGCACTGTGGCTATTAGTATAAGGGCACTGTGGCTATTAGTGTAGGGGCACTGTGGCTATTAGTGTAGGGGCACTGTGGCTATTAGTGTAAGGACACTGTGGTTATTAGTGTAGGGGCACTGTGGCTATTAGTGTAGGGGCACTGTGGTTGTCAGTTTTGGGGCACTGTGGCTATTAGTGTAGGGGCACTGACGCTATTAGTTTAGGGGCACTGTGGCTATTAGTGTAGGGGCACTGTGGCTATTAGTGTAGGGGCAGCGTGGGTATTATTGTAGGGGCACTCTGGCTATTAGTGTAGGGACACTGTGGCTATTAGTGTAGGGACACTGTGGCTATTAGTGTAGGGACACTGTGGCTATTAGTGTAGGGGCACTGTGGCTATTAGTGTAGGGGCACTGTGGCTATTAATGTAGGGGCACTGTGGCTATTAGTGTAGGGGCACTGTGGTTTTCAGTTTTGGGGCACTGTGGCCAGTAGTGTAGGGACACTGTGGCTAGTAGTGTAGGGGCACTGTGGCTATTAGTGTAGGGGCACTGTGGATAGTTGTGTAGGGGCACTGTGGTTGTCAGTGTAGGGGCACTGTGGTTGTCAGTGTAGGGGCACTGTGGCTATTAGTGTAGGGGCACTGTGGCTATTAGTGTAGAGGCACTGTGGCTATTAGTGTAGAGGTGCTGTCAGGGGTGGATTAAGAGTAGCAAGGGCCCCGAGCAGTTTAGAAGGCGCGGGCCCCCCACCCCACACACACACACCTGATGTATCACGTGACATGTCACCTGATCCCCTGTGATAGATCATGTGATTGTTCACGTGTAATTAATTTGGCACAATATTAATTATAATAATTTATTTTAGGCTGTGTGCCCACTACGCGTTTTTTAAGCGTTTCCGCAGCAGCAATTCCGCTGCGGAAATGCTTAAAAAACGCTTGGTAGAAGGTCTGCCATGTTCCCCAATGATAATCCGCTTGTGCTGTGCACATGCTGCGGAAATTTCCGCTGCGGATTATCATTGCAGAAAAATCCGCAGCACTAACAATTATTTTGCGGAAGCGCGGCGCTTTCGCCGCCATTGACTTGCATTGGAACGCATGTAATCCGCATCACTGCATCTGTACATGCAGAATCCATGCGTTTCAATGTGCGGATGGTACCCGGGTTTGGAGAAGAGGAGACTCTCCTCCAGACCCGGGTACCATAGAACCTGTAAAAAAAAGAATAAAATAAAAAATAAATATTATACTTACCTTCTGATGGCCCCCGGTGTCTTTATCCGATGCGTCCTGGCTGCCGGCAGCTCGCGATGGTCTGAAAAGGACCTGCCGTGACGTCATTTAGTCATATGACGGGTCACGCGACCGCTGACGTCGACAGGCCATCAGAAGGTAAGTATATATTTATTTTTTTACCATTCTTTTACGGTCACACTATATAAATCCATGCCGGTTGCATGGATTTATATAGTGTGACCAAGTTGTCAAGCACTTTTCCAAGTGTTGCTAAAATCGCTTGGAAAGCGCTTGTCAACCCGCATGCGGAAATGCATGTGAAGAACGCTTCACACCCGCTTGTCCATGGCAGGAAAAACGCATGTACAATCCGCATGCGTTTTTTCGGCCAGGGAGATGCAGAAACGCTCAAAAAAAATCCGGAGCATTTCTGCATCGTGGGCACATAGCCTTACATTAATTGTATGACTCAATATTGAGCACATGTAGCCATCTATACACAGCAGGAGGCCGCACGTAGCCATCTATACACAGCAGGAGGCCGCACGAAGCCATCTATACACGTCAGGAGGCCGCACGTAGCCATCTATACACGGCAGGAGGCCGCACGTAGCCATCTATACACGGCAGGAGGCCGCACGTAGCCATCTATACACGGCAGGAGGCTACACGGTGCCATCTATACATGGCAGGAGGCCGCACGGAGCCATCTATACACGGCAGGAGGCCGCACGGAGCCATCTATACACGGCGAGAGGCCGCACGGAGCCATCTATACACGGCGGGAGGCCGCACGGAGCCATCTATACATGGCGGGAGGCCGCACGGAGCCATCTATACACGGCGGGAGGCCACACGGAGCCATCTATACACAGCGGGAGGCCGCACGGAGCCATTTATACACAGCGGGAGGCCGCACGGAGCCATCTATACACAGCAGGGAGCCCGCACGGAGCCATCTAGACACAGCGGGAGGCCGCTCTGTGCCATCTATACACAGCAGGGAGCCGCACGGTGCCATCTATACACGGTGGGAGGCCGCACGGCCCCCCCTCCAGAGACAGCAGGAGGCCGCACGGAGCCATCTAGACACAGTGGGAGGCCGCACTGTGCCATCTATACACAGCAGGGAGCCCGCACGGAGCCATCTAGACACAGCGGGAGGCCGCTCTGTGCCATCTATACACAGCAGGGAGCCGCACGGTGCCATCTATACATGGTGGGAGGCCGCACGGCCCCCCCTCCAGAGACAGCAGGAGGCCGCACGGCGCCATCTATACTCCGCAGGAGGCTGCTCGCAGTCACGCACACAAACATATACAGACATATACATACATGCATAAACACATTTGAAACACAAAAATACATATAAACAGACATCACACAATGATATCTGCCTGCACACACATACACACACTCACTCACTCTCACACATACACACTCTCTCACACACACACACACACACACACACACTAACCATCACCATCCCCCGGCTCGGCTCCAGTCGTCCTGGCTCCTGCTCCTCTCCGGTGGTAAGTAGCAGTGCAGGCCGGGCGCGCACTGCGTGACGTCACAGCTAGGAGACACGGCCGCGCACAGGGCCGTGTCTCCTAGCAGTGACGCGTCCGGGCCAGCACACAGGGAAGTTAACTGCTGCAGTGCTGGCCCGGCCGAAGAAGAAGCAGCGGCCGTGCACCGCTGCTGGGGGAGCGGTCCGGGCCCCCCGCCCCGCCATTGTCTGCCGGTATATGCCGCGGGGCCGCACATATAATGAGGGCAATCCGGCCATAGCCCGCCCCCCGGAGCCTCGGGCCCCCTGGAGACCCGAGGCCCCGGGCGGTAGCCCGGATTGCCCTCATTGTAATCCGCCTATGGGTGCTGTGGTTGTCAGTGTAGGGGCACTGTGGATAGTTGTGTAGGGGCGCTGTGGTTGTCAGTGTAGGGGCACTGTGGCTATTAGTGTAGGGACACTGTGGCTATTATTGTAGGGGCACTGTGGCTATTAGTGTAGGGACACTGTGGCTATCAGTGTAGGGACACTGTGGCTATTAGTGTAGGGGCACTGTGGTTTTCAGTTTTGGGGCACTGTGGCCAGTAGTGTAGGGACACTGTGGCTAGTAGTGTAGGGGCACTGTGGCTATTAGTGTAGGGGCACTGTGGATAGTTGTGTAGGGGCACTGTGGTTGTCAGTGTAGGGGCAGTAGGGGCACTGTGGCTATTAGTGTAGGGGCACTGTGGCTATTAGTCTAGAGGCACTGTGGCTATTAGTGTAGAGGCACTGTGGCTATTAGTGTAGAGGCGCTGTGGTTGTCAGTGTAGGGGCACTGTGGCTATTAGTGTAGGGGCACTGTGGCTATTAGTGTAGAGGCACTGTGGCTATTAGTGTAGAGGCGCTGTGGTTGTCAGTGTAGGGGCACTGTGGCTATTAGTATAGGGGCACTGTGGCTATTAGTGTAGAGGCATTGTGGCTATTAGTGTAGAGGCGCTGTGGTTTTCAGTGTAGGGGCACTGTGGCTATTAGTGTAGGGGCACTGTGGCTATTAGTGTAGGGGCACTGTGGCTATTAGTGTAGAGGCACTGTGGCTATTAGTGTAGGGGCACTGTGGTTGTCAGTGTAGGGGCACTGTGGCTATTAGTGTAGGGGCACTGTGGTTGTCAGTGTAGAGGCGCTGTGGTTGTCAGTGTAGGGGCACTGTGGATAGTTGTGTAGGGGCACTGTGGCTATTAGTGTAGAGGCACTGTGGCAATTAGTGTAGAGGCACTGTTGCTATTAGTGTAGGGGCACTGTGGCTATTAGTGTAGGGGCACTGTGGCTATTAGTGTAGAGGCACTGTGGCTATTAGTGTAGGGGCACTGTGGTTGTCAGTGTAGGGGCACTGTGGTTCTCAGTGTAGGGGCACTGTGGCTATTAGTGTAGGGGCACTGTGGCTATTAGTGTAGGGGCACTGTGGCTATTAGTGTAGAGGTGCTGTGGTTGCCAGTGTAGGGGCACTGTGGATAGTTGTGTAGGGGCACTGTGGTTGTCAGTGTAGGGGCACTGTGGTTGTCAGTGTAGGGGCACTGTGGCTATTAGTGTAGGGGCACTGTGGCTATTAGTGTAGAGGCACTGTGGCTATTAGTGTAGAGGCGCGGTGGTTGTCAGTGTAGGGGCACTGTGGCTATTAGTGTAGGGGCACTGTGGCTATTAGTTTAGAGGCACTGTGGCTATTAGTGTAGAGGCGCTGTGGTTGTCAGTGTAGGGGCACTGTGGCTATTAGTGTAGGGGCACTGTGGCTATTAGTGTAGGGGCACTGTGGCTATTAGTGTAGAGGCACTGTGGCTATTAGTGTAGGGACACTGTGGCTATTAGTGTAGAGGCACTGTGGCTATTAGTGTAGGGGCACTGTGGTTGTCAGTGTAGGGGCACTGTGGCTATTAGTGTAGGGGCACTGTGGCTATTAGTGTAGAGGCGCTGTGGTTGTCAGTGTAGGGGCACTGTGGCTATTAGTGTAGAGGCACTGTGGATAGTTGTGTAGGGGCACTGTGGTTGTCAGTGTAGAGGCGCTGTGGTTGTCAGTGTAGGGGCACTGTGGCTATTAGTGTAGGGGCACTGTGGCTATTAGTGTAGGGGCACTGTGGCTATTTGTGTAGAGGCGCTGTGACTATTAGTGTAGGGGCACTGTGGCTATTAGTGTAGGGACACTGTGGCTATTAGTGTAGGGACACTGTGGCTATTAGTGTAGGGACACTGTGGCTATTTGTGTAGAGGTGCTGTGGTTGTCAGTGTAGGGGCACTGTGGCTATTAGTGTAGGGGCACTGTGGCTATTAGTGTGGGGTACTGTGGCTATTAGTGTAGGGGCACTGTGGCTATTAGTGTAGGGGCACTGTGGCTATTAGTGTAGGGACACTGTGGCTATTAGTTTAGAGGTACTGTGGCTATTAGTGTAGGGGCACTGTGGCTATTAGTGTAGATGACGCGCCACTGGGCCTGCTGTGTCGCGCAGCGTCTCGCGCACGGGGGCTTACCCGGAACCGGATCAGATGTGGGTTGTAGTCTCCGAGTGGCGGGGACCCGGTCCGTGCCCAGGGAGTCAAACTCAGTGTGTGGCAGTCTTGATAGATGTTATTTGAGTGTCGACTACGCCACCCGTTGATTTGCAGCTATGGAGCTGCCGCTGCAGGGCAGACCGCTGAGGCCGGTGTAGAATTGTGCAGCGTGATAGTATAACCCCCAACGGGAGGGGTATGGCCTCAGGGCAGCCGACGTGGAAGATGGGGGTAGCAGGAACCACTCAGAGACGGTGCGGTGTAATTCAGGGTCTTTACTGGTAACAACGATAGACCCTCCCGGAGTACTTGCTAGCGAACGGGGCCTGGTCAGTCCTTGAGCAGATGGGATCTCCCCTGGCCAGGCGGAGTTGTAGGCCTCCCAAACTGACTGTACTCTTCTGGCTACCTTGCTAGAAGCGGATATAAGTAGCCCACGTCCCCGAGTGTACCGTGTGGTGCTCACCCGTATGGCCGGTGACTCGGGGCCTTCTAATGGCTTCCGCTCCACGATGGCGGTGCTGGTCCCACGCGTGTGACCGTGCCTTCGGGTTTCTGGGCCTGAGGACCTGAAATCCCCTGCCGGTCGGCTTCTGCTGCTGGGTAAGAGTTAGTCCCCACAGCCTCGGACGCCGGGTCCGGTGAGAAAGCTTCTCAGTCAGGGCGAGCTCTGCAGCTGCCAGCCCCTGACTTGTAGTAGTATTGCTCCCACTGAGCTTCTGCTGTTTCTTCCTGTGACTGTTTCTTGTCTCTACTCTCCTTGACTGACTAACCCTGCCTCAGCCCAGGGTTTATACAGGGGAAGTTCTTCCCCTCCCAAGACTGGGCAGGAGGTGTGGCATGCACAGGATCCCTGACCAAAGGACCTCCCACCTGCTCTCAGACATAACATTACATTACTGTGGAAACCAGACCCCTGGGGTGCCACATTCCCCCCTAGTAAAATTTAGTACTCCGGGACTAAACACATTTTTGTAAACATAACAGAGTACAACCAAAACATTATAATAAAGAGACACATAACAATGGTCACGGCGTGTCCGCAACCGGGTGCAGTCTTTGAGGGAAAGCAAGGTGTCCATTTCATCAAAACAGGGAGACGTAACCAGGTAGGGGTCTGTCCTACCCCGAGTCCTTAACAGTCTTTAGTCCATTCCTAGGTTACGCTCCAACCATGTACAAGGATTCCCGGTAAATCCACCAAGGACTCCTATAAATAACTAGAAACACATAATTATACACAAGCAACAAGAAAAACAGGTAACCACAAATAAAACAATTTATACACTTCAAATCCTCCAACGTGCGGGTAACTGGCCTCTAGTGGCCCTAGTGGACCTACGGAGCTGACTGTCTAGCCCTGAACTACAGGGTGTAGGAGCTGTCAAGGGTAAACTGGGCAGCTGTCTACCGGCTCTTTGGCTCACTAGGGATATGGCAGGCTCACTGCAAGCAGAGGGTTGATCCCCCTGGTCTGCTGGTGTGGGGTCTTCTGCCTCCTGGACCGGCTGTTCTTCCAGCTCTACCTGTTGCTCTGTAGGTGCTTGGGATGCTGGTTGGAGGAAGGTGAGTACGGGTACCACAACTGCACCATTGACTTGAGTCCAAGACCGAGGGAAGTCCCCGAGCACAGTACTAACCATATCTTCCCTTTCCTCTACGGGTCGATGGTCTTCTTGTTCCTCTTCAGGGTTCCTCAGTTGTTCGGGACACTTTTTCAGGTGGTCCCGGGATACAATGGCTGTGGTTTCCCCTCCGTCTTTACTGATGGTACAAACCTTCGGGTTCTCGTGGCTTGAGGGCAGTACGGTGTACGGGTCCTTCTCCCACTGGTCGTCCAACTTGTGGAGCCGTTTCTTCCTCTTCAAGACCTGCTCTCCGGGTACCAGGGGAACAGCGGGAGCATACTGGTTGTAAGTTTTCTCTTGTCTTCCCCTAGCCTGACAGAGACTTCGCTCCACGCTCTCCTGTACTCTCCGGTACTGCTGCTGCCTCTCTGTGTCCCAGTCTGCTTCTGGTGAAGTGTCCTCGGGTGTCAGGACTCCCATTTCCAGGTCAACAGGTAACTTACCAGGTCTTGCCCTCATTAGGTAAGCCAGGGTACAGTTGGTGGAACCTACCGGGATGTGGTTGTATAGGTCCACCAGATCGGGCAGCTTCTCAGGCCACAGACTGCGTTCTTCCAGGGGCAACGTTTTCAGAAGATCCATTACCACCTGGTTCATTTTCTCACAAAGTCCATTAGTTTGCGGATGATAGGGTGTCGTCCTTATCTTCCGGCAGCCATACAGAGTGCAGAATTCTTGGAAGACCTCCGCTTCAAAAGCAGGTCCCTGGTCTGTCAACACTTGGTCCGGGTACCCGTGTGGACGGCAGAAATGCTGCTGGAAGGCTCTCGCTGCTGTTCGAGCTGTTAAGTCCTTGACGGGGACGACAACCAAGAACCGGGAGTAGTGATCCACGATGGTTAGTGCGTAGACGTAGCCACTTCTGCTTGGGGTCAGTTTTACATGATCCAAGGCTACCAGTTCCAACGGCTGCCGGGTGACGATGGACTGCAGGGGAGTCTTCTGGCTGGCACGGTCCTTCCTTCTTAGGTTGCACGGGCCACAGTCTCTGCACCACTTCTCAATGGTTCCCCTCATGCCTACCCAGTGGAACCGCTCGCTCAGCAGGAACTCCAGCTTCTTCCACCCGAAGTGTCCAGCTCCGTCGTGGTATGCCTCCATCACCATGGCTGCGTCTCTTCGTGGCACCACTACTTGCCAGAGTAATTCATGTGTCCGGGAATTAACCATTCTGCGGCACAACTTCCCTTTGTAAAGGAACAGTCGACTCTTCTCTGCCCATAGTTGTTTGGCTTCCTCCGGATCGTCTGGTTCAAGGCGAGCCTCCGGCCGAGTCAGCATCTCCTTCACCAGTCGGACGGCAGGGTCGCTGTCTTGCGTTTCCGCCCAGTTGTAGTGGGGTAAGGGGTTCAACGTAGCAGCCTGCTTACTCTTTACCCGGTGGGAGTACTGGATAGTCCCATGACGGTGGAACGCAGGGAGTTCAACTTCTTCCAGTCCCTCCGGATCTTCTCCTCCGTCCGGCAGGTTGGGCATCCTGGACAGGGCGTCCGCGTTGGTATTGGAGCGTCCTGCCCGGTATTTGATTGTGAACTCGTAGTTGGACAGACGGGCCATCCACCTCTGCTCCAGGGCACCGAGTCTTGCCGTGTCCAGGTGTGTCAACGGGTTGTTATCCGTGTACACGGTGAACCGGGAAGAAGCGAGGTAATGCTTAAAGCGCTCGGTGACTGCCCATACCATGGCCAGGAACTCTAACTTAAATGAGCTGTAATTCTCGGGGTTCCTTTCGGTGGGTCGCAGTTTTCGGCTTGCGTAGGCGATTACTCGTTCTTTCCCTTGCTGAATCTGGGACAGCACGGCTCCTAGCCCGATGTTACTGGCGTCGGTGTAGAGGATAAAGGGCTGGCTATAATCCGGGTATGCCAGGATTTCATCCCCCGTGAGGGCCATCTTCAGCTGGCGGAAGGACTCTTCTTCCAGCTCCTCCCATTTGAAGGGCGGCTTCTGGTTCTTGGCCTTCCGGGACTGGCCTATCAGGAGGTCCTGCATAGGAGCTGCCTTTTTGGTGAAGCCGGGGATGAATCTGCGGTAATAGCCTACCAACCCAAGGAACTGCCGCACTTCCTTTACACTGGAGGGACTTGGCCATTCCTTAATTGCGGTGATCTTATCAGGGTCGGGAGCCACTCCATCAGCGCTCACCACGTGTCCCAGGTACTGCACCTTTGGCTTCAGGAGGTGACACTTAGAGGGTTTCACCTTCAGGCCGTAACTTGCCAGGGCTTCGAACACTTCCGCCAGATGTTTCAGGTGGTCCTCATAAGTCTTGGAATATACGATGACATCGTCCAGGTACAACAAGACCGTCTCGAAGTTTTTGTGTCCCAGACAGCACTCCATTAATCGTTGGAAGGTTCCTGGTGCGTTACAAAGTCCAAACGGCATACAGGTAAACTTGCTAAGTCCCATCGGGGTGGTGAATGCAGTCTTCTCCCGGTCCGCCTCTGCTACAGGAACCTGCCAGTACCCGCTAGTGAGATCCAAGGTAGAGAAGAAGTTAGCAGATCTTAAAGCAGCCAAAGACTCCTCTATCCTTGGTAAAGGGTACGCATCCTTGTGTGTGATACGGTTGATTTTCCGGTAATCTACACACATCCTCATAGTGTTGTCTTTCTTTTTGACTAAAACCAGTGGGGCTGCCCAGGGGCTACAGCTATCCCGGATTACCCCAGCCTCCTTCATGTCTCTAAGCATCCCCTTGGCGTGTTGGTAATGTGCAGGGGGTACGGGTCGATACCTCTCTTTTATGGGAGGATGATCTCCCGTGGGGATGCGGTGTTCTGCCCCCTTGACTCGCCCGAAGTCTAACGGGTGTTTACTAAACACTCTCTCATACTCTTGAACCACCCGGTAGACTCCCTGTTTCTGGTGGGAGGGAGTGGAGTCAGTTCCCAAGTGTAGTTGCTGACACCAATCCTCCATTACTTTCTTAGAGCCGTTACCTCCCTCCGGGTGAGATGGAGGCAAGGGTTCCACAGATTGTATAGCATTTTGGCTAATGGTATATAATTTGGCTAGCGTGGCATACCGGGGCAGGTACACTTCCCTCTTCCCGATATTGATTATGCAAACGGGCACCCTCCCATGGCGTACATTAACCACCCCCCGTGCTGTCAAGATGGTGGGCCTACTGTCTGAGTAAACTGGTTCTACCATTGCCTGGTAATCTCTACCTCTCAGACCAATAGCTGCCCGGCACCAAATCATCATTTCACTTTTTGGGGGCATGGCAATAGGAAAAGGGTCACACATTCTTACGCTACCAATCTCACCGCCGGAGAGTTCCACCTGTTGCCGTCGCATCAGTGCCCGGATCTCTTTCTGGAGCACCCGCTGCTCGCCGGAACTGGCGTTCTTGGCAACCTGCTGTAGAAGGAAAATCACCTCTGCAAGACAATTTTCAATTACATTAGTTCCTAGAGTTATTTTTGGGTGACTCTCATGTTTGTCAATATCTACAATGATCAGTCCCTGTGCTGCCAGTTCGACTCTACCGATTTTGATGGTCACTTCTTTAAATCCGATCTGTGGCACGGGCTGGCCATTGCTGGCGATGATACTCAAGTCGTCGTCAGGGTAGCGGGTAATATCCGAGTCATTCCAGTATTGCTTAAAGAGCACGTACGGGATGGTGGTGACCTGTGACCCGGTGTCCAGTAGGGCACTCATGGGAATGCCATCCAGTACCACAGGCAAGACTGGACGTCCTCCCACATATCTGTCGCGCCAGTTCGATGGGCCTGGTGATCTTTTTCCTGGGGGTTGGCCCTCTACCCCAGGTTGTGCCCGTTCAAAGAACAGTACCTTGCCATATGTCCGGGTTGATTGCAGCGGCGGCAGATGGGTCGTCCGTCTTCGCTGTATCGGTCACTGGGTCTTCCTCTGGCCGGTGGGGTCCTCCTTGGTCGACGCCACGGGATGTCCTCCGGTCCGGATGCCAGCTGGATCTTCCCTGGAGTGGAAACCTGTAAAGACTGCACAGTTCGGGTTAGCGCAGCAACGCTCTTAGCTAGCTCTTGGACCTGATGGTGTAGGTCTGGAGCTGGGTCATTGTCCAAAGCCTGCGCATCAGCTCCCACGGGCCCTGCCGACAAGGGCGCCGCCTCCTGGTGGTAAGTGGTAGTGGGGCGCCTGTGGGTCACAACGCCACCTGGTGCCGGTTCTCGGAGCACCCGGATGGCTCTGTCCTTGAACTGTGCAAATCCCAGATGGGGATCCTGCAAGGCCATTGCCCGCAACTGGGTTCGGTGGGTATTACAATATAGTCCCTCTATAAACTGTTCGGTCAACAGCCTGTCCTCGTTTCCCACTCCATCAGGGTCGGTCTGCTTAATGGCCCTCAGGGCCTCTTGTAGGTTTAGTGCATAGTCCCTTATACTCTCATGCGCTCGCTGCTTGCACCCGTAGAATCTAAGCTTAATCTCGGCTGAGGTGCGGGTATCAAAGGTGTCCTTCAGCCGGGTTAGTATCCCTGCGACAGTCTTCCTCCCAGGTGGCCAGGATTTTACTTCCCTTTTGGCTGCCCCGGTTAGTTGGGCCACCAGGATGCTCACTTTTTGCTCTTCTGTGAGGGGGTACACCTGGAAGAGGCTATCCAGCTTTTCTCTAAAGTCATGCAGGGTATGTGACTCCCCTGAGTACTGGGGTAGCCAAGCTGCTCCCGGGATATAGGGCATGGTGAAGGGCATAACTGCAGCAGCGGTAGCGCTGGCGGGGGTTGAGGCAGTGAAGCTCTCCTCCGTATCCGACATCTTCCTCCCCCCTAGTGGACCGTGGCCTACCTTGCGATGATCCTCTTCCGTAGGCCGCGGCTCCGCAGTGGATCGTCAGGGTTGAGGACCTTCCGTCGCACTCCGGTGACGTCGGCGTCTGCTGGGCTCCTTCCAGGACCTTACGCAACGTCCGGACGTGAGGCGGGGCTTCAGTTCTCGCGGGCTTTTCGGAGTCCACGCCCCTCTTCTTCCCGCGCGGCGTCCTCAAGATGGCGTCCAACGGCGGGAAAACTCCACGGATGGCGGGAAGAAGGCTGAAGATGGCGCCGGATGGCGGGAATCTTCACAGATGGCGGGAAGAAGGCTGAAAATGGCGCCGGATGGCGGGAATCTTCACCGATGGCGGGAAAACTTCACGGATGGTAAGTTTTAAAAGTCTCTTTTTCAGGCACGCAGTACTCGGTGGTTGCGGGCACGAAATCCTGCCGACTACGCCAAAGTTGACGCGCCCCTGGGCCTGCTGTGTCGCGCAGCGTCTCGCGCACAGGGGCTTACCCGGAACCGGATCAGATGTGGGTTGTAGTCTCCGAGTGGCGGGGACCCGGTCCGTGCCCAGGGAGTCAAACTCAGTGTGTGGCAATCTTGATAGATGTTATTTGAGTGTCGACTACGCCACCCGTTGATTTGCAGCTATGGAGCTGCCGCTGCAGGGCAGACCGCTGAGGCCGGTGTAGAATTGTGCAGCGTGATAGTATAACCCCCAACGGGAGGGGTATGGCCTCAGGGCAGCCGACGTGGAAGATGGGGGTAGCAGGAACCACTCAGAGACGGTGCGGTGTAATTCAGGGTCTTTACTGGTAACAACGATAGACCCTCCCGGAGTACTTGCTAGCGAACGGGGCCTGGTCAGTCCTTGAGCAGATGGGATCTCCCCTGGCCAGGCGGAGTTGTAGGCCTCCCAAACTGACTGTACTCTTCTGGCTACCTTGCTAGAAGCGGATATAAGTAGCCCACGTCCCTGAGTGTACCGTGTGGTGCTCACCCGTATGGCCGGTGACTCGGGGCCTTCTAATGGCTTCCGCTCCACGATGGCGGTGCTGGTCCCACGCGTGTGACCGTGCCTTCGGGTTTCTGGGCCTGAGGACCTGAAATCCCCTGCCGGTCGGCTTCTGCTGCTGGGTAAGAGTTAGTCCCCACAGCCTCGGACGCCGGGTCCGGTGAGAAAGCTTCTCAGTCAGGGCGAGCTCTGCAGCTGCCAGCCCCTGACTTGTAGTAGTATTGCTCCCACTGAGCTTCTGCTGTTTCTTCCTATGACTGTTTCTTGTCTCTACTCTCCTTGACTGACTAACCCTGCTTCAGCCCCGGGTTTATATAGGGGAAGTTCTTCCCCTCCCAAGACTGGGCAGGAGGTGTGGCATGCACAGGATCCCTGACCAAAGGACCTCCCACCTGCTCTCAGACATAACATTACATTACTGTGGAAACCAGACCCCTGGGGTGCCACATAGAGGCACTGTGGCTATTAGTGTAGAGGCGCTGTGGCTATTAGTGTAGGGGCACTGTGGCTATTAGTGTAGGGGCACTGTGGCTATTAGTGTAGAGGCGCTGTGGTTGTCAGTGTAGGGGCACTGTGGCTATTAGTGTAGAGGCGCTGTGGTTGTCAGTGTAGGGGCACTGTGGCTATTAGTGTAGAGGCGCTGTGGTTGTCAGTGTAGGGGCACTGTGGCTATTAGTGTAGAGGCGCTGTGGTTGTCAGTGTAGGGGCACTGTGGCTACATTTTTTTTGCATGTTTTTAGTTATCTATGGGACTTAATCACCTGATTGCTGATAGAAGACACTTAAATAGTTCTGAAAAAAACATTTTCCAATGACTACTCTTTCCACTTGCTGGCAGTCTAGAGTCAGCTACATCCCCTGTACAGTTTACGGACCCCAATAAACAGCATCTTACACCTTAACTCCCTTCTGCCCCTTTTAAGTCCTCTAAGTGAAATATTTCCTAAAAAATATGTAACTTTTAAAAGTTTAACTCTGCAAACAAAAAGTTTTAAAAATTCTGGTGTGAAACCAGGTTGCCCCATAATTTTGAAAAAACATTTTTTGCAGAGTTAAACTTTTAAAAGTTACATATTTTATAGGAAATATTTCGCTTACTGGACTTTGGGTTGCAGTCGTCCACATGATGGTGAGTAACCTCCTGTGAGATAAACCTCACCAGCCCCACAATCCAAACACGCTCAATCTAATCCACCTGAGCCAGAAGAAACTACGTAAGATAATATAGGTGTGCGACGCCGTATCTCCACAGTGTGAGCTCAGAGGGCGATAACAGCTTCTATGGGCCCGGCCTCTGCAGGTAAATAATGTCTCATTATCCTCACAGCCTTCCTTTTATCGCCCAGCTGATATATTTTTGACTTTTCTTTCCGTTTTCCGCAAGGCTGGTATGTCGGATAGGATTGTGCTCAATACATGCAAGAGAATACCTACAAAGAAGTCTCTTTCTCTAGAGTAATGGCAAATCTGAGCATCCTACAAATATTTTTCCAAAAGATTTTGAAAAGAAAAAAAACAACTAAAAGATTTAATGAATACACTTTCTCATTTGTTAAATGAAAAACATAATTAAGAAATGTGGTATCGCCACATCAGTAAAAATCACAGCTCTTAAAATAGAAGATTCTTAAAAATAAACGCTGTTTTTCTGCCATCTCGCTTCCCCACCCCCCCAAAAAAATGATCAAATGGCTGTATGTTCTCCACAGCTCTCACAAAGTACAAAAAAAAGGTAAAAGTTTATTGGTCTCAGAATATGGTAAAGCAACCCTCAATTTTTTGTAAGTTTTTTTTTAAGTATTAAAATACCAAAAAAAGTTGTTAATTTGGTGTCACCATATCCCTACTAACCAATAGAATAAAGTTAATATGTCCTTTTTACTGCACAATGAGCATCTTAAAAATGAAACTTTCAAATAATGCTGATTTTTTTTTTTCAATTACATGCAATGTTCTTTTCTTTTCCAATACATATACAGTACAGACCAAAAGTTTGGACACACCTTCTCATTTAAAGATTTTTCTGTATTTTCATGACTTTGAAAATTGTACATTCACACTGAAGGCATCAAAACTATGAATTAACACATGTGGAATTATATACTTAACAAAAAAGTGTGAAACAACTGAAAATATGTCTTATATTCTAGGTTCTTCAAAGTAGCCACCTTTTGCTTTCATGACTGCTTTGCACACTCTTGGCATTCTCTTGATGAGCTTCAAGAGGTAGTCACCGGAATGGTTTTCACTTCACAGGTGTGCCCTGTCAGGTTTAATAAGTGGGATTTCTTGCCTTATAAATGGGGTTGGGACCATCAGTTGTGTTGTGCAGAAGTCTGGTGGATACACAGCTGATAGTCCTACTGAATAGACTGTTAGAATTTGTATTATGGCAAGAAAAAAGCAGCTAAGTAAAGAAAAATGAGTGGCCATCATTACTTTAAGAAATGAAGGTCAGTCAGTCCGAAAAATTTGGGAAAACTTTGAAAGTGTCCCCAAGTGCAATTGCAAAAAACCATCAAGTGCTACAAAGAAACTGTCTCACATGATGACCGCCCCAGGAAAGGAAGACCAAGAGTCACCTCTGCTTCTGAGGATAAGTTTATCGCAGAAATCGCAGGTTAACAGCAGCTCAGATTAGAGGCCAGGTCAATGCCACACAGAGTTCTAGCAGCAGACACATCTCTTCAATAACTGTTAAGAGGAGACTTTGTGCAGCAGGCCTTCATGGTAAAATAGCTGCTAGGAAACCACTGCTAAGGACAGGCAACAAGCAGAAGAGACTTGTTTGGGGTAAAGAACACAAGGAATGGACATTAGACCAGTGGAAATCTGTGCTTTGGTCCGATGAGTCCAAATTTGAGATCTTTGGTTCCAACAACCGTGTCTTTGTGCAACGCAGAAAAGGTGAACGGATGGACTCTACATGCCTGGTTCCCACCGTGAAGCATGGAGGAGGTGTGATGGTGTGGGGGGGCTTTGCTGGTGACACTGTTGGGGATTTATTCAAAATTGAAGGCACACTGAACCAGCATGGCTACCACAGCATCTTGCAGCGGCATGTTATTCCATCCGGTTTGCGTTTAGTTGGACCATCATTTATTTTTCAACAGGACCATGACCCCAAACACACCTCCAGGCTGTATAAGGGCTATTTGACCAAGGAGGCGAGTGATGGGGTGCTACGCCAGATGACCTGGCCTCCACAATCACCAGACCTGAACCCAATCGAGATGGTTTGGGGTGAGCTGGACCGCAGAGTGAAGGCAAAAGGGCCAACAAGTGCTAAGCATCTCTGAGAACTCCTTCAAGATTGTTGGAAGACCATTTCCAGTGACTACCTCTTGAAGCTCATCAAGAGAATGCCAAGAGTGTGCAAAGCAGTCATCAAAGCAAAAGGTGGCTACTTTGAAGAACCTAGAATATAAGACATATTTTCAGTTGTTTCACACTTTTTTGTTAAGTATATAATTCCACATGTGTTAATTCATAGTTTTGATGCCTTCAGTGTGAATGTACAATTTTCATAGTCATGAAAATACAGAAAAATCTTTAAATGAGAAGGTGTGTCCAAACTTTTGGTCTGTATTGTATATATATAAAAAATTTTCGCTAAAAATATTACAAACAACAACTTAAATAACACAACTTCGTAGAAAAACATAAACATTTATGGCTCTTCGAAAGCCGGGATTAATGAACTAAAGTGAAAAAATGAAAACTAGCCACTGTGGGATAGTACATGAGAATTGGACAAGTAACTGAACATGTGCAGTGCTGTGATGACGCGGTGTCTCAGAAACTGACTCCTAGTCATCTGCATCAGGTGTTCTGGCCGCTTAACCCCTCAGGTTACTGTGATCAGTAACGGCATCTAAACGGTTAGACAAAAAAAAGGTGCCTCGTCTGGTATGCCAAAATCCCCACCACAATGCGATCACAGGGGGCGGCAGCCAGGCTTCCTCATATTGCCTTACAGCTGTCCCATCACATGTTATAATTTAGCCAATCCGAGGAACTATCGTAGTCTGTAGAAAATCAGAGGCAGGGAATGCAGCAGCCATTGTAGACTGATTTCAGGATACTTAGAGGAAGTCGCAGCTCAGCAATAGAGATAGGATGAGAAAGCAATAAAACATTGGAAAATTTATCCAGACAGTAATGAGTTGAATAACTGAAGCACTGAAAATGAGTTATACACAGATTCAATTGATAGGAGAAGAGAGATAGGAGACGTACCAGCAGCAGTGCCATGCTTGCTGTGATTGATTAGTCATATGATGAAGCTGTCATCCATCCTGCTACATTTGAATTTTAATTGCTTATTTTTTCTTCATTCTTAATGCACTAGAGAGCAACAGCCTGCCAGCACAATAATTATTACAGAAAAAAAAAGACTGAAATCAGTGTCACACGGTGTGTTTGCTAATAAAAATCAACTGCGTAGAGCTTTTGCATTTCTTGTGCAATCATCTTTGTGAAGGGTGGAATAATTGTTTTTTTTCAAAATATCAAACAAAATTCCCTAAAATCGAAAGATTTAGCTGTGACTGTCTAACTTACAAAGCGTGCGTGTCATAAACAATTTTTTTGCACTTCTGTGTTACTATATAGATCCTATTGTGTAACTGCTGTCAAGTATATAGGTTCCAAAGCATTATCAACATCACAAAACCAAAGAAGTAAAACAAATATTTATCCAAAATATAAAAACAAATTTTATTTTTATTTTTCATTCGCAGCTTATTTTTTAAGTCTATTTCATATGTGTTTGGGTGTTTATTTTTTATGTTCATCATTGTGGGCACGGTTTGGGGTTTTCAGATGTTTTTGAGCTGATTATCAATTGCAACTTTTTAAGGCTGTGTGCCCACGTAGCATTTTTCAAGCGTATATGCTGCGGAATTTCCGCAGCGTAAACGCTTGAAAAACGCATGTATATCCGCACCCCATGGTCCCCAATGGGATTCCGCAAGTTCTATGCACATGCTGCGGATTTTTCCGCAGCGTTTATGCCGCGTTCAAAAATCCGCAGCATGTCATTTAATTTTGCGTTTCCGCAAGCGGAATTGCCTTTGTCCAATGCATAAAAAACGCAAGGCAATTCCGCATGTGGAAAACGCGTGATAAACGCGCGAAAAATGCGCGATAAACGCGTGCGGAATTCCGCATGCGTTTTTCCGGGAGAGGACTTGCATTTATGCAGCAGAAATTTTCTGCTTCATAAATGCAACGTGGGCACATAGCCTAACAAGTACTCCAGCCCTTCCCTTACGAGGGATTTTCTGCACCGCTGAAATTGTTTGCTCAAACTTTGCTACATTTTAGCAGAAAGTGCGACTTTTTGCTCTAAGAAGGTGCTGAAAAGGTAAAAGACAAAAATAAAGAGAAATTTTGCTTTTATGCAAAAATTCATAAAAAACACAATTTTGGAAAATATATTGCAAAAAAAGGTCAACAAATAATGAGACAAAAAAAAAGAAAAATGACTTAAAAAAAATTCCAAGTGATGAATCGGGATCTGATTGTCTAAATGGTACTGTAGACTTCATGCAGCAGAGTCGGAGGTTGTTAAAAAAAAAAACATTCACATAAGTATAAAAAAAAGATATGGTTCTCATAAAGCTAAGATAAAAATATAGTACCCGCATCCTGAAGGCCAACGTGATAGAGGAAGAACAGGAAGTCCAGTTGACTAGGTAATTGGACAATTCTGGAAGCTTTTTCTTGGGCCTGATGGGCTTAAAGGGGTTGTGCACTTCTGGAGAAATTTTAATTTTTAAAAGTTGGACAACCCCTTGAAATGTTCCTAATAATTTTGTTTCTTGTCACAGAGAGAAGAGAGGAGGATGAACTGAGAATATTCACCAACCTCCATCATTGTCTCATGTTTACAATGAATGGACTTGAGAAAAATCAAGAATAAGGAGCCTACAGAGCCGAGACCACTGACCTGTGACCGAGTGACCCTTATCTTCTTGTACGCTGTGTCCTATCCACTGCAGGCAGGATAATATATTCCTACATTCTCCTTATAATAAACCATAGAAAAATACATTTTACATTTTTGTGAAGATATTTATTTTATCTCCTTCGCCTTCTCGCTTTCTGCCCTATGAGGATGTAAAGCATGCATTTGGGAAAAATTTCCGCTCAAAACTTCAGATTTTGGTATCCACTCATGACCACAGTCAGCTGTTCTTATAGTCTGTCCCGGAGTCTCACAAGATAGATGTCGTCACCGTTGTCCTCTCCTCCACAATCCAGGGGAATTATCCTCCAGCTCTACCTCAGGACAAACAGACATACAACCGGAGAGTGAAACATTGATTGATTTATAAGCGCCAAAGTCTTTTACTCACATAAACAAAACAGTGCTTTAAAATATTTTAAAAGTCCATAAGAGAACACTCCTCATATATCTTGCCCGAACCAGGGTTTTGTCCTTGTAGCTTTTTCTAGGGCGTCTGGTCTCATTCATTGGTCAAAGCCGGAAGGGCAAAACCCTTAATTTGGCAAGATACATTAAGTTTCTTTTTTAAATGATTTTAAAGTGCTTTTTTATCTATTATTATGTTAGTAAAATGCATTGTACTTAATTAATTCTTACTGTTTTACACTATGGTCGGATGTCTGACTGGCCTATAGAGCTAGTGTCAGAGGATTTTTTTCCCATGGAATCTGCGGATTGTGGAGCCAATGGCTTCACCAATTGAAAAAAGCCTCACCCCTTTTTAGTATTTAATTTAAATACAGAGAAAACCAACCTACATGGTGTAATGCCGGCGTCTAAACCTTCTGCCTCTCTCCCCCAGCAGAGATGCCAACTCCTTCAGCGCAGCGGCCCCGGCCGGAGTGTCCCGCTCCTCCTTCCTCCTCCAGCTCTGATGATGCCTGAGGTACGCGCGAAGTGCGCAGATCCCTTGGCGCTGTGCTTAGGACATGCGCGTACTCCCCGCTTATTAAAGGGGACGCGCACCGCCCTAATGTGTTCCCAGCCAATTTCTGGAGGCCACTTAGTATTTTAAAGCACCTCCTTCAAAATGGAGGTGCCGGAGCAACATTGTAAGCTTGTTCATACACTCAGGTCTCAGTGCGTGTATTCCTATGTGCCTGCCTGTCTATCAGCTGTGCCCACCTGCCTGTCTATCAGCCGTACCTGCCTGTCTGTCTACCAGCCATGCCCGCCTGCCTGTCCATCAGTCGTGCCCACCTGCCTGTCCATCAGCCGCGCCCGCCTGCCTATAAATCGTGCCCGCTTGTGCTTGCCAACTCTACCATCCCTGGCCATCCCTGCCTCCTGTCCCTTGATGGTCAGCTGCCATCCACCTGAGGTCAGTCCTGGAGTAGCACCTGGTTCTGCCTCCCTCATCTCTCCTCAGATCATGGAGTCATCAAGCCACCGTACATCCGGGGTCGGTCTTAGGGAAGTCCCTAGTCATGCCCATTCTGGCTCTCCTTGGTCCATCGCACAGTGGTTCCATCACCCAGCCCATTACAGTTTGTTCAGGCCATGGAATCCACTGGCCCTCAGGCTCCTTCAATCTCTGACCTATACCAGGAGGTCTCCCGTGAGAAAACCCAACAAGACACAATCCTGTCCTATCTGCGGATTGTAAACACCCGCCTGGACGCACTGTCAACGACACCCGCATATGCATCTACCCAAACTGCAACAACTATGGTTGTGCCTCAGCAGTCTGCCAGTTATACACCTGGCTTTGGACTTCGTCTTTCTGCCCCTCCACACTATGGTGGGGACCCTGCTCTATGTCGTGGGTTTATTAACCAGTGCACGCTACACTTCGAGCTCTTGGCCTATCAGTTTGTTTCTGATCGTGCCAAAGTGGCATTCATTATGTCCCATGTTGCTCAATCCCCTATGGGATTGAGGGGATCCCCTTGTATCAAACCTCCAGTCCTTCTTAGAGGCCTTCCGTAGGGTCTTTGATGAGCCCTGCCACGCTTTGTATACTGCCTTGTCTCTGCTCAGGTTATGCCAGGGTAACCTCACAGTTGGCCAGTATGCAGTTTGTTTTCGTACCCTGTCACCAAATTTGCTTGGAATAATGAGGCACTGGTGGCTACCTTCTGGGAGGGTTTCTCCGGGCGAATCAAGGATGAGCTGGCTGGTCAGGAAATACCCACCTCATTGGACGACCTGGTATCCCTTGCAACCCAGATTGACATCAGGTTGCGTACCAAAGAGGTAACCCGCTAAAGAAGATCTATGCTCCTAGCCCCCTCCTTCCAAAAGCCGATCACCCAGCAATCCCCTGCTGCTGTTCCTCTCCTTGAATCTATGCAGGTTTACCTGATGAGGTTGGCTAAGCGCCAGCAAGAGGTTTGTCGCACAGAAGGAACATGCTTCTATTGTGGCGGTCCTGAATACTCAATCCGATTCTGCCAGGAGAAACTGGGAAACTCCAGTGCCTAGGGTTTGTTGGAGAGGCTACCTTGGACAAGAATCACTCCTCTTCATTGCTGACTCTGATAGTGTCGGTTCTCCTGTGGCAACATTCGTTTCGTCGAGTCAGCCTACCTGAACTCTGGTTCGGCAGTCAACCTCATCCAACAGGCCGTTGTCGAGCCGTATAAAATCCTGATCCAACGTTTGCAGGATTCGTTGATGATTTCATCAGTAGATGGAAAGCCTCTTGCTGAGAACATCCAGTTTTCTACTGAGCCTGTGTAACTTCAGGTAGGGATGCTGCACTCTGAGAAGATTCCCCTCTACGTGCTCTCCAGTCTGTCTGACCTTTTGCTGTTGGGTTTGCCGTGGCTGCAGAGACACGAGCCTGTCTTGGACTGGAGATCTGGAAAAGTACTCCGTTAGGGACAGGAATGCCACGAAACCTGTCTGGTCCCCATTTATCCAGTTCGACCACTGGCTTCTCCATCTAACCTCCCTGGCTTGCTGCCACCATATTGAACATACGCTGACATCTTTGACAAGAAGGAGGCTGAGACCCTGCCATCTCATAGGCCGTGTGACTTCCCTATAGATCTTCTTCTAGGCGAGGTCCATGAGGTCGAATCTACCCCCTGTCGCAGGCCGAGACCCGAGCCATGTCCGAATATATCAAAGAGAATCAAGCCAGGGGATTTATCCAGAAATCTTCCTCCCCGGCCGGAGCAGGATTCTTTGTAAAAAAGAAGGACAGTTCATGGTATTGACTATAGGGGACTAAATCAAATAATGATAAAAAATAAATATCCTCTGCCTCTCATTTCCGAGCTGTTTGATCACCTTAAAGGTTCCAGAGTCTTCACGACACTCAACCTTCGGGGGCATACAACCTGATCCTTACTCGCCATAGAGATGAAAGGAAAACTGCCTTTAATACCCGTGATGGCCACTATGAGTATCGTGTTATGTCCTTTGGACTCTGTAAAGCAACAACAGTCTTTCAAGAACTGGTGAACAACATATTCCGGGATCTTCTCTACACGTGTGTAGTAGTGTACTTGGACGAAATCTTGGTGTTCTCCCCCGATCTGCCTTCACACCGTAGAGATGTTTGCCAGGTTCTGCAGAGGTTTAGGAGGAACCATCTGTACACCAAATTTGAGAAGTGCATTTTTGAGCAGACGTCTCTTTCGTTTCTGGGATACATAATTTCTGAGACCAGTCTGTAAATGAATCCCAAAAAAGTGTCCACTGTCCTGAAGTGGCCCCGTCCAGATGGTCTTAAAGCCATCCAGCCAGTTCTCGGATTCGCAAATTACTACCACACCACCAGTTCATTCCCCATTTCTCTTCTCAGACTGCTGCTATCTCTGCCCTGACCTGCAAGGGGGCCAATCCTAAGATATTGACGCCTGAGGCTGAAAGTGATGCGCCCCAAGTGCTGTGGGGAACTCGGAAGCCGGGCCTGTGGTTGCTGGGGGATATCACGGTGGCTGACCCGATCCATGGCCCATGGCGGTCAATAAAAAGGGGGATTATTTATAGGGGATTTGTAAAGTGTTCGTGACGCCACCTGTGGAATGCGGAGCAGTCCTCTGGAGCTGGTGTTACGGCAGCAGGGATGTTGTGGCTCTCCACAGGTAGAGCTAGCTCCAGGGCAGTGTAGGTAGTGTGAGTTGCGCTGGGCGTTGTAGTGCCGGGAGACAAGAGGGCGCAGATGAAAGAATGGACGGAGGCAGTATGGTGCAGTCATCCGAGTTTTTACTCACAGTTCTTATGACAGTTCCACTGGTGCACTGTACGGGTGCCAGCCTCCCACGTCGCGCTGCGTTCACCAGGCAGGGTTCAGCTCTTCCTCAAGCAGATTAGGAGCACCTGACGGAACCCCACTTTCTTGTGTTCCTAGCTAGACCGACTTCACGCTGGGTCTTCTCCCTCCTGCCCTGCGCTTCCCCACTCTCAATCCCACTTGGGTTCTCTGAAGTCCCTCCTGTCTCACTGGAGTTCCCAGACCTGCTTGACCCTCACGGAGATTAGAATAAGGCTGCGGCAACTGGTCTATGAAAGCCAGAAGCCTCCGGTTTTTCCAGCCGAGACTTGGAGTTACACGACTGGTCCAGGGGCCGGTCCTCTTCTTGCGGCCTACGATCCCTCTGTCTTCTGACAGATTCGGTCGTACGGGTGCCATCCTGCACTCACCGTACCCCCTAGGATCCCTTCTTTAGATCGGAGCCTACTCCTCTGCTCCCCACCTGGGCCTCTATCACTGGGCCCTACTTGTGGAGCAGAGCTCCTAAAGAGACTCTACTCCCTGACTGACTTCTCCCACTTACTGAACTGCCACCCTAAGATGGCTTCCCTTTTTATATACCTACTCTATAGTTCTCCCCTAAACTGCTTCCTCCACCCACACCCACTACTGGTTCCTCCTACCTCTGGGTTCCCCCCACTCCAGCCAGGAACAGGGCTCAGCAGCTACGCACATGCATGTCGCCCTTCCAGCCAGCCTGGATCAGTGTAGTGTTGGATGCAGGTGTTGGGGTTCCGGGCAGCACTCCCTCCTTACCTGAGAGGAGATACCACACCTCTGGGTGAGGTGCAGTACCTCTGTGGCGACTGAACCCTCAGGGGCGCCACAAAAGCGCCGTTGTATCTTTAAAGCAGGCCTTCTCCTCAGCTCCTGTGCTGCATCGTCCGGTCAATACTAAGCAGTTCTTTCTGAAGGTGGATGCTTACTCCTCAGGGGCTGGAGCTGTTCTTACCCAGTCCTCATACGGTCGCATGGTTACTTGGGGTTTCTTTTCTAAGATCTTTTCTGCTCCAGAACTCAATTACTCTATTGGCGATCGGGAACTGCTTGCAATAAAAATGTCGCCGGAGGAGTGGCGATTCTTGCTGAAGGGTGCTAAACATCCCATGGTTATCTACACGGACCACAAGAATCTAGCCTATTTACAGTCTGCACAATGACTTAACGCACAATAGGCCAGGTGGTCATTGTTTTTTGCACGCTTCAACTTTGCTCTCCATTTCCGGGAGGCAGAGAAGAACATCAAGGCAGACGCACTCTCCAGATCGTTCCTGTCTTCCGATCAGGAGGAGGAGCCTCAAAATATTATTGAGCCATTCAAAATAATTACGGTCGCCTTCTTGGATTTGTCTCATCTTCCCTCAAAACATAGGAGGAAAGTTGTTCTCTGGGGCCACTCGTCTAAGCTGGCGGGTCATGCTGGACAGAAGAAGATGCTTCTCCTTATTTCCCGACATTATTGGTGGCCTATACAAGGATGTCACAGATTTCGTCTCTGCCTTTTCTTCGTGTGCTCAAAAAAAACCTCCCAAACAGCTTCCAGCCGGCAGGTTACTTCCCTTGCCCTTGCCATTAGCTCCCTGGCAGAATATTGCTATGGATTTTATCACGGATCTACCTGTCTCGGCCAAGTGTACTGTCATCTGGGTGGTTGTGGATCGTTTCTCTAATATGGCTCATTTCGCTCCACACCCGGTCTTCCATCTGCGCCAGTGCTTGCGGAGAAGCTTATCCTGCATATTTTTCGCCTCCATGGTATACCGCCCCACATTTTCTCTGATAGAGGTGTCTACTTTACTTCTCAGTTCTGGAGGACCATCTGCAAGCTACTGAATGTTTCCTTGGGTTTCTCTTCGGCTTACCATAATAATCTTTTTTTTCTTAATAATAATAATCTTTTTATTTATATAGCGCCAACATATTCCGCAGTTCTTTATAATTCAGACAATTTACAGACATTATGGGCACTGTCCCCATCGGAGCTCACAATCTACATTCCCTATCAGTATGTCTTTGGATTGTGGGATGAAACCGGAGAACCCAGAGGAAACCCACGCAAACACAGGGAGAACATACAAACTCCTTGCAGATGTTGTCCTTGGAGGGATTTGAACCCAGGACCCCAAGACTGCAGTGCTAACCACTGAGCCACCATCCACAGTCCAATGTTCAGATGGAGTGGGTTAATCAGATCCTGACTAATTTCCTGCGGCACTTCGTCAATGATCACCACAGTGACTGGGTCAAACTCCTACCTTGGGCCGAATTCTCATATCATAACCATGTGAGCGAATCTTCAGCCAAATCTTCGTTCTTTGTAGTCTTCGATGAACATCCTCATATCCCGTTCCCTGTGTAGACCACCTTTAATATTCCTGCTGCTGATTCCTTCGTCAAGAGCTTTTCTGACTTTATGTGGTAATAACTCTCAAACGTTTCAATATATCCCAGTAATTCTAAGACTGTTTGTGACCTGTTGTGCTTCATTATAGTGGTAAATTTTGGTCAATATGACTTGCGTTTATTCATGAAAATATCAAAAATTTGACAAAAAAATTTAAAATTTTTGCAATTTTCAAACTTTACATTTTTATGCCCTTAAACCAGACAGCTATACCACACAAAATAGTTAATAAATAACACTTCCCACATGTCTACTTTACATGAACACAATTTTCCAAACATAATTTTTTTTAGTTATGACGTTAGAAAGGTTAAAAGCTTATCAGCAATTTTTTATTTTTCCAACAAAATTTACAAAACCAATTTTTTTAGGGACCACATAACATTTGAGTGACTTTGAGGAGCCTATGTGACAGAAAATACCTAAAAGTTACACCATTTTAAAATCTGCACCCTTAAAAGTGCTCAAAACCACATTCAAGAAGTTTATTAACACTTCAGGTGCTTCACAGGAATTAAAGCAATGTGGCGGGAAAAAATTAACATTTTTATTTTTCCTACAAAAATGTTGATATAGCCCCAAATTTTTCATTTTCACAAGTGTAACAGGGGAAAATGGACCTTACAATTTCTTGTGCAATTTACCCTGCATACACTGATATCCCATATCAGGTGGAAAACTACTGTTTGGGAGCATGGCAGGGCTTGGAAGGGAAGGAGCATTTTTTGACTTTTGGAGCACAAAAATGACTGGAATAGATACACGCCCCCTGAAGAAGTGGCATGAAATGTGCGTCGGGGTAGTGGGATACAGGAATGTGCTATGAATAGGACATGCATGAGTGGACCTAAACATGTATAAAGCAATTTCTTGCAAATGCAACAATATGATATTTGTGGTCATACAGTTCTGTTTGGGCGTATGCCAGGGCTCAGAAATGAGAGAGCGCCATTTGGCTTTTAGGAAACAGAGTTTCCTGGAGTAGTTTGTAGGCCCCATTTGTAGAGCCCCAAAGCTTCCAAAACAGCAGAAATCCCCAAAAAAGTGATCCCATTTTGCAAATTACACTCAGGGAAATCGTCTAGGAGTGTAGTGACTATATTGACCCCACTGGCTCTTTCCAGAAATTAGTGTGCAATGGAAGTTGCAGAGTGAAATTTGCAAATATGCAATTTAAATGCCCAACACATAGTGCACGTCTTGTGCTTCTGGAGACATGTGCCGCATAGATTGTTAAAAGAGTTGTCCAGGACCTAACAATTGACGACTCATCTCAATAGAATATTTGTCGGTGGGGGTCCGACATTCTTACAATCATCTGAAACTGCTCCGGCATCAGCCTGAATCAAGGCTAGGTCCACACTGCGCTTGTGGAGACTGTTGGGTGCATACGCTCGGGAGGTAAGTGCCCATCCGTGTGCACTGTCAGGATGGATACCGAAGAATAGGGACCTACTGTACCGTATATCGCATGGTATACATCTCATTGCAGTGTGCCCCTATATAGGAAAGTGCAATCTGCGGCAGCTGGAGGTTGAAAAATCATACTTTTAGAGTGTGTCTGATGAATGTTTGGCCATGGTGACCTTACAATATATGTCTGTAAAAATTTCCAGATGTATACTGTAGGCTAGGTGCACAGACACAGTGTGCACCTAGCCTAAGCGATGCATGGACTCTATACAGCAATCCCAGCACATTGTTTGGTGGCCACTGCCTGAATACTGCAGTACATTAACTTCAATGGGAGATAAAGCTCAAAAATCGTCTACTAAGCAATGTGCGAGGCTGCTGTGTCCCACCCGTTCATCTGTAGAACGAGCAAGAAAGCTTGTAAAAGAACTTCAACATGACGTTTCAAGGATGGAGCAAGACTGCAATCTACTGGCCAGAGACAGTCAAGCGGAACCAAAATATACAAGGGAAGTTGCAGGGAGGGCAGATTCAGACGCTGGACCCGATCAGGTGACTTCCAGGAAGGAGTTCAGAGAGATAAGAGGCCAGCGTGCCAAACCTGAGGGGTCTTTGGCGCCAAGCAGCAGAGAGGAGCAGACGTGCTCCCTGCGTCCTGAGAAACCCCACGTGACAGGCCAAATCCAGAGGCCTGAGAGGTGCTCCAGCCGGGCACCGGTAAAAGAGCTCCGGATCCCTCACAGTTGTGACCCGAGTGCTGTGTCTGCTGAGGATACTAGGAACCTGATCGCAGTGCTGAGTGAGTTCGCGGAACCCGACGTCGCCCGCCGACAGACGAGGCCTGGACCCCCCTATCCAAGGCTCGAGAGACTGCCTCCAACGGCCAAGCAGAGAGGAGCTGCATACGTGAGCAGGGCCGTCACTTCCACTGCTCACCCACGGTACCGGGGACAATTGGGTTTAAGTACTCAGGTTGAGAGGGGAACGGTTGGGGCTAAAATAGCACAACGTGATTTAATTGAATTCATCCGGAAAGAGACTCATGGCCTAGCGGGAATAACCGGTGACCCCCGCTAGGGCCAAATTCACGGTTAAAGAACTTGTGTGGTGTCTCTCATGCTTGAGGGCATCACCTTACTTTAAGAGACTGTGCCTTATTTTAAGAGACTGCGCCTTATTTTAAGAGACTGCGCCTTACTTTGAGAAATTTCGTATTTTTCTGATATTTCAAACCACTGTTCATTACCCTTGTTACTAATCCCTTGTTTCAGAATACCTGTTGTATAAAACTGTTTACAAACATCTCTGACTGTTCTCGCCTCGTGTCTCTGTGCGTTGCATTCCGACACCTGCATTACATTTGGCGTAGTCGGCAGGATGCAACATTCAGACGCAGAGATGGCGGATCAGTCTGTGGCTGGGTCCGGCCTGAGCCATATACCCCTGGGGGCTATGCTCAGCCATCTTCCCAAGTTTACAGGGGATGGCATGTCACTTTGGGACTGGGCAGAAAGACTGAGAAGTATGCTACGTATGTATCCCCTTGACCCTCTAGCCCAGGTGGAGCTGGCCCTCCTAACCCTTGATGGAGAGGCCCGACAGACTGTGATGTTCCGCCCACCTGGGGACCGTGACACCGTGGATAAAGTGATAAAAATTCTAGAGGACATGCACGGTGACACTACAGATTTGGGACACTTGCGCTTATGGTTGTTTCAGCTGGTCCAAGGGGAAAATGAGACAGTAAATCAGTATGTTAATGCATTACAGGAAGTGACGGCCCATATCACTAAGAAAACTTGAGATGGGAACCGAGGACTGGGACCATTGGATGAGGTGTTGCGTGACCAACTGATTGCTGGCTTGAAAGACCCTTCCCTGAAGGAGGGCCTGAAGGATCGGCTACGATTGAGCCCTGATATGGGCTTCCTGGAGGTAGGGGCTGAAGCTAGAGTCCTGGAGAGAGAAGTTCCTGTTCTCAAAGCCACAGTTAGAAGTCATGAGGCAATTGCTCCTGGATTCACCAACCAAGAGCCTGATTGGGTACGGGAAATACGTCAGGAAATTCAAGACATTCGGGGTGAGCTGAATTCTATTAGGAAGACTCCTACTGCCCCCTTGCCGACGGACCGTACTGCTCAACGCGGACGGAGACCAGAACGAGAAAGACGTTCCTATCCGGCCCCAGCACGACATGTACCCGACCTATCGGCAGAACGAGGACCGGAGTGCTGGACCTGCGGAGGTAGGGGGCATATCTCCAAAGACTGTCCCAACCGAGAACGGAGGAGGAGGAGACTGCCGTTAAACTAAAATGCCCCACGGTTGTGGAGCATACCGTGGGGTCTCGAGCTTCAGAGAGTAGAAGAGGGAGCTCTGAAGACATTGTCTCTGAGAGGCCCATTATCTGGGCTGAATTCAATGGGCAGCGGATCCGCTGTTTGATGGACACCGGGTCTCAAGTGACCACTATGCCTGAGACGTACTTCCAAAGTCACTTTCCTGAAGTCGCTCGTTCCTGCCGGGAACCCACTGTCAAACTGGTGGCGGCTAATCAACTACCTATCCCAGTAGCGGGAGTAGTATGGATGTCCATGCGGGCATGTGGAAAGGACCTCGGTCGAAAAGGGATCGTACTGACCACCGGGCCCGGAGGCGATGGGCCCATTGTAACCCTGGGCATGAATGTGCTGAAAGAAGTCGGACAGTTCCTGGCTGAGGGCTGTAGCAAAAACAACTGGACCCGCGCCACTCGAGACCCAGCTAACAAGAGAGTGTTCCAGCACCTCGTGCGGGTCAGTCAGATTCAAAAGTTGCCCACTACCTCCCAGTACCTTGGTAAGGTATCGATACCGCCCGAAGCCACAATGACACTGCCGGTGGGACAGACTGTGCTCACTTTGCCGATGCTGGCACATGTGACCTTAGAGGGCGTGGACATTCAAGTTGAACCAATGGAGGGAGAAGAAGTGCCCTCTGGACTCCTGATTGCTCGAACTCTGGCCACCGTGCGGCACGGTCGAGTACCCGTGCGCTGCATCAATTTAAGTGGCACCAGTTTACAGTTGTTGCCCCGACAAGAGATGGCGCGAGTGTGCGTAATGCCGGAGGCCCTTACTAGAGCTGACGCTATAGGGCTGGCACCTGTGGAAGGAAAACCATGGACCCTAGAGGTGTCCCTCAATAGCCAGGAACATGGAAGAGAACCGTTGGCTGGACGCCACCTCCTGGAAGAAATGGAAGCTAACCTGACTGAGTTTTCTGCTGGACAAGTAAGGCAGATCGAACAACTTCTACAGCGATATCAGGGAGTGTTTGCACAGCATGAAGATAATTTCGGGTGCACTCGGGACATTCAGCACGAAATACCCACCGGAAATACTGCTCCCATCTGAGAGAGATATTGGCAGATCCCGCCTCAAATGTACCAGGAGGTGAAAGAGCTGTTGGCCCACATGTTGTGGAACGGTGTGATCCGTGAAAGCCAGAGCCCCTGGGCGGCTCCGATCGTGCTGGTCCGAAAGAAGGACGGTACCCTGAGATTCTGCGTAGACTATCGAAAGCTGAATGCCTGTACAGTACGGGACTCCTATCCACTCCCCCGAATCGAAGAGTCTCTATCTGCACTAGGGAGCGCCAAATTCTTCTCCTCCCTCGACCTGGCCAGTGGCTATTGGCAGGTCCCAGTAGCTGAGAAGGATCGTCCGAAGACAGCTTTTGTTCTCCCTATGGGCCTGTTTGAGTTCAATCGAATGCCGTTCAGACTAACAAATGCGCCAGGAACCTTCCAACGGCTGATGGAGAGATGCTTGGGGGACCTCAACTTTGAAGCCACTTTAATATATCTGGACGATATAATTATCTATTCCGCAACGTTTGAGGATCATCTCCGCCGATTGGAACAAGTGTTAGAACGGCTACAAAGGCACGGCCTGAAAATTAAGCCTCGTAAGTGTCGTCTCTTCAAACGAGAAATTGAATATCTGGGGCACACTGTGTCCAGTGCAGGGGTGCACCCCACTGAGGAGAAAGTAGCTGCCATGCAGAAGTGGCCCACGCCCGCCAATCTAAGGGAACTAAGGGCATTCATGGGGCTTGCTGGATACTACCGCAGATTCATTAAAGACTTCGCTAAGATTGCGATCCCGCTCAATGAATTGCTGAGAGGAACAGCCGGGGGAGCCAAGCAGCAGCCCATTCAGTGGGTCCACGACAAGAAGAGCCATTCCAAGCATTGAAAATGGCGCTAACAGATGCCCCGATTCTGGCCTACGCTGACTTTTCGCAGCCTTTCATGTTGTACACTGATGGAAGCTTGCATGGGCTGGGAGCAGTGCTGGCTCAAGTACAAGGAGGGAAAGAGCGAGTGATCGCGTATATGACAGCAGGTCACTCCGAGATACGGAGAAGAATCCAGACAACTACAGTTCCTTTAAGCTGGAGCTACTGGCACTGGTGTGGGTCATGACCGAGAAATTTGCTGAGTACCTGTCAGAGTCAGAAGTGCAAGTGCGGACAGATAACAACCCTTTGGCCCACTTGGAGAACGCCAAACTGGGCGCGTTAGAACAGCGGTGGGTCGCAAGGATGTCCAAATTCCAGTATAAAATCGCCTATCGGTCCAAGGCCCTGAACACACATGCAGATGCCCTGTCCCGGGTCACTCAGGCGGGGCCGAAGAAGGACCGAGATGAGGAGCTCGAAGGCGACGAGATCCCGGATTTCAGCCAGTTCGCCGCTGCTGTGGTCGACGCCCAAGAGACCAGAGAGGAGCCGAGGCCCACTCAGATTCTGGGCCGTTCAAGAGACGAATGGATACATCTGCAGCAATCCGACCCGGAGCTAGCAAAGTTGAGAGAATGGGTCGCCCTTAATCAGAGACCCGACCAGGAAACCAGAGCCGCTTCACTTCCAACTACCCTACAAATCCTAGGCCAGTGGGAGAGGCTCCTCCTGAAGGACGGCTTGCTATGCCGAAGAATCCAGCTGCCTCGAGAGTTTAATGTTACCTGGCAAGTGGTAGTTCCAGGAGCGCTAGTAACACAGCTAGCCCAAGAAGCTTATAGAAGAGGTGCTCACTTCGGAGTAGAAAAGACCTTCCGGTGGTTGCAACGGCTGGTGTATTGGCCTCAACTGCGGCAAGAAGTCGAGGGGGTCTGCCGAACATGTCGCCAGTGTGAGTTGAACAAGCCCCCGGAGCAAAGAGCTCCCATTCAGACCATCCGAACTTCTGCCCCCTTGGAAGTCTTGATGATTGACTGATGGTAGGAACTTCATACAACGGTTATGGACACTGTTTAGTCATGACTGATCACTTCACCAAGTTCGCAGTAGTGACGCCCACTAAAGACCAGACGGCAGAAGCCGCAGCCAAGGCCATCTGTCAAGATTTCATCTGGATTTATGGTTGCCCGAAGCGAATACATTCTGACCAGGGGGCCTGCTTCCAAGGACGAGTGATGGATGCTATAGCGCATCTATGGGATCGACCGTTCCCGGACAACGCCCTACCACCCGCAAGGGAACGGTGCATGCGAGCGCTTTAACCGAACCCTGTTGCAAATGTTGCGAACACTGGAAGCGGACAAAAAGATGAAGTGGCCCGAATTCATGTCCGAGCTGGTGTGGGTGTATAATAATCGAGTTCATGCAACCACCGGCTACACCCCCTACATGTTGCTGTTTGGAAGAAGTGGCCGAGAAATCACCGAACTGGAGCTAGACTCAGGAGACCCCGGTCCGGGCAGTAGCCCAAGTACCTGGATTCGAGAACACCAGCGTCGACTCCATACCGTGAGAAGACTGGTTGCTCAGAAGTTTCAGGAAGTAGAGCATGCAGTTCGGCCCCCGACCACAGGTGGATCGCTTCAGCCAGGAGACCGAGTGCTGGTGAGGGCTAAACGATTTGGGAGTATGCTGGACCATCGTTGGGAGGCAATACCATATCGGGTGGTGAAGAAGGTTCACCCAGACAACCCCGTCTACGAGGTTAGGCCCGAAGGGGATGACGCCGCGACATCCAGGGTGCTTCACCGTAATATGTTGCGACCTTGCTCCTCTGAAGCAGAAGTCTGTAACGGGGCTGGGCCCTCAGACGTGTTGGCTGAAGTGCCACATACAGGAACCTTGGGGGATGAAGAAGGGTGGGCCACAATGCAGTTGGGCCCGTCAGAACCGTTGGTGCCACTCCCGAGTGGAAGCCAGAATGAGTCAGGAAATGATTTGCAATCCCCAGTAGTTGATTCCTCGGATCTCCGCAAGAAGAGCCAAGCAGAACTGAGCGGGCTAATGCCGGAATTCCTCCTAACCGGTATGCTCCGGAAGAGTTTATCTGGTCTCGAATCCAACAGAAAACGCAGGAGTGTGCCCAACTCCTGTCTGAGCTTGCACTGCCTGGAAGGAGACATCAATTCTGCGAGGAGTCTACTCGCCAGAGGACTGGCGAGCAAAAAGGAGGGAGGAATGTAGAACGAGCAAGAAAGCTTGTAAAAGAACTTCAACATGACGTTTCAAGGATGGAGCGAGACTGCCATCTACTGGCCAGAGACAGTCAAGCGGAACCAAAATATACAAGGGAAGTTGCAGGGAGGGCAGATTCAGATGCTGGACCCGATCAGGTGACTTCCAGGAAGGAGTTCAGAGAGATAAGAGGCCAGCGCGCCAAACCTGAGGGGTCTTTGGCGCCAAGCAGCAGAGAGGAGCAGACGTGCTCCCTGCGTCCTGAGAAACCCCACGTGACAGGCCAAATCCAGGGCCTGAGAGGTGCTCCAGCCGGGCACCGGTAAAAGAGCTCCGGATCCCTCACAGTTGTGACCCGAGTGCTGTGCCTGCTGAGGAGACTAGGAACCTGATCGCAGTGCTGAGTGAGTTCGCGGAACCCGACGTCGCCCGCCGACAGACGAGGCCTGGACCCCCCTATCCAAGGCTCGAGAGATTGCCCCCAACAGCCAAGCAGAGAGGAACTGCATACGTGAGCAGGGCCGTCACTTCCACTGCTCACCCACGGTACCGGTGACAATTGGGTTTAAGTACTCAGGTTGGGAGGGGGACGGTTGGGGCTAAAGTAGCTCAACGTGATTTAATTGAATTCATCCGGAAAGAGACTCACGGCCTAGCGGGAATAACCGGTGACCCCCGTTAGGGCCAAATTCACGGTTAAAGAACTTGTGTGGTGTCTCTCATGCTTGAGGGCATCACCTTACTTTAAGAGACTGCGCCTTATTTTAAGAGACTGCGCCTTATTTTAAGAGACTGCGCCTTACTTTGAGAAATTTCGTATTTTTCTGATATTTCAAACCACTGTTCATTACCCTTGTTGCTAATCCCTTGTTTCAGTATACCTGTTGTATAAAACTGTTTACAAACATCTCTGACTGTTCTTGCCTTGTGTCTCTCTGCGTTGGATTCCGGCACCTGCATTACACATCCATGAGGTTTGACCGCTGCTGGAGAAGTTTTCAGCTGATAGCTGGGTGTGTTGGTGTCGGACCGCCAATGATCTCATATTGAGGAATTTTCCAGCTGATAAACGATGATTAGACCTGGAGAACCCCTTTAAGTGCGTCCTCCCCTTTGCAGCAGTGCTTGTTGATGTTATGTGGGGTTTAGGCTCAGAAGAGGGGGACATTTGGCTCAGAAGAGGGGGACATTTGGCTTTCCGAGCTTGGACTTTACTAGATTGTTTCTTGGGAGCCATGCCACTTTTCCAGCTCCTCTGAACTACAGGGAACATGGAGAACCTCTATTTTTCAGTTGACAGACAACAGATCTGAGTAGGGGCTTATTTTTTTTGCGGGATGAGATGACGTTTTTATTGGTGCCATTTGAGGATTTATAATATTTTTTATTTTTTTTTTTTTTTTATTCCAATTTTTGAGAAACAGAAGTAACAAATAAAAAAGCAATTCAGGAATTGTCTTTAATTTTTTTTTTTTACTCCAATTTACACTCTTCACCATGCGGTAAACAGGATTAAATGACTTTATTCTTCGGGACGCTATAGTCAAAGCGAACAAAAAAACAGTAATTCATAAATGGTTTTTATTTTATATTTTTTTCCCACCATTTACTGTGTGGTAAAAGTGATCAGACAACTTTATTCTTCAGGTCATTACGATCGCAGTGATACCAGATTTATATAGGTTTTTTTTTGTGTGTGTCTTTTGCACACTACAATCAATTTTTTACAAACAATAATATGTTTTTTCCAGCATCATACTCTGACAGCTGTAACTTTTTTATTTTTGTGGCGACAGAGGGCTTCAAATTCAAACTACTAACACTGACCTACAAAGCCATCCATAACCTCTCTCCTCCGTACATCTCTGAACTAATCTCCCGATATATTCCCTTACGTAATCTCCGGTCCTCCCACGACCTCCTTCTCTCCTCCACACTTATTCGTTCCTCACCCAATTGCCTCCAAGATTTCTCCCGAATATCCCCCGTCCTATGGAATTCTGTGCCTCAACACTTCCGATTATCCGCCACATCCGGATCCTTCAGACAGAACCTGGAAACCCATTTCTTCAAGAAAGCCTACAGCCTGCAATGACCCCGCTGCCTCCTGACCTCAACACCACCAGAGCTGCTGCCTGATCAACACCAGACCTGCGCCTGACCACCACCGGAGCTACCGCAACCCCCAACCTACTGACTCCTTCCCCGTTCCTGTAGACTGTAAGCCCGCAAGGGCAGGGTCCTCCTCCCTCTGTACCAGTCTATCATTGTTAGTTCATTTACTCTAAGTGACATCTGTATTTGGTATGTAACCCCTTCTTATGTACAGCACCATGGAATCAATGGCGCTATATAAATAATAATAATTATAATAAGATGATGTCTTTATTGTTATCATTTTTTATGTGATTTTTTGATCCCTTTTTGTACTACTTTTTGTGTCAGTTTCATGAAAAAGATATATTTTTTGACTGGAATTTTATTATGGCTCACAAACCGGGTTAAATAATATGACAGTTTTATAGATTGGTTCATTCCAGACGCTGCGATACCAAATATGTGTACTTTTTTTTCCCTTTACTTTTGTTTTTACAGAAAAAGAGCATTTTTACTTGCAAAAAATTT
The DNA here is from genome assembly GCF_046119375.1 of Phyllobates terribilis. Classification (NCBI taxonomy): domain Eukaryota; kingdom Metazoa; phylum Chordata; class Amphibia; order Anura; family Dendrobatidae; genus Phyllobates; species Phyllobates terribilis. Next base: position 946,593,319 of record NW_027362762.1, read on the forward strand.
TTATCGTTTTTTTTCAGAATTTTCCTTTTAATTTTTCATATTTTTAGAAACCTTATTTCACTTTTTTTTAAAACTTTTTTATTTAGTCCCAGGATGGCACATTAACTTTCCCTATGATATGAAATCATATGATTGCAACTTTTCTATGATACCCGCCAATGCTTTCGCCAGCTCTGCTAAAATTTTCGCACCGTACATGTACGGCGGTTTGTTAGTGCTGTAGAAAAATCAACTTCTCTACATCATTTTATTTCAAAAGTTCAAAGAGGAGTGTGGCGCCCCTGAGGGTTCAGTCGCCACAGAGCTACTGCACCTCACCCAGAGGTGTGGTGTCTCCCTTCTCTCAGGTAAGGAGGGAGTGCTGCCCGTAACCCCAACACCTGCATCCAACACTACACTACTCCAGGCCAGCAGGAGGGGCAAGATGCAGGGCCGGCGTCAGCACCCGGCGTACCCGGGCAAGTGCCAAGGCCCTGGACCATCAGGGGGGCCCACTGCCAGTCGGGGCCCGGGCTGCTTCCCCCTCATCTGTGCAGGGCTGCAGGTGCTGTCCGAGCCCTGCTCTGCTTCATGTGCTGCTGCTCCACCAATCAGGCCCAGTCAGGGGCGTCACTATGCACTTAAGGCCCCGTCACACTAAGCGATGCAGCAGCGATCCCGACAACGATACGACCTGTCAGGGATCGTTGCTGCATCGCTAATACATCGCTGGTGAGCTGTCAAACAGGCAGGCTCACCAGCGATCAGGGGAGCAGCGATATCGTGGAAAGAATCGTTCCACGATGTCCTGCTCCTGGTTACCAGCCTGCTGAAGCAGGAGCAGGCTGGTAACTATGGTAAACATCGGGTTACTAAGTGCGCGTGTGCCCCTAGTAACCCGCTGTTTACCATGGATACCACTCTGCTACGGTGCGCAGGAGCCTCCGCGCACCGTAGCAGAGTGGTATCCTTGGTAAACAGCGGGTTACTAAGTGCGCGCGTGCTCCTAGTAACCCGATGTTTACCATAGTTACCAGCCAGATCGTTGGTCCCGCTGGTCACACACAGCGATGTGTGCGGGCCAGCGGGAGGCCAACGACCAAAAAATGGTCCAGGACACTTTGCAGCGATCAGCGACCTCACAGCAGGGGCCTGATCGCTGCAAAGTGTCACACATAGCGACATCGCTGGTGAGGTCGCTGGTGAGTCATCAAAACCGTGACACAGCAGCAATCTCGCTAGCGATATCGCTATGTGAGACGGGGGCTTTAGATCCGGGGCCTGGATCATAAGTGCGAGTGCATGCACCACACAACAGGCAGGGTTCAGGCTCCCTGCGTGCAGTGGATTGTGCTTCTCTTCCTGCTCGTCCTTCTGGCAAGTCAGAGCAGAGGATCCATGTGCAGATCAATTGCACAGCGCCACCTAGGGGGAGTATATGTTAGATGGGGGAGGAAGGAGGTTAATGAGGCCTCAGGCCAGGTCTGTCAGGGAATATAGCCACAGGCTTTAGGGAGAGGTGATAGAGATCACAACTCTCTGCTCTGTGCCTGCACAGCACCCCATCCCCCACCTCCTGTAATGTTACAGACAGCTCAGTAGTCGTGACGGGGAGGGTGAGCTGGGCTGACAGGGTGTACAAGCCGCGCTCCTACTGCTGATTTCCAAGGTCAGGACTCCCCCACTGCTGCCCCTGGATAAATGCTGATGAAGAGAGTAAGTATGTATATGTCATGTCTCTGTATAATGTGTAGGTCATGTGGCCATATAATGTGTATATGTATAATGTGTAGGTCCTGTGTCCATATAATGTGTATATGTATAATGCGTAGGTCCTGTGTCCATATAATGTGTATATGTATAATGTGTAGGTCATGTGTCCATATAATGTGTATATGTATAATGTGTAGGTCATGTGTCCATATAATGTGTATATGTATAATGCGTAGGTCCTGTGTCCATATAATGTGTATATGTATAATGTGTAGGTCATGTGTCCATATAATGTGTATATGTATAATGTGTAGGTCATGTGGCCATATAATGTGTATATGTATAATGTGTAGGTCATGTGGCCATATAATGTGTATATGTATAATGTGTAGGTCCTGTGTCCATATAATGTGTATATGTATAATGTGTAGGTCATGTGTCCGTATAATGTGTATATGTATAATGTGTAGGTCATGTGGCCGTATAATGTGTATATGTATAATGCGTAGGTCCTGTGTCCATATAATGTGTATATGTATAATGTGTAGGTCATGTGGCCATATAATGTGTATATGTATAATGTGTAGGTCATGTGGCCATATAATGTGTATATGTATAATGTGTAGGTCATGTGGCCATATAATGTGTATATGTATAATGTGTAGGTCCTGTGTCCATATAATGTGTATATGTATAATGTGTAGGTCATGTGTCCATATAATGTGTATATGTATAATGTGTAGGTCATGTGTCCATATAATGTGTATATGTATAATGTGTAGGTCATGTGGCCATATAATGTGTATATGTATAATGTGTAGGTCATGTGTCCATATAATGTGTATATGTATAATGTGTAGGTCCTGTGGCCATATAATGTGTATATGTATAATGCGTAGGTCATGTGTCCATATAATGTGTATATGTATAATGCGTAGGTCATGTGGCCATATAATGTGTATATGTATAATGCGTAGGTCCTGTGTCCATATAATGTGTATATGTATAATGCGTAGGTCATGTGGCCATATAATGTGTATATGTATAATGCGTAGGTCATGTGTCCATATAATGTGTATATGTATAATGCGTAGGTCATGTGGCCATATAATGTGTATATGTATAATGCGTAGGTCATGTGGCCGCATAATGTGTATATGTATAATGTGTAGGTCCTGTGGCCATATAATGTGTATATGTATAATGCGTAGGTCATGTGTCCATATAATGTGTATATGTATAATGCGTAGGTCATGTGGCCATATAATGTGTATATGTATAATGTGTAGGTCCTGTGGCCATATAATGTGTATATGTATAATGCGTAGGTCATGTGTCCATATAATGTGTATATGTATAATGTGTAGGTCATGTGTCCATATAATGTGTATATGTATAATGCGTAGGTCCTGTGTCCATATAATGTGTATATGTATAATGCGTAGGTCATGTGGCCATATAATGTGTATATGTATAATGCGTAGGTCATGTGTCCATATAATGTGTATATGTATAATGCGTAGGTCATGTGGCCATATAATGTGTATATGTATAATGCGTAGGTCATGTGGCCATATAATGTGTATATGTATAATGCGTAGGTCCTGTGTCCATATAATGTGTATATGTATAATGCGTAGGTCATGTGTCCATATAATGTGTATATGTATAATGCGTAGGTCATGTGTCCATATAATGTGTATATGTATAATGTGTAGGCCATGTGGCCGCATAATGTGTATATGTATAATTTCTCTGCCGTATCTGTGCATCATGAATCGTGGTATGTGCTAAAGAGGCCCACTGAGACTCTTTCGTCCGGGGCCCACAAAAACCTGGAGCCGGCCCAGGCAAGATGCAATGTGTTTTCCTGCTGAGCCCTGTCCCTGGGCTGGAGTGGGGGGACCCAAAGGTAGGGGGGAACCAGTAGTGGGTGTGGGTGGAGGAAGCAGTTTAGGGGAGCACTATAGAAGGAGGTATATAATGGGAAGACATCTTAGGGTAGGTTAGGTTAGGTGAGGTCTGTTCAGAAGAACAGAAGGACAGTCAGTCAGGGAGCAGTGTCTTTAGGAGCTCTGCTCCACAAGCAGGGCCCAGTCCTAGAGGCCCAGTAGGGGAGCAGAGGAGTAGGCTCCGTTCTAAGAAGGGATCCTAGGGGGTACGACGAGTGCAGGACGGCACCCGTACGCCCCGCATCTGCCAGAAGACAGAGGGATCTTAGGCCGCACGAAGGGGACCGGCCCCTGGTCCAGCCGTGTTACTCCAGGTCTCGGCTGGGAAAACCAGAGGCTTCTGGCTTATATGGTCAATTGCCGAACCCTCATTCTAATCCCTGTGAGGGTCAAGCAGGTCCGGGAACTCCGAAGCATAGGAGGGACTTCAGGGCGGAATTGAGAGTAGGAAGCGCAGGGCAGGAGGGAGAAAGACCCAGCGTGAAGTCGGTCTAGGTAGGAACACAAGAAAGTGGGGTTCTGTCAGGTACTCCTAATCTGCCTGAGGAAGTGCTGAACCCCTGCCTGGTGAATGCAGCGCGACGTGGGAGGCTGACACCTGTACAGTGCACCAGTGGAACTATCATAAGAACTGTGAGTAAACACTCGGATGACTGCACCGCACTGCCTCCGTCCATTCTTTTATCTGCGCCATCTCTTCCTCCCTGTACTACAATGCCCAGCGCAACTTACACTCCCCTATTCTGCCCTGGAGCTAGCTCTACCTGTGGAGAGCCACACCATCCCTGCGTAACACCAGCTCCAGAGGACTGCTCCGCAGCGGCGGCTCCCTTTAGCCGCAATCCACAGGTGGCGTCACGAACTTTCCAAATCCCCCAATATCTTCCCCTTTTTACTGACTGCCCTGGGTCACGGACCGGGCCAGCTACCGTGATATTCCCCAGCAACCAGAGACCTGGCTGCCGAGTACCCCACGGCCCAGAGGGCGCGTCAGCTCCATATAGAAATGTCTAATTTTTATATAATACAATAAAATCTGGAGATGAGAAAGAAGAGAGAGTCCTACATTGAAGCAGCAAAATCCCCCTATTTATTGGTTTCGACAACCAGGACATAAGGGAATATTGTTTATTTCCCTTTTCATGCCCAATTTCCAGTCGTTAACAAGTTTAACTTATCCAAAAAAAAACAAACAAACCAAGACCTCATTTGGCTATGTCAAAGGAAAACAAAAAAAAGAAGGTGTAGCGCTGGAGATCTGGACCGCGACAATAAAAAAGAATGGTTTGTCTTAAAGGTCAAAAGTGGCTTAGGTGGGAAGGGATTACAACTAGTGTTGAGCGATACCTTCCGATATTGGGAAATATCGGATCGGATTGGATCGGACCGATACCCAAAAAGTATCGGATATCGCCGATTCCGATACCGGAAACCAATGCAAGTCAATGGGACAGAAATATCGGAATGAAAATAAACCCTTTCTTTCCTTGTAGGTTAATTCTACATGAAGGAAAACAACTAAGAATAATGTAGAATGTATTGGGGGAGGAGGGGGAGACAATAAAGGCATAGAGGTTTAGCCCAATCAAATGGAATAGCAGGAATTAATTTTTTTTTTAAGACGTTCTGAGTTACGGAAATATTGACTATGTTAAGTATTTTTATATTTTGTCAGATATTTATGTTTCACTACTTCCATGCTCTTCACCTTCTTTTTTACTTCTCCCACACTTTCTCCTTCATCATCCTCAGCATCAGCATCTTTTTCATCAACTTCTTCTTCACCTTCTTCATCTTCTTCTTCTTCACCTTCTTCGTATTATTCTTTTTTTTTACATTCTTCATATTCTTCTTATTCAACTATTATTCTTCTTCATATTCTACTTCTTCATCTTCTTCATATTCTTCTTCTTCATCATATTCTTATTTGTGACAGGCATTCCTGTAGTTGCTATCTATAAAAGGTTGGACATTACACCTTTCGTTCTGCCCGTCACAAAAGATTTACAACAGGATTTGTCCACGTTCAGTTTGGCCTGCAGCAGCAGGTCTTTTCCAGGGGCACCACGAGGAGGAACGGACTCACCCCCATACACTGCTTAGTCATCTTCTGCTTATAATTTAGATATTATCTTTTGCTTTGATTTTTAGTCTTATGCTTAATGTTCTTCCGCTTTTTGTTCTGCAGCTTATTGTACTTCTGCTTCTTGGTTTTCTGTCTCTTGTTCTTCTGTATCTTGGTGGTTGTCTTCTCTTCTTTGTCCTCTTGGTCAACTTCTTCAGGGTCATCTTCATCTTCTTGGTCTTCTTCGGAGTGGTCTTCAGGGTCGTCGTCTTCGGGGTCCTCGTCTTCGGGGTCCTCGTCAGGGAGATCCAGAGTGATTACCAAGAACCATTTCAAAAAGCTTGAACTTGGAAATGTAGCAGAAGGTACAAGAAAGCTGAGGAACTACCGAGGACCAGCTGACGGTACTGGAACCCGGATGGGTAGTAGAAGGTACAAGAGCAAATGGAACTACCGAGGACCAGCTGACGGTACTGGAACCCGGATGGGTAGCAGAAGGTACAAGAGCCAATGGAACTACCGAAGACCAGCTGACGGTACTGGAACTCGGTTACTAAGCAGGAGGTACCTGTGCCAGAAAGCACTACCAAGGACCAGCAGATGTTGGTGGAACTTGGATACCGAGAAGGAGGCACCTAATCCAAAGGCACTGCCGAGAACCAGCTGACGGTACTGGAACCCGGATGGGTAGCAGAAGGTACCCATGTAAAAAAAAGTTTCAAGGCCGCGAGCCGGCCACAGTTACCAAAACCCACAGTCCTACAGGGGGTGCTTGTCCTATTGGCACTATGGAACCAGCCCTCATTGCCAGATCCCGCAGCCCACATAGGAGTCACCTAAACTGCCGGCACCATAGAGTCGGCTAACCCGACCGCAACACGACAGGACAACGCATTGGATTCAAAGTGACGTTGACACTACCTGAAAACAGCTGGCGTGCTGGAACCAGGCTGGGCAGGAGGGAGTACCCGTGCCAAAGACACTGCCGAGAACCAGCTGACGGTACTGGAACCCGGATGGGTAGCAGAAGGTACAAGAGCCAATGGAACTACCGAAGACCAGCTGACGGTACTGGAAGTCGGTTACTAAGAAGGAGGTACCTGTGCCAGAAAGCACTACCAAGGACCAGCAGACGTTGGTGGAACTTGGATACCGAGAAGGAGGCACCTAATCCAAAGGCACTGCCGAGAACCAGCTGATGGTACTGGAACCCGGATGGGTAGCAGAAGGTACCCATGTAGAAAAAAGTTTCAAGGCCGCGAGCCGGCCGCAGTTACCAAAACCCACAGTCCTACAGGGGGTGCTTGTCCTATTGGCACTATGGAACCAGTCTTCATTGCCAGATCCCGCAGCCCACATAGGAGTCACTTAAACTGCAGGCACCATAGAGTCGGCTAACCCGACTGCAACACGACAGGACAACGCATTGGAGGCAAAGTGACGTTGACACTACCTGGAAACAGCTGGCGTGCTGGAACCAGGCTGGGCAGGAGGGAGTACCCGTGCCAAAGACACTGCCGAGAACCAGCTGACGGTACTGGAACCCGGATAGGTAGTAGAAGGTACAAGAGCAAATGGAACTACCGAGGACCAGCTGACGGTACTGGAATCCGGATGGGTAGCAGAAGGTACAAGAGCCAATGGAACTACCGAAGACCAGCTGACGGTACTGGAACTCGGTTACTAAGCAGGAGGTACCTGTGCCAGAAAGCACTACCAAGGACCAGCAGACGTTGGTGGAACTTGGATACCGAGAAGGAGGCACCTAATCCAAAGGCACTGCCGAGAACCAGCTGACGGTACTGGAATCCGAATGGGTAGCAGAAGGTACCCATGTAAAAAAAAGTTTCAAGGCCGCGAGCCGGCCGCAGTTACCAAAACCCACAGTCCTACAGGGGGTGCTTGTCCTATTGGCACTATGGAACCAGCTTTCATTGCCAGATCCCGCAGCCCACATAGGAGTCACTTAAACTGCAGGCACCATAGAGTCAGCTAACCCGACCGCAACACGACAGGACAACGCATTGGAGGCAAAGTGATGTTGACACTACCCGGAAACAGCTGGCGTGCTGGAACCAGGCTGGGCAGGAGGGAGTACTCGTGCCAAAGACACTGCTGGGAAACAGCTGGCGGTGCTGGAACCCAGGGTAAATACTAAAAACAGAGTGGAGCCAGAGGCGTAATTGGAGCAACTTTAAAATCTGTAGTAGTGTGAATGTGGACAAAGCAGGAGAATTTGCCGGACACACAGCTGGGGAACAGCTGACGTTACTGAACCCCAAAAACACTGGAGCAAGCGTTGACTGTGCAGACGGCACTTCTGAGCAGCAACTAGCGGTATTGGAGCCCAGGGTAAATACTAAAAACAGAGGAGCCAGAGGTGTAATTGGAGCAAGTTTTAAATCAGTAGTACAGTGGATGTGGACAAAGTAGGAGAATTTGCCGGACACACAGCTGGGGAACAGCTGACGTTACTGAACCCCAATAACACTGGAGCAAGCGTTGACTGTGCAGACGGCACTTCTGAGCAGCAACTAGCGGTATTGGAGCCCAGGGTAAATACTAAAAACAGAGGAGCCAGAGGTGTAATTGGAGCAAGTTTTAAATCAGTAGTACAGTGGATGTGGACAAAGCAGGAGAATTTGCCGGACACACAGCTGGGGAACAGCTGACGTTACTGAACCCCAATAACACTGCAGCAAGCGTTGACTGTGCAGACAGCACTTCTGAGCAGCAACTAGCGGTATTGCAGCCCAGGGTAAATACTAAAAACAGAGGAGCCAGAGGTGTAATTGGAGCAAGTTTTAAATCAGTAGTACAGTGGATGTGGACAAAGCAGGAGAATTTGCCGGACACACAGCTGGGGAACAGCTGACGTTACTGAACCCCAATAACACTGGAGCAAGCGTTGACTGTGCAGACGGCACTTCTGAGCAGCAACTAGCGGTATTGGAGCCCAGGGTAAATACTAAAAACAGAGGAGCCAGAGGTGTAATTGGAGCAAGTTTTAAATCAGTAGTACAGTGGATGTGGACAAAGCAGGAGAATTTCCCGGACACACAGCTGGGGAACAGCTGACGTTACTGAACCCCAATAACACTGGAGCAAGCGTTGACTGTGCAGACGGCACTTCTGAGCAGCAACTAGCGGTATTGGAGCCCAGGATAAATACTAAAAACAGAGGAGCCAGAGGTGTAATTGGAGCAAGTTTTAAATCAGTAGTACAGTGGATGTGGACAAAGCAGGAGAATTTGCCGGACACACAGCTGGGGAACAGCTGACGTTACTGAACCCCAATAACACTGGAGCAAGCGTTGACTGTGCAGACGGCACTTCTGAGCAGCAACTAGCGGTATTGGAGCCCAGGGTAAATACTAAAAACGGAGCCAGAGGTGTAATTGGAGCAAGTTTTAAATCAGTAGTACAGTGGATGTGGACAAAGCAGGAGAATTTGCCGGACACACAGCTGGGGAACAGCTGACGTTACTGAACCCCAATAACACTGGAGCAATCGTTGACTGTGCAGACGGCACTTCTGAGCAGCAACTAGCGGTATTGGAGCCCAGGGTAAATACTAAAAACAGAGGAGCCAGAGGTGTAATTGGAGCAAGTTTTAAATCAGTAGTACAGTGGATGTGGACAAAGCAGGAGAATTCGCCGGACACACAGCTGGGGAACAGCTGACGTTACTGAACCCCAATAACACTGGAGCAAGCGTTGACTGTGCAGACGGCACTTCTGAGCAGCAACTAGCGGTATTGGAGCCCAGGGTAAATACTAAAAACAGAGGAGCCAGAGGTGTAATTGGAGCAAGTTTTAAATCAGTAGTACAGTGGATGTGGACAAAGCAGGAGAATTTGCCGGACACACAGCTGGGGAACAGCTGACGTTACTGAACCCCAATAACACTGGAGCAAGCGTTGACTGTGCAGACGGCACTTCTGAGCAGCAACTAGCGGTATTGGAGCTCAGGGATAATACTGAAAACAGAGGAGCCAGAGGTGTAATTGGAGCAACTTTAAAATCTGTAGTAGTGAGAATGTGGACAGAGCAGGAGAAATTGCCGTCCGCACAGCAGGGGAACAGCTGACGTTACTGAACCCCAATAACACGGCAGCAAGTGTTGACTGTGCAGACGGCACTTCCGAGCGCCAACTGGCGTTGTTGGAGCTCAGGGATAATACTGAATACAGAGGAGCCAGAGGTGTAATTGGAGCAACTTTAAAATCTGTAGTAGTGAGAATGTGGACAGAGCTGGAGAAATTGCCGTCCGCACAGCAGGGGAACAGCTGACGTTACTGAACCCCAATAACACGGCAGCAAGTGTTGACTGTGCAGACGGCACTTCCGAGCGCCAACTGGCGGTGTTGGAGCTCAGGGATTACAGTTCAGGTGGTAGAAACATGAACACAACAGGAGACCTGGATACTGTTGCCAAACAATTATTTATTCTGGAAGAGGACTGGCAAATTCATGAGAGATCCAGGCCTTGTTCATTTTGAGAAAAGTAAGCCGGTCAACGTTATCTGAGGATAGTCGCATGCGACGGTTTGTTAGTACACCACCTGCGGCACTAAAGACGCGTTCCGATAATACACTAGCAGCAGGGCAAGCTAGCATCTCCAATGCATACTGACTAAGCTCTGGCCATGTATCCAGCTTACAGACCCAAAACTTGAAGGGAGAAGAGCCGTCTGGGAGTACACTAAGAGGGCAAGACATGTAGTCTGTCACCATCTGACGGAAACGTTGCCTCCTGCTGACTGGAGCCGTCTGTGATGGTGTAGACATTTGTGGCGGCGGGGACACAAAACTTTGCCACATTTCGGCCATACTGGTCTTGCCTTGTGCTGAGGCGCTGCATCTGCTCCCTCTTTGTGCAGAGCTTCCTCCACTGCCTCGATGCACTGAGCTGCTTTGTAAAGCACTAGCAGCACTGCTCTCGGTTGGAATGGAGAACATGATGGAATGCACCAGTGCGTCTTGGTACTCCCGCATTTTACGCTCCCGGTTCAACGGTGTTATGAGGCTTTGTAAGTTGTCCCGGTAGCGAGGATCTAGGAGGGTGGACACCCAATAATCAGCCGTGTTGAGAATGTGGGCGATGCGGCGGTCGTTTCTCAGGCACTGCTGCATGAAATCAACCATGTGCTGCAGACTGCCAACTGGCCAAGAAACGCTGTCCCCTGCTTGAGGCGTGATCTCTGCCTACTCTGCATCACCCCACCCTCGCTCTAGATACTGACTACTAGAGCATTGTGTACCTCCCTCCTCTGGACAGATGTCTTCCTCATCCATTGACTCCTCCTCATCCTCCTCACAAAGTGTTCCCTGCCTAGGCCTTTGTGAGGAACCACGTTGCGCAGACTGTAGAGAAGCAGATGGCATTTGTGACTCCTCATCCTCCACCTCTTCCAAAACCTCGTCCCTTAGTGCTTGCAGTGTTTTTTCAAGCAGGCAGATAAGGGGGATAGTCATGCTGACTAGTGCATCATCTGCACTCGCCATCCGCATGGAATAATCGAAGGCACGCAAAACGTGGCAAATGTCCTTCATAGAGGCCCACTCAGTGGTGGTGAAGTGTGAACGGCGCGCACTGCGACTTGTTTGCGCCTGCTGCAGCTGGTATTCCATTACTGCTGCCTGCTGCTCACACAACCTCTCCAACATATGTAATGTTGAATTCCACCTGGTGGGTAGGTCACATATGATGCGATGTTCCGGAAGACGTAATCGGCGCTGCAGAGCTGCAATGCGTGATCTTGCGTTGCTGGAACACCGCAAGTGAGCGCACTCTATGCGGACCTTGTGAAGCAGTGCATCAAGATCCGGATAGTCCCTCAAAAAACTCTGCACAACCAAGTTGAGCACATGTGCCAGACATGGGATGTGAGTGAGGTTGCCTAGGCCCAGAGCTGCCACCAGATTTCGGCCATTGTCACACACTACCATGCCTGGCTGAAGATTCGCTGGCACAAACCACACGTCGCTCTGCTGCTTGATGGCATTCCAGAGCTCCTGCGCTGTGTGGCTTCGATTCCCCAAAGAAATTAATTTTAATACGGCCTGTTGACGTTTGGCCACGGCTGTGCTCATATCGGTCATCATAACAGGTAACCGTTCACGGGTCGATGTGGAGGTAGACCGTGACGGCTCCTGCAGCGCTGATTCAGAGGAACTGGAGTATGAGGAGGAGTCAATGTGTACAGACTGGATTCCTCCAATCCTTGGAGTTGGCAGAACACGTACAACGCCACTCTCAAGATCTGTACCCGGCTCCACAACATTTACCCAATGGGCAGTGAGGGAAAGGTATCATCCCTGTCCATGCTTACTGGTCCACGCATCGGTGGTCAGGTGGACCTTGCTACTGACGGCGTTTTGTAGCGCTTGTTTAATTTTTCCCTCCACATGATGTTGCAGGGCAGGGACGGCTTGCCTGCTGAAATAAAAGCGGCTGGGCACGTTGTATTGTGGGACTGCCAATGCCATAAAGTTACGGAAGGTGTCAGTCTCCACCAGCCTGAATGATAGCATTTCAAGGGCCAGTAGTTTAGCAATGCCAGCATTCAGAGCCTGTGCTCGGGGGTGGTTTGCCGAGTATGGGCGCCTTTTCTCTTATGCCTGTGCTAACGATGGCTGTAGACTGGCCTGGGAGTGTGAGGATGACTGGGAAAGTGGTGCTGTGGGTGGAATTACACTGTGTCTCTGTACAACAGTGCCAGAGATTCTTCCATGGCGATCCTGTGAGGAAGCCGAACCAGCTGTGTGTGAGCTGGAGGAAGAGGCTACAACACGAGCTGAAGAGGTGGTAGGTGGCGCTGTAGGTTGGCCTAGGTCTTCAGTGTGTTTTTGTAACTCCACCACGTGCTTGGTCCGCACATGTTTCCACATATTTGTGGTATTGAGGTTTCTGACACTTTTCCCTCTTTTCACCTTCTGATTACACAGCTTGCATTTGACAAAGCAAATGTCATCTGCAACTGTGTCAAAAAAGGACCAGGCACTGCAAGTCTTGGGAGCGCCCGCTTTGGATTTTGGAAGAGCCATGCTCCTAATGGGTGCCTAAATGGAGGCTACAGGCAACCAAGTCTGCCCCCTCCCTCTCCCTCCTTTTTGGGCTGTTCGGGGAATCTCTTCCTCAGAGCTGCTCCCACCACCTTCCTGTCCCTCACGCCATGATGGGTCAAGGACCTCATAATCTACACCACCCTCTTCAAACAACTGCTTCTCCTGGGTAGTCTCGACAGCACAGTACGCACCAGAAAGTGGCACCTGAGTCTCATCATCAGATGCGTACTGAGGTGTGCTGCTGACCATAGGCACTGGCCAACCCGCCTCTTCAGATTCAGAGAGACAAAACGGTTGCGCATCACTGCATACTACCTCTTCTTCAAATTCTCGAATTCTGCTTGGCTGGCCCCCTCTTTCCAAGCCAAGAGATTCAGAGAACAGAAGTAGAGATGGCTCCTGTCCAGGGCTCTCTGACTGCCTGGGCAAATTGGCAGGTGGTGAAGAGACAGATGGGTGCTCTTCAGTGCTCAGGACCTGAGAGGATCTGGAACTAATTGAAGTCGATGCGTTAGCTGCCATCCATCCGACAATGGCTTCAATTTGGTCCTCCCGCAGCAGTGGGGTATGGCTAGCTCCTACAAAGCTGCGAATAAAGGACTGTTCCCTGGTAAAACTGGGGGATGCTGAGTCACTGGTGCCAGCAGCAGGCACAGAATCCCCACGTCCTCTCCCTGCAGGCACAGAATCCTCACGTCCTCTCCCTGCAGAAACTCCACGACCACGACCACATACCTTACTCCCTGCCTTCTTCATCTTGGTAGACTGATAAAGATAGGCAGAAAAGTACTAAGGGCTTAGTGTGCTTATTCCTGAACAGCTGCTAACAGGTATAAGAAACACTAATTTTATAAAGTGTGGACTAGACTTTAATATGAGCTAATGTGGCCTACACAACTGTAAAGTGGAGTGTTTGGTGAACTTTATTTAGGTTTTTTTTGTCACAAAAAGACACTGGATGTGCCCAAAGATGTAATACCGATAGTATCACAAACTTTTTGTAGCTATTACAATGTAGGAAGGTAACCTACAATGCAATAGATGAGGCTACAAAAAATAGGCTAATACTAATCTGGCTGGGGCTGCAGGGCCCAATGCTGCAGAAAGGCTCCTCTATCTACTCCTATATAGTGTGTTTGGAACCAATGTAGCTGAATACGGATGGAACCACCACACTAATAGGAGATATCAGGAAAAATGTTCAATTAGCAAAAAAGGACAATGTATGAGGCAGTGACGCACGCTGAGCGCACTACAACCAGACGTGGCTGAAGCACACACTACAGGGTGAGCTGCACTCACACACACAGACCTTGCAGACAGCGGTGAACAGTGCAGATGCAGAGCACTGTGCACTAGCGCTGCAAGACCAAAAAAAATTATCTACTCCTATATAGTGTGTTTGGAACCAATTTAGCTGAATACGGATGGAACCACCACACTAATAGGAGATATCAGGAAAAATTATGAATTGGCAATAAAGGACAATGTATGAGGCAGTGACACACACTGAGTGCACTACAACCAGACGTGGCTGAAGCACACACTACAGGGTGAGCTGCACTCACACACCAGACCTTGCAGAAAGCGGTGAACAGCACAGAGAACTGTGCACTAGCACTGCAAGGCACAGTGATTTATAAAGTAGCTTGGGTAAAGCAGAATAGCGCAAATAGGTAGCTAAAACTGTCCCTCAGAACAACAGCGTCCTATCCCTAACTGAATTCACAGCAGAGTGAGCTCAAAATGGCGGCGGCGGCGGCTTTTATAGTGCATCATGACATCATTTCAGCAGCCAATCACAGCCATGCCATTAGTTAAGATGCCTACATGCCTAACAGGATGTGCCCACACTTCTTAGGATCCTCATTGGCTGAATAAAATGAAACTGGCTCATTGCATTATGGGAACTTCCGATTCCGGTATACGATATTGCAAAGGTATCGGAATTAAGTATCGGAATTCCGATACCGCGAATATCGGCCGATACCCGATATTTCAGTATCGGAATGCTCAACACTAATTACAACGTATTGTACGAGCTCAACTTTATATTGAGTAATAAAAAGAACATCTTCACATAAACTCTTTGGTGATGGAGCAAAACTGATGTTATTTTTTAAATACTTGTGCAAAACTATAAAATAAAAAATTCACGTTGATGTGCCGAAACCCTTTTTACTTCTTAAGAAATCAGCAATAGGCAGGTGGAATAGATTAACCGATCAATTTGCAGAAAAGTTACAACAGGAAATTCTATTTTACCAGAAAGTAAATCTAAGACCCAAATGTTTTGTGTCTACCGAGCTCAAAAGAGTTTGGAATTATTTTGATTCTAAAGAAAAAAATCAGCGATTGTGATAATAAACCTCACTAGATATTGACTCTTGTGTCCCTTCCATCATATTTTAGGCTGCTTGTAATTCCCATGAATTTCCTTTCCAAAATAATATTGAAATCGTCAAATATTTACTCCAGATTAGAAGAAGATCATGACTCACTTGACCTGCCCCGTGCCAAAACAAAGGCCAATCACACGAGACCATTGTGTTACCCAACGTCTGAAGAGACCCACCCTAATAGACAAAACCTGAGAATATATAGCAAACAACTAAGAATATAAAGTTACTTCCCGTAAGACTCATCCTATTCTCCAATCCAACCATTGGGCAACACCGAGAGAGGAGACCAGCCATGAACTACAAAGTGTTTTGCTTATTTGCCATCGCCCTCATCGTTGGGTCCTCCATCTCCGTACATGGGCAGGATGCACCAGGTAAGTGATACGCATTTATTTATTACATCAGTATATTATATATGTATGTTCAACCACCTGTAAGAGTGTTCCTTAGATTTGTCGAAATGAGTATTTTCTTTGGCTTACTAGTAAATCCGTTTGAAAGTACTTTATTAGGAAATATTGGGTTACTGGAAAGGTGGGAGCCCAATCTCATCTATTAGCTCCATGAAGAGTGAAGAGTGGCTACAAAGAGTATCTTTTACTCTGGAGGACCTGGATCATTATTTTTTCAGCCCATTGATTTTTATAGGTAAAGTGCAATTCCTCATGTCTCCTGCGGGTGTGCTGTGGGCAAATTGAACAGTTTCTACTAAGTTGTCAAATAGATTGAGGCTTTCAATGTCATCTTTGGGTATCTTCACGGTACCGAGTAGACCTCTAACATCACGATATGCGTCACCTGAGGCCTAATCAGCACCTTGGGAGGTGCATGTCATGTCTTCCTTATGTGACGGCATGCATCTTGATGTCAGAGGCTTTCTCGGTGCAGAGTGAAGATGCCCGAAGAGGACATTGCACACCTGAGAAAAAAGAGGCCAAATGGAGTGGAGGACCAGATGGACCTCTGTGGCAGTTGAAAGTCAGGTGAGGTGCAAAATGAGTAGCATTTTTGTTTCCTGAAGCTCTGCAATTCAGAAAAATAGCTGCTAGTCAGACACTTTTTGATGATTTTGCATGAAGTGGATCATACAAAATTCGAGTTCAGGATAATGCAATTTTTTTTTTTAATATTTGAGACAAATTCAAATCACTTCAAACTGATTCGGTCAGATTCATCACTACCTAAAGCCTTTACAGCTGCCGCCTGACTCTGAGCTTACCATATATGATTATTTGATCATTTTTAGGTGAGCATGAATGCTCTGTTGAACCACATTCAAGAAAAAATTGTGGACAATCGGGTATCACACGAGAAGAATGTATCGAGAAGAAATGCTGTTATAACAGTATGACCCCAAACACCGCCTGGTGCTTCCATCCTCTCGAACATGATGATGGTAAGACTTAAATACTTGTACAGTCCCATGGTCTCATTGTACCAAGATATCATCTGAGGTCAACTTAGAGCGATTGCATGAGAATGGAAAATGGGAAAACAGCGCCACTCTTGTCCCTTGGTTGTGTCTGGTACTACAGCCCACTCTTATTCATTTCAATGAGACAACCAGACAAACTTATGGACAAGAGTTTTGCTGATTTGGGTGAAAAAAAGCAGGTTTTTTTTTTTTTTATTGATTTAATGTATCAAAATAAAAGACTTACTTTTAAGTGGTGGAATTGCCAAATGTCTCACGAACAGGGGCTTGGGGCATTAATTTTTGGAAATTTTGCTTTAGTTAGGTTTCCAGTGACCTCATTTAATGTTAATTATTAATGATTGCTTTTCTTCTATAGAATGCGAGTTTTAATCAGATTTTGATGAACCACCCAGTGGAAGAAACGCAAATACACGATCATCATCATGTTTCATATCTACACGGATAGAACAATTGGAGAACTCTCTCTGCCTTGATCAGATTTCACATCATAAAAGACTTTCCCTTTTTCTAAATGTATTACAGCCAGGCACTCATGTAAAGTAATAAAGATTCAATTAGAAATGTAGACGCGTTTCGCAATTATTTCTAATTGGTGTCCAAGGACCTTCGACACTACTTTCAGGGTCTTCAGCCCTAAAGCCCCCCGTCTCACATAGCGAGATCGCTAGCGAGATCGCTGCTGTGTCACGGTTTTGGTGACGCAACAGCGACCTCACCAGCGATGTCGCTATGTGTGACACTTTCTAACAATCAGGCCCCTGCTGTGAGGTCGCTGATCGCTGCAAAGTGTCCTGGACCATTTTTTGGTCGTTGCTCTCCCGCTGGTCAGCACACATCACTGTGTGTGACCAGCGGGAGCAGCGATCAGGCTGGTAACCATGATAAACATCAGGTTACTAGGGGCACACGCGCACCTAGTAACCCGATGTTTATCATGGTTACGAGCCTGCTAAAGTGAGCGGTAACCTCCCGCTCACCGTAGCAGAGTGGTAACCATGATAAACTACGGGTTACTAGGTGCGCGTGTGCCCCTAGTAACCTGATGTTTATCATGGTTACCAGCCTGATCCTGCTTCAGCAGGCTGGTAACCAGGAGCAGGACATTGTGGAAAGATTCTTTCCACGATGTCGCTGCTCCCCTGATCGTTGGTGAGCCTGCCTGTTTGACAGCTCACCAGCGAACCCATAGCGACGCAGCAACGATCCCTGACAGGTCGTATCGTTGTCGGGATCGTTGCAGCGTCGCTAAGTGTGACGGGGCCTTAAGACTCTTCAAGGTGAACAAGCACATTTTGTCTCTCAGCCCACCATGCACCCTGCGATGAACAACAAGTCACTTTGGCCTCCAACTCACTGTCATTACCTGTTGGAAAAGTAGTTCTGGCCTCAAGAACCCCAATGCACCAACAATGGCCAAAACAGGTTCTGTGGCCAAAACCTCTCTCTAAATAAATAAGGGATTGTTCACACACACAGAGCGGTTTTTATACATTTTCCCATGAATTTTTCATGCAGCAAAAAAATTACATTTCTAAAATCTCATTCACAATGGTTAATTTTTTTATGTTTTTTTTTTTTTTTGCTTGTGGTACATTTTTAAAAAGTGCAGTTTTGCAACTTTTGCGGCAATTTTTCCCCACTGAGATCAAAATGACTTAGCGTCAAAAATGGCGCCAAAACCACATCAAGAACAGCATTAAAAATGCACTGTAATTTCTGCACATAGTCTGCGTTTTTATGCAGAAAAAAATGCTTAATAAAATCTACTTGTGAAAAATAAACAGCGTGCAGCATCTTCATTCTGATTAATAAAGTTCTCCTAGATGCTCATCTCCAGTCAGAACAGCGTTGGCAACACTATATGAACAAAAGTAAGTGCCCCCTCCACATCCCACCTCAAAGAGCTTTTCTGACCTCTCATTCTACTTCCATGGACATTAATATGGAGTCGTCTCTCTGCAGATATACCGGCTCCCGCTCTTCTGGGGAGGATTTCTACAAGATTTTGGAGGCGTCTATGGGAATTTTTGCCTCTTCATCGAGAAGAGCATTTGTGAGGTCAGACCCTGATGGTGGAGGAGAGGCCGGACTCACAATCTCCGGTCTACTTCATCCCAAAGGTTTTGGATGGGGTTGAGGTCCGAGCTCTGTGCTGCAGGTCATGTTCTTCCACCCAACCAAAGAAGGGTGTGAAAAAATGTCATGGATGGACTTATTACCCCAGCAGCTCTTATTACAGGACCGCGCTGGTATCAGTGAGCTCGGCACCACCAGCCGTTCTGTCACGTGTTAGTAAAGGCAGACGGCATGGTGGGGGGCTGAGGGTTATACACTGAGGGTGAGGAAAAGGAGTTTATACACCCAGGGGAGGGGGAGGATGTTATACACCGGAAGCGGCGGATCAGATGTTATACACTGGGGACAATGGGACTGAATGAGAAACCAAAATCCAATGATTAAGACTTGTGGACTAATACTTTCCTCCAAATAGTGAATTTCCCTGATACATGCCAAGGCTACGAGGCTGTCAAGTTCAGATCATGAGATCCGCAATCGGTCAATGATTCATGTGCTTTATGTCGCCCCTGCAGAGGGAGCACGGTGTACAGAGGCTGCTGCAGATGGGGACAAAGCTTTCTAACTCCTATAAGAACATACGAGTTGCCCCTTTCTCCCATCATGTAGCAATGTTCCCCATCCTGGGCCACTTTCTAGTATATATGTGCCCATCCTCGGCCACTTCCTGGTATATGTCCCCCCATCCTGGTATATATGTCTCCTATTCTGGGCCCATCCTGGTATATATGCGGCGAGCCACGGGGGGCCATATGGGACATTTAGTTCCGCGGGCAGCGGATTTAAACATCACGGTAGCTGAAGTGGGTTGCTGGACCCCTAAACACTTCCATCGTTTCCACAGCAATTGTCAATATTGGTAGGTGGTACTTATGAAGATGGTATAGGACCCCCCCAGGGGCGCTCCTGTAGAGGTGGTGTCTGGGTGCATGTCACGGGTTTACCGGGTTTTCACGCACTCCTGCCCTGATCTGAAGCACTTCTCCTTCAAATTGAACAGTGTAGGTTTCTGTTAGCAGTGCAGGGGTTAAGCTTCCCAGCTTGGCTGATCTCAGCTGTTCACTATTGACCACTCCCCTCTCCTATATATACCCACCTCTGGCAATCTGGATTGCCAGTGTTAACACTTGTACTGCCTGGTGAGGAGTAGAGGTGTCGGTTGTTGGTAGAAGCGTTTGGAGTTTTGATCTGTGAGTGTTGCTCAGTGTTTTGGCTGTGTGGATAGTTCCATCCTCTCCTATTTAGTTTCCCTTCCTTTTCTCCCCAGTGTTCCCCTCTGTTGTCTGTGAGTGCATTTTTGTAAGATTGGTATTTTCATTTATCCCTGTACATCCTCCCTTGTTTGTCTGGTTTGTGTATTTACATACACTATTCCCCCTCACTTCCCTGGGTGGTGGAGAGGGACCAATGTAGGGCTGATTCAGGAGTTCAGCAAGGTACGTGGCCCCAGCATCTTCACCATCAGAAGTAATCTGGGGAGCAGGGATAGCTAGGGTGCCACTAGTGTTGGGGACAGGGTAGAAGCCCCTGGCCCTGGGTAATCTGACAACAGAATCATGACATTACAGCTATTGCAGTGCCCATGAGGTTCGTGCAATTTCAAACAGTCAGACACACATGTGAACTTGCAAGCGTAACACTTTACAAAGGAGGAAACAGGGTACAGTCTCCCTCTCTGAAAGGCAAAGCGGTGGGAGCTCCCAGTTTAGGTTACACTGCATATTGTGCATAAGAAAAGAGTCTTTTCCTTATGAAACAAGAATGTTTGGGGCCTCTCAGGCAGCTGGGCGGTTTGGGGCAGCTGGAGCATAGTTTGTTTCACTTGCTATTGTAGGAAATATTATTCACAGTCCAGCTAATGCTACACTTATGGGAGGACCTTCATGGTTCGGCTACCCGTCTCGTGGTGACACACTAGTAGTGTGGAAGTAATGACGGTTATGCCCCTACTGTTCCCTACTGCAGATGGGGTAGGTCAGACAAAGTTTGTGGGGTGGCAGACATGTTTATCTGGTTTCCGGCTGGAAGCATATAAGAAAACCAGTAGGCAGGCGAGCACTTGTCCATCCTTATCTTTCCTGACTGTTTGAGGCTTTGTGGAGTCAACAGTTTGGAGAATGATGTCTCCTCAGCATTAACTGGAATGGATTTAGGGAGCAGTGGAGCTTCCTTCCTCTGCCTTGACTAGACAGGACTAGAGGCTCCTCCCAGCCGTTTCTATAGTACCTTGTTGTGAGGAGATTAAAGGGGTTGTCCACTACTAGGACAACCCCCCTCTCATATCCCTCTCTTGGCCCTGATAAAATAAAAAGTCTTGTACTCACTTCCCGTGCCGGTGCTGTTCCAGCGGAGTCGGCACTTGAGTTCCAGGTGGTCTCGTGTGGTTGTAACGACGTGAGTCTGGCGCCCAGTCAGGCACTGTCCCCACCTTCATACAGTTAACTAACTTAACCATACGAAGGTGTAGACAGTGACGCCGGCACAGATTGAGCTCCAGGCTCACGTGTCATAACGAGAGCCCTGGGACCGTGAGTGCTGACACCGCTGGAATGGCGCCAGCACGGGAGGCGATTAGAAGTTTTTTATTTTATCGGGGGTATGAGAAGGGGTTGTCCAAGTAGTGGACAACTTCTTTAATCACCTAACTTTCATAAGCATACACTGACCAGTAGATGGCAGCAAAGTACAAATTACAATGCACATTGATGAATCTTCAGTGTATGGACATGGAATGTATTACATCTCCTAACTCACAGTACCCAAAGTAGTTCTGGCACTCTGGAATAAATCTACTGCCATATGACAACTGTGTCAACATCAGTAGACCGGGTACAGGGATACCTCATATATATCTCCCATCCTGGGTCTATCCTGGTACACAGCGGGTAAAATAAGTATTGAAGACGTGCTATTGACATGAAATTCTCACCAGATGTCGGCAACAATCAATCCAATCCACACAGACAAAGAAATCATCATAGATGTCCATAAATTATGTTATGTGTAATAATGAGAAATAACACAGGGAAAAAGTATTGAACACGCTTGAAACGCTAAAATTTAATTCATCATACAAAAGCCTTTGTTGGTGATGACAGCTTCAAGACACCTCCTGTATGGAGAAACTAGTCACAGGCATTGCTCAGCTGTGATTTTGGCCCATTCTTCCACACAAACACTCTTCACATCCTGAAGGTCCCGTGGGCTACTTCTATGAACTCTGAGCTTAAGTTCCTTCCATACCTTTTCTATAGAATTCAGGTTCGGTGATTGGCTCAGCCCTTTTAGGAGCTTTATTGTCTTTCTCTGAAACCAGTTGAGAGTTTCCTCGTCTGTGTGTTTGGGATCAGTGTCTTGCTGAAATGCGCACCCTAATTTCATCTTCATCATCCTGGTATTCTCCTCAGTGCAAAGCATGAGATTTGATTTGACTGTATGACAGACCTCTGACTGGGGTTTAAGGTGTAACGTTTCTCCTTAAGGAGAGTGACATGCCTGACATGCCAGGGTTACACGTGTCTGCAAATTGAGATTCTAGTTTGGCTCTTATCCTAAGTCATGTAGCAAGGCTCGTTAAAGGGTCAATATTGCCTTTTAGGAACGCTGCTTCCAATAGGTGGCAATAGAGTTCAAGTCGTCTTCCTCTCTGAAGAGACAATTTGCACATTTAATTCCGCAGAGGAGCATTACACGGCTTGTGAATCTCCTTACACTGGCATCTCAGGCATGTCACTCTCCACAAACAGAAATGTTACTTCTTAGACCCCAGTTAGAGGCCTCTCATACAGCCAAATCAGATATCATGCTTTGCACTGATGAGGGGCAATACCCTGAGACATGTGTCTGCAAATTAAGATTCTGGTTTGGTTTTTACCCTAAGCCATGTGGCAAGGCTCGTTAAAAAGTCGATATTGACTTTCCAAGCTTCTCCTCTAAGGTCATTTACAGTCAAGAGTTGACCCACTGTAGTATAAAATGGAAAAATAAAATTGGGCGCTTATAGTTTCACTTAGATATTATTTAAGTAAAACTCATATTTCCACATTACAAGTTTTTTTCACAACCTCACCATCTTTTACCCCTCATGCCCCTTCCAGAAACCAAATTCTCTAAATGGGCACCTGGTTGTGGGGATTATCCAGAGGCATAACTATAATGGGAGCAAACGGGTACAACCGCACCCAGACCCTGGAGCCCAGTGGGCCCAAAAGGTCTCTTAGACCCAATAGGAAGAATATCATTACAGACTATGATAGTTGTGGGCCCATTTGGAGATTTTTCATTGTGTCTCATTATCTTCAATGAGACTTTTTTTAAGGAAAAAGTTTATTGCAATATGACCATTGAAAAACAGAAATTGCCAATGATGTGCCCCCTGGGCAGTGGGGTACCCGGTGCTGGGCCGGTAGACGCTGGGGGTTGTAGTCACTGTGGCGGTGACCCGGACCGTGACCCAGGGCGGTCAATCCAAGGGTAGTATCTGTGTTTATGACTTGCCCCCTGGGCCGTGGGGTACCCAGAACCGGGCCTCTGTACGATGCTGGGGGTAGTAGTGGCAACCCGATCCCGTGGTTCAGGGTGGTCAGACCAAATGTTGTGGCAGTTTATTTATAGATTTGTGAATGTCCGACTACGCCACCCGTGGATTGCGGTCAGAGATAACCGCCGCTGCGAGGCAGACCACTGAGGCTGGTGTTGGGGTGCAGCACAGGGGTAGGATAACTCCCCACGGGAAGAGTGTAGCCTCAGGGCAGTGTAGGTGGATGCTGGGGGTGATGGTGCAGGCGCAGCATAAATCACACAGAGTCCAATGATGCAGTCCAGGGTCTTTTACTCACTGTTGTTATCCAAGTCACTTCTGTCAGCAAGGACTGCCCGAGCCGTGCTGCGTCCACCAGGTGAGGAGCTCGGTCAACCCCCAGGCAATTCAGGAGTATGGCACAGGATCCCCTTCTGTCCTTTCTCTTGCCTCGTGCCCCACCAGTGTCCTGACTTCTGTCCGGCTACCGCGGACCGTGTCAGGTAGGCGTTGGCCTTCACTTCCCGCTATCCTATATGGTGCCTTCCTAGCAGGTTTAGCGGGGGGTTTAACCAATAAATGGTCACAGCCTCCGGTTCTTGGCTGAGGGTAGATTCGCCTCCACCAATTTAGGGATCCCGTACCTTTCCACAGCCTGACCCTTTCACCCGGTATAATGGGGTATGCAACGGTTGCTGACCGTTCTGCACTCTTAGGGTCCCTTCTGCCTTCTTGTTTCTGGAGCCTTTCTACTCCTCAGTCTCTTCTCCTTCCTTCTTTCTCCTTCTCCTCTTCTCCTCTCTGGCCCCGGCCTTCTCTCTAGGCCTGCCTCGTGGAGCTGAGCTCAGGCTGAGCCGCAGCTCCCTGTCAGCTCTGACTGAACTGAACTCTGAACTTCCTCTCGACTTAAGATGGCTCCCACCTTTTATCTGCTTCTCTGTGTCTGAGCTCAGGTGACCTGCACCCAATGAGCTCCTTCCTATGCTCCAGAAACCGTCCCCTTCTTCTCCTACACCACTGGGTTCTCTCCCCCCTCCCCACTCCAGTCAGGAACATGGTCAGTTGTGCCAGCAAAAATGAGAGCACCGTCGAGCTGTCCCCTGGAAAAGAGGAGTGTATGTATGTGCAGCTAACTGAGCCCTGGTCCACATTCCATCCTTAACTGAGAGTGGAATATCACACCTCTGGTTGAGGTGCAATACCCCTGTAGCAACCGAACCCTCGGGGCGCTACATATAGGTTATATATAATGTCCGACTACACCACCTGTGGAGTGCGGCTAATGAGGCCGCCGCTGCGGAACAGTCCTCTGAAGCTGGTGGTTTGGCAGCAAGGGTGGTATAACTCCCCAAAGGAAGAGAGTAGCTTCAGGGCAGTGTGGGTGGATGATGGTGGTTGTGCAGGGTGCAGAAATAACCACAGAGTCCGTGCAGTGCAGTCCCAGGGTCTTTACTGTTGACACTTTAAACAGGCCTGGACTGGAGTACTGGCTAGTGATAAGAGTCCGGTCAGTCTGGGAGCAAGCATAGAGTCCTCCTGGACAGGTGGAGTTGTAGGCCTGCCGTTCTTACTATACTCTTTGGCTATTCTACTTGTAGCTGTGTTGTACCCACGTCCCTGAGTGTAAGGTGCTGTGCTCACCCGTATGGCTGGCAACTCGGGCCTTGTCGATGCCTCGCTCCTCCTTGGCGGTTGTAACATACCTGGCGGCGTCCTTGCATAGTGGTCCATCTTCCACTGTGCAAGAGCGCGTACTTGATCTCCAGTCCAGGGTGTCTCTCTGGCTTCCCTCCATGCTGTCTGTTTGTGTCTGTTTCTGCTGCTTAAGGGCGGCGCCCGATCACTTCCTGCTTTTTGTACCTGCTGCAGGCACACCCCTTGTGCGTCCTCAGCCTATTGCTGTCTATCACCTGGTATTTAAATCAGCTGCCCCAATTAACTGATGCCTGAGCATCTTGCCCTGTCAGTTGGCTTTTGTCTCTGACATGCCAGGTCCTGTCTATGTTACCTGTCTTGCAGTATCTGTTCCCATGTCTGTACTGTGTCCTATCTGTGTACCTTAACCTGCAGTCTGTACTCGTTCCTTGCCTGTTCGTTCCGCCCTCCTGGAGGCTGTATTTCCAGGCCAGTCTGAACACGCTCCTTGCCTGTTCGTCCTGCCTCTCTGGGGGCCGTATTCCCAGACCCGCTCCTGTATCCCGCTGCAGTGTCGGTCTCCTCCGTACACTCAGTTCCAGTCTGAACTCTCTCCTATCTTTTACCTGTTTTTTCTCTATGTCCGTTCCATTCCTTTTTCTGCAGAGTCTGAACTCGTACCTAACTCCTGCTCGTTGTCACTGTACTTCCGTTTGTGAGTTTGTGGTCCACTCGCTACTTCTCTGCAAGTACCCTGTGGGTATCTGGTTCTGCCTTTCCCTTCTAGTCTGTTCCGTGTGAACAGAGCCCTGTTCCTCGCGTCTGCGGTTTTCGCTTTGCTCAGCTCTGTCCGCCGAGTCTGCGGTTTTCGCTTTGCTCAGCTCTGTCCGCCGCGTCTGCGGTTTTTGCTTTGCTCAGCTCTGTCCGCCGCGTCTGCGGTTTTCGCTTTGCTCTGCTCTGTCCGCCGCGTCTGCGGTTTTCGCTTTGCTCTGCTCTGTCCGACGCGTCTGCGGTTTTCGCTTTGCTCTGCTCTGTCCGCCGCGTCTGCGGTTTTCGCTTTGCTCTGCTCTGTCTGCCCCGTCTGCGGTTTTCGCTTTGCTCTGCTCTGTCTGCCCCGTCTGCGGTTTTCGCTTTGCTCTGCTCTGTCCGCCCCGTCTGCGGTTTTCGCTTTGCTCTGCTCTGTCTGCCCCGTCTGCGGTTTTCGCTTTGCTCTGCTCTGTCCGCCCCGTCTGCGGTTTTCGCTTTGCTCTGCTCTGTCCGCCGCGTCTGCGGTTTTCGCTTTGCTCTGCTCTGTCCGCCGCGTCTGCGGTTTTCGCTTTGCTCTGCTCTGTCTGCCCCGTCTGCGGTTTTCGCTTTGCTCTGCTCTGTCTGCCCCGTCTGCGGTTTTCGCTTTGCTCTGCTCTGTCCGCCCCGTCTGCGGTTTTCGCTTTGCTCTGCTCTGTCTGCCCCGTCTGCGGTTTTCGCTTTGCTCTGCTCTGTCCGCCCCGTCTGCGGTTTTCGCTTTGCTCTGCTCTGTCCGCCCCGTCTGCGGTTTTCGCTTTGCTCTGCTCTGTCCGCCGCGTCTGCGGTTTTCGCTTTGCTCAGCTCTGTCCGCCGCGTCTGCGGTTTTCGCTTTGCTCAGCTCTGTCCGCCGCGTCTGCGGTTTTCGCTTTGCTCAGCTCTGTCCGCCGCGTCTGCGGTTTTTGCTTTGCTCTGCTCTGTCCGCCGCGTCTGCGGTTTTTACTTTGCTCTGCTCTGTCCGCCGCGTCTGCGGTTTTTGCTTTGCTGAGCTCTGTCCGCCGCGTCTGCGGTTTTCGCTTTGCTGAGCTCTGTCCGCCGCGTCTGCGGTTTTCGCTTTGCTCTGCTCTGTCTGCCCCGTCTGCGGTTTTCGCTTTGCTCTGCTCTGTCTGCCCCGTCTGCGGTTTTCGCTTTGCTCTGCTCTGTCCGCCCCGTCTGCGGTTTTCGCTTTGCTCTGCTCTGTCCGCCGCGTCTGCGGTTTTCGCTTTGCTCTGCTCTGTCCGCCGCGTCTGCGGTTTTCGCTTTGCTCTGCTCTGTCCGCCGCGTCTGCGGTTTTTGCTTTGCTCAGCTCTGTCCGCCGCGTCTGCGGTTTTTGCTTTGCTCAGCTCTGTCCGCCGCGTCTGCGGTTTTTGCTTTGCTCAGCTCTGTCCGCCGCGTCTGCGGTTTTCGCTTTGCTCAGCTCTGTCCACCGCGTCTGCGGTTTTCGCTTTGCTCAGCTCTGTCTACCGCGTTTGCGGTTTCGAATTTGTCTCCCAGTCTGTACTGGACCCTACCCAGCCTGTGCTCTAGTCTGCCTGTTCCTGTATTCCCCGGTGTGGGTCAACAGCCGTGTCCGGAGTCTGACCTGGAGTAGACCCTGGTTCCTCTGCTCGGTTCCTCCCTGGTGCACTGGCGTCGTATGCCGTCGTGCGACCTTGGTCGGATCGGGCAGATACTTATTTACGCCCCTCCAGGCACTCTCCGGTTCATGGCACAGTGGAATCACTACATAAACACGCACACGCCAGTCAGTCCGGGCGTGTGCATAACAGCATGCTCAGGCCATGGTTCCCGTTGAGCCCCACGGCCTTCGCTCTCTGAGAAGTTTTCCAGCGAATACATGCATTAAAAATAAATAAATAATTTTTTTTTTTTCCTCAGCTGAGTTCCAGGCGAATTACGCACCCGTCCAGATGGATCTATCTGCTCTCGTTCCTGCGGATCCGCCACGTTACTATGGGGATCCAAGACAAAGTCGTGCATTTGTGGAGCAATGCATGCTACACTTCAAGTTCTACCCTCTATGTTTTCCCACCGATCGGGTTAAGGTGGCATTCATTATGTCTTACCTGGCGGGTGATGCCTTGGAATGGATCAACCCCCTATATGAAACACAGGATCCGATCCTCCTGGACCTAATGGCCTTCCTGGTGGCCTTTCTAATGGTCTTCGATGATCCTAACCCGGAGGCTCCTGCTGAAGCTTCACCTCCCAATATCCCGGAGCAGCCCCGATGGGTAATGTGTGTGGGTAGCGCAATAGTCCTCCAGCCCAATGAGACTACTGCCCACCCAGAATCCTCACAGGGTGACTACGCTTTCCGGAATACTTCTCCCAACCTCAAGAGGCAGTCCAGACGTGCTAGACGTAGAGGCAAGCCGTCACGCCAGGGTCTGTCCTCCCTGAGACCTCCTGACCCCAACCTTGAAGTCCCTACTGAAGCTTCATCTCCCTGTATCCCGGAGAAGCCCCAACGGGTAATGTGCGTGGGTAGTGCACCGGTTCTCCTGCCCGAAGAGACTTCTGCCCATCCAGACTCCACACAGGAGAACTTCCTGCACCCGGCATCAGATGCTTCACCCACTTTAACCGGTGTGCATGTCCAAGGATGCTCCAAAGCTGTGGTTACCTCTGAGTCTGTGCACCTCTACTACCTGGTGGAGGACCCCCTGTTGCCTCCTGAATCCTCCGGGATACCACTTGATGACAAATGGAGAGAGACTTCTCTACACTCGGTACTCGATACTTTGTCCGCTTCGTCCTGTGAGCCTGACAATGGGCACCCCAAAGTGGTAGTTACCCCCGAGTCTCTACACCCCTCCGACCAGGCGGAGAACCTCCAGTTGTCTCCAGAACCCTTCGGGGTGCTACCTGGTAGCGAAAGGACAGAGACTCTCCTATACTCTGTACCTGATACCTTGCTCGCTTCGTCCAGTGAGTCCAACCTAGTGTACTCCGAAGCAGAGGTTACTCCCGAGTCTCTACACCCCTCCGACCAGGCGGAGGACCTCCAGTCGTCTCCAGAACCCTACGGGGTGCTACCTGGTAGCGAAAGGACAGAGACTCTCCTATACTCTGTACCTGATACCTCGCTCGCTTCGTCCAGTGAGTCCAACCTAGTGTACTCCGAAGCTGAGGTCACTCCCGAGTCTCTACACCCCTCCGACCAGGCAGAGGACCTCCAGTTGTCTCCAGAACCCTTCGGGGTGCCACCTGGTGGTGAATGGACAGAGACTTTCCTATATCCTGGATCTGATACCTCGCTTGCTCGTCCAGTGAGTCCGACCTAGTGTACTCTGAAGCAGATGTTTTCCCCGAGCCTCTGCACTCTTCTGACCCGGCAGAGGACCTCCAGTTGTTTCCTGACTCCTCCGGGGTACCACCAGATAACAAAGAGACAGTGACTTTTTCTCACCCTGTACCTGATAACCCGTCTATTTATTCCTGTGAATTTGACAAGATGTACCTCGAAGCAGAGGTTATCCCCGAGTCTCTACACCCCTCCGACCAGGCGGAGGACCTCCAGTTGTCTCCTGAACCCTTCGGGGTGCTACCTGATAACGAATGGACAGGTACTCTTCTATATTCTGTACCTGATACCTCGCCCGCTTCATCCAGCGAGTCCGACCTAGTGTACTCCGAAGCAGAGGTTACCCCCGAGTCTCTGCACTACTCCGACCCGGCGGAGGACCCCCAGTTGTTTTCTGAATCCTCCTGGGTACCACCAGATAACAAGGTAACAGGGACTTTTCTACATCTTGTACCTGATACCTCGCCCATTTCATCCTGTGAGTTTGACAAGATGTACCCCGAAGCAGAGGTTACCCCCGAGTCTCTGCACTCCTTCAACCCGGCGGAGGACTTCCAGTTGTCTCCTGAACCCTCTGGGGTGCTACCTGATAATAAGTGGAGAGAGACTTCCTTGTGTGCTGTTCCTGGTACTCCACCTGTTTCGTCTGTTGCTGAGGATGGCTGGATAGGAGGTAGCATCCTAGCTACCCAGATGAGACCAGTTTCTCCAGTGGACAGTGGAAGTGATCTCCTTGAAGTAAAGGATTGGCCCTCGAGTTCCCTGCGGAACATTCTGGCAGGCCTGAAGAAGAGGGGGCGTAAGGGGGGGGGTACTGTAACATACCTGGCGGCGTCCTTGCATAGTGGTCCATCTTCCACTGTGCAAGAGCGCGTACTTGATCTCCAGTCCAGGGTGTCTCTCTGGCTTCCCTCCATGCTGTCTGTTTGTGTCTGTTTCTGCTGCTTAAGGGCGGCGCCCGATCACTTCCTGCTTTTTGTACCTGCTGCAGGCACACCCCTTGTGCGTCCTCAGCCTATTGCTGTCTATCACCTGGTATTTAAATCAGCTGCCCCAATTAACTGATGCCTGAGCATCTTGCCCTGTCAGTTGGCTTTTGTCTCTGACATGCCAGGTCCTGTCTATGTTACCTGTCTTGCAGTATCTGTTCCCATGTCTGTACTGTGTCCTATCTGTGTACCTTAACCTGCAGTCTGTACTCGTTCCTTGCCTGTTCGTTCCGCCCTCCTGGAGGCTGTATTTCCAGGCCAGTCTGAACACGCTCCTTGCCTGTTCGTCCTGCCTCTCTGGGGGCCGTATTCCCAGACCCGCTCCTGTATCCCGCTGCAGTGTCGGTCTCCTCCGTACACTCAGTTCCAGTCTGAACTCTCTCCTATCTTTTACCTGTTTTTTCTCTATGTCCGTTCCATTCCTTTTTCTGCAGAGTCTGAACTCGTACCTAACTCCTGCTCGTTGTCACTGTACTTCCGTTTGTGAGTTTGTGGTCCACTCGCTACTTCTCTGCAAGTACCCTGTGGGTATCTGGTTCTGCCTTTCCCTTCTAGTCTGTTCCGTGTGAACAGAGCCCTGTTCCTCGCGTCTGCGGTTTTCGCTTTGCTCAGCTCTGTCCGCCGAGTCTGCGGTTTTCGCTTTGCTCAGCTCTGTCCGCCGCGTCTGCGGTTTTTGCTTTGCTCAGCTCTGTCCGCCGCGTCTGCGGTTTTCGCTTTGCTCTGCTCTGTCCGCCGCGTCTGCGGTTTTTGCTTTGCTGAGCTCTGTCCGCCGCGTCTGCGGTTTTCGCTTTGCTGAGCTCTGTCCGCCGCATCTGCGGTTTTCGCTTTGCTCTGCTCTGTCTGCCCCGTCTGCGGTTTTCGCTTTGCTCTGCTCTGTCTGCCCCGTCTGCGGTTTTCGCTTTGCTCTGCTCTGTCCGCCCCGTCTGCGGTTTTCGCTTTGCTCTGCTCTGTCCGCCGCGTCTGCGGTTTTCGCTTTGCTCTGCTCTGTCCGCCGCGTCTGCGGTTTTCGCTTTGCTCTGCTCTGTCCGCCGCATCTGCGGTTTTTGCTTTGCTCAGCTCTGTCCGCCGCGTCTGCGGTTTTTGCTTTGCTCAGCTCTGTCCGCCGCGTCTGCGGTTTTTGCTTTGCTCAGCTCTGTCCGCCGCATCTGCGGTTTTCGCTTTGCTCAGCTCTGTCCACCGCGTCTGCGGTTTTCGCTTTGCTCAGCTCTGTCTACCGCGTTTGCGGTTTCGAATTTGTCTCCCAGTCTGTACTGGACCCTACCCAGCCTGTGCTCTAGTCTGCCTGTTCCTGTATTCCCCGGTGTGGGTCAACAGCCGTGTCCGGAGTCTGACCTGGAGTAGACCCTGGTTCCTCTGCTCGGTTCCTCCCTGGTGCACTGGCGTCGTATGCCGTCGTGCGACCTTGGTCGGATCGGGCAGATACTTATTTACGCCCCTCCAGGCACTCTCCGGTTCATGGCACAGTGGAATCACTACATAAACACGCACACGCCAGTCAGTCCGGGCGTGTGCATAACAGCATGCTCAGGCCATGGTTCCCGTTGAGCCCCACGGCCTTCGCTCTCTGAGAAGTTTTCCAGCGAATACATGCATTAAAAATAAATAAATAATTTTTTTTTTTTTCCTCAGCTGAGTTCCAGGCGAATTACGCACCCGTCCAGATGGATCTATCTGCTCTCGTTCCTGCGGATCCGCCACGTTACTATGGGGATCCAAGACAAAGTCGTGCATTTGTGGAGCAATGCATGCTACACTTCAAGTTCTACCCTCTATGTTTTCCCACCGATCGGGTTAAGGTGGCATTCATTATGTCTTACCTGGCGGGTGATGCCTTGGAATGGATCAACCCCCTATATGAAACACAGGATCCGATCCTCCTGGACCTAATGGCCTTCCTGGTGGCCTTTCTAATGGTCTTCGATGATCCTAACCCGGAGGCTCCTGCTGAAGCTTCACCTCCCAATATCCCGGAGCAGCCCCGATGGGTAATGTGTGTGGGTAGCGCAATAGTCCTCCAGCCCAATGAGACTACTGCCCACCCAGAATCCTCACAGGGTGACTACGCTTTCCGGAATACTTCTCCCAACCTCAAGAGGCAGTCCAGACGTGCTAGACGTAGAGGCAAGCCGTCACGCCAGGGTCTGTCCTCCCTGAGACCTCCTGACCCCAACCTTGAAGTCCCTACTGAAGCTTCATCTCCCTGTATCCCGGAGAAGCCCCAACGGGTAATGTGCGTGGGTAGTGCACCGGTTCTCCTGCCCGAAGAGACTTCTGCCCATCCAGACTCCACACAGGAGAACTTCCTGCACCCGGCATCAGATGCTTCACCCACTTTAACCGGTGTGCATGTCCAAGGATGCTCCAAAGCTGTGGTTACCTCTGAGTCTGTGCACCTCTACTACCTGGTGGAGGACCCCCTGTTGCCTCCTGAATCCTCCGGGATACCACTTGATGACAAATGGAGAGAGACTTCTCTACACTCGGTACTCGATACTTTGTCCGCTTCGTCCTGTGAGCCTGACAATGGGCACCCCAAAGTGGTAGTTACCCCCGAGTCTCTACACCCCTCCGACCAGGCGGAGAACCTCCAGTTGTCTCCAGAACCCTTCGGGGTGCTACCTGGTAGCGAAAGGACAGAGACTCTCCTATACTCTGTACCTGATACCTCGCTCGCTTCGTCCAGTGAGTCCAACCTAGTGTACTCCGAAGCAGAGGTTACTCCCGAGTCTCTACACCCCTCCGACCAGGCGGAGGACCTCCAGTCGTCTCCAGAACCCTACGGGGTGCTACCTGGTAGCGAAAGGACAGAGACTCTCCTATACTCTGTACCTGATACCTCGCTCGCTTCGTCCAGTGAGTCCAACCTAGTGTACTCCGAAGCTGAGGTCACTCCCGAGTCTCTACACCCCTCCGACCAGGCAGAGGACCTCCAGTTGTCTCCAGAACCCTTCGGCGTGCCACCTGGTGGTGAATGGACAGAGACTTTCCTATATCCTGGATCTGATACCTCGCTTGCTCGTCCAGTGAGTCCGACCTAGTGTACTCTGAAGCAGATGTTTTCCCCGAGCCTCTGCACTCTTCTGACCCGGCAGAGGACCTCCAGTTGTTTCCTGACTCCTCCGGGGTACCACCAGATAACAAAGAGACAGTGACTTTTTCTCACCCTGTACCTGATAACCCGTCTATTTATTCCTGTGAATTTGACAAGATGTACCTCGAAGCAGAGGTTATCCCCGAGTCTCTACACCCCTCCGACCAGGCGGAGGACCTCCAGTTGTCTCCTGAACCCTTCGGGGTGCTACCTGATAACGAATGGACAGGTACTCTTCTATATTCTGTACCTGATACCTCGCCCGCTTCATCCAGCGAGTCCGACCTAATGTACTCCGAAGCAGAGGTTACCCCCGAGTCTCTGCACTACTCCGACCCGGCGGAGGACCCCCAGTTGTTTTCTGAATCCTCCTGGGTACCACCAGATAACAAGGTAACAGGGACTTTTCTACATCTTGTACCTGATACCTCGCCCATTTCATCCTGTGAGTTTGACAAGATGTACCCCGAAGCAGAGGTTACCCCCGAGTCTCTGCACTCCTTCAACCCGGCGGAGGACTTCCAGTTGTCTCCTGAACCCTCTGGGGTGCTACCTGATAATAAGTGGAGAGAGACTTCCTTGTGTGCTGTTCCTGGTACTCCACCTGTTTCGTCTGTTGCTGAGGATGGCTGGATAGGAGGTAGCATCCTAGCTACCCAGATGAGACCAGTTTCTCCAGTGGACAGTGGAAGTGATCTCCTTGAAGTAAAGGATTGGCCCTCGAGTTCCCTGCGGAACATTCTGGCAGGCCTGAAGAAGAGGGGGCGTAAGGGGGGGGGGTACTGTAACATACCTGGCGGCGTCCTTGCATAGTGGTCCATCTTCCACTGTGCAAGAGCGCGTACTTGATCTTCTGTCCAGGGTGTCTCTCTGGCTTCCCTCCATGCTGTCTGTTTGTGTCTGTTTCTGCTGCTTAAGGGCGGCGCCCGATCACTTCCTGCTTTTTGTACCTGCTGCAGGCACACCCCTTGTGCGTCCTCAGCCTATTGCTGTCTATCACCTGGTATTTAAATCAGCTGCCCCAATTAACTGATGCCTGAGCATCTTGCCCTGTCAGTTGGCTTTTGTCTCTGACATGCCAGGTCCTGTCTATGTTACCTGTCTTGCAGTATCTGTTCCCATGTCTGTACTGTGTCCTATCTGTGTACCTTAACCTGCAGTCTGTACTCGTTCCTTGCCTGTTCGTTCCGCCCTCCTGGAGGCTGTATTTCCAGGCCAGTCTGAACACGCTCCTTGCCTGTTCGTCCTGCCTCTCTGGGGGCCGTATTCCCAGACCCGCTCCTGTATCCCGCTGCAGTGTCGGTCTCCTCCGTACACTCAGTTCCAGTCTGAACTCTCTCCTATCTTTTACCTGTTTTTTCTCTATGTCCGTTCCATTCCTTTTTCTGCAGAGTCTGAACTCGTACCTAACTCCTGCTCGTTGTCACTGTACTTCCGTTTGTGAGTTTGTGGTCCACTCGCTACTTCTCTGCAAGTACCCTGTGGGTATCTGGTTCTGCCTTTCCCTTCTAGTCTGTTCCGTGTGAACAGAGCCCTGTTCCTCGCGTCTGCGGTTTTCGCTTTGCTCAGCTCTGTCCGCCGAGTCTGCGGTTTTCGCTTTGCTCAGCTCTGTCCGCCGCGTCTGCGGTTTTTGCTTTGCTCAGCTCTGTCCGCCGCGTCTGCGGTTTTCGCTTTGCTCTGCTCTGTCCGCCGCCTCTGCGGTTTTCGCTTTGCTCTGCTCTGTCCGCCGCGTCTGCGGTTTTCGCTTTGCTCTGCTCTGTCCGCCGCGTCTGCGGTTTTCGCTTTGCTCTGCTCTGTCTGCCCCGTCTGCGGTTTTCGCTTTGCTCTGCTCTGTCTGCCCCGTCTGCGGTTTTCGCTTTGCTCTGCTCTGTCCGCCCCGTCTGCGGTTTTCGCTTTGCTCTGCTCTGTCCGCCCCGTCTGCGGTTTTCGCTTTGCTCTGCTCTGTCCGCCGCGTCTGCGGTTTTCGCTTTGCTCAGCTCTGTCCGCCGCGTCTGCGGTTTTCGCTTTGCTCAGCTCTGTCCGCCGCGTCTGCGGTTTTCGCTTTGCTCAGCTCTGTCCGCCGCGTCTGCGGTTTTTGCTTTGCTCTGCTCTGTCCGCCGCGTCTGCGGTTTTTACTTTGCTCTGCTCTGTCCGCCGCGTCTGCGGTTTTTGCTTTGCTGAGCTCTGTCCGCCGCGTCTGCGGTTTTCGCTTTGCTGAGCTCTGTCCGCCGCGTCTGCGGTTTTCGCTTTGCTCTGCTGTGTCTGCCCCGTCTGCGGTTTTCGCTTTGCTCTGCTCTGTCTGCCCCGTCTGCGGTTTTCGCTTTGCTCTGCTCTGTCCGCCCCGTCTGCGGTTTTCGCTTTGCTCTGCTCTGTCCGCCGCGTCTGCGGTTTTCGCTTTGCTCTGCTCTGTCCGCCGCGTCTGCAGTTTTCGCTTTGCTCTGCTCTGTCCGCCGCGTCTGCGGTTTTTGCTTTGCTCAGCTCTGTCCGCCGCGTCTGCGGTTTTTGCTTTGCTCAGCTCTGTCCGCCGCGTCTGCGGTTTTTGCTTTGCTCAGCTCTGTCCGCCGCGTCTGCGGTTTTCGCTTTGCTCAGCTCTGTCCACCGCGTCTGCGGTTTTCGCTTTGCTCAGCTCTGTCTACCGCGTTTGCGGTTTCGAATTTGTCTCCCAGTCTGTACTGGACCCTACCCAGCCTGTGCTCTAGTCTGCCTGTTCCTGTATTCCCCGGTGTGGGTCAACAGCCGTGTCCGGAGTCTGACCTGGAGTAGACCCTGGTTCCTCTGCTCGGTTCCTCCCTGGTGCACTGGCGTCGTATGCCGTCGTGCGACCTTGGTCGGATCGGGCAGATACTTATTTACGCCCCTCCAGGCACTCTCCGGTTCATGGCACAGTGGAATCACTACATAAACACGCACACGCCAGTCAGTCCGGGCGTGTGCATAACAGCATGCTCAGGCCATGGTTCCCGTTGAGCCCCACGGCCTTCGCTCTCTGAGAAGTTTTCCAACGAATACATGCATTAAAAATAAATAAATAATTTTTTTTTTTTCCTCAGCTGAGTTCCAGGCGAATTACGCACCCGTCCAGATGGATCTATCTGCTCTCGTTCCTGCGGATCCGCCACGTTACTATGGGGATCCAAGACAAAGTCGTGCATTTGTGGAGCAATGCATGCTACACTTCAAGTTCTACCCTCTATGTTTTCCCACCGATCGGGTTAAGGTGGCATTCATTATGTCTTACCTGGCGGGTGATGCCTTGGAATGGATCAACCCCCTATATGAAACACAGGATCCGATCCTCCTGGACCTAATGGCCTTCCTGGTGGCCTTTCTAATGGTCTTCGATGATCCTAACCCGGAGGCTCCTGCTGAAGCTTCACCTCCCAATATCCCGGAGCAGCCCCGATGGGTAATGTGTGTGGGTAGCGCAATAGTCCTCCAGCCCAATGAGACTACTGCCCACCCAGAATCCTCACAGGGTGACTACGCTTTCCGGAATACTTCTCCCAACCTCAAGAGGCAGTCCAGACGTGCTAGACGTAGAGGCAAGCCGTCACGCCAGGGTCTGTCCTCCCTGAGACCTCCTGACCCCAACCTTGAAGTCCCTACTGAAGCTTCATCTCCCTGTATCCCGGAGAAGCCCCAACGGGTAATGTGCGTGGGTAGTGCACCGGTTCTCCTGCCCGAAGAGACTTCTGCCCATCCAGACTCCACACAGGAGAACTTCCTGCACCCGGCATCAGATGCTTCACCCACTTTAACCGGTGTGCATGTCCAAGGATGCTCCAAAGCTGTGGTTACCTCTGAGTCTGTGCACCTCTACTACCTGGTGGAGGACCCCCTGTTGCCTCCTGAATCCTCCGGGATACCACTTGATGACAAATGGAGAGAGACTTCTCTACACTCGGTACTCGATACTTTGTCCGCTTCGTCCTGTGAGCCTGACAATGGGCACCCCAAAGTGGTAGTTACCCCCGAGTCTCTACACCCCTCCGACCAGGCGGAGAACCTCCAGTTGTCTCCAGAACCCTTCGGGGTGCTACCTGGTAGCGAAAGGACAGAGACTCTCCTATACTCTGTACCTGATACCTCGCTCGCTTCGTCCAGTGAGTCCAACCTAGTGTACTCCGAAGCAGAGGTTACTCCCGAGTCTCTACACCCCTCCGACCAGGCGGAGGACCTCCAGTTGTCTCCAGAACCCTACGGGGTGCTACCTGGTAGCGAAAGGACAGAGACTCTCCTATACTCTGTACCTGATACCTCGCTCGCTTCGTCCAGTGAGTCCAACCTAGTGTACTCCGAAGCTGAGGTCACTCCCGAGTCTCTACACCCCTCCGACCAGGCAGAGGACCTCCAGTTGTCTCCAGAACCCTTCGGGGTGCCACCTGGTGGTGAACGGACAGAGACTTTCCTATATCCTGGATCTGATACCTCGCTTGCTCGTCCAGTGAGTCCGACCTAGTGTACTCTGAAGCAGATGTTTTCCCCGAGCCTCTGCACTCTTCTGACCCGGCAGAGGACCTCCAGTTGTTTCCTGACTCCTCCGGGGTACCACCAGATAACAAAGAGACAGTGACTTTTTCTCACCCTGTACCTGATAACCCGTCTATTTATTCCTGTGAATTTGACAAGATGTACCTCGAAGCAGAGGTTATCCCCGAGTCTCTACACCCCTCCGACCAGGCGGAGGACCTCCAGTTGTCTCCTGAACCCTTCGGGGTGCTACCTGATAACGAATGGACAGGTACTCTTCTATATTCGGTACCTGATACCTCGCCCGCTTCATCCAGCGAGTCCGACCTAGTGTACTCCGAAGCAGAGGTTACCCCCGAGTCTCTGCACTACTCCGACCCGGCGGAGGACCCCCAGTTGTTTTCTGAATCCTCCTGGGTACCACCAGATAACAAGGTAACAGGGACTTTTCTACATCTTGTACCTGATACCTCGCCCATTTCATCCTGTGAGTTTGACAAGATGTACCCCGAAGCAGAGGTTACCCCCGAGTCTCTGCACTCCTTCAACCCGGCGGAGGACTTCCAGTTGTCTCCTGAACCCTCTGGGGTGCTACCTGATAATAAGTGGAGAGAGACTTCCTTGTGTGCTGTTCCTGGTACTCCACCTGTTTCGTCTGTTGCTGAGGATGGCTGGATAGGAGGTAGCATCCTAGCTACCCAGATGAGACCAGTTTCTCCAGTGGACAGTGGAAGTGATCTCCTTGAAGTAAAGGATTGGCCCTCGAGTTCCCTGCGGAACATTCTGGCAGGCCTGAAGAAGAGGGGGCGTAAGGGGGGGGGTACTGTAACATACCTGGTGGCGTCCTTGCATAGTGGTCCATCTTCCACTGTGCAAGAGCGCGTACTTTATCTCCAGTCCAGGGTGTCTCTCTGGCTTCCCTCCATGCTGTCTGTTTGTGTCTGTTTCTGCTGCTTAAGGGCGGCGCCCGATCACTTCCTGCTTTTTGTACCTGCTGCAGGCACACCCCTTGTGCGTCCTCAGCCTATTGCTGTCTATCACCTGGTATTTAAATCAGCTGCCCCAATTAACTGATGCCTGAGCATCTTGCCCTGTCAGTTGGCTTTTGTCTCTGACATGCCAGGTCCTGTCTATGTTACCTGTCTTGCAGTATCTGTTCCCATGTCTGTACTGTGTCCTATCTGTGTACCTTAACCTGCAGTCTGTACTCGTTCCTTGCCTGTTCGTTCCGCCCTCCTGGAGGCTGTATTTCCAGGCCAGTCTGAACACGCTCCTTGCCTGTTCGTCCTGCCTCTCTGGGGGCCGTATTCCCAGACCCGCTCCTGTATCCCGCTGCAGTGTCGGTCTCCTCCGTACACTCAGTTCCAGTCTGAACTCTCTCCTATCTTTTACCTGTTTTTTCTCTATGTCCGTTCCATTCCTTTTTCTGCAGAGTCTGAACTCGTACCTAACTCCTGCTCGTTGTCACTGTACTTCCGTTTGTGAGTTTGTGGTCCACTCGCTACTTCTCTGCAAGTACCCTGTGGGTATCTGGTTCTGCCTTTCCCTTCTAGTCTGTTCCGTGTGAACAGAGCCCTGTTCCTCGCGTCTGCGGTTTTCGCTTTGCTCAGCTCTGTCCGCCGAGTCTGCGGTTTTCGCTTTGCTCAGCTCTGTCCGCCGCGTCTGCGGTTTTTGCTTTGCTCAGCTCTGTCCGCCGCGTCTGCGGTTTTCGCTTTGCTCTGCTCTGTCCGCCGCGTCTGCGATTTTCGCTTTGCTCTGCTCTGTCCGCCGCGTCTGCGGTTTTCGCTTTGCTCTGCTCTGTCTGCCCCGTCTGCGGTTTTCGCTTTGCTCTGCTCTGTCCGCCCCGTCTGCGGTTTTCGCTTTGCTCTACTCTGTCCGCCCCGTCTGCGGTTTTCGCTTTGCTCTGCTCTGTCCGCCGCGTCTGCGGTTTTCGCTTTGCTCAGCTCTGTCCGCCGCGTCTGCGGTTTTCGCTTTGCTCAGCTCTGTCCGCCGCGTCTGCGGTTTTCGCTTTGCTCAGCTCTGTCCGCCGCGTCTGCGGTTTTTGCTTTGCTCTGCTCTGTCCGCCGCGTCTGCGGTTTTTGCTTTGCTCTGCTCTGTCCGCCGCATCTGCGGTTTTTGCTTTGCTGAGCTCTGTCCGCCGCGTCTGCGGTTTTCGCTTTGCTGAGCTCTGTCCGCCGCGTCTGCGGTTTTCGCTTTGCTCTGCTCTGTCTGCCCCGTCTGCGGTTTTCGCTTTGCTCTGCTCTGTCTGCCCCGTCTGCGGTTTTCGCTTTGCTCTGCTCTGTCCGCCCCGTCTGCGGTTTTCGCTTTGCTCTGCTCTGTCTGCCCCGTCTGCGGTTTTCGCTTTGCTCTGCTCTGTCCGCCGCGTCTGCAGTTTTCGCTTTGCTCTGCTCTGTCCGCCGCGTCTGCGGTTTTTGCTTTGCTCAGCTCTGTCCGCCGCGTCTGCGGTTTTTGCTTTGCTCAGCTCTGTCCGCCGCGTCTGCGGTTTTTGCTTTGCTCAGCTCTGTCCGCCGCGTCTGCGGTTTTCGCTTTGCTCAGCTCTGTCCACCGCGTCTGCGGTTTTCGAATTTGTCTCCCAGTCTGTACTGGACCCTACCCAGCCTGTGCTCTAGTCTGCCTGTTCCTGTATTCCCCGGTGTGGGTCAACAGCCGTGTCCGGAGTCTGACCTGGAGTAGACCCTGGTTCCTCTGCTCGGTTCCTCCCTGGTGCACTGGCGTCGTATGCCGTCGTGCGACCTTGGTCGGATCGGGCAGATACTGTCACGCTGTCTCTGTGTACTGGAGGTAGGGGGCCTAAGCTGACCCTGAGCTGGGGCCCTGACTAATCCCTCTACCTGGAGGTACTGTTAAAGGTACAGAGGTCCAGGCCGCCAGCATATCCCCTACCTCCTGAGGATCCCTGCACCTAAGTAATCTAGTCCTGAGAAGGACCCCGATCACAACAAAAGGGGACAGGTAATAATATGCCAACACTCAGTACTTATACGAACGAGACAGTACAAGGGTAAAACCAAAACCACCTTGCATACAAAAACTACACAACTACAACAGAGGGAACACCAACGGGAAAGGAGATAAATGATAAAGCGAGGAAGGGAAAAAACACTCCAAATACACTTATCTCTGAAACTCCAAATACCACGATCCGCTCTGTTAGTCTGCATGAAATGCTATCACCGACACTTCCCTAACAGAGCAGCAGACATATGAAGGAATCTCACTACAGCAGAATTGATTGCAGCTGGGCGAGGCTGGACCTTGTCTAGCACAGAGAGAGAGAGAGTTAACTCCCTCACTGCCGAAAAGCACAAAGCACCAAAAACTCAGCTGCGAGAAGTCAGGCTGTGCAATCGTGACGATCTTCGTGGCGACACAACCATGACAATACCCCCCCTTCTACGAGGGGCCTCCGGACCCTCAGGGCCAGGTTTATCCGGGTGAGTCGTGTGGAAGGCCCGAATTAACCGGTCTGCGTTAATATCTGACGCAGGAACCCACATCCTCTCCTCAGGACCATACCCCTTCCAATGAACCAGGTACTGAAGGGACCGACGATTAAAGCGTGAATCGATGACCTTCGATACCTGGAACTCCAAGTTACCATTGACCACCACTGGAGGCGGAGGTAAAGGTGACGGTATCACCGGCGCCACATACCTCTTAAGCAACGATCTGTGGAACACGTTGTGAATTTTAAACGTAGGGGGGAGATCAAGACGGAATGCCACCGGATTAATTATAGAACTGATCCTGTACGGCCCGATGAACCTGGGACCCAGTTTCCAGGAAGGAACCTTAAGTTTTATATTCTTAGTAGACAACCATACCAGATCGTTCACACTTAGGTCCGGACCAGACACTCTCCTCCTGTCAGCCATACGTTTGTAACGGTTCCCCATAGTACTCAGATTATTCAGTACCCCTCTCCATACAGAAGCGAGTGATGACGAAAATCGTTCCTCCTCAGGAACCCCCGAAGAGCCCCCTCTACTGAAAGTACAAAACTGGGGGTGAAAACCATATGCCCCAAAAAACGGGGACTTACCAGTGGACTCGCTCCGCCTATTATTAAGAGCAAACTCCGCCAGAGGTAAGAAAGAAGCCCAGTCCTCCTGGTTCTCTGACACAAAACACCGGAGATATGTCTCCAAACTCTGGTTCAGACGTTCCGTCTGACCATTGGTCTGGGGATGAAAAGCCGATGAGAACGACAAATGCATCCCCCGCCGAGTACAAAATGCCTTCCAGAACTTGGACACAAACTGAGACCCCCGATCCGACACCACATCGGAGGGTACCCCGTGAAGCCTCACAATCTCCCCAATGAACACCTGCGCAAGAGTTTTAGCATTAGGAAGAGCAGGAAGAGCGATAAAATGTGCCATCTTGCTGAACCTGTCTACTACAACGAGAATGACAGTTTTACCCGAAGACGGCGGGAGGTCCGTAATAAAGTCCATAGACAGATGAGTCCAAGGACGCTCCGGGATCTTCAAAGGTAAGAGGGCCCCAGACGGACGGGTATGTGAGGTCTTAGAGCGCGCACAAACCCCACAGGACGTAACAAAAGTTACCACCTCCTTATGTAAGTTAGGCCACCAAAATCGACGCGAGAGGAGATCCACAGTTGCTTTACTCCCTGGGTGTCCTGCTAAAGCTGAGTTATGGTGTGCCTCGATCACCTTTTGTCGTAGCTGATCTGGAACAAACAGTCTCCCTGGAGGTCCAACAGGGGCGTCCCCCTGAGCCTCCAATACCTCCTCCTCAAGCTCAGAGCATACTGCCGACACCACCACCCCCTCTTGAAGGATAGGAACCGGGTCATCCGTATTCCCGGCCCCAGGGAAACTACGAGACAAGGCATCCGCCTTCACATTTTTTGACCCAGGACGAAACGTAACGACAAAATTAAACCTGGTAAAAAACAACGACCACCTGGCTTGTCTGGGATTCAGACGTTTTGCAGACTCCAGATAAAGCAGGTTCTTGTGATCGGTGATGACGGTGACCGGATGGACTGCCCCCTCCAAAAAATGGCGCCACTCCTCAAAAGCTAACTTAATGGCCAAGAGTTCCCTATTGCCGACATCGTAATTCCTCTCGGCGGACGACAATTTTTTAGAGAAAAAGGCGCACGGATGCCACTTACCAGGGGACGAACCTTGTGACAACACTGCTCCCACCCCTACCTCGGAAGCGTCTACCTCTACAATGAATGGCTGTGACGCGTCAGGTTGAATGAGTATGGGTGCTGAGGCAAAACATTTTTTCAAGGAGGAGAAAGCTTGACAAGCCTTGTCAGACCACCTAGAAAAATCCGTCCCCTTTTTTGTCATGTCAGTGAGAGGTTTAACCATGGACGAGAAATTACGAATGAACTTCCGGTAATAATTAGCAAACCCCAGGAAACGTTGTAGTGCCTTAAGATTCTCAGGCAGATCCCACTCAAGAACTGCCCGCACTTTCCCAGGGTCCATACGAAAACCAGACGCTGAAACCAGGAAACCTAAAAACTGGAGTTCCTGTACGGCGAACACACACTTTTCCCATTTAGCATACAGTTTATTATCCCGCAAGATTTGTAACACCTGCCTAACGTGCTCCTGATGAGACACCAGATCCGGCGAGTAAATTAAGATATCATCCAGATATATGACAACAAACTGTCCAACCAGGCGGCGAAAAATGTCATTAACAAAGTGTTGGAACACCGCCGGGGCATTAGTCAGACCGAATGGCATGACAAGGTTCTCATAATGCCCCTCCGGAGTGTTAAACGCCGTCTTCCACTCATCCCCCTCCTTCATTCTAATCAGATTGTACGCCCCCCTGAGATCCAACTTAGAGAACCATTTGGCGCCCACGATCTGATTAAAGAGATCGGGAATAAGTGGGAGCGGGTACGGATCTCGGACCGTAATCCGATTAAGTTCACGGAAATCCAGGCAAGGGCGTAGGCCTCCATCCTTCTTCTTCACAAAGAAGAACCCCGCGGCCACCGGGGAAGATGAAGGTCTAATATGCCCCTTAGCCAGACTTTCAGAAATATAATCCTTCATGGCCTGCCTCTCAGGACCAGAAAGGTTATACAACCTAGATTTAGGTAACTTGGCCTCAGGGAGCAGTTTAACAGAACAGTCATACTCGCGATGAGGAGGTAGTTCCCGACACCCCTTCTCCGAGAATACATCCTCAAAGTCCACCAAAAATGGAGGCAAGACCCTAGGAGTGACAGCACCGATGACCGTATTCATGCAGTTTTTATTACAGAAATTACTCCATTGGCTTATCTCTCTGGATTGCCAATTAATAACCGGGTTATGCTTAGTTAACCAAGGAAGGCCCAACACTATAGGAGTGGGAAGACCCTCCAACACGTAGCAAGACAACAGTTCATTATGTATCGCCCCCACTTGAAGTTTTACGTTATGCACAACATGCAAAAAACTTCCCTGACCGAGGGGCCTGGCATCGATCGAGAATATGGGGATGGGTTTAGCCAACTCACTCAAATGCATACCTTGAACCCGGGCAAACCGAGCGTCCACCAGATTAGCCCCGGCCCCACTATCTAAAAGAACAGATATCTTCTCAGTTCTCATACCCACCACCACCTCCGCCGGTATGAGAAACTGAGATGACCCCAGGGACGAAATACCTACTCCCAGATTGCCGTCCACCACACAACCTGGGATTAAAAGTTTTCCGACGACTCTTTACTCTGCAAAGGACGGGATGGACACCCCCCAATAAAATGTCCCTTTCTCCCGCAGAAGAAACACCTTCCAGTCTTGTGGTGTGCCACCGGTCCCCTCCCCCGAAATGATGTCCCTCCTAATTGCATAGGCTCCTCTGGACTGACCAGGGGAACCACCAAATGAGGGGACCTTGTAGGAGGTGGAGTCATCACAGGGGGTGGAGTTATCCCGCACCTCTCCCGAAGCCGTCTGTCAATGCGAATAGCAAGGGCCATAGCGGCTTCCAGTGACGCGGGAGAGTCATACTGTGCCAACACATCCTTTAATTTGTCGGACAAACCTTGACAAAAATGGCTCCTAAGAGCCGGGTCATTCCACTGGGTGTCAGTGGCCCACCTACGGAACTCCGAACAGAATTCCTCCGCCGGACGATCTCCCTGCTGGATCCTACGTAACTTA
Source organism: Phyllobates terribilis (assembly GCF_046119375.1). Lineage (NCBI taxonomy): Eukaryota > Metazoa > Chordata > Amphibia > Anura > Dendrobatidae > Phyllobates > Phyllobates terribilis. Next base: position 946,637,918 of record NW_027362762.1, read on the forward strand.
GATTCAGCAAGGGAGATCCGATCCGGGTCATCATATACAAGACCCAGAGCAGCAAAAAACCTATCCACTGACTGGAGAGCCGGGGAGCCCGGGGGAAGAGAGAACGCCCAAGATTGTGGGTCCCCTTGTAGGAGCGAGATGACAATTCCCACCCTTTGTTCTTCACTCCCCGATGACCGAGGCCGCAGCCGAAAGTACAACTTGCATGCCTCTCGGAAAACAAAAAACTTGTCCCGCCCCCCAGTGAACCTGTCAGGGAGAGCTACCTTAGGTTCTGGTCCAGCTTGCTCCTGGGGACACAAAACCTTGGACCTAACGTCCGCCAGCTCCATGGACAAACTCTGCAACTGCCGAGCTAGACCGGCTACTGGATCCATGGTAGCTGGAGAAAATCTAAGAGGGTCGGTGAAAATGTCACGCTGTCTCTGTGTACTGGAGGTAGGGGGCCTAAGCTGACCCTGAGCTGGGGCCCTGACTAATCCCTCTACCTGGAGGTACTGTTAAAGGTACAGAGGTCCAGGCCGCCAGCGTAGCCCCTACCTCCTGAGGATCCCTGCACCTAAGTAATCTAGTCCTGAGAAGGACCCCGATCACAACAAAAGGGGACAGGTAATAATATGCCAACACTCAGTACTTAGACGAACGAGACAGTACAAGGGTAAAACCAAAACCACCTTGCATACAAAAACTACACAACTACAACAGAGGGAACACCAACGGGAAAGGAGATAAATGATAAAGTGAGGAAGGGAAAAAACACTCCAAATACACTTATCTCTGAAACTCCAAATACCACGATCCGCTCTGTTAGTCTGCATGAAATGCTATCACCGACACTTCCCTAACAGAGCAGCAGACATATGAAGGAATCTCACTACAGCAGAGTTGATTGCAGCTGGGCGAGGCTGGACCTTGTCTAGCACAGAGAGAGAGAGAGTTAACTCCCTCACTGCCGAAAAGCACAAAGCACCAAAAACTCAGCTGCGAGAAGTCAGGCTGTGCAATCGTGACGATCTTCGTGGCGACACAACCATGACAGATACTTAGTTACGCCCCTCCAGGCACTCTCCGGTTCATGGCACAGTGGAATCACTACATAAACACGCACACGCCAGTCAGTCCGGGCGTGTGCATAACAGCGGTACTGGTCCCTCGGTGCTGCTGAGCCTCCGGGCGTCTGATGGGGGCCAGGAGACCTGCAATCTCCTGCCCTACGGTATCTGCTGCTGGGTCTGGAATCCCCACAGCCTTGGACTCCGGTGTCCAGTTCTCTGTGTGTTCTGGCTAGGATGAGCTAGCTCCAGCTCCAGTCCCTAGCTCCTCTCTCCTTGATGTCCTAAACTCTACTCCTCACTAAGCTAAACTAACCCTGCCTCCAGATCCAGTTGCCAAGGGGAGGGTCCTCCCCTTGCTGGTCTAGAGCCAGGAAGTGTTGCATGTGTTATGTTCCTGACCAGGAAACCCCTGCTTGCTTCCATGACATGACATTACTTCTTTTTAGGGAAGCAATACCACTGTGGCAACCAGACCCTCTGGGGTGCCACACCAACATTTCAGCCGTATAGTGCCTTTATCAAGGTATCTGAATATACCTTAATAAAGGCCCTATATGACCGAAACTTTGTCAATTTCTGTTTTTTATGGGTCGGATTGCAATAAATTCTTTCATTAAGATTTACGCTCATGTGTGCTAAAGTACCTTTTAATATTTATGTTAATATAAGTTTAGAGAGTTAAAAAAGATCTGTCACTTAATCAAAAAAATGTAATAAAACAATTCCCCTGATTCTGGCGTTTTTTTTCCGTTTTGCATTGCATCACTCCATTACAGAGATATTCATATTAGTTTCTTCTGGAGCGCAGTATGTGAAATCTCTGTTTGTAGTTCAACTGAGCATTTTTTCAGTAGTCTCTGGGGGCGTGCAATTTCACCCCTTCCTTCCAGACACTGCTAATCACAGCTCAGTAGCTGATCTAGCAGTCTTGGATGCTGCTGGTACAGTTAAGTCCATATATATTTGGACAGAGACAACATTTTTCTAATTTTGGTTCTAGACATTACCATAATGAATTTTAAACAAAACAATTCAGATGCAGTTGAAGTTCAGACTTTCAGCTTTCATTTGAGGGTATCCACATTAAAATTGGATGAAGGGTTTAGGAGTTTCAGCTCCTTAACATGTGCCACCCTGTTTTTAAAGGGACCAAAAGTAATTGGTCAATTGACTCCAAGGCTATTTCATGGACAGGTGTGGGCAATCCCTTCGTTATGTCATTCTCAATTAAGCAGATAAAAGGCCTGGAGTTGATTTGAGGTGTGGTGCTTGCATTTGGAAGGTTTTGCTGTGAAGTAAACATGCGGTCAAAGGAGCTCTCCATGCAGGTGAAGCAAGCCATCCTTAAGCTGCAAAAACAGAAAAAACCCATCCAAGAAATTGCTACAATATTAGGAGTGGCAAAATCTACAGTTTGGTACATCCTGAGAAAGAAAGAAAGCACTGGTGAACTCATCAATGCAAAAAGACCTGGGCGCCCACGGAAGACAACAGTGGTGGATGATGGCAGAATAATCTCCATGGTGAAGAGAAACCCCTTCATAACAGCCAACCAAGTGAACAACACTCTCCAGGAGGTAGGCGTATCAATATCCAAATCTACCATAAAGAGAAGACTGCATGAAAATAAATACAGAGGGTTCACTGCACGGTGCAAGCCACTCATGAGCATCAAGAAGATAAAGCCTAGACTGGACTTTGCTAAAAAACATCTAAAAAAGCCAGCACAGTTCTGGCAGAACATTCTTTGGACAGATGAAACCAAGATCAACCTCTACCAGAATGATGGAAAGACAAAAGTATGGTGAAGGCGTGGTACAGCTCATGATCCATAGCATACCACATCATCTGTAAAACACGGCGGAGGCAGTGTGATGGCTTGGGCATGCATGGCTGCCTGTGGCACTGGGTCACTAGTGTTTATTGATGATGTGACACAGGACAGAAGCAGCCGAATGAATTCTGATGTATTCAGAGCCATACTGTGTGCTCAGATCCAGCCAAATGCAGCCAAACTGATTGGTCGTCGTTTCATACTACAGATGGACAATGACCCAAAACATAAAGCCAAAGCAACCCAGGAGTTTATTAAAGCAAAGAAGTGGAATATTCTTGAATGGCCAAGTCAGTCACCTGATCTCAACCCAATTGAGCATGCATTTCACTTGTTAAAGACTAAACTTCAGACAGAAAGGCCCACAAACAAACAGCAACTGAAAACCACCGCAGTGAAGGCCTGGCAGAGCATCAAAAAGGAGGAAACACAGCGTCTGGTGATGTCCATGAGTTCAAGACTTCAGGCAGTCATTGCCAAAAAAGGGTTTTCAACCAAGTACTAGAAATGAACATTTTATTTACAATTATTTAATCTGTCCAATTACTTTTGGTCCCTTTAAAAACAGGGTGGCACATGTTAAGGAGCTGAAACTCCTAAACCCTTCATCCAATTGTAATGTGGATACCCTCAAATGAAAGCTGAAAGTCTGAACTTCAACTGCATCTGAATTGTTTTGTTTAAAATTCATTGTGGTAATGTCTAGAAGCAAAATTAGAAAAATGTTGTCTCTGTCCAAATATATATGGACCTAACTGTAGATGTTTTTGGGCTGATTTATGAATCGTGACTTTTTCTAAAGTACTCCGGTCCTTCTTTCCCTTGATTTTCTGCCTGCGTGGCTGTTTTTTTTTGTTGCTCAATTTAAATTTAAATTTTAAATTTAATTTACATTAAAGCAGAATTTTTAATTTTTTTGCTCACCAATGTTGGACAACCCCCTTTAAGAGGAGGATGAACAGAGGATATTTTCCTGTATTGTCTCTTGTTTACAATGAATGGACTTGAGAAAAATCAAGAATAAGGAACCTACAGACCCAATGAACTATGACCGAGTGACCCTTATAGTCTTGTATCAGTACTGTACGCTGTGTCCTATCCACTGCAGGCAGGATAATACATTCCTACACTCTCCTTATAATAAACCATAGAAAAATATATTTAATATTTTCGTGAAGATATTTATTTAATCTCATCCGCTTTCCCCCTTTCTGAGCTAAGAAGATGTATAGCACAGATTGGGCAGAAATAGGAACCTAAATTTGCATTAAAAAAATGTTTTTAGCAGCAAAAAATTAAATTGCACAGGGGATAAACAATTCAATCAATCAATCAAAATATACCTAAATGGTGCAAAAATCCACTCATTGTACATGTAAATAGTCTCACGGAGCAGGTACATAATTGTGTTTTATTCACATAAACAAGACTGTGCTTTAAAATTATTTAAAAGTTCATAAAACAGCACTCTGAACCAGGGTTTTGCCATTTCAGCTTAGTCCAGAGCATGAGACCAGATGCCCTGGACAAAGCCAGATTGGCGAAACTCTGTGATGGGTCAGACATATGAGATGTGTTGTCCTATGGATCTTTAATTTGCAAATTGCCTCTTCAGAGAGGAAGAATTGAACATTAGCGCCACCTATTGGAAGTAGGAATCCTTTAAGTCAATATCGACCCATTAATGGACCTTGCCACATGACTTAAGATGAAGGCCAAACAAGAATCTCTATTTGTAGACATGTGTTTCGGGGTGTTGCCTCTCCTCAGTGCAAAAGCAAGAGATCTCATTTGGCTGTAATAAAGCCCTGTAAATGGTGTCTAAGGGGTAACATCTCTCCTTGTGGTGAGTGACTTGCCTGACATGGCTGTGTAAGGAGACTTAAAGGCCATGCGATGCTACTTTGGGGAATTATGTTACGGGTCCGGGTGGTGGAACCTCTGTGCTTCGGTGCAAGGAGGGACCAGAGGGGGGTGACTAAGTGCCTACTCAGCCTGACCAAGGTCGCACGGCGGCTCAATCGACTCCATGAACCAGGGAGGGACCGGGCAGGTGGACCAGGTGCCACTCTGGGACCAACCTTGTGTGAGAGCAGGTGACTCCCACGGGTCAGATGGCAGGAACTGACCGGTACAGCGGATGAGCACGGCAGGAAGGCTGACGGGTGGTCCGGGTGGATAAGCAGGCTGGTTCGGCAGATAGCCAGACGGGTGCACCGGGTAGGCAAGCAGGCGGGCACGACAGGTAACAGGCTGGTGCTCCATGTAGGCTGGCTGGCGGGCACAACAGGTAACAGATTGGTGCTTCCAGGTAAGCAGGCTGGTGGGCACGGCAGGTAACTGGCAGGTGCTTCCAGGTAAGCAGGCTGGCGGGCACGGCAGGTAACTGGCAGGTGCTTCCAGGTAAGCAAGCTGGCAGGCAGGACTGTAGACAGACTGGCGGGCAGGACTGTAGACAGCGGGACCTGAGGGCTGAAGCAAGTGTTAGCACACGGAACAACAACCTTGCACAGGCACCTCCATATTGGAGGAGGTGCCTGATATAGGGGAAGTCCTCATTGGCCGGGGACTCTATAGGATGGCGCGCGTGGCCCCTTTAAGAGGGAGGGAGCGCGTGCTCCCTAAGCACAGAGCCGGGGAAGCTGCGCACGGTGCGCACCACAGCAGCAAGAAAGCAGGAGGACACCGGACCTGTACCTCGGAGGTGAGGGAACGGCATCTCTGCGGAGCAGGAGGCAGAGACGCCGATGCTACAAATTAAATATGCAAAATGCCTCTTCAGAGAAAAATCAACGAACAGATTAACCGATCAGAACAATGAAAAATGACGAGAGGAAATGCTAGTTAACAAGAGTGTCCCTTTAAGAGCCATATGTTTGTATGTCTACCGAGCTCAATACAGTTTGGAAATAATTAGGTTATAAGGAAAGAAAAAATCTGATATGAAAATGCACCAATAAAGCTCTTCTGCATCAGTAGATATTGACTCTCGGATCTTTTCCACGTTTATGGCATCATATTTTGGGCTGTTTGGAAATCACTTGACTTTCCTTTCCAAAATAATATTGAAATTGGCAGGTGTTTACTCCAGATAAGATGGAAAAGATTGTGACCCATTGGACGTGCAGTGTGCCAAAACAAAGGCCAACCACCGTACCCAACATTTCGACAGACCCACCCTAATAGACATAACCTGAAAAGACATAGCAAACAACTAAGAATATAAAGCCACTTCCTGTAAGACTCGTCCATTCTGATCTTGACTCCAACCATCCGTGGGCAACACCAAGTGAGGAGACCAGCCATGAACTACAAGGTGTTCTGCTTATTTGCCATCGCCCTCATTGTTGGGTCCTCCAGCTCCGTACATGGGCAGGCTGCGCTAAGTAAGTGATATACATTTGTTTATTAATTTAATATATTATATATGTGTGTTCATCTCGCTATAAACTATTTGATTTGGTTTACTAGTTTATCTGTGTGAAAGTACCTTACTGGAGATATTGTGTTACTAGAGAGGTGGGGGCCCAATCTGAGCTTTTCATCTATAAGTTCTGTAAAAGGTTAAAAGAAGCTATAAAGAGTGTATCTTACTTTAGAAGACCTGGAGCATTAGATTTTCAGCCCTTTGATTTTTATAGGTAAAGTGCAATTCTCCAATTCTCCTGCGGGTGTGCTGTGGGCAAACTGAACAGTTTTCTGATAGGTTCTCTAAAAGATTGAGACTGATCGCTGATTTTTAAATTACAAAGATATGAAAAAAGGGAAAGAAAAGGGAAATATTGATAAGATGCATGAACAGGAAGGTAATATAGGTCCAGTCCAGTTCTGTTTGTCAGTAGTAGTAAAATCTCCTTTAACATGGGTAAATAGGTCTTTCCATCTTTAGGTAGATCTAGACAAGAGTCCCTTCACTAGCAAGATATATTAACTAATTAACACCATGTTATACACCTTTTTAAAGAAATGTTCTTCTTTCTCCTCCTGGGACTGATCTTTACTTCTTAAAATTCTCAATTCATGGGTAAAATGTATCTTCAAAGAAAACAAGTTTCCTATTACTGAGATAGGAGATGACAGTTGGTGCTTATAATGTTCTACGGAGAACTATAACTGTGGTTTCAGGAGAACTTGTGGCAGAATGTCTGTGTCTGCCTTTAGCTCCTCCTTTTCTTCACTCCTCCCCTCTCCATAGAATTCTAAAAGCACCAACTATATTCTTGTCTTCATTCAATACAAAGTTTACAGAGTGAACGATAAGGGAACTATTTTTCTGATAAGATGTATTACAAAGTAGTTTTTTTTTCATGTGTAATATTGATTTATGAAATAAAGATTAAAACAATGGTTGCCCTTTAAGTAGTAAATGAGTATATACCCACTATATGGCCTCTGAGAATCAGCTGGATTCCCAAGTAGGAAAAGCAGAGTTGGTTTATTACCATCCCTGTCTTCCATATACATAGTTACATAGTTAACCTTATTGGTAACACAATGTAAAGAATGGAAAAAAATGAGCACAAAACAAAGTAAAAAAAAAAAAGAAAACAAAGAAAACAAAAAGAATAACTAAAACAGAACTTAAAACAAACCTTCCACCAATAGCTTCTAGCCCGGCCCCTGTCAACCCCAAACTATTTGCGCCTTATATAAAAAAAAAAGCATAAAAGAAAGGAGACTCCGATTAAAAAGGTTATTTAGTGGCACATTGTGTTATTTAAAAAAAAATATATAATTTCCTTTTTGGTTACTTATTTCACTGATATAACCAAAAATAAAAAAATACTAATACAGAAAAGGACATAATAATGATAACCCACCGAAAAAAAGACAAAAATTCATTTGAATAACCGAATGAGAAAAAATTGGCTTTTAAAGCTTCTAAAAAAAAAAATATTCCTGGTTATTAAAAGATTAAAGGAAAAAATGGCCTAGTCTTTAACTGGTTAAAAAAAAGAAGTAATTCATGCTTTCGATGAAACATGGTCGCTTGCGGCTCTGATGTCGAGCGAGGAGTCTCAAGGGAGGGGAATATTAAAGAGCCAAATTCTTACGTTCATGCCGGACTCTTCAAAGGAAGGTAGTGCTTACAGTAGCGCCCTCTAGTTCCGAGTTAGAGGGGCTTCTATAAAAGACCCTTTGGGTGTTGGTGTCCTCCTCAATCCTAATACAACATGGAAATAGCCATAATTTAAAATTTCATTATTTAACCTTGATTTATTGCTGTGTCGGTGGGTGATAAGTCAGCGTCCGCATGTGCGTTCGGGAGATCCTTCTGATTCAGAATTTCAGGTTGTTTAATTTAATTTAAGATGTAAACGATTTTAAAGAAACAGAATTAATCAATGAATTTCTTACCGCGGCTTTCGCGTGATATGTATCAAGCTTTGTATATTCTCACGGCTAAACAGAAGCTGGTATGAAAGGTTACAGATGGTTTCAGGATTCTTCTTGAAGGAAAGAAACAGTCCTCAGGGGTTCGACTAAGGATCCCTCCAATTTTGGTGCATTGTTTACCCAGGAAATGATACACCGGGCGGCATGGATCATGGCTAAAGGGGGTCAGACTCGAACCCTAGTGACTGAAGAAAGACCATGGTAGGTTGCTGGTTGTGCATGAAGGCCAAAGAGCTTCAATATACACCTTTATGGTCTATGACAGTCCGGAGTCCACCCACCTTAGTGTATAGGACCAATATTGTTTAACTTAGGTGTTGTTTTAGTTGCACCAAGTTTGGAAGTCATCCCCTATCCATGAGACTTCCCGATCCCTGGGGATTCGACCACTAGAATCATCACTGATCCCAAGGATGAAGTAGTGGTCAATCATGTGGACCTGTGCTCCATTCATTCTCTATGAGAGATAGCGAGCTGGAGTTCGGCTGGTCTTCGATTAACAATAAATGGAGCGGCAGTAAGCATGATCAACCACTGATCAATTCACAATCTGAAAAGCTCTAGTTCTCGGGATCAGTGGAGGTTCCAGTTGTCGGAGCTCCCAGGAAGTGGTTCCCTAGCCTAAGAATTGGAGATAACTTCCCAACTTGGTAAAACCCCTTCAAATTGCCAACTTTCAGATATAGTCTTTGTTGGTAATTTTTTCATGAGCGCACCACCTTTTTCCCCTTCCACATCACAAGTTTCCGACCTCAGGTTAGCATCTGATCACCATGGCTCAGTCTGGTCGCTGTGCCTTAACAATAAAAAAATAGGGGGCACTGTTTTATTTTACTCACTTATAACGCCATTAATTCCACAGCGCTTTACAGACATTATTGGCACTGTCCCCATTGGGGCTCACAATCTACATTCCCTATCAGTATGTCTTTGGAATGTGGGAGGAAACTGGAGAACCCCAGAGGAAACCCACACAAAAACAGGGAGAACATACAAACTCTTTGCAGAAGCTGTCCTTGGTGGGATTTGAACCCAGGACCCCAGAGCTGCAAGGATGCACTGCTAACCACTGAGCCATCATGCTGCCCCGTTTTCTGAATTATTCCAATTCTAAGATGTCTTCTTTTTGTCTGTGAGCCTGGTGGATGTTCTGGAAGATATGGCAAGTATAGTAAAACTACTGTATATGGACTGGAGCAACAATATCCCACGATTCCCCCACAGCTCCTCGTCTGCAGAGCCTCTTCTAATTTTGCTTTTCATTTTGTATGTTCCTCTGGACCATTTCCACAGAGTCCCTGCAAACTTGTATTCCTATTGACCCAACCTCCTTCCACAGACCTTCTTCCAACTTGTGTATGATCCCTGTTCCACTGATCGCAATCAAACCTCTGTTACTCTATGACTCCTTCTGTCTGTCACCCTGCATCCTTCCCCACATACGCTTACCATAAAGACCCCTTGCCTTGGTATATCCCACTTGCCTTCTTGAATCTCCCCAAAAATACCCACTCTGTACACAAAGTCTCTGCTACCGTGTGTTTCCCCATATCGCGCCGTGGGTATGGGGCCAAGAAAGTTCAGACATATATGTTAATATGGGCTTGGGGAATAAAAGTTGTGAAACACAGAAGTTTTATGATTTTTTTTTTAGTATTATTCAGTGAAATTCGAATTCGGCAGTTCTACCAAAATTAGCCAACAAATACTCAGTAGCCATTTTGAAGATTTTGCATGAAGCAGATTATGAAACATTGGGATTCAAGATAATCCATTTTTTTTAATACTTGAGACAAATTCCTATCACCTCAAACCGATTCGCTCATCTCGATTTATAACCTTTACAGCTGCCGCCTGACTCTGAGCTCACCATACATCATTTCTTTGATCATTTTTAGATGAGTATCAATGCTCAGTTGAACCAGTTTCCAGAGTGAATTGCGGAGAACCCGGCATCACAGCAGACCAATGTATCGCAAAGAATTGCTGTTATAACAGTATGGACAAAAATGCCATCTGGTGCTTCTATCCTCGCCCAAATGATGGTAAGATTTAAAGAATTGTAAAAACTCAAAATAATGTCTCATGCTCTTATTGTACCAAGATATCATCTGTGGTCAACTTACAGCGGTTGCATAAGAATGGAAAATGGGAAAACAGCACCACCCTTGTCTCCTGGTTGTGTCTGGTACTACAGTTCAGCTCTATTTACTTCAATGCATACATACAAACAGACAAACCACTAGATAAGGATTTTTGGGGGGAAAAAAGCTGATTTTATGTATTAGTTTTGAATGATTTAATTTATCAAGATAAAACAGTTACTTTTATGTGGTAGAACTTGCAAAATTACCCACAGGGAGAGGTTTAATTTTTTGGGGATTTTTGATTTAGCTAAGATTCCAGTGTCCTCGTTTAATGTTAATTAATCATGGCTGTTTTCCTTCTACAGAATGCAACTTTTAATCAGATTCTGATGGACAACCCGGTCTCTGCCAGTGGAAGAAACGCAATAAGACACGATCGTCATCATGTTTCATATCTGCATAGAAGGAACCATCGGAGAACTATCTGTGCCTTGATCAGATTTCACATCATAAAAGACTTTCTCTCTTTCTAAATGTATTACAGCCAGGCACGTTTGTAAAGTAATAAAGACTCAATTGGAAATGTAGACGCGTTTCGCAATCTTTTCTAATATAAACTATCAGATCAGTAGTATACATAGGGGGCCTCAAAAATCAAAATGGTTCCACTTTACAGCAGCTGGTGGTTCCAATGTGTCTTCCAAAGCATGCTAGATGAACCCATACTCTAGTGTCCATGGGCCTGCAAAAATATTTTACGAGAGTCTACAAATTGAACAAGCACATGTTGGCTTCAGCCCACCATGCACCGTGCAATAGACAAGTACCTCTGGTTTACAGCTTACTGTCAGTAACTGATGAACAAGAAGTTCAGGACTCAAGCTCCCCAATACACCAACGATGGCCAAACCTGGCCATTCGCAGGTTTTGTGGCTACCACAACTGAGTTTACTACATTTCTTCCTCTTGGTGCCAAAATCGCTCTCTCAATTGCACTTCTATACGCCCATTATAACCATGCTCACCTCAGTGCCATAACATTCACCACCATTCCTCCCCTAAAGTCTGCTTTGAGGCACTGGCACTCCTTCCGGCAGTCCGCAAGTCAGGGTGATATCTCCAAGTATTTCAACACAACAGCCAAACACAGTAAAGGTCCCCATACACAATAGATAAAACAAATTTGAACCCATTGAACCCACAAATCGAATGTGTATGGAGCTTTCAGACTCTACCCCAACAGATGATATAGGGGGAGAAAGACCGGGCTGTTGGAATCTCAATGGCCAATTCTTCAGTTCAGCAGGGAGAGAGGAGTTTGGCAGCCAAGTTGAGCGTTCCGGTGATAGCTGTAATGTGGCCTTAACTAGGTAGACTAGAGTTTGGATACAGAAGGGCACAATATGTGAGAGTACAACATGATACCATCTCCCACTTCAGGGAGCTGCTCTATTCCTCTGGTGTAGTTTTCCTTTATTCTTTAGTAACCGGGGGTTTCTACCTGCCATATGGCTTCAGCCACACACTGAGCCACTACCTGGTAACTTTTATAACTTAAAATTAATCTAGACCAGTCTAAAGCCCCAAGTGATAGTTAAACTGCCCCCAAATCAGTGTAGGACGGTGTAGATATTAATGGTAAGACACACATTGGACTAACCTGGGCCAGAATTACTACAGACTACCACAGGGGTTTGCCTTTACTGCTTACCTTTACTTTTTATAACAAAAGTGCAATGGGATGTACTCTACAAACAAAACAGGCAAAATCTCAGAAGATTCCTCACACACAAATTTCAATTCACACATATTCAGATTCAGCAATCTGCTATCAACAGGTAAGTAAATAAGGCTTGTTCACACACACTCAGCGCTTTTGATATGTTTTTCCTTCCATTTGTTTTCATGCAGAAAAAAAACCTGTTTTACTGGAACAGCAGGATAAGTTAAGTTCCTAAAATTTTGTTCATATGGTTAATTTTTTTATTTTTTTTTGCCTGTGGTGCATTTTTTAAAAGCGCACCAAAACAACTTTGGCTGCAATTTTTCCCCACAAAGGTCAAAATGAATTAACACTAGTGATGAGCGAGTATGTTCGGTTAACCCTTTCGTCGAGTATACTCGGCCGAGCACCGAGTATACCTGTTTTTCCAGAATTCCTCACATGTATTAAATCTGTCAAACAGTTGCAAATCATGTTCACGGAGCGACGAAAACTTAAAGCCCGAGCACGCTATAAATACTCGGTGCTCGGCCGAGTATACTCGGCGAAAGGGTTAACCGAACATACTCGCTCATCACTACTTAACACCAAAAAAACAGTTTTCATGGCCATAGTCTGTGTTTTTCGTGTAGAAAAAAATGCTTAAGAAAAGCTACTTACAGTGAAAAATAGACAGTTTTACACCATCTTCCATGGTCAGTACAAATTTAAGAGGTTATTCTGACTCTATAACTAGGCTGCGAGTGTGGGGCTGTTGAGACACTGTTTCTGTGGATGTCTCTATGTACTGGTACTCACACACAGTGATTTAGTCAGATAGCTTCAACTCGACTGCAGGAGGCACGTATGAAGATTCCAGAAGATGTTTATTTTGAAACTGTACTCTTGTATTATGTAAATTTACAGTAGGTCAAAATGACTATTCTGGACCAGAGGAGTACAGAGATGATCCTCAGCCGATGATGGATGACACTGACTGAAGAGAAAGAAGGGAGGGGTTACTTACATCAGAGCTGGGCTACAGAGAGGGAGAAAGGACAAACTTCTAAAGGGTGCAACCTGATTGCATAGCAGAATAACAACAACAATACAATAATAATACAATATTGTAATATTCCCAAGTCGTGGGACATGACAGAGGTTGAAGGAAGTTCTGGTTAAGAATGTTCTCCTAGACGCTGATCTCTAGTCAGGACAGGGATAGTTATACTATACAGACAAAAGTAAGTGCCCCCTCCACATCACATCTCCAAGAACTTTCCTGACCCCCCCCATCCTACATCCATAGACATTAATGTGGAGTCGTCCCTCTGCAGATATAACAGCTTTCGCTCTCCTGTGAAGAATTTCTACAAGATGTTGGAGGACTCACACGTTAAAAAGTTAAGTTTTATTAAATCTAAAATAAAGAATTCAAATATGAAAAGTTATGTACAGGGGCGAAATGCAGCAAAAAATTACCAAAAAATGGCCCCAAGCTAAGATGGGTCAATGGAAGAAAATATGAAGCACACAGAGATACACGGGGGCAGACAAGATGTAATATACAGTGTTATATGTAGTAATAAGGTAAACACATAGTATCATCAGAAGTCTGACTGCAAGGTAGAGTGGTAATACAAGCATAAGTTAAGAAGAATACATGCATGATGCAATAAGTGAATGAAATAAATAGTATACTTCAGGCTAGCTGCGGTGCCACTTCCCCGACGCGCGTTTCGGCAGGCGTGCCTTCTTCTGGAGAAGTGGCATCGTGCTAAAGCTACAACCCATAAATATTTTAGATTAGCCAATCATGCAGCGTGTAGCTGTTACTCAGTTACAGACATCTACAGTGACCTCTCTAACTTATTGTAATTAATATTTGTACCTTCACGACCTTTGATGTACCTATACGCCATGGGCGGGAAGAGGTTCATAACCATCGATGTACAGTTATGTCGGGGCTATCATGCAAGGCTCAGGAGCTGAGCCTGCACAATTGCCATCGGGAGCTTGGCTTAAGTGATAGCTGTGAACACGCCCACTGCCCCTGACTGTTTAACCACTTAAATTCCGTGATCAATAACGATTGCAGCATTTAGGAGGCTGGGAGAGGGAGGGGGGCACCCTCTCCTGCATGACTTGCACCCCTGCAGTGGCACCTTCCGCACCCCCAATTCATTATAATTACATGCCGCCTCCCCCCAATTCATTACATCATGTCTTGTCTTCCACCTCTCACCCTCAACACATTATAATTTCCTCTCTTTCCAACCCCCACCCTTAAAGGAAACGTCATGTAAAATAATGCCATTAACCTGCAGATATGTGGTTAATCTGCAGATTAATAGCATTTTGAAGCCATGCGGTGCTGGCACTGAGAGCCCCGCTGCAAGGAGGAAATTAACTTTATTCCTCCCGACAGCCTTGGTCTTTCAGTCATAGGGGTGGTGCCGGCATGGCTTCAGTAACCACTCAGTACATGGAGAGAGCGGTGGCTGCAACAGCGCCCCCCCGCACTGACTGACAGCAGGATCAGCATTAGAGCCAGCTGCCAGTAAGTGCCGGGGGCCTGGTTACAGAAGGCGTTCACTCTGCACTGAGAGGTGAATAAAACTGTACTGAACCACCCAATTGACTCCTCCTGAGCCTGCTGAGAGAAATAAAGTTAATTTCTTCCAGGCAGTGGGGCTCTCAGTGCATGTGCCAGGCAACTTTCCGAAAGCTAATGACCTGCAGATTAACCTCATATCTGCAAGGTATTAGCATTTTTTAACATGGCAGGTGCCCTTTAATTCATTATACTTTTCACTGGAAAAATTATCCAGACAATAATGTTTTGTATAACTGCAGCAATAAAGAAGATGAGTGTTGTAGTCTATGAATAATACACAGATTAAATTGATAGGGGAAGAGAGAGATAGGAGAGGTTCCAGCAACAGCAATGCAATGCTCACTGTGATTGATCAGTGATATGGTGCACTTGGCATCTGTCCTGCTGCATTTGAATTCTAATTGCACATTTTTTTCTTAATTCTTTATGCACTAGAGAGCAACAGCATGCCAGCTCAATAATTTTTACAGAAATTAAAAAATCTAAAATCATTGTCAAACAGGGTGCTTACTAGTAACAAGCAACAATACTGAGTTTTTGCATTTCTCGTGCAATCATTTTTACGAATGGGGAAATAATTGTTTTTTAAAAATGCAAAAGAAAATTCCCTCAAAAAACAGACATTTGGCTGCGAATGTCTAACTCACAAAGTGTGCGTGTAACAAACAAATTTTTTTATGTATATAGATTCTGTAACTGCTGAATAGGTAATATTTCTCGAAGTATTACCAATATGACAAAACCAAAGAAGTAAAAAGAAGTAAAAATACAGGACGAATATTTATCCGAAATATACGGTAATTCCAAATTTTATGTTCATTTTTTAAGTCTGTTTCATATAAGTTTGGTTGTTTATTTTTTAGGCTTAACATTGTGGACAGATCTTGGAGTTTCCAGATGTTTTCAGATCGTAACTTTTTAAAAAGTACTCTAGTCCTTCCCTTCAGAGTGATTTTCTGAATGGATGAAATTTTTCGCTTAAATTTTTGTGACGTTTTAGCAGAATGTGTAATTTTTTGTTCTAAGAAGGTGCCAAAAGTTAAAAGACAAAAATAAAAAAAACATTTATGATTTCACTGAAATAAAAACGTGTGCAATTTTTGAAAAACATCAACAAATAATACGAGACAAAAAGAAGAAAAGAGGCTTAAAAAAATGAAAATCATGAATTGTTTCCTAAATGGTGCCACAGACTTCAGGCAGCTATATCCACGGAAATATAGCCAAAGTTATGGTTCTCATAAGGTGAGGATAAAAAAAATACCAGTAATCCCCTCATGCTGAAGGCCAATATGATGGTGGAAGAGCAGAAGGTCCAGTTGACTATATAACTGGACAATGCTTCTCCTTGGGCCTGGGTTGTTCACCTCTGGGACCATTTTTTGTTTACTTAAATGCATGTATTTTGGGCTAAAAATCATTTTTGCAATTGGGTTTGATTAAAAATTTTGTACCATTTTTCTTTTACAGACTTTTTATTCACCCGCACATTTAACTTTGATCAGAGAGAATTGGATCACACTTTGCAGACACTCATATCAAACTCTGATCAGAGTGTCATTTGCATAATCACCCTGATTCTCTTGGATGAGAGATTCGATGGCCGTGTGCACCTCCTCTTATGATAAAAGCCAAACCACAACCTCTATATGTTGACACGTGTTTCGGAATAATGTTCCTCCTCAGTGCAAAACAAGAGATCTGATTAGGCTACATGAGAGGTCTCTTAATGGGGTCCAAGGGGTAACATCTTTCCTTGTGGTAAATTACATGCTTGACATGGCTGTGTAAGGAGACTTAAAGGCCATGCAATGCTCCTCTGGGAAATTAAATATGCAAAATGCCACTTCAGAGAAAAATCAATTATAGGCAAGAGGAACAGACAAGCTGATCATAACAATCAAAAATGACGCCAACAAATGCTGTTTTACAAGAGTGTCCCATTAAGAACTTAATAGAGTTTGGAAATAATTAAAGTATAAAGAAAAAAGATCTGATATGAAAATGCACCAATGGAGACAATGAAGCTAGCTCAGTCTGCGTCAGTAGATATTGACTCTTGGATCTTTTCCACGTTTATGGCATCATATTTTGGGCTGTTTGGAAATCACATGAATTTCTTTTCCAAAATAATATTGAAATTGGCAGGTGTTTACTCCAGATAAGATGGAAAAGATTGTGACCCATTGGACGTGCAGTGTGCCAAAACAAAGGCCTACAGCGGAAGACCATTGTGTTAACCAACATTTCGACAGACCCACCCTAATTGGCATAACCTGAAAAAGACATAGCAAACAACTAAGAATATAAAGTTAATTCCAGTAAGACTTGACCACTCTATTCTCGACTCCAACCAACCACGGGCAACACCAAGTGAGGAGACCAGCCATGAATTACAAGGTCTTTTGCTTATTTACCATCGCCCTCATTGTTGGGTCCTCCAGCTCCGTACATGGGCAGGCTGCGCTAAGTAAGTGATATACATTTGTTTATTAATTTAATTTATTATATATGTGTGTTCATCTCGCTATAAACTATTTGATTTGGTTTACTAGTTTATCTGTGTGAAAGTACCTTACTGGAAATATTGTGTTACTAGAGAGGTGGGGGCCCGATCTGAGCTTTTCATCTATAAGTTCTGTAAAAGGTTAAAAGAAGCTATAAAGAGTGTATCTTACTTTAGAAGACCTGGAACATTAGATTTTCAGCCCTTTGATTTTTATAGGTAAAGTGCAATTCTCCAATTCTCCTGCGGGTGTGCTGTGGGCAAACTGAACAGTTTTCTGATAGGTTCTCTAAAAGATTGAGACTGATCGCTGATTTTTAAATTACAAAGATATGAAAAAAGGGAAAGAAAAGGGAAATATTGATAACATGTATGAACAGGAAGGTAGTATAGGTACATGGGCAGGCTGCGCCAAGTAAGTCATGTACATTTGTTTATTATATCAGTATATTATATATGTGTGTTCACCTCGCTATAAAGATAAAGCTTTGTCAAAGAGTATTTCATATGGTTTTACTAGTTTATATGTGTGAAATTACTTTATTAGGAAATATTGGTTTGCTGGAGAAGTGGAGACCCGATCTAAACCATCCATTGTAGCTCCGGCAGGTTGTTTAGGGTCGTTGTCCAGCTGGAAGGTGAATATTCTTTCATGTGCTGGCCGTTCCCCTACATGGCTTGTAGAAAAAAAGGTGCTCTGGTTAGATGAGACCTTTTTTGGGTTAAATGCAAAACGCTATGTGTTGCGGAAAACCAACACTGCACATTACCTTGAAAACACCATTCCCACAGTCACGCATGATGGTGGCAACATAGTACTGTGGGGAAGCTTTTCTTCAGTAGGGGCAGGGAAGCTGGTCAGAGGTGATGGGAAGATGAATGGAGCTAAATACAGGGCAATCCTGGAGGAAAACAGGTTAGAGGCTGCAAAAGACTCCAGAATGCGGCGTAGGTTCACCTTCCAGGAGGACAATGACCCCAAACATCCTGCCAGAGCTACAATGGAGGGCTTAGATTGGAGCATATTCATGTGTGTGAATGGTGCAGTCACAGTCCAGACTCACTGAAAATCTGTGACAAGACGTGAAAACTGCTGATAACAGACGTCTCCATCGAATCTCACTGAGCAAGAGCGAGTGTGCAAAGAAGTAGGGGCAAAAAAGTCACCTCTAGATGTGCAAAGCTGGAGAGACAGACCCCAAAAGACTACAGCAGTAATTGCAGTAAAAGGTGGTCCTACAAAGTACTGACTGGCGGGTGGTGAATACAAATGCACCTCACAATTTTCAGATTTATATTTTTAAAATAATTAGAAAACCCTTGTATCATTTCCCTTACAATTCAAAAATACTCGCTACTTTGTGTTGGTGTCACATAAAATCCCAACGAAATATATTTTAGTTTGTGGCTGTAATGTGGAAAAAATGTGGAAAAGTTCACCGGGTATGAATACTTTTTCAAGGCACTGTATAAAGCTTCGCATATTCCCACGGCTAAACAGAAGCTGGTATGAAAGGCTACAGATGGTTTCAGGATTTTGCTTGTGGGGAAGTTCAATGTAGGAAAGATCCTCAGGGGTTCAACTAAGGATTCCTTAAAGTTTGGTGCATGGTTTAAACACTAATTGAAACACAGTGTGGCCTGGGTCATGGGTATATTGGATGTCGAGGTAACAGTCACACTTGGGCCCTAATGCCTGAGGGACCCAAAAGCCTTCTTGCCATATATTAAAACACCATTACTATAAACGCCCATGGTAGGTTACTTATTTTAACAAACCAGAAAGAAACCCCACTAAAAACTTTACATCTTCAT
Organism: Phyllobates terribilis; assembly: GCF_046119375.1. NCBI lineage: Eukaryota > Metazoa > Chordata > Amphibia > Anura > Dendrobatidae > Phyllobates > Phyllobates terribilis. Next base: position 946,656,931 of record NW_027362762.1, read on the forward strand.
AGAATAGTATTAGAACCAACACCTGTGATTCATCCCAATGATATTAGAACACAGTAAATAGAATATCAGAATTGTAGGGTGACCAATTTTTTTAAAAAGAGGCCCTAAAATTGCCCTGATGTCTATCCCTACCTGCCCTCGGAGGTCGGCACCCTAATTGATACGACAGTGACGCCCCCGATCAACGATGGCTGTGACCTAAGTAGTACCTTGATTTATACAATTAAATACTGTTGAATATATAGTATAATGCAAAGATATCCAAAAGGGACCCATCAGTAACACCCCCAATAGAAGATAATTAACCATTAAGTGTAAAGAAAAATATTGCACAAATTATTCATCCTGAGAAAATGTAAACAATTGATGATATAGAAAAATAGCACATAATACTCATCTCCTATCAAAGTGGATCCATCCCTAGGTATTCAAACTGTCCTGACGTGTTTCACCTCCAATAACTGAGGTTCATCAGGGGAGCAAATCTGTAGACCCATTAGTAGGGCACATGTAGGTGGGAAACAATCTTTAAGTTAGTGATAAGGTAGATGTCATGATGAGATAATTGTGGACCCCTTTGGTCTCAAGTCTATTTTTTTGTTGTTAGTTTTTTGTAGGTTACTAATTTTGCATGAAGGTCCTTGAGCTTCAAGCTATACCTTTATGGTCTCTGACAGGAGCCCACCAACTTTAGTATATAAGGCCAATATTGTTTCACTTAGGTGTTATTTAAGTTGTACTAAGATGGGAAGTTATCAACTACAGATAACTTCCCGATGACTGGTTGTTCGAATGCTGGGATCTCCACTAATTCCAGGAATCGGGATTTTGAAGAGCCTTTTGATAATGCAGTGGTGTTCAAGTGTGCTTCTGCTCCATTCATTCTCTATGGGATCGCCGGAGATATCAAAGGCAGAGTAAGGCTGATCTTCTACATTCCTACAGATAGGGGATAATCTCCAAACTTGGTTTCCTCCTCTTTAAGTTGGCCAACTTTTGGAAATGGTGTTGTTGGATAATTTTTTTCATTACCCCACTAGCTTTCTAAGACCAATCCCCTTCGACGTCCCAGTTTTCTACCACTTGAAGTAGCATCTGATCATCAGGAGCTCAGTCCGGTCTCAGTACCTTATACAGTAAAGAATTAGGGGCACTGTTCACTGAAATATTCCATGTAGTTTCTGAAATGTCCAGAATTGATCACTTATGAGAGGTCTTCTTTTTTGCCTATTACTGTCCTGGATTTTCTGCCTGAGATAGCAAACATTGTAAAGCTACTGTTATTGGCTGTACTGGAGTGGAACAACAATGTCCCACTATTACCCCACAGCTCCTCCTCTGCAGAGCCTCTTCAAATTTGCATGTTCTACTGGACCTTATCTACAAAGTTCTTGCAACCTTGTGTTCCCCTTGACCCAAACTTAACTGATAGTGCTCTTTACAACTTGTGTATGATCCCTTTGCCACTTCCCCCAACCAAACCTCTGTTACTTTATCACCCTAAAAACACCATCCCCACCGTCACATATGGTGGTGGCAGCATAATGCTGTGTGGAGGTTTTTCTTCAGCGGGGGCAGGGAAGCTGGTCAGAAGTGATGGGAAGATGGATGGAGCTAAATACAGGGCAATCCTGGAGGAAACCTTCTGCCCATCACTCTGCATCGTCCCCTGCATACACCTACTACAAAGAGCCCTTGCCATGTTACGTCCCACCTGCCTTCTGGCATCTACTCAAACATACCCAATCCTTACACAAAGTCCCTTCTACTTTGAGTTTCCCCTAGATCATGCCCTGGTTATGGGGTCAAGAAAGTTTAGAGCAGGCCCTGCTGAGATACATATTTAATGTTGAAAGACATAAACTATTAGGCTCAATGGGTGAGATGGATCCTCCAAGTCTCAGGTTCTGGTGGGCACACAGACACTAGGCGTTGATGCAGCGTGCAGGAAGGCACATGGGCAGTGAGGACTAGTCATACTCAGGAACCTCCGGAGCAGCAGGCCGGATGTAGTGGAACTTAGCAGGGAAGGAAGCAGGTAAAAGCACAGTATGCACAGAAGCTGGAGCACACCAAACATAGAGGTTTAGAGTCTCAATCCCAACAGACAGATGTGTGCCTTAAATAGGTCTATGGAGATGGTGTCATTGATCCACACTGGTCAAACTGAAAAACCCGATGTGGAGCACATCAGAGGGCAGCGGACCCAGGGGAAGGAAGCAGAGCCTGTAATACCTGGGACACCTGTGTAACACAAACATTGTTTTTCGCACGTAGCAATATGTGATAAGAGCCATATAGGTTACTTCGTCGTCTGATGTCTGTATGTATTATGTTAATATAGTCTTAGGGAATTGAATTATTGAAACACAAATGTTTTAAAAAGTATCTAAGTTTTACTCAGGGGCTGTAACTTAATTTCTTATAAGTAGAGATGAGTAAAATTTGCTGAAAATTTTAATTCAGCAATATGCTTGAAATTAGCAAACAAATGTTTGAATGTTCCTCACGAATGTTCCTTATTATTCCTCAATAACTCTGCGGCCTCTCTAGAGCCTAGGGCATAACAAACAGGGTGGAAAGAAAAAATAAGGGTTACTCATCTCGCTGCTCACCTGTCGTTCCCTGCCGCAGCCCACCATCGCTCCTCCGCTCCGTCAGTCCTCATCTTTCCTCCAGTGTTCAATGTCAATGTCACGATCCGCCACCTGAGGCCTAATCAGCACCATGGGAGATGCATGTCATGACGTTACGACGTGCATGTTGATCTAAGAGGCTTTTTTGGTACAGAATGAAGATGCCCAAAGAGGATCTAGCCCGCTGAAAAAAAAAAAAAAGAGGCCAGATGGAGTGGAAGACTAGATAATGAGCTGCGGAGGTTGAAAGACAGGTGAGCGGCAAGATGAGTATCAATTTTTTTTAACACCTTTCCCAAAGTTCTGCAATTCGATGATTTTGCATGAAGCGGATCATAAAAAATTCGGATTAAGGCTAATCTGAATTTTTTATAATATTCGAGCCAAATTCAATTCGCCCTAAACTAATTCGCTCATCCCTACCTACAAGCTTTACAGCTGCCACCTGACTCTGAGCTTACTATATATGATTGTTTTGTTATCATTTTTAGATGAGTATCAATGCTCAGTTGAACCAGTTTCCAGAGTGAATTGCGGAGAACCCGGCATCACAGCAGACCAATGTATCGCGAAGAATTGCTGTTATAACAGTAAGGACTACAATGCCATCTGGTGCTTCTATCCTCGCCCAAATGATGGTAAGATTTAAAGAATTGTATAGACTCAAAACAATGTCCCATGCTCTCATTGTTCCAAGATATCATCTGTGGTCAACTTAGAGCGGTTGCATGAGAATGGAAAATGGGAAAACAGTGCCATCCTTGTCCACTGGTTGTGTCTGGTACTACAGTTCAGCTCTATTCAGTTCAATGAAACCAAAAGACAAACCAATTGACAAGGGTTCTGCTGATTTGGAGAAAAAAAATTACTTTTATGCGGTAGTACTTGCAAAATTCTCCCACACGGAGGGGTTTAATTTTGGGGGGATTTTTGCTTTAGTTAAGTTTCTAGTGCCCTCATTTAATGTTAATTATTAATAGCTGTTTTTCTTTTACAGAATGCGACTTTTAACGAGATTGTGATGAACAACCTGGTCTCTGCCTGTGGATGAAACGCAATGCCATCGAAGAACTATCTCTGCCGTGATCACAATCACATCATAAAAGACTTTCCCTTTTTCTAAATGTATTACAGCCAGGCACTCATGTAAAGTAATAAAGATTCAATTGGAAATGTAGATGCGTTTCGAAATCTTTATCTTTTCTAATATAAAGTCTCAGATCAGTGGTATACATAGAGGGCCTAAAAAATCAATTGAGTCGTTCACTTTTCCCGTCTTTTCCATCTGGCCCAGACCAACACGACAACTTCTCCAGCCAGGACTCGTCAGCAGAGATCACAACAAAGACACATTTTTCTCACATTTCCAGCCCCGTCCCCATCTATCCCCAACCTGCACAAACATCCTGCTGATACCCCAATGATGAGCCCATGCTGCCGTATGTGTCCCTATTACTACACCTGCTGTTTGACAATGGGTCTAAGTGCCCCCACATAGTAATGCCACCACTTTGTATGATGCCTCCTTTGTGCCCTCTAGATGGTAAAATCGCCCTTTTGAAAATATCAATGCCCTGTGCATGTGACCAAGAAAACAGTGCCCACATTTTGCACCCCTAGAAAGTAATAATGACCCATGTGTGTCCCTTAAATAAGTAATGCAGAGTGCAAATAACATAGCCGCTGCAGACAATCACACGACCGAGTGTTCGGGTGGTTGGTGAGCACAGTGACCAGTGGTTGGTGTCAGCGCACATCAGAGTTCCGGGTATTTTTTATTTTTTTTTAGCAAACCAAGTTTGTATTTTTTCTTTTTCATTATTTTTTTTTAACTTTTATTACATTAGGGGTTAGGAAACTTCCCAGTGTGTTGTTTTACTATGTGTGATGGGTGTTGAGGTGCAGAATAAATCTCACCAGTGACCAGTCTGATTTTCACGTGTTACATGTGTTTTTCACGGATAGCACTTGTACCTGGTATAATCTATGGGGCCATTCACATGAAAATCGCGGAGACGTGTCCGCTTTTGATCCGATGGTGAGATGCAAGTCAATGGGTCCATGAAAAAAATTGGACTGTACGAGGATGTTTTCCAATTTTTATAGCCTGACAAAGGAAAAAGTGAAGAAACTTTTTTTAAATTATTTCTATATTTAAATATATAGATAATTCTTATAAAAAAAATAGATCAGCAGTTTTTTAGCACAGAATAGTAAAATATTACTGCTGATAGTAATCAACTATTGACGCGCCCAGGGGATGGGGATGACTCGGTACCCGGGCCTTTACCTGGTTTGGGGATGTCGCGGTGGTAGGCTCCCGGGCTCGTACCCTGGGGTCACTCTTGAAAAAGGGGATTGAAACTTGGATAAAAATAAAAAAAATAGTTTGTGACGCCACCTGTGGTACCTGGTAATGATTACCAGCGCTGCTTCAGACTTCCGGGGGGTGATGGGATGGCAGCTGGGATGTTTCTGCTCCCCGCAGGTAGAGCAGGCCCCCGGGGCAGTGTGGTGTGAAGGGATGCTGGAGAGAGGGGACCCAGCCGGGTCAGAGGAAGAACAGACACACACACCGGGGCTAGTTTCAGTACCTTTACTGCAGATGGTAGTCAGGTACGGTCCGGGGTACTTGTAGGTGGTGTGCACTTCTGGACTTGCTCCCCAGTGAGCGGGTGTAAGGCCTCCTTTCTGTATTTTCCTGTCTCTCTCCCTGGAGCTTCAGACCTGCCTGGAACAGGGTCCAGCTCCATTGATGTTTCTCTCACCCGCCTTGCTTGGCGGCGAGGGCTTTCCCACTGGTTACCACGATCCCTGGACGCTGGGGCCTTCGTGGTACCTAGTCCTCTAAATATGCGGTATTCATGGGTGGACTTAAAGATATGAAATCCTCCTCAGTATGCCAGATTCCCTACTGGGCATAGAGATCCCAATAGGCTCGGGCTCGGTGCCCGGCTTGCAACAGGGGACGAACCCTGTGTGGTTCCTCTGTCCCTCATGGCTCTTCTCCTCTCCTCATCTTCTAGCCCACTCTAGGCTCTCCACTAGCCAGACTAGCCCGCAGCTTGGGCCTAGCCTGGCTTTCAGCCACACAGACTTCAGCTTGTCTGGTGCTGCAGCATAGTGTCACACTCACTGCTTCCCACTGACTGACTTCCTGAACTCCACCCCCAGTATATATATACCTGACAGGGCTCCATCTAGTGGACTTGGGTGGAGGTGTCTGCATGTATTGAGGCCACTGGGGAGAAGCCATCTGTGCAACACCCAGGAGTTCTGTGACAGCCTGCAGCTGCAGGGCGTCACACTATCATCAATAATCATGCAAAGTTTAAAATAGCAATGTGTGAAAACTATAGGTATAAATGTGTATGTTATCTCATCACACTGCACAGCAGCCATCAGGACAGAGTATAAGTCACTTTGTGTCCCAGACAGCAGCAGAGGCAGAGCACAGGTGAGCAGTGCAGGGGACGCAGAGCAAAGGTGAGCAGTGCAGGGAAGGCAGAGCAGAGGTGAACAGTGCGGGGGAGGCAGAGCAAAGGTGAGAAGTGCAGGGGAGGCAGAGCACAGGTGAGCAGTGCAGGGGAGGCAGAGCACAGGTGAGCAGTGCAGGCGGAGGCAGAGCACAGGTGAGCAGTGCAGGGGAGGCAGAGCACAGATGAGCAGTGCAGGGGAGGCAGAGCAGAGGTGAGCAGTGCAGGGGAGGCAGAGCACAGGTGAGCAGTGCAGAGAAGGCAGAGCACGGGTGAGCAGTGCAGGGGAGGCAGGGCACAAGTGAGCAGTGCAGGGGAGGCAGAGCAGAGGTGAGCAGTACAGGGGAGGGAGAGCACGGGTGAGCAGTGCAGGGGAGGGAGAGCACAGGTGAGCAGGGCTGCTCCCCTGAACTTTGCCACCGCAATCAATGGAGATACAGATAATTGTGCCCAGTAAGTGCCCATTGTTCTACCCCAACGCCAGCACTGCACACACTGTATAATTGCCCCTTAGTAGCCCCATACTGTATGAAGGCCCCTTAGTAGTCCCTGTGGCGCCCTGCTACACACAGGTGCCACAGAACCCAGTAGGGTGCATGGATGGACTTCTCCACAAGAGGACCTCATTACATTCACACACCTCCACCCTACCACCTCAGACCAGCAGAGGGAGCCCATTAGGGATATAAATAGGGAGGGTGGAGCCAGGCAGCTCAGTTTGAGTTTAGAGTTAGTTCAGAGAGCGTGCTGACGCTGAGAGTAGCGAAGACGCAGCTCGTCTGCTGCTGCCGTAGTGAGGGCCCTGAGTGCGGCCGACGGCAAGGAGGAAAGTAGAGAGGAGTTGAGGGGGCAGAGGAGCGTACCAGGCTCACCCCGAAATATACACCGGACACCGGGTCCACGCCTACAGGGACCCTTTACACCCAGTAGGGACCACCGGATACCTGGAGGACTACAAGTCGCAGGCCGACCAACGCTGACTACTGTACCAGGGCTAGGAGTCACGGAGGCCCCAGCGTCCAGGGAGAGTGATCTACAAGAGAAGGCCCTACCACCAGGTCCGCAGGTGCAAGAGAGAGAGACAGTAATTAAGCCAGGCCTAGCTCCAGGCAGGTCAGAAGCTTAGCAAGTGGAAGCAATGGATCAGGAGGCCCTATACCCGCTCACTGGGGAGAGTCCAGAAGTGCACCCTGCCTACCGAGTACCCTGGACCATACCTGCATCTACACCAGTAAAGGTAGCGAAGCGAACCCCTGTGTGAGTGTCCGTCATTTCTTCCTGAATCTCCATGGCCGTCTCACCCCTGTACCACCATCCATTACCCCACGCTGCCCTGAGGCCCGCTCCACCTGTGGGGAGCCGTTCCATCATAAGCTGCCCTAATGACTCGCCCCCTGGGCCCTGGGGCACCCGAAACCGGGCTTCAGTGCGATGATGGGGGTAGTAGTGGCAACCCGATCCCGTGGCTCAGGGTGGTCAGACCAAATGCTGTGGCAGTCTATTTGTAGAGTTATGAGTGTCCGACTATGCCACCCGTGGATTGCGGTCAGGGATGACCGCCGCTGCAGGACAGACCGCTGAGGCTGGTGTTGGTGTGCAGCACAGGGATAGGATAACTCCCCACGGGAAGAGTGTAGCCTCAGGGCAATGTAGGTGGATACTGGGAGTGATGGTGCAGGCGCAGCATAAATCACACAGAGTCCAATGGTGCAGTTCAGGCCTTTTACTCACAGTTATTATCCAAGTCACTTCTGTCAGCAATGACTGCCCAAGCCGTGCTGCGTCCACCAGGTGAGGGGCTCGGTCAACCCCCAGGCAGTTCAGGAGTATGGCACAGGACCCCCTTCTATCCTTTCTCTGGCCTCTCGTGCCCCACCAGTGACCACGCTTCTGTCCGTCTGCCTCGGGCCTTCTCTGGTAAAACTTGGCGCCAGTGTCCCTGACCCTATGTGGTGCCTTCCTAGCGGGTGTAGCAAGGGGTTGCACCAATAGATGATCACGACCTCCGGTTCTTGGCTGAGGGATGATTTGCCTCCACCAACTTGGGAATCCGGTACCCTTCCACGGCCTGACCCTTCACCCGATATAACGCGGGCTTGCAAAGGTTGCTATCCGTTCTGTTCTCTTAGGGTCCCTTCTGCCTTCTTGTTTCTGGAGCCTCTCTACTCCTCTGTCTCTTCTCCTTCCTTCCTTCTCCTTCTCCTCTTCTTCTCCTTCAGGCTCTGGTCTTCTCTCTAGGCCTGCCTCATGGAGCTGAGCTCAGGCTCCCGGTCAGCTCTCTCTGGCTGAACTCCTTCTCTTCTCTCCACTGAGCTGAACACTGACTAAAGATGGCTCCCACCTTTTATCTGCTTCTCTGTGCTGAGCTCAGGTGACCTGCACCTAATGAGCTCCTTCCTATGCTCCAGAAACCGTCCCCTACTGCTCCTACATCACTGGGTTCTCTCCCCCCTCCCCACTCCAGCCAGGGACATGGTCAGTTGTGCCTGCATAAATGGGAGCACCGTCGAGCTGTCCCCCGGAAAAGGGGTGAGTGTGTGTATGCAGCTAACTGAGCCCTGGTCCACACTCCATCCTTACCTGGGAGTGGAATATCACACCTCTGGTTGAGGTGCAATACCCCTGTAGCAACCGAACCCTCGGAGCGCTACTCTAACATCTGCCTCAGAGGACTCCTCCGCAGCAGCGGCTTCCTTTGGCCGCATTCCACAGGTGGCGTCACGAACACTTTACAAATCCCCTATAAATAATTCCCCTTTTGGGTGACCGCCCTGGGCCACGGACCGGGTCAGCCACCGTGATATCCCCCAGCAACCAGAGGCCCAGCTGCCGAGTACCCCATGGCCCTGGGGGCGCGTCAGTCCCCACTCTGCATGATGTCCCCCACAGTAGTCTCCACACTGTATGATGGCACACTGTCTGTACTATAGCCCAACAATAGCCCCCACACAGTATGATGGCCCCACAGTAGCCCCCAAACAGTATGATGGCCCCACAGTAGCTCCCATATTGTATGATGGACCCCTCTTTTTCTGCCCTCAGTTTGTATGATAGCCTTCACAGTAGTCCCCACACTGTATGATGGCCCAGCAGTAGCCCCCACACTGTATGATGAAGGCACAGTAGCCCCCACACTGTATTATGGTTCCCTTAGTAGCCCCTACACTGTGTGATAGCCCTATTAATAGCCTCTACTCTGTATGAGGGCCTCTTTTGTATACCCCACTCTGTATGATGACCCCTCTTTGTAGCCCCACTCTGTATGAGGGCCTCTTTTGTATACCCCACTATGTATGTGGTCCCCTCTTTGTAGCCCCACTCTGTATGATGGCCCCTCTATGTAGCCCCACTCTATATGAGGGCCTCTTTTGTATACCCCACTCTGTATGTGGTCCCCTCTTTGTAGCCCCACTCTGTATGAGGGCCTCTTTTGTATACCCCACTCTGTATGTGGTCCCCTCTTTGTAGCACCATTCTGTATGGTGGCCCTCTCACAATATTAAATTTAAAAAAATAAACAAATTGTAATGTTCTTTCAGTGGTCACCTGGCAGCTCTAAAATGTCTACCACGGACAGCCTTAGTGCAAGCCTCTCTGCTTACCAAATCCCAGGCCATGGCCTTCACCCTTTAACTCCTGATAAAAGATCTGGTCTTATACAGAGGACCCTGAGCTGAAGCCACGGATTACGCTGCTGTTCGGTGGAGCAGGCTGGTGGGAATGGTCAGGTAGCTGTGTCAGAACCAAGAGGGCACGAGAGGTACGAAATCAGAATACATAAGAATAGTCAGAAACACAAGTCGAGGGCAAAACAAGATGTGATAATACAATATGCAAAACAGAGAGGACTGAACCAGAGAAGCACAAGACTATATCTGGCAGCTTTCAGTAGTGATCTGGAAGCCTAAGTAGGGTGTGGTGCTCTCCAATTGGTTACAGTAGTGAGCTGATAACTCCAGCTCGACAGCACACATACCTATACTTTCAAATGGCACTGCAGGTCCCAGCCACCCTAATTTAAATGACTGAACAGAACCTGCACCATCCAGAACTTCTGGTTCCAACATCTCTTCTATCACCAGCGCAGCTTGCAGAATGAATATGGCGGTGCCTGGCAACAGGAGAAGACATTGCAAGAGCAGGTCCGGGTGGAGATGAGACACAAATACTCACCTAACCTTGGTGAGTCAACTGGCGGACAGCTAGAGGACCAATGCGGTGATATTATCGCGCGGGGGCACACAAAGGACAGCAGAGTCCTGGCACGATGATGACGCGCCTCCTGGGGCCGTGGGTTACTCGGTAGCCGGGCCGGTCAGTTCTATTTGGGGTAGTCACGGTGGCGGTGACCCGGTCCATGGCCCAGGGCGGCCAATAAGTAAAGAAAAGAGAGGAAATAAAGTTAAAGTTTTGTGACGCCACCCGTGGTATGCGGCTATAGGTGGCCGCCGCTGCTGTTCAGATCAACTGGGGCTGTTGGTGAAGCAACAGAGATGGTTCAGCTCTCCTCGTGTAGAGCTAGGCCCCAGGGCAGTTAAATAGGAGATTTTGGATGTTGGTGTTGTGCAAGCCAGGTGACGCAGCAATTAAGTCAAGGACACAGCGGGGTGCAGTGTTCAAGTGTTTACTCACAGTATTATGGTGTTCCAGGTTACAGCTGCTAGCCAGGTTATAACAGCCCACCGAGTCCTGTGAGAGTGGGGTACCACACCTCTGGCTGAGATGCAGTACCTCTGTGGCTACTGGACCCGCAGGGGCGCCCCAATGACATCATCATGTTCTGCTGCCTGGGACCTTCAGTTCTGCAAGCCACCAGCCTTAAGTGGCCTGCGGCCTAAAGAAAGGGGATTGGTAGTACTGGGAGAGGGTCTCCATGCTCTACCGCAGAGTTTATCTGTATTGGCGTGCTGCACACATGATACAGTTAAGGGTGACGTTCTCAAGGGTGTTAAGGGTGGGGCCCTTTGAGTCAGAGGCCCAGGGCAACCGCCCCCCTCTGCCCTTCTGGTAGCCACGCTACTAGGTCTGTGGGAAGTTTTGCCCCTTCATCCAGAAAAGCATATGTGACGTCAGACACTGATGTTGGGGAGAGGCCGTGCTCACAATCTCCGGTCCACTTAATCCCAAAGGTGTTGGATGGAGTTGAGGTCCAAACACTGGTCCAGACCTTCTGGATTCTCTGAGAAGGTGGTGAACTTTTCATAAAAAAATGCTTATGACAGAGCACAGAGACATCGGCTCTCTCTTTCACCACTTATTCCGGCAAAGTTTAGGCTGAATTAGTTCTGTGGCCGGCCAGACGTCTGGAATGCGTAGAAGACGTCAGTCAATGCGAAGATAAAATTAAGGAAACCCCGCTTACTGTGTTGTAAACCCTCCTCACCAGCCCCACCTCTACCTCCAACCAGATGTGGACGATCCATAAAAATTGGACCCTTTTTTAAAGCATCCGTGAAAAAAACTGTTGAGTCCATGATTTTATGGAGGTCAATGGTACTTGAGCACATTACTATGGCCTTAATAATCATAATTTTACAGTTCCTAGTAAATGCGGTTATGTTGTTCATATCAGTAAATGGAGTGATAAACTAGAGATGGGTCATCCGGGTGGGACGGCTCTCACTTGGGGGGTAAAATAATGCTGTCAGGTGGCTGATGCGTCTGGTCAAAACTCTGTAGAATGCTCTGACATTGGCGAGCTGAAGCTCTACAGGATTTTGATCTCATGGGGACTGGGTGATTTTATGATAAATATTGTGCCCACCAAATGTGCAGCTTTTTATTTTACTGAGCTAAACCAAAAAGATCCAGCTCACCAAAAAGAGCTGGACTACCCATCACTAATTTAGGTGGTCTGGTCTGCAGTGCTTACCCTGTTCTTGCCTATATTACTTTACGACTTTCCCAAGAACCTAAACCGAGAAGGAGCCACATTTAAGCTCATTTGTATTTTAGAGTTTCTCTATACAAGTAACTTTCGTGGCATGTGTAGCAGTCACCAATATAATGGTGGATTTGATGTAAGCCAAACCATGCAAACCAGGAGGTTGGCGTAGATATTTTTGAGCTAAGGCTTGAAAAAAACCTTGGACAATAGATTTTTTCAGATTCGCCCTTAGAATATAGGATATTAATTCCTGATATCCATGATTTACTTCTGGCCCCTTGTGACTCTCCTCTGCCCCTGGCATCTGGGCACATACCGGATATGAAGTCCATGGAGATCCAGCTCTGTCATATTAACATCATCTTTTGTTACTAGGAGGCATTATCAAAAAAAAATTGTCTCACCATTTAAGTCAATAAAACTCGCTCCATCTGCGTCAGTAGATATTGACTCACACCGTTCTCATCTACGAAATACAGTCCTTGCATAACACTTTTTGGGCTGCTTCGAATCACAAGCATTTCCCACCCAATATAATATTGAAATTGGCAGCTTCTTACCTGAGATAAGATGGAGAAAATGGTGACTCACTGGACCTGCTCCGTGCCAAAACAAAGGCCAACCACCACAGACCATTGTGTTAGCCAACATTTCGGGAGACCCACCCTGTGGACATGGTTTGATAAGACATAGCAAACAACAACCTAAGAATATAAAGTGACCCCCCTGTAGAATTGTCCATCCTGCACTCTATTCCACGGGCAAGACCAAGTGAGGAGACCAGCCATGAACTACAAGGTGTTTTGTTTATTTGCCATCGCCCTTATTGTTGGGTCCTTCAGCTCCGTACATGGACAGGCTGCGCTCAGTAAGTAAAATACAGTATTATGTCCAGCTAGTTTTAAAGGGGGTTCCCCAGATTTGTCCGATACCGTACATCATATGTTTCACTGGAAAATCCATGCTCAAATAATAAATGTGGGAATTATGGGTTAATGTAAAAGGGGGTCCAACCACTCAGGGTCATCATCCATGAGCCAGAGTGAAGAGCATCTACAAAGCGTGTCTTTTGCTCTGGAGGACCTCTAATATTGGTGCACTTTCATTTTAGCCATTAATTCTTATAGGCATGAAGTGCAATACTTTGTTTCCCCTGTGGAGGCACTGTGGGCAAAATAAACAGTTTCTACCAGGTTCTCTAAAAGATTTAGGATGATCACTGTTTTTTTTTTATCTTACAAATAAGTTAACAAAACAAAGCACAGAGAGAAGAGAAGATGTTGAGATAAAGAGATAAGGGAGAACTTCTGAAAACAGGAATTAAGAGGAAGGTCCAATGGGTCCAGTCCTAGGTGTCAAACTGAGTTGGACTTTAATTTTTGAAAGTGGCAAAACCTCCTCAGATAACAACTACGTCTTGTTGAAAAAAGAAATAAAAACATCGAAAAAAAAAGTGAAAAAACAACATCTTTTAACATATGCAAATAGGTCATTCCTTGCTTAGTGACACAGTGAAACAAGAGTCCCTTCTCCAACAAGGATTAAACACTAGATTTTTTTTCTGCCAATTTTTTAACAACTTTTTTCCCCCCTAATTTTAATCCAAATCCAAGCTGGTCAGTCGGCTTTATTCTCCCTGTAACTGGGACTAAAATGTCAGCCCCAGTTACAGGGGAAATCAACATTAATTATGGATTACCTTGTGAAAAATAAAAAAATAATAAAATAAAAACACTTAGCTTAATATAATAAGAAAAACTGATAGCCCAAACCATCTTTTCCAGCTTCCATCTCACTAATATTAAAAATAAAACATTTAAAAAATAAACTTTTTTTAGTTTTCTTTTCACATATTTGTTCTTGGTATAGCTAGAAAAAAATACTAATATAAAATGATATCTATCATAAAATATACTAAAAACATTGAACTGCACAAAAAAGTTCTAGCTTTCGAATCTCACTACTTCATGCCTGTTTATTAACAGAAAAAGCCTTGATGTAAACATTGCTTTCAAGGAAACATAGATTGGAAAACTAAGTTTAACTTCCTATACAGGGACTTTAAACAACTTTTAGCTTTTACAGTGGCGCCCCTTAGTTCCTAATTGCATGGGTTTCTATAAAATAACCCCTTTCTATAACATATCCTTTAAAGAGGGTGTATTTGGGATAAAAATCATTCTTGCAATTCAGTTTCATGTAAACTTTTGCAACTTTTGGCTTTTATTACAGGAACTTTGTTTCCCTGTACATTCAACTTTGATGTGATGTGGTCATATATCAGCTGAGAGGAGCTCAGAAAAGGAAAGATAAAAAAAAATACAAACTCTCTGATCAGGCTATAATAAGGAGCACAATGACAGACTCTTAGTTAACTCATTACAGCACGGAGGCTATAGTAGGCAAATGAGGCAATGAAACCTGAATGTAAAAATGGTTTTCAGTTAAAAAAAAAATGTCCCCAGACGTGGACAACCCCTTTAATCTTTGTCTTATAATATGGAATGACTTCAGATAAAGAAACAGTTTTTTAAAAAAAGAGAATAAATTGATGAATTTCATTGTGCTCCTTTGAGTGGTATAAATAAATCTTAATATATTCACAAAGCTAAACATAAGTCAAATTAGAGTAGCGATGGGTCATCACGAACAAGCCGGTACAATGAGAGTCGGCCTCCCAAGCAGAGATTTCACATAGTCTGCCCCAGAAGAAACAAATGTGAATATCTCTGCAATGGAGCGAAGCAGCTCAAAACGGAAAAAAACTTCAGAATCAGGAGAGCGCAGTGATTTTTACAAGATATTTCACTCACAATTTTGGAGTAAATGACGGGTCCTCTTTAAATTAGTAAAACACAAATGTTCTATGAAGTTCCAATCAGTTACTGTAACTTTATTTCCTATTAGCTTTACAGCTGCAGCCTGACACTGATCTTATATATACTTTTTTGCATTTTACAGCTGAGCGACAATGCTCTGTTGAAGCAGTCGCAAGAGTAAACTGTGGACAACCCGGCATCACACCAACTGAATGTTTCAACAAGGGTTGCTGCTATAACACTATGGACCCATTAGCCATCTGGTGCTACTACGCTAAGCCAGATGATGGTAAGATTTATAGAATCGTACGGACTCAACAACATTTTCTATTCTTTCAGAATAGGTTGGAACCTTTTTTTAAATTGTGAAAACAATTTTTGCATTTATTGCTAACTTACAGTGGTTGTATGAGATTGGAATGAAAAGGCGCCACACTGATGCACTGGTTGTGTCAGGTACTGCAGCTCAGGCTTATTCACTTCAATGGGGCTGTGCTACATTATCAGACAAAGTGAATGGACAAGGGTTAAGCTTTTTGGGGAGTAAAAGGAAGCAGAGTTTATGTTTTCCTTTGTACAATTATTTTTATTATTCCAATGCAAGTTACTTTGCAAATCAGTCTCGTATAGAAATGGTCACGTTCTGTGTGCAATTTTTGACTATTGCACCCACTAGTTCAGTTTTGATTGTGTATCCTACGGATGAAAAAAATTTAAAAGGAACCTGCCACCTTTTTGGAACGTGTAGGATACTGTATCAAAACTTAATGGTTGGAATAAAACTATAAAGGTAAACTAGTAAGGATAGACAGAAAACTTTGATATGACTTGCATACCACCATGGTGCAATTTTTTTGCAGAATAGTTATTTAAAAAAGTGATCTGGGTTAATGTCCTTACGAAATGTCAGTTCAAACCTTTGGAGTCATGCTTCGATTAAGTATCCAGTGCCCTCGCTAATTATTGCTCTTCTCCCATAGAATGCCTATTGTAATCGGATTTTGATGGACAACCCGGTCTCTGCCAGTGGAAGAACACCATAAGACACGATCGTCATCATGTTTCATATCTACTTTCCCTCTTTCTCGATGTATTAAAGCCAGGCACTTATGTAAAGTAATAAAGCTGCAATTGGAAATGTAGACGCGTTTCGCGATTTTTTGTTTTTCTAATATGTAACTCTTTAGAGTCTCAGATCAGTGGCATACAAAGGGGGGACACGGAGCAAGAAAAGTAAATGGGTTCCCTATTATTATGCCAGTTTTTGACATCCAAAACATGACCCTTTAGGGCGAATTTCACCCCCTGTTGTTTACATAGATAAGGCTATCGATACTGGGTCCGAACTCGTTCGGTGGCCAGTACGGACCTTGGGCTGTGAATGTCGGACATGTGAAACCGACTTTACCCAGAAGTCGCTCAGTGCCATGCTGACGTAAGATGTTATCCCTCAACGGGCAGGACAAGAATATAAAAGAGTTCTATCGGAATTAAATTAGAATAGAGAAATGGTTCTACTGTACTTTTATTTCTCAGAAGCAGCTCCATTATGGACTATTTATGGTATTTCAAATCAGCCCTATTGAAGTAAATGGAGCTAAGCTGCAATACCATAGTTATCCTATTGGGGGCGCTGTTTCAGTGAAAAAAAAAATACTAATTTATTAATCACTTGTAAATTCTGTTTTGCCCGCTGACGATCATTAGAATTCCTACTTATAAAGAAGACAATTCTGATTGTTACATCACATTAAGTAGATGCTAGAGATGAACATAAGGAAGGAAATTACTCCAAATTAGGACTTTGCTTTAAATTGCTCAAAATGTCACATTTTAGATTATGCATGAAATAAAAGGGTCTAGTTGAGAAGCATCTGCCCAAGAAGGGAAGGTGTTCAAAAATCTGTAAAAGTCTGACTAAGGCTTGACATTGTGGAGATTATGTAAGAGGGTGATCCAATGTTCCCCTTTTAAAGAAACAGTTGTAGACTAGGTTAAAGTGGAAGAATTTTACTTGTACTTTCATCCTGTGACATTGGCACAGCTTGATGGTTGCAGTCTTTTTGATAAGGCACAGTATGCATGATGGTTGCAATACAATGTAGGTTTAGCGGTTTCTTGTTATACATGGTTCTAGGGCGTAGCTACCAACATTGGGAATTTAGGGACGCTTTCCCAGTCCATCCCACCTATAAATGCCCAATTGTGGGCAATGTTCACTCTAATCCCCTTTTTGGCCCATGTCACCCCAAAATTGTTGGGACTGTTTCTGAATAATCGGGGCATTCTCTGGAAAGTTGGGACAGTTAGAAGCTAAGGACACTTGAACATTCTAGAACTTTCACGCAAATCATTTCAGCTGGGTCAGGCGAATGTTCACATAGGCCACAAGTTACTCAGTGTTAGTTTTAGACAAACTCTCAACATCATCTAAGTTGGGTTGACCGCACAACATACATATCCCTCAGTCAGCACCGAGATGCAAGAGTCACATGACACATGTGGATAGGGGACCGGGATAAACAGAGGTCATGTAAGAGTCTTATCCAGTCCCGTCCTAGTTGTGGTGTAGTGATCTACTGAGGAGACTCATTGGAGTTTATACTAGAGAGTGAATCGATTTGATGCTAACTCATTTGCCAACCATCAATTTTCACAAAGCAGAAGATTGCATGAGCCAGAAAAGGTTTGCATGATCTCACGAGTGGCCACGCATGCATCTCCATGATACCTTACAGCTACAGTACCACATCACAGGGTATAGCACAGCCAATCAAGGAGGATTGTCATATCCTGTGTAAAAGCCAAGGCAGGGAATGCAGCAGCCATTTGGGGGGAATCTGGATAATGAGAAGATGAAAAAAGATATGGAGAGAAAGAGATAAATCACTGAATAAAAATTAGATATTGTGTGGCAGCAGTGATAACAGCCACCATCAGTTTACTTACAACCTACATGCATTGAGGTCATTTGGACATTACTAACGCTGTATTTGACATAAAGAGCTTGAAAGGTATTCACTACAGTCCTAGTGTAAGGTGCCCCAGCGAAGTAGTCGTGTGCGAACTGTGGCCCCTGCTCACCATGGCACCCTACAGACAAGGAGTGTCCTTTCTCTGATGTGCTACAGCATATGTAGTGCTTTCCACTTAGTTCAGACCAGCCAGTCGCATCTCTCTCCATGCATTTCTCTTCTGGAACCAGGGCAGCAATAAATTCAGAGGACATGAGGTTCATAACCATAACTGGGTCTTTACTTGGGGTAGAAGCATATGTACAATATTTACAGGCAGATATAAAGGATAAGGCCCAACGGGTTGTCATCTTTCACAGGTGTATGATGCAGCTTCAGCCATGGTTCCCTCTTTAAGTGAAGCATCTCTGTCGCTCTGTTTTCTAGCCCTAGAGAATCTTCCTCACCAATGACAGTATATCCGGATCCTAGTTCTCCCCATGTCCTAGACTTGAGTCCTAGCTTTTTCTGCAGCCTGCAGACAGAATGTGCCCCCGAGTCCTCAATGACTCTCTTGAGTTTCTCCGGCCGGCTAAGGGGACTCTTGTGGAGGGAATCTTCACTCTGGTGATCCTACTGTCTGGGGTGCGGGGCTCACATCTGCCCTAGCATAGCAGCCACTATCCTGAGGCTGCCCATATTGTTCCAAGTATCCCTCACTGAATTGTCACTTCCTGCTTCTGGAAACTAACCAGAGACTTCATAAAGTGCCCACCCTCTATGGGCTGTCATCACACACAAATAACCCCCTCACTGTCCTAAATGTCTGCAATACTGTTGGCAGACTTAACCTGTCATCTGCATCCGGGACAGTGGCATCTTGTGGCTGGTTACTAATACTACAGCCTACAAGGAAACATATTAGAAACAAAGCATGTATTCACATCCTGTGCTCAACCATAGCACTGAGTTCCCTTTCCCTCTACTGGGCTGGATTATCACAGCTAACCCCTTAACTGGACCTAACTGCAGCCCAGCGAGATCTAACTGTCAGAACATTCTCTTTAACATTTTTAGTGCCAAAGGGGAGCTACGTCCTTCCCCACTACTACACTAGGCCTCAGAGTGTTATACACTTGCTCACCTCTAGGTGATATTTTTGACTGGTCTTAGAACCCTTCATGGGAAGGGAACCTTAATGAAGTATGCCTGACATTGTCCCTGACTAAGAAAGTGTAGACCGGCCTGACCAACAATAGTAGAATCATCTGACCGAGATTCTGCCAAACCTCTGTTTGAGTGAACCGCTACGAACGTGTGCCGAGAATCGAGAGAAGATGACTACCTAGTAAAATTTTCTACACAGAATGTGCCTTCTGCTTCCTAGAATCACCACTGCACCTGGATAATGTCCATGGGTTGCCCCCAGAAAACCTTACGATTCCATACATAGTTACCTTAGACAGTACACACCTCCAAGTATGAGTCTAGCCCCATCCAACCCACCATGGCTCACATCTCTCTCAGCCCCAGCTCACTCACCAGAACTGAGCCATTGTATGGCCAACAATGTGCTTAGCCCCAATCTACAGCAACAGTTCACATGGACCAGCTGTCAACCATCCAACCCCTAAAGTGCTAATATTCAGTCTCAGCCTACTGTCTCATAGTAGAGACTGTTCCCTATGTCACCTCAGTATCTATCCTGCTCTACACTGATGAAGGTCAACCCCCAAAATGGAGGAGTTTCCACTTGGCATTTATCACTGGTTATGTTGCAAGACCCGTTAAAGGACTAGATATTGACTTGTAGAGTAAATAACTGTTATAGATGGTACTTGTAAAATAGTTTCTTTCATTCTTTGAGAAAGCTAATTTGAATACTTTTCTCCCATAGAGCATCGTCAATAGGACCTGATACATCTGGATGCTTTAAGAAGAACCAGTAGAACCAGTACTTCCCCATGTTATGCGCTTCCCAGTAACATTTCCAAGTGGCCTTGTTAGAATAAGAAGCAGGCGGGCTCCATGTGTAAAATCAATGGGTTAAAACTGAGACTCAAGGAAAGGGAGCTCACTTGGTAAGGATGGGCAAATTGCAATCACAACACTGCGGGGGTTTGAGGAATGGTGGTACCTGGGTGCTGCTCCACCAGCTGAACCTGACAGAGTCAGGGACGGAACTTGAAGAAAAGAAGGAAAATGCTTTTTGGAAAAGTGTTTGTGGGAGCTGCTGGATCCAGAGGAAACTCTGTAACCAGGAGAAAGGAAAGAGGGGACGCGTTTCTGAGTTGTTCTAGAACAACCCCGAAACGCGTCCCCTTACATACGTCAGCACTGTGCTCCTCCAGAGTCAGAACTGACGCACTGGCACCACTTCTGTATCAAAGGCTGCCAGCATCTCCAAATATTAGGACCCACCAGCCCAAGACTAGCTAGATACACATTGTGCACTGATGGGGAAGGGGACCACTCCTCCAAGTACAAGACGTACACATCAAAACATCCATAATCACAACACAAACAAACATACTCCCACATTAACAAACACACACTCCTCATGCACAAAGCTCATGTCTGTCTCACACCCTCACCATGTCTTTTTGAACCTTCAGCACTCTTTATAAACTCCTCTGAATCTCTCTCTTAGGTAACTGCTCATTTCCTCCAGCTGAGTTCTCTTCTCTCCTCAGTAACAGAGGACTTCTACTTGCCATGTGGCCTCAGCCTCACACTCACTCACTTCCTGATCACAGCTTTTTACTCAAGAGTCCAAAGTATGCAAAAATAATGTACTTTTATTGGCACATATGGCGACATTTCTGATCAAACTGAACCTTTTTCTACCTCACCAAAAAAAAGTTTCATTTGAAAAAGCTTCTTGTTGATACGAAACATTGCCACTTGGGCCAATATTTTGCATATTATTAATCTAGAATGTTGCCTTTGCTTTTTTAGATTTATCTAGATAATTTTTTTCCTTAGTTCTTTTGTAGGTTTTGTGTTTATCTAGATAGATACAAACACAGATAGAAAGTAAATAGAAAGACACAATTGATAGATAGATGGATAGATAGATAGATAGATAGGTAGATAGATAGATAGATAGATAGATAGATAGATAGATAGATAGATAGTAGTGATGAGCGAGCACTAAATTGCTCGGGTACTCGTTGGTCGGGTCGAGCAAATTGGAATACTCGGGCGCTTGACCCGAGCAGCGAGCCCAATGTAAGTCTATGAGAAACTCGAGCATTTTTTAGGCGGCTCACCCCGGCGGTCTGCAGAGGGCCTAAAAAGTGCTCAAATGACATGGGAACAGCATGGGGATGACTCCTGGAAGCATTTCTGACTCCCAGGTCACTGCTGTTAACAACGTGGTCAGAGTATTACGCCACTTTTAAGGGCTCACAATAAACATACAAAAACGAAACCAAAATGGATTTTCCTGGAAAATATGTTAAGGAACATCCTTTCCAGGGTAATGACTTGTATATAAGGCAAAATAAATAAACAAAACCAAAAATACTCCTCCACACCTTGGGCTATGTTCACACGTAGCGTTTTTGATGCGTTTTTGCACTTTTGCATTGCTTTCAACAAAGACAAATGCATTTACTGGGAAATGTCATTTTAACATTTTACAACCTTATCTGGCCATATGGTGTGTGACACATCATCAGACACATGCATACAGTGCTGAAAAGACATGGGAACAGCATGGGGAAAACCTCTGGAAGCATCTCTGACTCCCAGGTCACTGCCTAAAAGTGTGCCCATCATAAGTGATCCTTGGCGCATGCGAAGATGCCTCCCGCCATGCACCTGTCGTTGCAGACTTGCAACAATCACCATCCACGTCCTTGTCCCACTGCAGCGTTCAGTTGTCCCTACCCCATTCCTTGGAATGCAAGCGCAAGTAAGCAGCCAGCCACCCACCCACCCACAGGCTGCAATACTATACTGCCAATTTTTTGACAGCTGCTTACACTTGAAATGTGGCTCGTGGAGGCGGAAGCTTTTCATAACCTCATGCAAGCGGCGGCCGGGGGTCCATACTCGGTCTCCAGCCGCCACTGTTTCTCCCGGTGTCGTCTCTGCCATCCACAAGCACAGGTCCCACAGCATTAGCCGTGCCCTCCCCAGTGCACTTACTGGGAAGGACCACCTAACCACAAACACGTGGACAGGTAAATGTGGCCAGGGACGGTGCGGAGCCAGTCCACAGCTTTTTTTGATGAGAGTTGTATTTAGCTCAGTGAAAGGACTGGCATAGAGGGAAACCGTATCTACTCTGGGTGTCATTTCTCCATCACCAGGTTCCGCCCATTGCCACACACGACGATGCCTGGCTGTATGTTCAGCGGTAAGAGCCACAGATCAGGCTGCTGTGTTACAGCTTTCAACAACTCTCCGGCACTGGGCGGTTTGTCAATTAAGCATTAGGCATGTTATCTTCAGCACAGCCTCTTGCCGCTTGGCCAAGGCAGTGCTGTCAGCTTGTGACTGATGTGGTCATTTCGGAGATGGAGGAGGAGGTGCAAGAGCTGAACAATGTGATTACATTGAGGTTAAATTGGTGACGCTGTTTTTTATACTAAAGAAAGATCCTATTGTTTTGGGTTTTTTTAGGTTATTTTTTAAGACAAATGCATTCACCGGGAAATGTCATTTTAACATTTTACAACCTTATCTGGCAATGTGGTATGTGACATATCATCAGACACATCCTGTTTTATTTATGATGGAGGGACTCTGAAAGTCATAAAGCCTATTTTTATAGGGCCATCAGACGGCCCTTACTATTCTTAAAAGGCCAGCAATCGGCCCTCGCTATTGTTAGAGAGCCATCAGCCGGCTATGCTTTGTTGTTCCCATTATTAACAAGTGGGTCTCCTTGTCACAGAGTGCATCTTCTTACAGTCACCACTGTACTTATGAGAGCTTCAATCAGCAAGATATCTTGAGTAAACAGTATTTACTTCATACTGGATAAACATGAGATACAATTCAGTGTCACACAGTCCGTGTGCTGCTGACATAACACATACAGGAAAAAAAAAACAGGAAGTAAGAGCAACCAACAATTGAGAGCTTCCCTCCCCACATTACAGCAAGCATATAACTTTACACACTATCGCCATCTGCTGTCTGGTTAGTATAAAGTCCTCCTTTCACTTATAATGAGTCCTAATCTGTTGCATATACCAACACCCTTTCTCAACAGTAAGGACTTATTCAATCAAACCCAACTTTTTTATTAGTCTCTGGTGTTTATCAGCATTCAACGCCTTCGTGAAGATGTCTGCTGTCATTTCTTCAGTAGGACAATACTCTAACTTCAAGACTTCTTGCTCCTGATGATCTCTTAAGAAATGATATTTCACATCAATATGCTTGGTTCTTGGATTGACTCTTTCCATCTGAGCAAGAACAAGACATCCTTGATTGTCCTCTTTCAGTTTTGTTGGTTCCAACTGTGGTTGTCCTAATTCTGTCAACAATTGTCTTAACCACAGTACTTCTTGACTCGCATGTGCTGCAGCAACATATTCTGCTGTTGTTGAAGACAGGGTCACAATTGACTGTTTCTTACTTGTCCAACTTATTGGTCCAGCTGAGAGAAAAAAAATATGTCCACTGGTAGATCTTCTGTCAGTTGGATCTCCAGCCCAATCTGCATCAACATATCCTATTAAAATGCCATTATCACTTGTGGGTAATTTCAGTTTAACATTGCTAGTTCCTTTCAAATAACGCATTACTCTCTTCACGGCATTCCAATCAGCTTTATTTGGTTTTGATACCTTTCTACTCAGGATTCCTACTGCTGCTGCGATGTCTGGTCTTGTAACGGTCGCTAGATACAGTAGTTTTCCTATTGCTGTTCTGTATTCTTCATTATTTGGTAGCATATTTTTTTCACTGTTCATCTCTTTGAGATAATTAGTTTCCATTGGAGACTTTACTGTTTTTGCATCCTTTAATCCAAATTTTTCTGTTATGTCTTGAATCATGTGATTTTGATTCAGTAGGAAACTTCCGTCTTCTTCTCTTTCTACCTGTATTCCTAGATACTGTTTCACATTTCCCAAGTCTTTGATTTCGAAATGTTGCTTTAGGATTTTTAGAATGTTTTCTTTATCCCTTTCTTGTTTAAAACAAATCAAAATGTCGTCTACATATATGAGTACATAAATGCATCTATTAATCAGCCTTTTTGTGTACAAGCATGAATCAGCTTTGCTTCTTTGAAATTTTCCATTTGTAAGTACTTCCATGATTTTGTCATTCCACGCTTTAGCTGCTTGCTTTAAACCATATATGCTTTTCTGTAGTTTGCAAACTTTGTTTGGATTTCTTTCATCTTTGAATCCTGGAGGTTGTTCCATGTAAATGTCTTCTGTTAAATCTCCATTCAAAAAAGCTGTCTTTACATCCAGATGTCTCAGTTCCATCTGTTTCATTGCTGCAACTGTAAGTAAAGTTCTTATTGTAGTGTGTTTGACAACTGGAGCAAATGTCTCATCATAGTCTTCTCCATATTTTTGAGAATACCCTTTAGCTACGAGTCTTGCTCGGTATCTTTCAGCTGTGCCATCTGTTTGGTATTTTACTTTAAAAATCCATTTACATCCTATGGCTTTTCTTCCTTCTGGCAAATCTGTTAGTGTCCATGTATTTGAATCATGCATGGATTTAATTTCTGTTTCTGTTGCTTCTATCCATTTATTAGCTTCTTCTTCAGGAAGTTTAGATATGTCTTCCCAAGAGGTAGGCTCATAGATTTTTCTTATGCTTGTCTTGTATGAGAGACGTTTTGGTGGTTTTACTTTGTTCTCTCTCATTGAACGTCTTGGTTCTGTGTCTGTTTGTAGTTGTGATTCTTCACTTTCAGTATTTTGTTCTTCATTAATTTCTACTTCTTACTCATTAGATATTTCTTCAGTTATGTCACTATTGTTTTTCTAATTTTTTGTTTCAACTGAAATCATAATGTCTTCATTTAAATCTTCAATGAATGTCACACTGTTTCTCACCGTAACTCTGTCTGTTTTGGGATCTAGGATTCTATATCCTTTGCAATTTTTACTATATCCAACGAATATTCCTTCCATGGATCTGTTTTGAAGTTTGGAACGTTTTTCTGTTGGAATGAATATAAAAACTTTACATCCAAAAACTTTTAAATGATTGACACTTGGTTTCATACCTTGCCACAGTTCATATGGAGTTTTTGTCAGTTTTCTGGAAAAAAGTCGGTTCTGTAGAGAGCCTCAGGGCCTGTGCGATGGGAGAGTCTGAGAAAACTCTCCCAGAACTTTGACAGTGTTCCCCTGCTTCCGCTACATTGAAGTTGTGGCTCTCTCGCCTGTACTCCTTGGTTGTCCAACAAAGTGTGCCCTCTGCTGCCAGTGTTTTCAGATGGGAATTTTTTTAATAGTTCCGCCACAAGGGCCTTCTGGTACTGCCCCATTTTTGTAGACCTGTCCGCCTCAGGAATAAGAGATATAAAGTTCTCCTTGTAGCATGGGTCTAGAAGTGTCATCAACCAGTAATGACTGTCACCCAAAATTTTGAGAACGTGAGGGTCATGGGAAAGGCAGCGTAACATAAAATCAGCCATGCGTGCCAGACTACTAACAGGCAAGACTTCCGTGTTCTCACCAAGAGGATGACTGACCATGCTCTCCTCCTCCTCCTCCTTTCTGTCCTCTGGCCATCCACGCTGAACAGACGGTATGACAGCTGTGCAGGTGGTACCGTCTATAGTGCATGAAACTAGCTCCTGTCCTTCCTCCTCCTCCTCCTCCTGTTCCTCATTGTCACCCAATCCACGTTGGGATGAGATGAGGCTTGGCTGTGTGGAATCACCCTGTATGTTTCCTTGCTCCATCTCATCGTGCTCCGCCTGCAATGCATCCTCTTTGATTGTAAGCAGAGAGCATTTCAGAAGACAGAGAAACGGGATGGTGACGCTAATTGGTGGAGTCCTCAAAGTTTTGGAGGATGTTACATATGTCTGACATCCATGTTCACTCCTGAGGTCTTATGTGTGGAGTCTGGACTGAATGCCGAAGGCCTTGTTGATGCTGGGACTCAAAAACTGCCCTCTTCTGCTCACAAATCCTTCCCAACATCTGCAGTGTAGAGTTTCAACGCGTGGGGACTAGTGTTGAGCGAACATGCTCGACACTGCTCGGTACTCGCCCGAGCATCACGCTACTCGGGATGTTCAGCGAGCACCGAGCATTTCCGGGTTACTCGGGCGGGAGCTCCGGTCTCCGCCCTGCATGTTTGGCGCTCTTTACAGAGCCAATGAACATGCAGGGATTGCCAGCCAGTCACTGTAATGCCGCAGCCATGTTGTTTGTGGGCATTACAGTGATTGGCTGGCCGCACAGCGTCACCTCGAGTATTTAAAACCGGGCGCCGCCATCTTGGACACAGTCGCTCCGGATCAGACAGTGTAGGGACAGCGCTGCTGATTTAGGGAGAGATATATCCTGCAAAATAGTTAGTGTAGGGTCTGCCAGATCAAACAAACAGTCCTTCTCAGGACTAATATCCATCCCAGGTATATCAGGCAGGCAGGCAGGCTGTATAGGAGACGCAGTGGTTATACCAGCAAACGCTGCATTACAGTCTCGTGTGCTGCTCCTGTTGCTGAAATTGCTGGACTTAGCTCCAGGTCCCGGGGGCCAGGAAAAATCCTTTTTTTTATCTAAATCCTCTTTTTTTTTTCCTCCTTCACAATGTACAAATACCCATCTTATTAATCTTTTGGTGCCCCGCCCCCCTCCCAAAAAAAAGTGTGCCTCTGATTTTTCAGACACAAATATATCTGTTGAAAATAGTCTGGTGTAGGCCAGAGAAATAGAAGTGTGGTTTTGCAGTTCTATGGGCCATTTGTATCTAAAAAAAACTGTTTGAGTGTGTCGCTCACTGTTCAGCCGCAAATATATATATATTTTAAAAAGCCTGGTATACACCAGTAAATTATTACTGTGGTTTTGATGTTCCACGGTAAAACATCTCTATTATCCTGTTTTTGGCATTTTTTGCTGTATAAAAATAATAAGTGTCTCCCTGATTTTTCAGACACAAATATATCTGTTGAAAATAGTCTGGTGTAGGCCAGAGAGACAGAAGTGTGCTTTTGCTGTTCCACGGTAAAAAATCTCTATTATCCTGCTTTTAGCATTTTTTGCTGTAAAAAAAAAAAAAATAGTGTCTCCCTGATTTTTCAGACACAAATATATCTGTTGAAAATAGTCTGGTGTAGGCCCGAGAAATACAAGTGTGGTTTTGCAGTTCCACAGTACAAACCTCTGTATTATCCACTTTTGGGCCATTTGTATCTAAAAAAAAACAGTTTGAGTGTGTCGCTCACTGTTCAGCCGCAAATATATATATATTTTAAAAAGCCTGGTATACACCAGTAAATTATTACTGTGGTTTTGATGTTCCACGGTAAAACATCTCTATTATCCTGTTTTTGGCATTTTTTGCTGTATAAAAATAATAATAGTGTCTCCCTGATTTTTCAGACACAAATATATCTGTTGAAAATAGTCTGGTGTAGGCCAGAGAGACAGAAGTGTGCTTTTGCTGTTCCACGGTAAAAAAATCTCTATTATCCTGCTTTTTGCATTTTTTGCTGTAAAAAAAAAAAAATAGTGTCTCCCTGATTTTTCAGACACAAATATATCTGTTGAAAATAGTCTGGTGTAGGCCCGAGAAATACAAGTGTGGTTTTGCAGTTCCACCGTAAAAACCTCTGTATTATCCACTTTTGGGCCATTTGTATCTAAAAAAAACAGTTTGAGAGTGTCGCTCACTGTTCAGCCGCAAATATATATATATTTTATAAAGCCTGGTATACACCAGTAAATTATTACTGTGGTTTTGATGTTCCACGGTAAAACATCTCTATTATCCTGTTTTTGGCATTTTTTGCTGTATAAAAATAATAAGTGTCTCCCTGATTTTTCAGACACAAATATATCTGTTGAAAATAGTCTGGTGTAGGCCAGAGAGACAGAAGTGTGCTTTTGCTGTTCCACGGTAAAAAATCTCTATTATCCTGCTTTTAGCATTTTTTGCTGTAAAAAAAAAAAATAGTGTCTCCCTGATTTTTCAGACACAAATATATCTGTTGAAAATAGTCTGGTGTAGGCCCGAGAAATACAAGTGTGGTTTTGCAGTTCCACGGTACAAACCTCTGTATTATCCACTTTTGGGCCATTTGTATCTAAAAAAAACAGTTTGAGTGTGTCGCTCACTGTTCAGCCGCAAATATATATATATTTTAAAAAGCCTGGTATACACCAGTAAATTATTACTGTGGTTTTGATGTTCCACGGTAAAACATCTCTATTATCCTGTTTTTGGCATTTTTTGCTGTATAAAAATAATAATAGTGTCTCCCTGATTTTTCAGACACAAATATATCTGTTGAAAATAGTCTGGTGTAGGCCAGAGAGACAGAAGTGTGCTTTTGCTGTTCCACGGTAAAAAATCTCTATTATCCTGCTTTTTGCATTTTTTGCTGTAAAAAAAAAAAAAAAATAGTGTCTCCCTGATTTTTCAGACACAAATATATCTGTTGAAAATAGTCTGGTGTAGGCCCGAGAAATACAAGTGTGGTTTTGCAGTTCCACGGTACAAACCTCTGTATTATCCACTTTTGGGCCATTTGTATCTAAAAAAAACAGTTTGAGTGTGTCGCTCACTGTTCAGCCGCAAATATATATATATTTTAAAAAGCCTGGTATACACCAGTAAATTATAACTGTGGTTTTGCTGTTCCACGGTAAAAAATCTCTATTATTCAGGTTTTGGTAGTTTTTTCCGTAAAGAAAAACAGTAGTGTCTCCTGACTGTTGTGACACAAAAATATATCTGTTGAAAATAGTCTTGTGTAGGCCCGACATCCCAGTGTGGTTTCGCAGTTCCACGGGTCAAATCGCTGTACTATCCAGTTTTGGGCCTTTGGTATCTAAAAAAAAAAGCAGTTAGAGTGTGTCGCTCACTGTTCAGCCGCAAATATCTCTATTTAAAAAAGTGTGGTATACCCCAGTAAACAATAACTGTGGTTTTCCTCTTCCACGGTTCTAATCTACTGTTTATTACCCTTTTTCCATTGATAGTGCAAGTGTAAGCTATTTTACTTCATTTACAATGGGCAAGGCGCGTGGCAAGGGACTTGGAAGTGGACGTTCTGGTGATGGTTCGTGCAGAGGACGGGGCCGTGGCCAAGGTGAAAATGTGCCACAACCAACAGCCACATCTTCTCGCTCCCACTTCTTGACCGAATTACTAGGGAAGCACAGAACAACACCAGTATTGAGAACTGATCAGTGTGAACAGGTTATTAATTGGATAGCAGACAATACTTCCAGTTACCTGGGCACCACCACCTCCGGTCTGTCTTCCACACGGTCAACTCTTAGTAGCCGTGAGTCTCGACCGCATACTCCTCCTCACCCTGATGCTCCTTCCTCCCACCATGCCGAGTGTCGTCAGACAGCAAGTGATCCCACACTTGGACACTCTGAAGAGCTGTTCACTAGTCCATTTCCATATTTGGGCCCCTCGACTGATACGCTTGAAGTGGTGGAAGAGGAGATCCCATGTTGCGATGCCCAAATATTTGAACAGCCACAGCCACAGGAAGTCGACGTTGGCAATCTGTCACAAGAGGTGGACGATGACGAGACACAATTGCCAGGAAGCGAGGAGGAGGATCGTGGTGCGCAAGTGGAAGAGGAGGAGGTGGTGGATGATCTAGTAACTGACCCAACGTGGAAGGAGGACATGCAGAGTGAGGCCAGCAGCACACAGGGGGAGGGAGGCAGAGTACCCCAACAGGCAGGAAGAAGCAGTGTGGTGGCCACAGACAGAAGGCAGGCAACCGTTCCCCGTAACACCAACACGAGGGACGTTGCCAGTACAAGCGGTAGGTCTTCCAGAGTCTGGAATTTTTTTAAAGACTCTGCTGATGACCCCAAAAAGGCCATATGTTCCACCTGCCATGCCAGCATCAGCAGGGGTGACAAAACTACCAGCCTGACCACCACCAGCATGATCAGGCACATGGCAGCAAAGCACCCGACTTTGTGGGGCGAAACCCAGGGTCCTAGACCAGTGTCAGCGGGTGTCACCACTGCTTCTTCCACTGTTGTGCGTGCAATAGAACCCCCTGTTGTGTGTGCAAGGCAATCCCCTGTCCATACTGCATGTAAAGATGCCCCCTCCTCTCAGTCTTCACTTGTTATGGCAGTTTCTCAAGAAACAGCATCAACGTCCACGTCCACGTCCCACCGCAGCGTTCAATTGTCCATATCCCAGACCTTTGAACGAAAGCGGAAATTCGCAGCTAACGCCCCACAGGCCACAGTCCTAAATTCGCACATTTCACGACTGCTTGCATTGGAAATGCTGCCTTTTAGGCTGGTGGAGACGGAATCCTTCCGCAATCTTATGGCGGTGGCCGTCCCTCGGTACTCGGTCCCCAGCCGACACTATTTTGCCCGGTGTGCCATCCCCGCACTACACAAGCACGTGTCCCAAAGCATCTGCCGTGCCCTCAACAACGCAGTTACTGGGAGAGTCCACCTGACAACGGACACGTGGACAAGTGCTTGTGGCCAGGGACGGTACATCTCTCTGACGGCACACTGGGCACTGGGTAAACATAGTGGAAGCCGGGACCCAGTCGGGCCTTGGGACGGAACACATCCTCCCCGCACCGAGGATTGCGGGCCCTATGTCAGTCAGAGTTGCCCCCACAGTGTACAGCTCCTGCGCATCCTCCTCCTCCTCCTCCTCCTCATGTTCAGCCTCCATCTCAGATATCACCACATCAGTTACAAGCTGGAAGCATTGCAGTACTGCCTCCGCCAAGCGGCAACAGGCTGTGCTGAAACTCATAAGCTTAGGTGATAAACCTCACACTGCTTGTGAGTTGTGGACAGCTGTGAAAGAGCAGGCAGATCTGTGGCTGAGACCGCTGAACCTACATCCCGACATGGTCGTGTGTGACAATGGCCGTAACCTGGTGGCGGCTCTGAGGCGAGGTGAGATCACACACGTACCATGCCTGGCTCATGTGCTTAACCTCGTGGTTCAGCGGTTTCTTAAATCGTACCCCGAGTTGCCAGATCTGCTCGTGAAAGTACGCCGCCTGTCAGCTCATTTTCGCAAGTCGGCTACAGCTTCCGCCGCCCTTGCTGTGTTGCAGCAGCGTTTGCAGCTTCCGGCACACCGACTGGTGTGTGATGTCCCCACACGTTGGAACTCTACCCTCCACATGTTGCAAAGGATTTGTGAGCAGAAGAGAGCAGTTGTGGAGTACCAGCTGCAACAAGGCCGTCGATATTCAGGTCAGACTCCACACATAAGACCTCAGGAGTGGACCTGGATGTCTGACATATGTGCCATCCTGACAAACTTTGAGGAGGCCACCAAGATGGTGAGTGGCGATGACGCCATCATTAGTGTCAGCATCCCACCACTTGTCTGTCTTTTCCAACGCTCTCTGCAGAGAATTAAAGAGGAGGCATTGCAGCCAGAGTATGATGAGATGGATCAAGAAGCCGTAGCGGGCGATTACACACAGCCCAGCCTCATCTCATCCCAAAGTGCATTGGGGGACAATGAGGGAGAGGAGGAGGAGGAGGAGGAGGAAGAACAGGAGCTGCTATCATGCGTTTTAGACGGTAGTACCTGTACAAGTGTCATACCGTCGGTTCAGCGTGGGTGGCCTGAGGACAGGGGGGAGGAGGAAGAGGAGGAGGAGGAGGAGAGCATGGTCAGTCGTCATCTTGGTGAGGACACGGAAATCTTGCCCGTTACCAGTCTGGCACGCATGGCTGACTTTATGTTACGCTGCCTTAACCATGACCCTCGCGTTGTCAAAATGTTGGGTGACAGTCATTACTGGTTGGTGACACTTGTAGACCCCCGCTACAAGGAGAACTTTCACTCTCTTATTCCTGAGGTGGAGAAGTCTACAAAAATGGGGCAATACCAGAAGGCCCTTGCTGCAGAACTCTTTAAAAAATTCCCATCTGAACACGCTAGCGGCAGAGGTCACAGTTCATTGCCCAACCAAGGCGTACAGGCGAGAGAGATGCAACTCCAATCCAGCAGAGGCAGGGGAACACTGTCAACGTTCTGGGACAGTTTTCTGACACCCGCCCAGCTTACAGGCCCTGAGGCGCGGGGTACTCTCACAAGGAGTGGAAAGTTTCAAAAGATGGTGAGGGAGTACCTTGCCGATCGTACCAGCGTCCTCCGTGATTCCTCTGTGCCTTTTAATTATTGGGTATCCAAGCTGGACACTTGGAATGAACTCGCTATGTATGCCTTGGAGGTCCTGGCCTGCCCTGCCGCTAGCGTGTTATCGGAGCGTGTTTTTAGTGCCGCTGGGGGAATTATAACTGATAAGCGCACTCGCCTGTCAACTGACAATGCTGACAAGCTGACCCTTATCAAAATGAACAAGGGCTGGATTGGGCCAGACTTCTCATCACCACCAAATGACAGCAGAGTAACATAAAGTCAAATCCACTGTGTTATTTCGGGAGGTGTATTCACATGCACCGCTTCACACCCACACATGGGTATACGCTTCCTCGTTTCGGTTGTTTAATCTTCTTCTCCTTATCCTCAGCCTCCACCACCACTATACCACCAGGGTGCCAGCATTGCAAGTTCCTCCGTCCAAATTTTTGGCAGCTTTTGCTGGGAAAGCATAAGCAAATACCATGGGACACCCACTCCCGAATAATGGGACTTCTGTTTGTAATATGCTGTACTGCATGGCTCTTGTAAGGGGCATTGCAAGTTGCTCCGTCCTAATTTTTGGCAGCTTTTGCTGGGAAAGCATAAGCAAATACTATGGGAGACCCACTCCCCAATAATGGGACTTATGTTTGTAATATGCTGTACTGCATGGCTCTTGTAAGGGGCATTGCAAGTTGCTCCGTCCTAATTTTTGGCAGCTTTTGCTTGCAAGGCATAAGCAAATACTATGGGACACCCACTCCCCAATAATGGGACTTATGTTTGTAATATGCTTTACTGCATGTGACGCGCCCCCTGGGCCGTGTGTACACGTGTGTGGGATACCCGGTGCCGGGTCTCTGGGGTCTGTAGTCTCCGTGGCGGTGACCCAGTCCCGTGGCTCAGGCTGGTCAAACCAGTGGCACTCTTTCTTAGGTTTTGAGGTTAATTGTCCGACTGCGCCACCCGTGGATTGCGGTCAGGGAGTACCACCGCTGCGAGGCAGACCACTGAGGCTGGTGTTGTGTGCGCAGCATAGAATGGGATAACTCCCCTCGGGAGGAGTATAGCCTCAGGGCAGTGAGTGTGGATGATGGGGGTGATGGTGCACGAGCGCAGCAGGAACGACTCAGAGTCTTTGCAGTGCAGTTCAGGGTCTTTACTGATGATTATAAGGTAGACCCTCCCGGGAGTACTGGCTAGCATAAGAGGCCTGGTCAGTCTGTGAGCAAGCAGGAGTTCCCCTGGCCAGGTGGAGTTGTAGGCCTCCCCGTCTGTCTGCACTCTTCCTGGCTACCTTGCTGTAAGCGGGTAGAAGTAGCCCACGTCCCTGAGTGTACCGTGTAGTGCTCACCCGTATGGCTGGTGACTTGGGGCCTTCTGTTAGCCTCCGCTCCACGACGGCGGTGCTAGTCCCTTGCTTGTGACTGAGCCTCCGGGCTTCTATGGCCAGAGGACCTGAAATCCCCTGCCGGCTGGTTTCTGCTGCTGGATATAGAAGTCCTCACATCTTCGGACTCCTGTGTCCGGTTCCTATTGTCTTCTGCCAGGGCGAGCTCTGCTCAGCTTCCAGCCCCTGGTCTTTAGCTCCTAGCTCCTACAGAGCTCCTTGCTGTTACTTTCCCTTGCTCTCACTCTGACTCTGACTGTTCTCTGACTCACTCAAACCCGCCCCAGATCCAGTTTATAAGGGCAGAATTCTCCCCTCCCAGGACTGGGGCAGGAGGATGTTGCATGTTTAAGGGATCCTGACCAGGAAACCTCCCACTTGCTCTCCGATGTAATATCTCTATTACTGTGGTGACCAGACCCCTGGGGTGCCACACATGGCTCTTGTAAGGGGCATTGCAGTTCCTCATAATTTTTGGAAAGCCTTCCATTCACTGCTTAGGCCAACAGTGCACGGGAGACCCAGTTGCTATAAATCAAAAAATGGTTTAGTTAACGCCCTCTGACCTCCATGTCATTTCCAAGGGGCATTGGAGTGGCTCGAAATTTTTGGTAGGCATTGCACTCACTGTATGCCCTATAACTGTGTAGCCGAACCGCTCCTTTTGTTACAGAAACATATCCTACAAGACATATCTGGTTGGCTGGCCTGATATTGATGTGAATGGTCCCTGTTCCTCCTGCTCTTTCTCCTTTGCCACCACCTCATCCATCATTTATTACCTGAAGCTTTGTTCTAACGGGAGTCATAGAACTGGGATAGTAGCAGGAAAACATCCAGCAATCCTCGAAGGAGGTAGAATATGTGCCAAAACGCTGACCACCTCAGGCCTAGCTGCTACTACATACATGCGCTTGCATTCCAAGGAACAGAAAGCTAAGGAGGTGGATGGCCTCATGATCATGAATAATTTACTCGTTGTGTAGGAGGCCGACCACTGCTGCTGTCTACCTTCTGAACTTTGTGTTGAAGCCTGATTGATCCAGGACCCGCAATCCTCTATGTCTGGAGGACGTGTTGCATCCCAGTGTCCAACTGTGTCCCGGCTTCCACAATATTAACCCAGTGTGAAGGCGTCAGTGAGATGGATCATTCCTGGCCACATTCACTTGTCCACGTGTTTGTGGTTAGGCTGTCCTTCCCACTAAATGCACTGGGGAGGGCACAGGTAATGTTTTGGTATGCGCGCTTGTGTATAAGGCGCACCGGGACAAATAGGGGCGGTTGGGGACCGTTTATGGACACCTGGCCACCCCCACGCGGCTGGGGACTGTGTATGGACACCCGGCCGCCCCCTGGCGGCTGGGGACCAAGCGTGGACACCCGGCCGCCGGGCGGCTGGGGACTGAGTATGAATACCAGGCTACCGACGCAGCCATGACGTGGTGGCCAGATTCCACCTCCACATGCCTAAAAGGCCCAATTTCAAGTGCAAGCAAGCTAGCAGTATGGTATTGCAGCCTGGGGGTGGGTGGGTGGCAGGAGCGGGCCTAGAGAGAGGCCGAGGAAGAGAGAGAGAGGAGGTGAAAGGGAGCTGTGATTAAGTCTCATCGCAGCTCCACCAGAAAGGAACAGAGAAAGAGAAGGAGAGACAGAGAAACAGAAGGGCTCAGGAACAAGAAGGTGGAAGGGACCCTAAGAACCCACAAGAATCCAGGGTGAAGGGTCAGGCAGATTAAGGGTACCGGATCCCAAGTTGGTGGAGGAGAAACTACCCTCAGCCAAAGACTGGTCGTCGTGATCATCTATTGGTGCGACATCTCATCAAACCTGCTAGGAAGGCGCCATATAGGACAGCGGAGGACGGGGCCCACGTTTAACCGCACAAGTCCGCGGCAGCTGGACAAAAGTGGGTCACTGGTGAGGCAGGCCAGAGAAAGGATTAAAGGGAGTCCTGTGCCATGCTCCTGAACTGCCTGGGAGGTGACCGAGCCCCACACCTGGTGGACGCAGCACGGCTCGGGCGGTCACTGCTGACAGAAGTGACCCGGAACAAATGAACTGTGAGTAAAGACCCTGGACTGTAACTTGTTGTCTGTGTGCTCCTTCGCGCCTCCAGCACTACCGGTACTGGGACTCTCACCACCATCACTCCCAACATCCACTACACTGCCCTGGGGTCGCACTCTTCCCGTGAGAAGTCACACCATCCCAGCTGCACACATCATCGGCCCCAGCGGACTGCCTTGCAGCGGCGGTGCCTTATAGCCGCAATCCACGGGTGGCGTAGTCGGACACTATCTGAAGCACGTAGCAGACTACCATTGGTCTGACCACCCTGAGCCGCGGGACCGGGTTGCCACCACTACCCCCATCGTTTCCCTATTGCCCGGATCCGCGTGCCCCACGGCCCAGGGGGCGAGTCACATGCACAACAGTGGAAGAAGCAATGGTGCCACCTGCAGACACTGTTCCTGGTCCCTGGGGTTCGGCCCACAAAGTCGGGTGCTTTGCTGCCATGTGCCTGATCATGCTGGTGGTGGTCAGGCTGGTCGTTTTGCCACCCCTGCTGATGCTGGCCTGGCAGGTGTTGCAAATGGCCTTTTTGGGGTTATCGGCAGAGTCTTTAAAAAACAACCAGACTTGGGAAGACCTAACAGTTGTACTGGCAACTTCCTTCGTGTTGGTGTTACGGGGAACGGTTGCCTGCCTTCTGTCTGCGGCCACTACAGTGCTTCTTTCTGCCTGTTGGGGTGCTCTGCCTCCCTCCCCCTGTGTGCTGCTGTTCTCGCTCTGCATGTCCTCCTGCCAGGTTGGGTCAGTTACTATATCATCCACCACCTCGTCTTCCACTTCCGCACCCTGGTCCTCCTCCTGACTTTCTGGCAATTGTGTCTCATCATCGTCCACCTCTTGTGACACTTTCCCACCGTCGCCTTCTTGTGACCGTGGCTGCTCAAATATTTGGGTATAGCTACACGCGATCTCCTCTTGCCCCGCTTCAAGTGGACCGGGCGAGAGGCCCAAATCTATAAATGGAAACGTGAACAGCTCTTTAGAGTGTCCAAGTGTGGTATCAGTTGTCTCTGGGCACTCGGCATGGTGGGAGGAAGGAGGATCAGGGTGAGGAATATGCGGTCCAGACTCACGGTTACTGAGACTTGACCGTGTGGGAGACAGGGTGGTGGTGGTGGTGGTGGCTAAGTGACTGGAAGCATTATCCGTTATCCAACCAACAACCTTTTGACACTGATCTGGGTTCAATAGTGGTGTGCTGCGGTCCCCTAGAAATTGGGACAGGAAGGTCTGGCGAGAAGATGTGGGTGTTTGTTGTGGCACAATTTCAGCTTGCCCACGGCCTTGTCCTCGGCCTCTGCATGCACCATCACCATCACGTCCAGTTCCCCGTCCCTTGCCACATGCCTTGCCCATTTTAAATGGAGGACAGTATCTTCCACTCTCATTACAAATGACTGAGTTTGGAGCGAACTTATATGTGATCCCTGTGACTGAGAAAAGAGAGTTTCAAATACCGGGCCTGTAGGTAAGTAGTTTGAACAGCAAACTGCTGTGAATTGCTTCACTGACACACTGAAAGAAATTTTTAATGGAGGCCAGAAATGGCAGTATTTTCTGACAACGTATATGTGATCCGTGTGACGGAGAAAACAGGGTTTTAAATAGCTGGATTTCTAGAGCTTTAATATGGAAAGGACGTGGCTGTATTCTGCAGTGCCAACAAGCAAATGGCGCAGAAAAACGGTGTTCTCTGGATTGTTTTTTAAGCAAATAATGAGGATTAAGATCCAAAGAAAATTATTCCTGGCCCCTGAGACCTGGGCCTTTCTATGGAAATATCTAACAGCAGCAGAAGGCAGAATTGGAATGGAGCCTCTTGTGCTATGTGCACTGCAGTCTGCTATATACCCTGCCTGCCTATATACCCTGCCTGCCTATATACACTGCCTGCCTGATATCTTTGCAGATGGATTAGTCCTCAGAAGGACTGTTTGTTAAGATGGATATGTGTAATGTACGTTTTTCTCCCTACACTACTTAATACACGATCAAATCCCTCCCTAGCTCAGCAGCACCTCTCCCTACTCTGCCTGATTCCGGAGTGACTGTGACGAGCATGGCGGCGCCGGTCTGATATAGACCTGATGACACTGTGCGGCCAGCCAATCACTGTAATGCCCACAACCAACATGGCTACAGCATTACAGTGAGTGGCAGGCAATCCGTGCATGTTCATTGGCTCTGTAAAGAGCGCCAAACATGCAGGGAGGGGATCCGAGTTCCCGCAGAGCAACCCCGGAAATACTCGGCGAGCGCCGAGCATCCCGAGCAGTGAGATGCTCGGGCGAGTACGGAGCAGTGGCGAGCATGCTCACTCATCACTAATAGACAGGTAATATCTATATCTAAGATAATCCTTCCGCATGGCAGTGAAGTCTGGGGTCAAGCCTCGTACCCAAATTGGTCAAAGTGGGACACTGGACCAACAGAAATATTCCACCTAGAGTTCTGTAAACACCTCCTCCAAGTCCATCAGAGCACATCAAACAGCACCTGCCGAGCAGAGCTGGGCAGATTCCCGCTACACCTTGTGATCCAGGAGAAGGCGCTATCATTCAAGGCTCATCTACAAAGTAGTAGTCCCAGCTCCTACCATCACAAAGCCTTGCTACACCAGGAAGCCCTAGGAGAAGAAAGCCCCAAACACAAATCACCTCAAATCAGCTTGACCAAGCCACCAACCAGCATGGCCTTACAAAAGGCGAAATCTGGAAAATGGTACACAAAGGCAAAGAGGAATATATCAGCGTCTGGAGGAACGACATTAACAAATCACAGAAACTGACAATATACTACAACCTACAGAGGGAATACAAACTGGCCCCAGATCTAGAGAAACTCACAATCCCCAAAGAGCAACAGATCCTGAGCCGGTACAGAGTGAGCGCCTACAGCCTACTCATCGAATCCAGATGGCACCGACAGAACTACATGCCCCGAGAGCGCAGATTCTGCCCCCCTGCCACTTCTTGCTGAGGTGCCCCAAATACTCCGTAGTGAGGGACACTCACTTCATGAGACTGTCCGATCTACTCCCAGACTTCACCTCCATGGAGGAGGAAGAGAAACTTCCTATACTACTGGGGGAAGAGGACAGTGCAGCGGCCATAGCAGAGCAATATGTCAGTGCCGGCCACAGACTAAGAGGAGCCTGATATGTCATGGACCCAGATACCCCACCCTGGAAGTGTCCCTATCCCCATCCCCCCATTATTTTATCACTTGCTTTGCCAATGCTAACATGTACTTATCCTGCCAATAAAGCCCATTTGAATTGATTTGATAATAGATACATAATAGATGGATAATACAGTACATAGATAATAGATAATAGATAATAGATAGATGATAGATAATAGATAGATAATAGATAGATAGATAGATCATAGATAGATAATAGATAGATAATAGGTGATAGATAATAGATAGATAATAGATAATAGATAGATAATAGATAGATAATAGATAGATGATAGATAGATAATAGATAGATAATAGATAGATAATAGATGATAGATAGATGATAGATAATAGATAGATAATAGATAGATAGATAGATCATAGATAGATAATAGATAGATAATAGGTGATAGATAATAGATAGATAATAGATAATAGATAGATAATAGATAGATAATAGATAGATAATAGATGATAGATAATAGATATATGATAGATAATAGATAGATAATAGATAGATAATAGATAATAGATAGATAATAGATAGATAATAGATGATAGATAATAGATATATGATAGATAATAGATAGATAATAGATAATAGATAGATCATAGACAGATAATAGATAGATAGATAATAGACAGTGTAATGCAGCGACTTGCTGGCATTACCGTAATGGTCCAGGATGTGTTTTTCCTGACCATGTACCTTCCCCCTCAGGTGACTGGTCACATGACTGTGACATAGCACAGGTCCTGCACGCACAGAATGTCTGTCTGATCACATGACTGTGACATCAGCAAGGTCCTGTCAGTATGTGTGTGTGTGTGTGCACGGGATGCATATATAAACCCTGCTTGATGGGAGACAGGTGTGTTCTGTGAGAGGCATGAGGCCTGTTCCCCATGTGTGTGGGACACCGTTCGTGTGAGGCCTAGTGAGGCCGAGAGTGAAGCATGGCAGCCTGAAAGGTCGAGCCTGGATCCTGTGCGTGGATGCCAGTGACCTTTGAGGGAGAGCCGGCTTGGCATACAAGAGTACTGAAAGGCGCAGACTGGATGTGAGTGAAAACATACCAGTAGCCTTCGAAGGTACGAGGGCTGGAGACCCCCACCTGGGAAGCCTAAAAGTGAAAGTGGTGGCAAACTAAACCTGGAACCGTTAAGACCCTGCAAAAGATAAAAGCGGTACATTATATGGACATTGTGATATATGGACATTGTTATCGTTTGCTGAAGCCAAGTGTTATAGTTTACCTGGAGCCAAGTGGGCATAGCTGCCACTGGAAAGGCTCGTGGACTTTATATGTGTGAACTGCGGTGTATGAAGTGCAATAATAAACTGCTGAATTGAGAAATACCGGAAGGACATTGCACGTGTGCTTAATTTACCCGGTGCAGCGAGTATCCCCCATTATGATGACTAGTGCTGCCTTACATATGGTTCGAGAATGCGGGCAACTGCAGCCCGGTTGCTAGGGGCAACGGCACAGGACGACTAGTGTGGATTAAAGCATCTGGCTGCAACTCGGTGGGGTTGCGAAGATAGTCGTCGCACTCAAACCTGGTTTTGCTGTGGCTCGGCGGGGCTCACGAAGTTTAAAGCATCTGCGGGCAACTTGGTGCGGTTGTGACGGTTGTCGTCGCACTCAAATCGGTTTTGCTGTGGCTCGGCGGGGCCACGAAGATTTTTCCGGGGAGAGCGGTGTGTGAATAGTGTCCTGATGAAATGCAGGAGCAGATAAAAATGGCTGTGAAAGGAGCAGCAACTGAGTCTGAAGCTATTGAGCGATTAGAGCGATTAAAGTGCCTGTTAAAACCGGAGCAGGTATTTGAGAAACGTCCACTGGACATGAAACTGGACATGGTGCAGGAACCACAGGAGCTGTGGGCATCATATGGAATGGCGGCAGTGGACCATTCTATGAACTCTCCGGGGGCGCCAGTGTTGTCCCAGAGTGCCCGGGGAGGTGGTAAGAGCTGTTGTGAACTGAGTCCTAAGACTATTATTGATTTTTCTTGTAAAAATTTCCCTGCCAGTGTGGTTGTTAAAAAGGGGGCGGAGTCTAAAAAAGGGGCGGTTGTTCAAAATAGCGTGGAGGATAGAAAATCAAAAAAAATTACTGCTGGTGGGTTGGTACCTCCTAAAAATGACAATGTGACCGTTGATAACGGGGTAGCTCCAGTAGAAGGGGGTGACGTCAAAGTGGGAAGTGACCTGTTAGTCCACAACACCATGGGGAGTGACACAGACCCCATAGCTGACGGTGACACTAAGAAAGTAGAAGGAGAGGTCAGTCAAGAGGGGCTAGACAAGGGGAGAGAGTCTCCCTCTCGTCGTCGACGGCGCAAGGGCCACAAAAAGGTTGCTCCTGTAGACTTGGCTGAAAATGAAAATAAAAAGAATGTAGTACTGTGTGCCTTTGCTTCAAGTGTGGATCCTCCATTAGAGGTAGAAGAAGAGGTGACGTTGCCAGTAGCAACCTCCGGTACGGTACCGAGTCAGAAGGATCTGACAGCCCTGAAAGAGGAGGCGGCCAGTCGTGACCAAGAGCTGGAGCCTATCGGCCAGCAGGGTCAGAGTGATGTGCAGCAATTATGTGAAAACCTGGGGAACGTGTCCTCACACCAGTTGATCCTGGAGTCTGAACAGCAGAAAATACACCAGCTTATGAGGAACTGGCAGCGAGATGTGGAGCAAAGCCACGCGGAAATTAACCAGTGGAAGGAAATGTTCTACGCAATTAAGGAGGACCGCCGCAAAATCAAGGAAGAGGTTTTGCAGTTGAAGCTTGAGAAGGAGACGCGGCAGGATGGTGTTTCTGGATGCGAACAAAACCCTAGAATGACTGCGCAAACAGCTCAACCAGGAGCTGTGTGACTCCAAGAAGGAGTGTGGTGAACGCAGTAGGGAACTGCAACAGAGTAAGAGAGATTATGAGGATCTCCTCAAGGTGAAGGAAAAACTAGAGGAGGATAAGGCGGGTGCAGAGCAAGTGCGCCAAGTGGTTGAGACCACTCTGCAAGACACCCTTGAGGAGAATGATGATCTCTGGGGAAAGACCCTAGATCTGGAAGCTCAGGTGAAGGAGCTACAGATGTCCTGTGATACTCTCCAGAAGGCGGAGACGTACCTTAAGGAAAGTCAGCAAGATGGAAGCTGAGCGAGAGAGGATGGAGGAGTCCATCGGAAAAGCCACAGACCAGGGCCAGGAGTTGACCGCTGGTGATGGGAGGTATGAAGCAGATACCTCCTCGAGTGATGTGGGCTCAGAGGGTTCGGTGGATGTCGGAGCCGAGATCAAGCAGCTCAAGGAGTTGCTACAAACCCAGTGGACGCAAGAGAAGCGTGAGAGACTGGCTATTGAGAGCCGAGTGGGCGCATTGGAGACGGAGAGGTCTGAGAGAACTCTGCTGCTGGAAGAGCAGTTGAAGCAGGAAGAGCTTCAGAGACGGGCCGCTGAGAGGCGAGTGGCGGAGCTAGAGGAAGAATTTTCCGGGCTCAAAAGTCGCCTGACAAAGTATCACTCAGTGAACGAGGCCTTCTTGAAGAAGGAAAAGGGCGAACACGTTGCACTCACTCCCTTATACCATGAGAAGGTGGACCTGAGGAGAGCTAAGAGAGTGTTAACGAAAGATAAATATGAGATGGAAGTGGTCAAGACGAAAACTGGTGAATTTGTAGCTGTGAGTCAGCTCAGGGGAAGCGTAAAGGGGGAAGAAGCTGAAAGTCAGTTGTCCCTGAACCCTGAGCTGGTTGATCGCATGGAGACCACTGGTGAGACCGAAACATCTTGGTACAAGTGCCTTGTAGATGTGCCCGAGGATTTGAGGGAAGAATGCACCAGTGAGTCCATGCATGAGGAGTTTAAGAAGGCCGTGGGAGCCTGTAAGGTGTACTTGACCTCAGAAGCTAAACAGCTGGTGGTCCTGTCCACGACCGAAGTCACAGTGAAGAGGGTGGCTATCCTAAGTGACATGCACTGGCGATGTATTCGCACAAAGCGGTTTCTCCAGTTGAAGACGGAACAAGCCGTTAGACAACTGGAGTTGATGAGGAAAGCTCACAGTATGTGTGAAGAGTTCATCCGGGTGCCTCATGTTCTGGTGAGGAAGCTCGTTGGGAGAAATGGTCGAGCCATGCAGATGATGGTCAAGAACTCTGGGGTGTTGAAAGTAAGCAGTCCACGTGATCGTCAAGACTGGATACCCGACGAAGACGGCATGGTATCATTCTCCGCTGTAGGAACAGAAGAAAGCCTGGGATATATGCGCATGCTGTTGGAGTACCGAGTGACCTACCTGCGAGAGGTAGAACAGTTGAATCTCGCTAGACTGCGAGTGGATAGACAGCATCATCTGAGTAGCAGAAGAGGGCAGCCGTCTAGAAATTATGAGACCAGACAGAGAAAGGGCCCCTTAAATAACAGAACAGCTATAGCTGGAGTTAGGGACCTTTCAAGATGTCCTGAGAGTAGTGGGCGTGGGTTTAGAGGTAGTGAAACCTCCAGTAACTCAGGTTTGAGCAGCCCATACAAATGACCCAATAGAGGACGGGACATTACGGAGTAGAACCGGACCTTAGATACCAGGGCATGTGAGTCACACCGCTGTATGACTGACCGCTGGGAGCGGGGGAGACCTGACAAGGTTACGACTGACCGCTGGGAGCAGGGGAGGTCTGACAAGATTATGACTGACCGCTGGGAGCGGGGGAGACCTGACAAGGTTACAACTGACCGCTGGGAGCGGGGGAGCTCTGACAAGCTTATGACC
The DNA here is from genome assembly GCF_046119375.1 of Phyllobates terribilis. NCBI lineage: Eukaryota > Metazoa > Chordata > Amphibia > Anura > Dendrobatidae > Phyllobates > Phyllobates terribilis. Next base: position 946,700,420 of record NW_027362762.1, read on the forward strand.
CCGAAAGGTGACCCGACGAAGTCAGTGACAGTGACAAATGGTAGGTCCCTAAGGAATGGGCTAATGTCGTTGACTAATGTTCCAGGTGCTGAGTAGCACAATTGTAAAGTACATGGTCTCTATGTGAGCTGGGGGTTATAGTGGTTGTGTATATTATGTGTTCAACCCCACAAGTTTGAATAGAGGGGGGGGATATGTAATGCAGCGACTTGCTGGCATTACGGTAATGGTCCAGGATGTGTTTTTCCTGACCATCTACCTTCCCCCTCAGGTGACTGGTCACATGACTGTGACATAGCACAGGTCCTGCACGCACAGAATGTCTGTCTGATCACATGACTGTGACATCAGCAAGGTCCTGTCAGTATGTGTGTGTGTGTGCACGGGATGCATATATAAACCCTGCTTGATGGGAGACAGGTGTGTTCTGTGAGAGGCATGAGGCCTGTTCCCCATGTGTGTGGGACACCGTTCGTGTGAGGCCTAGTGAGGCCGAGAGTGAAGCCTGGCAGCCTGAAAGGTCGAGCCTGGATCCTGTGCGTGGATGCCAGTGACCTTTGAGGGAGAGCCGGCTTGGCATACAAGAGTACTGAAAGGCGCAGACTGGATGTGAGTGAAAACATACCAGTAGCCTTCGAAGGTACGAGGGCTGGAGACCCCCACCTGGGAAGCCTAAAAGTGAAAGTGGTGGCAAACTAAACCTGGAACCATTAAGACCCTGCAAAAGATAAAAGCGGTACATTATATGGACATTGTGATATATGGACATTGTTATCGTTTGCTGAAGCCAAGTGTTATAGTTTACCTGGAGCCAAGTGGGCATAGCTGCCACTGGAAAGGCTCATGGACTTTATATGTGTGAACTGCGGTTTATGAAGTGCAATAATAAACTGCTGAATTGAGAAATACCGGAAGGACATTGCACGTGTGCTTAATTTACCCGGTGCAGCGAGTATCCCCCATTATGATGACTAGCGCTGCCTTACAACAGATAATAGATAGATAGATGATAGATAGATAATAGATAGATAGATGATAGATAGATAATAGATAGATAATAGATAGATAATAGATAGATGATAGATAATGGATAGATAATAGATAGATAATATATAGATAATAGATGGATAATAGATAGATAATAGATAGATAGATAATAGATAGATAGATAATAGATAATACAAATGCACAGGCAACCAGCACTGCAGCGACTCAGTCCTTGTGCGGAGACTCCAGAAGTTCGACCTCATCAGCTGGAGCAATCAATCTTACCATCGGGTGCAACTCCCTCCAGAAACAAAGTAAGTCACAATTCATACATGAAAAAAGCGAGGTGGCACACCTATGTAATAAAATCTTTTTTTATTCCATTTCCATTAAAAATGCAGGGAAGCGGCGCCTTTTGCGGACGACGGCCGTTTCGCGTGTCTATCACGCTTCTACGGGTCCAGGCATAATTGATAATAGATAAATGATAGATAGATAATCTCACCCCCTATCTGTCGGTGTCCCCCAGAGTTCAGTTCTAGGACCCCTGCTCTTCTCCATCTAAACCTTCGGCTTGGGACAGCTCAGAGTCCCATGGCTTTCAGTATCACCTCTATGCTGATGACACACAGATCTACCTCTCTGGACCCGATATCTCCTCCCTACTAATCAGAATCCCACAATGTCTGTCCGCCATCTCATCCTTTTTCTCTGACAGATTTCTAAAACTTAACATGGATAAAACAGAGTTCATCATCTTTCCACCTTCTCACTCAACCCCCCCATCAGACCTATCCATCAATGTCAATGGCTGCCCATTCTCCCCAGTCCCCCAAGCTCGCTGCCTCGGGGTAGCCCTGGACTCTAATCTCTCCTTCAAGCCACATATCCAAGCCCTTTCCACTTCCTGCTGACTCCAACTTAAAAATATCTCCCGGATCTGCACATTCCTCAACCACTAATCTGTGAAAGCCCTAGTCCATGCCCTCATCATCTCCCACCTCAACTATTGCAACCTCCTGCTCTGTGGCCTCCCTTCTACCACTCTCGCACCCCTCCAATCTATCCTAAACTCTGCTGCCCGACTAATCCACCTGTCCCCCCGCTATTCCCCGGCCTCTCCCCTCTGTCAATCCCTTCACTGGCTCCCCATTGCCCAGAGACTCCAGTTCAAAACGCTAACCATGGCATACAAAGCCATCCACAACCTGTCTCCCCCATACATCTGTGACCTAGTCTCCCGGTACATACCTGCACGCAACCTCCAATCCTCACAAGATGTCCTTCTCTACTCCCCTCATCTCCTCTTCCCACAATCGCATACTAGATTTCTCCTGTGTTTCCCCCCTACTCTGGAACTCTCTACCCCAACACATCAGACTCTCGCCTACCGGGGAAACCTGCAGTAACCCTTGCTCCACCATACCACTGCACGACCAGCTCTACCCTCACCTACCCCTTGTAGACTGTGAGCCCTCGCGGGCCGGGTCCTCGCTCCTCCTGTACCAGTCGCTGACTTGTATTGTTCAAGATTATTGTAATTGTTGTGCTATGTATATCCTTATCACATGTAAACCGCCATGGAATGAATGGCGCTATAATAATAAATAATAATAATACATAGATAATAGATAGATAATAAATAGATGATAGATAATAGATAGATAATAGATAGATAATAGATAGATAATAGATGATAGATAATAGATAGATAATAGATAGATAATAGATGATAGATAATAGATAGATAATAGATAGATAATAGATGATAGATAGATAATAGATAGATGATAGATAATAGATAGATAATAGATAGATAATAGATGATAGATAATAGATAGATAATAGATAGATAATAGATGATAGATAATAGATAGATAATAGATAGATAATAGATGATAGATAGATAATAGATAGATGATAGATAATAGATAGATAATAGATAAATAATAGATAGATAATAGATGATAGATAATAGATAGATAATAGATAGATAATAGATAGATGATAGATAATAGATAGATAATAGATGATAGCTACATTATAGATAGATGATAGATAGATAATAGATAGATAATAGATGATAGATAGATAATAGATAGATAATATATGGATGATAGATAAGATAGATAATAGATAGATAATAGATAATAGATAGATAATAGATAGATGATAGATTATAGATAGATAATAGATAGATGATAGATAGATAATAGATGATAGATAATAGATAGATAATAGATAGATGATAGATAGATAATAGATGATAGATAATAGATGATAGATAATAGATAGATAATAGATAGATGATAGATTATAGATAGATAATAGATAGATGGACGAATAACAGATAGACCTGGATAAGCAGGGTTAATAGTGAAGACCCCCCAGTCCCCAGGGTGGTGAAAGCCCCTGGCCTTGTGCCCGTTGTGCTCCCTATAATTGAGCCCTGCGAGGGATACCATATCAGTGAAGGCATACTCTACCACTAGGACTTGGTGAGGGGCCCATGGACGCCCATCTTGAGCCGACCTCCGGGGGGAGTCCAGGATGCCATGTAGAGGGCAGACCTGCACCCGCTGATGGATGAGCAATCCTCAGGGCGTCTGCCCGGCATTACTATTACCAGCTCTTAGCCCCGTCCTTTTCTTCTTCCGATCCCTGACATAATGAAGAATTACATCTTATCTGGACCTAGAGGGAATTTCACCTTCGTCACATTTTACTTAATTTAAAATATATATAGGGCGGGGGAGGAAAATTAGAGCGAGGCCTCTCCCTAAGTAAACCTCATTTAAAGAATGTAGCAAACAGGTCCCAGGGTATAAAATAAGCCCTGTGCCCATCCCACCCGCAGAGAGAGGATGGAGATGGCCTGGAGACTGTGCTGGGTGCTGGCCCTCCTCATGGTCCTGGCTGCCAGGGGAACAGCCCAGGCTCCTCGTAAGTATCGGCATTGCTACAGACTTTTTCCCTTGTTAGAAGGTTGGCACAATGATGTGGCACGTTGGGTTTCATTGAGGTTGGACATAGAGCTGTGTGGGGCCTTTCAGTGTGCTGATGTACTACAAATCCCAGCACAACCTGCACTCACAACATGGACTATTTGTAGTATTATATTTTTTGTAACAAAGTCAGTAAAAAATGTTGATTTTGGTCAACTAATGTATGTTCATGGGGGGGTTACACCCACTTCAAGGGTTAAGAGGATCAGGCATATTGGATTTCAACATGCCCAGTCATACTCACTGTAGTGAGTCACATAGAAATTATAGTGTCATCCTCACAACTGTGTAATATAGAAATCATAGAGTCATCCTCACAGTAGTGTCATATAGAAATTATAGTGTCATCCTCACAGTAGTGTCATATAGAAATTATAGTGTCATCCTCACAGTAGTGTCATATAGAAATTATAGTGTCATCCTCACAGTAGTGTCATATAGAAATTAGTGTCATCTTCATAGACGTCCCTAAAGTACAATCCACATCTATAGTGTCACATAAGTACTGTATCTATGGTGTCAAGCTCACAAGAGTGCCATAGTCACAGCACAAATTGTAGTACCATCCTCACAGCAGTGCCTCCAATGCCATCCACATAATAGCATGTGTTGTGCCATCTTGGCTATTGTACTTAAGGTGCTATCCTGACAGTTTTATGTATTGTGCCACCCTTTCATTAGTACCTACAGTACCATATTCACATCAGCATATCTCATACTATCCTTTCAGCAGTACCTCTTTTTCCATTCGTACAGAAATACCAATATATCCAGTGTCACAGTAGCATCCGTAGTGCCAGTCTGGCTGACGTTATTTCACAGATGAATCTATAAAGTCATGCTCACATTAGTGCTAATTCATAGTACAAATGATAGTGCCATCCTCACAGTAGTGCCTCCAGTGCCATCCTCATAATAAGATCTGTAGAGCCATCGTGGCAATAATACCTAGAGTACTATCTGACAGTAGTATATACTGTAGGGGAAAAAATTATTTGGTTCCTTGCTGTTTTTATAAGTTTGCCCACTGGCAAAGACCTGAACAGTCTATAATTTTAAGGGTAGGTTCATTTTAACATTGAGAGATAGAATACCCCCCCAAAAAAATCAAGAAAATCACATTGTATAAATTAGATAATTTTTTTTAGCATTTTGCAGTGAGAAATAAGTATTTGATCCCCTACAAACCATTACGAGTTCTGGCTCCTACAGACCGGTTAGATGCTCCTAATCAACTCGTTACCTGCATTAAAGACAGCTGTCTTACATAGTCACCTGTATAAAAGACTCCTGTCCACAGACTCAATTAATCAGTAAGACTCTAACCTCTACAACATGGGCAAGACCAAAGAGCTTTCTAAGGATGTCAGGGACAAGATCATAGACCTGCACAAAGCTGGAATGGGCTACAAAACCATAAGTAAGACACTGGGTGAGAAGGAGACAACTGTTGGTGCAATAGTAAGAAAATGGAAGAAATACAAAATGACTGTCAATCGACATCGATCTGGGGCACCATGCAAAATCTCACCTCGTGGAGTATCCTTCATGATGAGGAAGGTGAGAGATCAGCCTAAAACTACACGGGGAAAACTTGTTAATGATCTCAAGGCAGCTGAGACCACAGTCTTCAAGGAAACCATTGGTAGCACATTACGCCTTAAAGGTTTAAAATCCTGCAGTGCCTGCAAGGTCCCCCTGCTCAAGAAGGCACATGTGCAGGCCCGACTGAAGTTTGCCAATGAACACCTGGTTGATTCTGTGAGTTATTGGGAGAAGGTGCTGTGGTCAAATGAGACAAAAATTGAGCTCTTTGGCATTAACTTTACTCACCATGCTTGGAGGAAAAAAAAGGATGAGTACAACCCTAAGAACATTGTCCCAACCGTGAAGCATGGTGGGGGAAATATTATACTTTGGGGGTGCTTTTCTGCAAAGGGGACATGACGACTGCACCATACTGAAGGAAAGATGGATGGCGTCATGTATCGCGAGATTTTGGCCAACAACCTTCTTCCTTCAGTAAGAGAATTGAAGATGGGTCATGGCTGGGTCTTTCAGCAAGACAATGACCCAAAACATACAGTCAAGGCAACAAAGGAGTGGCTCAAAAAGAAGCACAGTAAGGTCATGGAGTGGCCTAGCCAGTCTCCAAACCTTAATCCCATAGAAAACTTATGGAGGGAGTTGAAGCTCCGAGTTGCCAAGCGACAATCTCAAAATCTGAATGATTTAGAGATGATCTGCAAAGAGGAGTGGACCAAAATTCCTCCTGACATGTGCACAACCCTCATCATCAACTACAAAAAACGCCTGACTGCTGTGCTTGCCAACAAGGGTTTTGCCACCAAGTAGTAAGTGTTGTTTGCCAAAGGGATCAAATACTTATTTCTCACAGCAAAATGCAAAAAAATGTATAAAAATTTACACAATGTGATTTTCATGATTTTTTTGGGGATATTCTATCTCTCAATGTTAAAATTAACCTACCCTTAAAATTATAGACTGTTCATGTCTTTGTCAGTGGGCAAACTTACAACAACAGCAATGGATCAAATAATTATTTCCCCCACTGTATATACAGTAGAGACCAAAAGTTTGGACACACCTTCTCATATAAAGATTTTTCTGTATTTTCATGACTATGAAAATTGTACATTCACACTGAAGGCATCAAAACTATGAATTAACATATGTGGAATTATATACTTAACAAAAAAGTGTGAAACAACTGAAAATATGTCTTATATTCTAGGTTCTTCAAAGTAGCCACCTTTTGCTTTGATGACTGCTTTGCACACTCTTGGCATTCTCTTGAGGGCAGTATATGTAGAATTGTGGAGGTGGATGTTGTTGGTGCAGTGTAGTGCAGGTGATGGCGCAAATAATGACCAGTCCACAGCTTAATGGCGGTTTCCTCTTATCTTTATTTGCGGTGGTTAGGCAGACCGGGGCACGGGTACTAGCTGGTAGTACAGGTCCGTGCCGCCTGGAAGCAAGTTGGGAATCCACCTCGCCAGGTGAAGTTGGAGGCCTTCCCGCTGCGCTAATCTCTTTGGCCCTGCTGCTTGTAGCTGTGCTGTGGCCCTCGTCCCTGAGTAATACGTCTCTTCCTCACCCGTATGACAGGCAGCTCGGGCCTTCCTCAAGTGTCGCTCACACGTGGCGGCTCCGGGCTCTAGTATGCTGCTGAGCCTCCGGGCGTCTGGTGGGGCCAGGAGACCTGCAGTCTCCTGCCCTCCAGTTTCTGCTGCTGGGCCTTCAATGCCCCACAACCACGGACTCCGGTGTCTGGTTCACTTGCGCTTCTCTCCTCTGGGGCGAGCTTGTACACAGCTCCCTTCCTCAGGTCCTTCCTCGTCGCTCTCCTGTCTCTAACTCCTCTCCACTCTTACTAACCCCGCCTCCAGATTCCAGTGTAAAGGGGAGGAGCTCCCCTTGCTGGTCTGGAGCCAGGAAAGTGTTGTATGCTGGTAAACCTGATTAGGGGACCCCTCCTTGCTTCCAAGCATGGTGTCACACCCTGTGAGGGAGGCAATGCCACTGTGGCAACCGGACCCCTGGAGTGCCACATATTATTATGCCCCACGTCAGGAAGGGGTTAAGGTATGCAGTTTGTATTGTGAAATCTGGTGACTGAAACGTTGGTTCTGTACTTGATAAGATAGCCAGAAGAACATTTTTTTTTTGCCATGTCACATTCGGCCATTACGTTTTTTTTTTCACTTTTACATCTGACTCGCCCCCTGGGCCGTGGGGCACGCAGAACCGTGCAATAGAGAGATGATGGGGGTAGTAGTGGCGACCCGGTCCCGTGGCTCAGGGTGGTCAGACCGGTGGCAGTCTTTTAGATGTTTTAGATAATGTCCGACTACGCCACCCGTGGATTGCGGTTATTAGGAACCGCCGCTGCAGGACAGACCGCTGGGGCCGATGATGTGTGCAGCTGGGATGGTGTGACTCCCCACGGGAAGAGTGCAGCCCCAGGGCAGTGTAGTGGATGGTGGGAGTGATGGTGGTGAGAGTCCCAGTACCGGTAATGCCGGAGGAGCGAAAAAGCACACAGACAACGTACTGCAGTCCAGGGTCTTTACTCACGGTTAATATCCAAGTCACTTCTGCAGGGAATGACTGCCCGAGCCGTGCTGCGTCCACCAGGTGAGGGGCTCGGTCAACTCCCAGGCAGCTCAAGAGTATGGCTCAGGACCCCCTTCAATCCTTTCTCTGGCCTGCCTCACCAGTGACCCACTTTTGTCCAGCTGCCGCGGACTCGTGCGGTTAAACGTCGGCCCTGTTCTCCGCTGTCCTATTGTCCTATATGGTGCCTTCCTAGCAGGTTTGATGAGATGTCGCACCAATAAATGATCACGACGTCTGGTCTTTGGCTGAGGGTAGTTTCTCCTCCACCAACTTGGGATCCGGCACCCTTAATCTGCCTGACCCTTCACCCTGTATTCTCGTGGGTTCTTAGGGTCCCTTCCACCTTCTTGTTCCTGAGCCCTTCTGTTTCTCTGTCTCTTCTTCTCCTTTTCTGTTCCTTCCTGTTCCTTTCTCGTGGAGCTGGGATGAGACGTAATCACAGCTCCCTTTCACCTCCTCTCTCTCTCTTCCACTCTCTCTTCCTCGGCCTCTCTCTAGGCCCGCTCCTGAGTGGAGCTCCTACAGAGCCTCCACTCCCGGTCTTCTCCTCTCACTGACTGAACAGACTGAACCTAGATCTAAGATGGTGCCCACTTTTTATACCTCCCTCTGACCATGAGCCCAGGTGACCAGCAACCAATGGGCTCCTACCTACGCTCAGGAACCAACCCCTATCTGCCCCTACAGCACTGGGTGTTCCACCCCCCTCCCCACTCCAGACAGGGACATAGTCGGTCGTGCCTGCACTTCTGTCTAGTGGGAGCACCGTTGAGCTGTCCCTCGGAAATGGGGTGTGTGTGCTGTATGCAGCTGACTGAGCCCTGGTCCATACTCCATCCTTACCCGGGAGTGGAATACCACACCTCTGGCAGAGGTGCAATACCCCTGTAGCGGCCGAACCCTCGGGGCGCTACATTCCCCCCTGGTAAACCACAGCACGTCCTCAGGCTGGAAAAGAGCAAAAACAGTTAATTACAGGACATGCAAAACTTTTTCAATAACCTCCTACATCAGAAACGGACGACATTGTTCAATTCCCTTTATGGGACACACTTTTCTTTTCACTAGGCATTATAAAAAACATTTTCAATACTTCCGGAGCTCTTTTATATAAAACATCTTATAAAACTCTTGCATTATCACCTAGCAGCATATAAAACTTTCTCATGTGAAACATTTTTTTTTTTTTTTTAAGTAAGGCACATTCTTGGATTCTTGGATCATGGCCGTGGTGCAACTTGCGACCAGGTGTTCTTCCCTCTTAAAGGTGCAACAATTTATCTTGAGGTAGACGTTGCAGCCTTTTTTATAAAACCAGTAGGGGGCGCTTTAGGAAGCGCAACTATATACAAGGGATTGGCCGTTCCCAGTCCTCGGCCGGTTTTGGGGAGGGGAGTGGCTGCTCACAGTCCTCAGCCTGGTAAAGGGAAGAGGGATGGCTGCTCTCAGTCCTCAGCCAGGTTACCTAGGGGATAGGGCAACAGTCAAACAGTCCTATATCAGTCCCAACGGGGACCACACTTTATCCTGGAAACAGTCCCAAACAGTTCCTTTGTACCCTGACGGGTAACTATTTACACTGATATGCTACTGTTTACTGGTAGCGATACCCTCCAGCTGCTCCTTGCTCTTCATAATCTTCAGGCCCATCCGGGCCCTCTTGGTACTCAGAGTCCGAGTAGTGCTGTTCCTCCTCCTCTACTCCTCTGTGGATGTGGAGGGCGTACCATCCCTTCACGCCTTGGTGCCGGGTGTAAGACACCACATCCCCTGGAAATAGATCCCGCCCTCGATGACCTTCCGGCAGGTGGCTCTTCACATCCCTCCTCATCACGAACACGTCGCTGATGGTCTCAGGGTCTCGGATGAAACCCCAGCCGCGCTCCATCTGGAACTTCACAACAGTCCCGGTGACTCGGGGACTGCGGGCAGTTTGGGGATCTCGCCGGGTCTTCATTTTCTGCTCCGCACCTGCAGGTTCTCTTGTTTCACGCGCCGCTCTCGCTGCTCTCTCTCAAACATCTCCAGCTGTTGGCGGCAGGCCTCCCGCCGTTCGGCTGTGCCCGCCCGTGTTTCCTTTGTGAACCCCATTAGGTCCTCCCCAGTGGGGTCCCATTCAAACTGGGCGTCCTCCAACGGCAGCTGGGGGGTTTCCTGAGGCGCCGGTGCAGGTATGAGGTGCTCAGATGGTACTTCAACCTCCGCGGGCGGGCTCCTCCGAAAGCGGGGGTTGACATACTCGGGGGGCCAGATGAAAGGAAGTCCATCCGGACTGGTATGTTGGGCGAGAAGATCTGCGCCCAGTGGTAGTACTGCAGAGGCAGGGGGCGCGAGCGGGTTGGCGGCGCCCGGGGGCACGTGGCCTTGCGACCAGGCCCGCGCTGGTCGTTTCCTAGTTGCTCCCAGGGGTGGTACAGCGGGTGCAGGGGGTTCCGTCAGGGCAGCGGCGCCCGGGGGCACTAGGCCTTGCGGCCCGGCCTGCGATGGTGGTTTGCTGAGCATGCCCGGGGTCAGAGGGCACGGCGTGGGGCGGGGCTCACTGGCAGCGTCGATGGCCTGGGGGCCGGTTGATGGCGGTGGAGGCACGGTGTCGACGACGGGTCCAGGTACGTTGGGCTCCGCAACAGGGTGCAGGGGCAGGTCGGCGGCCCCAGGGTTCGGGGTAGGGGCGTCTCCGTTACCTGCCTCTGCTGTCGCGGCCTCTTCCGCGACGTCGTCTTCAGCCTCCGCTCTGTCTTCACTGCCCTCGGTGGCTGGTGTGCTGCTGGATGTCGACGGCGCCTCCTGTTGCAGGGTCACAGCCCGCTGGGCCATTTCTTCTTTCCACCCGGCAAGCACGTCCTGCTGCGCCCGGACCATCCTCCGGTCCAGCTCCTCCAGCGCCGTCCGCGCATACTCGGGGTCTTCCTTGGGGAGGTGGGCTAGCGGCTCTGTGAAGCTGCATGGCGGTGCGGCCTGCAGCAGGCCCCTTGCCAAGGTGTTGGAGCTGGCTCCTTTCTCCATCTCCGGGTGCGGCCTGGCCAGACTGATCCAGACCACCCCCTGCCCCGCAGTTTTCTTCTCTTTCCGCCCCCATGAGGGGTGGTCCTGGGGCATTCTGCTGACAATCACTCTCAGGGGCAGCCCCCCCACCTTGATGGACATCTCCACAGCCGTGCTCATGGTTGTTGGGGGCGGGCTTCCTCTTTGGCGACATTCTGGGACCTGGCCCACGATGGGAGGCGGCCTCCTGTGGTCTTTTGGCGCGCACATTATGGCGCTCGTTCTTCTAGGGCGGGCGCCATTTTCAGCACAGTCAATTTCAATAAAACAGTCTCTTTTCAGGCGCGCAGTACCCGTTGTTAGCGGGCACGAAATCCTGCCGACTACGCCAAAGCTGACTCGCCCCCTGGGCCGTGGGGCACGCAGAACCGGGCAAGAGGGAGACGATGGGGGTAGTAGTGGCGACCCGGTCCCGTGGCGCAGGGTGGTCAGACCGGTGGCAGTCTTTTAGATGTTTTAGATAATGTCCGACTACGCCACCCGTGGATTGCGGTTATTAGGAACCGCCGCTGCAGGACAGACCGCTGGGGCCGATGATGTGTGCAGCTGGGATGGTGTGACTCCCCACAGGAAGAGTGCAGCCCCGGGGCAGTGTAGTGGATGGTGGGAGTGATGGTGGTGAGAGTCCCAGTACCAGTAATGCCGGAGGAGCGAAAAAGCACACAGACAACGTACTGCAGTCCAGCGTCTTTACTCACGGTTAATATCCAAGTCACTTCTGCAGGGAATGACTGACCGAGCCGTGCTGCGTCCACCAGGTGAGGGGCTCGGTCAACTCCCAGGCAGCTCAAGAGTATGGCTCAGGACCCCCTTCAATCCTTTCTCTGGCCTGCCTCACCAGTGACCCACTTTTGTCCAGCTGCAGCGGACTCGTGCGGTTAAACGTCGGCCCCGTCCTCCGCTGTCCTATATGGTGCCTTCCTAGCAGGTTTGATGAGGTGTCGCACCAATAAATGATCACGACGTCCGGTCTATGGATGAGGGCAGTTTCTCCTCCACCAACTTGGGATCCGGCACCTTTAATCTGCCTGACCCTTCACCCTGTATTCTCGTGGGTTCTTAGGGTCCCTTCCACCTTCTTGTTCCTGAGCCCTTCTGTTTCTCTGTCTCTTCTTCTCCTTTTCTGTTCCTTCCTGTTCCTTTCTGTTCCTTTCTCGTGGAGCTGGGATGAGACGTAATCACAGCTCCCTTTCACCTCCTCTCTCTCTTTTCCACTCTCTCTTCCTCGGCCTCTCTCTAGGCCCGCTCCTGAGTGGAGCTCCTACAGAGCCTCCACTCCCGGTCTTCTCCTCTCACTGACTGAACAGACTGAACCTAGATCTAAGATGGTGCCCACTTTTTATACCTCCCTCTGACCATGAGCCCAGGTGACCAGCAACCAATGGGCTCCTACCTACGCTCAGGAGCCAACCCCTATCTGCCCCTACAGCACTGGGTGTTCCACCCCCCTCCCCACTCCAGACAGGGACATAGTCGGTCGTGCCTGCACTTCTGTCTAGTGGGAGCACCGTTGAGCTGTCCCTCGGAAATGAGGTGTGTGTGCTGTATGCAGCTGACTGAGTCCATACTCCATCCTTACCTGGGAGTGGAATATCACACCTCTGGCAGAGGTGCAATACCCCTGTAGCGGCCGAACCCTCGGGGCGCTACACATCAACATCGCTGAATAAGATCTTGTTTTTTTTTTTTTGCAAGATGAGCTGTAGCGTTTTGAACATCTTTTTAGCCGCACATATTAGTATATGCTCAGTTTGTGACCGACTACTGAGGTCGACTATTCCACAGATTAGGGCTACGTTCCCACATGTTGTGTCTTTTTTTCAGTCAGAAATCTGCAAAACTGATTGGTGGTAGGAATTCAGCTGCGTCAAATATGCAGGTTTTGCTGCGTTTTTTGCTGCATTTTTGATGCGTTTTTTCAGCGGTTTTTTTTTTCACTTTCCTTCTGTCTCTATTTATGCATGTACATAAAAAAGAACCCCATTCTATTTTGCCATCAAAAACGCTTAAACCCTAGAACCATACGATGCCCGCGTATTATTACTGCCCATGTGCATAACTTTACATTGAACCTCATCTGTTAAGTGGATGCCCAAACACTCAGGCAACTAATAACTTATGGACAAGTTCCATAGACTGCACTTTACTACATGGTAAAAACTGCCCACTTTTGACCTAGTGACAGATCCTCTTTAACTTAGCTTGGACCATATCTACATTTTGTCTATTCATTTTTTTTTGGGCTGGAGTTCATGGGGTCAGATTCCCAAGATAAAAAATTAATCACTAAAATCTAACTAAGACCTCATCAGACATCAATATTTTCCTCGTACAAGAAAAACGGGCCAATTATTTTATTTCACGTTTGATCAGAATGTGGTCCGAGTGTCATCAGTTTTCGTGAAAAAACACAAACATGTGAATGTGTCGCGCCCCCTGTGCCGTGGGGTACTCGGTGCCGGGCTGGTAGATGCTGGGGGTGATATCACAGTGGCTGGCCCGGTCCGTGGCCCAGGGCGGTCAACAAAAAGGGATATGATTTATAGGGGATTTATAGTAAGTTCGTAACGGGAGCCGCCGCTGCGGAGCAGTCCTCTGGAGCTGGTGTTACACAGGTAGAGCTAGCTCCAGGGCAGTGTAGGGGTAGATGGTGGATGCTGGTGAGGGACGGCAGGACGGTCCCAGAGGAAAGACGGACCCTCACACGGGGGTAAGCTTCAGTACCTTTACTGGTGATGATGCAGACACGGTCCAGGGTACTCCGGGCGAAGGGTGCACTTTTGGACTCTCCCCAGTGAGCGGGTGTAGGGCCTCCTGATCCGTTGCTTCCTCTTGCTAAGCTTCTGACCTGCCTGGAGCTAGGCCTAGCTTGATTACTGTCTCTCTCTTGCACCTGCTGACCTGGTGGTATAAAGGGACCCCGTAGGTGCGGACCCGGTGTCCGGTATATATCTCGGGGTGAGCCTGGTATGCTCCTCTGCCCCCTCGCTACTTCCTTCTCCTCTCGCCTTCGGCCACACTCAGGGTCCTCACTAGGCTTCACCTCGTGCTGTAGGCCTTGGCTCGCCTAAGCACCGCAGCAGCATGCTGCTCTTCGCTGCTCTCTGGGTGTCAGCACGCTCTCCCTCTGACTGAGAGACTGACTACTAAACTGCCTAACTCCACCCTCCATATATATATCCCTATCAGGGCTCCCTCTGCTGGTCTGAGGTGGTAGGGTGGAGGTGTGTGAATGTGTGAGGGCCTCTTGTGGAGAAGTCCATCCATGCACCCTTCTGGGTTCTGTGGCACCAGTGCGTAGCAGGGCGCCACAAATGGCCCCACAGGTTATCACAGGAAAAAGTGCTAGCTGTAAAAAACCTCGGATGTCTGAATGCAGCCTAAGGCTATATTCACACATTGCTTTTTTCTGCATTTTTAGCAGTAAAAAAGCCGCTTACAAAAAGCAGGTTTTGCTGCGTTTTTGATGCAGATAATGTGTCATTTGTCTACAGAACATATTTAACAAACTTATATTCATTCCCCCTAAAAAGCAGCAGAAAAATTGCAGCAAAAATGCACAGTTGTGTTTTTTTTTACAGCTTTTTTTTTGCATATTCTCATTGTTTTCTAAAGGTGAAAAATTACTGCAAAATCACTGAAAAAAATTGATACACTGCTGTTTTAAAAAAAATTTCCAGTTCCGTATGGAAAAATTAGCAATCGTGTGCAGGAGATTTCTGAAATCTCACAGATTCTGCTGGTACTGTAAAAAGCAGCTTTTAATTTGCATAAAAAAACTCCAAAAACTCAATGTGTGAACATACCCTAAGAATTTGCTGCATTTTTGTTCATTTTTTTCAGAGTAGTTTTGGCATAAAAATGGATGCCAACAAAGTGAATGAGATTCCTGAAGTCTCATGCACACGTTGCTTATTTTTTCCTTGCAGATTTTAAGCAGTTTTAAATCTGCAGCGTGTCGATTCTTTCAGCATTTTTCACTCATTTCAATGACAGAGGGAAAAAAAAAATGCATGAAAAAAAAATGCATCAAATATTCTCTGTTTTCTGTCTTTTATACAGCTGCAGACCAGTGTGCCGTGGGTGCCAAAACCAGAGAGAACTGCGGCTATCCGGGCATCTCTGCGGCTACCTGCCATAACAAAGGCTGCTGCTTTGACTCCAAGGTTTCTGGTGTGGTCTGGTGTTTCCACCCTGTAGACCCACAAGGTAATCCTAAAGGCTTATTCCACTTTTAATTACAAATCTACATAACACGTTCCTGTCCAATTAGAAGAACTGAACGTCTGTGCATCATCCAGAGAGTCCATTAAGTTCAGAGGTAACTGTGTTATGCACAATTTCTCCTGAGGTGGCGCTGCTGGAGTATAGAATATTTGCTCCAAGGTCCTCTCACAGAGCGTGACCCCTTTCAAGAAATGGTCTGAAATGGTCATCCCCTATGAGGACATATTTCTTAGTAATTATTAGGATTTTTGTGTAATTTTAATATTATTTGATGTAGGTCCGTAGAAGCAAAAAAAAAGTTGCCCGGTGCAGCCATATTGGAGACTAATCCTCCCTGGACTTTATCAGTGCAGCAAAGTTGTAGGTTTTCTGGCTGCTCCTATAAAAGGGATTTAGTAGGTCAGGAATGAATTAATAAATGAAAACAATCTCCAGGGATTGATGAAGTACAGTCCATTTTCCAAAGATCAGGAAATGAAAGAAGAGCTGTATACAGAGCTTATTCTTTGTCTATAATGTATACTGTTATATTCCATCTTAAAATCATGCATTCCTACTAATGAGATGACTCTGCTCATTCTGACCTAGTCTATACAGCAAAGCCGATCAGGTAATGCATTCTCTACTAATGAGATGACTCTGCTCATTCTGACCTAGTCTATACAGCAAAGCCGATCAGGTAATGCATTCTCTACTAATGAGATGACTCTGCTCATTCTGACCTAGTCTATACAGCAAAGCCGATCAGGTAATGCATT
This sequence comes from Phyllobates terribilis, assembly GCF_046119375.1. Taxonomy (NCBI): domain Eukaryota; kingdom Metazoa; phylum Chordata; class Amphibia; order Anura; family Dendrobatidae; genus Phyllobates; species Phyllobates terribilis. The sequence goes on from NW_027362762.1 coordinate 946,716,579, forward strand.
CTCATTATAATCCCAGTCTTCACATCGATTCTAAACATGTTTGACCTTCTTTCCAGAATGCTTCTAGATTGGAAGATCACAAGTCTTACCTCCGCTTGCACTTTATGATCTACCCCCAGCTGAAACGTCAACATTCATATGTTGTATGGACCCGCCATGGTTAAAGGTCGACTACGCATACAGAACCCAGAACATGGAGTATAACCCTACACATGGGGTGACATGGATGAAAGAGCTAGAGAGGACCAGATATGGCGCCATTGCCCCGAAGATCGGGTTATACGTGTCCTCCAACAACTCCCAGCACCTTAACAGATTTTCCTAAAACCCAATCTTGTCAATCAACTGATGCAATAAAAATACTGGAATTTTTGGCTCGTGCGTTCTATTGGTTATTTTATTGGTCAAATTGTTTAGACTCGGTAATCAGGCGGGTGCTCACCGTAATTGTAATTTTTTGCTTTCAAGATAAAGCTCACAAAAGCGGCTAATTTCAGAGCTCTTTTCTATTGAAGCTGATCTGTGTAGAAACTCTGCTACAACAGGTGTCATTTCTATACTTACCAAACTGCCCAATGGCCAAAAATACTATAAGGTGAGGGCACGGGTACATTTGAAAGGAGGGGACATTAAATTATTTTAGAACCCAAACCAGATGATAATTGACTCCAAACCAGACCTCATTGCTAATACAGACCCCCAATTTGATCCAGACCCCATAATTATGTCAGACCCCAGACCTGACCCCATAATTATTTAAGACCCTAGGTCAGCTCCAGTTAACACTGTGAATAGCTCACTGGCAAAGGGTGCCGGGTGCCGAACCCCCACCGATGAGATAGGCCCTTAATGTTAAAGTCCAGAACAACCCCTTTAAGAACTTTAAAAAATACGGGTGTCAGTTCATTAAGGCTGTTTTTTCTCCTGCCACTTGTGTAGATAAGTCAGCTAAAGTAAGACATGCAGGCTCTGGTCCTGTATATTTTGATATACAGAGATTCCTCCCCTAAGAGGAGGATCACATACAGTAAGCTATCACAATTGCACTTTCCAAAATTGCTAAAGCTGCTTCTTTCTATTAAGTGTTTTATCTCACCCTGATTCCCAGTTACACTGCTCAGTACTGCTCTATAATGCGCTGCTGCCGCTTCTATGTGCTGCTGCTTCGCTGTGTATGCATCTCCACCCACCAGCTCAGAGACAGCTGAAAGTTAGAAATAGAACCTGCAAAGGGGAAAAATAGTGAAAAATGACAAATACAAACCATATAATAACCAGAACTAGTGTTATTTCTCATGTGGACATTCTGAAAAGTTACCTGAAATAATAGGAACACTGTAAAGTTATGTTTTAAAGAAGGTTACTACTCTCCAGTGATGGGGAACCTACAGCAAGTAACATCTCTAAGTCTCATATTAGTTTATAGGAAATGTTTTTTTTTGTGTGTGTATTTTATCTATCTAGCTTAGTCATGTCTTACAGGGCATTCACCATATGTTCTAATGAGTGGACAATCAATATTTTTTATGTGCAATAAAAGAAAGCGATGAAACATGTTGTCCCTTATTTATTAGCTGCACCTTACCAGAAGGGCCCAGCATGGTCACCTTTGCTCCGGGGCTCCCTGCCTTCTGTGTTCCGCACAAGGATTTCATTTTAGAGTCTAGGAATAAAACCAATCAATACACACAGGTGATATTTACTCTGCCGCCTTATCAAGAGTCAACAATAGTATTATAAGGTGGCAGCTCACGATTAAAATGTCCAGAGGTAGACACTAACAGTTTTTGGCCCCTGTGCAAGAAATGTGTGTTGGGCCCCCCTCCTTTTATGGCAACCAAGCTATGAATATATATTTGAAACAAAGAGTAGGCGGCACTCACTGGTCCTTTAAAGTCCACATTGAAACTGGTAGCAGTGAAGAGTGTGGCACATAGGACGGACCTACTGTATGTGCCACACTCTTCCCTGCTGCCAGAATAAAACTGTGGATTTTAAAGGACCAGTGAGCGCCGCTTTCTCTTTGTTTCAAGTTTGACATGGACTGTTTCCGGTGAGCACCCGTTTTGGTGCTGGCTTTTTTCTTTTTTTGCTATAAATATGTGGCACCCTGCTATTACAGGTACCACAGGACCCAAAAGGGTGCATGGACGGACTTCTCCACAAGAGGCCCTCATTACATAACAGACACCTCCGCCCTTCCACCTCATACCACCAGAAGGCGCCTGTTAGGGATAAATATACTGGAAGGTGGAGTTAGAGTCAGTGAGTGTGCTGGCACTGGAGATCAGTGAAGAAGCAGCATGTGAGCTGCTGTGCTGAGAGCCAGCCAGGGCCTAAAGCACATGCTGAAGCCTCAGAGCTTAGAGCGTGGCCGGAGGCAAGGAGAAGAGTGAGAGGAGTTATGGGGGCAGAGGAGCATCTTAAGCTCACCCCAGAACACAAGCCGGACACCAGGTCCGCGCCTACAGGGTCCTCTACGCCCAGTAGGAATAACCGATATACCAGGAGGATTCTAAACCCCTGGTCAACCTGAAGCTACAATCATCTTAAGAACTAAGAACCACAAAGGCCCCAGCATCCAGGGATAGTGGTATCCAGAGGAAAGTTCTTACCATCAAGCAAACAGGTTAGGAGAGTGAAAGAGTACAGAAGCTAGGCCTAGTTTCAGGCTGGTCAGAAGCTTCAGAGAGAGAGGAAGAAACGGATCAGGAGGCCTTATACCTGCTCACTGGGGAGAGTCCAGAAGTGCGCCCTTCCCACTGAGTACCCTGGACCATACCTGCCGTTACACCAGTAAAGGTACTGAAGTGAATCCCCTGTGTGCGTGTCCGTCATTCCCCCTGACCCGACCGGGCCACCTCTCACCTGCATCCATTTCATCAACCCTGCCCCGGGGGCCCGCTGCGCCTGTGGGAAGCAGAGACATCCCAGCTGCCATCCCATCACCCCCGGAGGTCTGCAGCAGCGCTGGTACCCATTACCAGGAGCCACAGGTGGCGTTACGAGACAAAACTGTTAACAAAACCCCTTTTAAAGAGTGACCCCAGGGTACGGGCTTGGGAGCCGACCGCCGTGACATCCCACAGAACGTCAAGGCCCCGGGCACCGAGTCCCCCATATCCCCCTGGGTGCGTCAGCTCTTCCTGGCGTCACAAACAGGATTTCGTGCCCGTTGCCACCGGGTACTGTGTGCCGTATTTGAACTGTGTTTGAACTGTGGTGAACATCGCCGCCATTACCGCATCGCCACGCAGGAAGAAGAGAGGTGTAACCGCGGGAACCAGAGGCGTGACAGTTAGTAGCGCGCGAAGCTCAAGCTCCGCCTCGCGCTCTGACGCAGCACCAGGAAGCGTCAGGTCCTGGAAGGAGACCGTGATCTGCGGAGCTGCGGCCTATCTGATAAAAGTAAAGAAGGTAGGCTACGGTTTACTAGGGGGGCGCAACCATGGCCGACGACCAGCAAAACGCCGGAGCACCGGTTAACGCTCCTGATGCTTAACTCGCGCCCGGCGCTGCTCAGGCCGGAGCGGCCGCCCCACCAGCAGGGGTCGTGGCTCCAGTGATACCCATGGCCCTGCCGTATGTCCTCAGGGTGGTAGAGGAGAGCAAACCCTCGCCACCTAGAGCTGATGACCTGGCTGGGCCAGCCTATTGTGGACAGGTGCTTCCCCGGAGGGAGCACCATTATTGAACTGCTGAAAAGTACTGTACATAGTTACCCGTAAGGGTACAAAAATTTGTTTTTGTGTGAACTGAAAATAATGTGTGCATTTAGCTACCCGTAAGGGTATAAAGACTTGTAGGTTATGGACGGTGAATAACCGAAAAACTGTCCATTGTAAATAGTTGCACTTATGAAAGTGCCCCCTATTGGTTTTGTATTAAGAGACCACTGAACAAAAACCCGTTTGGCGTGGCCGAAGACGTGGTCCAACACCTGGATCACTTATGCCCTGTAGCCACGCCCAGGGCCTACGTTGAGGGTTTTCAGACGGGTCCCTCATGCTATTCATGTTGCACCTTCACCAGTGAGATGGACACCTGGTTATGGGATTCACTGTAACTCTGATATGTGTTATTGTTATTGTAATTGTTGTTGTTACCTGCTTTACAGAAATGCTTCAGTCCGGGAGTACTGAGTTGTACTAGGGGGGAATGAGGCACCCTGCTATTACAGGTACCACAGGACCCAAAAGGGTGCATGGACGGACTTCTCCACAAGAGGCCCTCATTACATAACAGACACCTCCACCCTTCCACCTCATACCACCAGAGGGAGCCTGTTAGGGATATATACTGGAAGGTGGAGTTAGAGTCAGTGAGTGTGCTGGCACTGGAGATCAGTGAAGAAGCAGCATGTGAGTTGCTGTGCTGAGCGCCAGCCAGGGCCTAAAGCATGTGCTGAAGCCTCAGGGCCTAGAGCGTGGCCGGAGGCAAGGAGAAGAGTGAGAGGAGTTATGGGGGCAGAGGAGCATCTTAAGCTCACCCCAGAACACAAGCTGGACACCAGGTCCGCGCCTACAGGGTCCTCTCCGCCCAGTAGGAATAACCGGTATACCAGGAGGATTCTAAACCCCTGGTCAACCTGAAGCTACAATCATCTAAAGAACTAGGAACCACGAAGGCCCCAGCATCCAGGGATAGTGGTATCCAGAGGAAAGTTCTTACCACCAAGCATACTGGTTAGGAGAGTGAAAGATTACAGAAACTAGGCCTAGTTTCAGGCTGGTCAGAAGCTTCAGAGAGAGAGGAAGAAACAGATCAGGAGGCCTTATACCCGCTCACTGGGGAGAGTCCAGAAGTGCGCCCTTCCTACTGAGTACCCTGGACCATACCTGCCGTTACACCAGTAAAGGTACTGAAGCGAATCCCCCTGACCCGAGCGGGCCACCTCTCACCTGCATCCCTTTCATCAACCCTGCCCCGGGGGCCTGCTCCGCCTGTGGGAAGCAGAGACATCCCAGCTGCCATCCCATCACCCCCGGAGGTCTGCAGCAGTGCTGGTACCCATTACCAGGAGCCACAGGTGGTGTCACAAGACAAAACTGTTAACAAAACCCCTTTTAAAGAGTGACCCCAGGGTACGGGCCCGGCAGCCGACCGCCGTGACATCCCACAGAACGTCAAGGCCCGGGTACCGTGTCCCTCATATCCCCCTGGGCGCGTCAAATATATATATACAGTGGGGGAAATAATTATTTGATCCCTTGTTGTTTTTGTAAGTTTGCCCGCTGACAAAGACTTGAACAGTCTATAATTTTAAGGGTAGTTTAATTTTGACAGTGAGAGATAGAATATCCAAAAAAAATCAAGAAAATCACATTGTATAAATTGGATTTTTTTTTTTGCATTTTGCTGTGAGAAATAAGTATTTGATCCCTCTGGCAAACAATACTTAATACTCGGTGGCAAAACCCTTGTTGGCAAGCACAGCAGTCAGATGTTTTTTTGTAGTTGATGATGAGGGTTGCGCACATGTCAGGAGGAATTTTGGTCCACTCCTCTTTGCAGATCATCTCTAAATCATTAAGATTTTGAGGCTGTTGCTTGGCAACTCGGAGCTTCAACTCCCTCCATAAGTTTTCTATTAAGGGATGGCTAGGCCACTCCATGACCTTACTGTGCTTCTTTTTGAGCCACTCCTTTGTTGCCCTTTGTTTTGGGTCATTGTCTTGCTGGAATACCCAGCCATGACCCATCTTCAATGCTCTTACTGAGGGAAGGAGGTTGTTGGCCAAAATCGCACGATACATGACCCCATCCATCTTACCTTCAGTACGGTGCAGTGGTCATGTCCCCTTTGCAGAAAAGCATCCCCAAAGTCTAATGTTTCACCCACCATGCTTCACGGTTGGGACGATGTTCTTAGGGTTGTACTCATCCTTCCTCTTCCTCCAAACACGGCGAGTTGAGTTAATGCCAAAGAGTTCAATTTTTGTCTCATCGGACCACAGCACCTTCTCCCAATAACTCACAGAATCATCCAGTTGTTCATTGGCAAACTTCAGATGGGCCTGCACATGTGCCTTCTTGAGCAGGGGGACCTTGCGGGCACTGCAGGATTTTAAACCTTTAAGGCGTAATGTGTTACCAGTGGTTTTCTTGGTTACTGTTGTCCCAACTGCCTTGAGATCATTAACAAGTTCCCCCCATGTAGTTTTAGGCTGATCTCTCACCTTCCTCATGATCAAGGATACCCCACGAGGTGAGATTTTGCATGGTGCCCCAGATCGATGTTGATTGACAGTCATTTTGTATTTCTTCCATTTTCTTTCTATTGCACCAACAGTTGTCTCCTTCTCACCCAATGTCTTACTTATGGTTTTGTAGCCCATATCAGCTTTATGCAGGTCTATGATCTTGTCCCTGACATCCTTAGAAAGCTCTTTGGTCTTGCCCATGTTGTAGAGGTTAGAGTCTTACTGATTAATTGAGTCTGTGGACAGGAGTCTTTTATACAGGTGACTATGTAAGACAGCGGTCTTTAATGCCGGTAACGAGTTGATTAGGAGCGTCTAACTGGTCTGTAGGAGCCAGAACTCATAATGGTTTGTAGAAGATCAAATACTTATTTCTCACTGTAAAATGCAAATAAAATTATCTAATTTATACAATGTGATTTTCTTGATTTTTTTTGGATATTCTATCTCTCAATGTTAAAATTTACCTACCGTTAAAATTATAGACTGTTCAAGTCTTTGTCAGTGGACAAACTTACAAAAACAGCAAGGGATCGCTGTATATATTACACAGTCTCCTCTCATTATGTATAGCAACGTCCCTTATTACACAGTGCCCTTTCTTGTTATGTACAGCACCGTCCCTTATTACACAATGCCCTCTCTTGTTATGTACAGCACAGTCCCTTATTACACAGTACCCTCTCTTGTTATGTACAGCACCATCCCTTATGACACAGTGCCCTCTCTTATTATGTACAGCACAGTCCCTTATTACACAGTACCCTCTCTTGTTATGTACAGCACCATCCCTTATTACACAGTGCCCTCTCTTGTTATGTACAGCACTGTCCCTTATTACATAGTGCCTTCTCTTGTCATATACAGCACTGTCCCTTACATATTGGATTCTCTTGTCGTTTTGTTTTATTTATAGCGCCCTGTTCTTTATTACATACCGTCCTCTCTTGTTAGATATATAATGCAATTACGGCTGATGGAGCATGGGAAAGCTTCTTTTCTGATGGAGAAGCTGATGGACTGGTCTTCTTTTCACCCGCTGCTCTGTCTGCAGTCATTTTATATCTAACAAGAAAGGACTATGTAATTGTAGGAATGTTGAATGTCTTACCCTGTTCCTGCCCCTGAAGACAACAAACTCGTCATGTGAATACCGTCGTGCAGTTTTATATGTAAAAGTTATGTGGGTCCTGTGTAATGTATTATGGTAATGTACAGCATGTAAAGTGCTAATGCATGATGTGAGTAGTGTACAGTATAGACTAAACTTTATAGGATAGCAGAAGTACAGCTTATACAGTAAGTGGTTTAGCAACAGCATATGAGATAAGGAAATAGCTAATAATAGAACTAGCCCAGTGGGGGCACTAGTGTTAATAAAAGGTGGGCACTTCATAATAGAGTGAGTTCAGTGAGAGTTAGAGAAGTGCATAGTGACGGTCAAGTTCAGGTGCAGTGGGCTGCTAGGGGCAGCATGTGTTGCTTGTTCCAGGCAGTGGGAGGCATTAATGGGATCCTAAGCGGTCGCTCCTGTCACATTCGGAGCCTAAGCTCTGGCATAGGTGCTGCCGGACACATCAGTGGGCTTGGGGATAGTCCAGGTTGAGCAAGTGGAGTCCAGGACTAAAGAGCAGTTGTGCTAAGAAGGAGGAAAATGTGAATTGCTGTGCCCTACTCCACCTGTCACCACCTGATAAATTTGGACTGTTTAGTAAAAGTTTGACTGTTGCAATGAACTTCGTGTCCTATGAGTTGTGTGCGGCAGCTCCTGAGGATGGAAGCCTGGGGGCAGCGGATGCCTGCAACCTACAAGTGAGTGTGATACATCCCACACCCTACAGCACACTGGGACTGGGACACCCATTGTCTGTAAAGTTCCAGTGCGAAATCGGATAGCAGCTTGGTCATGACTACCGCTCTGCTGCACTTTATATAAAGAGAGGGAGCTGTGGCTAACAAAAATAATGAGACAAGCGAAGATACTATGTAATAGTAGGACTGCACTGTACATAACAACAGAGGACGCTACATAATAAGGGACAGCCCCATACATAGCTAGAGAGGATGATATATAATAAGGGATGCCCCTTTCAGTAATAATGTCCCCCATCATGGTCCCCTTCTTGGTATAATGTCCCCTATCCTGGTCCCCTTCTTGGTATAATGTCCCCCATCTTGGTCGCCTTCTTGGTATAATGTACCCCATCCTGGTCCCCTTCCTGGTATAATGTCTCCCATCCTGGTCCCCTTCCTGGTATAATGCCCCCCATCCTGGTCCCCTTCCTGGTATAATGTCCCCCATCCTGGTCCCCTTTCTGGTATAATGTGCCCCTGACGCGCCCCCTGGGACATATTCCTTTTTGAGGGGAATACCCGGCACCGGATCAGATGGGGGGGGGGTTGTAGTCTCCGAGCGGCTGTGACCCGGTCCCGTGCCCAGGGCGTCAAGCTAAGTGTTATGTGGCAGCTTTACAGATGTTACTAAAGTTCTTTTGTGTCGACTACGCCACCCGTTGTGATGCGGTCACTGTGGCCGCCGCTGCTGCAGGGTCCGCTGAGGCTGATGGTGGGTGCGCAGCTTGGTGAGATAACCCCCAACGGGAGGGGTATAGCCTCAGAGGGGACAGGCGCAGAGGATGGGGGTTGTGGTGGTGCGATGCAGCCGGCAATGAAGACAGACTCGGGTTGTGCAGTTAAGGGTGTTTACTTACTGCTGATGTTGTACTGGTCACTCCAGCTGCTAGTGACCACCCGAGCCGTGCTGCGTCCACCAGGTCCTGGATCCGGCCAACCCCCAAACAAGTCCAGAGCGTGGCCCTGAGCTCTCCCTCTGTCCTTTCTTCAGCCGTCCCCACCAGTGATTCACCTAGGTCCAGCTCCCTCGGGCCTTCTTTTGGGACACCCTTGGCCCTGGGTTCCCTGACCCTTCATGTGGTGTGCCTTCGGGGTGAATGTGGTGGGTGACCGTGACAGACACTGCCCACGGTCTCCGGTCTCTGGCTGGGGAATGTCTTTGCCCCCACCAGCTTGGGTTCCGGTACCCTCTTGCTGACTCCTCACCCGGTGCTCTAATTTGGGTTCTTGGGTCCCTTCAGTCTTCCCCCTCTGGGTCTTTCTCTGCTCCACTCTCCCTCTCTCCAGGGCTGCTGTTTCCTTCTCTCTCCTCTCCAACTGACTTGTTCTCAGCGTCTGACCCTGATCTAAGTTGGTGCCCTCCTTATATATCCCTCTATGTGTGAGCTCAGGTGACCAGCACCCAATGAGCTCCTATCACTACCCAGACTGCTCCCCCTATCTGCCCCTACACTACATGGGATGTACCACCCCCCTCCCACTCCAGCCAGGAACAGGCTCGGTTGTACCTGCACATTTCTAAGTGGGAGTACCGTCGGCCTGCTCCTCTGGAATGGGATGTATGTAGTGCATGCAGTCTATCTGAGCTCAGTTCCACACTCCTTCCTTACCCGGGAGTGGAATATCACACCTCTGGGTTGAGGTGCAATACCCCTGTAGCAGCCGAATCCTCAGGGTGCTACATTCCCCCCTGGTAAATCACAGCACGTCCTCGGGCTGTAAGACATAAAACACCAAAACATACAAAATTTTTATATGAACATATAAAACATATAAACATTATATATATATAAAACTTTTTATATAAACATTCTCGTAGACTTCTCTTGTCTCTGGTTCCTCCTCCGGACACTGTGCAACGTGTGTCCGGGAAAAGTGCGACAGTCTCTTAGAAAAATCTGGTTTTCTTATAAAACCGGTAGGGGGCGCTTTAGGACGCGCAACTATATACAGGGGAAGTTGAAAGTTGGCCGCTCTCAGTCCTCGGCCAGTTAGAGGAAAGGGAATGGCTGCTCACAGTCCTCAGCCTGTAGGATGAAGGGGTTAACGGGTAAAACAGTTCACTGGTCCCAACGGGGACTATTTTAGCAGCAGCAACAGTTTCAGTTTCTATATACCCCGATTGGGTAACTATTTACAGCTCCTGCTCTGCCGCACTCAACGGCGTCTTCCTCCTGCTCTTTCTTGATATGATGTTTCTTCAGACCCGTCCGGGTCCTCTGGCTCCTCCTCTCCATACCGCAACTCCTCCTCCGTCAAGCGGTGTACGTGGAGGGCGTAAGGTCCTTTGGCACACTTGTGCCGGGTGAAAGTGACCTCGTCTCCGACGTAGAGGTCACGGCCTTTGTGACCTTCCGGCAGGTGGGACTCGACGTCTCTGCGGGTCACAAAAACGTCACCGCGGTTGTTACGGTCCCGAATAAAGCCCCACCCATGCTGCGGGTTGAACTTTATCACTGTCCCGATGGTGCGGGGACAATGCGCTGCACGGGGGTTCCTCCTAGTCCGGCTCTTCTGCTCCGCGCTCTGGATTTGGGCCTGTTGTTCTCTGACCCGCCTCTCCTCCCGTTCTCTCTTAAACTCTGCCAGCTGTTGACGGCAACACTCTGTACGTTCAGCTGCGGCTGCCCGAGTTTCTCCGGTGAACCCCATCAAATCTTCTCCCGTGGGGTCCCACACGAATTGGGCTTCTGCTAGAGGAGGCGAGACCCGAGCCACGGGCTTCGGAGCCGGGATTAGGGGCTCACACAAGGGCCCTAGTCTTTGCTGCCGCTCCAGCTCAGGGTACCCTTCGGGCCAGATGAAGGGCCGCCCGTCCGGCCATGTGAGCTGGCCGAAGAGGTCCTCCCCCAGGTGTGGCACCCTAGGTATTGCGGGCGCGGGCGCGGTGGTGGTGGCGCCCGGGTTGCCCAGGCCTTGCGGCCAGGCCTGGGGCACCTGGAAGGTGAAGGGCACCGTTAGGACGGCGGCGCCCTGGGCTACCTGGCCTTGCGGCCAGGCCGGAGGCTCCGCGGAGGTAGGGGGCGCTGTTGGTGGTGCGGCGCCCGGGGGTACTAGGCCTTGCGACCAGGCTGGTGGTAATTCCTGCTTTGTCACGCTCCGGGTCGAGGCGCGTGACGTCACAGGGGTCGCTGCGGCGGCTTCCGGTCGGGGCCTAGTCCATGGCGGTGACATGGCGGCTACGGGCACAGCAGGGGGACTTTCGGGCTCTGCGACGGGGAGCTGGGGCAGGTAGGCGGTTTCTCGGCTTGGGGTATAAGCGTCCCCTTTACCTGCCTCCATGCGTTCGGCTCCCTCCTCGGCGCCGTCTCCGGCCTTGGGTCCTCCCGCGCCATCCTCAGAGGCGGTCTGCTTCCTCTTCCAGGGTAGCGTGCTCCGTTGACTGGTCTCTGCTTGCTGGGCCATCTCCCGGCTCCACTCCGCCAGTATCTCACGCTGTACCCGGGCCATCCTCCTTGCGAGGCCCTCCAGGGCAGTTTGTGCACACTTCCGGTCTCGGGGAAGCTGCGCTAGGATCTCCGCTAGACCTAGCGGGGTTGTGGACTCTAGCAGGCTCCTGACCATCGGGTCGGTGCTGCTCTGCTCGGCTTCCGGCAGGCTCCTGGCCAGCGGGCCGGTGCTGCTCTGCCCTCCTTCCTCGGTCTCTAGCAGACTCCTGGCCAGCGGGCCGGTGCTGTTCTGCTTTCTCTCCATCTCCGGGTGAGCTCCTCCGCTACTCCTTGTTAGACCTCTTGCCTCCGGGTGCGCTCGCTCCAGACTGCTCCAAGCGACACCCATCTTTTCTCTTCTCTTTCGTCTCCTCCCACCTCGAGGGCGGTCCCGGGGCAACTCGGTGACTGTCAGCTCCAGGGGGAGTTCTTTCACGCTGACAGACACCTCCAGCATCACAGTCTCCGTTGGTGGGGGCGGTTTCCACTTTTGGCGCCATTTTCTGTCCTGGCCCACGATGGGAGGTGGCCTCTTGCCCTCCTTTGGCACGCCCATAATGGCGTCCGCTGCTCTTCCAAGGCGGGAAATCTGCGGTTTTGGCGGGAAGCGTCGCCCAGTGGCGGGAAACTCTGCAGATGGCGGGAACAAGTTGGAAATGGCGGACAATCGGCGGGAAACGACTGGTGATGGAGTCCGATGGCGTGGACCCTCCGGAACCGGCGGGAGACTTCTTTCTGAGGTAAACTTGCACTTTTCTTCAGGCACGCAGTACCCGGGTGTTGCGGGCACGTAATCCTGCCGACTACGCCAAAGTTGACGCGCCCCCTGGGACATATTCCTTTTTGAGGGGAATACCCGGCACCGGATCAGATGGGGGGGGGGTTGTAGTCTCCGAGCGGCTGTGACCCGGTCCCGTGCCCAGGGCGTCAAGCTAAGTGTTATGTGGCAGCTTTACAGATGTTACTAAAGTTCTTTTGTGTCGACTACGCCACCCGTTGTGATGCGGTCACTGTGGCCGCCGCTGCTGCAGGGTCCGCTGAGGCTGATGGTGGGTGCGCAGCTTGGTGAGATAACCCCCAACGGGAGGGGTATAGCCTCAGAGGGGACAGGCGCAGAGGATGGGGGTTGTGGTGGTGCGATGCAGCCGGCAATGAAGACAGACTCGGGTTGTGCAGTTAAGGGTGTTTACTTACTGCTGATGTTGTACTGGTCACTCCAGCTGCTAGTGACCACCCGAGCCGTGCTGCATCCACCAGGTCCTGGATCCGGCCAACCCCCAAACAAGTCCAGAGCGTGGCCCTGAGCTCTCCCTCTGTCCTTTCTTCAGCCGTCCCCACCAGTGATTCACCTAGGTCCAGCTCCCTCGGGCCTTCTTTTGGGACACCCTTGGCCCTGGGTTCCCTGACCCTTCATGTGGTGTGCCTTCGGGGTGAATGTGGTGGGTGACCGTGACAGACACTGCCCACGGTCTCCGGTCTCTGGCTGGGGAATGTCTTTGCCCCCACCAGCTTGGGTTCCGGTACCCTCTTGCTGACTCCTCACCCGGTGCTCTAATTTGGGTTCTTGGGTCCCTTCAGTCTTCCCCCTCTGGGTCTTTCTCTGCTCCACTCTCCCTCTCTCCAGGGCTGCTGTTTCCTTCTCTCTCCTCTCCAACTGACTTGTTCTCAGCGTCTGACCCTGATCTAAGTTGGTGCCCTCCTTATATATCCCTCTATGTGTGAGCTCAGGTGACCAGCACCCAATGAGCTCCTATCACTACCCAGACTGCTCCCCCTATCTGCCCCTACACTACATGGGATGTACCACCCCCCTCCCACTCCAGCCAGGAACAGGCTCGGTTGTACCTGCACATTTCTAAGTGGGAGTACCGTCGGCCTGCTCCTCTGGAATGGGATGTATGTAGTGCATGCAGTCTATCTGAGCTCAGTTCCACACTCCTTCCTTACCCGGGAGTGGAATATCACACCTCTGGGTTGAGGTGCAATACCCCTGTAGCAGCCGAATCCTCAGGGTGCTACACCCCCATCTTGGTCCACCTCTTGGTATAATGTCCCCCATACTGGTCCCCTTCCTGGTATAATGTGCCCTATCCTGGGCCCCTTCCTGGGATAATGTGTCCCATCCTGGTCCCCTTCTTGGTGTAAAAATCCCCATAGTGGTCTCCTTCCTGGTATAATGTCCCTAATCATGGGCTCCTCCCGGTATAATGTGCCCCATCCAGGTATATACAGTGGAGAAAAAAAGTATTTAGTCAGTCACCAATTGTGCCAGTTCTCTCACTTAAAAAGATGAGAGAGGCCTGTAATTGACATCATAGGTCGACCTCAACTATGAGAGACAAAATGTGAAAACAAATCCTGAAAATCACATTGTCTGATTTGGAAAGAAATTATTTTCAAATTTTGGTGGAAAATAAGTATTTGGTCAATTACAAACAAGCAAGATTTCTGGCTCTCACAGACCTGTAACTTCTTCTTTAAGAGGCTCCTCTGTCCTCCACTCATTACCTGTAGTACTGGCACCTGGTTGAACTTGTTATCAGTATAAAAGACACCTGTCCGCAACCTCAAACAGTCACACTCCAAACTTCACTATGGTGAAGACCAAAGAGCTGTCGAAGGACACCAGAAACAAAATTGTAGCCTTGTGCCAGGCTGAATCTGCAATAGGCAAGCAGCTTGGTGTGAAGAAATCAACTGTGGGAGCAATAATTAGAAAATGGAAGACATACAAGACCACTGATAATCTCCCTCGTTCTGGGGCTCCACACAAGATCTCACCCCGTGGGGTCAAAATGATCTCAAGAATGGTGAGCAATAATCCCAGAACCACACGGAGGGACCTAGTGAATGACCTGCAGAGAGCTGGGACCAAAGTTACACAGACTACCATCAGTAACACACTACGCCGCCAGGGACTCAGATCAGCATTGCCAAACGTGCCAAACGTGTCCCCCTGCTTAAGCCATTACATGTCCGGGCCCGTCTGAAGTTTGCTAGAGAGCATTTGGATGATCCAGAAGAGTATTGGGAGAATGTCATATGGTCAGATGAAACCAAAGTAGAACTGTTTGGTAGAAACACAACTCGTCGTGTTTGGAGGAGAAAAAATGCTGAGTTGCATCCAAAGAACATCATACCTACTGTGAAGCATGGGGGTGGCAACATCATGTTTTGTGGCTGTTTCTCTGCCAAGGGACCAGGACGACTGATCCATGTACATGAAAAAATGAATGGGGCCGTGTATCATGAGATTTTGAGTGCAAACCTCCTTCCATCAGCAAGGGCATTGAAGATGAAACGTGGCTGGGTCTTTCAGCATGACAATGATCCCAAGCACACCGCCAGGGCAACGTAGGAGTGGCTTCGTAAGAAGGATTTCAAGGTCCTGGAGTGGCCTAGCCAGTCTCCAGAACTAAACCCTATAGAAAACCTTTGGAAGGAGTTGAAAGTCAGTGTTGCCCAGCGACAGCCCCAAAACATCACTGCTGTAGAGGAGATCTGCATGGAGGAATGGGCCAACAGACCAGCAACAGTGTGTGCCAACCTTGTGAAGACTTACAGAAAACGTTTGACCTCTGTCATTGCCAACAAAGGATATATAACAAAGTATTGAGATGAACTTTTGTAATTGACCAAATACTTATTTTCCACCAAAATTTGAAAAAAATTTCTTTCCAAATCAGACAATGTGATTTTCAGGATTTGTTTTCTCATTTTGTCTATCATAGTTGAGGTCGACCTATGATGTCAATTACAGGCCTTGCTTATCTTTTTAAGGGGAGAACTTGCACAATTGGTGGCTGACTAAATACTTTTTTTCCCCACTGTAGGTCATGGACAAGAGCGATGCTATTTCTAGGAAAAGGGAAAAATCTTTTTTCTAAGTCTAATTTATACATCTACAACTAGAACATTAGAAGTTACATCAGAAATTTAATTCTTCACCACCCTAGATCACCAGGGATGTTCTACACTAAGTTCTTTTCTGCTTATACTTCCAAGTAAATAACCACTTTGCCACCCTAGTCCTCTAGGGATGAATATACTAATTACTTTCCCCCCATAGCCCTCCAGGAATATTATATAGTCTAGGACTCCATATATACTGACAACTTCTGCCACCGAGACCTCCAGGAAAATTATATACTAACCTCTTCTCCACCTCCAAGGGTATACTAATCCCTTTGACCACCATCAGTGATATATACTAACCACTTCCCCACCTTAGACCTCCAAGAATATTATACATTAATTTCTTTTTCCACCCAAACCTGCAGGGAAATATACACCAACGCCTATTTTCCAGACCTTCATGGATATTGTACACTAATGTCTTCTCCCTTAGACCATCAAGGATGTTATACACCAACTTTTTTTTCCTTCCAGACCTCCAGGGATATTATTCACTAAATCCTTTCCCACCTTAGACATTCAAGTATATTACACACTAGCTTCTTCTCTCCAAGACCTCCAAAGATATTATATGCTAATCTCTTCTACCACTAGACCTGCAGGGGTATTATACTCTAACACGTGCCCACCCAGACCTCCAGGGATATTATATACTCAGCTCTTACCCCCCCCCAGACCACCAGGGATGATATACACTAACTACTTCCCCACTTTAGACCTTCAGAGACAATATACACTAACCTCTTCACCCCCTAGATTTCCAGGGATATTATGATTTAAGCCGTCACCCACCTTAAACATCTAAGGGTATTATGCACTAACCCCTTTGACACTCTAGATCTCCAGGTATAATATGTACTAACCCATTTCCTCATACCGGACCTCAAGCAAGGTCTGGGATGCAGATTAGAGATGAGCGTTGTTCTACTCGAACTGTTCGCCAATCTCAAATTCGAGCTGTTTTGGGCGGTGTTCGAGCCGGTCGGCGAACACGAACAATTTGAGAAAAATTCGGCTGTTCGAGGTTATGTTCGATAACTGTTCGTGCACCAAAATCATAACTGGATTTTTTCTCAGTAATGATGAAAATTAATGTTAATACGCAGTTTGAGTGTACAGCGGGGCGGGGGGAGGGGCAGGGGATGGATCTCTGCAGGAACAATGAAGATCTCCATTTTTTTTTCTCTTTCCCGCATTTGCAGTGGGGAGGTGCAATCTGTCAGCCTATCAGCAGCGCACACACGGAGCGAAGTGCTTTTTTTCACACAAGCAAGGGCATGTGTCATTGGCAGTGTATGTCACATGTCCTTGCCCTATAAGACCAAGCCATTTTCCCCGTCGCCACCATTTTCTCACTGCTGCAGCTGCGTGTTAGACGGCACCGCTGTTGCTGTGTGCGCTATACCTTGTTAATTTCAAGCCAATTTTCGCACAAATATACAGATAGCTTGGGAGTAGGGAATAGTTGTGATTGCAGTCCTTTTAAGGACTAGGTTACAGCATTTCCTACGACTTTTATCAGGCAGGTCTGTGCTCTTAAATAGATAGATTGTGGGAGTAAAGACTAATTGTAATTGGAGTCCTTTTCAGGACTAGGTTACATCAGTTCCTATCAGTTTTTGCCAGGCAGGTCTGTGCCAGTGCTGTGCAAGTTTTTTTCACAGCATTTGGCTGAATCTAGCAAAGCTAATCCTTTTTGGCCTATTGCAGAGTGTGTTAGTCAGTGGAGTAGCCTATCTGTGTTGCAAGATATACCACCTGTGTATAGAATACCAATTTTTTTACTGCACCTAGTGAAGTAAAATCTTTTGGGCATAGCATCATTCTATTAGTCCATCTATACTGACCTCCATCAGGTTGCAAACTGAATATAATTTTTTTCTGCATCTAGCTCTGAAAAAATATTTGGGCTTCTAGCAGTGTGTGGGACTTGGTCTATTAGTCCATTTATACTGACCTCCATCAGGTTGCAAATTAAAAATAATTTTTTTCTTCATTTAGCTCTGAAAAAATATTTGGGCTTCTAGCAGTGTGTGGGACTTGTTCTATTAGTCCTTCTATACTGACCTCCAGCAGGTTGCAAATTGAATATAATTTTTTTCTGCATCTAGCTCTGAAAAAATATTTGGGCTTCTAGCGGTGTGTGGGACTTGGTCTATTAGTCCATCTATACTGACCTCCATCAGGTTGCAAATTAAAAATAATTTTTTTCTGCATCTAGCTCTGAAAAAATATTTGGGCTTCTAGCAGTGTGTGGGACTTGGTCTATTAGTCCATCTATACTGACCTCCATCAGGTTGCAAATTAAAAATAATTTTTTTCTTCATTTATCTCTGAAAAAATATTTGGGCTTCTAGCAGCGTGTGGGACTTGTTCTATTAGTCCATCTATACTGACCTCCATCAGGTTGCAAATTAAAAATAATTTTTTTCTGCATCTAGCTCTGAAAAAATATTTGGGCTTCTAGCAGTGTGTGGGACTTGGTCTATTAGTCCATCTATACTGACCTCCATCAGGTTGCAAATTAAAAATAATTTTTTTCTGCATCTAGCTCTGAAAAAATATTTGGGCTTCTAGCAGTGTGTGGGACTTGGTCTATTAGTCCATCTATACTGACCTCCATCAGGTTGCAAATTGAATAAAAAAATTTTCTGCATCTAGCTCTGAAAAAATATTTGGGCTTCTAGCGGTGTGTGGGACTTGGTCTATTAGTCCATCTATACTGACCTCCATCAGGTTGCAAATTAAAAATAATTTTTTTCTGCATCTAGCTCTGAAAAAATATTTGGGCTTCTAGCAGTGTGTGGGACTTGGTCTATTAGTCCATCTATACTGACCTCCATCAGGTTGCAAATTAAAAATAATTTTTTTCTTCATTTAGCTCTGAAAAAATATTTGGGCTTCTAGCAGTGTGTGGGACTTGTTCTATTAGTCCTTCTATACTGACGTCCAGCAGGTTGCAAATTGAATATAATTTTTTTCTGCATCTAGCTCTGAAAAAATATTTGGGCTTCTAGCGGTGTGTGGGACTTGGTCTATTAGTCCATCTATACTGACCTCCATCAGGTTGCAAATTAAAAATAATTTTTTTCTGCATCTAGCTCTGAAAAAATATTTGGGCTTCTAGCAGTGTGTGGGACTTGGTCTATTAGTCCATCTATACTGACCTCCATCAGGTTGCAAATTAAAAATAATTTTTTTCTTCATTTAGCTCTGAAAAAATATTTGGGCTTCTAGCAGTGTGTGGGACTTGTTCTATTAGTCCTTCTATACTGACCTCCAGCAGGTTGCAAATTGAATATAATTTTTTTCTGCATCTAGCTCTGAAAAAATATTTGGGCTTCTAGCGGTGTGTGGGACTTGGTCTATTAGTCCATCTATACTGACCTCCATCAGGTTGCAAATTAAAAATAATTTTTTTCTGCATCTAGCTCTGAAAAAATATTTGGGCTTCTAGCGGTGTGTGGGACTTGGTCTATTAGTCCATCTATACTGACCTCCATCAGGTTGCAAATTAAAAATAATTTTTTTCTGCATCTAACCCAGCCAATAGTTTTGGCCTAATACCACAGTTTGGCCACTCAGCTCTGCTCGGTTACCATCCATTGTTTTTTTGTGCAAACAACTCCAGAGTTGTGAATTAGTTAACCACCAAAATGAGTGGAAAAAGGCCTGCTGCTGGTGGAAAGGGGAATAGGCGTGTTGGGAAGGGGAAAAAAGGTTGTGTCCGTGGGGTAGGTGCAGAAGAAAGACCATCTTCCAGCCAAACTAAAATGTCTACTTCTTTTAGCGGACAATGTGATAAGATCCCTTTCTTACGGCCACGCCAATCGCTACAAATTCCAGATGAGGCACAAAAACAGCAGGTGCTTCAACGGATATCAAGTGCTCCTTTAAGTGGGCTCTCCTCCACATCAACTTCAACATCACAAATACTCCAGTCCTCAAAGGTGTCACCCAAATCGCACTTGCTTCCTCACAGCTCCCAAATCTCCAGCTGCCCGTCTGAGTATGAGGTAGAACAGATGGTTGAGTCTGCAGAGCTGTTTACTCATACTATAGCCTGGGAATCAGAGGTCGACTCCAGCGCTTCTGTGAATCCAGACGAGGAAATGATCTGCACTGATGCCCAGAATCTTTATGAGTCGGATCCAGGACCAGACGCAGAAGGTTCTGACCATAATGTAGACCCTCATTCCCAAACTGTAACTCCTGTTGGTGGAGACAATGAGGAAGACGATGATAAGACTCAAATACCTGATTGGAGCGACAACTTTAGTTTTTTGTCAGGGCAGGAACAGGTTGGCTCTGAGGACGACGGGTGTGATAACGCACAGGGTGATGATGATGAGGTCGGAGATCCCACTTACTGTCAACCCACAGTCAGCCAAGAGATGAGGTCAGCAGAGGAGGTGGAGGAAGATGCTAGTGACGACGAGGTCAGGTTGCGCCTTCCTGGACAGAGACGTAGTACTGGAAGCACGTCAACAACTGCATCCTCAAACACAACTCTGCCTCTCACCACAAGTCGTGGTGGCTCTTCAGGTCGCATGGGTGCTAAGCCTTGCATAGCCTGGGCATTTTTTCAGATCGATAAAGATGACCCAACTCGTGTTATCTGTAACATTTGTCAGCAAAAGCTAAGTAGAGGCCAAAAAATACATAGTTTGAGTACTTCATGCATGAACCGGCACATGGACATGAAGCATAAGTTGCAGTGGGAAGCTCAGTGTGCTACAATGCGGTCTAGCCGGCCGGGCCAACCACCGTCTGCCATATCTTGTGCATCCGCGGCCTCTTCATCCTCTGTGACTGGGGGGACAGCAGTCACACCTGTTTTGGGGCGCAGACCTGCCACCTCTTTACCCGCAACAGCCAGCGTGATTGGCAGGTCATCATTTTCTTTGGAGGTGGTAACACCAGCTGGTCTTGAGCGCTGTCCGACATCGATAGCACCACCTTTGGATCAAGGCAACCTAACATGTCCGCCTGCATCTTCCTCACAGACCGGCAGTTTGCCGGGGACACCCTTATCAACCCCGTCTAAGCACAATAGCCAGCCCTCGGTCCCTCAGATGTGGACAAGTAAAAGACCATTTCCTCCTAGCCATGAGAAAGCTAAGAGGTTGAATTTCACCATCTGCAAGCTCTTGGCTACAGAAATGCTGCCTTCCCGCCTGGTGGACACAGAGGATTTTCGAGACCTTATGTCCGTCGCAGTGCCCCAGTACCAGATGCCCAGTCGGCACTACTTCTCAAAGAAAGGTGTGCCTGCGCTCCACCAGCATGTCGCACACAACATCACCGCTTCTTTGAGAAACTCTGTGTGTGACAGGGTGCATTTCACCACAGACACTTGGACGAGTAGGCATGGACAGGGGCGTTACATGTCGCTGACTGGGCACTGGGTAACTATGGTGACAGCAGGACAAGGGGCTGCTGTCCAAGTCTTGCCGTCCCCACGAGTTGTGCGTCAATCCTCTTTATGTCATTTTTCCTCCACTGCTTCTGCCTCCTCAACCTCCTCTCGGTCTTCCACCTGCACCCAAAGCCTGTCTGGTCACGCCACAAGCTTTCTAACTGCGCAGAAGGGATCCTGCACACCTCCTTACTATGCTGGCAGTAGGGCTCAACGTCATCAGGCGGTTTTTACATTGAAATGTCTGGGAAATGTGAGTCACACAGCTGAGGAGTTGTGGTCAGCTCTGGAGAACCAATTTCATGAATGGTTGTCTCCACTGGACCTGAAACCAGGGAAGGCCGTGTGCGACAATGCTGCAAACCTGGGTGCGGCCCTTCGCCGGGGCAATGTCACACACGTGCCTTGTATGGCTCACGTGTTGAACCTGGTTGTCCAGCAATTTTTAGCCCACTATCCCAGACTAGATGGCCTTCTGCAGAGGGCACGGTCGCTGTGTGCTCACTTCCGCCGTTCGCATCCCGCAGCTCAGCGACTTACATCTCTACAGAAGTCGTTGGGCCTGCCACTTCACCGGCTAAAATGCGATGTGCCTACCCGGTGGAATTCAACTCTGCACATGTTGCAGCGACTGTGGCAGCACCGACAAGCCCTGGTGCAATACGTTCTGACGTATAGCCTGGGCCAACGAGATTCAGAGGTGGGGCAAATCACGCTGGAGGAGTGGTCTCAGATCAGGGACCTATGCACCCTTCTGCACAGTTTTGAAATGGCGACGAAGATGTTTAGTGCTGACGATGCCATTATCAGCATGACTATTCCGGTGATTTACATGCTGGAGCACATGTTAAACAGAATTCGGAGTCAGGTGGTGGCACAAGAGGAGGTGGAGGAAGTAGAGGAGGAGGAGTTGTATGCGGAAGGGCTAACATCTGCAAGGTCCAGACGGTCGGCAGCACCAGGGCGGCAGGCATGTGAGGGTGGGGGAGATGATTTTACCAGGGCGCATGGTAGCAGCCAAACTAGTGAGGAAGGTGCAGGAGCCCAGGAAGAAGTGGAGGACGAACTGATGGAAGACTCATCAGATGAGGGAGACCTTGATCACATTTCTGTTGTGCGAGGTTGGGGGGAGAGGACAGAGGAAGGAAGCATGATTGTTACCTCGCCACCAACACAACAGGGACTTGGTGCTCCTGGATGCGCAACACACATGAGTGCCTTCTTGCTGCACTACCTGCAACATGACCCTCGAATTGTGAGAATTAGAAATAATCCTGACTACTGGGTTGCCACACTGTTAGATCCCCGGTACAAAAGTAAATTTGCAGAAATTATTCCTGCCATAGAAAGGGATGCACGCATGCAGGAGTATCAGCAGAGACTGTTGCAGAATCTTACATGTGCTTTTCCACAAAATACCAGTGGTGCACGTAGTGAATCTCACAGTTCCAACTTGCCAACCGTGGGACCGTCAAGTGTTCAGCACTCAAACCGTAACAGAACCACAGTATCTGCTGGTAACATCAATTTTGCGGAATCATTTCACCACTTTTTTAGCCCATCCTTTGCAAGGCCACAGGAGACAAGAAGTCTGACACATAGTCAACGCCTAGAGACGATGGTACAGGAGTATCTCCAAGTAAACATTGAAGCCACGACTGTGTCACTGGACCCTTGCTCTTTTTGGGCTTCCAATCTGGATAAATGGCCGGAGCTAGCCACTTACGCCTTGGAGATCTTGTCATGCCCCGCAGCCAGCGTTCTGTCTGAACGTGTGTTCAGCGCTGCTGGTGGTGTGCTGACAGATAAGCGCACGCGGCTCTCCACTGATAATGTAGACAGACTCACGTTCATAAAGATGAACAAATCATGGATCCGAAACGACTTTTCTACCCCTGTGTCATCCTGGGGAGAGTAAAAGCTTGATGATTGGTTAAAATCACCCTACCAACCGTTTTAAGCTTTCAAATTACTAATCATGTTTATCTGTATCTTGACTGGAAAATAATTTGGGCTTTGTAGCAGTGTGCAGCACTGATCCTATTAGGCCATCTATAATAAGCTCCACCAGATTTAAAATTAAAAATAATTTTTAGCTGCATCTAGCCCGGAAAATAATTTTGGGGCTCCGAGATGCGCAAGACACATAAGTGCCTTCTTGCTGCACTACCTGCAGCATGACCCTCATATTGTCAGAATTCGAAGTAATCATGACTACTGGGTTGCCACACTCTTAGATCCCCCAAACTTTTCGATCAACCTTTTCATTTTAATAAAGACCAAAAAAATGGTCATTTTTGAAATTATAAGCATTAGCAGGTTGTTAGAAACTGAAATCAAACAGTTTTCAACTCAAAACTTTATTCTAGGTGATGTTACATTTTCACATAGGACCCCTTGTTCGAAAGGAGCTTCTGAACTCTCTCGTCCATTGAATTTGTCAGGTTTTGGATGGTTTCTGCTTCAATTGTTTTGCATGAGGACAGAATACCCTCCCAGAGCTGTTGCTTAGATGTGAACTGCCTCCCGCCATCATAGACACTCCTTTTAATGATGCTCCAAAGGTTCTGAATGGGGTAGAGGTCAGGGGAGCATGGGGGGTCACACCATAAGTTTGTCCCCTTTTATGCCCATATCAGCCAGAGATGCAGATGTTTTATGTGCAGCATGAGATGGTGCATTATCATGCAGAAAAATGATCTTGCTGTGAAATACACGGTTCTTCTTCTTGAACCATGGCAGGAAGTGCTGTTTGAGAAAATCCACATACATTATGGAGTTCATCTTTAGCGCCTTCAGGGATCCTAAAGGGGCCGACAATCTCTCTCCCCATGATTCCAGCCCAAAACATTACTCCACCTCCTCCTTGTTGGCGCTGTAGCCGTGTTTGCGTGGGGTGTCCATCAACCAGCCATCCTCCACTCCATTCATCTGGACCATCGAGCGCTGCACGGCACTCATCCGTGAACAAAACAGTTTTGAAATCAGTCTTCATGTAATGTTTGGCCCACTGGAGCCGTTTCTGCTTGTGTGAAGTGGATAGAGGAGGTCGACAGGATGGCGTATGCACAGCTGCAAACCTCTGAAGGACCCTGCATCTTGTTGTTCGGGGGACGTTGGAGGCACAAGCAGCTTCAAAAACTTGTCTGCTGCTATGACAAGGCTTTTTTGCCGCTGCTCTTTCAACCTGACGTAATTGCCTGTAGGAAAGAGTCCTCAATTTGCCCTTATCAGCACGCACACGTGTGTACTGTGAATCAGCTACATACTTCTTGATTGCCAAGACACTTCATCCTGATCATCACACAATGTTGATTGTAGTCATGCCTTGACCTAAACACTCCACAATTTGTTGCTTCTCAGCAGCCGACACATCCTTTTTCTTTCCCATTTTGGCAGAAAATGTAGGCTGCTTAATAATGTGAGACAGCCTTCTTAAGTAGTCTTGCCTTTCATTGGACACACCTGCCAAACTAATTAGCACAGGTGTCTGCAATTGCTTACAGTGATATAAAGAGCCCTGACACACATCACCATCAATGAGTTTAACTGACAAACAAACAAATTCTTCCCTTATCACTCCTAAACACTTTTTGCATAATAATTTGGAACACAGTGTACATGTGCTTTTCCACAAAACACCAGTGGTTCACGTAGTGAATCTTACAGTTCTAACTTGCCAACCGTGGTCTGTATGGAATTGTTCAATAAAGGGCCCAAAATTAAGATAACATAGATGGGAGAGGTCTCTATGAATAGGAATTCCTAAGTATTTGATACCCTGTGAGGGCCAGGCAAAGGGAAAGTTGGACTGGATGGAATCCTATATGGATTTAGGGAGGGAGACATCGAGGGCCTCAGACTTCGCTGCATTGATTTTAAAATTTTACCATGTAACAAAGTGATCTATTTCAGCCATAACAGCATGGATGGATATATGTGATTGAGTGATATATACTAGGACATCATCAGCAAATAGAGAGCACTTGTACTCGGTGCCTCCCACCTCAATCCACCTAATATTGGGGTTATGGCGAATTGATGAGAGCAGGTGCTCCGTCACTAGGATGTATAAGAGAGGGGACAGAGGACATCCCTGCCTTGTCCCATTGGTGATTGTGAAAGGTGATGAAAATGTTCTGACGCACCCCCTGGGCCTTGGGACACCCGGAGCCGGACCCTTTTTGGTGGATGCTGGTGGTTGTAGTCTTCGTGGCGGCGATCCGGTTCCGTGGCTCAGGGCGGTCAAACCAGTGGCGGAACTATTTATGTGGTTTTGATGTTTAAATGTCCGACTACGCCACCCGTGGATTGCGGTCAGAGTGAACCGCCGCTACAGGGCAGACCGCTAAGGCTGGTGTTGTGGGTGCAGCAGAGCGTAGCATAACTCCCCACGGGAGGAGTATAGCCTCAGGGCAGTGTATGCGGAGGATGGGGGTGATGGTGCAGGGCAGCAGCAGTAACGACACGGAGTCAGTGATGCAGTCCAGGGCCTTTACTCACAGTTCTTATTATCCAGACCACGTCTGCAGGTAACGGCTGCCCACGTCGTACTGTGCTCACCAGGTGAGGGGCTCAGACAACTCCCAGATAACTTTGGAGCGCTTCACAGGACCCCCTTTGTGTGTCCTTTGTCTGGCCTTTCTTACCAACACTTCTGTCCGGCTGCCTCGGGCCTCCTCTTGGTAAACTTGGCGCCAGTTTCCCTGACCCTATGTGGTGCCTTCCTAGCGGGTGGAGCAAGGGGCTGCGCCACATAAAATGTCAGAGCCTCCGGTTTCTAGCTGAGGGTCGTTTCCTGCCTCCACTAGTTCGGGGACCGGTCTCCCCCTTTGGCCTGACCCCTCCACGCAGGTGGATTCGGGCGTGCGGTGGCGACTCGCCTGTCCGCACCCCTGGGATCCCTTCATTCCTCGTTCCTGGAGCCTTCTCCGCTCCTCTTCCTTCCTTCTCCCTCTTGCAGGCCTGGGCCTCTGTTACTAGGCCCGCCTCCGGAGCAGAGCTCATGCAGAGCCCCTGCTCCCTGCCACTTCTGCTCAGACTTCTCTGCACTGAACTAAGATGGTGCCCACCTTTTATACTCCCTTCTCAATGCACCCAGGAACTGCTTCCTCCCTGCTCCTGCACTGCAGGGTTCCCCTTCCTCAGTGTTCCCTCCCCCCACTCCAGCCAGGGACAGGGACTGTCGTGCCCATCTCAGGGGCATATTGGTCGCCCTGCCCCACGGCAATGTGGTGTAATGCATGCAGGTGTCGGGTCCTGATCCACACTCCATCCTTATCTGAGAGTGAGATTTCACACCTCTGGGTGAGGTGCAATACGTCTGTAGCAACCGAGCCCTCGGTGCTACAGTTCCATTTATCTTCAGCCTAGGTGACGTATTGTGATACAGGGCCGTGATTTTGGCTATAAAAGGGTCCCCTAGACCCCTACCCCAAGCTTTTTAAGAGAATCATATATGGCGTGCCAGGAGACTCTATGGAATGCTTTCTCAGCATCCAACGAGAGTATCTACTTACAAATTTTTAACTGCATCTAGCCCAGGAAATACTTTGTGCCTAGTAGCAGTGTCTGCTAGTCAGCGGATTATCCCGGCTGTTAAGCAAGCTACACCACCTGTAGTTTGGACACTTAATTTTTTCAAAGGAAATGCTTCGGGACCACGGGATACTTAGTGAAGAGCATCAGGAGGCACCCCAAGGCATAGGGGCTGGGACTGGCACTAGGATGCCTTGCGGTGGACAGCCGAGCTCGATCCTTATAAAAGCTTTTTAACTGCAGCAGCTTTAGTGGACGCTACTGGAGCTGGAATTACGCGGCTGCTGGCATGAGACTTGCCCTCCAATAGATCCTTGTAAATGGATTTAAAGTGTATTCATTCAAATTAGAGGGACAATTTAAATTAAAAAGCTTAGAGCTGCCTCCACCACAGGGGGGCTCTCTCGACCCACCAGCGGACAGGCACCAGTATTGGGAGAGGGGGGCTGGCCGTCAGGGTTCACCGCGGCTCTGGCACAAACCCGGCGACACGGAGGTGGCACGGGCAGGAGCGGACTGGCCGTCTCGGCTTCTCACTTTTTGGATTTTAGAAGGGCATGACATGCCTATATCTGTGTCTCCCCCTCCTTTTACTCCTCCACCTCTTTTCTTTTCGCATGACTATATGTACTTGTCACTTTTCCATGTGTTAGTTGTGTCTTCTGAGCAGTTTGTCAGCTTTTGGACACCTTTGAAGGTGTTTTCTATGTGTTTCTATGTGTTTTTGTTTGCCTGCCATTGGTTTTAACGGTGTTCGAAGGTGTTCGACGAACAGTTCGACGAACAGTTCGGCGAACACACGGGTGTTCGACGAACCGAACCGAACTCGAACACTACGGGGGTGGCTCAACACTAATGCAGATACTGTACATTAAACTTCTTCTCCCCCCAGACCTCCAGGGATATTATGCACTGACTTCTTCTCCCATTAGACCTCCAAACTCCAAAGATGAACCTTTTTCATTCTAGACCAGTTTGTCACGCAATGTGAGGGAAAGCCTAAGTGCCAACAATGGGAAGAGGAGGAAGAAGCCCAAAACCTAGGGAAATGGGGAGTGGAGACCCCTAAGCAGATCTGACAACACCTTGACTCCCCTAACATCGCTAAATAGGTTCCACACCTATTACCGAGCAGGAAACCTAATCCCTGACTGCCCCTAGCGATAGGCCCTAGATAGGGAGGGGACGGGGTCCGCACTAGTCAGCCCCCACTGCAACTAAAGACAAACAGGTAAACAGATAAGGGAAAACTCTTAGCGTGAGAAGACACCAGAAAGATCACGCCAACTATCCTCCCATGGAGCTCCAAGAAGAAACAAGCCGACTACTAGTACTTCAAGCCTGGACAGAGGAAAATAAAGCTATCACTAGCGACTCTCTGGAGAGACTGAAGGTATTTAAACATTCAGCAAGGGTGTGTCAATAAGCAGCAGAAGGTGGAGGTCACTGTTAGGTCCTAGAGGGAGAAGGATATCACTACACTACAGAGATGAAAAGATCAAGAAGGTGCTTGCAGAGCCAAGCGTAATGACCTTCTACAGCTGGATCCAGAACGACTGTCTGCAATATTAGATATCTTATTACCATCCTAAACTTCCAGAGATATTAGATATTAACCCAAAAACTACCCCGGACCTTCAGTGATCCGTTAATCATTTTACCACCCTAGACTAGTAGAAATATAAGGTGTAAACTCATCCATAACCCTAGAACTCACAACCCAAGAGTAAGGATCCCACAGCAATTTCAGAGGGTGACCAGCCTCCTGGTGCAATACCTTTAGTTGTACTTTACTAACCCCCCCATTTCATAGCACCTAAAAATCTGCTATACACATTGTATTCTTATGTGAGCATGCATATACCATCAAAAATTTAGTTATTGCTGTTATTGATTTTAGTTTAGCCCAATCGATCCAACCTGAAGATTGAGGAAAGCAGCCATAGTCCCCTTTCAGATCTGTCACATGTCCATTGACTGAAACAGCTCCTGAAAGGGTTAATTTCCATCTTTCCTGATTGGCAAAGTGACTTGATTAGAACTTAATGAAAGACAATTAAAAAAATTCTATTTACTGAGAATTTCTGATTGCAGCTTTCCCGCATAGCCTAGGTCCTAATAAAACCAGGACTGTAGTGTAATAATGAAATAATTATTATATGGTCCTCGGTCTTGATATCAGCTCATATAATCAGTGGTAGTCACTATACACACACCCCTCCGTCCGCTGCCTGTCCATTTATTAGGGGTCATAAATATTTGCAATGTTGGATCTCTATGGGTGTAGTGGCCATAATTTGGGAGTGAACCCACCCTCTGTAAATGTTCTCCTCGCTGGTTAAACAGCGACATTCCCTATATATATATATATATATATATATATATATATATATATATATATATATACACGACATCCTCAGAATCACAGGGCCTGGATCTTTTCTCTAAGAGAAGACATGGGTGCTAAAGTATTGTTACTGCTGACCGTCATCCTTGTCCTGGGGCAGTGGAGTTTGGCCAAACATAGCCACAGCAAAAGCAACAGCCACAGCAACAGCCATAGTGGCAGCAACAGTCGGGAAGATGTAGGTGAGTAGATAAACTGTCCAAACGATAGCCGACACTTGCATCTTCTTAAAATAATTGCCTTATTGATCCAGTAGTATAAAAGGCCCAAAAAATGGTTGAACACAGTATCGCAAAAATTAAAAAGGCAGAAAAGAAATATCCTCTGCGCTCCCAGGCAACATGTTTCAGACCTGCAGGGTACTTTGTCAAGGACCCTGCAGGTTTGAAACATGTTGCCTGGGAGCGCAGCAGATATTTCTTTTCTGTCTTTTTAATTTTTGTGATGTTGTGTTCAACCATTTTTTGGGCCTTTTATACTAGTGGATAAATAAATCAATTCTTTTAAGAATATATGAGTGCCGGCTATCGTTTTTTACTGTTGCTATTACTGGAGCATTTTGCCGTGCACCCGGATAGGTAAGCTGATTGCTCCTTTTTCACATTGAGTAGATTAATAGATGTAAATGGGTTTTAGAGACTGGATTGGGGTATTGCTTGCCCAGACTATAGGATGGGCAAAGGGGGCAAATGCCCTTGGGTCCTCACCATTTATGGGCTATCATTTTTTTGGGCTTTCTCACATTTCTTGGAAATGGTTGTGGTATCATTAGGTCGCTATTACTTGGGTACCGTTATGTGGGCAATGTGTATGCTGCCTATTTTGGCTCTGTTATTATTTGGGAACTTTCTGACAGGACTAATGAGTCATATACCGGACCGGCTCCAGGATTATTTGGACTCTTTGCATTTTCGTGTCCTCTTTTTTTATTTTTCCTCCCCACCTACCAAGGGCTATGTGTTTTTTATTTTTTAGTCAATAGAGTGATATCAGGGTTTTGTTGTTTTTTTACCATTTTGGGGTCCATACCAATTTCTGATCTGTTTTTAAACCATTTTTTTTTTGTTTGGGGGGAAGAGTGAAGGCAACATAATCCAAAAACAGTAATTCTGTCATTATGATTTTTTTTTTCATTTTGGCATTCCCCATATGGGATAAATATTCTGATATTTTATTACTTCGGACAGTTACGCAACCAGTGATAGAAAATATGGTGATTTTTTTATTTTTTATTTTACTCTTTAGATTTTTTTTTTAAGTTTTTGGAAAATGAGAATGAACTTTATTTTTTTTTAGTTTTTAGAAATATATATTTATTTTTTTATTGGTCTTCCTAAGGAAGTACAATACACTGCAATATTCAGTATTGTAATATTCTTGATCTCCTATGAAGACGCGACACAGGCTTTATAGTTGTAAAAACATGGCAAAGTGACTTTCGGTGTGCTCTTCCCGCGGCTGCCGGGACAGTACCATCAGCACCCCGCAATCACGTTGTAGGGTGGCCAATGTGGGGTCAGAATGGACACCTTACCACCATTTCCAACCTTTTAAACGCAGCTGTAATATATTACAGTTAACAGTGGCATCTGGAAGGTTATACTACTGCAATCACAGCAGTTAGACTCAGGTGCCAGCTGTATAACACTGCCGGTACCCGCGCAAGCTCCCTACATGCAGTGCGCACATCCGTACGGCAGACTGGATCCCCCAAGCATTGTATGACCCGGAATTTGCCTGGGTTCGATGGGTGCTGGCACCAACCCTGGTCGTATAGCTGGCATTGTTAAGTGGCCATTATAGCGGAGTGATGCTGCCGACATTGTAGCTGACTGATACTGTTATATGAGCATTGTTATGGGGGCACTGTGCCTCCCTGTTCTGTAAATGTGATGTGACCAGTTGGCACTTCTATAAGGACAATATTATGGGCTGGCACTGTTATGAGACACTAGGGATCAGGGGCATACATAGGAATCATGGGGCCCCATAGCAGAAGTTCTAATTGGGCCACCCCCCCAAAAAAAATGTAAATAACTGTCGGGGTCACAGAAGAGCAGATCTCACAACTTTCCAG
Source organism: Phyllobates terribilis (assembly GCF_046119375.1). Taxonomy (NCBI): domain Eukaryota; kingdom Metazoa; phylum Chordata; class Amphibia; order Anura; family Dendrobatidae; genus Phyllobates; species Phyllobates terribilis. The sequence continues at coordinate 946,747,420 of NW_027362762.1, forward strand.
CCTTTACATAGTAATTTTCCTCCTGCTGAAGTCCTAGATTCCTCTTTCATTGCCCCATAAAGTATGATGCCAATAAAAGTGCCCCCCAAACACAGTATGATACCCCCATGGTGAATTCCTCCACATGCGCAGTATAATGACTCTACTGTACCCCACCTCAACTCCCAGGGCAAAGTATGGTGACCCCAACACAGTATGATCCCCCAACTGTGACCCCCTAGACCTAGAGAGGATGGTACGTAAAGGAGGGTTTTATACATAATAAAAGATGAAACTATATCACTAAGTACACTATATACTAAGGGACTGTGCTATACATAATAAGTGAGTACACTATATACTAATATATACTAAGGGACTGTGCTATACATAATAAGGCTACATTCCTGCATCTGTGTGCAGTGTCGGTGTGCTGCCCTGTTTTACTGATGTATTGAGCATGTCCTATTCTAATCCTCAAAATCAGATCAGAACAGGACATTCTCTGACCCTCTTAGATCTCATTCTCAGATCCGTGATTTTCATGGATGTGTGAATGGATCTATAAAGCTCTACGAGTCCGTGGACCATCCGATAAAAAAATCTGGCAGCACACGGACATTTCACACAAATGTGCGAATGCAGCCTAAGGGATTTTACAGATAACATCATCACTCCAAGTCACACAGTGCAGATACAGAATAATATTTACATCCAGGCACTTACCGCTGACGTCTCATCTGATCAGAGTCGGTTTCTGCTGCTTCTTCTCCGTCTGGTCAGACCTTCATGTCGACATCTCCCAGCCACGATGATCAGTGCAGCCCTAAAAATAACAAGGTCACATATATTGTATACATACATGTGTCTCCCCAACACTGCGCTCCTGACTACAGATATGTACCCCTTCACCATTAATATGCTATTAGCCACTTAGTAATCAAAATATAAAGTGATAAGCAGCACTGTGCTCCCCATTAACTATAATCTCCACCGGCCAATATTATAAATGATTCAGTCTCTGTGACTCTCCCCAATTACCTGTAAGGCTATATGCACACAAAAAATATACAAGGCTTTACAGTACAAGCAAAGTGAAACCCCCATCATTGCTCTCTCCCAGCACCTGTCACACCAGGTGTGGGAAAGACTTAGTGCAACACAGAGGGAAAAGGGAAAGAAAGCCCAGACACTAGGGAAAGGGGGAAATGGAGACCTCCTAGTCTGGTCTAGCGTCACCCTGTCTCCCCTAATGTCCCTATATAGCCTCCTCAGCAATCGCCGTGTGTGTGCCTCGCCCTACTCTCCTTGACGTATGGCTACAGCTAGGGATGGAAGGAGATGAGCACTAGTCAACCTCCACTAAACTCTATAGACAACAAGGGTGGACAAAACAGGGGGAAATGGCTTAGCTTTCTCCCACCACCCCCATCATTGCTCTCTCCCAGCACCCCTGTTATTGCTCTCTCCCAGCACCTCCATCATTGCTCTCTCCCAGCACCTCCAACATTGCTCTCTCCTAGTACTCCCATCATTGCTCTGTCCCAGCACCTCCATCATTGTTCTCTCCTAGCACCCCCATTATTGCTCTCTCCCAGCACCACCATCATTGCTCTCTCCCACCACCCCCCATCATTCCTCTCTCCCAGCATCCCCGTTATTGCTCTCTCCCAGCACCTCCATCATTGCTCTCTCCCAGCACCTCCATCATTGCTCTCTCCCAGCACCTCCATCATTGCTCTCTCCCAGCACCCCCACCATTGTTCTTTCCCAGCACCCACATCATTGCTCTTTCCCAGCACCCCATCATTGCTCTCCCCATCCCCACCATTGCTTTCTCCCAGCAACCAGTCATTGCTCTCTCCCACCATCCCCATCATTGCTCTCCCCATCCTCATCATTGCTCTCCCCATCCCCATCATTGCTCTCCCCATCCCAATCATTGCCCTCCCCAACCCATCATTGCTCTCCCCAACCCCATCATTGCTCTCTCCAACCCCATCATTGCTCTCCCCAGCCCCATCATTGTGCTCCCCAGCCCTATCAGCCCCATCATTGCTCTCCCCAGCCACACCATCCCCATCATTGCTCTCCCCAGCCCCACCATCCCCATCATTGCTCTCCCCATTGCCACCATCCCCATCATTGCTCTCCCCATCGCCACCATCCCCATCATTGCTCTCCCCAGCCCCATCATTGCTCTCCCCATCGCCAGCATCCCCATCATTGCTCTTCCCATTGCCACCATCCCCATCATTGCTCTCCCCAGCCCCATCATTGCTCTCACCAGTCCCATCAGAACCATCATTGTTCTCCCCAGCCCCATCAGCCCCATTATTGCTCTCCTCAGGCCCATCATTGCTCTCCCCAGCCCCACCATCCCCACCATTGCTCTTCCCAGCCCCACCATCCCCACCATTGCTCGCCCCAGCCCCACCATCCCCATCATTGCTGTCCCCATCACTACCATCCCCATCATTGCTCTCCTCAGCCCCACCATTCCTATCATTGCTCTCCCCAGCCCCATCAGTCCCATAATTGCTCTCCCCATTGCCACCATCCCCATAATTGCTGTCCCCTTCACCACCATCCCCATCATTGCTCTCCCCCACCACCCCTCATTCTCCTTTTCCTTTCCCCAGCGTTTCAGTAAAAAAAAAAAAAAAAAAAAATACAACTTACCTCTCAGCTTGCTTCCCTGCAGCATCCTCGTTCCCAGCAACTTTCTCCTCCCTGACCGAGGCGCACGCTGCATGATAACGTCATCAAGCTGCGCACGTCTGTGTCAGGGAGGAAGCGCCGGGCAGGAAGCAGAGGACGGATACCTCCAGCTCCGCTGCCATTTTCTCCTGTCAACAGCGGAGCTGGAGGGATTGCTCCCTGCCTCCCGCGTGTGATGAGGGCAATCTGGCCATGGGCCTCCTGGAGCTTCGGGCTCCGAGAAGCAGGCCAGATTGCCCTTAATATTAGCTGCCCGGAAGGGCCCCCTGACCTTCCAGGCCCAGCTGCACCGGCGATATGTCCGCCCCTGGACTGCTATGGGGCTCCCCTGGCTCACGGGCCCCATAGTTGTTGCGTGGTCTGCCACCATTTGCGATACGCCACTGCTAGGGATGACTCGCTGACACTGTAGCTGACACTGCTATATGAGCACTGTTATGGGGGCACTGTTCCTCCCTGTTTTGTAAATGCGATGTGACCAGCTGGCACTTCTATATGGACACTATTGTGGGCTTTGACTGTTATGTGACACTCTAGGATGACTCCCCAACACTGTAGTTGACTGATACTCCTGTACGAGCACTGTTATGGTGATACGGTGGTTGACAGAAACAGATACATTAGCGGTGTAGCTGACTGGTACTATAATGGAAGAACTGAAGCTGGTACTGTTATAAAGGGTACTTTGGCTTACTGCCACTGCTATGGGGGCACAATAACCAAACTGCATTTTCTACCGCCTCCAGAATGCAGCACAGAACATCTCATATACCTGTTCTTAAAAATATTAAAAATTCAGAAGGTTTCAATAAGAGAAAATATAATTACTTGTCTCATTTCAGCCAGAACATATAATTTCAGTAACCGCAGACTTTATATAGTGATCGGTGACAGTGGAGTTACAGCGCCCCCTAGTGCTCACAGGAGGTTATACGGTGTCTGCCTTTAGATAGAATATGCATCTCCTGACTGCAGGAAAATAATTGAGTCTTTTTCTTTCTCTTCTTTTATATCGTCAGTAATTAACAAGAAAGAATGTAACGTGGCCCCGTACGACAGACGTGACTGCGGCTACCCGGGGATCAACTCAGCCGAATGCGCCAAGAGAAACTGCTGCTTTGACTCCAGCATCTCCGGGGTTAACTGGTGCTTCTTCTCTAAGGCACAAGGTATCATTTTATTTTACAAGGCATTATCTTAAAGATGATCTGTCTATTGCTATAAATATGTAATTTTTTTTTTTTTTTCCCCTGGTGTAAATGCCGCTGTTCTCCTGAATCCGGCGATGTTTTTCTTTTGTTCCTGCGCCACTCCTTTCCTGAGATATTGTTGTTTTTTTTTGAAAATTGCCATTAAAAAAAAGAAGAAAAATTATTATTTTTTTATTTATTGTTTTAAATTCCAGATAAGGCTCAGTGTGGGGTCAGCATCAAAAAAAGGAAAGATTGTGGTTTCCGTGGAATATCAGCGAAGGATTGTTATTCCAAAGGCTGTTGCTTCGACTCAAGTACCCCCGAGGTGAACTGGTGCTTTTACCCCAAATTCAAAGGTAAACTATTCATTGCATCATCCATAGATAAAAGTGGGAAAGTGGGAAGAGCTACCACCACCTGGTGACCCCCCGGAACAACTCTAGGCATAAATGACCTTCTACTGGTCAAATGAGTATAACCCCTTCCTGACTGAGGGATTTTTTATTTTTAAGTATTTTTTTCCTACCCTTCTTCCAAAACCCATAACTTTTTTTAATTCCTCCATATGGTATTTTTCTTTTTTTTTTTTTTTGCAGTATAAATTGTATTTTTTCAATGCCATCCTTCACTTTACCATATAATGTACTGAAAAATGGAGGGAAAAAAATCCCAAGTGACGTGAAATGGTCCAAAAAAAAAATTCCACCATGGTGTTTCGAGTTTTTTCTTTTTTACGGCGTTCATTGCGTGTTACAATTACGGCGATAACAAATTTGTATTGTTTTTTTTATATATATATTTTAGAAGTTAAAATAAAAGTTTGTAAAAAAGTAGTATTGGTTTTATGCCGCCGTTTTTTAACACCTTTTTTAGATTTTGAAGCTGTGTTAGTGTTTGGGATACAATAAAGTTTTGATTGTAAAACAATAATTCTGCCATTTTGATTTTTTTTCTTTAGAGAGTTTATTAAACGGGTTGATATGTTGATAGATCGGAGGTGTGTTATCAGATACATTATGTTTATGTTTTTACATTTTTTTTTTTGCATTGTGAAAAATGAGATGATTAAAACGTTGAGGTTTTTCAATTCTTAAATATTTTTTAAACTTTTTATAAACTTTTTTTTAGTCTTCCTAGGGGACAGTATATGGTGATATTATAGATATTAAACATTCTCTATATCAGGAAGAGGTAACCAGAAGAAAAGAGGGAGCTCATTCAGTCTTGGGCTATGTTTACGTGAAGATATTCAAGGTGTTTTTGGAGAAGAAACCAAGCAGAAACTGACCAAATCCTCCTCCAAATCTCAAAACTCCTCAAAACCATTGATCCAGATTAATCTTTCCTGCTTCTCTAGTCTTCTGGAGTCATTTTCCTCTTTTGGCAATATGCACACAATTTCTTTTTCAGGCGCATTAAAAAAAAAAAAAACTAAAACATTGGGCAAAATGCACATCGATGTCAAAATGGCATTGTTGTGCACATATTCGTTCCACCGTCTTATTAAAGATGTTGTGTGCACATTGCCCAAGGGAAAGTTCACGCTGAGTGCTTTTTAGAAGTTTTTGGAGCAGAAACTGAATTAAAACTAAGCAGACACTCCCCAAATCCTCCACAAAAAGTCAAATCTCTTAAAAAATTTGGAGTTTCTGCTCAGTTTCTGCTAAAAAAAAAACTCAGCAAAAAGTCTCAGTGCACATACAGTGGGGGAAATAAGTATTTGATCCCGAGTTGATTAGGAGAGTCTAACTGGTCTGTAGGAGCCAGAACTCATAATGGTTTGTAGGGGATCAAATACTTATTTCTCACTGCAAAATGCAATAAAATCTATCTAATTTATACAATGGGATTTTCTTGATTTTTTTTGGGGGGGGTATTCTATCTCTCAATGTTAAAATTAACCTACCCTTAAAATGATAGACTGTTCATGTCTTTGTCAGTGGGCAAACTTACAAAAACAGCAAGGGATCAAATAATTATTTCTCCCACTCTCAAAGGAAGTTGGATTAACGCAATTTTATTTTATTTTCTAGAAAAGTCTATATGTTGTACATACTGTATTTCTCATAGGATTGTCATTGCTTTTATTTCCATTTGTAGGATGTTCTGTTAGCCACAAATTAAGAAATGACTGTGGGTACCCCAACATCAGCTCCAAGGACTGTCACTCCAGAGGGTGCTGCTATGACGCCAGTATCCCCGAGACTGTCTGGTGCTTCTATGGATACAAATAATATAATAAAGGTAATGGTAAGATGAAAATGAGGATTTCCTCATTGTGGCTGTCATCTTCATCAAAAATAACTTCACCTTGAAAGTAAATAGGTCACCCCCTCGTAAGGATGCACAAAGCTGTCAAAATTCGAATTTTGCAGGTTTACTCAAATTAATTTGATACAAATCGATCGTGCGTTATTATTCTCTGAGATCCCCCTAGACACCAGAGTGTTAAAAACATTGGTAAAACAAAATAAAAAAATATATATATACTCAACCGTCCCTCCCCTGTCCTGAGCTTAGGCCCCTCCGGTTCAGTGGTCTTCTTCAGTCTGGTGGAGCTGTGTCACCCAGGGGGAATATAGGGGACTCGGTACTCGGGCCTTTTTCCTTGTTTAGGAGGTCACGGCAGTCGGCTCCCGGGCCCGTACTCTGGGTCTCTCTTTAAAAAGGGGTTTTAGTGTACAGTTTGTCTCGTGACGCCACCTGTGGTTTCCGGTAATGGTTACCGGCGCTGCTGCAGACCTCGGGGGTGATGGGATGGCAGCTGGGATGTTTCTGCTCCCCACAGGCAGAGCGGACCCCCGGGGCAGTGTAGGTGCAAATGGTGGTGATGCTGGGGCTTGCAGTGCAGGAGAGATGGCGCAGCAGGAGTAACTGACAGAGGCAGGGGATTCACTTCAGTACCTTTACTGGTGCGGATGTCAGGTACGGTCCAGGGTACTCGGTAGGAAGGGTGCACTTCAGGACTTCTCCCCAGTGACCGGGTATAAGGCCTCCTGGTCCGTGTCTCCCTCTCTCTAAGCTCCTAGCCAACCTGTAACTGGGCCTAGCTTCTGTGTTTCGCTGTTTCTTCACCTGTCGCTTGGTAGTAGGACCTTTTTCTGGCAACCACTATCCCTGGATGCCGGGGCCTTCGTGGTTCCTAGTCCTGTCAAGGGTTTAGCTTCAGGTCGACCAGGGACTTGTAGGCCTCCTGGTATGCCAGTGATCCCTACTGGGTATAAAGGACACTGTAGGCACGGATCCGGTGTCCGGTTTATGTCTTGGGGTGAGCCTATGATGCTCCTCTGCCCCCTCGACTCCTCTCTCCTTCTGTCTCCGGCCACACTCGGGGCCCTCAATACAGCAGCAGATGTGCTGCGTCTTTACTGCTCTCAGTGGCAGCACACTCTCTGACTAAACAACTAACTGAACTGCCTGGCTCAACCCTCCATATATATATCCCTATCCGGGCTCCCTCTGGTGGTGTGAGGTGGAAGGGTGGAGGTGTTTGTTTGTAATGAGGGCCTCTTGTGGAGAAGTCCATCCATGCACCCTTTTGGGTCCTGTGGTACCTGTGAACAGCAGGGTGCCACACAACCTCATCTTCTGTTTAGTATGGTGTCTTCCTCCGGCTCTTGGCACCTTCGGGGCTGACTAGGCCCTGTTTCATCGCGACATTACTTCATGACATTGTGTGAGGCCATGCATTGTGATATCATGATGATGTGGGACCTAGTGAACACTGAAGTTTCCAGGAGTAGAAGGAAGACATCGGACACAGCAAGAGAATGCACTGGAGCAGGGCTATGTGATGGGACAGGTAAAAGCCAAGTGAATATATATATATATTTTCAACAAAATAACGGGTGACCACTGTGCTAGATTGCAACTGAGCGAATCCCCAAAAATTTGGATTCAGGCAAATTCAATTTTTTTTTTTTAAATTCGAGGTTAGATTTGTCCCTAGTTAGCTGTATATCGTCATGTAAGACTAAAGCTGGGAAAAAGATGTATCATGAGAAGTAACTAAAATAAAAATGTAAGGATTCAAGGAACTTTTAAATTTCACTTTGGTCATCCATCATCTCCAATAGAGATGTCGTCAATATACCGACAACACTTATGTGCCTTGCTCTGACCCCTTAGTGCCTGCACTATAATAATACAGTGTATTTGGAGCGTCTTTCCTAAGACTTTACTATGGCTATTGATATTGATTTTGTCACTACTTTTTCAAAATCTGATTGGTGGGTGTGCAATATCCAGCAATGAACCTCTATGTATATGAAATACCTCAAATATATAAAATTTATCACTAACCATTTAAATATCTGTTAAATTTTCTATAATTTTATGAATGATAAGTGTCCAACCCCCTGAGATTCCTGCCGATCCTGATAACACGTCCCCTTTAATGTTTCTTTCCTGCACTGTGGACCCCAGCAGGACCACTATTAATTCCATGAGTCTGGCTGCAGTTGCCTACATGGCCGGTAGACCAGGAGCAACACTGTGACAGAACAATTAAGAAGACACACCTATGAAAGACCCCCATGCTGAGCCGGATTTCTCTCTTTTGGGCAGTGTTATATAAACCATTCCATATTTTGGCACTCGAATTTGAAGGGATTGTATCCAAAAAAGTTGGAATAGTTCCGACAAATAATGGACTGTTGTAGTTAGCTAAATCATCGCACAAAATTTTGGGACTTATGACCCATGCATTTATATAGTTCAGGCCCCCAACATTTCGCTTTTGAATCCCAATTATGACAACATCCCTGACACCCTAAATGAATACAGAACACAGACCAAACTTCATTATCTAGTACAGACCTATTTGGCCATACTCTGCACATACGCAACCTACCACAGTGACCAGAACGGCGGGACGAGATGGGGCACTTAAGTGTAGCACGTTAAGCCCATGGCGTGTGGCACATGTCTAAACGAGAAATTCAATGGAAATTCTACAGCTAAACCTTGCTCTCATTTTTCTTCCAGACGCCCGAACAATTGATCCCCAAGAATCCTAGCAATGTGATTTCATCTGGATCAAAAAATCCTGTTTTGTTAAAATAGTAATAAAATTGATTCTACAAAAGTATGGTTATATTTATTTCTTCAGCACTGACATTTACATGAATGTTGTACTGATATTGTAGCTCCTGCTCCCCAATGGGCTGACCATATATTTTCCCCAACTCATACAGACGCTGAGGTCAATTTAATAGGAATCCAATTTTAATATGTCGGTAGCAAGAAAAGCTTATGCTTCAGCTGTATACACAGTGATGTTCTTGGTGACCCGTAGGTGCAAACCAGGTGACAAGTTAGTAAATACAGATCCCAGGGCCTGATGACCCAGTGGTAAATGCAGTATCCAGCACCTGGCAGCAGAAAGGTTTGTCCATTGCCCAATTACTGGTGGCATTGCTCATACATTGAGAGAATTAAGAAGAACAGCTAGTCGGTACGTGACTGTAAGTGTGCAAATCACATATAGTATGAGTGGTCACAATACGACTAATCAAACCACTTAAACTGAGTATAGGAGGGGGTGCCAAATTGAATTGTTGTCCATGGTGGAGGAAAACCTATATCTACAAGTTACAGACTTATTTCTGTTATCAAGGTATCTTTTTAATTATTCGTTATTGCATTCTTGGTGCTACTGTACACTACACTGTTGCTGCTCCTGTGGTTAACCACATTATCTCTGTTGCAAGATACCTGATTGCATATACATCTCTGCTGTTCCTGTGGTTAACCATCTCCCTGCTGCAAGATACCTATCGTAATTGCATATAAGTCTCTGCTATTCCTGTAGTTAACCTTATCCCTGCTGCAAGATACATAATTGCATATACTTCCTTGATTTACCTGTATGTAACTGCCATCCAGCTGCATCTACTACTGCTTGCTCATCTGTTGTCCTGCCTGCATACCCTGCTGTCTTATTCCTTGTTGATTCATGCTGTCCAACAAGTCCAGCTCCGCTGCTTCATCGCCTCTCTTGTGCTTGCTGCTCGCTTCTTTTTCCAGACCCAACGCCGGCCTCCAGTCTTTGATTGCCAGGTGTTTTTCTCTTAGTAACCTGTCTTCTCAGCATAGTATCTTAATTTGTTAAAAAGGAGTTTTTCAAGTTTCAGGAAACTTCTATCCACATGCTGCAGTTTATTTTTAAAATATCAAACCGTGCATTACTCACCCTCCCCGGGTCCAGTGCTGAGTCTCCACCACTGTGTAAGACGTCTATTACAGTCTGAAGTGATGATGTCATGTCGGCAGTGCTACAGCTAATCAGTGACCTCAGAGGCTTGTGTCATTTACAGAGCCTCTGAGCTCACAGATTGGTCGCAGCACTGTCAACATGACATAAATGCAGCCGATCATAATAAACACTCAGTGCTGGACCTAGGAGGGTGCGTAATACACAATATGTTTGGGGCCAGTGGTTTTCTTAAACTGGAAAACCCCTTTAATTAAATTGTATTACTCATTTGAAGTTTTAAGGGCATTCTGTTGGGTATCATGCTTCTGCATCTAGCCTGCAACTTGGAGGTGTTTGATGGACACATCTATAAGATCCGGTGTGCCACTCCAAGCTACATCACAGAGGGAAGATTACCTCTGTAACCGTCCCTTGCAGAGGAATCTGCATCCACCTCTAGAGAGTGGAAGAGAAAGCAACTGTTAAAAGAGTGAAAGTCCGGGAATCTCGGTAATGAGACAACTGTGAGTGAAGTGTTGTCTCCCAGAGTCTGGCGAGTGACTGCCATCTGAAGAGCTGATGAGTGAAAAGGCCAGAGGAGTCAAGTCATTACCCAGGAGGAGCCGCACTGAGAGTGTTGAAGGATGTGATGGTTTGAGGAGAAAGTGAGGAAGTGCTGGACCAGGATCTATGAGGATGGTCGTGGAGGTGCTCATGTGTGGAGAGTGAGACCAGAGATAGACTGAGCACATGGAGTAAGAGACTGTTCTCTAAATAAGTTGTAAATTCTTTAAAATACAGTAAAGCTTCCCACTGATTAAGATGCTCGGTTGTGCCGCCCCCGAGAAGAGACTCCCCACCTCTAAGGGTCAGCCTGCATATCTGATGTAACGTTATTGCTGGAGCCCCTGCATGGTTCCCCTTCCCCTTCCATGCAGGGATGTTGGCATACTCCCCGCCCCAGCCACGCGACATGGTCCATGGCATGCTCTCTGCTTCATTCCTGGTTTAGTTACCGACGCCTAATGCGCATGCTGTCCTGTTCTTAAATTGCCAGCACATGAACCAGCAAGATGGCTCCTAGCCAATAGCTGGTAGGCATCCTGTTTAAAACAGAGATGCCAAGCAACTGAGTATCATTAGGTAGTGTGGTAGTCTACTAATGAGTTGTGAGGTCCCCTGGTCCTGGTGTGGCCAGTGTCCTGAACTCGAAGTTCCTGGTCCTTGTGCGGCCAGTCCTGAACTCGTAGTCCCTGGTCCTCATGCAGCCAGTCCTGAACCTGTAGTCACTAAGCCTAGTTCGGCCAATTCCTGATCCTTGTCCTCCAGTCCGTGTACAGGCAGTACGTGAATCTATGTCTGAGACCTGTGTGTCTGAACATGTGCCTATCCAAACATTTCATGTATCTGGGCTGTCCTAATAGTCTCCAAAACAGTCCTTTCTGAGACTCCGTGTCAGTAACCGTTCTACCTGTGGATCCTGAACCTAGTAGTCTGAATGGAGCCTGAGTCTGTGTCAGTAACCATTCTGCAGAGGATCCAGAACCTATTAGTCTGAATGGAGCCAAGTCCCATCTGTGTCTGTGACGCGCCCCTGGGCCTGTGTCGCGCTGCGTTGCGCACTCGGGAGCTTACCCGGAGCCGGATCTCTTGAGGGTTGTAGTCTCGTGGCGGTGATCCGGTCCGTGCCCAGGGAGTCAGACTAAGTGGCGCTGTATTTGCGGTAGATGTTGGACGACTACGCCACCCGTTGAGTACAGCTGAGGAGCTGCTGCTGCAGGGCAGACCGCGGAGGCCGGTGGTAGGATTGTGCAGCGTGATAGTATAACCCCCAACGGGAGGGGTATGGCCTCAGGGCAGCCGACGTGGATGATGGGGGTAGCAGGAACCACTCGGAGACGGTACGGTGTAGTTCAGGGTCTTTACTGGTGACAAAGATAGACCCTCCCGGAGTACTGGCTAGCGATTGGGGCCTGGTCAGTCCTCGAGCAGATGGGATCTCCCCTGGCCAGGCGGAGTTGTAGGCCTCCCAAACTAACGATACTCTTCCGGCTACCTTGCTAGAGGCGGGTATAAGTAGCCCACGTCCCTGAGTGTACCGTGTGGTGCTCACCCGTATGGCCGGTGACTCGGGGCCTTCTAGTAGCTTCCGCTCCACGACGGCGGTGCTGGTCCCACGCGTGTGACCGTGCCTTCGGGTTTCTGGGCCAGAGGACCTGCAATCCCCTGCCGGTCGGTTTCTGCTGCTGGATAGGAGTTAGTCCCCACAGCCTCGGACTCCGGGTCCGGTGATAATGACGCGCCCCCTGGGACATATTCCTTTTTGAGGGGAATACCCGGCACCGGATCAGATGGGGGGTTGTAGTCTCCGAGCGGCTGTGACCCGGCCCCGTGCCCAGGGCGTCAAGCTCAGTGTTATGTGGCAGTCCTACAGATGTTATTAAGAGTTCTTTTGTGTCGACTACGCCACCCGTTGTGATGCGGTCACTGTGGCCGCCGCTGCAGCAGGGTCCGCTGAGGCTGATGGTGCAGGTGCAGCTTGTGATGATAACCCCCAACGGGAGGGGTATAGCCTCAGGGGGGACAGGTGCAGAGGATGGGGGTCGTGGTGGTGCAGTGCAGACGGCAGTGAAGACAGAGTCGGGTTATGCAGTTAAGGGTGTTTACTTACTGCAGATGTTGTACTGGTCACTCCAGCTCCGAGTGACCACCCGAGCCGTGCTGCGTCCACCAGGTCCTGGATCCAGCCAACCCCCAAACAAGTCCGGAGCGTGGCCCTGAGCTCTCCTTCTGTCCCGTTCTCTGGCCGTCCCCACCAGTGATCCACCTAGGTCCAGCTCCCTCGGGCCTTCTGTTGGGACACCCTTGGCCTTGGGTTCCCTGACCCTTCATGTGGTGTGCCTTCGGGGTGGATGTAGTGGGTGACCGTGGCAAACGCTGCCCACGGTCTCCGGTCTCTGGCTGGGGAATGTTTTTACCCCCACCAGCTTGGGTTCCGGTACCCTGATGCCGACTCTTCACCCGGGGTTTTAATTTGGGATCTTAGAGTCCTGTTCTTCTGTGCCTCTGGGTCTCTCTCTCTCCTCTCTCACTCTGGGTCTTTCCTTCTCCTCTGCTCCTGACTTGTTCTCTGCATCTGACCCTGTTCTTAGTTGGTGCCCACCTTATATACACCCTCTATGTGTGAGCTCAGGTGACCAGCACCCAATGAGCTCCTAACTTTACCCAGGCTGCTCCCCCTATCTGCCCCTACACTACTTGGGATGTACCACCCCCCTCCCACTCCAGCCAGGAACAGACTCGGTCGTACCTGCACATTTCTAAGTGGGAGTACCGTCGGTCTGCTCCTCGGAAATGGGATGTGTGTAGTGCATGCAGCCTACCGAGCTCAGATCCACACTCCATCCTTACCCGGGAGTGGAATATCACACCTCTGGGTTGAGGTGCAATACCCCTGTAGCAGCCGAATCCTCAGGGTGCTACATTCCCCCCTGGTAAATCACAGCACGTCCTCGGGCTGTAAGACATAAAACATCACCAAAACATGCAAATTTTTATATAAACATATAAACCATATAAAACATTATATATATATAAAACTTTTCATATAACATTCTCGTCGTCTCTTGTTTCTGGTTCCTCCTCCTCCGGACACTGTGCAACGTGTGTCCGGGAAAAGTGCGACAGTCTCTTAGAAAAACAGGTTTTCTATAAAACCGGTAGGGGGCGCTTTAGGACGCGCAACTATTTACAAGGGAAGTTGGCCGCTCTCAGTCCTCGGCCAGGTAAGGAGGGAAAGGGAATGGCTGCTCACAGTCCTCAGCCTGTGGGATTAAGGGGTAAACGGGTAAACAGTTCACTCAGCTGGTCCCAACGGGGACTATATTAGCAGCAGCAACAGTTTCAGTTTATGGTGCCCCGACGGGCAACTATATACAGCACCTGCTTCGCTGTACTTAACAACGGCGTCCTCCTGCTCTTTCTTTATTGTTACCTTCGACTCTAGTTTTAGACCCGTCCGGGCACGTATGCTGGGCAAACAGATCTTCTCCCAGATGCGGCACTTTAGGTTTTATGGGCGCGGTGGTGTTAGCGCCCGGGTTGCCCAGGCCTTGCGGCCAGGCCTGGGGTATCTGGAAGGTGAAGGGCACCGTTAATACGGCGGCGCCCTGGGCTACCTGGCCTTGCGGCCAGGCCGGAGGCTCAGCGGAGGTAGGGGGCGCTGTTGGTATTGCGGCGCCCGGGGGTACTAGGCCTTGCGACCAGGCTGGTGGTACTTCCTGCTTGGTCACGCTCGGGGTCGAGGCGTGTGACGTCACAGGGGTCGCGGCGGCGGCTTCCGGTTGGGGCCTAGTCTGCGTCGGTGACATGGCGTTTTCGGGCACAGCAGGGGGACTTTCGGGCTCTGCGACGGGGAGCTGGGGCAGGTAAGCGGTGTCCCGGCTTGGGGTGTAGACGTCCCCTTTACCTGCCTCCATGCGTTCGGCTCCCTTCTCGGCGCCGTCTCCGGCCTTTGGTCCTCCCGCGCCATCCTCAGAGGCAGTCTGTTTCCTCATCTTGGCTGGCGTGCTCCGGGTCTTGGTTTCAGCTTGCTGGGCCATCTCCCGGCTCCATTCCGCCAATATCTCTCGCTGTACCCGGGCCATCCTCCGTGCGAGGCCCTCCAGGGCAGTTTGTGCACACTCCCGGTCTCGGGGGAGCTGTGCAAGGACCTCCACTAGGCCTAGCGGGGTCGTGGTGTCTAGCAGGCTCCTGACCAACGGGTCGGTGCTGCTCTGCTCTTCTTCCAGCAGGCTCCTGGCCAGCGGGCCGGTGCTGCTCTGCTCTCTGGACATCTCCGGGTGAGCTTCTTTGCTGCTCCTCTCCAGGCTTCCTGCCTCCGGGTGTGCTCGCTCCAGACTGCTCCAGGCGGCACCCATCTTTGTTCTCTCCTTTCGTCTCCTCCCACTTCGAGGGCGGTCCCGGGGCAACTCGGTGACTGTCAGCTCCAGGGGTAGTTCTTTCACGCTGACAGACACCTCCAGCATCACAGTCTCTGTTGGTGGGGGCGGTTTCCACTTTTGGCGCCATTTTCTGTCCCGGCCCACGATGGGAGGCAGCCTCTTGCCCTCCTTTGGCACGCCCATAATGGCGTCCGCTGCTCTTCCAAGGCGGGAAATCTTCGGATTTGGCGGGAAGCGTCGCCCAGTGGCGGGAAACTCTGCAGATGGCGGGAACAAGCTGGAAATGGCGGACAATCGGCGGGACACGACCTGTGATGGGGTCCGATGGTGTGGACCCTCCGGAACCGGCGGGAGACTTCTTTCTGAGGTAAACTTGCACTTTTCTTCAGGCACGCAGTACCCGGGTGTTGCGGGCACGTAATCCTGCCGACTACGCCAAAGTTGACGCGCCCCCTGGGCCATATTCGTTAGTGGGAATATCCGGAGCCGGATCAGATGGGGGTTGTAGTCCTCCGAGTGGCTGTGACCCGGTCCGTGCCCAGGGTGTCAAACTCAGTTGTATGTGGCAGTCCTACAGATGTTATTAAGAGTTCTTTTGTGTCGACTACGCCACCCGTTGTGATGCGGTCACTGTGGCCGCCGCTGCAGCAGGGTCCGCTGAGGCTGATGGTGCAGGTGCAGCTTGTGATGATAACCCCCAACGGGAGGGGTATAGCCTCAGGGGGGACAGGTGCAGAGGATGGGGGTCGTGGTGGTGCAGTGCAGACGGCAGTGAAGACAGAGTCGGGTTATGCAGTTAAGGGTGTTTACTTACTGCAGATGTTGTACTGGTCACTCCAGCTCCGAGTGACCACCCGAGCCGTGCTGCGTCCACCAGGTCCTGGATCCAGCCAACCCCCAAACAAGTCCGGAGCGTGGCCCTGAGCTCTCCTTCTGTCCCGTTCTCTGGCCGTCCCCACCAGTGATCCACCTAGGTCCAGCTCCCTCGGGCCTTCTGTTGGGACACCCTTGGCCTTGGGTTCCCTGACCCTTCATGTGGTGTGCCTTCGGGGTGGATGTAGTGGGTGACCGTGGCAAACGCTGCCCACGGTCTCCGGTCTCTGGCTGGGGAATGTTTTTACCCCCACCAGCTTGGGTTCCGGTACCCTGATGCCGACTCTTCACCCGGGGTTTTAATTTGGGATCTTAGAGTCCTGTTCTTCTGTGCCTCTGGGTCTCTCTCTCTCCTCTCTCACTCTGGGTCTTTCCTTCTCCTCTGCTCCTGACTTGTTCTCTGCATCTGACCCTGTTCTTAGTTGGTGCCCACCTTATATACACCCTCTATGTGTGAGCTCAGGTGACCAGCACCCAATGAGCTCCTAACTTTACCCAGGCTGCTCCCCCTATCTGCCCCTACACTACTTGGGATGTACCACCCCCCTCCCACTCCAGCCAGGAACAGACTCGGTCGTACCTGCACATTTCTAAGTGGGAGTACCGTCGGTCTGCTCCTCGGAAATGGGATGTGTGTAGTGCATGCAGCCTACCGAGCTCAGATCCACACTCCATCCTTACCCGGGAGTGGAATATCACACCTCTGGGTTGAGGTGCAATACCCCTGTAGCAGCCGAATCCTCAGGGTGCTACAATAACTTCTCAGTCAGGGCGAGCTCTGCAGCTGCCAGCCCCTGACTCCTTGTAGCACTGCTCCCACAGAGCTCCTGAAGTTCTTTTCCTATATCTGCTTCTCTGTCTCTACTTCTTCTCTACTCACTAACCCTGCCTCAGCCCTAGGTTTATATAGGGGAAGTTCTTCCCCTCCCAGGACTGGGCAGGAGGTGTGGCATGCATAGGATCCCTGACCAAGAGACCTCCCACCTGCTCTCAGACGTAATATCTCTATCACTGTGGCAACCAGACCCCTGGGGTGTCACATCTGCGTACCTGATCCCTGGGGTCAGCTGCTGCAGTACCGGGGACTGCCTAGGAGTGGTACATGGCAGCTACCTGCAGCTCAAGCCTGACTCCACCATCAATAGCTCCAGTGAACAGCAGGTAGCCGCCTAGCTACGCCCCTCCTAGGTAAGCCCGACCCCGTGGCACTGTGGGTCCACAAACCATGTGCGCCCCCTGTGTGTGTAACATCTGAAAAGGGTATCAAACTTTATCTGGTGCACCCCATACATGCCTGAGATAAGTACATGGACCACGGTAGAAAACTCCTATTGGGATCAAACTGTCAGTAAATGCCTAATGTTCTCCATGATGTACTTTGTCCCATGACGCTTCCGTCATCCTTTATGTAAAAAATACCTGTTAATGCAACACACCCGCTGTCTCGCCGCATTGTGGTCCTGTCTCAGGTTCATGTCAAGCGTTGGGCGTGAGGTGACGTCTTAGCTCATTACTTTGCAATCAGTTAACTGCATTAAGTTAAACAGGTTAATATCAAGCAGAACTAAGAATACCTTACAGCACCTACAAAAAGTATTGCCTCCCCCCAGGGTAGAAATAACGAATATAATAAAATCTCTGAACAATGGAAAAGATTCTGTGATGTGAAAATTAGTGATGAGCGAGTATGCTCACTACTGCTGGTGCTCGCCCGAGCATCTCACTGCTCAAGATGATCAGCGCTCGCCGAGTATTTCCGGGGTTGCTTGGCGGGAGCTCGGGTCCCCTCCCTGCATGTTTGGTTCTCTTTACAGAGCCAATCAACATGCAGGGATTGCCTGCCACTCATTGTAATGCCGCAGCCATGTTGGATGTGGGCATTACAGTGATTGGCTGGCGGCACAGCGTCATCACGTGTATATCAGACCTGGCGCCGCCATGCTCGTCACAGTCACTCCGGATCAGACAGTGTAGGGAGAGGTGCTGCTGAGCTAGGGAGAGATTTGCTTGTGTATTAGGTAGTGTAGGGAGAAAAACCGTACATTACACATATCCATCTTAACAAACAGTCCTTCTGAGGATTAATCCATCTGTAGAGATATCAGGCAGGCAGTGTATATAGGCAAGCAGTGTATATAGCACAAGAGGCTCCATTCCAGTTCTGCCTTCTGCTGCTGTTAGATATTTCTATACAAAGGCCCAGGTCTCAGGGGCCAGGAATACTTTTCTTTGGATCTTAATCCTCATTATTTGCTTAAATAGCAATCCAGAGAACACCGTTTTTCTGCGCCATTTGCTTGTTGGCACTGCAGAATACAGCCAGGTCCTTTCCATATTACAGCACTAGAAATCCAGCTATTTAAAACTGTGGTTTCTCCGTCACACGGATCACATATACGTTGTCAGAAAACACTGCCATTTCTGGCCTCCATTAAAAATTTCTTTCAGTGTGTCAGTGAAGCTATTGACACCAGTTTGCTGGTCAAACTACTTACCTACAGGCCAGGTATTTAAAACTCCTTTTTCTCCGTCTCAAGGATCACATATAAGTTCACTCCAAACTCAGTCATTTGTAGTGAGCGTGGAAGATACTGTCCTCCATTTAAAATGGGCAAGGGACGTGGCAAGGGATGGGAAACTGGACGTGATGGTGATGGTGCATGCAGAGGCCAAGGACAAAGCCGTGGGCAAGCCGAAATTGTGCCACAACAAACACCCACATCTTCTCGTCTGACCTTCCTGTCCGAATTCCTAGGGGACCGCAGCACACAACTATTGAACCCAGAGCAGTGTGAAAAGGTTGTTGGTTGGATAGCGGATAATGCTTCCAGTCACTTAGCCACCACCACCACCACCCTGTCTTCCACACGGTCAAGTCTCAGTAACCGTGAGTCTGGACTGCATATTCCTCACCCTGATCCTCTTTCCTCCCACCATGCCGAGTGCCCGGAGACAACTGATCCCACACTTGGACACTCTGAAGAGCTGTTCACTTTTCAATTTATAGATTCGGGCCTCTCGCCCGGTCCACTTGAAGCGGGACAAGAGGAGATCGCGTGTAGCAATGCCCAAATATTTGAGCAGCCATGGTCACACGAAGGCGACGGTGGGAAAGTGTCACAAGAGGTGGATGATGATGAGACATAATTGCCAGAAAGTCAGGAGGAGGACCAGGATGCAGAAGTGGAAGACGAGGTGGTGGATGATATAGTAACTGACCCAACCTGGCAAGAGGACATGCAGAGCGAGGACAGCAGCACACAGGGGGAGGGAAGCAGAGCAACCCAACAGGCAGGAAGAAGCAGTGTGGTGGCCGCAGACAGAAGGCAGGCAACCGTTCCCCGTAACACCAACACAAAGGAATTTGCCAGTACAATTGTTAGGTCTTCCCGAGTCTGGTTGTTTTTTAAAGACTCTGCCAATAACCCCAAAAAGGCCATTTGCAACACCTGCCAGGCCAGCATCAGCAGGGGTGGCAAAACGACCAGCCTGACCACCACCAGCATGATCAGGCACATGGCAGTAAAGCACCCGACTTTGTGGGCCGAACCCCAGGGTCCAGGAACAGTGTCTGCGGGTGGCACCATTGCTTCTTCCGCTGTTGTGCATGCAAGCCAATCCCCTGTCCATGGTGCATGCAATGATGCCTCCTGCCCTGCACCTGTCATTGCGCACTCTTAAGTAGCAGCATCAGGAAGCACGTCCATGTCCTTGTCCCAGCGCAGCATTCAGTTGTCCATACCCCAGTCCTTGGAATGCAAGCGCAAATATGCAGCCAACGCCCCACAGGCCACACTACTAAATTATCACATTTCACGACTTCTTGTGCTCGAAATGTTGCCTTTTAGGCTCGTGGAGACGGACGCATTCCGCAACCTGATGGCGGCGACCATCCCCCGGTACTCAGTCCCCAGCTGCCACTTTTTCTCCCGGTGTGCCGTCCCCGCATTACACAAGCATGTGTCCCAAAACATTAGCCGTGCTCTCAACAACGCAGTTATCGGGAAAGTCCACCTAACCACGGACACGTAGACAAGTGCTTGTGGGCAGGGACGGTACATCTCGCTGACGGCACACTGGGTTAACATAGTGGAAGCCGGGACCCAGTCGGACCTTGGGACGGAACACGACCTCCTGACGCCAAGGATTGCGGGCCCCAGGTCAATCAGGGTTTCCGCCACGGTCTACAGCTCCTGCACCTCATCCTCCTCAGCCTCCTCCTCCTCTTCAGCCTCCATCTCCGAAATGACCACATCAGTCACAAGCTGGAAGCACTGCAGCACTGCCTCGGCCAAGCGGCAACAGGCTGTGCTGAAGCTATTATGCTTAGGTGATGACTCACCCAGGGGGATATGTGGGACTCGGTACCCAGGCCTTTACCTTCTTGGGAGGTCACGACAGTCGGCTCCCGGGCCCGTACTCTGGGGTCACTCTTTAAAAAGGGTTTGTTAACAGTTTTGTCTCGTGACGCCACCTGTGGTTCCCTGTAATGAGTAACGGCGCTGTGGCAGACCTCTGGAGCAGATGTTAGGGCACCTGGGTTGGTGCGGCTCTCCACAGGCAGAGCACAGCTCCAGGGCAGTGTAGTTGCAGATGATGATGCTGGGTGTGGTAGTGCAGGAGCGGTAGCATGGTAGAAATAACTGACAGAGACAGTGGAGTGCAGTCATCCGAGTTTACTCACAGTTCTTTAGGTTCCTCGGGTACACTGTCCAGGTGTCAGCCTCCCGCGTTGCACTACATTTGCCAGGCAGGGGTTCAGCACTCCCTCAAGTATATCAGAAGCACTTAACGGGACCCCCTTTCTTTATGTTCCTTCCTTGACCGACTTCCCGCGCTGGGTCTTCTCCCTCCTGCCCTGCGCTCCCCCACACAAAGTCCCGATCGGGTACTCTGAGATCCCTCTGGGCAACCTGGAGTTCCCGGACTTACTTGGTGCACTTCACGGCAGCTTGGGTGAGGTTGTGGCAACTGCACCATGGAAGTGCAGAAGCCTCCGGTTTTCCAGCCGAGACCTGGAGTAACACGACTGGTCCAGAGACCGGTTCCCTTCCTGCAGCCTGTTCCCTCTGATGCTTGGCATATTCGGGCATACGGGTGCCGTCCTGCACTCACCATACCCCCTGGGATCCCTTCTGCTCCTGGAGCATTCCTCCCTTGCTCCCACTCCTCTCCTGGGCCTCTCTCACTAGGCCCCACTCTGGAGCAGAACTCCTAAAGAGACTCTGCTCCACTCCTCTCCTCCTCTCTTGCTGCTCACTTACTAACTACTCTAAGATGGCTTCCTATATATATATATATATTTATATATATTCTCTAAGTGCTCCCCAGTAGTGTTGAGCCACCCCCCGTAGTGTTCGAGTTCGGTTCGGTTCGTCGAACACCCGTGTGTTCGCCGAACTGTTCGCCGAACTGTTCGTCGAACACCTTCGAACACCGTTAAAACCAATGGCAGGCAAACAAAAACACATAGAAACACATAGAAAACACCTTCAAAGGTGTCCAAAAGCTGACAAACTGCTCAGAAGACACAACTAACACATGGAAAAGTGACAAGTACATATAGTCATGCGAAAAGAAAAGAGGTGGAGGAGTAAAAGGAGGGGGAGACACAGATATAGGCATGTCATGCCCTTCTAAAATCCAAAAAGTGAGAAGCCGACACGTTCAGTCTGCTCCTGCCCGTGCCACCTCCGTGTCGCCGGGTTTGTGCCAGAGCCGCGGTGAACCCTGACAGCCAGCCCCCCTCTCCCAATACTGGTGCCTGTCCGCTGGTGGGTCGAGCGAGCCCCCCTGTGGTGGAGGCAGCTCTAAGCTTTTTAATTTAAATTGTCTCTCTAATTTGAATAAAAATACACTTTAAATCCATTTACAAGGATCTATTGGAGGGCAAGTCTCATGCCAGCAGCCGCGTAATTCCAGCTCCAGTAGCGTCCACTAAAGCTGCTGCAGTTAAAAAGCTTTTATAAGGATCGAGCTCGGCTGTCCACCGCAAGGCATCCTACTGCCAGTCCCAGCCCCTATGCCTTGGGGTGCCTCCTGATGCTCTTCACTGAGTATCCCGTGGTCCCGAAGCATTTCCTTTGAAAAAATTAAGTGTCCAAACTACAGGTGGTGTAGTTTGCTTAACAGCCGGGATAATCCGCTGACTAGCAGACACTGCTACTAGGCACAAAGTATTTCCTGGGCTAGAAGCAGTTAAAAATTTGTAATTAGATACTCTCGTTGGATGCTGAGAAAGCATTCCATAGAGTCTCCTGGCACGCCATATATGATTCTCTTAAAAAGCTTGGGGTAGGGGTCTAGGGGACCCTTTTATAGCCAAAATCACGGCCCTGTATCACAATACGTCACCTAGGCTGAAGATAAATGGAACTGTAGCACCCTGAGGGCTCGGTTGCTACAGAGGTATTGCACCTCACCCAGAGGTGTGATATCTCACTCTCAGGTAAGGATGGAGTGTGGATCAGGACCCGACACCTGCATGCATTACACCACATTGCCGTGGGGCAGGGCGATCAATATGCCTCTGAGATGGGCACGACAGTCCCTGTCCCTGGGTGGAGTGGGGGGAGGGAACACTGAGGAAGGGGAACCCTGTATTGCAGGAGCAGGGAGGAAGCAGTTCCTGGGTGCATTGAGAAGGGAGTATAAAAGATGGGCACCATCTTAGTTCAGTGCAGAGAAGTCTGAGCAGAAGTGGCAGGGAGCAGGGGCTCTGCATGAGCTCTGCTCCGGAGGCGGGCCTAGTAACAGAGGCCCAGGCCTGGAAGAGGGAGAAGGAAGGAAGAGGAGCGGAGAAGGCTCCAGGAACAAGGAATGAAGGGATCCCAGGGGTGCGGACGGGCGAGTCGCCACCGCACGCCCGAATCCACCTGCGTGGAGGGGTCAGGCCAAAGGGGGAGACCGGTCCCCGAAACTAGTGGAGGCAGGAAACGACCCTCAGCTAGAAACCGGAGGCTGTGACATTTTATGTGGCGCAGCCCCTCGCTACACCCGCTAGGAAGGCACCACATAGGGTCAGGGAAACTGGCGCCAAGTTTACCAAGAGGAGGCCCGAGGCAGCCGGACAGAAGGGTTGGTAAGAAAGGCCAGACAAAGGACACACAAAGGGGGTCCTGTGAAGCGCTCCAAAGTTATCTGGGAGTTGTCTGAGCCCCTCACCTGGTGAGCACAGTACGACGTGGGCAGCCGTTACCTGCAGACGTGGTCTGGATAATAAGAACTGTGAGTAAAGGCCCTGGACTGCATCACTGACTCCATGTCGTTACTGCTGCTGCCCTGCACCATCACCCCCATCCTCCGCATACACTGCCCCGAGGCTATACTCCTCCCGTGGGGAGTTATGCTACGCTCTTCTGCACCCACAACACCAGCCTCAGCGGTCTGCCCTGCAGCGGCGGTTCACTCTGACCGCAATCCACGGGTGGCGTAGTCGGACATTTAAACATCAAAACCACATAAATAGTTCCGCCACTGGTTTGACCGCCCTGAGCCACGGAACCGGGTCGCCGCCACGAAGACTACAACCACCAGCATCCACCAAAAAGGGTCCGGCTCCGGGTGTCCCAAGGCCCAGGGGGTGCATCAGAACATTTTCATCACCTTTCACAATCACCAATGGGACAAGGCAGGGATGTCCTCTGTCCCCTCTCTTATACATCCTAGTGACGGAGCACCTGCTCTCATCAATTCGCCATAACCCCAATATTAGGTGGATTGAGGTGGGAGGCACCGAGTACAAGTGCTCTCTATTTGCTGATGATGTCCTAGTATATATCACTCAATCACATATATCCATCCATGCTGTTATGGCTGAAATAGATCACTTTGTTACATGGTCAAATTTTAAAATCAATGCAGCGAAGTCTGAGGCCCTCGATGTCTCCCTCCCCAAATCCATATAGGATTCCATCCAGTCCAACTTTCCCTTTGCCTGGCCCTCACAGGGTATCAAATACTTAGGAATTCCTATTCATAGAGACCTCTCCCATCTATGTTATCTTAATTTTGGGCCCTTTATTGAACAACTCCATACAGACCACGGTTGGCAACTTAGAACTGTAAGATTCACTACGTGAACCACTGGTGTTTTGTGGAAAAGCACATGTACACTGCGTTCCAAATTATTATGCAAAAAGTGTTTAGGAGTGATAAGGGAAGAATTTGTTTGTTTGTCAGTTAAACTCATTGATGGTGATGTGTGTCAGGGCTCTTTATATCACTGTAAGCAATTGCAGACACCTGTGCTAATTAGTTTGGCAGGTGTGTCCAATGAAAGGCAAGACTACTTAAGAAGGCTGTCTCACATTATTAAGCAGCCTACATTTTCTGCCAAAATGGGAAAGAAAAAGGATGTGTCGGCTGCTGAGAAGCAACAAATTGTGGCGTGTTTAGGTCAAGGCATGACTACAATCAACATTGTGCGATGATCAGGATGAAGTGTCTTGGCAATCAAGAAGTATGTAGCTGATTCACAGTACACACGTGTGCGTGCTGATAAGGGCAAATTGAGGACTCTTTCCTACAGGCAATTACGTCAGGTTAAAAGAGCAGCGTCAAAAAAGCCTTGTCATAGCAGCAGACAAGTTTTTGAAGCTGCTGGTGCCTCCAACGTCCCCCAAACAACAAGATGCAGGGTCCTTCAGAGGTTTGCAGCTGTGCATACGCCATCCTGTCGACCTCCTCTATCCACTTCACACAAGCAGAAACGGCTCCAGTGGGCCAAACATTACATGAAGACTGATTTCAAAACTGTTTTGTTCACGGATGAGTGCCGTGCAGCGCTCGATGGTCCAGATGGATGGTGTGGAGGATGGCTGGTTGATGGACACCCCACGCAAACACGGCTACAGCGCCAACAAGGAGGAGGTGGAGTAATGTTTTGGGCTGGAATCATGGGGAGAGAGATTGTCGGCCCCTTTAGGATCCCTGAAGGCGCTAAAGATGAACTCCATAATGTATGTGGATTTTCTTAAACAGCACTTCCTGCCATGGTTCAAGAAGAAGAACCGTGTATTTCACAGCAAGATCATTTTTTTGCATGATAATGCACCATCTCATGCTGCACATAAAACATCTGCATCTCTGGCTGATATGGGTGTAGCGCCCCGAGGGTTCGGCCGCTACAGGGGTATTGCACCTCAGACCGGAGGTGTGATATTCCACTCCCGGGTAAGGATGGAGTATGGACCAGGGCTCAGTTAGCTGCATACAGCACACACACCCCATTTCCGAGGGACAGCTCAACGGTGCTCCCACTAGACATAAGTGCAGGCACGACCAACCATGTCCCTGCTGGAGTGGGGAGGGAGGGGTGGAACACCCAGTGCTGTAGGGGCAGATAGGGGGCGGTTCCTGAGTGTAGGAAGGAGCTCATTGGTTGCTGGTCACCTGGGCTCATGGCTAGAGGGAGGTATAAAAGGTGGGCACCATCTTAGATCTAGGTTCGTTCTGTGGAGAGGAGAAGACAGGGAGCAGCAGCTCAGGCTGAGTGCTGCTCCAGAAGCAGGCCTAGGGAAGAGGCCGGGGCCTGAGAGGAGAAGGAGAAGTGGGCCTGGAGAAGAGGCCGAGGAGGAGGTGAAGGGGAGCTGAGATTCTGGCTCATCTCAGCTCCAAGAGAAAGGAACAGAAACAGAAAGGAACTGCAAAGAAGAAGAGACAGAGAAACAGAAGGGCTCAGGAACAAGAAGGTGAAAGGGACCCTAAGAACCCACGAGAATCCAGGGTGCAGGGTCAGGCAGATTAAGGGTACCGGATCCCAAGTTGGTGGAGGAGAAACTACCCTCAGCCAAAGACCGGTCGTCGTGATCATAGATTGGTGCGACACCTCATCAAACCTGCTAGGAAGGCACCATATAGGACAGCGGAGGACGGGGCCCACGTTTAACCGCGCAGGTCCGCGGCAGCTGGACAGAAGTGGGTCGCTGGTGAGGCAGGCCAGAGAAAGGATAAAAGGGGGTCCTGTGCCATGCTCCTGAACTGCCTGGGAGTTGACCGAGCCCCTCACCTGGTGGACGCAGCACGGCTCAGACGGTCACTGCTGGCCGAAGTGACCTGGAACAAACGAACTGTGAGTAAAGACCCTGGACTGTAACTTGTTGTCTGTGTGCTCCTTCGCGCCTCCAGCACTATCAGCACCGGGACTCGCACTACCATCACTCCCAACATCCACTACACTGCCCTGGGGCTGCACTCTTCCCGTGGGGAGTCACATCACCTCAGCTGCACCCATCATCAGCCCCAGCGGACTGCCTTGCAGCGGCGGTTCCTAATAACCGCAATCCACGGGTGGCGTAGTCGGACATTATTTGGAGCGCATAGCAGACTACCATTGGCCTGACCACCCTGAGCCGCGGGACCGGGCCGCCACTACTACTACCCCCATCGTTCCCCTATCGCCCGGATCCGCGTGCCCCCCGGCTCAGGGGGCGAGTCATGGGCATAAAAGGGGACAAACTTATGGTGTGACCCCCATGCTCCCCTGACCTCTACCCCATTCAGAACCTCTGGAGCATCATCAAAAGGAGTGTTTATGATGGCGGGAGGCAGTTCACATCTAAGCAACAGCTCTGGGAGGGTATTCTGTCCTCATGCAAAACAATTGAAGCAGAAACCATTCAAAACCTGACAAATTTAATGGACGAGAGAGTTCAGAAGCTCCTTTCGAACAAGGGGTCCTATGTGAAAATGCAACATCACCTAGAATAAAGTTTTGAGTTGAAAACTGTTTGATTTCAGTTTCTAATAACCTGCTAATGCTTATAATTTCAAAAATGACCATTTTTTTGGTCTTTATTAAAATGAAAAGGTTGATCGAAAAGTTTGGGGGATCTAAGAGTGTGGCAACCCAGTAGTCATGATTACTTCGAATTCTGACAATATGAGGGTCATGTTGCAGGCAGTGCAGCAAGAAGGCACTTATGTGTCTTGCGCATCTCGGAGCCCCAAAATTATTTTCCGGGCTAGATGCAGCTAAAAATTATTATTAATTTTAAATCTGGTGGAGCTTAGTATAGATGGCCTAATAGGATCAGTGCTGCACACTGCTACAAAGCCCAAATTATTTTCCAGTCAAGATACAGATAAACATGATTAGTAATTTTAAATCTGGTGGAGCTTAGTATAGATGGCCTAATAGAATCAGTGCTGCACACTGCTACAAAGCCCAAATTATTTTCCAGCCAAGATACAGATAAACATGATTAGTAATTTGAAAGCTTAAAACGGTTGGTAGGGTGATTTTAACCAATCATCAAGCTTTTACTCTCCCCAGGATGACACAGGGGTAGAAAAGTCGTTTCGGATCCATGATTTGTTCATCTTTATGAACGTGAGTCTGTCTACATTATCAGTGGAGAGCCGCGTGCGCTTATCTGTCAGCACACCACCAGCAGCGCTGAACACACGTTCAGACAGAACGCTGGCTGCGGGGCATGACAAGATCTCCAAGGCGTGAGTGGCGAGCTCCGGCCATTTATCCAGATTGGAAGCCCAAAAAGAGCAAGGGTCCAGTGACACAGTCATGGCTTCAATGTTTACTTGGATATACTCCTGTACCATCGTCTCTAGGCGTTGACTATGTGACAGACTTCTTGTCTCCTGTGGCCTTGCAAAGGATGGGCTAAAAAAGTGGTGAAATGATTCCGCAAAATTGATGTTACCAGCAGATACTGTGGTTCTGTTACGGTTTGAGTGCTGAACACTTGACGGTCCCACGGTTGGCAAGTTGGAACTGTGGGATTCACTACGTGCACCACTGGTGTTTTGTGGAAAAGCACATGTAAGATTCTGCAACAGTCTCTGCTGATACTCCTGCATGCGTGCATCCCTTTCTATGGCAGGAATAATTTCTGCAAATTTACTTTTGTACCGGGGATCTAACAGTGTGGCAACCCAGTAGTCAGGATTATTTCTAATTCTCACAATTCGAGGGTCATGTTGCAGGTAGTGCAGCAAGAAGGCACTCATGTGTGTTGCGCATCCAGGAGCACCAAGTCCCTGTTGTGTTGGTGGCGAGGTAACAATCATGCTTCCTTCCTCTGTCCTCTCCCCCCAACCTCGCACAACAGAAATGTGATCAAGTACTCCCTCATCTGATGAGTCTTCCATCAGTTCGTCCTCCACTTCTTCCTGGGCTCCTGCACCTTCCTCACTAGTTTGGCTGCTACCATGCGCCTTGGTAAAACCATCTCCCCCACCATCACATGCCTGCCGCCTTGGTGCTGCCGACCGTCT
Source organism: Phyllobates terribilis (assembly GCF_046119375.1). Classification (NCBI taxonomy): domain Eukaryota; kingdom Metazoa; phylum Chordata; class Amphibia; order Anura; family Dendrobatidae; genus Phyllobates; species Phyllobates terribilis. The sequence continues at coordinate 946,775,562 of NW_027362762.1, forward strand.
GGACCTTGCAGATGTTAGCCCTTCCGCATACAACTCCTCCTCTACTTCCTCCACCTCCTCTTGTGCCACCACCTGACTCCGAATTCTGTTTAACATGTGCTCCAGCATGTAAATCACCGGAATAGTCATGCTGATAATGGCATCGTCAGCACTAAACATCTTCGTCGCCATTTCAAAACTGTGCAGAAGGGTGCATAGGTCCCTGATCTGAGACCACTCCTCCAGCGTGATTTGCCCCACCTCTGGATCTCGTTGGCCCAGGCTATACGTCAGAACGTATTGCACCAGGGCTTGTCGGTGCTGCCACAGTCGCTGCAACATGTGCAGAGTTGAATTCCACCGTGTAGGCACATCGCATTTTAGCCGGTGAAGTGGCAGGCCCAACGACTTCTGTAGAGATGTAAGTCGCTGAGCTGCGGGATGCGAACGGCGGAAGTGAGCACACAGCGACCGTGCCCTCTGCAGAAGGCCATCTAGTCTGGGATAGTGGGCTAAAAATTGCTGGACAACCAGGTTCAACACGTGAGCCATACAAGGCACGTGTGTGACATTGCCCCGGCGAAGGGCCGCACCCAAGTTTGCAGCATTGTTGCACACGGCCTTCCCTGGTTTCAGGTCCAGTGGAGACAACCATTCATGAAATTGGTTCTCCAGAGCTGACCACAACTCCTCAGCTGTGTGACTCACATTTCCCAGACATTTCAAAGTAAAAACCGCCTGATGACGTTGAGCCCTACTGCCAGCATAGTAAGGAGGTGTGCAGGATTCCTTCTGCGCAGTTAGAAAGCTTGTGGCATGACCAGACAGGCTTTGGGTGCAGGTGGAAGACCGAGAGGAGGTTGAGGAGGCAGAAGCAGTGGAGGAACTTTGACATAAAGAGGATTGACGCACAACTCGTGGGGACGGCAAGACTTGGACAGCAGCCCCTTGTCCTGCTGTCACCATAGTTACCCAGTGCCCAGTCAGCGACATGTAACGCCCCTGTCCATGCCTACTCGTCCAAGTGTCTGTGGTGAAATGCACCCTGTCACACACAGAGTTTCTCAAAGAAGCGGTGATGTTGTGTGCGACATGCTGGTGGAGCGCAGGCACACCTTTCTTTGAGAAGTAGTGCCGACTGGGCATCTGGTACTGGGGCACTGCGACGGACATAAGGTCTCGAAAATCCTCTGTGTCCACCAGGCGGAAAGGCAGCATTTCTGTAGCCAAGAGCTTGCAGATGGTGAAATTCAACCTCTTAGCTTTCTCATGGCTAGGAGGAAATGGTCTTTTACTTGTCCACATCTGAGGGACCGAGGGCTGGCTATTGTGCTTAGACGGGGTTGATAAGGGTGTCCCCGGCAAACTGCCGGTCTGTGAGGAAGATGCAGGCGGACATGTTAGGTTGCCTTGATCCAAAGGTGGTGCTATCGATGTCGGACAGCGCTCAACACCAGCTGGTGTTACCACCTCCAAAGAAAATGATGACCTGCCAATCACGCTGGCTGTTGCGGGTAAAGAGGTGGCAGGTCTGCGCCCCAAAACAGGTGTGACTGCTGTCCCCCCAGTCACAGAGGATGAAGAGGCCGCGGATGCACAAGATATGGCAGACGGTGGTTGGCCCGGCCGGCTAGGCCGCATTGTAGCACACTGAGCTTCCCACTGCAACTTATGCTTCATGTCCATGTGCCGGTTCATGCATGAAGTACTCAAACTATGTATTTTTTGGCCTCTACTTAGCTTTTGCTGACAAATGTTACAGATAACACGAGTTGGGTCATCTTTATCGATCTGAAAAAATGCCCAGGCTATGCAAGGCTTAGCACCCACGCGACCTGAAGAGCTGTGGCACCCCAGGGGTCTGGTTTCCACAGTAACAGCAATGTTATGTCTGAGAGCAGGTGGGAGGTCTCTTGGTCAGGAATCCTATGCATGCCACACCTCCTGCCCAGTCCTGGGAGGGGAAGAACTTCCCCTGTATAAACCTGGGGCTGAGGCAGGGTTAGAGAGTTGAGAGGGAGAGTTCAGCCAGGAGGGCTGACAGGGAGCTGTGGCTCCGGCTGGGCCCAGCTCCTGGGCCATGCCAGGAGTAGAGAAGAAGTAGAGACAGAGAAGCAGATATAGGAAAAGAACATCAGGAGCTCTGTGGGAGCAGTGCTACAAGGAGTCAGGGGCTGGCAGCTGCAGAGCTCGCCCTGACTGAGAAGTTATCACCGGACCCGGAGTCCGAGGCTGTGGGGACTAACTCCTATCCAGCAGCAGAAACCGACCGGCAGGGGATTGCAGGTCCTCTGGCCCAGAAACCCGAAGGCACGGTCACACGCATGGGACCAGCACCGCCGTCGTGGAGCGGAAGCTACTAGAAGGCCCCGAGTCACCGGCCATACGGGTGAGCACCACACGGTACACTCAGGGACGTGGGCTACTTATACCCGCCTCTAGCAAGGTAGCCAGAAGAGTACAGTTAGTTTGGGAGGCCTACAACTCCGCCTGGCCAGGGGAGATCCCATCTGCTCAAGGACTGACCAGGCCCCAATCGCTAGCCAGTACTCCGGGAGGGTCTATCTTTGTCACCAGTAAAGACCCTGAACTACACCGTACCGTCTCCGAGTGGTTCCTGCTACCCCCATCATCCACGTCGGCTGCCCTGAGGCCATACCCCTCCCGCTGGGGGTTATACTATCACGCTGCACAATCCTACCACCGGCCTCAGCGGTCTGCCCTGCAGCAGCAGCTCCTTAGCTGTACTCAACGGGTGGCGTAGTCGTCCAACATCTACCGCTGATACATCGCCGCTCAGTCTGACTCCCTGGGCACGGACCGGATCACCGCCACGAGACTACAACCCTCAACAGATCCGGCTCCGGGTAAGCTCCCGCGTGCGCAACGCTGCGCGACACAGGCCCAGGGGCGCGTCAACTTTTGGCGTAGTCGGCAGGATCTCGTGCCCGCAACCACCGGGTACTGCGTGCCTGAAAAATACTGTTCAAACTTACCTGTGGTGAAGATTCCCGCCATCCGGCGCCATCTTCCGCTTCCTTCCCGCCATCGGTGGAGTTTTCCCGCCATCCGGCGCCATCTTCAGCCTTCTTCCCGCCACACGTGGAGTTTTCCCGCCATTGGACGCCATCTTGAGGACGCCGCGCGGGAAGAAGAGGGGCGTGGACTCCGAAAGCGCGCGAGAACTGAAGCCCCGCCTCACGTCCGGACGTTGCGTAAGGTCCTGGAAGGAGCCCAGCAGACGCCGACGTCACAGGAGCGCGACGGAAGGTCCTCAACCCTGACGATCCACTGCGGAGCCGCGGCCTACGGAAGAGGATCATCGCAAGGTAGGCCACGGTCCACTAGGGGGGAGAAGGATGTCGGATACGGAGGAGAGCTTCACCGCTTCAACCCCCGCCAGCGCCACCGCTGTTGCGGTCATGCCTTTCACCATGCCCTATATCCCGGGGGCAGCCTGGCTACCCCAGTACTCAGGGGAGTCACATACCCTGCATGACTTTAGAGAAAAGCTGGATAGCCTCTTCCAGGTGTACCCCCTCACAGAGGAGCAAAAAGTGAGCATCCTGTTGGCCCAATTAACCGGGGCAGCCCAAAGGGGGGTAAAGTCCTGGCCACCTGGGAGGAGGACTGTCGCAGAGATACTAACCCAGCTAACCGAGGAGGAGCTGCAGTACTACCAATACGAGGAAAGCCAAGAGGACCCGGACGGGTCTGAGGACTACCCTCAGGAGGGAGCACAAAGAGGACATAGCTACTGAAGGGAAGTAGCGTGAATAAAGAGCTGTACATAGTTACCCGTTAGGGTACAAGGACTGCTGCTAATTAAAATATGGTCCCCGTTGGGATTAGTGAATTGTTCCCCGTGTGTCCCTATCCCTTACCAGGCTGAGGACTGTGAGCAGCCAATCCTTATCCCCACTGGCCGAGGACTGAGAGCGGCCATATCCTGTAAATAATTATGTGTTTCTAGTAATTTATAGGAGTCCTTGGTGGATTTACCGGGAATCCTTTGTACAGTTAGTGGAGCGTAACCCAGGATGGACTAAAAGACTGTTAAGGACTCGGGGCAGGACAGACCCCTACCTGGTTACGTCTCCCTGTTTTGGTGAAATGGACACCTTACTTTTCTTCAAAGACTGCACCCGATTGCGGACACGCCGTAACCATCTTTATGTGTTTTTCTTATTGTATTATTATTGTTTATACCTTGTTATGTTTTTCTAAAAATATGTTTAGTCCCGGAGTACTAAATTTCACTAGGGGGGAATGTGGCACCCCAGGGGTCTGGTTTCCACAGTAACAGCAATGTTATGTCTGAGAGCAGGTGGGAGGTCTCTTGGTCAGGAATCCTATGCATGCCACACCTCCTGCCCAGTCCTGGGAGGGGAAGAACTTCCCCTGTATAAACCTGGGGCTGAGGCAGGGTTAGAGAGTTGAGAGGGAGAGTTCAGCCAGGAGGGCTGACAGGGAGCTGTGGCTCCGGCTGGGCCCAGCTCCTGGGCCATGCCAGGAGTAGAGAAGAAGTAGAGACAGAGAAGCAGATATAGGAAAAGAACATCAGGAGCTCTGTGGGAGCAGTGCTACAAGGAGTCAGGGGCTGGCAGCTGCAGAGCTCGCCCTGACTGAGAAGTTATCACCGGACCCGGAGTCCGAGGCTGTGGGGACTAACTCCTATCCAGCAGCAGAAACCGACCGGTAGGGGATTGCAGGTCCTCTGGCCCAGAAACCCGAAGTCACGGTCACACGCATGGGACCAGCACCGCCGTCGTGGAGCGGAAGCTACTAGAAGGCCCCGAGTCACCGGCCATACGGGTGAGCACCACACGGTACACTCAGGGACGTGGGCTACTTATACCCGCCTCTAGCAAGGTAGCCAGAAGAGTACAGTTAGTTTGGGAGGCCTACAACTCCGCCTGGCCAGGGGAGATCCCATCTGCTCAAGGACTGACCAGGCCCCAATCGCTAGCCAGTACTCCGGGAGGGTCTATCTTTGTCACCAGTAAAGACCCTGAACTACACCGTACCGTCTCCGAGTGGTTCCTGCTACCCCCATCATCCACGTCGGCTGCCCTGAGGCCATACCCCTCCCGTTGGGGGTTATACTATCACGCTGCACAATCCTACCACCGGCCTCAGCGGTCTGCCCTGCAGCAGCAGCTCCTTAGCTGTACTCAACGGGTGGCGTAGTCGTCCAACATCTACCGCTGATACATCGCCGCTCAGTCTGACTCCCTGGGCACGGACCGGATCACCGCCACGAGACTACAACCCTCAAGAGATCCGGCTCCGGGTAAGCTCCCGCGTGCGCAACGCTGCGCGACACAGGCCCAGGGGCGCGTCAGAGCCACCACGACTTGTGGTGAGAGGCAGAGTTGTGTTTGAGGATGCAGTTGTTGACGTGCTTCCAGTACTACGTCTCTGTCCAGGAAGGCGCAACCTGACCTCTTCGTCACTAGCATCTTCCTCCACCTCCTCTGCTGACCTCATCTCTTGGCTGACTGTGGGTTGACAGTAAGTGGGATCTCCAACCTCATCATCATCACCCTGTGCGTTATCACACCCGTCGTCCTCAGAGCCAACCTGTTCCTGCCCTGACAGAAAACTAAAGTTGTCGCTCCAATCAGGTATTTGAGTCTTATCATCGTCTTCCTCATTGTCTCCACCAACAGGAGTTACAGTTTGGGAATGAGGGTCTACATTATGGTCAGAACCTTCTGCGTCTGGTCCTGGATCCGACTCATAAAGATTCTGGGCATCAGTGCAGATCATTTCCTCGTCTGGATTCACAGAAGCGCTGGAGTCGACCTCTGATTCCCAGGCTATAGTATGAGAAAACAGCTCTGCAGACTCAACCATCTGTTCTACCTCATACTCAGACGGCCAGCTGGAGATTTGGGAGCTGTGAGGAAGCAAGTGCGATTTGGGTGACACCTTTGAGGACTGGAGTATTTGTGATGTTGAAGTTGATGTGGAGGAGAGCCCACTTAAAGGAGCACTTGATATCCGTTGAAGCACCTGCTGTTTTTGTGCCTCATCTGGAATTTGTAGCGATTGGCGTGGCCGTAAGAAAGGGATCTTATCACATTGTCCGCTAAAAGAAGTAGACATTTTAGTTTGGCTGGAAGATGGTCTTTCTTCTGCAGATGTTACTGTTGCTTTAACACCTACCCCACGGACACAACCTTTTTTCCCCTTCCCAAAATGCCTATTCCCCTTTCCACCAGCAGCAGGCCTTTTTCCACTCATTTTGGTGGTTAACTAATTCACAACTCTGGAGTTGTTTGCACAAAAAAACAATGGATGGGAACCGAGCAGAGCTGAGTGGCCAAACTGTGGATTTAGGCCAAAACTATTGGCTGGGTTAGATGCAGAAAAAAATTATATTCAATTTGCAACCTGATGGAGGTCAGTATAGATGGACTAATAGAACAAGTCCCTGTAACGGGTCCGGGAGGCGGAACCTCTGAGCTACTATACAAGGGGGCGGCCCTTGTAAGGGAGCGGGTGGCAGTCTCTGGGTGAACGGACAGGGAGTTACGGCAAGTGATCAGGGCAGTCTCTGGGTAAGGGGTAGGTACGACCTGTGATGGCAGAGCCTCCGGGTAGGCTAGCAGGCAGATGGTAGATGTGTGCTCCCAGGTGAGCAAGCGAGAGTCTCTGGAATAGCAGGTGGTCACGGCACGTGACGGCGGAACCTCCGGGCTGGCAGGCAGGTAGGTAACGGAGAAGCGCTCCCAGGTGAGCGGGCAAGAGTCTCTGGAATAGCTGGTGGTCACCGCACGTGACAACGGGACCTCCGGGCTGGCAAGCAGGCAGGTAACGGAGATGCGCTCCCAGGTGAGCGGGCAAGAGTCTCTGAGATAGCTGGTGGTCACAGCACGTGACAACGGAGCCTCCGGGCTGGCAAGCAGGCAGGTAACGGAGATGCGCTCCCAGGTGAGCGGGCAAGCTGGTCCATAGACAGACTGACCGGAGTAGTAAGGCAGACCGTCGGACCTCAGGCAAGCAGGCAGGTAGCTGATATGCGCTCCCAGGTGAGCGGGCAGGCTGGTCCTTTAGACAGACTGACAGGAGTAGTAAGGCAGACCGTCGGACCTCAGACTGGCAGACAGGTAACAAGTATTCAGGCAGGAATCAGGCAGGTAACTGGCAGGAAACTGGCAGGAAACTGGCAGGAAACTGGCAGGAAACTGGCAACGGGACCTGAGGGCTGAAGCACAGGTGAGACACAGGTGCAAACAACATTGCTCGGGCACCTCCATTTTGGAGGAGGTGCCTTAAATATGATGAAGTCCTCCGGCCATTGGCCGGGGACTCTTTAGGGCGGCGCGCGCGGCCCCTTTAAGAGGAGGGGAGCGCGCGCGCGCGCGCCCTAAGCACAGGGGCCGGGAAGGAGCGCGCGCTGAGAGCAGAGCAGGAGGAGGACGCCGGGACGGAGCGCGCGCTGACAGCAGAGCGGGGGGAGGAAGCCGGGCACGGAGCAGAGCGGTGAGGGGAGCAGCGTCCCTGCCTAGCAGAGGGCAGGGACGCCGGCACTACAGTACCCCCCCCTTTAGGCCCCCCCTTTTTTAGGCCAGACAGAAATTTAGCTAGGATGAGAGGGGCATGGATGTTCTCCCGGGGCTCCCACGTTCTCTCCTCAGGACCAAACCCCTTCCAATCTACCAGGAAAAAGGTCTTTCCTCTTACCCTTTTGGTGGCAAGAATGTTCTCTACCTCAAACTCGTCCTCAGCAGAAACCGGAGCAGGAGGCGTACCTGTAGACTTGGAAAAAGAGTTAAGCACCACAGGTTTGAGGAGAGACACATGGAAGGAGTTAGGGATCCGTAAGTTGGCCGGGAGTTTCAATTTATAGGCCACCGGGTTGATCTGACTGATGACCTCCAGTGGGCCGATGAACCGAGGCCCTAACTTATAGGAAGGGATCTTGAGCCGGACATATTTGGACGAGAGCCAGACTTTATCCCCAGGGCGGAATTGAGGAGGGTCCAGACGTTTTTTGTCAGCGTGTCTTTTCATACGCTCGGATGACAGAAGGAGTGCGGACCGGGTACTCTCCCATATGGAGGAAAATTTGTTAACAAGAGATTCCGCAGCCGGATTGTCCGCCGAGGTGGAGACGGGAAACGGGATCCGAGGATGCTGACCGTAGACTACAAAAAACGGGGATTTGGAGGAAGACTCGCTCTCGTGATTGTTGTACGAGAATTCGGCCCATGGCAGGAGATCCACCCAGTCAGAATGGTGGGCATTAACGAAGTGCCGAAGGTAACTGGTCAGGTTCTGATTGATCCGCTCCACTTGACCATTAGACTGTGGGTGGTAAGCGGAGGAGAAGTCCAGGGTGACGTCCAGCAATTTACAAGTGGCTCTCCAGAAACGGGAAGTGAACTGTACCCCACGATCCGACACGATGTGACGGGGCAGGCCATGAAGACGGAAGATGTGGCGGATAAAGTCTTTAGCCAGCTCGGGTGCAGACGGAAGACCTGGCAGTGGAGTGAAGTGAGCCATCTTGGAGAAGCGGTCAGCGACCACCCAAATGACCGTACAACCGGCAGAGACGGGCAGATCAGTAATGAAGTCCATCGCTATATGCTGCCAGGGGGCAGCAGGTACTGGCAGAGGTAGGAGGCGGCCGGCCGGCAGGTGTCTCGGAACTTTGTTGCGGGCGCAGGACACACAGGCAGAAACAAAGTCTATTACATCCTTGTGCAGGTTAGGCCACCAGTAGTGCCGGGTAATAAGCTGGAGGGTCTTTTTCTGACCGGCGTGGCCAGCTAGTTTAGACGAATGACCCCAGTGTAGGATCTTCTCCCGATCAGGTACTGGTACGAACGTCTTACCAGGAGGAAGACGATTTAGACTCACGGGAGCCACCTGCATTACTCTGGCGGGATCGATGATATGTTTCGGATCCTCCTCGAGATCAGACACCAGAAAGGATCGAGACAAGGCGTCCGCCTTGACGTTTTTGTCAGCCAGGCGAAAATGAAGGACAAAATCAAAACGAGCAAAAAACAAGGACCACCGGGCTTGGCGCGGGTTAAGTCTCTGGGCATGCTGGAGGTAAGCCAAGTTCTTGTGGTCAGTGTAAATTATTACCGGGTGAAGAGCCCCCTCGAGCAGGTAACGCCACTCCTCCAATGCCAGTTTGATGGCCAATAACTCTCGGTCTCCTATGGAATAGTTGCGCTCAGAGGAGGAGAAGAGTTTAGAGAAGAAGCCACAAGTTACCATCCTCCCGGAAGATGATTTTTGAGTAAGTACCGCTCCGGCTCCAGAGGAGGAGGCGTCAACTTCCAGGAAGAACTGCTTGTTGCCATCTGGGCGATGCAGCACCGGGGCGGAAGAGAAGGCCTGTTTAAGGGAAAGAAAGGCCTCCTCTGCTTCGGGTGGCCACTCTTTGGGATTAGTACCTTTACGGGTGAGCGCAGAAATTGGGGCCGTCCGGGAAGAGAAGTGTGGTATGAAGAGGCGGTAGTAGTTGGCGAAGCCCAGGAATCGCTGAATGGCCTTCAACCCCTCCGGTCGGGGCCATTTCTCGATGGCAGACAGTTTCTCAGGATCCATTTGTAGGCCGGTCTGAGAGATAATGTAGCCCAGAAACGGAAGCGAGGTCTGCTCAAAGAGGCACTTCTCAAATTTAGCGTAGAGATGGTTCTGCCTTAGCCTGAGCAGGACCTGACGAACGTCCCTCCGGTGAGTCTGGAGATCCGGAGAGAAGACCAAGATGTCGTCCAGGTACACCACTACGCAGGAGTAGAGAAGGTCCCGGAAGATGTCATTGACCAACTCTTGAAAGACGGCAGGAGCGTTACAGAGACCAAAGGGCATTACCAGGTATTCATAGTGGCCGTCCCGGGTGTTGAATGCCGTCTTCCATTCATCCCCCTGACGAATACGAACCAGGTTGTACGCCCCACGAAGGTCCAGTTTGGTGAAGATCCTAGCCCCCCTCAGACGATCAAATAATTCTGGAATGAGCGGAAGGGGGTACTTATTCTTCACCGTGATCAGGTTTAGGCCTCTATAGTCTATACAGGGACGGAGAGAGCCGTCCTTCTTTTTGACGAAAAAGAAGCCTGCTCCCGCCGGGGAGGTAGATTTCCGGATGAATCCTCTGGCCAGATTCTCCTCAATATATTCGGACATTGACCGGGTCTCAGCAGCGGATAAAGGATAGATACGCCCACGGGGAGGAGTAGTACCGGGTAGCAGATCGATGGGACAGTCGTATGGTCTATGTGGTGGTAATGTCTCTGCCTCCTTTTTATTAAAGACATCTGCATAAGACCAATAAGGAATCGGAAGTCCAGGTAGATTAGCTGGGGTAGGAGAGGGACGGACGGGATGGACGGGAACCAGGCAGGTTTTATGACAGTCTTGTCCCCAGCGAAGGACCTCTCCGGTTTGCCAGTCTAGCACGGGTGCATGTCTCTGGAGCCAGGGCAAACCTAGCAAGAGGGCGTGAGAGAGTCCAGGCAGAACATGAAAGGAGATACTTTCAGAATGCAGCATTCCCACCTGCAGGGTAATGGATTCGGTGATGAGTTGAATGGGGCGAGGTAAGAGGCCCCCATCCACGGCAGCGACAGACAAGGGTACAGCCAGAGGTTTGGTGGGGATGCGGTATTTCTCAACCAGGGACTGTGAAATAAGGTTCCCGGCTGCTCCAGAGTCAAGTTGGGCTAGTTCGAAATAACGGTTCTCCCCGTAGATGATCGAAACTGACAACAGCAGGGATGGAGAGGATTTATTCTTGTCTAGGTGGACCTCTCTGAGCGAACCTAGACACAGGCGTTTCCCGACCTCTCCGGGCAGGCACGGATCCGGTGCTCCTTACTGCCACAGTAGAAGCAGCTCCCCTCGGCACGGCGTGAGTCCTGACGGGTTTTGACCATCTTGGTCTGGTCGACCTGCATAGGCTCAGGAGAGTGTACCTGGGGAGAGATGGAGGGAATGACGGGTTTCTGGAAAGTAGGAGCTAAACGTGGAATCCTTCTCTCACGGGTGACCTCTTTGGCACGCTCCTGGAACCGTAGGTCAATCCGGGTGGCAAGAGTTATTAAGTCATCGAGAGTGGTAGGAATGTCCCGACCGGCAAGTTCATCTTTAATACGGCCGGACAGACCCTCCCAGAAGACGGAAACCAGAGCGTCGTTATCCCAGGCCAGCTCCGAGGCAAGGGTACGGAACCGTATGGCATATTGGCCCACGGTGAGACTCCCCTGACGGAGGCGTAGCAACGATGATGCAGATGAGGTCTTCCGTCCGGGTTCGTCGAAGACTTTCCGGAAAGCCGTGAGAAAAGCAGGCAAGTTGGACACCAGGGGGTCTCCTCTCTCCCATAGAGGATTCAGCCAGGCCAGGGCCTCCCCGGTGAGATGGGACATGATGAAGGCAATTTTGGCCCGGTCGGAGTTAAACTGGTAGGACAAAAGTTCAAAATGCAGGGTGCACTGATTTAAGAAGCCCCGAGCCTGGACGGGGTCGCCTCCGAAGCGAGGAGGTGCAGAAAGCCGGGGTCCGGGGTAGGATACCATAGTATTAGTGGGCAGCGGAGCTGCCGGATTGCAAGATATGGCACTGGCGGAGGTTGTTGGTGGATCAGACAGAGTGTTCAGGCGAGTATTAACATTCCGCAGGTGACCCAGGATGGCCTCCTGTTGGGACCTCTGACGGGACAGTTCAAGACAGAGGTCCGAGAGCGAGGGAGCTTGGGTGCCACCGGGTTCCATGGCCCGAGCAAACTGTAACGGGTCCGGGAGGCGGAACCTCTGAGCTACTATACAAGGGGGCGGCCCTTGTAAGGGAGCGGGTGGCAGTCTCTGGGTGAACGGACAGGGAGTTACGGCAAGTGATCAGGGCAGTCTCTGGGTAAGGGGTAGGTACGACCTGTGATGGCAGAGCCTCCGGGTAGGCTAGCAGGCAGATGGTAGATGTGTGCTCCCAGGTGAGCAAGCGAGAGTCTCTGGAATAGCAGGTGGTCACGGCACGTGACGGCGGAACCTCCGGGCTGGCAGGCAGGTAGGTAACGGAGAAGCGCTCCCAGGTGAGCGGGCAAGAGTCTCTGGAATAGCTGGTGGTCACCGCACGTGACAACGGGACCTCCGGGCTGGCAAGCAGGCAGGTAACGGAGATGCGCTCCCAGGTGAGCGGGCAAGAGTCTCTGAGATAGCTGGTGGTCACAGCACGTGACAACGGAGCCTCCGGGCTGGCAAGCAGGCAGGTAACGGAGATGCGCTCCCAGGTGAGCGGGCAAGCTGGTCCATAGACAGACTGACCGGAGTAGTAAGGCAGACCGTCGGACCTCAGGCAAGCAGGCAGGTAGCTGATATGCGCTCCCAGGTGAGCGGGCAGGCTGGTCCTTTAGACAGACTGACAGGAGTAGTAAGGCAGACCGTCGGACCTCAGACTGGCAGACAGGTAACAAGTATTCAGGCAGGAATCAGGCAGGTAACTGGCAGGAAACTGGCAGGAAACTGGCAGGAAACTGGCAGGAAACTGGCAGGAAACTGGCAATGGGACCTGAGGGCTGAAGCACAGGTGAGACACAGGTGCAAACAACATTGCTCGGGCACCTCCATTTTGGAGGAGGTGCCTTAAATATGATGAAGTCCTCCGGCCATTGGCCGGGGACTCTTTAGGGCGGCGCGCGCGGCCCCTTTAAGAGGAGGGGAGCGCGCGTGCGCGCGCCCTAAGCACAGGGGCCGGGAAGGAGCGCGCGCTGAGAGCAGAGCAGGAGGAGGACGCCGGGACGGAGCGCGCGCTGACAGCAGAGCGGGGGGAGGAAGCCGGGCACGGAGCAGAGCGGTGAGGGGAGCAGCGTCCCTGCCTAGCAGAGGGCAGGGACGCCGGCACTACAGTCCCACACACAGCTAGAAGCCCAAATATTTTTTCAGAGGTATATGCAGAAAAAAATTGTATTCAGTTTGCAACCTGATGGAGGTCAGTATAGATGGATTAATAGAGAAAGTCTGACACACTGCTAGAAGGCCAAATATTTTTTCAGAGCTAGATGCAGATAAAAATTATTTTTAATTTGCAACCTGATGGAGGTCAGTATAGATGGACTAATAGAGAAAGTCCCACACACTGCTAGAAGGCCAAATATTTTTTCAGAGGTAGATGCAGAAAAAAATTATATTGAGTTTGCAACCTGATGGAGGTCTGTATAGATGGATTAATAGAACAAGTCCCACACACAGCTAGAAGCCCAATATTTTTTCAGAGGTAGATGCAGAAAAAAAATATATTCAGTTTGCAACCTGATGGAGGTCAGTATAGATGGACTAATAGAGAAAGTCCCACACACTGCTAGAAGGCCAAATATTTTTTCAGAGCTAGATGCAGACAAAAAATTATTTTTAATTTGCAACCTGATGGAGGTCAGTATAGATGGACTAATAGAGAAAGTCCCACACACTGCTAGAAGGCCAAATATTTTTTCAGAGCTAGATGCAGATATAAAATATTTTTAATTTGCAACCTGATGGAGGTCAGTATAGATGGACTAATAGAGAAAGTCCCACACACTGCTAGAAGGCCAAATATTTTTTCAGAGCTAGATGCAGAAAAAAAATATATTCAGTTTGCAACCTGATGGAGGTCAGTATAGATGGACTAATAGAACAAGTGCCACACACAGCTAGAAGGCCAAATATTTTTTCAGAGGTAGATGCAGATAAAAATTATTTTTAATTTGCAACCTGATGCAGGTCAGTATAGATGGACTAATAGAACAAGTCCCACACACAGCTAGAAGCCCAAATATTTTTTCAGAGGTAGATGCAGAAAAAAAATATATTCAGTTTGCAACCTGATGGAGGTCAGTATAGATGGACTAATAGAGAAAGTCCCACACACTGCTAGAAGGCCAAATATTTTTTCAGAGGTAGATGCAGAAAAAAATTATATTGAGTTTGCAACCTGATGGAGGTCTGTATAGATGGATTAATAGAACAAGTCCCACACACAGCTAGAAGCCCAATATTTTTTCAGAGGTAGATGCAGAAAAAAAATATATTCAGTTTGCAACCTGATGTAGGTCAGTATAGATGGACTAATAGAGAAAGTCCCACACACTGCTAGAAGGCCAAATATTTTTTCAGAGCTAGATGCAGACAAAAAATTATTTTTAATTTGCAACCTGATGGAGGTCAGTATAGATGGACTAATAGAGAAAGTCCCACACACTGCTAGAAGGCCAAATATTTTTTCAGAGCTAGATGCAGATATAAAATATTTTTAATTTGCAACCTGATGGAGGTCAGTATAGATGGACTAATAGAGAAAGTCCCACACACTGCTAGAAGGCCAAATATTTTTTCAGAGCTAGATGCAGAAAAAAATTATATTCAGTTTGCAACCTGATGGAGGTCAGTATAGATGGACTAATAGAACAAGTGCCACACACAGCTAGAAGGCCAAATATTTTTTCAGAGGTAGATGCAGATAAAAATTATTTTTAATTTGCAACCTGATGCAGGTCAGTATAGATGGACTAATAGAACAAGTCCCACACACAGCTAGAAGCCCAAATATTTTTTCAGAGGTAGATGCAGAAAAAAAATATATTCAGTTTGCAACCTGATGGAGGTCAGTATAGATGGACTAATAGAGAAAGTCCCACACACTGCTAGAAGGCCAAATATTTTTTCAGAGCTAGATGCAGACAAAAAATTATTTTGAATTTGCAACCTGATGGAGGTCAGTATAGATGGACTAATAGACCAAGTCCCACACACTGCTAGAAGGCCAAATATTTTTTCAGAGCTAGATGCAGGCAAAAAATTATTTTGAATTTGCAACCTGATGGAGGTCAGTATAGATGGACTAATAGAGAAAGTCCCACACACTGCCAGAAGGCCAAATACTTTTTCAGAGGTAGATGCAGAAAAAAAATATATTCAGTTTGCAACCTTATGGAGGTCAGTATAGATTGACTAATAGAGAAAGTCCCACACACTGCTAGAAGGCCAAATATTTTTTCAGAGCTAGATGCAGACAAAAATTATTTTTAATTTGCAACCTGATGGAGGTCAGTATAGATGGACTAATAGAGAAAGTCCCACACACTGCTAGAAGGCCAAATATTTTTTCAGAGCTAGACGCAGATAAAAATTATTTTTAATTTGCAACCTGATGGAGGTCAGTATAGATGGACTAATAGAGAAAGTCCCACACACTGCTAGAAGGCCAAATATTTTTTCAGAGCTAGATGCAGATAAAAATTATTTTTAATTTGCAACCTGATGGAGGTCAGTATAGATGGACTAATAGAACAAGTCCCACACACAGCTAGAAGCACAAATATTTTTTCAGAGGTAGATGTGTAGCACCCTGAGGATTCGGCTGCTACAGGGGTATTGCACCTCAACCCAGAGGTGTGGTATTCCACTCCCGGGTAAGGATGGAGTGTGGAACTGAGCTCAGTTAGCTGCATGCACTACACACATCCCATTTCCGGGGAACAGACCGATGGTACTCCCACTAGAGAAATGTGCAGGTACAACAGAGTCTGTTCCTGGCTGGAGTGGGAGGGGGGTGGAACATCCCAGTAGTGTAGGGGCAGATAGGGGGAGCAGTCTGGGTAAAGCTAGGAGCTCATTGGGTGCTGGTCACCTGAGCTCACACATAGAGGGAGTATATAAGGTGGGCACCATCTTAGATCAGGGTCTTTGCAGAGGAGTCTTTGCAGAGTGAGGTCAGTCTGTCAGAGCTGAGTCAGAGAAGCAGAGCAGAGGAGAAGAGCAGCTCCAAGGCCCAGAGAGAGAGAGGAGAAAGAAGGACCCAGAGGGGGAGAAAGAAGGAACTCCAAGAGCCCAAATTAGACCAGAGGGTGAAGAGTTGGCAACA
Organism: Phyllobates terribilis; assembly: GCF_046119375.1. NCBI lineage: Eukaryota > Metazoa > Chordata > Amphibia > Anura > Dendrobatidae > Phyllobates > Phyllobates terribilis. The sequence continues at coordinate 946,791,405 of NW_027362762.1, forward strand.
GGGTACCGGATCCCAAACTGGTGGGGGCTACAGCATACCTCAGCCAGAGACCGGAGGCCGTGGGCAGCATCTGCCACGGCCACCCACCAAATCCACCCGGAAGGCAGACCACGCATAGGGTCAGGGAACCCAGAGGCAAGGGTTCGCCAACAAGAGGCCCGAGGGAGCCGGACATAGGTGGATCCCTGGTGGGGAAGGCCAGAGACGAGGACAGGACAGAAAGGGAGCTCAGAACCACGCTCCAGAACTACTTGGGGGTTGGCCGAGTCCAGGACCTGGTGGACGCAGCACGGCTCGGGTGGTCACTCAAGGCCGGAGTGACCAGTACAAGAACAGCAGTAAGTAAAGAACCCTGAACTGCACAACCCGACTCTGACTCTCATTACCATCTTCCCTGCACTTCCACAACCACCATCCTCTGCACCTGACCCCCTGAGGCTATACCCCTCCCGTTGGGGGTTATACTACCTAAGCTGCACAAACACCATCAGCCTCAGTGGACCCTGCTGCAGCGGCGGCCGAAGTGACCGCAATTCAACGGGTGGCGTAGTCGACATAAAGAACTTTAGTAACATCAGTAAGGACTGCCACACACTGAGCTTGACACCCTGGGCACGGACCGGGTCACAGCCACTCGGAGACTACAACCCCCATCTGATCCGGCTCCGGGTATCCCCAACAACACTGGCCCAGGGGGCGCGTCAACTTTGGCGTAGTCGGCAGGATAACGTGCCCGCAACAACCGGGTACTGCGTGCCTGAAGAAAAGATCGCATTTACCTCAAAAAGAAGTCTCCCGCCGGTTCCGGAGGGTCCCCGCCAACGGGCCCCATCACAGGTCGTTTCCCGCCGGTTGTCCGCCATTTGCAGCTTTTTCCCGCCATCCATGGAGTTTCCCGCCACTGGGAGACGATTACCGCCATTTCCGAAGATTTCCCGCCTTGGGGGAGCGGACGCCATTATGGGCGTACCAGAGGGTGGCAAGAGGCCACCTCCCATCGTGGGCCAGGTCGAAGAATGGCGCCAAAAGCGGAAACCGCGCCCACCAACAGAGACTGTGATGCTGGAAGTGTCCATCAGCGTAAGAGAACTGCCCCTGGAACTGAAGTTGCCCCGGGACCACCCTCGATGTGGGCGGAGACAGAAGAAGAGAACAAAGATGGGTGTCGCCTGGAGCAGTCTGGAGAGAGCGCACCCGGAGACAAGACGTCTGGAAGAGAGTCTGGAGAGAGCCTACCCGGAGATGGAGGAAGAGCCAGGCAGCACCGACCCAGCGGTCAGGAGCCTGATGCGGGCCGCCACTCCAGGCAGCACCGACCCAGTGGTCAGGAGCCTGTTGCAGGTCGCCACTCCAGAAGGCCTGCTGGAGATCCTTGCACAGCTCCCCCGAGACCGGGAGTGTGCACAGACCGCGCTGGAGGGCCTCGCACGGAGGATGGCCCGGGTACAGCGAGAGACGTTGGCGGAGTGGAGCCGAGAGATGGCCCAGCAGACCGAGACTCGTCAGCGGAGCACGCCACCCGAGACGAGGAGACAGACCGCCTCTGAGGATGGCGCAGGAGGACTGAAGGCCGGAGACGGCGCCGAGAAGGGAGCTGAACGGATGGAGGCAGGTAAAGGGGACGTCACTACCCCGAGCCGGGAAACCGCGTGCCTGCCCCAGCTCCCCGTCGCAGAGCCCGAAGTACCCCCTGCCGTGCCCGTCGCTGCAACGTCACCGCCGCAGACTAGGCCTGAAACGGAAGCCGCGACCCCTGAGACGTCACACGCCTCGACCCCGAGCGTGACCAAGCAGGAAGTACCATCGGCCTGGTCGCAAGGCCTAGTACCCCCGGGCGCCGCAATACCAACAGCGCCCCCTACCTCCACGGAGCCACCGGCCTGGTCGCAGGGCCAAGTAACACAGGGCGCCGCCGTCCTTACGGTGCCCTTTACTTTCAAGGTGCCCCAGGCCTGGTCGCAAGGCCTGGTTAACCCGGGCGCCGCTACCACCACGGCGCCCATAACACCTAAAGTACCGCACCTGGGTGAGGACCTGTTCGCCCAGCATACGTGCCCGGATGGGCAGCCCTTCGTATGGCCCCAGGAATACATCCAGCTGGAGCTGCAAAAAGCAAGGGCCATGTGCGAACCCCTGATCCCGGCTCCAAAGCCCATAAAGAGGATCTCGCCCCCGCTAGAAGAGACCCAGTTTGAGTGGGATCCCACCGGAGAAGACCTTATGGGGTTCACTCAGGAGACTCAGGCAGCCGCAGCGGAGCGTGCAGAGTGCTGCCGCCAGCAGCTCGAGGTCTTCGAGAGGGAGCGGAGAGAGAGGCGGGTCCGGGAACAACAAGCCCAAATAAGGAGCGCGGAGCAGAAGAGCCGGACCAGGAGAAACCCCCGTGCAGCGCATGGTCCCCGTACCATCGGGACTGTGATAAAGTTCAATCTGCAGCATGGGTGGGGTTTCATCAGGGATCACCGCACCCCAGGCGACGTCTTCGTGACCAGGAGAGACGTTGAGTCCCACCTACCGGAGGGACACAGAGGTCGTGACCTGTATTTAGGGGACGAGGTCACCTTCACCCGGCACAAGTGTGCCAAAGGACCCTACGCCCTCCATGTGCATCGCCTGACGGAGGAGGAGCTGCGGTGTGAGGAGGAGCAAGAGGACCCGGACGGGTCTGAAACTGAAACTGTCCACAAAGAAAGAGCAGGAGGACGCCGTTGTTGAGTACGGTAGTGAAGAGACTGTATAAAGTTGCCCGTCAGGGTATAAGAACTGTTCTAGTTAAAATATAGTCCCCGTTGGGACCAGCCAAGAGTGAACTGTTAACCCCGTGTGTCCCTATTCCCATTACCTGGCCGAGGACTGAGAGCGGCCATAATTCCCTTGTATATAGTTGCGCTTCCTAAAGCGCCCCCTACCGGTTTTATAGGAAACCGTGTTTCTTCAAGAGACTGTCGCACTTTACCCGGTCACAAGTTGCACCGTGACCGGAGGAACCAGAAACAAGAATGTTTTTATGAAAAGTTTTTATGAAAAGTTTTATATGATGTTTTATTATGTTGTTTATGCAAAAATTGTATGTTTTGGTGTTGTTTATATCTTACAGCCCGAGGACGTGCTGTGATTTACCAGGGGGGAATGTAGCACCCTGAGGATTCGGCTGCTACAGGGGTATTGCACCTCAACCCAGAGGTGTGGTATTCCACTCCCGGGTAAGGATGGAGTGTGGAACTGAGCTCAGCTAGCTGCATGCACTACACACATCCCATTTCCGGGGAACAGACCGATGGTACTCCCACTAGAGAAATGTGCAGGTACAACAGAGTCTGTTCCTGGCTGGAGTGGGAGGGGGGTGGAACATCCCAGTAGTGTAGGGGCAGATAGGGGGAGCAGTCTGGGTAAAGCTAGGAGCTCATTGGGTGCTGGTCACCTGAGCTCACACATAGAGGGAGTATATAAGGTGGGCACCATCTTAGATCAGGGTCTTTGCAGAGGAGTCTTTTGCAGAGTGAGGTCAGTCTGTCAGAGCTGAGTCAGAGAAGCAGAGCAGAGGAGAAGAGCAGCTCCAAGGCCCAGAGAGAGAGAGGAGAAAGAAGGACCCAGAGGGGGAGAAAGAGGGAACTCCAAGAGCCCAAATTAGACCAGAGGGTGAAGAGTTGGCAACAGGGTACCGGATCCCAAACTGGTGGGGGCTACAGCATACCTCAGCCAGAGACCGGAGGCTGTGGGCAGCATCTGCCACGGCCACCCACCAAATCCACCCGGAAGGCAGACCACGCATAGGGTCAGGGAACCCAGAGGCAAGGGTTCGCCAACAAGAGGCCCGAGGGAGCCGGACATAGGTGGATCCCTGGTGGGGAAGGCCAGAGACGAGGACAGGACAGAAAGGGAGCTCAGAACCACGCTCCAGAACTACTTGGGGGTTGGCCGAGTCCAGGACCTGGTGGACGCAGCACGGCTCGGGTGGTCACTCAAGGCCGGAGTGACCAGTACAAGAACAGCAGTAAGTAAAGAACCCTGAACTGCACAACCCGACTCTGACTCTCATTACCATCTTCCCTGCACTTCCACAACCACCATCCTCTGCACCTGACCCCCTGAGGCTATACCCCTCCCGTTGGGGGTTATACTACCTAAGCTGCACAAACACCATCAGCCTCAGTGGACCCTGCTGCAGCGGCGGCCGAAGTGACCGCAATTCAACGGGTGGCGTAGTCGACATAAAGAACTTTAGTAACATCAGTAAGGACTGCCACACACTGAGCTTGACACCCTGGGCACGGACCGGGTCACAGCCACTCGGAGACTACAACCCCCATCTGATCCGGCTCCGGGTATCCCCAACAACACTGGCCCAGGGGGCGCGTCAGATGCAGATAAAAATTATTTTTAATTTGCAACCTGATGGAGGTCAGTATAGATGGACTAATAGAGAAAGTCCCACACACTGCTAGAAGGCCAAATATTTTTTCAGAGCTAGATGCAGACAAAAAATTATTTTGAATTTGCAGCGTGATGGAGGTCAGTATAGATGGACTAATAGAACAAGTCCCACACACTGCTAGAAGGCCAAATATTTTTTCAGAGCTAGATGCAGAAAAAAATTATATTCAGTTTGCAACCTGATGGAGGTCAGTATAGATGGACTAATAGAACAAGTCCCACACACTGCTAGAAGCCCAAATATTTTTTCAGAGCTAGATGCAGAAAAAAATTATATTCAATTTGCAACCTGATGGAGGTCAGTATAGATGGACTAATAGAATGATGCTATGCCCAAAAGATTTTACTTCACTAGGTGCAGTAAAAAAATTGGTATTCAATACACAGGTGGTATATCTTGCAACACAGATAGGCTACTCCACTGACTAACACACTCTGCAATAGGCCAAAAAGGATTAGCTTTGCTAGATTCAGCCAAATGCTGTGAAAAAAACTTGCACAGCACTGGCACAGACCTGCCTGGCAAAAACTGATAGGAACTGATGTAACCTAGTCCTGAAAAGGACTGCAATTACAATTAGTCTTTACTCCCACAATCTATCTATTTAAGAGCACAGACCTGCCTGATAAAAGTCGTAGGAAATGCTGTAACCTAGTCCTTAAAAGGACTGCAATCACAACTATTCCCTACTCCCAAGCTATCTGTAGATTTGTGCGAAAATTGGCTTGAAATTAACAAGGTATAGCGCACACAGCAACAGCGGTGCCGTCTAACACGCAGCTGCAGCAGTGAGAAAATGGTGGCGACGGGGAAAATGGCTTGGTCTTATAGGGCAAGGACATGTGACATACACTGCCAATGACACATGCCCTTGCTTGTGTGAAAAAAATCACTTCGCTCCGTGTGTGCGCTGCTGATAGGCTGACAGATTGCACCTCCCCACTGTAAATGCGGGAAAGAGAAAAAAAAATGGAGATCTTCATTATTCCTGCAGAGATCCATCCCCTGCCCCTCCCCCCACCCCGCTGTACACTCAAACTGCGTATTAACATTAATTTTCATCATTACTGAGAAAAAATCCAGTTATGATTTTGGTGCACAAACAGTTATCGAACATAACCTCGAACAGCCGAATTTTTCTCAAATCGTTCGTGTTCGCCGAACGGCTCGAACACCGCCCAAAACAGCTCGAATTTGAGATTGGCGAACAGTTCGAGTCGAACAACGCTCATCTCAACTCCCCAGTTCTGCGTCCTCCACCCACACCTACTACTAGTTCCCCCTCACTTTGGTTCCCCCCACTCCAGCCAGGGACAGGACAGCAAATGAAGTGCATAATGCCCTTCCAGCCGGCCTGGAGTAGTGTAGTGTTGAATGCAGGTGTTGGGGTCTCCATCCTTACCTGAGAGAAGGAGATGCCACACCTCTGGGTGAGGTGCAGTACTTCTGTGGCGACTGAACCCTCAGGGGCGCCACATTCCCCCCTGGCAAAACACAGCACGTCCGCGGGCTGGAACAGAGTAAAAACACGGTATATTACAGACACGCAAATTTTTAGAATGCATTCGCATAGAAGATAATAAACAACTTTTTCTTCCCTTTATGGGAGGCACTTTTTCTTAAACGTTACTGGTTACATTTATCAAAACATTATAAAACTTTGCAAGTAACATTTTCTTTATACTTATAAAACATTCTTCTTAAAGTTACAGTGAGTCCCAAAACCAGGTGTCCATCTCACTGGTGAAGGTGCAACATGAGTAGCATGAGGGACCCGCCTGAAAACCCTCAACGTAGGCCCTGGGCGTGGCTACAGGGCATAAGTGATTCAGGTGTTGGACAACGTCTTCGGCCATGCCAAATGGGTTTTTGTTCAGTGGTCTTTTAATATAAAACCAATAGAGGGCACTTTAATAAGTGCAACTATTTACAAGGGACAGTTTTTTGGTTATTCACCGTCCATAACCTACAGTCTTTATACCCTCACGGGTAACTAAAGGCACATATTAATTTTTCAGTTCACACAAAAACAAACAAATTTTCTTACTTCCTACTGTACCCTTACGGGTAACTATTTTACAGAGTGTCCACTCACTTTGACTTAGTGGTGGTGTCCCCGCCGGGGGTATGCCTGGTTCTTGCCGAATGACCCAGCCGGGTCATCAGCCTCAGGCTGCAGGGGCATGTCCTCTTCCTCCTCGACCACAGTATGCACTTGGAGGGCATACCACCCGCGTTCCCCGTGGCGCCTGGTGTAGGTGACACGGTCACCAGGGTACAGGTTTCGGTCAGGATGGCCCTGTTCCAGGTGGGGCTCGACATCCCGCCGATTAACAAATATGTCTCTGTCAAATTGCCGATCACGTATAAAGCCTCATCCGGCTTCCAGGTCGAACTTTACTATTAGTCCCTCCGCACGGGGACTAGGCCGGATGGACTCTGTTTGACGGACTTGGGCTTTGGCGGCCTTGTTCCTGGCCTCCATTTGTTCCCAGCGCACCCGCCGGGTGCGCCGTTCCCTTGCCAGCTGCAGGAGCTCCTGTCTGCAGAACTCCTCTCTCTGCAGAGCTTGAGTTTGGGTCTCCTGTGGGAACCCCATCAGGTCCCCCCTCCCCAGTTGTCCCACCTAAATTCTTCACCTGCTTGGCGGGCAGCCGGGGGTGCTGGTGCGGGGACTAGAGGTAGTTGTTGCTGATGCTCATACTTGGCGGACCAGTCAAATGAGGGGGCTCCGTACACCCACTCGGGTGTCGGGGCTGGCGGTTCTGGGAGGGAGCCGAGCAGCAGGTCCGCGGAGTCGGCGCCCGGGGGTGGAGGTTCCGGGCTCAGGAGTTGCTCCAGGGCGTACGCGGCCAGGGACAGAGGGTGCTGCAGGAGGCTCAGGAGCAGGTCGGCGCTTTTAGCGTACAGTATGTTCATGTATACCCCCAGGGGTAAATGTTTGTCAGCCCATACACTTAGTGCATGGGCATTACAAGTATAGGAGGCCCGCTCCTTTCTAATGGGAGAGTTTTTTATGAGGTCCTCCTCCACGTCTATTCCAAGTGGCATTGAAGTGCCTCCAAATTTTTGGCAGCCCTTGCATTCACTGCATAGGCAAACACTATGGGAGACTCTCTCCTTTCTAATGAGAATTTTTCATTACTGTGGCCATGCTCTGTGTGTCTTTAAATTGTTAGTGGGTTTTTTCCTAAATTTGGTCAGCCGTTAGACTCCCTGCATACCCTATAACTGTATAGCAGACTCTCTCCTTTCTAATGGGAATTTGTCGTTACTGTGGCCCAGCTCTATGTGTCTTTAATTTCTTAGTGGGGTTTTTCCTAAATTTGGTCAGCCGTTGGACTCACTGCATACCCTATAACTGTATAGCAGACCCTCTCCTTTCTAATGGGAACATGTCGTACTTGTTACTGTGGCCCTGCTCTATGTGTCTTTCAGAGTCCCTGCATCATCAATGAAACAGGATGTGTCTGATGATGTGTCACACAGCACATGGCCAGATAAGGTTGTAAAATGTTAAAATGATATTTCCCGGTGAATGCATTTGCCTTAAAAAATAACATAAAAAAAAAAAAACAGTAGGAACTTTCTTTAGTATAAAAACAGAGTCGCCAATGTAACCTCAATGTAATCACATTGTTCAGCTCCTGCACCTCCTCCTCCATCTCCGAAATGACCACATCAGTCACAAGCTGACAGCAGTGCAGAACTGCCTTGGCCAAGCGGCAACAGGCTGTGTTAAAGATAACATGCTTAATGCTTAATTGACAAACCGTCCAGCGAGTTGTTGAAAGCTGTAACACAGCAGCCTGATCTGTGGCTCTCACTGCTGAACATACAGCCAGGCATGGTCGTGTGTGACAATGGGCGGAACCTGGTGACGGAGAAATGACATCTGGAATAGATACGGTTTCCCTCTATGCAAGTTTGGGCACCCCTATTAATCTTAAGCTTAATGTTTTATAAAAATTGGTGTTTTTGCAACAGCTATTTCAGTTTGATATATGTAATAACTGTTGGACACAGTAATGTTTCTGCCTTGAAATGAGGTTTATTGTACTAACAGAAAATGTGCAATCTGCATTCAAACAAAATTTGACAGGTGCATAAGTATGGGCACCTCACCAGAAAAGTGACATTAATATTTAGTAGATCCTCCTTTTTGCAAAAAACAGCCTCTAGTCGCTTCCTGTAGCTTTTAATGATTTCCTGGATCCTGGATGAAGGTATTTTTGACCATTCCTCTTTACAAAACAATTCCAGTTCAGTTAAGTTTGATGGTCGCCGAGCATGGACAGCCCTCTTCAAATGATCCCACAGATGTTCAATGATATTCAGGTCTGGGGACTGGGATGGCCATTCCAGAACATTGTAATTGTTCCTCTGCATGAATGCCTGAGTAGATTTGGAGCGGTGTTTTGGATCATTGTCTTGCTGAAAGATCCATCCCCTGCGTAACTTCAACTTTGTCACTGATTCTTGAACATTATTGTCAAGAATCTGCTGATACTGAGTGGAATCCATGCGTCCCTCAACTTTAACAAGATTCCCGGTGCCGGCATTGGCCACACAGCCCCAAAGCATGATGGAACCTCAACCAAATTTTACTATGGGTAGCAAGTGTTTTTCTTGGAATGCTGTGTTTTTTTGCCGCCATGCATAACGCCTTTTTGTATGACCAAACAACTCAATCTTGGTTTCATCAGTCCACAGGACCTTCTTCCAAAAAGAAATTGGCTTCTCCAAATGTGCTTTTGCATACCTCAGCCAACTCTGTTTGTGGCGTGCTAGCAGAAACGGCTTCTTTCGCATCACTCTCCCATACAGCTTCTCCTTGTGCAAAGTGCGTTGTATAGTTGACCGATGCACAGTGACACCATCTGCAGCAAGTTGATGCTGCAGCTCTCTGGAGGTGGTCTGAGTATTGTCCTTGACTGATCGCACCATTCTTCTTCTCTGCCTTTCTGATGTTTTTCTTGGCCTGCCACTTCTGGCCTTAACAAGAACTGTCCCTGTGTTCTTCCATTTCCTTACTATGTTCCTCACAGTGGAAACTGACAGGTTAAATCTCTGAGACAGCTTTTTGTATCCTTCCCCTGAACAACTATGTTGAATAATCTTTGTTTTCAGATCATTTGACAGTTGTTTTGAGGAGCCCATGATGCCACTCTTCAGAGGAGATTCAAACAGGAGAACAACTTGCAAGTGGCCACTTTAAGCAGCTTTTCTCATGATTGCATACACCTGGCTATGAAGTTCAAAGCTCAATGAGGTTGCAAAACCAAAAAAAGGGCTTTAGTAAGTCAGTAAAAAGTAGGTAGGAGTATTTAAAACAAGAAAATGATAAGGGTGCCCATACTTATGCACCTGTCAAATTTTGTTTGAATGCAGATTGCACATTTCTGTTAGTACAATAAACCTCATTTCAAGGCAGAAACATTACTGTGTCCAACAGTTATTACATATATCAAACTGAAATAGCTGTTGCAAAAACACCAATTTTTTATAAAACATTAAGCTTAAGATTAATAGGGGTGCCCAAACTTTTTCATATAACTGTATATCTTATCAGAGAAATCTGCTTCTTTCTCTGTGTGGACTGATCTTTTATTCATCATTATTCTCTTATTCATCAGAAAAATCTGTTTTTAGTGGAGACAGGGTTTCCCATTACTGAGATAGGAGATGACAGTTGGTGCTCATAAAGTTCTATGGAGGAGGGAGGAGCTAGAGGAAACGACAGTTACAATTCTCCATAGAACTTTATGAGCACCAACTGTCATTTCCTATCTCAGTAATGGGAAAATCTGTCTTCACTGAAGACAGATTTTATCCAAGAATTGAGAATTTTGAGAATGAATGATCATTCCAGGAGGAGAAAGAAGCAGATTTTACTAATAAGATATATTACAGAGTTTCTTATTTTCAGGAGTACTAATTATTTATGTAAAAAAAGAAAATTATGGTTACTCTGTACAGGGGAATATAAAAATATATGATAAAAAATAATGTCTTGTTTGAATTATTTTTTTTATGGCAAACTTACCCTATCAGAGACAGTTTTTTATTTTAGAACTTTAAGTTTTTTCCTTCTCTTCTTCCAATGGCCTTTACTTTATTATTTTCCCATCAGCCGTACGAGGGCTTGTACTTTCTTGGAAGAGTTGTAGTTTTGAATAAAACCAATCACTTTCCCATATAATATATTGAAAAACAGGAAAAAAAATTCCAAGTGGGTGCTAATAAAAATCCCCAAAACTATGCAGATAAAACATGGCAACATGATTCTTCAGGTCAGTACGATTATGGTTGATACCGAAGTTTTATAGTTTTGTTTTTTCGATTTTGCTAATTTTAAAAATTTCAGAACTTGTAAAAAAAAAATCTAATTTTTGTTTCCATTTTCTAAAACCTGTATTTTTTTATTTTTGTCTATGGAGCTGGGTGAGTTGAGCTTTTTTCATTGGTTATTTTGGGTTAAATACGCTGTTTTGATCACTTTTATTATATTTTATTAGGATTCTGTGACCGAAAAATGTTACAATTTTTTTTATAACTATGTTTATTGTTTAGTTTAAAAATTTACATATTTTCAAAGAATGGAATTTTATGGAAGCAGTGATACCAAATATTTGTTTTATTTTTTTTTTCTATTTTCAAAATAGGAAAAAGGGAGTTGGGTCCGATTCATCATTTGCGTTTTTCTTCAAATCGCTTTTCTTTTTTTTTTTGCCTTGTGTTATTCGTTGACTTTCTTTGCGCCAAATTTTTCAAATTCTTCCTCACGTGGTTCTTGAATATTGCGCAAAGTCAAAAAATAATTTTTCTTTTTTGTTTTTAACATGTTTCGTGACTTTTTAGCACAAAAAGTTGCCTGTTGCTTTAAAATATTGCACAATTTGCGCAAAAATTTCAGGCATGCATAAAATCACTCTTGGGAAGGAACTGGAGTACATTTGTGTAAAAAAAAAAAAATGTTGTCATGTGTTAAAAAAAAATCTAAATTTACGAATTGGGCAGAAACATCTTGGAAACATTAAACCCACAACGATGAACATATAACAAAACACAGGCAAACACATAAAAAAAGGCACAATTAAGAAAAGAATAAAGTGGAAATGAAAAGACAAGCAAAAAAACATCATAAAAGAATAATAATAAATTGGCCCTTAGGTTTTTTTTTCTTTCTTAATACATTTTTTAAAGGTTTGACTACTTTTTCCATATTGTTTATGCCTGATCAGCTGTTATCGGTGCCGGCGGCCGCTACCTGCGGTGCTTGGCCGTCAAGTTGTAGTGGCCGGCGCTTGTTACTGTAGTGGCGGCCACTACAGATGGACGGCCAAGCACCGCGGGTAAGGACTTCTGGCCGGCGGCCGCCGCCGGCACCAATAACAGCTGATCAGAGGGGGTGCCATGTGCGGGATCCCAGCCAATCATACATCATAGATCATCAATGTTAAAGTAGTGGACAATTCCTTTAAGTCCTGCTCACCAACCTTTCCAGTGAACACCCGCAGCCATCCTGGTAACATTCCCAGTGGGTGAAAGCTGTGTTATAATATATCTTACAAACAAATATGGCTCTTTCCCCACTTATGAGTCACTTCTTATCATATACTTTATACAAGAACTCATCATTCACTCTGAAAAACTGTTAAAATATATTTTAGTCAAAACAAAAAGGACTGCCAGTTCACTGAGAGTCCAAATTACAGCTGCCTAAAACTGAAGTCACGGATACACTGCTTATTACTTATTATTATATGCTGTACTGCTGCTTTCTAGTAAGTGTTTTTTTTCACCTTCAGAGCTGGATTAACAGCTACACTGCTTATTACTTCTGTATAATGTCATCCATGTTGCTGCTTTCTAGTAATCATTTTATTTCACCTCCAGAGTTGGATTAAATGCTTATTACTTCTGTATAATGTCATCCATGTTGCTGCTTTCTAGTAATCATTTTATTTCACCTCCAGAGTTGGATTAACTGCTTATTACTTCTGTATACTGTAATTTCATCCATGCTGCTGCTTTCTAGTAAGTGATTTATTTAACCTCTAGAGCAGGATTCACAGCTATATTGCTTATTACTGCTGTATAATGTTATCCATGTCCATGATGCTGCTTACTAGTAAGTGTTTCATCTCACCAACAGAGCTGGATTCACAGCTACACTGCTTATTACTGTTGCATAATGTCATCCATGCTGCTGCTTACAAGTAAGCATTTTATCTAACGCACAGAGCTGGATTTGCAGCTACACTGCTTACACTATCAGTTCTGTATAATGTCATCCATGTTACTGCTTTCTAGTAAGTGTTTTATAGCACCCACAGAGCTAGATTTTCGATTACACTGCTCAGTAGCACATTATAATGTCATGTATGCTGCTGCATTAGAATATCTGCTACATAGAGAGAGGAGAGCAGGAATTCCTTATGTCTCTGTGTGTTGTGAATATGAGACATAGCAGCTAGTTTTCCTCCACTAGCTCATAGGCAACTAAAAATTAGAAATAGAGACCACAGGGAAAGGGGAAAACTGGTGAAAAAATGCAAGTATCAAGTCATATATTGGCCAGAAATGGTGTTCCTCTTCGTGTACACATACATGACACCTGAAATTACATGCATGCTTTAACATTGTAAAACAAACCTGAATAATAAAACAGTAACAATGATATATCTAAACAATATAAATAGTGTATTATAATAGTCACATGGAGCTTTGCTGTGTGATTGGCTTTTAACACAGAAGGTGAAAGCACAAAGAAGAGAATAACTACAGGATCTCAACAATTATCCAAAAGAAAAAGTTTTCCGTTCTGCCCAGCTCAGCAAAGCCATCAAGGACAGGAAGTGGACGGATCTTTCTGGATAAGCAGATTGACAGACGATAACTTTGTTCAAGAGGAAAACTCAATTATACAGGACGGCATTGACATAATTGGCAGAAAGTTTTCGTTATGCATGAACTCCTCCAATCAATGGAAGCTTGCGGCCTTGGCCTGACATCATGTCTGCGCTGGAAATCCTCTCTGCATTCATCGTTCCACGTTTCAGCAGGACCTTGAAGCCTTTTACTATAATGACATGCCCTATGACACTCACGCACACTAAAGCAGGTCCCATCTAGGCCGAATCATATTCCTTTATGTTCTTCTAACCCGGCAAGCAAATAAAGAGGTGAAGACAATGAGTGAGTGACCCTCACCGCCGCATGGCGCGGTTATTGGTTAAAAAAAAAAGAAGAAAAGCAGCAGCAAAACAAGTGTAAGCACAAATACCTATACATCACATATATGCATCTAACTATCTATCTAATGCCTATATATCACATCTATCAATCTATCATCTATCTGTTATCTATCTTTCTACCTAAAAAAAAATATAAAAAGGAGGCAGCACTCAAATAAATAATGCAAAAATGTGGACTTTTGTCCACAAAATGTCACTGGCATTGTCGGAGGGTAGATATGTTTCACTGAGGCTAATAGCTTCAGTGATGTGAAACATGGAAGTTGCTCCTGCATACTAGGTTCAGAGAGGGTTAATGAGCCAGGTTTACAAAGGCATGTTTTATAGATGGATGGCTAAGTGCAGGGCGGGAGGCCATCCACCATATCTCCACTCCAGGGAGTGGTCTGGGCTTTAACTAGCCAGCCTTTACACTCAGGTGTGTTCCATGTCTGGTGTGTTTGCATGTAGTGTGCTGAAACACCCTGAGTGGCCGGACCCTGGCCGATATATGGACTGTGCTGCATCTTTGTATTCTGTTTTGCCAAATGGGCCGTTTTACTTTATGGACTCCAGGTTGATATATGATGTTTAATAGAAATTTAAAGAAACAGTGTTCCTTGTCTACCTCCGCATACAGCTGAGCAAGCCGCTCTACCATAGGTGGTGTTAGAATTGCGGGCAACACTCCCAGCAAACACGTGTGACTGTTACAAGAGGTGCTGCATGTCCTGGGTGAAGTCTGTCGTAAGCTAGGAAGTGACACCGGACAAAATGGAGGACCTGTGTAAACATCTGGTGCAGACCCAGAAGGCGCAGCACCAGCTACAGCAACAGAAGATGGGGCAATAGGAGACCACTAAGCTGCTTATGCAGCAGCTACAGCTACAGCAGCAGACCCAACAGGACCAGCGCCGACAACAGCAGCAGATCGATTTACTCACAGAGGCAATCCGTGGCATGGCAACAGCTCCAATGATAAAGTCAGTGGACGACTTTTCCGTCCAGAAGGCAGTAAGGGGAGCTCTGCAAAAAATGACACCAGGTGATGATGTAGAAGCCTTTCTGACCACAGAGCAGATGGACTGTAGCCTGGGATGCAGGTGCTCTTACTATGCCTACCCAGCCTTCAGTGGACTATCAGCCCAGTGAGGGACCACAGTTATGTCCCGTGACCGTAAATGGGGTACTGGTGACAGGACTCTTGGACTCATGGAGTTTGCTGACTCTGATAAGGGCCACACTCCCTCACCAGTTGATCCCCAGGAAAAACGTGGGTGTCTGATGGATTCACGCGGACCCCAAGGATTACCTGGTTGCCAAAGTGACTATACAAACTCACTGTGGGGTTGAGTCCCATGAGGTAGGGGTTGTTAAGGACCTGCTCCCCCCAATAATAATAGGGCGGGACTTCAGCCTGTTCTGGGACTTGAGGCAGAAAGCGGGGGTACTATGTGTCTCAAACAGGAGCCGGTTACACCATGATGCATCACCGTCGCAGTCAAAGGCGGATGAGTTCCCCCTATGTGTCCTTGTTGGTGACGAGTGACCCCAGAGGCCGATTTCCTGGGGGAAACTTTGGTACTGCACAAATTCAGGATCCTACTTGAAGTATGCCTTTGACAATGTATCTGTAATCAATGGGGTTGCTCAAGAGCAGGGGGCTGACACCAGGTTCCCATATTTTACACTCAATGGGGAACTTCTTTATCAGGTCACTAAGCCAAAAGGGGAAGTGATAGAACAGTTGGTGGTGCTGGGTCCCTGTAGGCATAGGGTATTAGACCTGGCCCATTCTCTTATCTTGGGTGGGCATCTAGGGGTAGACAATACTCGTGAGCGGGTCCTGCAGAGGTTCTACTGGTGTGGATGTCACCGTGAAATTGTTCATTATTCCCTGTCCTGCCCCACCTGTCAGCCAATGGCTCCCGTATCCCATTGCCGCAGCCCTCAAGTACCGTTACCTGTTATAGAGGTTCCAGTTGACCAGATTGCCATGGACCTTGTTGGGCCCCTGGTCAAGTCTGCCAGGGGGCACCAATAGATCCTGGTAGTTTTAGACTATGCTACTCGGTATCCAGAGGCGGTACCATTGAGAAACTCCTCCGCCAGAAGTATCGCCAGGGTGCTGGTGCATATTTTCTCCCGGACGGGCCTGCCAAAGGAGATCCTGACGGACCAGGGAACTCCTTTTATGTCAAAGGTGATGAGGGAGTTGTGTAAGGCTCTCTAGATTACTCATCTCCAATGTCTGTATACCATCCACAGACGGATGGCCAGGTGGAGAGATTCAACAAGACCTTGAAGTCGATGTTGAAGAAGGTCGTAGAGAAAGATGGGAGAGAATGGGATTGCCTGTTGCCATACCTGCTTTTATCCATTAGGGAAGTTCCCCAGAGCTCTACGGGATTCTCACCATTTGAACTACTATACAGACAGCATACTCGGGGACTTCTGGACATAACAAAGGAGACCTGGGAAGCAGAGATTACACCCCACCGGAGCGTCATCGAGCATGTGGCCCAGATGCCGGACCGGATAGAGAGGGTGATGCCAATTGTGAAGGAGAGCATTCTACAGGCACAAGAAGCCCAGGCGAGGGTCTACAATCAGGCTGCAAGGCTGAGACAATTCAGCCCTGGAGACCAGGTGTTAGTGTTAGTACCCACGGTCGAAAGTAAATTTCTGGCCAAATGGCAAGGACTGTACAAGGTGGTCGAGAAGCTGAGTGAAGTCAATTACAAAATCCACCAGCCAAGTAGAAGAAAGCCGTACCAGATCTACAACATCAACTTGATGAAGCTGTGGCAGGACAGGGAACCAGTGGAAGCTACGTGCCTGGGGGCCAATCCTAAAGCCAGGGTAGAGAACGTCACAGTGGCAGAGATACTATCACAGACCCAAAAACAACAGTGCCGAGAACTGCTGCAGAGAAACCGAGACCTTTTATCAGAGTTGCCCGGATATACGCAAGTTGAGGAGCATGAGATCTTGAAGGAACCACATTTACGGGTGAACCAGAGGCCGTATCGAATTCCCATGGCCGGATGAGAGGTGATCTCCAAGGAGGTGCGGAGAATGTTCAGCCTGGCTGTCATCAAGGAGTCTAAGAGCGGCTGGTCCAGCCCCAGTGTTCTTGTACCCAAGCCGGACGGAGAATGGCGCTTCTGTAACGGAAAATAAACAAAGTGTCCAAGTTTGATGCCTATCCGATGCACCCGGTCGATGAACTTATTGAAAGGCTGGGGCCTGCCAGGTACATCACTACCCTGGACCTAACAAAGGGGCACTGGCAAATTCTCCTGTCCCCAGGTGCCAAGGAGAAAACTGCCTTCTCTACACCCGACGGGTGTTCTCAATACACCAGGATGCCGTTCGGTCTACAGAGAGCCCCAGCTACCTTCCAGAGGGCCATGGAGCAGATCCTAGTCTCACACAAGAAATATGCTGCCGCTTACCTGGACAACATCGTGATTTTCAGCCCAGATTGGGGAAGTTACCTGCAGAAGGTCCAGGCAGTACTGGATGCACTGAGAAATTGTGGGTTACCATAAACTGAAAAAAATGCGCCATGGGAAGAGAAGAGGCAAAGTACTTGGGCTACGTAGTTGGAGGGGGCGAAATAAAACCACAAGTGAACAAGGTGGAAACAATCCAGAATTGCCCGCAACCGGCCTCCAAGAAACAGGTACGGGCCTTTCTGGGAATCGTGGGATACTATCGGCGATTTATCCCGAATTTCACCACAGTAGCGGCACCCCTGACCGACCAGCTTAGAAGTACGAAGACGGCGATGGCCAAGTGGTCTTCTGAGGCAGAGGTGCTATTACAAGAACTGAAGCTCGCCCTGTGTAAGCAGCCGGTCTTGATAGCGCCTGACTTCAATAAAGAGTTTGTGCTCCAGACAGATGCCTCAGACATTGGCACAGGAGCCTTCTTGTCCCAAGAAGTAAATTGGGAGGAACATCCCATTCTTTATCAGAGCAGAAAACTATCGGCCTGTGAAAAGAACCATGCTATTGTGGAAAAAGAGTGCCTGGCCGTCAAGTGGGCGGTTGACACCCTTAGATATTACTTATGAGGCCACAAATTCAGGCTAGTGTCAGACCATGCTCCTCTAAGATGGATGAGGGAAAGGATGGGGAAGAATGTCCGGGAGACCAGGTGGCTCCTGGCACTCCAGGACTTTAGTTTTTCAGTAGAGTACAGGCCCGGGAAAAGACATACTAATGCAGATGCCCTTTCCAGACTTCCCTATCTAACGAGTGAAGGTGCCAAAACCCCCGGCATTGAGCAGAGGAGGGGAGATGTGACAAAGTCACTGGCAGTGTGTCGGAGGGGAGATATGTTTTACTGAGGCTATTAGCTTTTCAGTGATGTGAAACATGGAAGTTGCTCCTGCATATTAGGTTCAGAGAGGGTTAATGAGCTAGGTTTACGAGGGTATGTTTTATAGTTGGATGGCTAAGTGCAGGGCGGGAGGCCATCCACCATATCTCCACTCCAGGGAGTGGTCTGGGCTTTAAACAGCCAGCCTTTACACTCATGTGTGTTCAGTGTCTGGAGAAACCTGCTCCAGAGAGGAGCTTGCATGTGGTGTGCTGAACCGTGTGTGCCTAACCCTGAGTGGCCGGACTCTGGCCAATATACGGACTGTGCTGCATCTTTGTACTTTGTTTTGCCGTTATGCCAATTGAGCTGTATTTACTTTCCCCACTCAACGTCGCCTTGCCTTGAAAGTCCTCAAGGATCGCTAGACTAACAGTGTCGCAGAGTGCATCTTCTTACAGTCACCGCTGTACTTACAAGAGCTTCAATCAGCAAGATATCTTGAGTAAGCAGTATTTACTTGATACTGGTTAAACATGAGACACAATTCAGTGTCACACAGTCCGTGTGCTGCTGACATAACACATTCAGGAAAGAAGGAAAAAAAACACAGGAAGTAAAAACAACCAACAATTGAGAGCTTTTCTCCCCCACATTACAGCAAGCATATAACTATACACACTATCGCCATCTGCTGTCTGGTTAGTATAAAGTCCTCCTTTAAATATAATAAGTCCTAATCTGTTGTATATGCCAACAAACAGTTCCCTGAGGAGTAAAAGAATTACACACAAAACTGCAACCAACACAAACTACAGCAAAGTGAATGAATCCAAGAAAGTCTATTACCAGCAGGAAAAAACAGTAGGGGAAGCTATTTAAAGCTGCACCCGACAGGTGATAGGACAATTAGAATAAATGAAGAACACCTGTGTTAAGCGAGACAGACGAGACAAACTGAAGCCAGAATAACAAAACCCAAACACTCAGAGAAAAGGTGCGTCTGCTGTGCCTCAGCACAAAGAGAAGCCGACCACAGAACACAAGCTCAAGGGATCGAATCCAGGAACATGACATATGGACATTATTATAGGAAGGAACCCAGGATGGGGGATATTTTTACTAGACAGGGGACATTATTACAGAATGGGGGACATCATTACAGGATAGGGCCATGATGGGGGACAATATTACAAGATGGAACCCAGGACAGGAGATATTATTACTGGATAGGGGACATTATTACAGGATGGGACCTAGGACAGGGGATATTATTACTGGATAGGGGACATTATTAAAGGATGGGGGACATTATTACAGGATAGGGCCATGATGGAGGACAATATTACAAGATGGGACCCAGGACAGGGGATATTATTACAGGATGGGGGACATTATTACAAGATGGGACCCAGGACAGGGGATATTATTACTGGATAGGGAACATTATTACAGGATGGGGGACATTATTACAGGATAGGGCCATGATGGAGAACATTATTACAAAATGGGACCTAGGACAGGGGTTATTATTACTGGATTGGAGCCAGGATGGGGGGCATTATTACAGGATGGGGATACGCAGAGGACATTTTTATAAGAAGGGGGACATTATTACTGGAAGTGTTGACATCATTACAGTATGTTGGCCAGGATGAGGGACATTATTACAGTATAAAGGCCAGGATGGGGGACATTACTATAGGATGGGGGACATTATTACAGGATAGGGGCCCGCCAGAGGACATTATTACAGGATAGGGGCCAGGATCAGGGACATTATTACAGTATATGGGCCAGGATGGGGGACATTATAGGACATTATAGACATTATTATAGATTGGGAGCCAGAAAAAGGGATATTATTAAAGGATAAGAGACATTATTATAGGATATTGACAAGGATGGAGGACATTATTACAGAGGCTGGAATATCTGCCCATAGAACTTTATTGACAGTGTGGGCAAAGAATCCCGGACTCCCAGACTTTATCAGTGGACAGGGGAAACAAGACTCTAGATTTACTTCTATGTGTGGATAGAAGCAGAGTTTGCAAACTTTTTTTTAATTGGCGGAAAAACAGGACTCAGGCTTTTTCTATGTGTGGGCAGAGAAAATACGACTCACACTATTTATCTACCTACTAAAATCAGGAAACAGGATTTATAGTTTTTTTTAATGGGTGGGAGAAGCAGGATTCACAGCCTTTCTCTATAGGTGGGTGGGGGAAGCAGGACTCACAGCCTTTCTCTATAGGTGGGTGGGGGAGGCAGGACTCACAGCCTTTCTCTATAGGTGGATGGGGGAAGCAGGACTCACAGCCTTTCTCTATAGGTGGGTGGGAGAAGCAGGACTCACAGCCTTTCTCTATAGGTGGGTGGGGGAAGCAGGACTCACAGTCTTTCTCTATAGGTGGATGGGGGAAGTGACTCACCCCCTGGGCCGTGGGGCACTCGGAACCGGGCTTCAGCGTGATGATGGGGGTAGTAGTGGCAACCCGATCCCGTGGCTCAGGGTGGTCAGACCAAATGCTGTGGCAGTCTATTTGTGGGGTTTTGAATGTCCGACTACGCCACCCGTGGATTGTGGTCAGGAATGACCGCTGATGCAAGGCAGACCGCTGAGGCTGATGTTGGTATGCAGCACTGGGATAGAATAACTCCCCATGGGAAGAGTGTAGCCTCAGGGCAGGTAATAGGATGCTGGGGGGTGATGGTGCAGGCCGCAATAATAAAGGTCCAGAGTCTACTTCAAACAGTCCAGGGTCTTTATTGTAGGTGGTACTTATGACCCAACAGGAGTACAGGGTAGGAATGGGCCTGGGTGTCTGAGAACATTCGGGCGAGCCCCACAGGTCAGGGTGAGCGGGTAGGCCTACCGTTCTCTCTCTGCCCTTGCTGACTATCTCCCCCTTTAGTGGTGTGATAGCCCACGTCCCTGAGCTGGCCGTGTACTACGCCTGCATGGCTTGCAACTCGGGCCTTAGGTACCTGTTTCTTTTCTGTGCTGTACTGGTCCCTCTGTGTGGTGGTGCCTCCAGGCTTCTCAGGCCAAGGGACCTAAAATCCCTCGCAGGTAGGTTATCTGCTGCTGGGCTTGCAACCCTGACAGCCTCGGATCCCAGTGTCCGGTTATGTAGTTCTCTCTCTCTCTCACAGCCAGGACCGGCTCTCGTCGCCTCTGTCCCTGGCTTGCAGTTTCTCCTCTGCCTCCCGGACTCCTCAGCAGCCGCTGACCTGTCTCTCTCTTCTGGAACCCTTCTGGATGCTTCAGAAGTGGGTCCTGATCTCTCTAACCCTGCCCTCAGTTCCAGCTTTTATAGGGGCAGCCTGCTCCCCCTACTGGCCTGGGACAGGAGGTGCTGCATGCTAATGGTCCCTGACCAGGGAACCTCCCTCCTGCTCTCAGACACTTTAATACCTGTGGCATCCAGGCCTGGGGTGACACAGAAGCAGGACTCACAGGCTTTTTCTAAGTATGGGAAGGGGAAGTAAGATTCACAGGTTTTCTCCACAAATAGGAAGAGGAAGCAGGACTCAAAGGCTTTCTTAATGAGCGGATGGAGGGATCAGGAAGTACAAGCTTTCTCTATGAGTGGTTGGAGGGAGCAGGACTCATCTGCTTTCAGCAGGTGAGAAAAGTGAGACTCACAGGTTTTTCTATTTGTGGACCAGAGAAGGAAAACTCACAGGATTTCTCAATCTATTGGAACAAGGAAAAGGGACCAAAGTTTTTTTTAATGGATGAGAAATGCAAGACTCTTAGGTTACCTCTATGAGTAGGTTGTAAAAGAAAGACTCACAGTTTTTTTTATGAGTTATGACAGAGCAGCATTCACAGTTTTTTTCTATGAGTGGGTGAAGGGAATAGGACTCAAAGGCTTTCTCTATGAGAGGGTGAAGGGAACAGGACTCACAGGCTTTCTCTATGAGTGGGTGAAGGGAACAGGACTCACAGGCTTTCTCTATGAGTGGGTGAAGGGAACAGGACTCACAGGCTTTCTCTATGAGTGGGTGAAGGGAACAGGACTCACAGGCTTTCTCTATGAGTGGGTGAAGGGAACAGGACTCACAGGCTTTCTCTATGAGTGGGTGAAGGGAACAGGACTCAAAGACTTTCTCTATGAGTGGGCAGAGGACCAGGACTTACGCTACTACTAAACTAGTATCATTTGATGTAGCTAATATCAGCTCAACATTCCCCAATTATTTCCTCAGACAATCAACAATAGGGTCCCCCATTTGCATTATTTCTATTCAAGAAAAATCTTTTGAGACAACCATTGAATGTGTCATTAAAATGGTCTTCTAGAGCAAATCTAGAGGACAATATGGCTAGTTTGAAAGAAAACTGTAATTATGGTAGAGAGAAAGCTATTCTAGACTGTGTTGGTCTTCTAATCTTCTAATCGAAAAAGTCAACATTTGTAGGACATAAAATAAATGACAATATGTTCCAAAAAATCAGCACTAGATCAGAGGTAGTCTTCGTAAAGAGGTGGTCTATATGAGTTTGCCTGTATACAGTGCAATTTCTATAAGATGACCACCAAGCATTGCAGGCATGACTGGTTTTCCAGCAGGTGGTCCAATAAAGGACCTAAAAATCCATTACCTAAAAATCTAGATCATGGGTAGTCTTTTCAAAACTCAAAGACTTGGTCTTCTGCAGAGGTTTCTTCATATATACATGCATAGCTAGATGGTCACCCATATTTGCAGAAAATAATCTTGTTTTTGAAGGGTGATCTTCCCAAAAGAAGTGTCCAATATATCAAGAATATAAGGAAATTTGAAGGCTGTCACTGAAAGTTCAGATCTTGTTTGCATGGTCTTCCTAAAGAAGTGGTCTTTTGGAGAGTTTGACCACCTACAGTTGCATTGAGAAATGGTCTTCTAGCAGGGTCATCTTCTTTGCAAATGAGATGGCAAAATGTTGAGCACAGAAGAGAACTGAAAGGCCATCCCAGAACATCTGGTCTAGATCAAAGGGGTGGTCTTCTTAGATTGGTGGTCTTATCAAAGATTTAGTCTTTTGGAGAGGTTTCTTTATATATACATGCATAGATATATGACTACCCACGCTTGCAATAAAGAATGGTGTTTTAGAAGAGTGGTCTTCCCCTAGTGGTTTAATTGTAGACGTTGCCTTGAAGATAATGTCTGTCCTACATCATACTAGAGTTGTCACCCTGGAATTTTCTGCTTTTTGTTTTATGTTCTTTTCACTCTAACATTCCACTCTAAACATGTTACCCAGCCAGCAGCTGTCTCTGTCCAAAGCTCTGTGTCAGCTGGGTCAGCAAAAGCTTTACTACGAGTTTCAGCCGAAAGAGGAGAAAACAAAGGCGGCTCTGCAAAGTAACAAGGAATAAGGGACTCACTGTAAGTAGGAAGATGCGTGCAAGTCATAACTTATGGCAAAGGCTACCACAAGGACCATCTCTAGGGCTGTAAAGGACACATTTTACATTAGTTGCCAGTCCTTTCTAGACTATACGATTATGGACCTTCACAGCAGAACTTCTCATATCATGGAGGCAGAATAATAGCCATAAACTTACTTCCAGTCAGTAATTGCCGCTATCATGTTGCAGTGCTTTGGTTTTGTTGGTGGTAGTTTTCTAGAAGTCAAAGAAATTTCTGTGTCTGCAACATTGACTACCTGTTACATGATCTTTCACTATCTAAAAGCTCTGACATGTGCACAGATGCAGGATGCAAACAGGAGAAAGATGGATGTATGGATGGATGGATGGATGGATGGATGGATGGATGGATAGCTGGATAGATATGATATGAAATAGCTAGATAGATATGAGATAGATAGAAGATAGAGATTCCTTATTTGTCATACACAGAGTTAGCAGCTTCACTCTTTAATAAGTTTACGTATAGTGATTGGTGATAAGTTTATTCCATACAATCCTACTTGCCACCGCTGTGTCTGCCCGGCTCTTGCCCATTGTCCTACACATCACCAGTTGTTCCCCTCTCATAAAGGCCGTCTAGCTCAGAGCTTAAATATTGCCGGACAGTAAAACCCACCCATCAGGGTCGATTGAGTCACATTTGCTCAGTGGTGCGATACGTTTGGGACTTTAGGTAGGAAAGGCCAGAGACAAAGGTTCACTTTTGACAGCAGGGTGCCAAGAGTGGAAACATCTCCTCCAGTGGAACTTTCACTGTGGCAAGTTGCCCATTTTCTACCATTTATGTGTCTTCTTAATAACTTCCGTGTTAGTAGTTTTATAAGCGTTTTATGTTTTTACTTTTTATTTTCTGTGGAAGTTTTATCGACTTTAGGTTCCAAGTCTAATATAGTTGTAGTTTAGTTCATGTTGATTACATTAGATCGAGCTTACGACATGAAGTGGATACAGAGCTTTAACTTAAGTTTTTGAAAATTCTATATTTGATTTGTTCTTTTTTTTTTATTTTCCAGGTATATTTTGTTAGGTTGTTTTTTTTTAATTATTGAAGTTTTAAGTCGATTATTGTAGGTTTTCATGTGTCTGTTTTATTCTTGTGTGTTTTCCTAATTCGAAAGAAAAATACATTTTCCTTTTTAACTCTGAACATTTTTTTAATCTTTTTTTTTTTTAATATATTTTCTTAAGAGCTTCATGGCTCTCGTTGAAATATTAAATTATTGTACAAAAAATGTGACAGATATTGTAAGTTTCTTTTAAGTTATCCAATTACTTTACTCAAAATGATGCCTCTGTGTCACATGTATTATACTGTTTAACTTATTACTTATTTTTTTCTATTTTTCGCATCTCTAAAAAATGTTTTCCCCTTAGGTTTTTCTTCTTTTAATTTTTTTTTTGTATAAATACAGTTAGGTTTATTTTTTTATATACAGAATATGGAGTTTCATGGCTGTATTGTTGTGTACAAAAATTAATACAGATATTGTAAGTTTCTTTAAAATTATCCAGTTACTTTTTTCAAATCGATGCCGTTTTATCTATGCAAAAAGAAAATAATAATAAAAATATATATATTAACATAACTATAGTTATACGATTAAAAATAAAGAAAAAATAAAAAAAAATAAATGGAAAACTTTTTTAAGCAATACTTTATTCAAAATGATGCAATTATGTCACATACAGTATATTAATATAACTATATTTATAATAATAATAATAATAATAATAATGTAAAAATAATAAATGGAAAACAGTTTTTAGCTATACAAAAAACAGAAAAAAACTAAATAGGTTAACCACTGTATGTGATATAATGGCATCATTTTTGTTGTGAATGAAAAAGTTTCAGATATTGTAAGTTTCTTTAAAGTTATCCAGTTACTTTATTCATCAAATGATGCCGTTATGTCACATATATTAATTAACTTCTTTTTTTTGTGAGTTCCTATTAATTACAAGTGGCAACAGTATTAGAGGCAGAAGTAGTAATTATAACAATATATATTGATAATACTAATACTGGTACGTCTTACAACTTTTTGTACTTAAATACAAAATATATACAGTAAATGTATTATCAGTATATATATATATATATATATATATATATATATATATAAATATATATTATTATTCTACTGTTATTGGATAGTATTTTTTATTTTTTATTTAATTTGCAGCTTTATTTGGGAATTCACTAATATTTGTCCATGTTTTTTGTGTTTCTTCTAATTTTTGCAGGCTGTAGATAATGGGAGACTGGAGTTTCTTAGGGAATATTTTAGAAGAGGTGAATGAGCACTCCACCGTTATTGGCAGGGTCTGGCTGACGGTTCTGTTCATTTTCCGGATCCTCATCTTGGGAACTGCTGCTGAGTTCGTATGGGGGGATGAACAATCTGATTTTGTGTGCAACACTCAGCAGCCTGGTTGCGAGAATGTCTGCTACGACGAGGCTTTCCCTCTGTCTCACATCAGACTGTGGGTCCTGCAGATCATCTTCGTCTCCACACCGTCCCTGGTGTACGTGGGCCACGCTGTGCATCACGTTCGGATGGAAGAGAAGAGAAAGGAACGAGAGGAAGCAGAAATGAGTCGGCAGCAGGAAATTAATGAAGAAAGGTTGCCGCTTGCTCCCGATCAAGGGAGCATTAGGACCACCAAGGAAACCAGTACCAAAGGTACTAAGAAGTTTCGTTTGGAAGGAACTCTCCTAAGAACCTACATCTGTCACATTATCTTCAAAACACTCTTTGAGGTGGGCTTTGTGGTGGGACAATATTTCCTGTATGGTTTTAGGATCCTTCCCCTATACCGTTGCAGTCGTTGGCCTTGCCCAAACACCGTAGACTGTTTTGTCTCCAGGCCTACTGAGAAAACTGTATTTATTATGTTCATGTTAGCAGTGGCTGCAGTCTCCCTCTTTCTGAATGTGGTGGAGATCAGTCATCTGGGCTGGAAAAAGATTCGCTTTGCATTTCGGAGGACTACAGATCACCAAACAAATTCACTACTTGGAGAAGTTTCCCAGAAACCATTGCACTCCATTACCATTTCCTCCATTCCAAAATCTAAAGGGTATAAACTACTGGAAGAAGAAAAGGTTGTCTCCCATTTCTACCCAATGACAGAGGTTGGATTAGAAGCTAGCCCTCTTCCATCTCACTTTAATAATTATGAGAAAAGCAGCACAGGCCTCCTAGAAGACATCTCGAAGGCCTATGATGAAACTCTGCCCTCGTATCGTCAAGCTGAAGAACAAGAGAAGGTGAAAGTGCAAGTGGCTGAAACTCTAGAACAAGCCCCTTCAGTGAGAGCCCCTTCGGTGCGTGCCCCCTCTGAGCGTGCACTTTCTGAAAGAGCACCATCACGTGCACTTTCTGAACGTGCTTTTTCTTCCCTTGTAAAATTACCTTCCAACAATATGATCTCCGAAAGAGCACCTTCAGAGCTGGCACTCTCAGAGCGAGCCATTTCTCGGGCTAATTCTGAGCATGCCTCTTCTGAGCGTGCACCCTCGGAGCGAGCTCCATCTCGAGCAACTTCTGAACTTGCGACTTCAGAGAGAGTCCCATCTCGAGCAACATCTGAAAATGCCCCATTTGAGCGCACTCCCTCAGAAAGGGCTGTATCCCGAGCAACTTCTGACCATGACCCGTTTGAGTGTGCACCCTCATATCGATCTTTATCCCGAGCTGCTTCTGAACAGGCCTCTGAGCAAACCCCTTCTCAAGCAACCCCTTCCGTCTTCGATCCCACCCTAGAAAATATTCCTTCCACAGTAACTTCAGACCCAGTCTTAGATGGCAACAATGACCAGGTACTATATGAACGCGCACCTTCTAGAGCACTTTCAGATAATTCCAAATCTGAACACCTCCCTCTAGGACAAGGGTTCCCTGAACCTTTATCTGAGAAACCAGATGATTATGAAGCAGAACCTCCAGTCCCTGAACTGCCTTTACTAAGTTTCGAGTTAATTCCCGATTCTAGATCCC
The DNA here is from genome assembly GCF_046119375.1 of Phyllobates terribilis. Lineage (NCBI taxonomy): Eukaryota > Metazoa > Chordata > Amphibia > Anura > Dendrobatidae > Phyllobates > Phyllobates terribilis. The sequence continues at coordinate 946,818,844 of NW_027362762.1, forward strand.
TGAGTAGGTTAAGTAAGGCAAGTAGCCGGGCTCGCTCAGACGATTTAGCCGTATGAACGGAAAGCCATGAAACTAGTAACGCAAAATAGTACGAGGTACGCAAAACAGTCAACTCGATTTGGATTCTGAGGTGCTACAGGTTTAAGAAGACAGAATGGAGGATGTAAAGAAAAGTGCTACCCGGGATACGCTGCATCGTATGTTTTCACTTTTTTTTTTTTAAAGATTTCGAAAAATTACATTGTTCTAGTTTTAGTGATCTAAATGAATTCCAACTATTTTCCCTTTAATGTTGGTGAAAATTAAGGGTTACATTTTATGGAAAAATATAAGATTCTATTAGAATCCATAAATACTGAGCCAGAAAATCTTGCATAGCATTAACCTCAGTCATAAATTGATACCTGGAAAAAGCAAACGCAAAAAAATATATAACACGAGCATACATTGTAACTGAATAACTAATTGATAACCTAAAAAAAAATCTTTAGCAAAATATTTTTTTTCATTTCAACGTAAAAAATAAAATTCAAAGAACAATTCAAAAGAAAATAATGTTATTACTAGAATACGTAATTTAAAATTAAAAAAAAGTTAGAATTTGAACTTTTTTTTTTTTCAATTTTAGACCCTTAGAAACTGGTGCACTGCTCACAAAAAAAAACCACATACTTCTCCATTTTTCTTTTGTGCGATACCATTATAAGCCCACTCTTCTGAGTGACCAGATATTTTTTTTTTCTATTTCGTAATGTTTCATAATAGTCACCACTTTTTTTTTTTCTTCTCAGTGGCTGTAATTTTCCTCCTGGATTCCTGATGTAACTTCCAGTTGTGTTCAAATATCATTGTTATGCAGCACAAAAGGAAGAAAAAACATAGAAAAGGTAGAGGCTGATAAATTTGATATATATCACACATTAAAAAACTCATTTCGATAGGTTTAAAAGCCTTCTACTTTTGTATTTTTTTGCACAGAAAATTCCAACAACATAATAAGTGCAGATTATTAAAAAAAAAACAACTTACTGTGACTATATTACTTTTTTTGATACATTTTTTAGAGGGTTTGATATTTTTATTTTGTTTTATATTTTTCGATAGGTTTTTAATATTTTTTTTATTTTAATATATTTTTTTAGATTAGGTTTGATTTTTTTATTTTATTTTTTTAGACATAGATAGGGTTTGATATTTTTTTATTGTATTTTTTAATTCTTTGGGACAGGCTTAACTTCGACTTGACAGTTTACCAAAAGTCCATCACTGCTTGTAGAATTAGAAATATAAAAAAAAAGTATCACAAAACATTAAAACCAATCGATTCTTTTAAAATGTTCACAAAAGGAGATAACAAAAGGAGATAAAAAAATATATATTGAGTCTAATATAGAAGATCAGAGCATTTTAATAGATCGTAACGCACTTGTGCTTCGGATGTGAATCAATAGACCAAAAGTTTACAATAAAACAAGAGGTATAAAGCATTCAAAATTTAAGTAAATGGGGAGGGGGAAAAATTAAAATTTGTTATATTAGACATTTTTTTGGAAACTTTTTTTCCCATATTGTTCTGCATGGGTTGAACAAAACTTGACTATTGTTCTGCATAGGTTGAACAAATCTTTCAAATTGATCAAAGTTATCGAAGTCTAAATTAAAAAAAAAAGTGCCATCTTCAAAGCTTGAATGATTTTTCTTACAACATAATCAAAAATGGGACTCTGGCTCTATATTAGAGATCTGGGGTCTGCTCCCTTTCTTGGAAAATGGGGAAAACTGAAGCAAATAAGGGGAATATTGACTGACTAAGCCACAGTAGTATTTATGAAGAGGGTAGACACCTACCGGCCGGTAGACCCCAGACAATATAGATGTTTTTTACAGCATTGTGTTGGTCAAATATTCAGCTGTAGTTTGGGATGTAAAACTTTTCTTGGTACTTTAGCTTTATATAGAGACTATGTTCCATGTGACTATTTATATCTCTAATCTTTCCAAAAATTCTCTGTTTTCCATTGTCTCAATGCTTCTCCTGGTGGATAATCTCGTCCTTTCGTGTGGACGGCTGTGAGCTTTTTACTCAGGTGAGTAAATGACAAATGCATTTTGATTTTTGTAAAACAAAGAAAAGCAATATATTTATAAATATGTATGCAATTAGTTTGTATTAATATATGGTATATATAGTACTTTTTGTATTTATTGTTAATATTGTTTTATTATTTTTTCTTAAGATATAAATTTGCTTTTGTATGTCTGAATTTGTTTTCGTGCACTTAATGGTTTATTCCCATCTCATACATTTATGGCATATTGACAGGATATTCCATAGATGTATAATAGTTGTGAATCCGCTAATGTGATATGGACCTATCTCAAGATTTGGACCCCGACGCACGCTGTTATCAGTGGAGAGGTGGTTCATTTGTATGGGACTTCCGACCACCTCTCAACGGAGAGCAGTCCATGGCAAGGCCCCGTTCTCGAGATAGGCGCGGTTCCATTGATGGGACCAACCTCTACTATACATCTATGACATATCCTGTGGCTAAACAATAAAACTATGAGATGGGAGTAGCCTGGGTGAGCTGCATTTAGGAATACATGAATATGAATTCCGGTCCATGTAATGAATGGTTGCACCAAGTCAAAGCCGCCATTACAGAGTGCCTCGCCCATCTGCAACATGAAGTGATATTCCAAGTTTTTATAAACCTTGATAGGTCATTTGGATAGGGGCTGTCTTCTTGAGACAACCTCTTTAACACCATATTTACTAACTTCAGAAACCTTATTTTCCAACACTTTTAGAGTTTATCGTCACATGAATTAGTAAACCTTCCCCAAGAGTTCATTAAATAGAAAAGATTGGATATTCCAACTGCTCAATCCTTGTCTTTCCCGACATTATCTATCGGATGGAAGTTGGGAGGCTCCCAGATGCTCAGCTGGTCTCATCAAAATCGGCGAGTTCGACCAACTTTCTCCCAATGTGTATAGGGGCATTAGCTGTCCTTGTTGACCATAGCGAACCACTTTATTTTTATTGTAGTCCTAAAGCCACCAAAAACATTAGATGGCTATTGACCAAATGATGGTTTGGCCAATCATTCTGACAGCAGCCATCTCAGCTAGGTCTCCCATACACAGGAGCTCTTGATCGTCCGAGCGACCCTGGTGTTTTCTTTGAAAGATCCATCACCAGACATGTTTGCCAGCAGCTTATCTCTGGGAGACAATACGATTGGAAGTCTGAAACCGGACACGCTGGAGCCATATCCCCACCGACAATCAATTATCCGGGCCCTCCATACCAGGGCTGCCACCAGGAATTTCGGGGCCACATACTGGCAAAATTTTCGGGCCCCCTTGAGACTCCACCCAGGCTCCACCCCCACTTTGCCTCCACCCCAGCTCCGCTTTCACCACAGCTCCGCCTCCATCCCTCTAACCTTCCACAGTCCCACCGCCCACCCTTGGAAAAACTCTTCTTTCTGCACCACTTCTTCACCAATCACACATTAACAGCTCTCATCGAACACCATATCACATACATAGCCAGCAGCTTTTATTTTGGCCAAAAGATTTTTTTAAGCCATCACCACAACAAGGAGACTACTCTAGCCAGGCCCTACTCTAATCTAACCTATTAAACATTTCTTATAATACCCAATACTCTTTTAGGTATATTTTTATTTATGGGAATGTGTCACATACATTTTTTAAACTGACCAGTAATACCACATACAAGGGACAAATACTACCACACTATGACCATATCACATATTACCACCACATAGTGACCGAATAATACCACATACAAGGGTCAAATGCAGCTACACTATGACCAGACCACATGTTACCACCACATAGTGACCGAATAATAATACATACAAGGGACAAATACCGCCACACCATGACCGGACTACATATTACCACCACATAGTGACCAAATAATACCACATACAAGGTACAAATGCTGCTACACCATGACCAGACCACATATTACCACCACATAGTGACCAAATAATACCACATACAAGGGACAAATGCTGCTACACCATGACCAGACCACATGTTACCACCACATGGTGACCAAATAATACCACATACAAGAGACAAATACAGCCACACCATGAACGGACCACATATTACCAACACAGAGTGACCGAATAATACCACATACAAAGGACAAATACCGCTACACCATGACCAGATCACATATTGCCACCACATAGTGACCGAATACTACAAGACTGATCATTAATAAAAAAACAGAATACTAATATTACTATAAGTACCATTATACACAGGATCTCTGTACATAGTATACAGTGTATAGTGTCAGCATACAGATAACACACTGACTCACCGGTGACATCTCTAGTTGAAGTCCTTCATCTTCGCTTTTCCTCTTCATCCAGAGCAGACTGCCATCACTTCTTCCAGCCAGGACTCGTCTCTGCATAAAATAACACAGTTATCTAGAGCAGCTTCCAGAGCACATTTTTCCCAACTTCTACACTACACCAGATGAAGAAAAAAAAGTAACATAGTGTCGTCCTGCATAGTAACAGGACCCCCCCACCCCACAGAAAACAGTATCCTCAAAAATAAAATATATCACAGCAGTAATAATATCCTTTAATTAGCTTTAATTAGCCCCTACAGTAATAATGTCCTACATCTTGCCACCTTTGTCTCCATCCAGCCCCCATTGTCTCCATCCTGCCCCCATTGTCTCCATCCTGCCCCCAATTTGCCTCCAATGTCTCTATCCTGCCCGCATGTCTCCATTTGTCTCCGTTCTGCACCCAATGTCTCTCCATCCTTCCCCCATGTTTCCATTCTGCCCCCCATGTCTCTCAATCCTGCCCCTCATGTTTCCATTCTGCCCCCATGTCTACATTCTGCCTCCATGTTTCCATTCTGCCTCCATGTTTCCATTCTGTCCCATGTCTCCATTCTGTCCCCATGTCTCTCCATTCTGCCCCCAATTTCCTCCATACTGCCCCCATGTCTCTCCATTCTGCCCCTTGTCTCCATTCTGCCCCCAATGCCCCTCATTCTGCCCCCAGTGTTCCCCATTCTGCCCCCATGTTTTCTGCCCCAATGTGCCCCATGGTTTCATCCTGCCACCAAAATCCCTCATGTTTTCATCCTGCCCCATTGTCCCCATGTCATCATTCTGCCCCATGTTTTCATACTACTTCCATGTTTTCATCCTGCCCCCAATGTCCACCATATTTTCATCCTTCCCCCATGTTTTCATCCTGCCCCTAATGTCCCCCATGTTATCATTCTGCCCCCATGTTTTCATCCTTCCCCCATGTTTTCTGACCCTAATGTCCCCCATGTTTTCTGCCCCGATGTTTCCATCCTGCCCTGGTGCGGCTTTAAAAAAAAGTAAAAAAACCCCCCAACTTTCTCTTTACCTTGCGGCGCTCCAGCGGTGTCCGTCTCTGCCATCACCGACAGCACGATCGCTGGTGCATGACAGTGACGTCATATGCCAACGACGTGTGCGCTGACGTCAGCCTCCGGCCTGTAACTGGCCGACGGCTGTTAACTAGCTTCCCATATGGCAATAGATTTAAAGTGAACGTGCGTCCGAGGATGCACATTCACTGAACCGCTGGGGCCCCCTCTAATCACCGGGCCCCATATGCCAGTAAGGGCAGTAATGCCCTGATGGCAGCCCTGCTCCATACACATAAGACTGTAGGCTGAACCTATTGATATCGGTGGATTCAGCCGACATTAGTTTAATGTGTTTGGGGGGGGGGGTTTACAACTCATGGAGATGGTGTTTGGGAGATAAAAAGTTGCTATGATTGATAACTCAGCTGTGATTGATGATTTGTGTGTTTCAATAAGAAATGTGTCTGTAATGCATCATGGAGGATGGTCCAGTTGGGTTGTGTGATATTATTATTTTACTTTATTTTTTTATATATTTTTTTCCCTTAAATGGGAGGTAGATGAGATTATATTTTCTGTGCGCTTTCACCATTTTTTCTGGAATTTGTATCAGTGATCTACTGACTACTAATAATTCCAGAAGGACACAGATCACATTCTCCAGATTCTCCTTCTCCCCCAAATCCCAGGCCGTTGACATCATTGTGAAATCACAGGTTTTGTAGCAATATCTTAATTCTTTCCTAGTTTCCGACCCCACAGGTCACTCACTTTGGTTGCTGAATTTTGAATTTTTTATTACAGATCTTATTATTTTATCTCCTTCTTTCCTGAATGTCAGCCCGATCACTTACATGGCTGACCACTAAATAGCGTTAGTGGCTAAAAAAATATGAATGTCTGGGTTTATTGCATGGTTAGCCATTGATTTACATAGATCGAATGTACCTTTGCACAGAATTTGTATTGTTTATTTGCTTCCTAAATGCAAAGTTAAGCACCTTTCTTCATAAAGAAAAAAATATTTAATGTTGCAGCTGCAGCGTCTGTTTGTACTTTGTCAAGCTGAGTGCACTGCAAAAATGTAACAAATCCATCAGCGCTCATGTTTCTGATGTCTGTCTCTGCTCTCTTCCTCTCTTTTCTCAGTGATAGAGATAATAGAGAGGAGTTTGTGGACAGATGTGAAAGCATCTGCAGTCTCAGGTAGGGCAGAGGAAAGAGGCTCTAGCTAAAGAAGAAAGAACATTTAGAGGAGGACAGGAAGTACAGGATAGAAGGTGTGCTGATATTTGAGCTAATGAAGACAGTAGCTCTCTGGACACGCACAAAGCTCACATCCTGCCTATATTACTGGGAAGATCACACGAAGCTCACATCCATCCTATATTACTGGGAGACACAAAAAGAGCTCACATCCAACCTATATTACTGGGAATATCACACGAAGCTCACATCCAGCCTATATTATTGGGAAAGACACACAGACCTCACATCCAACCTATATTACTGGGGAAGACACACAGACCTCACATCCATCCTATATTACTGGGAGAGACACACAGAGCTCACATCCATCCTATATTACTGGGGAAGACACACAGACCTCACATCCATCCTATATTACTGGGAGACACAAAAAGAGCTCACATCCAACCTATATTACTGGGAATATCACACGAAGCTCACATCCAGCCTATATTATTGGGAAAGACACACAGACCTCACATCCAACCTATATTACTGGGGAAGACACACAGACCTCACATCCAGCCTATATTACTGGGAGAGACAAAAAGAGCTCACATCCAACCTATATTACTGGGAATATCACACGAAGCTCACATCCAGCCTATATTATTGGGAAAGACACACAGACCTCACATCCAACCTATATTACTGGGGAAGACACACAGACCTCACATCCAGCCTATATTACTGGGAGAGACACACAGACCTCACATCCATCCTATATTACTGGGAGAGACACACAGACCTCACATCCAGCCTATGTTACTGGTGGAGACACACATAACTCACATCCAGCCTATATTACTGGGGGAGACACACAGACCTCACATCCAGCCTATATTACTGGGGGAGACACACATAACTCAAATCCAGCCTATATTACTGTGGGGGACACACAGACCTCACATCTAGCCTATATTACTGGGAGAGACACACAGACCTCACATCCATCCTATATTACTGGGAGAGACACACAGACCTCACATCCAGCCTATATTACTGGTGGAGACACACATAACTCACATCCAGCCTATATTACTGGGGGAGACACACAGACCTCACATCCAGCCTATATTACTGGGAGAGACACACAGACCTCACATCCAACCTATATTACTGGGGAAGACACACAGACCTCACATCCATCCTATATTACTGGGAGAGACACACAGAGCTCACATCCATCCTATATTACTGGGGAAGACACACAGACCTCACATCCATCCTATATTACTGGGAGACACAAAAAGAGCTCACATCCAACCTATATTACTGGGAATATCACACGAAGCTCACATCCAGCCTATATTATTGGGAAAGACACACAGACCTCACATCCAACCTATATTACTGGGGAAGACACACAGACCTCACATCCAGCCTATATTACTGGGAGAGACACACAGACCTCACATCCATCCTATATTACTGGGAGAGACACACAGACCTCACATCCAGCCTATATTACTGGGAGAGACACACAGACCTCACATCCATCCTATATTACTGGGGGAGACACACAAACCTCACATCCAGCCTATATTACTGGGGGAGACACACAGACCTCACATCCAGCCTATATTACTGGGGGAGACACACAGATCTCACATCCATCCTATATTACTGGGAGAGACACACAGACCTCACATCCAGCCTATATTACTGGGGGAGACACACAGACCTCACATCCACCCTATATTACTGGGGGAGACACACAGACCTCACATCCACCCTATATTACTGGGGGAGACACACATAACTCACATCCAGCCTATATTACTGTGGGGGACACACAGACCTCACATCCAGCCTATATTACTGGGGGAGACACACAAACCTCACATCCAGCCTATATTACTGGGGGAGACACACAGACCTCACATCCAGCCTATATTACTGGGGGAGACACACAGATCTCACATCCATCCTATATTACTGGGAGAGACACACAGACCTCACATCCAGCCTATATTACTGGGGGAGACACACAGACCTCACATCCACCCTATATTACTGGGGGAGACACACAGACCTCACATCCACCCTATATTACTGGGGGAGACACACAGACCTCACATCCACCCTATATTACTGGGGGAGACACAGACCTCACATCCAGCCTATATTACTGGGGGAGACACACAAACTTCACATCCATCCTATATTACTGGGGGAGACACACAGACCTCACATCCATCCTATATTACTGGGAGAGACACACAGACCTCACATCCAGCCTATATTACTGGGGGAGACACACAGACCTCACATCCATCCTATATTACTGGGGGAGACATACAGACCTCACATCCATCCTATATTACTGGGAGAGACACACAGCTCACATCCAGCCTATATTACTGGGGGAGACACACAGACCTCACATCCAGCCTATATTACTGGTGGAGACACACATAACTCACATCCAGCCTATATTACTGGGGGAGACACACAGACCTCACATCCAGCCTATATTACTGGGAGAGACACACAGACCTCACATCCATCCTATATTACTGGGAGAGACACACAGATCTCGCATCCAGCCTATATTACTGGTGGAGACACACATAACTCACATCCAGCCTATATTACTGGGGGAGACACACAAACCTCACATCCAGCCTATATTACTGGGGGAGACACACAAACCTCACATCCAGCCTATATTACTGGGGGAGACACACAGAGCTCACATCCACCCTATGTTACTGGGGGAGACACACAGACCTCACATCCACCCTATATTACTGGGGGAGACACACAGACCTCACATCCATCCTATATTACTGGGGGAGACACACAAACCTCACATCCATCCTATATTACTGGGAGAGACACACAGACCTCACATCCAGCCTATATTACTGGGGGAGACATACATACCTCACATCCAGCCTATATTACTGGGGGAGACACACAGACCTCACATCCAGCCTATATTACTGGGGGAGACACACAGATCTCACATCCAGCCTATATTACTGGAGGAGACACACAAACTTCACATCCATCCTATATTACTGGGGGAGACACACAGACCTCACATCCATCCTATAGTACTGGGAGAGACACACAGACCTCACATCTAGCCTATATTACTGGGGAAGACACACAGATCTCACATCTAGCCTATATTACTGGGAGAGACACACAGACCTCACATCCACCCTATATTACTGGGAGAGACACACAGACCTCATATCCAGCCTATAGTACTGGGAGAGACACACAGACCTCACATCCAGCCTATATTACTGGGAGAGACACACAGACCTCATATCCAGCCTATATTACTGGGAGAGACACATAGTCCTCACATCCATCCTATATTACTGGGAGAGACACACAGACCTCACATCCAGCCTATATTACTGGGGGAGACAGACAAACCTCACATCCATCCTATATTACTGGGAGAGACACACAGACCTCACATCCAGCCTATATTATTGGGGGAGACACACAGAGCTCACATCTAGCCTATATTATTGGGAAAGACACACAGACCTCACATCCATCCTATATTACTGGGAGAGACGCACAGACCTCACATCCAGCCTATATTACTGGGAGAGACACACAGACCTCACATCCAGCCTATATTACTGGGGGAGACACACAGACCTCACATCCAGCCTATATTACTGGGAGAGACACACAGACCTCACATCCAGCCAATATTATTGCGAGAGACACACAGACCTCCCATCCATGCTATATTACTGGGGAAGACACACAGACCTCACATCCAGCCTATATTACTGGGAAAGACACACAGACCTCCCATCCAGCCAATATTATTGGGAGAGACACACAGACCTCATACCCAGCCTATATTACTGGGAGAGATGCAAAGACCTCACACACAGCCTATATTACTGGGAAAGACACAGAGCTCACATCCAGCCTATATTACTGAGAGAGACACACATACCTCACATCCAGCCTATATTACTGGGAGAGACACACAGACCTCACATCCAGCCTATATTACTGGGGGAGACACACAGAACTCACATCCAGCCAATATTATTGGGAGAGACACACAGACCTCACATCCATCCTATATTACTGGGAGAGACACACAGACCTCATATCCAGCCTATATTACTGGGAGAGATGCAAAGACCTCACACACAGCCTATATTACTGGGAAAGACACAGAGCTCACTTCCAGTCTATATAACTGGAAGAGACACTCCCACAAGAGAAAAATCTGAAACTTGGATCAGGCTGCAAACTGTATATCTGGGAGTATGAAAATGAATGAAGGAATGAAGATTGCAGCCTCAAACGTAATGTAATTTCATTGGTCAAATAGCTTGCCCTATTCCAAACTTACTTTTATTTTACACTGCAACCACACCTATGTCTGTGATTGCAATGCATTCCAGCAGGTTCAATATGCTTCTATGCGCATTCTGGGGGATACATACCATCCCTTGCATATAATTTCCCTCACTGCCTCACATATCCCCCCCCCCCCCCCCTCTGTTCAAACTTGAGTGGTATCCACATTTCCCTGCGACTTCCAAGCCCGATGTTCCACAGAAAAACTAAAATTTTGTAGGGACAGGAACCATCGGGTGACACGAGCATTCCTCTCCTTTACATTCCTCATTCCTGGACGAGGGGCGAATGGTCCATTACCAAACCAAATTGTCGCCCGAGCAAATAATAGCGTAGGGATTCCAAGGCCCACTTAATAGCCAAGCACTCCTTCTCCACTACGCTATAATTTTTCTCTGCCGGGGTAAGTTTCCTGCTCAAGTAGGTGGCTGAATCTTCATCTCCGTTCACCTCTTGCGACAGTACTGCACCTAGGCCTACCTCTGAGGCATCCATTTGTACGACAAAGTTTTTCTTGAAGTTGGGGCTGATGAGCACCGGCTGTCCACACAACGCCAACTTCATGGACTGGAACGCGTCCTACGCTTGAGGGTTCCACCGTACCATAACCAACTTCTTACCCTTTAACAGATCGGTTAGGGGTGCCAATCTCCCAGCAAAATTAGGTATAAACCGACGGTAGTACCCAATGATGCCGACGAATGCTCTCACCTGTTTTGTGGTGAACGGACTGGGCCAGTTTTTAATGGCCTCAATCTTATTTATTTTGGGTTTGATAACCCCATGGCCAATCACGTACCCTAAGTAGCAGGCTTTCTCAAGACCTATCGCACATTTTTTGGGGTTCGCTGTTAACCCCATGACTCTGAGTGAATCCAGCACCGCTTGTACCCGAGACAGGTGGGTATGCCAGTCTGTACTAAAGATGATGACATCATCTAAATATGCTGATGCGTACTCCTGATGAGGCACTATGCCTATCAACCTCTGGAAGGTGGCCGGGGCCCCATGTAATCCAAAAGGCAAAACGACATAGTGATAGAGACCCTCTGGTGTTACAAAAGTCTTTTCTTTCGCCGATTCTTGTCAGTGGCACCTGCCAGTAACCCTTGGTGAGATCGAGCGTGGTGAAGTACTGGGCCTGCCCCAGTCTCTTGATCAGCTCGTCTACTCGAGGCATTAGATAAAGGTCAAATTTCAATACCTCAATTTTCGGAATTCTTTACAAAATCGTAATGATTCGTCTGGCTTCGGAATCAGCACAATGGGGCTAGCCCACTCACTCCTAGATTCCTCAATGACTCCTAACTGGAGCATTTGTTTTACCTCAGCCGCGATGGCTTGTCTCTGGGCCTCCGGCACACGGTACAGTTTTATTCATCCTCGTACCCGAGGCTCGGTAATAATGTCATGTTGGATCACAGATGTAGGGCCGGGCATTTTGAAGAATACATCCATATTCTGCTGCACTAATTTCCGAGCCTCCCGCCGCTAATGTTTAGTGAGAGCGTCACTTATTTTTACCTCTCCTCCGACCTCCTCCCGGGCCGGTGTCGGAGGGTCTACAGATGAGACGTCCGCAGTTGCCTCCATAACCATACACTCCCGGTCTTTCCAGGCTTTAAGCAAATTGATGTGATATAACTGTTTGGGTTTCCTCTTCCCGGGCTGGTATACTCTATAATTTACCTCTCCCACCTTTTCCCGGACTTCATATGGCCCTTGCCACTTGGCCAAGAGCTTACTCTCTGCAGTGGACACTAATACCAATATCCGATCCCCTTCTTTAAAGGACCTAACCGTGGCCTTTCTATTTTATGCTCGGCTCTGCGCTGCCTGAGCATCCAGGAGGGGTTCCTTTACTATGGGCACGACCGCCGCGATCCGGTCCTGCATACTCCCACATGTTCTATTACACTCTTTTGTGGGGTAGGTTCCTGTTCCCATGTCTCTTTGGCTTCATCTATCAGCCCCCTGGGATGCCTGCCGTCCAATAGCTCAAAGGGTTAGAACCCCGTGGAAGTCTGCGGTACCTAGCGGACGGCAAACATTAACCGGTTCCCGACCGCCCACTGTAGATAAACGTCGGCGCTTGCCGGGCTCTGTGCAGTGCCGACGTTTAAAAACAGTGGGTGGTCTCGCAGTGCTCAGGACCCCCAGGGTCCTGCAAGCACTGCGATTCCGGTGCAGAGCGTTAGCTCTGACAGGGTACATCATCGGGACCTGATTAGATCAGGTCCCAGTGATGTTAACCCTTTGCTGTCTTCTATATGCTGTGATCTATAGTGATCGCGGCATATAGGAGACAGCAGGAAGAGAGGGGGTCGTCCACTTACCTCCGAAGACCTCCGTTTCGTTTGAGGACCTGGGGTTGCTATGGCAGCTGGAGGTCACATGACCGCCTCCAGCTCTGCCATATATGGTGTCCTTCCTGTCTGACTTCAGCCTGTATGTAGCTGAAGTCAGACAGGAGACTCTGACTGAAACAGTCAGTGAAGATCTCATATAATGTAATATATGTGTATTACATTACATGAGATCAGTGATCAGAAAAATAAAAATTAATGTCCCATACAGGGACTAAGTAAAAATGTAAAAAAAAGTAAAAAAAAAAGTTTTTAAACTATTAAAAAAAAAAATCACAAAATAAATAAAAATAAATAAATAAAATATTAAACCAATAAATCCGTAAATTATTACAAAAGTACACATATTTGGTATCGCCGCGTCCGAAACAACCCGAGCTATAAAACTGTCACACTAATTAACTCCTTCTGTGCACACCGTAATAAAAATAAATAAAAAACGGAGCAAAAAAATATGCTTTTTCATCATATCGCCAAACAAAAAGTGGAAAAAAATGCGATCAAAAAGCAGAATAGAAATAAAAATGGTACCACTGAAAACGTCATCTTGTTCCGCAAAAAAAAGCCGCCATACAGCTCCATCAGCCAAAAAATAAAAAAGTTATAGCGCTCAGAATAAAGCAATGCAAAAAAAATATTTTTTTTTCTATAAAATTGTTTTATTGTGTAAAAGAGCCAAAACATAAAAAAAATACAGTAAGTGTAGTATCGCTGTAAACGTACTGACCCGAAGAATAACGCTGCCTGATCACTTTTACCACACGCAGAACGGCATAAAAAAAACCTCAAAAAACAATATCTGAAGTGTTTGTTTTTGTTAACTTTACCTCCCAAAAAACGGAATAGAAAGCGATCAAAAAATGTCACGTGCCCAAAAATGGTTCCAATAAAAATTCCAACTCGTCCCGCAAAAAACAAGCCATCACATGACTCTATCGGCCGAAATATGGAAAAATTATAGCTCTCAAAATATGGTGATGCAAAAACTAGATTTTGCAAAAAAAGCGTATTTTAGTGTGTGACAGCTGTCAGTCATAAAAACCCGATATAAATCTGGTATCTCTGTAATCGCACCGACCCGAAGAACAAAGTAATCTAATCAGTTATATCACACTAGGAACGGCATAAAAAATAAATAAAACAAATATTATTCACCTGCTACTGATTTGTTTATTATGTCTCCCAAAGATCCCAGTAAGGCTCTGCTCACATTTATCCTGTGCTCTGCGCTGAGCACTTACACCAGAGTTTCCGTGTAAATCTCTGAAATACGTGATTCAGCCAGAACCCATGATGGAAGATTCCCTGTAATGAGGCAGATATAGGCCACTGTGGACGCCGTCTAGCCTGGGATCCCACGGTGTCATTTGTTTTAGGCGTGCATAAAAGTGCGGTTGGCCACAGTTTTGTGCACTTCTGAAAAAAAGGACACCACTAAACAGAGGCCAGACGGAGTCCAGAGTAACTCTGCTGCCTCATTACAGTGAATGGATCCTGCAGGGGTTTCATCTGAATTACATCACTTGGAAAATTAGATGGAAACCCCGATGTAAGTGCTCAGCCTAGAGCGCCGGATAAATGTTACATAAAATGTTCCCAATAAAAGCTTCAACTCAGTCCTCAAAAAAAGCTAGTCCCCACTCAGGTCCATCATCTGTTAAAAATATAAGGGACTTCCAAGTTACTGGTAGCAGAAAGGCTCTGGAAAAGCAAAATGGTCCTTGCCCCCCAAAAGAAATTCAGAAAATTTTGTGCTCCCAAATCCAAATGCCTATTCTACAATAATTTGTTCTCCAATTGTCAAATAGCGCTCCTTCCCCCTCAAATCTCACCGTATGGCTAAGCGGTACGATACAGCCACATATGGGGTATTGACACTTTTAGAAGAAATTGTGTGACACATTTCGGCACCATTTTTACCCATTGCCCTGTGTGAAAATGTAAAATCTGAGGGTAAAACATTTTTTTGTGGTAAAAATATAATTATGCTTTTTTCACTGCCCAATGGTATAAATTTAAAAATTAAAAAATGCTCACTACTTCCCTAGATGAATTCCTTGAGAGGTGTAGTTTACAAAATGGGGTCACTTGTGGGGGTTTCTGCTGTTTTGGCATGTCAGCGACTCTTCAAATGTGACATGGTGTCTGCTGCCTATCCCAGCCAACATAGCGCTTCTTTCTCTTCCGAACCCTGCCGTACACCAAAGCAGTGGTTTTCCCCCACATATGGGGTATCGGCGTACTCAGGAGAAATTGTACAACAAATTTCATGGTGCAATTTATCCTGTTACCCTTATGATAATGCAAAATTAGGGAATGAAAAACATTTTTTATGGGAAAAATGTGAAAATTTCATTTTTACGGCTCAATATTATAAACTTCTGTGAAGCAGCTGGGGGTGCAAGGTGCTCACCACACATCTAGATAAGTTCCCTAAGGGGTCTAGTTTCCAAAATGGTGGCACTTGTGGGGGGTTTCCACTGTTTAGGCACATTAGGGGCTCCCCAAATGTGACATGGCGTCCGCTAATTATTCAAACAAATTTTACATTCAAAAAGTCAAATGGCGCTCCTTCCCTTTCAAACCCTGCCATGTGCCCAAACAGTAATTTGCCTCCACATATGGGGTATCAGCGTGTTCAGGAGAAATTGCATAACAAATTTCATGGTGCAATTTATCCTATTACCCTTATGATAATGCAAAATTAAGGGATGAAAAACGGTTTTGTGGGAAAAATGTGAAAATTTTATTTTTACAGCTCAATATTATAAACTTCTGTGAAGCACCTTGGGGTTCAAGGTGCTCACCACACATCTAGATAAGTTCCCTAAGGGGTCTAGTTTCCAAAATGGTGTCACTTGTGGGGGGTTTCCACTGTTTAGGCACATCAGGAGCTCTCCAAACGCAACATGGCGTCCGCTAATTATTCAGACAAATTTTACATTCAAAAAGTCTAATGGCGCTCCTTCCCTTCCGAACCCTGCCGTGCGCCCAAACAGTGGTTTTCCCTCACATATGGGGTATCAGCACGCTCAAGAGAAATTGCACAAAAAAATTTGGGGTCCATTTTTTCATGTTACCCCTGTGAAAATAAAAAAATTGGGTCTAAAGTAACATTTTTTGTGAAAAAAGTTAAATGTTAATTTTTTTCCTCCACATTCCAAAAATTCCTGTGAAGCACCTGAAGGGTTAATAAAGTTCTTGAATGTGGTTTTGAGCACCTTGAGGGGTGCAGTTTTTAGAATGGTGTCACTTTTGGGTATTTTCTGTCATAAAGACCTCTCAAAGTGACTTCAAATGTGATGTGGTCCCTAAAAAAATGTTTTTGTAAATTTTGTTGGAAAAATGAGAAATCGCTGGTCAACTTTTAACCATTATAGCTCCCTAACAAAAAAAAATTTGGGTTCCAAAATTGTGCTGATGTAAAGTAGACATGTGGGAAATGTTATTTATTAACTATTTTGTGTGACATATCTCTCTGATTTAAGGGCATGAAAATTCAAAGTTTGAAAATTGCAAAATTTTCAAAATTTTCGCCAAATTTCCGATTTTTTCACAAATAAACGCAAGTGATATCAAAGAAATTTTACCACTATCATGAAGTACAATATGTCACGAAAAAACAATCTCAGAATCAGGGGAATACGTTGAAGCGTTCCAGGGTAATTACTTCATAAACTGGCAGTGGTCAGAATTGAAAAAATTGGCCTGGTCACGAAGGCAAAAACAGGCTCTGGCGCGAAGTGGTTAAATAGGGTAGTAACATGTCCCAATCCCTCCCATCCTTGGAAACCACCTTTTTTAGCATGAACTTGATGGTTTTATTAAACCGCTGTACTAAACCGTCGGTCTGTGGATGGTACACCGACGTGCGCAACTGTTTTATTTTTAGCAGTTTGCACAGTTCCTTCATCACCTTGGACATAAAAGGAGTCCCCTGATTCGTCAGGATCTCCTTAGGTAGCCCAAGGTGACAGAACATGGCAAACAGCTCCCGAGCAATAAGTTTAGCCAAAGTGTGGCGAAGCGGAATGGCCTCTGGCTAATGGATGGCATAATCGGCGACTACAAGTATGTGTTGGTGACCCCAAGCTGACTTTACAATGGGTCCCACCAAATCCATCGCAATCCGTTCAAAAGGTACCTCTATAACCGGCAGAGATACCAATGGGCTACGGAAGCTTGCGGTGGGTGTGGTCAGCTGACATTCCGGGCAAGATTCACAATACTTCTGTACCTCAGCGTAAATCCCAGGCCAAAAGAACGACTGCAAGATGCGCTCTTAGGTATTTTTAACTCCTAGGTGCCCAGCCAGCAGGTGTGTGTGGGCCATCTCGAGTACCGCCCGACGGTACGACTGAAGCGCTACTAGCTGTTCCACGACCTCGTCTCGGATCTTGTCAACCCTATAGAGCAAATCTTGGTTGACCGCCATGCATGAAAAAACCATCTCTGCACCCGGTTGCTGAGCCACCCCATTTACCTCTATTACCCTTTCCCGTGCCCAGGTCAGGGTAGGATCCTGCAGCTGAGCTGTCCCAAACGTTCCCCGGGACACTTCCAGCTCTGGGATCGATGGGGTCTGCTCGATCTCTCCTGCCAATACCTCTGGGGAAACCTATCGGGGTTACACTCTGTCCCTAGGTTAGCGACCCCTACGGCAGGTATCCCGACCTGGGATCTTCGGGTTCCGCACCCAGACACACATTTATTCTGGGAGGGTTAATCTTACTCTCCCACAAGGACCAAAACAGGGGTAAATCTTTTACCAGCCCCGTAAGGAAGCGTCTTTACTACTCCCACCACATGTTTAATCTCTCCACAAGGAGTGGAAAAAGTAACCTCCGATGTCGGATACTCATGGAGTTCGCCATGTATGCACACGACCCCGACTTTACCCCCAGTGGGTTCTAACCCCGAGATCAATGACCCATGGATGAGGGTCCCAAGACTCCGTGAGTCCAAGACAGCCTCCTCTCGATGTCCATTGATAAGCACCTGACACAGATGGGATT
Organism: Phyllobates terribilis; assembly: GCF_046119375.1. NCBI lineage: Eukaryota > Metazoa > Chordata > Amphibia > Anura > Dendrobatidae > Phyllobates > Phyllobates terribilis. Next base: position 946,837,253 of record NW_027362762.1, read on the forward strand.
CAGCCGTTGGACCGACGGGGTCTGTGGTGTAGATGAAACGAGCATACATAGACACCCGATGTGTAAACCCGCAGTCCATGGGTTCAGCAGTCTGGGGGCAGTTGGCAGCCACATGTCCTGGCACTTGGCATGGCCAGGGCTTAATAGCGGTGGCACCGCCAGTCTTTGAGACCGATTTAGGGGAATCTGGTCTCCTGCCACCCTCACTCCGGGGTACCCATCAGTATGGGCTTGGTTCTGAATGTCCCCAGCAGAGGGACGTGTCCCTTTCCCTTTCCTGGGAGTGCAGTGGCCGGCGTGCCATTCGCAGTGGGGCACAGTCCCGTACAAAGTCCTGGGTGGCTGTATACCGCTCGATAAAGCTAACCACCTGGTCTTGGTTACCCGGGTCCCCTTGCTCCACCCAACGCTGTATGGCTGCTGGCAGAGTTTGCACCAACCGGTCAACCATTACCCTTTCCACCATTTGGGCTGGGGTCAAGGTCTCAGGCTGGAGCCACTTTTTGACTAATTGTAACAAGTCATATGCCTGAGACCTAGCGGGTCGGGACTCCACAAAGGACCACTGGTACACACGTTGTACCCACACATAAGTGTTAACCCCCAGTCGGGCAAGGATCTCACCTTTTAGCTTCCCATAGTTCAGGGCATCCTCCCGGGTGAGGTCAAAATACACCTTCTGGGCATCTACCATCAGGAACGGGGCCACCACCTCAGCCCACTGAGCAATTGGCAAGCTCTCTCGCTCCGCTGTGCGTTCAAACACCTTGAGGAGAGCCTCCATGTCGTCCTCAGGACTCATCTTCCTCAGTGCTGACCTGACTTTGTTCCGAGCTTCAGAAAGAAATGGGGTCGGTGTTGGGGCGTATCTCGCAGGACCGTAATCTGCTGCAAAATCAGTTTGTTAGTTTTCTGCTGCTATTGATGATACAGTAGCTGCTACTGCTGATTGTGTTGCTGTTGCAGCTGCTGTTGCTGCTGCTGGGTGAGTACCAACTGCTTTAGTAACTCCTCCATGTTGTCAGCAGGCCTAAGCTGTAGCTTTGCAGGCTTGATCATGGACATGCAGCTTTTGGGGTATGCCTCAGTTCACACTGCCCGCATTCTCTACCATATTTAGTGCAGCGGTGTTTACACTGTGCGGTAAAGAGGCAATGACCCAGGAAACGTTCAAATCAAATGTCTTTATTCTCCAGAAACTCACAAAATAATGGTAATTGGTATCCTCCGGATTGCAGCCGGGCCATCAAAGTACAGTCCATTTCCAGACCCGTTGCCGGGGGCGACGGCTCCGCCGTATCACTCTGGGGTGCGTCAGAGTTTTGCCTTCTTGGGCTCTGTGTTCTTGTCACACAGGCCAGTATTGCAGAGCCTCCAGCTCTGCAGCTTGCAAACACAAAACTAACCCACCCAAACCTTTGCTGCAGGTTTTTAAATGAAAACTGTGGACATGAGCCACATGCATGGCCTGGGCTGGAGGGAGTGAACCGCCCTACTGCCATCCTGTAGTCCACTCCAAGAATACTAAATCGCCTTGGTCAAATAGCTTGACCAAGTCCAAACTTACTTTTAGTCTGCACTGCAACCACAGCTGTGGCTGTAACTGCAATGCACTTCAGCAGGTTCAATATGCTTCTATGCTCATTCTGGGCGATACATACCGTCCCTCGCATATAATTCCCCTCACTGCCTCATTCAATGTTTGTTCTTAGGCAGGCCATACACGTTACATGGATTTCTGCTGAACGATGCTTCGGCCGATCATTTGGCCGACAGCCATCTCAACCACCTCATCCTTACACAGGAGCGCTCACTCAGTTGAGTGTTCTTTATGAGAAAGCCAACAACTGAGACATCGGTCGGCGGCTTTTCTCAGGGAGAACATTGAGATTGGCAGCCAGAAATCAGACATGCGTCATTGACGTCTCTCTCCAACATCAGTCAGCCGGTGCCCCCGGCGGTCAGTCGAACCTGTTGATATTGGCAAGTTCAACCGACATTAGTCTAATGTGTATGGTGGCCTTTAGTCTACACTGTTATCAATATATTTATACAGTATATATAGATAACAGAGATTTTAAATTAGCACACAGCTCAAGAAAGTGAGAGCTGTGATTAGAACTGCTCTGGAAACAGCTGATGGTGGGTTCTAGGGGTTTGTGACTCTAAAGGACTGATAAGAGCTTGTCAGCAGCTGAGGAGAGGCTGGTGAGCAGCTAACTGCTATATAAAAATCAGTGAGCTGGAGAGATCTGTCTGGGATCTTAGGAGTTAACTCCTCTCCTGGAATGCAACTATTACCACACTCAGCCAGGCTCTGGTAGCCAAGCTCCTTGAAAACAAGCTGCACACTATGTAAGACAAAAGCTGTCATTGTAGGAGATCTACAGCAAATAGAAAAAGCAAGTAAACTGGAAACTTAATTCTTTTTATACTGTCTAACTAACTAAAGAAATGTAATAACATGAGAATACCCCCTTAATTGTAGATGCTTTTCATTAAACTTAGCATTTTTTTACCTTTTTAATTTTTTATTTATGATTAGTTTGGGAAATGTTCACCTATACTATAATTTGCTGATCGTTCTCTTCTGACGACTTGCTATTAAATGTCTCTGTTGTCTTTACCTCACGTCCATTAACTCCTCTGTATAAACACTGCCGCCCGACCTTTTCTGATTTGCTGAACGCAGCGAATGTATTCTCCATTGTTAAGCTGCTCTAGGGGGATGTGCAATAAATTCCGGAAAGCAGCAGGAGCACACAAGAATGAAAACTAATCTAAAGCCATCAATAATCATATTGATAAGTGATAAATGTGCTTCATGGCATAATCCCTTTAAGAACAATATAATTTTTCATTTTGCCACCTCCTGTTTAGATTGTTTTTAAATTTTTTCCTAGTTCTATAACATCTTGTTTTCTGAAGATTGGTTTTCTAGGTGTCAATTTGCAGTAGATAAAGTGTATACTACTTAAATTATTAAATAAAAAAGAGGTAAAAATATAATTCTGAAATGATTTTGTAATTCAGTTTATTTTTATTTTTTTTAAATTCGAATATTATAAATAAGTTGATCATATTTGTATTAACACGGCTTCAAGTTTAATGATGCTAAAAAAGTTTAACTTAACTTTTCACCATATCTTTTTCTTTTTTTCCACTTTTTTAAGACTCTGAATTTTTCATATCTTTTCAGCTCTTTAAACCGCATCTACAGTGGGTACGGAAAGTATTCAGACCCCTTTAAATTTTTCACTCTTTGTTTCATTGCAGCCATTTGGTAAATTCTAAAAAAAAAATTTCTCATTAAAGTACACTCTGCACCCTATCTTGACTGAAAAAAACAGAAATGTAGAAATTTTTGCAAATTTATTAAAAAAGAAAAACTGAAATATCACATGGTCATAAGTATTCAGACCCTTTGCTCAGTATTGAGTAGACGCCCCCTTTTGAGCTAGTACAGCCATGAGTCTTCTTGGGAATGAGGCAACAAGTTTTTCACACCTGGATTTGGGGATCCTCTGCCATTCTTTCTTGCAGATCCTCTCCAGTGCCGTCAGGTTGGATGGTTAATGTTGGTGGACAGCCATTTTCAGGTCTCTCCAGAGATGCTCAATTGGGTTTAGGTCAGGGCTCTGGCTGCGCCTGTCAAGAATGGTCACAGAGTTGTTCTGAAGCCACTCCTTTGTTATTTTAGCTGTGTACACTCTGCACCCCATCTTGACTGAAAAAAAACAGAAATGTAGAAATTTTTGCAATTTTATTAAAAAAGAAAAACTGAAATATCACCTGGTCATATGTATTCAGACCCTTTGCTCAGACACTCATATTTAAGTCATATGCTGTCCATTTCCTTGTGATCCTCCTTGAGATGGTTCTACTCCTTCATTGGAGTCCAGCTGTGTTTAATTAAACTGATAGGATTTGATTTGGAAAGGCACACACCTGTCTATATAAGACCTCACAGCTCACAGTGCATGTCAGACCAAATGAGAATCATGAGCTCAAAGGACCTGCCCAAGGAGCTCAGAGACAGAATTGTGGCAAGGCACAGATCTGGCCAAAGTTACAAAAGAATTACTCATTACTCAAGGTTCCTAAGAGCACAGTGGTATCCATAATCATTAAATGGAAGAAGTTTGGGACCACCAGAAGTCTTCCTAGACCTGGCCGTCCAGCCAAACTGAGCAATCGTGGGAGAAGAGTATTGGTGAGAGAGGTAAAGATGAATCCCGAGATCACTGTGGCTGAGCTCCAGAGATGCAGGAGGGAGATGAGAGAAAGTTCCACAAAGTCAACTATCACTGCAGCCCTCCACCAGTCGGGCCTTTATGGCAGAGTGGCCCGACGGAAGCCTCTCATCAGTGCAAGACATATGAAAGCCCGCATAGAGTTTGCTCAAAAACACATGAAGAACTCCCAGACTGTGAGAAATAAGATTCTCTGGTCTGATGAGAGGAAGATAGAACTTTTTGGTGATAATTCTAAGTGGTATGTGTGGAGAAAACCAGGCACTGCTCATCACCTGCCCAATACAATCCCAACAGTGAAACATGGTGGTGGCAACATCATGCTATGGGGGTGTTTTTCAGCTGCAGGGGCAGGACAACTGGTTGCAATTGAAGGAAACATGAATGCGGCCAAATACAGAGATATCCTGGATGAAAACCTCTTCCAGAATGCTCTGGACCTCAGACTTGGCCAAAGGTTCACCTTCCAACAAGACAACGACCCTAAGCACACAGCTAAAATAACAAAGGAGTGGCTTCAGAACAAATCTGTGACCATTCTTGACTGGCCCAGCCAGAGCGCTGACCTAAACCCAATTGAGCATCTCTGGAGAGACCTGAAAATGGCCGTCCACCAACGTTCACCATCCAACCTGACAGAACTGGACAGGATCTGCAAGGAAGAATGGCAGAGGACCCCCAAATCCAGGTGTGAAAAACTTGTTGCCTCATTCCCAAGAAGACTAATGGCTGTACTAGCTCAAAAGGGGGCTTCTACTCAATAGTGAGCAAAGGGTCTGAATACTTATGACCATGTGATATTTCAGTTTTTCTTTTTTAATAAATTTGCAAAAATTTCTACATTTCTGTTTTTTTTTTCAGCCAAGATGGGGTGCAGAGTGGACTTTAATGAGAAAAAAATGAACTTTTTAGAATTTACCAAATGGCTGCAATGAAACAAAGAGTGAAAAATTGAAAGGGGTCTGAATACTTTCTATACCCACTGTATGAAAAAAACTTAAAATGTGCCTTGTCTTGATCTAGGGGTTGGTCACCTTTGGGGACAATTTTACTTTATTATTTAAGTGCATACAATTGTAGCTAAAAATAATTTTTGTAATTGGGTTTCTTTAAAAAGTTTTACATTTTACATTGTCTTTTGCCGGCTGTAGAATGAGTTAGCTGAGAATCCATCAGTGAGCTTTGTAACTCTTTTTTCTCTCCTTTTCGGAGTTCCCCTTAGCTGTTTTATGGCCACAGATCAGAGCAAAGTTGTATGTGCAGAGAAACAAAGCTCCTGTAAGAGCAAAATTGTGCAATATTTCTAATGAATCCCAAGGCAGTATACCATGTTCGCTGCCTCCTGGAACATACCCATGGCATAAATGCAGAGCCTAAAAATTTAGAGGAAAATTCATGTATGTCCAAATACCAAATAAAATAGATCAGGAGAAAGACTCTTTCATGAAAAATTTTATTCATTTTGAACAAAAAAATTAAAAATATGAAAAATAAATGAAAAAAAAATGTGAAAAATTGTTGACGTAATGTAATCTAGAAATATGATCTAATAATTCTATATCCCTTTTTCTTGAACAGGTGTCTCAAGTGTACAACTCCTAGTAGCCTTTCATTTCCCAGCCATCGTGGTCAGCCCTTTATCCCCACTGAAAGCTGCTCAGGGGGCCGCTCGAGTGCACGTCCTTCTTCAGGACCATCACCAGATCCTCAGGGGTGGGGCTTGTTTACATATTAACCAGGTCCCATCTGGAATGGAATGATACAAAGTGAAATCTCAGTAACTATAGAAACTTTGTTCTCGGAACACAGAACCTATTGTGAAACCTTGTTATCATATTCCATCATATTGTCAACATTATAAAATTACCAAAATGATCCCTCCTTCCTTTCTTTCTTCTTTTGTTATTTTTTTTTTTGTTTCTTTAAGGAAAGTGCCCATCTTCCTAGAGCTTTCTTCAGAGGGCAAATTTAATTCTAGTATTTGATCTGCGCTGTCTTGGATATTGGAGATTATCTGCAGTGTCATCACCTAGTCAATAGGAGGCGATCACCCAGATATGCAATTAAAGAAGAACAGACAATAAAGTCTATTTGGAATTGTTAATATTACTATTTTTTTTCCAAACCCCTGGTCAGCAGATTGTTGCTAAAATCATGAGCTAACTAAGATATACCTTTGAGTCGGCCATTTTGAACTAGAAAAAGGCCAACATGTACATTTAAAGGGATATGCATAATTTTTTTTGTGCTGCACTGCATCTCAATAATAATATGAGCAATTTTAGAAAAAAAATGCAGAAAACAAAGCATGCCGTTTTATGTATGCAGCTAACATGCAGACCTATTTTGTCTCCATAGACATACTGCAGACCGTGAACAATTCCTGATTCTGTAGGCAAGTTTCCCACCCATGTGTCCAGCTACTTGCAAATGTATTGGTCTGCATAGGAGCTGTAAACACAAAACGTAAGACAAGCATATTAAGAATATTAGTTAAGGTATCAAGATAAATAATTAACTTAAGAAATAATGGTGCAAAAAGGTGTGGGGAGGGGGATTCAAGTCCCCAAAAATAAGGGCTTCTGGTGCCCAAACCCCTTTAACTGAGATTCTAAAACATCGCTCTCATTACAACCATTTTATGCAGTGAATTATAGGGGTTGTGTCTACCTTTGAGAACATTTTTTCTTACTTAAATGAATCTATTTTTTTATCTAGAATTCATTTTTATAATTGGGTTCCATTAAAAATTTTGCACCGTTTGGCTTCTGTAGCCTCTATGTGGCACTGTCTGTTACAGGCTGCAGAATGAGTTAACTGAGAATCCGTCAGTGAGCTCCTTTTCACTGGCCAATGGGAAAGGTTGTATCTCTTTTAAGTTTCAGCTGATTTATGACCACAGACCACATCAAAGTTGAATGTGCAGGAAAACTAAGAGCCTGTAAAAGCAAAACGGTGCGAAAGTTATACAGTAGTTTAACCAGATTGCAAAAATTATTTTTAGCCCCAAATACATGCATTTAAGTAAAAAAAATGTCCTCAGAGGTGAACAATTCCTTAAAGGGATTGTTTGAAAATTGCAAAAAGGGAACTTTTTTTTTTTTAAATCAGAAACAGCGCCGCTTCTGTCCATAGGCCGTGTCTGGTATTGCGGCTCATCCCCTTTCAGTTGAAGCTGTGATACCAGACAGAGCCCATAGCTCCAGATACCTCGGATCGGGATATGGAAACAAGGTTATTAAGCATTTGGGATGCACTATGTGTATTGTAACCCCTGGAAGCCGTTCATTGTTAATGCTCTGATGATAACACACAGCGTCGGGCTGTATCAGAATGTGAAATGTGAGGGGTCGGGGGGCATAATTCGGGCCCAGGCTCGTGAACTTGAATACACGCATTATAACCTCTGTTGTATATGTTTATTAATAAAGAATTCATTGTTTCTGAATATGAATCGCAGACTGATTATACGCACAGCAACTCCCATCATCCCCTCCAGGGCCGGCTCCAGATTTATGCAGGTCCTTGGGGGCGACAGAGTCCCAGTGGACTCCTTTTCGTGTTCACTTTGGATTTTTCTTAATCATCTTCCAACAGTTAAAACTTTTTAATGTTTCATTGGATAGCGATGTATCAGGACTTATGTTTTGCGGAACGAGCTGTAGATTTTTTTTACCTTACTAGTTTGGCCTTTGTTTGACTTTCTGATCTATTTTTATTCCATTTTTTGAGGAGGCAAAATTATTAAAACACTGATTCTGCCAATTTGATTTTTTTTTTCTGTTCCAGCGATCACTATATGGAATAAGTATTCAGATTTTTTTTAGATCATTCATACTAAAAATGGTAATATTTTTTTAAAGATTTTAATTAATATGTGTAACAGGGTGGTGATATATATTTATTTAAAAAATATTTTTACTTTTTTTATTTTTGCATTTTTCACTGGTTTACCTAGGTGGCTTGAATCTGCAATCACATGTTTACCTGTACAATACACTATACTACTGTGGTAGTGCAGTGTATAGTAAAACTGTCGCTCTCCTGTGAAGTTCTTAGGAGGCCCAGGAACAGGCAGACACAGGATCGCCAATTCCATACATGCAGTGGGTACATTTGTCTTACCTGTGCCACGGATGCCACAGGTGCTGCAGGCTTGGCACTTACTTGCCCAGGTTTGCGCCGGCCCTGATCCTGACAACCACTATTTATAACTCTAATCATAAAGTCTTACCCCAAGGTCTTACTAAGCCATGAGCCACAAAGCAGAGGAGGAATGTACTGATTTTGAAGGAGGCAGGGTCCTATCAGGGAAATTCACCCCAGTTGATGCCCAAAAAAAAACCCCCATAATTTCCCTAAAAATAAGGAAGAAGTCGAGATGTGACGAAAACTGGAGTAACAGAAGCCCGTGAATTTTTGCTTGGTAAAAACGTTTGTTCTTTATTCCCAGAATCCCAGCCTTTTGCAGGAGCCCAATCCTTTGCTCTTCCGAGCAACTCTATCTCAGTTTATGACCAACAAATTAATTTCACAAAAAATGAATAAGAAGCTAGCTGAGACAACTTTTTTCAAGAGATAATGTTGCAGCTAGATATCTTCCATTGCATGCCATCATTTTACGTCATCAATTGTGATGAACCTGGACATGTGTGAGTTACGTTTTAACGCACATGGACAGGCATATATACTCGGTAGACATTTGGCAAACTGATGGCGTAATGGAGGAAAAGCTGGAGGAATATGGAAAGCAGTAGATAATTATGCTGATGACCACAACGACAAGCCACTAATCAAGGATGTGGCCTGGCCATCAAACATACAATCAAGCGAAGAAGGAGGATGGCTTGAGCCTTGATCATCTTGCTGGTTAGTTTTGCTAAGAGAACAGCTGATACCGCTTCATGTGCTGATGAAGAGCTGAGTTTCCTGGTCGATATGTGGTGGGACGTCCATGGCTTATTTTCCTACCTACCTTTTCTTCACACTGCAATAGATTGTTCCTTTGGCAAGGTGGTACAGAAATCCCACACCACAGATGTTCGCACAATGGACAAACTACCACGACTACCACCAGAGCATTCTGGAACTTGCTCCACCATCAGCATTGATGGAACCAACTACTCTCAAGTTTACTGGAGAAGAAACTGATTAGCCCTCAGAAAATTCTTTTGGTTCAGCTCTTTATGGGTGACCCAACCAGTTCTCCTTCTCAGCACCTTGATCTGGTTCCCAAGTCTTGTCCACCACATAATCATCATCATCATCCCTGACTTGGCTCGTAGTTGTCTCAATGTGGGAAATGTCCTGAGCTCCTTGGCCCCCCAACTCCCCACCCAATCCGCACTTCTAGATTTGCTCTGACTCAGAGTGCCACTGTCATGGGTGTGTCAGTGGTGACAGACAGTCGCCCTGCAGTTGGTTGCAGGAGATCTCTACTTTTGGCATTACAGAAATCTTCTTAGAGGCTAGCTGTCTCTAGGACCCAGCGGCTACCTCCCTCTGGCTAATTAGCTCCCTGACCTGGGTGTATAAATACCTGATGTGTCTGAGAGGGAGGTGCCAGCGATATTCATTACTACTTGTGAAGGCTTTAGCAATTCCCCCCTGTTTGTTTACCCTTGTTGTCTATAGAATTTAGTGGAGATCAACTAGTGCTCATCCCTAGCCTTAGCCATACGCAAGGGAAAGTGAGGGTGAGGTACACGTGCAGCGATTGGTGAAGAGCCAATATAGGGATGGTAGTTGAGACAGGGTGACACTAGACAAGACTAGGAGGCATCCACTCCCCCATATCCCTAGTGTCTGGGTTCCCGTTCCCTCTGTGTTGCACTAAGTCTTTCCCACACCTTGCGTGACAGCCACTACCACTGCCAGTACCTCTATCACCAAGGCTAATAGAGCCATCAACACAGCTACGCCTTTGAATCATATTCGCCATCTCCTCGGGCACCATGTCATCAGAGAACAATGGCTTATTTTTTCTCTCACCCAATAAATCAACTGGAAGATGTTGTTGTAAAATATCTTCCCTAGCTCCTGGAGTGTTGTGACTTAGGGGACAAAAGGGAAAAACAGATACAGGTGTCATTAAGAGAACTGAAAATCCACAATGTAGAAGAATAAGCGTTGCCTCGGCAAAGGGGTGGACTGTGAAGAGCACAGGCTCACTGACGGTGTCACTGTCAGAGGTAACAGCATTCTGGTCTATCTAAGATGAGTGAAAAGCCATAAATTCCATTATGCCATCCAATAACTCCCCACTGATATGCTTGTTGCAGGCAAAGGAGGCAAATTGTGACTGTGTACTGTCCGGATAGCAGGTGTCAGTGGTGATCGTCGTGTTGCTACTAACAAAACTAATTTTCTTAGCCATGGTATATTTTTTTTCCTTTCACGCTACCCTGTCTGTCCATTGTCACTTTTTCTTTCACCATACATTTGTTTACAAAAGTAAAATTAACATTTCCAAAAATTTTCAACCACAGTTATTCAACATTTGAAAAAAAAAGGTGAGTATACATGGTGCCCAAAATGCTTATTGAATCAGTAGCCTGTAGCATTGGTGTGGTGGGCGTGCATGGGTCTCAAATTGAGTGTGTAGATTTTTCATTACATTTTTTACTTTTTTGTTAAAGAAAAAAAAAAACTCCCAAGAAGGAAGCAACAAAAAATACCAGGTAGATGCAAGCCCAGAATGCAAAATGCAGCAACAGTTTGCAGTATTATTGTGGCATGTACAGTGGGGAAAGTTGGTTAGTAGAACAAGTTGTTGTGCAACTGTATTAGTGATGAAGGAAGTAGCTTCCCTCTGGCACTAAAAGGGTTAAAGAGTATGTTCCCGACAGTTAGATCTCTCTGGGCTGCAGTTAGGTCCAGTTAAGGGGTTAGCTGTGATAATCCAGCCCAATAGAGGGAAAGGGAACTCAGTGCTATGGTTGAGCACAGGATGTGAATAAATGCTTTGTTCCTGATGTGTTTCCTTGTGGCCTGTAGTATTGGTAACCAGCCACAAGATGCCACGATGCCACTGCCTAGAATGCAGACGGAAGGTGAAGTTTGCCAGTGGTATTGCAGGCATTTAGGGCAGTGAGGGAGTGAACTGTGTATGATGACTGCCCATAGAGGGTGGGCACATCAGGTAACCTCTGGTTAGTTTCCAGGAACAGGAAATGAGGGGTCAGTGAGATATAGTACCGGGGTCAGTACAGGCAGTCTCAGTATATTGGCTGCTAGGGCAGACGTGGGCCCCATATCCCAGACAGTGGATCACCAAGGAGAAGAATCCCTCCACAAGAGTCCCCTTAGCTGGCCTGGGAAACTCAAGAGAGTCATTGAGGACCCAGGGGCACATTCTGTCTGCAGGTTGCAGAAGAATTCAGGACTCAAATCTGAGATGTGGGGAGAACTAGGATCCGGATATACTGTCATTGGTGAGGAAGATTCTCTAGGGCTAGAGAATAAGGCAACAGAGATGCTTCACCTAAAGAGGGAACCAGGGCTGAAGTTGTGTCAAGTACCAGTGGGAAAGATGACAACCCGTTGGGCCTAATCCATTATATCTGCCTGTAAATATTGTACATATTCCTCTTCCCCAATTAACGTCCCAGTTACTGTATTGTTATGAACCTCATGCCCTCTGAATTCATTGCTGCCCTGGTTCCTGAAAAGAAATGCCTGGAGACAGACGTGATCAGCTTGTCAGAAGTAAGAGGAAAGCACCACATACACTGCAGCACATCACAGGGAGGACACACTTTGTCTGTAGGGTGCCAGAACAAGTATGGGGCTACAGCTCACCAACGACTACCTCGCTGGGGCACCTTACACTACTGTCTCAGCTCCTGGGCTCTACTCCCTTCCCCCATGTCCACCGCCCTCTGCAGTGCTCCTCATCAGGTTTCACAAGTTGACTGGTGATCTCCAGTTATATCATCACCCAAGGCCTTTTAAGGCCAACTCGGACTCCATATGTGTCTGAGTGTTATGCAGAGTTGTGTTTTTCTCTGGAGCTATTCACACTACTATGACTTAATTGACTTTACTTCTTCAGTTCCTTTGTGTCTCTCTCCTGGCTCTGTGTCTTCTGGTATTCTCTGTCTGCCTGCTCTTCCAATTCTCACTGTTACATGTGCCATCCAAGTCCAGGACCACTGGTCCATGTTGTCCACCCTGACCTTCAGCTTAGACAATCCACCTCACCAGTTGAGCCCTTAAAGGGACTTGTTTTCCCTCTATCTCCACTCCCCTTATTCTTTGATTGACAGCTCTGGCTTCATAGAGCCAGAGAAGCACAAAGATAGAGGGAAACAAGCAGGTGAGAAGGTGCACTGAGTTGTTTGGCCACACCAAGGGTGCACCAAGCAACTCTGCTTGGTTTGATCAGTCATTCTGTGCTGACAGATTCCCTTTAAGGGCACAGACAGACGGCCGTATTACATCTGACTCGCCCCCAGGGCCGTGGGGTACTCGGCAGCCGGGCCTCATGGCTGCTTTTGCGGGAGATCACGGTAGCTGGCCCGGTCTGTAACCCAGGGCGGTCAGTGCAAAAAGGGGATATTTATAGGGGATTTGTCGTGACGCCACCTGTGGTGTCTGGTGAGGATCACCAGTGCTGCGACAGTCCTCTGAGGTAGGTGTTAGGGCAGCTTGAGATGGAACGGCTCCCCACAGGTGGAGCAGGCCTCAGGGCAGTGTAGATAAATGGAAGTGCGCTGGGCGTTGTAGTGCAGGGAGGGAAATGGCGCCGGCGAAAGAAAGGGACGGAGGCAGTACAGTGTTGTCATCCAAGATTTACTCACAGTTCTTAGACAGTCCACAGGTGCACTGTACTGGTGCAAGCCTCCCGCGTCGCACTGCGTTCACTGGGCAGGAGTTCAGTCCTTCCTCAGGCAGCTCGGGTGTACCTGGCAGAACCCCACTTTCTTATGTGCCTCTCTAGATTGACTTCATGCTGGGTCTTTACTCCCTCCTGCCCAGCGCTTCACACTGTGAATCCTGTTCGGGTGCTGCTAGGTCCCCCCCTGTCCGTCGGAGTTGCACAGACCTGCTTGACCTTACCTGGATTGAAGTGGGGGGTTTGGCTTCTGGCCATAGAAGCCAGAAGCCTCCAGTTTTTCCAGCCGAGGCCTGAAGCTGCACGACTGGGCCAAGGGCCGGTCCCCTTCTTGCGGCCTAGATCCCCCTGACACTTGGCAGGTTCGGGGTGTACGGGTGCCGCCTGCACTCGCCGTACCCCCCTAGGATCCCTTCTGCAGGACAGAGCTTACTCCCTGCTCCCCTCCTGGGCCTCTGTCCTAGGCCCTTGTAGTGGAGCAGAGCTCCTACAGAGACTCTGCTCCCAGACAGTTCCTCTGAACTGTCCCTACTTCAACCACACTTGTTTTTAAGATGTCTACCTTTTATATATCTACTGTATGAGTGCTCTCCTAAACTACTTACTCCACCCACACCTACTACTGGTTCCCCCTACCTTTGGGTTCCCCCCATCCCAGCCAGGGACAGGGCTCAGGAGCTGCGCTCTGCATGTCGCCCCTCCAGCCGGCCTGGAGCAGTGTAGTGTTGGATGCGGGTGTTGGGGTTCCGGGCAGCACTCTATCCTTAACTGAGAGAAGGGAGACACCACACCTCTGGGTGAGGTGCAGTACCTCTGTGGCGACTGAACCCTCAGGTGTGCCACACATCCCAATCCTCAGACTGGACGTTTGCTCTCAAAAGTTAAACTTGTAGATTTTATAAACGTTTTTTTCTATTTTTGAGCACTATTTTCCCTTCCTTAACCCCCAAAAATGTACACGTCAATAAAGCAAAAAGAAGGCAACAACCCGCAGTATTGCTGTGGTGCATATGTGGCGCCCCTGAGGGTTCGACCACCACAGGAATGCTGCACTTCTCCAATGGAGTGTGGTGTTCCTCCTCTGAGGTAAGGCCAGTGGGATGGTTGTGACCTAACCTTTTGCATCCAACACCACATTTCCACCAGAGGGAGCTAGTATGCACTAGGTGCTGCTCTCCTGGTTACAGGGAGACTGGGGAACACAAAGTGGTAGGAACCAGTTAGTGGGTGTGGGTGGAGGAACAACTAGTTGGTTACACTTCAAATCTGGTATATAATAGAATGCCATCTTTGATCTTGGTGCTTTTTTGTCTCTTTGGTCTGTCTTTAGTCTAGCCTTTGCTAGTCTGTCGGCTGTCACTGTGCTGTCAAAATACTGTGTGTAATGTGACTTCCCTCCGGGAGCGCAGAACCTGGGTGGGCCTGCACCGGCAAGGGACACAGCCCTCGTACCCTGATCTTGGGACGAGAGGAAGGTTGCAGAAAAGGAATGTCTCAACCAGGCCAAGGACCAGGATCGAGAATGCCCGGGAGCTTTAGAGTGTGGCTCCCTAGCAAATGGGTCCCGGGAAGGATGCAGACGGAGCGGTGTACGCCACCTGTCCTCGCCTACCTGATCTATTCAGAGGCATTCCGGCTGCAAGAGGGGTACCGGCCCCCGACACCCGACCTTGTACTCTACGTCCAGGACGGGAAAGCCCGGTAGGCCCTGAGGATCCTACCAGGCGTCGGATAGAGAGGAATTGCCACTCGAGCCATATACCTGAGAGGAGCTCAGAGGGAGCCCCGGCCTATCTACACACGCACAGACAGGAAAGGGTGAAGTCTGTAGTGCAGGAACACTCTGGTGTAGGGTCGCTACCGAACACTGGACTTCCTCGGAGGTAGTCGGACCCCCGTCCCTGGTGGCCGCAGGACTCCGCGAGGAGCAGGGAGTCGCCTTCCCTCTAACATCTCTGAGTGAGTAAAGCCTTGGAAGTTCACCCCTATGGCCTCCGGACTGTTCATTACGCGCCATACCACGCAACGCGGTGCAAGTACTCCCCGCGCTACTACTACTCCTTTCATCCTGTTTGCCTGCCCTGAGGCCCTGCTCCGCCTGTGGGGAGCAGTAATAACCTTGGCCGCCATGACACCGGGCCTCAGCGGACTGCTAGCGGCGCTGGTGACCCTTCTCCAGACACCACAGGTGGCGTAGTCGTTAATCAGCCACTCAACCCGGACAATCCCACACCATCTCTTTCTAATGTGACGGCCCTGAGCACGGGTCGGGCCCGGGCCACGGCTGCATCCCATCTCTTCAACGCAGGGCCCGACGCCGAGTCCCCCAACACCCAGGGTAAAACACGAGCTTTTCGAGTAGAGGCGTCACACATAAAGTTGTCAAATTGGACTAGCAATACAAGTCTGCAGTTAAATGTTTTGGGTTTTTTGTAAAGAATTTTTTTATCTTTCTAACAAAATTCTTTTTCCAAAATGTTTTTTTGCACAGGATGTCTTTTTCAGGCGCATTCTATCTGAAAAAGTGATGCAAAACCGCTGCAAAAAAATAAACATAATGCACCACAATGTATCAATGACATTTTTAACACCTCAAAAAGCTTCATTTGCATGTATCCTAAGGGTGTATTCACACTTAGCTTTTTTCAGGACTTCAAGCAGAAACCACTCCAGGAAACACTTATTTTTGTAAAAGTTTTTGAAGTATTTTTTTTTCCTTTTTGAAAACGTTTTCAATAAATTTGGAAGTTTTTTTTTTTCCCTGAAGTGATTTATTTTGTAGTCTTTTTTTGGACCGCGCTTAAGTTTAGAGAGGTTTCCTTCAGGGTCTTCTTCTAGAAGTGACTTGCACTTCCTTTTCTCCCACCAGGTGTTTTTCAAA
Organism: Phyllobates terribilis; assembly: GCF_046119375.1. Taxonomy (NCBI): domain Eukaryota; kingdom Metazoa; phylum Chordata; class Amphibia; order Anura; family Dendrobatidae; genus Phyllobates; species Phyllobates terribilis. The sequence continues at coordinate 946,853,223 of NW_027362762.1, forward strand.
ACCTGTTTAGGAAACAAAAAGCCTCCAAAAACTTCTCACATGGAAAGTAAAGTGGATAGAAAAGAATTGGGCTCTGTGCACAAGACGTCTTTTATACTCGGTAGAACCTGATGAGTTTTTCAAGTAGAAGACGTTTCAGGAAACGCTGGCATTTTTGTTCCTGAAGCGTCTTTTGTGACATTTTCTCGGTCAAGTCCTCAGCATTTTTCTCAACGTTTTTGACCGCTGGTAGTTTTTTGGAGGGTTTTCCCATGGTCTTACGATGGTTTTTTTACCATTGTTTTCCGGTTGTATTTTTTTTTTTACTCCATAGAATAATTAAGAAACCTCTTGAAGTTTTTTTTTTAAAGCAAAAATAAATGCAAAACACTGAAATAGACGTTTGTCCGTCTTCCGGATAACTTTGGGGCTTTCCCATTGACTTGTTGCAGAGCGTCGTCCGAGTGGAAAACACCAGAAGAATGGACCGGTCACTCCTTTTAACCTTTTGTCGTTTTTAGGAATATAAAGTGGTTAAAAGATGTAGAAAAAGTCTCAACATGTAATTTTTACATATAATTGCTTGTGTTTATTCTTTTGAGAGTTTCTGATAGTTTTTTTTTCTGGTGGTTTTCAAGGTGGAGTCAGTTGTGTGCACATAGCCTCAGAAGAGTTTTCCAGGATGTTTTCGAGGAAGATTTTGGAGAGTTTCTGCTCCAAAACTCCTGAGGGTATGAGCCCGTTACATCTTTTAGACACCGGCGTACTCGCTAAGTTTTTCTATCAGAAGACACTTTGAGAAAATACCGACAATGTTTTCTTAAAGTGTCTTTTTTTCACGTCTTTGCTGTCGTTTTTTTCAGCGTTTACTTGTATTTATAAACTAGTGAGCGGAAGCAGTCTGAATGGTGGATAGGGCACATCTTCTAACCGCTTCACAGAAATAAAAAGAAGATCAAAAGATTTAACACGTGCACAGCAAGCGGTTTTTATATTGCTGTGAAAATGTTAATTTTTTTTTTTTTAACGTTTATTGAGAGCTTTTTCAGGGGGTTTTCAAAGTAGAATTCACCTGAAAAAGCGCTTGTGCACAGGGCCGTTTAAATCGGTGGTTTTCACGCATAGCACTAGTACCCATGTTATTCTATGGGGCTGTGCACATGTCCGATTTTTCCCCCCAGACTATGTGGTCCAAGGAAAAAAAAAAATCAATCTTGATCTGAGTGTTGGATCAAAATCGTCCATGCAAGTCTATGGGTCCGTGGACTGCACTCGTATGACATCTGAGTGTAGTCCAATTTTCACGGACTGTCAGAATGGAGAAGATGAAGAAACTTTTTTTTTTCTCCACCTCCAAGAACAGCAGATCTCACTCTGATCAGAAAATAATTGGATCGTTTTTACCGGATGGTTGTGTGAGATGCGCTTATTAAGCTTTAAGCCTGAAAATGGTGAAAATTTTAGTCCAAAATATGACAAATTTATTAAAGGAGTGAAACTTTAAATAAATTTGGCAAAATTTACTCCACCGAGGCCCAAATATCTTAAATGAAGCAAAACGCTCCGTCCCGGAATTGCAGTACATGGCTTAGTACTTGCGCTTGAATGCAGAGCGCTCTCCCCACAATTCACCTGCCTGGCAATGAATGAGTTAATGGAGCTCAGAATCAGCTGCACTTAGATCAGAGCCGAGGTCAATGGATCCTCTCCATAAAGTGCAGCTGTGCCGGCAGAGCAGCTACGATCAGAGGGTCAGGAAGATGGTGGACATGGTGGAATTGGACGGGATGGTGGTGATGGATGTTCACGCGCAGTTCCTGGAGAAGTTCAAACGAATGTTTAGGACGACTAATCCCTATGTGCGCTGCGGGCTGGCCGAGTTCTTAGGGACTGTTATATTGATTGTAAGTAAAGTGTTGTCATGTTTTGGAACGTTGATGTTTCCAGTAATATCACAGCTGCTGCTGAACCTCTTTCAAATAGTGAAGAAGGGGCTCCCTGTACCGTACCCTACTGGCCTTATAACAATCTTGAGAAAATGGAATCCCAAATGTATCGCATATCAATGTGCCATTGACTTATAAATTGGGACATCACCCCCTAGTTGCACATTATACTATAAGCTGTTAATTCCTATGGAGTGCTGTGTTTGATAGGGCTCTGATCATATTGATATGTGGCTATTTCTTCCTATCCTTTAGTGACCCTGATCCCATCATATAAATCCCTGTGACCCGCTAACGTTGAATGCAGGGACTGTGCGACATAAACCTGTCAGTCTCTTTCCCCAGGAGAGCCACTAGAGCATCGCCGGCATCCGGAGCGGATGGGTGTTACTATTATACTACGGGAAATACCAGAATTATTATTATTATTATTATTATTTTCTCCCTTAGCTGTTTGGCTGCGGTTCGGTGGCTCAGATGGAGTTGAGCGGTTTTGCCAAAGCTCAGTTTCTAAGCGTCAATATGGCGTTCGGTTTTGCTGTCACTGCTGGTGCCTATGTCTGTGCCGGAGTCTCGGGTGAGCGGGTTACAATATAATGTATATTTTATTTTTTTCTTTTACTTTTCTATATTGAGCTACATTAATGAAAAAATTCAGCTACACTCACTGTGTGCATACATTACTTGTCCTGTATTATACTCCAGAGCTGCACTCCCTATTCTGCTGGTGCAGTCACTGTGTACATACATTACATTACTGACCCTGTACTGATCCTGAGTTACATCCTGTATTATACCCCAGAGCTGCACTCACTATTCTGCTGGTGCAGTCAGTGTACATACATTACTTATGTATTACCCTAAACCTATGTTCACATTCAGTATGTTTTATGTAAAATAGTTTGGTTTTGACAGTACAAGCAAAAGCTGAGATTTCAATAATCTCATTTAACACATGCATTTTTTTTTATATATTTTTTTTTATTATTCTATATCTGTGAGAAATTCCGCATCTTTAAAATCTGCAGCAGATCAAACATATTTCAGTTTTTCCAAACATAAAGAAAGGGGCTGGAGGCAGGGCAACCTAGAAGGAAGCCCCACATGACCGGGATGGGCCAGCAGGGTGTAATTTGAATCCCAATAATTGGGATTGGGTAGAGGTCAGGAAGGGCGGGCATTGGGACGGGGGTGGAGATGGGGGAAGAGAGGTATAAGAAGGGAAAAGTGCGGAAAACGGTTAGTTCAGAGGAGAAGAGCTTAGGAAAAAGTACCCACCCTCTTTTTCCGTTGGTATCTTTGTAGGTTATGGGTAAAAGGGTGTTTTTTTTTTTCTTTTAGCAGGGACGAATTAAAGGGGCATTTGATGTGGCATAAAGAAGACTATTTAAGTTGTGTAAGAAGGATTGTCACAGTGGCTTGGCGGGGGGTGGGGTTCTTGGAGTTGGCACAGAAGTGTCGGTGGAAAATTATTTGAATTTTACAGGCAGTGGTTTGATTAAGCGGGGTGATCTGGCATCTGGTTTTTGGGGCTCTGGACGGGGTTTTATCCTGGGAGCTTTTGGTGCCCTCGAGCTGGTGATGGACGGCTGAGGGTAACACGGTGGTTCGACTTCGGTTTAGTCTTGCCAGATCAATTTTTAACTCCAAGAACCCTCCCTTCTTATTTATTTCATAATAATGTATATATGTTAATGTTGTTTGTTAATAAAATGGCCGCTGTGGCCAAAATTATCCAAAGAAAATTACAGGTGCAGTGTTTTTATTTGTTAAAGTATGTAAGTGTGGTAAGATGGGGACGGAGGCATATGAACGGTGGAACCCAGGTTGGCCGTATACGGTCAAGTAACAAATTGTTTATTCACCTAAACATGTACTATACACAAAGAACACCTGTACTCCGCACCCAAAAAGCTGCAATAAAAGCTGCAAACATATATTTTTGGACTGCAGTAAGAAACGCTATGTGTGAATATGACCTTATGGTAACTTCCTCTCTCTCCTCTCCAGGTGCCCATCTGAACCCGGCTGTGTCGTTCTCCATGTTCCTCATAAAGAAGCTCTCTTGGAAGCTCATGCTCGTCTACTTCCTGGCACAATTCCTCGGCTCTTTTGTTGGTGCATTTCTAGTATTTTCCTTATATTTTGGTAAGAAATCAAGCAATTAAATGCTTTTTAGAAGAACCATTAATGAGGAATTTAGTTGAGTCCAAGTGGGTGTTTTGATGCCATTCACTTCCCATCTCTTGTCTTATTGGTGACCTCTAGATGCCCTTCACGTGTACAGTGGCGGCAACTGGACGGTGTATGGGCCGCAGGCGACTGCTGGGATATTTGCGTCCTATCCGTCAGAACATCTGAGTGTGGGTAATGGGTTCTCGGATCAGGTATAGTCTTTAGGGAAATGGTTACATGCCACATATTTCTAAGATAAGTATGTTTTGTCTGAATCAAACTGGACAGGACTTGGGAAGGGAGGAGCATTGTTAGATCGGTTAGCTGCTCTCAGCCAATCCTGTCACAGAACCACACTACCAGGAAGCTGATTTGCTGAGAGCTGCTGAAAAGCCCCTCCTTATACTTCTACCGGAAGTCCTTTCCAGACTGATGAGAGGAAAGTACAGTCTTGTGTGAAAGGGGCTCTACAAAACAAATCCATCAACCAGTAACTCATGACTCCATGTACTGCGCAATACTGCAGTAGAAAAAAATGCTGTGCAGCATTATTGAAATATGGTCTGAACCATAGACCGTGAAGCTGTGAAATTGGGCTGAATAACTTCCCTTGATATTGTCATGCTCTGCCCCTCCAGGAATAGGACCACCCCTAAAATATGTATGTATTTTTATAAATGTATATTTTAAAAAAACAAACCCTTTGTTCTGTTTTTTTGCCCAAGGCTATCGCCACCGCTGCCTTGATGGTTTGCCTTCTTGCCATTATTGATGAGAAAAATAATGCAGCACCTCGGGGTCTTCAGCCATTTGTGATTGGTCTGATAGTCCTGCTGGTTGGCCTTTCTATGGGATTCAACTGTGGATACCCCATTAATCCAGCCCGAGACCTGGCACCCCGGATCTTTACTGCGATTGCTGGTTGGGGCTTGGAAGTTTTCAGGTAACTGTTTTTGTCGCCTATTTTACCTTTTTGCTAAAAAAAAAAAAATATGGTGAAAACACGTGTTGTGTAATAGAATTCTAATTCTGCAAACTTCTGAGCTAAAATCTTCCAGCATCCACTGCTGGTTCAGCATCTGCACAAACGATTGCTATGGTGACTTGAATACTGGGAAGAGGTATCTTTAACCTAAAACCTAACTTCCCCTTGCATTTTCAAACTTCAGTTAAGGGGTCTTAAGATAAGCTTGCTGACTGTTTCCATTAACTAGAATGGGTACTTTTAGGTGGTTGGGACATTTCACAAACTAGTGGGTTCTTAACATTACAAGCCGCCCACGTCGGTCAGTTCTGATGGTATATCTTTGTCTGTCTTCTAGGGCTGGAGGTCACTGGTGGTGGGTGCCCGTAGTTGGCCCCATGGTCGGTGGGGTCATGGGGACTTTTCTCTATGACCTACTCATTGGAATTCATCACGCACCAAGAAGGCGCAAGGAGGATCGTGAAGAAAATGGAGAGCGTCATCCTCCAGAGTACGAGTTGGTCCAGACTGAGGCTTAGGGCTCTACATGGTCATCAGAATTCTGAAAATTTTAATGGCCATCTTTTGTGAAATTTTAGGTTCATGTGTATAACTGTTTACATTTCATCATAAATGGCCGCCCCAACAAGGTCCTGGTTCCGGTCAGTCTTGTGGCCCAATAATGGCGGAGAGGCCTGTATAGTATCTCAGGACTACTGGGTGCCACTTATCTGTTTTTTTTTTTTTTTTTTCTTTTAATTTTCAAGAGCCTCTAAAACATGAGAGCTGGAATTTGTCCGCAGTCGGCGGCTGCTGCCTTTTTATTGTGCTTTTAAAGGGTTTTATAATTGATGTTTTTTTTAACTTGTGGATTTTTTTTTTTTTTTTTGTCTTTTTTTGTAACCTCTCTTCTTATTTCAGGATCGTCACTGGGACTTCTTGTACAATGAATTTTTTTGTAAATTTTCAATAAAGATGATACCCCCTAAAGAAAGTGTTTTGTGGAAATGCAAGGGTTGTCCAATAATTTGCAACCTCCTTTTAATGATGGTAAAGGGCATAATCGATCGTTTGCAGACTAGTCCAGAGTGGTCGTTCTTCACTGGTTATCTAAATTTGTCTGTAGGCACAAAAACTGTTTCTTCAAACTATGAGCAGATGCTCCGTGCACCTTCCCCCACTCAATCTATCTCTGGGCCCAGTAGAGCTAGCATTGTCAAGGAATAGGATGGTGACTATGGATGTGGGAGTAAAAGTGCACAGAGCGCTGTTTGAACAGTGTTTTTGTGCAGGTAGACTCTGAATACACACACTCTGAAGTGCCAATGTTCTCCCAACTGTCCTGGATCTAGCACGGCTGTGTCCAGACTTCCACTCTTCCTCTGTGCAATGTCTTCTCTCTGGTTATATGCATTGTAGCTTCTAAGGGACGAGGCCCCTCCTCTCTGCTCTGAAACATTTGTTATATTCAATTTAAATTTATTTCCATCTGGTCTCACTTGGATTGAAACCCACAGCTTGCATCTTCATGGTCAGAAGCTGTATACCACTAATAAGTATTGGAGCATTTCCAAACTTATGATGTGCAGGCTTTGAAATCACAGGAAGATTATATTGGTACATAGATATACATCTGTATATACCAGTGCATTTCTATGTACCTGCATTCTAGAGGCATTTTTTTTTTTTTCTTAGAAAAGTACTTAATGAGACTTACAAAAAAAATTCATTTTGATTAGTTTTTCTTTTGTGCAGAATCAAAACTTTACTAGACTATAAAAAAAAAAAAAAAAAAAGCCAAACACATTAATTGATGCAGTTTTGAAGCATCTTTAAACGCACAATGTAGTAACAAAAAAATGCAATAACTAAAGAAAATTGAGATTGCGTAGTATGATGTAGAAAACACACGATTTTACTGAATGTGTGAACACTGCCTTGCAGATACAAGGTAAAGCAAGATGTCATATAGAGAAGCTTGTGTAAAATGAGAAAGGTCTGGCTGCTAAAATTGAGTGAACCGAAATAAATCCGTACGGCCTTACTAGAGTATAGGGGGACATCGGGCCAGCGTCCAGGTCAGTGGTACTTTGCACCTAGATGAGTGGTCCGTGACCGTGAATCTCTTACCTTCGGGATCATCCGCGCACAGATGTTATACCAGAAGGTAAGCGATTTGTTGGTCTCTCGTCCAGCTGCCAGGTACTACAGTCCTGGATGTTTGACCGGAGAGCTATGAATTGATCTGCTCATCGCTAGTCCCAACCAGCCCGGATACAGCGGACAGTCCCGGATTTGGGTCTCGGGCGTCTGCTGAATATCCAGCACTATCACCGCCCCTCTGACAACTCCTGCCAGGGTAGAAGGAAATAACTGACTTCCTGTGAATTGCAGGGTAATATCCTCACCCCTCAGACCTATCCCTCCTGCTCCCCTCCGTGTCCCCCTCATCTGTCTGTCCCCCCAGGCAATAAACATACTTGAAACTTTCAGAGAAAAAAAAAAATGTTGCTTTCCACAGCAGCCAATCATGGCGCAGCTTTCATCTTGTATTCAGCTATTTAGAAATGAAAGCTACGTTATGACTGGTTGCGATGAGCAACAGAACTGTTTTTATTTCTATTTAATACTTTTTCCTTTTATAGTTTCAAATTTAGATCAGCGATGTAGATGTAGTAAATCTACATCACAAGGGAATACCCTGAATGGGCACCGTATATACATGAGGGGGACAGCAGCCCTGTCACTGGCCGCCATGATTAATGAGCAATATGGGAATCCACCTGCAAGAGGCATCATGGGAAATGTAGTCTGCAACCGGAGCACAATGTAAGAAGGGAAGATTGAATCAAGATGGCAGACAACCCAGACTTGGCGTGTCCACTGAACCAGCCATAAAAATCACTTTTTTTTTTTTTTTTTTTAACCCCTTAGGCCATCTGCAGACGAGATCATTTTTTTTTTTTTTTCCACTTGTTTTTTTTCATGTTTATTTGCAGGTCGAGTTGTAGTTTTAAATCACAATATTCATTTTACCATTCGATGTACAGGAAGACCGGAGGAAAAAAAAATTCCAAGTGGGGAAAAACTGCAAATAAATGATAAATAAAGGCTATTCCACCATGGTTTTTTTTTTTTTTGTTTGTTTTTTTGTCCATTAAGCAATAAAAATGACTTACTCCAGCTCAGTCCGATTACAGCAATGCCACACTTGTATAACTTTGCCGCCATTTTCTTGGATCCGTAACTTTTATCCTTTTGTTTTTTTGCGATACCATTTTGGTCTTTATGCAATCTGACTTCTTTCAGGAGGTGGGGAAGCATTATAGATGGAGTGCAAGAAACACCAATTCTAGAATTTAAATATCCCCCCCCCCCCCTCCAATTTTGGGATAAATATTTTACATTTTCTTAGTTTAAGCAATTACCCACATGGCAATACCATACGTAAATGTTTTGCTGCGAAGACTGAAAAAACAAAATTCGGGTATTTGTATTTTTTTATAGTCCTCTTACGGTCCATTAAGCGACTTGAACCTGCGATTGTCCGATGCCTTGTGCTATACTATCGCAGTATGTGGTAAAAATCAACGTCTCCTATGAACGCCAGTGACAAGCTGGTCTTACCATGAACATCAAATAATAGTAGGAAAAGGAGAAAAAATGTGCAATAATGGCTTCTTGCCGATGCCTGTATTATAAAAGTCAAACAACGCAAGCCACAATCCCAAAACAGAATGTGACTGACGCGCCTACAACCACAGCAATGGCTTTCTCTTAGGGTGCAGTCAGACGTCTGTATAAATTGGAGCGAGATTGGATCGCAGTGCTCGGACTGGCCGGTGGCTCTCCCCACCCGAGCGTGACAGCTTCATGTATTTCTGGGCAGCTGTCACGCTCAGGTCGGGGTAGCCGCCAGCCAGTCCAAGCACTGCGTTCCGATCTCGGTCCATTTTATACGGCTGTTTGACTGCGCCCTAAAACAGTCTCATCTCGGAGAAGAACCAGAAGGATGATCTCTACTTCAAGGGGCTGTGCCATAAACAAAATATATTACATATCCACAGAATAAGTGAAAAATATATGATCAATGGGGAGGGGAGGGGGGATTCGACTGGTGAGACCTACGCAAGGGGTCCCAAAGATCCTTGTATGAATGGAGTCAAAGGACCACTACAGATGGTGCGAATCGAAGCGTGTTTTACCAGGCGTTTTCCACTACGGAGCTACTCTATACTTTACTGTAGATGTTTGTTTGCATTTTGTAAGGATATGATCCCACTACATTTTTTTCCAAGTGGTCAAAAATTACGAGTTTGTCAAATAGAAACCGCTTCAGGAAACGTTGGCATTTTTTTGTCCCGAATTATATTAGCTAAAGTTTCCAGATGAGTTTTTTTGTTAATGATTTTCTTCAGCATTTTCTATTAACATTTTGAGTACGTTTTTAGGGGCTCGTTCACATAGACATATAAAATATAGCCCCAAAGATGCTCCTGAAAAGTTGGATGAGTGGAATCTGTATGGTTCAACTTATGTCATGCAAGTGCTATACGAGTGTGTGATTTTTTTTTTTCTCACCTTGAATCCGTATGACATCCGTATGCAATGCGTTTTTAACTTCAGCTTTTACATATAGTATTTCTCTGTCATTTCAAGCTACTTTACAAACTAATAATGCAATCTTATATACAGATATAGATAGATAGATAGATGTCCAGGAAATACATAATTAGTGCAGTGTGTGAGTAGTTTACTGTATATGTATTTAGCTAATAAATAAATGAAAAAAAAAATGGCATGGGGTCCCCCCTATTTTTAATAACCAGCCAAGGGCAAGCAGACAGCTCTGAGCTGGTCTCATTATGCTGGGAAGAGCCCAATAACTATGTAGCTTCCAAGCCTATTAATATCCGCTCACAGCTGTCTGCTTAGCCTTTACTGGTTATTAAAAAGAGGGAGCCCCAAAAAAACTACATGGGATCCACCCTATTTTTAATAACCAGCCAAGGGAAAGCAGACAGCTGTGAGCTGGTCTCATTATGCTGGGAAGAGCCCAATAACTATGTAGCTCCCAAGCCTATTAATATCAGCTCACAGCTGTCTGCTTAGCCTTTACTGGTTATTAAAAAGACGGAGCCGCAAAAAAACTACATGGGGTCCACCCTATTTTTAATAACCAGCAAAGGCCAAGCAGACAGCTGCAGGCTGAAATTAATAGACTGGTAAGGTCCATGGATATTGTCCTCTTCCCAGCCTAATAAGTGCAGCCCTCAGCTGCCCCATAAATGGCGCATCCATTAGATTCTCAAAAAGATGCCTAGGCATCCTCCAGGTGTCTTTTGAGCCTTCCAATTTACTCCTACTACTTCTCCATTTTTTAGGCTACATTCATATTGCGTTTTAACCTTACGTCAGTGGCTCTGTCGGGTCTTACGGCTGTATGCACTGACAGAGCCATTGACTGTAATGATGCAGATGTTGTCACTGTGTGCTTTGTCGGACATCATTTCTCACCGTATCCACCTACTTGAGGAGAGCGCAAAAGTCACAGTTTACCACGTCAGATATAGGCGGATTCAAGATGAGATGAATGTTTTTGATTCCCACACAACGTGTTTCAACGCTGGACTAGAGTATTTTTCAAGTGAAAAAAACAATTGCATGAAAAAGATATTTAGTGCACATTGTCTATGGGGCAGAAACTAAGTGGAAACTGTCCAAATTCTCAAAAACTCAAAACTTGGAGTTTCTGCTCCAAAAAAACTCAGCAAAAAACCTAGTGTGAACACATGGTTCAACAAAACTCCTGAGACCTTAGCCTAAAGCCTAAAGGCTCAATCAGATGAGCGCATAACATGGGCGTGTACTGTCCAAGTAAAAATCCTGAAGTGTAATTTTTAGCATTTTTTTACCAGTTTTCTAAGCACTTTTTTAACATTTTTGACTGTCCCAATTTTTTTGTGTGTGTTTTTTTCATTATTTTTTGATGTCTTTTGCACTGGTGTTTTCTGATCATTTTTTTGTTTCGTCTCCAATCAACAATGAAGAAACCACCAGAGGTTTTTCAAGCAAAAACACTAGCGAAACGCTCAAAAAGATGCCCGGGCATGTTCCAAGTGTCTTCAGAGTGGAGAATACCTGAAGAATGGTCCGCTCGCTTCTTTTAACTGTTTGGCATCTTTAGAAACCTGAAGTGGTTAAAACACTGAAAATGGTGGGTTTCAGATGGAAATGCTTATATTCATTCTTTTGAGCGTTTCGCTAGCGCTTTCTCAGGAGGTTTTCATAGTGGAATCCTCCACACGCTCTAAGATGTATTTATTAAGCCTTAAACTAGAAAATGGCGCAAATTTTAGCACAAATCTACGCCTGTTGGATTTCATTTTCAGGTTTTTGGAGAATTCAAAATATGGCATATTTATTAAGGGACATGAAAGTTTAAATAAATTTGTCAAATTGTACCCCACAAATTTTTTCTTATACTGTCCAAGCCCCAATATCTTAAAAAACAAAACGCTTCACTCCAGAAAATGGCGATGTAATTGTGGTGAGAGTTAATGGAGCACAGAATCAGCTGCACTCGGATCACAGACGAGGTCAATGGATCAAGTCCTCTCCATTCTCCTATATCACCAGGATATAAAGTGCAGCTGAGCAGGCGAAGCAGCTTCAATCAGAGGGTCAGGAATCATGGCGGACATGGATCTTCATGAGCGATTCCTGGAAAAGATCAAACGTACATTTAGGACGACTAATCCCTATGTGCGCTGCGGGCTGGCCGAGTTTTTAGGGACTGTTATATTAATTGTAAGTAAAGTGTTGTCACATTATGTAACACTGTTATTCTCTTTAATACATCCCAACTGCTGCAGAACCTCTTTCAACTAGGTAAGAAAGCGCTTTCTGTACTGTATACTATCAATTTTATATAAAAGGTGTGTGGCCCGGCAGCATGTGTATATGAATGTGGTTATAAGTGCAGGCGACCTACAGGAATCCTCTTCCAACAGTCCTTTATTTCTTCCTTAGCTGTTTGGCTGCGGTTCGGTGGCTCAGATGGAGTTGAGCGGTTTTGCCAAAGCTCAGTTTCTAAGCGTCAATATGGCGTTCGGTTTTGCTTTCACTGCTGGTGCCTATGTCTGTGCCGGAGTCTCAGGTGAGTGGGTTACAATATAATATATAATTATTATTTTTTTTTTATTTTACTTTTCTATATTGAGCTACGTTAATTAAAAAATTCAGCTACACTCACTGTGTGCATACATTACTTGTCCTGTATTATACTCCAGAGCTGCACTCTCTATTCTGCTGGTGCAGTCACTGTGTACATACATTACATTACTGATCCTGAGTTACATCCTGTATTATACTCCCAGAGCTGCACTCACTATTCTGCTGGTGCAGTCACTGTGTACACTGCTTATCCTGACTACATCCTGTATTAGGTTTCTGATAACTTATTCCCGTTCCTTTCCAGGCGCCCATCTCAATCCAGCTGTGTCTTTCTCCATGTTCCTCCTAAAGAAGATGACCGGGGAGCTCCTGATCGTCTATTTCGTGGCACAATTCCTCGGATCCTTTTTTGGTGCATGTCTGGTATTTGCTTTATATTTTGGTAAGACCTCAAACCATGAAATGCTCTTTCGATGGGTCAGAACATCGGTGCATTATATGAGCAAACCTGGGTACAGTGTAAGACTTGTGTGGAGCGGAGCTTCAGGGGAATTGCGCACATGACCGCTGGATTTTACGGTTGACATCTTGGGCTCTCAGAAGGTGGGCACCCTGTGGGCAGACCGGTGTAATCTTTTAGGTTATTTTCTCCTTTCGTTTAATATCCGAATAATAATTTTGCCCCACTATTGTGCTCACCTGTATTCTGCAGTTGTTTAATTTCTTTCTCTGAAGCGCCTCCACAGGTGACATGGAGATTTACATGGTCTCTATTATCCATTGTATTTCTGGTATACGGGGACCGAATGAGTCCTTTTAAAGGGGCAGACCTTTTCTTTTCCCCCCTTTTGCGCTTGCTGATATGTTACAATTGGGTTTCCCACTTTAACTCATAATGCTGTAATAAGGTATTTGAAAATGGGCTTTATAACCAGATAACTCCTTTTTATATGCAGTCCCTATGACCCAGCTAATGATGAAACTGTAGGTCCTATAATGCTTTGTATCATTACCATTCACCTTGTCTTTCATTGGTGACCTCCTAGATGCCCTTTACATGTACAGTGGCGGTAATTGGACGGTGTACGGCCCACAGGCGACTGCTGGGATATTTGCGTCCTATCCGTCAGAACATCTGAGCGTGGGTAATGGATTCTTGGATCAGGTAAAGTCTTTATGGAAAAATACATAGCTTGTAAATAATTGCATACAAAGTTCATCTGTTATGTCTGCATCAAGCTGGAAAGGACATGGGGAGGAGCACAGTCCCCTCCTTACAATGCTCCTCCCTCAAGTCCTTTCCAGACTGATGCAGGCAAAGTATAGTCTTGTAAGTCAGGAGCTGTACAGGACAAATCTGAACCAGAAGATCATGACCCATGTATTGTTCAACACTGTAATGGTGGGAAAAAACATTATTCTGGCTGCACAGTATTTACTGGAACCTGGTCTGGAGATCAGAACCAGAAGGCTGAAAAATTGTGTATCGATACTGTTGGGCTCCACCCTCAAGGAATAGGACTGCCCCTGAACAATAAATATATACTTTTTATATTTTCTTTATTGGGTACATTATATATATTTATTTATTTTTTTTTTAAATATATACTTTTTTTATCCCAGGTGATCGCCACCGCTGCTTTAATGATTTGCCTCCTGGCCATTATTGACGAAAAAAATAACGCCGCCCCCCGGGGTCTTCAGCCGTTTGTGATTGGTCTCATAGTCCTGCTGGTTGGACTTTCTATGGGATTCAACTGTGGATACCCCATTAATCCAGCCAGGGACCTAGCCCCCCGATTCTTCACAGCGTTTGCCGGGTGGGGTCCTGAAGTCTTCAGGTAACTCGTGTAATGGCTTTTTTTTTTTTCACGTTCACTATAACACACTAGATATGGGTGAGCAGCTGGGTCGCGCCATGTAATGGGCTGTTAATAGGTAAAACTCTTTAACTATAATTCTGCAAACTCAAGAGCTGAAATCTTCCAGTCTCCTCTGCTGGTTCAGCCTCTGCACAAAGGCTTGTTGTAGTGACCTGAATGCTGGGAAGAGATCCACTTACTTCAGACAGTTGTTTTATATATAAAATTTCCATTAATTTTTAAGACCTAAGCAATGAAGGGGTCATAAGATAAGCTTGCAGACTGTTTACGATCACTAGTAGGGTTATTTTAGGTGGTTAGGACATTTCACAAATCTGAGTGTCTCCAGGGTTGGTCAGTTCTGATGGTATATCTTTGTCTTCTAGGGCTGGAGGTCACTGGTGGTGGGTGCCTGTAGTTGGCCCCATGGTCGGTGGGCTCATTGGGTCGTTTCTTTATGAACTGCTCATTGGAATTCATCATCCACCCAGCCAATGCGATGAGAACTGTGAAGAAATTGAAGAGCGTCATCTTCCTGATTACGTGTTGGTCCAGTCGGAGGTGTAGGGCCGAATGTTGACTGAATTTTTAATGGCAGTCTTTGAAATTTTACAATGTTAAACCCCCCCCCCCCCCCCAAAAAAAAAAAAAAAATTTGATTTCTCCCTCCTGATTCATGTGTATGACTGTTTACATTCCATCATAAATGGCCGCCCCTACATCTCCTCGACCCAACATGGTTCCTGACAGTCTTGTGGCCAGGCCCTATAATGGCGGAGAGGCCTGTATCTTATCTCAGGGCTACCAGCTGCCACTTCTTGGATCAGATCGTCTTTCATTTGCTGTTCGCCATTGACACTGACTGTGGGCGGCTGCTGCCTTTTTTTTTTATATTGTACTTTTATTGGTTTTTATTATCTTTTATTTTTCATAAAATCTTAATTCAGCACTGGCGCTGGGACAGGAGATTCTGTAAAATTTTGAATAAAGATGAAAATTTTTTTGGGGTATGAACAATTATTTTGTTAAATGTTTGCCGAAGATGATTTCCGTGGTCGTTCTTCACTGGTTGAAGTCTGTCAGCAAAAAAAATGACTGTTCAAGCCAAGCACAGGCACTGCATGCACCCTAGGTTTGGCCAAGTAGTTCAATACACCTTCCCACTACATTGGTCTCTGGTCCCAGTAAAGTCAGCCAAGGAGAAGAAAGGGGGCGATCGCTGTAAAGACAACTCCAGTGGGAAGGTCCCCAGACTGTAGGCTGCACCAAGCCCTTGTGCTTAGTTTGAACAGTCATCTTCTGCTGATTATTTCAAGTAGCATTCCATCCAGAACTTTTTAGCTGTGGAATTCCCCTCTTCCTACCTCTCTCATTGATAAAATTATATGTGGACTTGAGTCATGAGCCTTTGGCTACTAAGACATCATGTGTAGACAAGAAGCCAGGCTCTGACTTCCTATGAAATACATGGAGACATAATCACCCCTCAGACTTCTCCCCTGATCCTCCCTCAATGTCCGTCATCCCAGGCAGTAAATATACTTGAAACTCTCAAAGAAAAATGTTGCTGTCCACAATGTGACGCCCAGCTGCGGTTGGTATCACAGATCCTGGAAGAGTGCATTGATGGATTCCTCCACAAGAGGCCCCCATAACCATTCACACATCTCCACCTTCCACCTCAGACCACCAGAGGGAGCCCATTAGGGATATATAAAGAGGGAAGGTGGAGCCAGGCAGTGTAGTCTGTTGAGAGAGTTCCTGCAGTAAAGAAGCCTGAGAGAGGTCAGTCTGCAGTAGAGCACAGTCCAGACCCAGTTGTAGCGCAGAGTAGTAAGCTTTAGGTGTGACGGCGCCATAAGTTCGGTGAAGCGCGGCAAGCTGCCGTTAGTGTGAGTAGCCTAGTGAGGGCCCGAGTAGGCCGAAGGTGAGTGGAAAGTGAGTAACATAGTGGGCAGAGGAGCTTAACTAGCTCACCCCGAAGCAATTACCGGACACCGGGTCCGAAGCTTACCGGGATCTCTATGACCCAGTAAGGCATAACCGGAATCCCTGGAGAACTACAAGTCCCAGGATCGTGACTCGCCCCCTGGGCCGTGGGGCACCCGGAACCGGGCTTCTGTGCGATGCTGGGGGTAGTAGTGGCAACCCGATCCCGTGGCTCAGGTTAGTCAGACCAAATGCTATGGCAGTCTATTTATCAGTGTTTTGGAATGTCCGACTACGCCACCCGTGGATTGCGGTCAGGGATGACCGCCGCTGCAAGGCAGACTGCTGAGGCTGGTGTTGGTGTGCAGCACAGGGGTAGGATAACTCCCCATTGGAAGAGTGTAGCCTCAGGGCAGAGTACGTGAATGCTGGGGGTGATAGTGCAGGCCGCAATAGTAAGAGTTCAAAGTCCGCTTCAAACAGTCCAGGGTCTTTATTGCAGATGTTATTACTGACCCAACAGGAGTACCGGTTAGGAATGGGCCTGGGTATCTGAGAGCATTCGGGTGAGCCCCACTGGTCAGGGTGAGTGTGTAGGCCTACCGTTTCTCTCTATGCTCTTGCTGACTATCCCCCTTTTTGTGGTGTAATAGCCCACGTCCCTGAGGTGGCCATGTACTTCGCCTGTATGGCTTGCGACTCGGGCCTTGGGTACCTTTTGCTTCTCCTTGCTGTACTGGTCCCTCTGTGTGACGGAGCCTCCAGGCTTCTTAGGCCAGGGGACCTGAAATCCCTCGCGGGTTGGTTCTCTGCTGCTGGGCTTGCAACCCTGACAGCCTCGGACCCCAATGTCCGGTTTTGGGCTTCTCTCAGCCAGGACCGGCTCTCGTTGCCTCTGTCCCTGACTCGCAGTCTCTCCTCTGCCTCACGGACTCCTCAGCTGCTGCTGACCTGTCCCTCTTCTCTGAGAACCCTTCTGGACACTTCAGAAGTGGGTTCTGGTCTCTCTAACCCTGCCCCAGTTCCAGCTTTTATAGGGGCAGCCTGCTCCCCCTACTGGCCTGGGACAGGAGGTGCTGCATGCTAATGGTCCCTGACCAGGGAACCTCCCTCCTGCTCTCAGACACAGACTTTAATATTTGTGGCATCCAGGCCTGGGGTGACACATTCCCCCCTAGTAAAATTTAGTACTCCAAGACTAACAGGAAACACAAATACAGGGTATAAACAATAACATATGTACAAGTACATTTTGTCCTTAAGGCCACGGCGCTTCCGTGACCGGGTGTCCATATCACCCAATAAGGCGAAGTTCCGAACGGTGTGGGGACCTGTCTCCATAAACCCCAAGTTCCTGGCCTTGGGCGTGGTGACAAGGCTGAGCTAACTACTTTGGGCCACAAGGGAGCCACGCCGGACAGGTTTTTCTTCCATGGCCATCTTCACAAGAGGGCACCAAGTGCAACTATTTACAAGACAGTTCCGGCCATTCAGTGTCCATGACCTGTCAGTCCATTGAACTAGAAAAACTGGAAAAAACACTATTAGTTATCAGGTAACAACCATAAAACATTAAATATTTACAGGTAAATGTAGACTTTGTACTTAGATCTTCCAGCGAGCTGGTACTTGACCCTTAGTGCTCCGGGTTGACCTGCGTAACCCACTGTCTGGTGGTGGTCTAACCTGGCTTTCCCCACTAGCATTTAGGGTACAGCTACTAGCTGGGTTTACAGGCAGGGCAGGCAGCTGTCTGCGGGTCCTTTGGCTTACCGCAGGCATGGCAGGCTCGCTGTCAGCAGAGGGTTGACTCTCCTGGGCTGCTGGCATGGGTTCTTCTGCCCCCGGGGCTGCTTGTTCCTCTTGTTCTTCTGTAGGCTCCTGCTGGGTTGGCTGAAGGAAGTGTAGGATGGGTACCACTATTGCGTCATTTATTCGAGTCCAGGTCCGGGGAAACTCTCAGAGAACGGTGCTGACCATTTCTTCCTTGTCCTCTGCGGGTTCAAGGTCATCTTGATCTTCCCCTGCACTCTGTAGTTGCTCGGGACACCGTTTTAGGTGGTCTCTGGAAACGGTGCTAGTGGTTTCTCCTCCATCCTTGGTAATTACACATACCTTCGGGTTGTTGTGGTCGGACTGCAGTACTGTGTACGGGTCGCTCTCCCACTGGTCGTCTAGCTTGTGAACCCTTCTTTTCCGCTTCAGGACCTGCTCACCAGGTTCCAGGGGACCAGCAGGGGCGTGTTGGTTGAAGAGCCTCTCTTGCTTTTTTCTCGCTTGAGCCAGATTCCTCTCCACACTCTCCTGTACCTTCTTGTACTGTAGCCGCCGTTCCGTATCCCAGTCCGCATCTGGGGAGGTGTCCTCGGGTGTCAGGACTCCCATCTCCCGGTCTACCGGCAGCTTACCTGGTCTTGCTCACATCAGGTAAGCCGGGGTGCAATTTGTAGCATTCACCGGGATATGGTTGTACAAGTCTATCAGGTCTGGCAGCTTCTCCGGCCACAGGCTGCGTTCTTCCAGGGGCAACGTCTTACGGAGATCAATAACGATATTATTCATTTTCTCACACAGCCCGTTGGTTTGCGGGTGGTAAGGCGTTGTCCGAATCTTCTTACAGCCGTAGAGGTTGCAGAACTCTTGGAAGACTTCAGCCTCAAACGCTGGACCTTGATCCGTCAAGACCTGTTCCGGATACCCGTGTGGACGGCAGAAGTGTTGTTGGAAGGCTCTAGCCGCTGTTTGGGCTGTCAAGTCTTTAACAGGAACCACCACCAGGAACCGGGAGTAATGGTCCACAATCGTGAGGGCATAGATGTAGCCGGACCGGCTTGGAGCCAACTTCACATGGTCCAGAGCTACCAACTCAAGAGGCTGCCTGGTGACGATGGGCCTCAAGGGTGTCTTCTGGCTGGTACGGTCCTTCCTTCTGAGGTGGCATGGGCCGCAGACCCTGCACCACTTCTCTATGGCCCCTCTCATACCGACCCAGTAGACCCGCTCTCTCAGTAGGAACTCCAGTTTCTTCCACCCGAAATGTCCCGCTCTGTCATGGTAGGCCTCCAGGACCATTGCTGCATCTCGCCGTGGGACCAGGTCAGCTCGTGCGTCCGGTGGTTGACAAGCCTTCTGCACAGCTTACACTCGTAGAGGAATAGCCTGCTTTTCTCCTTCCAAAACTGCTTGGCTTCCTCTGGAGCGTCCAGGCCAGGGCTAGCGTCTGCCTGGGTTAACATGTCTTTCACCAGGCGTATTGCAGGGTCACTATCTTGCGCTTCAGCCCAGCCGTGGTGGGGTAAGGGGTTGAACATGACGGTGGTTAGGTCTTTGTCTCTTATCCGGTGAGAATACTGAGTGGCCCCATACCAGTGGAACGCAGGGAGCTCTACTTCTTCCAGCTCTTCCGAGTCTTCTTCTCCTTCGGGTAGGTGGGGCATTCTTGATAGGGCGTCTGCATTGGCGTTGGTTCTGCCCGCCCGGTACTTGATTGTAAAGTCATAATTTGATAGCCGGGCCATCCACCGCTGTTCTAGGGCACCTAGTCTTGCATTGTCCAGATATGTCAACGGGTTGTTGTCCGTTTACACAGTGAACTTTGCGGAGGCCAGGTAATGCTTAAACCGTTCTGTGACGGCCCACACCACTGCCAAGAATTCTAGCTTGAAGGAGCTGTAATTCTCCAGGTTTCTTTCAGTGGGCCTCAGCTTCCGGCTGGCATACACGATCACCCTTTCTCTGCCCTGTTGATTCTGTGACAGTACGGCTCCCAGCCCCACATTGCTGGCATCTGTGTGGAGGATGAAAGGCTGGCCATAATCGGGGTAGGCCAGGACCTCATCCCCCGTGAGGGCCATCTTCAACTGGCGGAAGGACTCCTCTTCCGGCTTGTCCCCCTTGAAGGGTGGCTTGTGACTTCTGGATTTAGACTGGCCTATCAGGAGGTCCTGCATTGGAGCTGCCATCTTTGTGAACCCGGGAATGAACCTTCGGTAGTAGCCTACCAACCCAAGGAACTGCCTCACTTCTTTGATGTTTGAGGGGCTTGGCCAGCTCTTGATTACTGTGACCTTGTCGGGGTCGGGGGCTACTCCTTCAGCACTCACCACGTGTCCCAGGTACTGTACCTTCGGCTTTAATAGATGGCACTTGGAGGGTTTCACTTTCATGCCAAAGCCTGCCAGGGCCTCGAACACCTCGGCCAGGTGCTTGAGATGGTCCTCGTAAGTCTTCGAATAGACAATTACGTCGTCCAGGTAAAGTAGGACCGTCTCGAAGTTTCGGTGCCCTAGACAGCATTCCATCAGCCTCTGGAAGGTCCCGGGTGCGTTGCAGAGCCCGAATGGCATACAGTTGAATTCGCTCAATCCCATCGGGGTGGTGAAGGCGGTCTTCTCCTTGTGAGCCTCTGCCAGAGGAACCTGCCAGTACCCGCTAGTAAGGTCCAAAGTAGAGAAGAAATTAGCTGATTTTAATGCGGCCAAAGACTCCTCTATCCTAGGTAACGAGTACGCGTCTTTATGGTACGATTGACTTGTCTATAGTCCACACACATTCTCATGGTACCCTCTTTCTTTTTTACCAGAACCAAGGAGGCTGCACAGGGGCTACAGCTGTCTCTAATGACCCCGGCTTCTTTCATTTCTCTCAGCATGCCCTTTGCGTTCTGATAGTGTGCGGGGGGTACAGGTCGGTATCTCTCTTTTATTGGTGGGTGGCTCTCCGTGGGGATGTGGTGTTCTACCCCTTTCACTGTGCCGAAGTCTAGCGGGTGCCTAAAGATTCTCTCGTACTCCTGAACCACCCGGTAGACTTCTTATTTTTGGTGCAAGGGAGTGAAGTCAGCACGCACGTGGAGTTTCTGGCACCAGTCCTCCTTGTGTTTCTGGGAGCCATTATCCTCCACCAGGGCAGATGAAGGCAAGGGTTCCACGACCCTGAGAGCATTGTGTTCGATGGCAAACAATTTGGCTAGTGTAGCGTACCGGGGCAAGTGTACTTCCCTGTCCCCGATGTTTAAGATCCGGACGGGCACCCTTCCATGGCGGACATCAACCACCCCCCGGGCTGTCAAAATGGTGGGCCTGCTGTCTGAGTACACGGGTTCTACTATGGCTTGGTAGTCTCTTCCTCTTAACCCGATTGCAGTCCGACACCAGATCATCATTTCACTTTTGGGAGGGATGGCAATGGGGAACGGGTCGCTCAACCTCACGCTACTGATCTCACCACCAGACAGTTCTACCTGTTGCCGTCTCATCAGGGCTCTTATCTCTTTCTGGAGGACCCTCTGTTGGCTGGAGCTTGCATTCATCGACACCTGCTGCAAAATTACAATTACTTCTGAAAGACAATTTTCAATCACGTTAGTACCCAAAGTTATTTTAGGGTGACTTTCACGACGGTAAATGTCCACAATGATCACTCCCTGTGCCGGCAGTTCAACCTTACCAATCTTGATGGTCATCTCTCTGAACACCACCTGTGGCACGGGTTGGCCATTGCTGGCGATGATGCTTAAGCCATCGTCTGGATAACGGGTTATATCAGCGTCACTCCAGTACCGCTTGAAAAGTACATAGGGGATAGTAGTCACTTGAGACCCGGTGTCCAGCAGTGCACTCATGGGGATACCGTCCAGCACTACGGGTAAGACCGGGCGTCCCCCCACGTACTTATCGCGCCAATTAGACGGGCCTGGTGACCTTATGCCTGGGGGTTGGCCCTCTGCCCCAGGTCGGACCCATTTAAAGTACAGTACCTGGCTATGTGTCCTGGCTGGCTGCAACGGCGGGCCTCCCTCTGAACGACGGGATCCTCCTTTGTCAATGCCACGGGACATCCTCCGGGCTGGAAGCCAGCTTGATGAGTCCTGACGGTTCCATCTGCAACGACGGTCCTGGTCAATGCAGCTACACTCTTTGTTAGTTCTTGGACCTGATGGTGGAGATTCGCAGGCGGAGATGGATTTAAGGCCTGTGCATCTGCCCCCACAAGGTCTGCGGGGTAGGGCGCTGCCCCCTGGTGGTAAGTGATGGCAGGCCGCTGGGAAGCTACAGCGCCACCTGGTGCGGGTTCTCGGAGCACCCGGATTGCCCTATCTTTGAACTGTGCCAAAGTCAAATCGGGGTTCTGTAGGGCCATCAGGCGCAGCTGGATTCTGTGGGCGCTGGACAGCAGACCTTCTATGAACTGGTCAGTCAATAATTTATCGGTGTCCTGCACGCTGTCAGGGTCAGCTTGTTTGATTGCTCCCAGAGCTTCTTGCAGGTTTAAGGCATAGTCTCTGATACTATCTTGGGCTCGCTGCTTACAGCCATAGAACCGCATTTTGATTTCTGCTGAGGTACGGGTGTCAAAGGTGTCCCGCAGACGGATCAGAACCCCCTTTACAGTCCTTTTCTCCTCAGCTGTCCAAGACTTTACCTCCTGTTGGGCCACACCAGTTAACTGCCCTATCAGTATGCTTACTTTCTGTTCTTCTGTCAGGGGATAAACCTTGAACAGGCTATACAGTCTTTCTTTAAAGTCGCCCAAGGTATGCGACTCGCCAGCATACTGTAGCAGCCAGGCCGCTCCGGGGATATAGGGCATGGAAAACGGCATCACAGCTGCAGCGGCTACGCTGGTGGTAGAGGGTCCCTCTGCGTCCGACATCTTCCTCCCCCCTAGTTAACCGTGGCCTACCTTCCGACGATCCTCTTCTGTAGGCCGCGGCTCCGCTCGAGATGCTCTGGGTGAGGACATTGCGTCGCGGGGTGACGACGTCAGCGTCGCTCTCTCTCCTTTCAGGACCTTGCGCAGCGTCTCAGCGTAGGGCGGAGCTTCAGGTCTCGCGCGTTTTTGACGTCCACATCCTCTTCTTCCTGCGCGGCGTCCCGAAGATGGCGTCCGATGGCGGGAAAACGGCTGAAGATAGCGGGAAACGGCTGAAGATGGCGGGAAATCTCTTTTTAAGGTACGTATACAGTCTTTTCAGGCGCACAATACCTGTTTGTGGCGGGTTGGTCACAATCCTTCCGACTACGCCAAAAAGCTGACTCGCCCCCTGGGCCGTGGGGCACCCGGAACCGGGCTTCTGTGCGATGCTGGGGGTAGTAGTGGCAACCAGATCCCGTGGCTCAGGGTGGTCAGACCAAATGCTGTGGCAGTCTATTTATCAGTGTTTTGGAATGTCCGACTACGCCACCCGTGGATTGCGGTCAGGGATGACCGCCGCTGCAAGGCAGACCGCTGAGGCTGGTGTTGGTGTACAGCACAGGGGTAGGATAACTCCCCATGGGAAGAGTGTAGCCTCAGGGCAGGGTACGTGAATGCTGGGGGTGATAGTGCAGGCCGCAATAGTAAGAGTTCAGAGTCCGCTTCAAACAGTCCAGTCTTTATTGCAGATGTTATTACTGACCCAACAGGAGTATCGGTTAGGAATGGGCCTGGGTATCTGAGAGCATTCGGGCGAGCCCCACTGGTCAGGGTGAGTGTGTAGGCCTACCGTTTCTCTCTATGCTCTTGCTGACTATCTCCCTTTTTGTGGTGTAATAGCCCACGTCCCTGAGCTGGCCGTGTACTTCGTCTGTATGGCTTGCGACTCAGGCCTTGGGTACCTTTTGCTTCTCCTTGCTGTACTGGTCCCTCTGTGTGACGGAGCCTCCAGGCTTCTTAGGCCAAGGGACCTGAAATCCCTCGCGGGTTGGTTCTCTGCTGCTGGGCTTGCAACCCTGACAGCCTCGGACCCCAATGTCCGGTTTTGGGCTTCTCTCAGCCAGGACCGGCTCTCATCGCCTCTGTCCCTGACTCGCAGTCTCTCCTCTGCCTCACGGACTCCTCAGCTGCTGCTGACCTGTCCCTCTTCTCTGAGAACCCTTCTGGACACTTCAGAAGTGGGTTCTGGTCTCTCTAACCCTGCCCCAGTTCCAGCTTTTATAGGGGCAGCCTGCTCCCCCTACTGGCCTGGGACAGGAGGTGCTGCATGCTAATGGTCCCTGACCAGGGAACATCCCTCCTGCTCTCAGACACAGCCTTTAATATTTGTGGCATCCAGGCCTGGGGTGACACAATCGCTAAAGTGCTGATACGTAACAGAGCCGGGAGACACATAGGCCCCGCAAGCTAAGGAGCGTGTACTCCAAGAAAAGGCCCTACCACAAGGTCAGCCAGCGCAGGACAGAGACAAAGTTAGGCCTAGCTCCAGGCAGGTCAGAAACTTACTACGCAGAGGCAAGTAACAGGAGGCCCTACTCATTGGGGAGGATCCTGACATGCACCCTTCACCCTACAGTGCTCCGGGACGTGCCTGAATTTCCATCAGTAAAAGGTACTGAAGTGACTATTGTGTCTGTCCCTGTTCTTGCTCTGACCCGGCTGGGTCTCGCCTGTCCTGCATCCCTCCTTCATATTCTGCCCTGAGGCCTAGCTCCACCTGTGGGGAGCTATACCATTGAGCTGCCTTATCATCGGCCTCAGTGGACTGTGCAGCGCTGGTGATTCTCACCAGAAGCCACAGGTGTCGTCATAAACTTTTATAAAATAAACAACTATCAACGCTTTTAACCCCTTTACAGCCCATGACGTATTAATACGCGTCAGTGCCCTGGGCTTTAAGAGCCTGACCCGTATTAGTACGTCATCGCGATCGCGCGCGCACACAGGCTGTGCGGGCGCGATCGCTGCCGGGTGTCAGCTGATTGTCACAGCTGACACCCAGTACTATGTGCAGGGAGCGGTCCCGCACCGCTCCCGCCACATTAACCCCCGCAATGCTGCGATCGAAGTCGATCGTAGCATTGCGGAGGCAAGGGGAGGTGTCCGGTATACTCAACTCCTCTTCCGGCCTCCAGCGCTGTCTGCCGCGGCTTTCCGGGTGTTGCCATAATGACCCGATGTCGTCATGACAACATCCGGGTCACCAGGCAGCAGGAACATTGTTTGGTCATGCGCAGTGCACGACCACACAATGTTCTCACTGTGCAGCGCTGACTGCCTGCAGAGCAGAGAGATGGTGCTCCATCCCTATGCTGTGCAGGCGATCAGAATAAAAAAAGTTAAAGTCCCATAGTGGGAAAAAGTAAAAAAGTGTAAAAACTAACAGAAAGTGAAAAAAAAAAATTGTAAAAATATTTAAAAAAATAAAAATAAAAATAATCCACCAAAAATAAAATTATAATGTACCCATCAATAAATATTATTATGAAAAAAAAGCAAACAAACAATAAAAGTACACATATTTGGTATCGCCGCGTCCGGAACGACCTGACCTATAAAACTGTCCCACTAGTTAACCCCTTCAGTGAACACGGTAAAATAAATAAATAAAAAACAAAGCAAAAAACAATGCTTTATCATCATATCGCCAAACAAAAAATGGAATAACGCCAAAAAGACGAATATAAATAAAAATGGTACCGTTGAAAACGTCATCTTGTCCCGCAAAAAACAAGCCACCATACAGCTCCATCAGCCGAAAAATCAAAAAGTTATAGCTCTCAGAATAAAGTGATGCAAAAAAATATTTTGTTCTATAAAATTGCTTTTATTATGTAAGAGCGCCAAAACATAGAAAAACGATATAAATGTGGTACCGCTGTAAACGTACTGACCCAAAGAATAAAGCTACCTTATCAATTTTACCACACGCAGAACAGAATAAAAAAAAAACAAAAAAAACAATTCCTGAATTGTTGGTTTTTGTTTATTCTGCCTCTCAAAAATCGGAATAGAAAGCGATCAAAAAATGTCACGTGCCTGAAAATGGCACCAATAAAAACGTCAACTCATCCCGCAAAAAACAAGCCATCAAAAGACTCTGTCTGCCAAAATATGGAAAAATTATAGCTCTCAAAATATGGCGATGCAAAAACTAGATTTTACAAAAAATGCGTCTTTTAGTGTGTGACAGCTGTCAGTCATAAAAACCCGATATGATTCTGGTATCACTGTAATCTCACCAACCCAAAGAATAAAGTAATCTCATCACTTATACGGAACGGCGTAAAAAATAAACTCTCGGGTTAGGGTTAGGGTTGTGCTAGGGTTAGGGCTGGGGTTGGGGTTAGGGTTGGGGTTGGGATTTTTTTCAAAAGTAAGAAAAAAAGATGACGATATGGTGACTAGTGTTGAGCGCAAGTGCTCGCTACTTGAGTTTGCATCGGGTGCTCGGGTATGCATTGAGTATCGTGGGTATTTGAGTGACATGCTCGAGTCTCCGCCCCATATGCTTCGCGGCCCAAAAAAACTTTGCGGGGATTGCCTGCCATGCACGAGCGATCCCTGCATGTTTTTTTTTGGGTGTCTAATAACCGTGAAACATGCGCGGAAGGGACTCGAGCATGTCACTCGAGCACACGCAGTACATGGTGCATACCTGAGTACCCGATGCAAACTCAAGTAGCGAGCACTTGCGCTCAAGACTAATGACAACTTATTCAATATGATGACCTAATGTTATCAAATTCTCTGTCGAACCTCTGGGTTCAAAATGTTCACTATACCCCTTGATAAAATCCTTGAGGGGTCTAGTTTCCAAAATGGGGTCACTTGTGGGGGCTTTCCACTGTTTAGGCACACAGGGGCTCTCCAAACGCGACATGGTGTCCGCTAACAAATTGAATGGAAAATCGGCTCAAATTGTTAGCGGACACCATGTTGCATTTGGAGAGCCCCTGTGTGCCTAAACATTGGAGCTCCCCCACAAGTGACCCCATTTGGAAACTAGACCCCCCAAGGCACCTATACAGATGCATAGTGAGCACTTGGAACCCCAAGGTGCTTCACAAATTGATTCGTAAAAATGAAAAAGTGGGAAAAAAAAACACTTTTTTATTTTTACGGATTAATTTGTGAAGCACCTGGGGGTTCCAAGTGCTCACTATGCATCTAGATAGGTGCCTTGGGGGGTCTAGTTTCCAAAATGGGGTCACTTATGGGGGAGCTCCAATGTTTAGACACACAGGGGCTCTCCAAACGCGACATGGTTCCAATTTGTTAGCGGACGCCATGTCGCGTTTGGAGAGCCCCTGTGTGCCTAAACATTGGAGCTCCCCCACAAATGACCCCATTTTGGAAACTATACCCCCCAAGGCACATAACAAGATGCATAGTGAGCACTT
Organism: Phyllobates terribilis; assembly: GCF_046119375.1. Taxonomy (NCBI): domain Eukaryota; kingdom Metazoa; phylum Chordata; class Amphibia; order Anura; family Dendrobatidae; genus Phyllobates; species Phyllobates terribilis. The sequence goes on from NW_027362762.1 coordinate 946,880,353, forward strand.
GGAACCCCCAGGTGCTTCACAAATTGATTCGTAAAAATGAAAAACTGGAAAAAAAAATACTTTTTCATTTTTACGGATTAATTTGTGAAGCACCTGGGGGTTCAAAATGCTCACCACCCATCTAGATAAGTTCCCAGGGGGGGGTATAGTTTCCAAAATTGGGTCACTTGTGGGGGGTTTCCACTGTTTAGGCACATCAGGGGCACTCCAAACGCAACATGGCGTCCATTAATTATTCAAGCAAATTTTACAATCGAAAATTCAAATGGCGCTACTTCCCTTCTGAGCCCTGCCGTGCGCCCAAACAGTGGTTTTTCCCCACATATGGGGTATCTGCGTGCCCAGGGGAAATTGCACAACAAATTTTGGGGTCCATTTTTTCCTGTTACCCCTGCGAAAATAAAAAAAAATTGGGTCTAAAGTAACATTTGTGTGAAAAAAGTTAAATGTTCATTTTTTTCTTCCACATTCCAAAAATTCCTGTGAAGCACCTGAAGGGTTAATAAAGTTCTTGAATGTGGTTTTGAGCACCTTGAGGGGTGCAGTTTTTAGAATGGTGTCACTTTTGGGTATTTTCTGTCATAAAGACCTCTCAAAGTGACTTCAAATGTGAAGTGGTCCCTAAAAAAATGGTTTTGTAAATTTTGTTGGAAAAATGAGAAATCGCTGGTCAACTTTTAACCCTTATAGCTCAATAACAAAAAAAAAATGTTGGTTCCAAAATTGTGCTGATGTAAAGTAGACATGTGGGAAATGTTATTTATTAACTATTTTGTGTGACATATCGCTCTGATGTAAGGGCATAAAAATTCAAATTTTGAAAATTGCAAAATTTTCAACATTTTTGCCAAATTTCCATTTTTTTCACAAATAAACGCAAGTGATATCGAAGAAATTTTACCACTATCATGAAGTACAATATGTCACGAAAAAAACAATCTCAGAATCAGGGGGATCCGTTGAAGCGTTCCAGAGTAATTACTTCATAAAGTGACAGTGGTCAGAATTGTAAAAATTGGCCTGGTCATTAACGTGCAAACCACCTTGGGTTGTAAAGGGGTTAAAGAGGGACCCCAGGGTACGATCCCGGGAGCCGACCATCGCGACATCCTTAAGGCTAAAGGCCCGGGTACCGAGTCATCCCCATTCCCCTGGGCGAGTCAACATGAGCCAATCATAGCGCAGCTTTGATCTCGTACGCAGCTCGTTAGAAATGAAAGCTGCGCTGTGATTGGTTTGCGATGGTCAACAAAGCTAGAAAGGAAAAAAACTAATAGTTTTAATAAAAAAAAATATATATATATAAAAAATTCTCTTGATTTCTGCTTTAGATCACTGGTGAAGAGGGGTGAAGCGATTATCACTGGGGATACAGAAGCCACCATATACACCAGAGGGATGGCAGCTCTATCATTGGCTGCCATGATTAGAAAAGAGCAATATGAATTTGTCTCCTATGGAAAGAAAAAGGCATCATGGGAAATATAGTCTGCAATAGGGGAACAATATCAGATGAGGAGACAGAATCAAGATGGTTGACGACCCAGACATGGCGCGTCATCTGAAATGGCCATAAATTTTATTTTTAGATTTGTATCCTTTTTTTTTTTTTGCAATATTTTGGGGCATAATGCAATGTTTCTATTGCACTCCTTTTTGGAGACTGTTACAGAGAGCAAAAAAAACTAATAAATATATTACTTGTGGTTTTCTTCCATTTTGGCATTCACCATAACAAATATTTTTATTATGTCAGGCAATTAGTTTTTTTTTTTTTTTTTTTTTTTTTATGCCATTTATCAATTTGAGTTAATTACATATGCTGATTGGACTTTTATAGACACAGTAATACATTTTTTTTTCTTTTGTTGTAAAGGAAAAAGTAAAATTTGAATAATTTAGTAATACCTGAGATTGCCCGATAGCATAGTAAAAGCTATTGCAGTATATAAAACCAAAAGAAATGAACTGGAGTCAAGTTGGTATGCATGCAAAATAGAAGCATGTTCAGACTGGCCGAAAAAAAAAAACGATCAAAACCAAAACAGAAAACAAATACCCTGCTGTAAATAAGTAAAGGAGCATATAAATAATATTGGGTACTTAGTAAATACTGTTTTTGGTTAATAAAAGCATAGAAGCCAGCCCACCAACGTCAAGATGTACCCAAGCTCGGGTTCGTCCTAAGCTCTAATATTAAAACCTGACCCTGTGTCATAGTGACGTCCTGTGTGAATAAGGGCTGAGAAGGACCTGGTCCCAAACATGGACTTTTAAATGTGATATCCAGCTCAAAAGAAGGATGGCCGCACCCTTGCCTGCACTCAATTCAGAAACCTAAGGCTATGTGCCCACGATGCAGAAATGAAGCAGAAAATTTCTGCAGCATTTCTGCATCCTCCTGGCAGAAAAAACACATGCAGATTGTACATGCAGATTGTGCATGCGTTTTTCCTGCAGAATACATGCGGATCCACATGCGTTTCCGCATGCAGATTGACAAGCGCTTTCCAGGCGATAGCATCACTTGGAAAGTGCTTGACAACTAGGTCACACTATATAAATCCATGCAAACAGCACAGATTTATATAGTGTGACCGTAAAAATTAAAACAAATAAAGCTATACTCACCCCCGAGGCCCCGGCGTGGCTGCAGCGCTGCTTCCTGGCTGGTTCCCGGCTGCCGGCATATCGCGAGACAGAGCGGTGAAGGGCCTGCGGTCACATGACTGTGACGTCACCGCAGGTCCTCAAGCGATGCCGGCATTCAGAGAGAAGCCGCCGGACAGGTGAGTATAAACTTTATTTATTATTTTATTCTTTTTTTACAGGTACAATGGTACCCAGGTCTGGATGAGAGTCTCCTCTCCTCCAGAACTGGGTACCATCCGCACATAGAGACGCATAGAAGCCGCTTGTACAAATGTACAGTCGCGGTTTCTATGCGTTTCAATGCAAGTCAATGGCGGGAGTTCCGCTGCGCTTCCGCAAAATTAAATGACATGCTGCGGATTTTTGTACGCAGCATAAACGCTTGAAAAACGCTACGTGGGCACCCAGCCAAAAGCTAAATCCAAAATAAATGAACTGGAGTCAAGTTCCCGGCCAGTCGCCTTCTATTTTGCATACATACCAACTTGACTGATGTCTTGTGTGAATAAGGGCTGTCATCCCCTGCTGTAATGTCTGTATACTCTCCTGCATCTGACGCGCCCCCTGGGCCTGCTTCTGCTGCGCAGGGGGATACCCAGAGCCGGATCTGCTGGGGATAGTAGTCCTCGTGGCGGTGACCCGGTCCGTGCCCAGGGTGTCAAACTAAGCGGCGGAGTTTAGTATAAGATGTCATAGTGTTCGACTACGCCACCCGTTGAATGCGGTTATGAAACCGCCGCTGCAGGGCAGACCGCTGAGGCCGGTGGTACGGTTGTGCAGCGTGGATAGTTTAACCCCCAACGGGAGGGGTATGGCCTCAGGGCAGCGGACGTGGATGATGGGGATAGTGGAATTGCTCGCAGGCACCAGGAACCACTCAGAGACGGTGCGGTGTAGTTCAGGGTCTTTACTGGTGGCAAAGGTAGACCCTCCCGGGAGTACTGGCTAGCGATCGGGGCCTGGTCAGTCCGTGAGCAGATAGGATCTCCCCTGGCCAGGCGGAGTTGTAGGCCTCCCCACTAATTGTACTCTTCCTGGCTACCTTGCTAGAAGCGGGTAAAAGTAGCCCACGTCCCTGAGTGTACCGTGTGGTGCTCACCCGTATGGCCGGTGACTCGGGGCCTTCTGGTAGCCTCCGCTCCACGACAGCGGTGCTGGTCCCTTGCGTGTGACCGTGCCTTCGGGTTTCTTGGCCAGAGGACCTGAAATCCCCTGCCGGTCGGTTTCTGCTGCTGGGTATGGCTCAGTCCCCACAGCCTCGGACTCCGTGTCCGGTGAGATCTCTTCAGTCAGGACGAGCTCTACAGCTTCCAGTCTCTGACCCCTTTTATCACTGCTCCCACAGAGCTCCTGATCTTGCTCTCCCTGTATCAGCTCCACTCCAGACCAGACTGTGTCTCTGTCTGGGACTCCTCTTCTCCTCCCTAACCCCACCTCAGCCCCAGTTTATATAGGGGAAGTTCTTCCCCTCCCAGGACTGGGCAGGAGGTGTGGCATGCTTAGGATTCCTGACCAGGAGACCTCCCACCTGCTCACAGACGTAATATTGCTATTACTGTGGTAACCAGACCCCTGGGGTTCCACATTCCCCCCTAGTAAAATTTAGTACTCCGGGACTAAACATATTTTTGAAAACATAACAGGGTATAAACAGGAACAATACAATAAGGAAAAACACATTAGGGTGGTCACGGCGTGTCCGCAACCGGGTGCAATTTTTGAAGCAAAAAGGGTGTCCATTTCACCAAAGAACAGGGAGCCGTAACCAGGTAGGGGTCTTTAGTCCGTTCCTGGGTTACGCTCCAAACATATATACAACAGAGTTCCGGTTAATCCGCAAAAGACACCTATAAAATAACTAGAAAAAACATAATTATTTACAAGCAACAGTAAACAGGTAAATACCAATAAAACAGTCTGAACACTTTAGATCCTCCAACGTACGGGCAACTGGCCTCTAGTGGCCCTAGTAGACCTACGGAGCTTACTGACCGGTCCTGAGCTACAGGGTGTAGGAGCTGTCAAAGGTAAGCTGGGCAGCTGTCTACGGACTCTTTGGCTCACTAGGGGCACAGCAGGCTCACTATAAGCAGAGGGTCGATTCTCCTGGTCTGCTTGTGTGGGGTCTTCTGCCTCCTGGACCGGCTGCTCTTCCAGCTCTACCTGTTTTTCCGTAGGCACTTGGGATGCTGGCTGGAGGAAGGTGAGGACGGGTACCACAACAGCGCCATTTACTTGTGTCCAAGACCGAGGGAAGTCTCCGAGTACAGTACTGACCATCTCTTCCCTTTCCTCTGCGGGTCGAGGGTTTTCTTGATCTTCTTCAGGGTTTCGTAGTTGCTCGGGACACTTCTTCAGGTGATCTCGGGAGACAATGGCTGTGGTTTCTCCTCCATCCTTACTGATTGTGCAGATTTTTGGGTTTTCATGGCTTGATGGCAGTACGGTGTACGGGTCCTTCTCCCACTGGTCGTCCAACTTGTGGAGCCGTCTTTTCCTCTTCAAGACCTGCTCTCCAGGTACCAGGGGAACAGCGGGAGCATGCTGGTTGTAAGTCTTCTCCTGTCTTTCTCTTGCTTGACAGAGACTTCGCTCAACGCTCTCCTGTACTTTCCGGTACTGCTGCTGCCTCTCTGTGTCCCAGTCTGTTTCTGGTGAAGTGTCCTCGGGTGTCAGGACTCCCATATCCAGATCAACAGGCAGCTTACCAGGTCTTGCTCTCATTAGGTAAGCCGGGGTACAGTTGGTAGAACCTACAGGGATGTGGTTGTATAGGTCCACCAGATCAGGCAGTTTCTCAGGCCACAGACTGCGTTCTTCCAGGGGCAATGTTTTCAGAAGGTCTATCACCACCTGGTTCATCTTCTCGCAGAGTCCATTGGTTTGCGGATGATAGGGTGTTGTTCTTATCTTCCGGCAGCCATACAGAGTGCAGAACTCCTGGAAGACTTCCGCTTCAAAGGCAGGTCCTTGGTCCGTCAGCACCTGCTCTGGGTATCCGTGTGGATGGCAGAAGTGCTGCTGGAAGGCTCTAGCTGCTGTTTGAGCCGTTAAGTCCTTGACGGGGACTACAACCAAGAACCGGGAGTAGTGATCCACAATGGTTAACGCATAGACGTAGCCACTTCTGCTGGGGGTCAGTTTTACATGGTCCAAGGCTACCAGTTCCAACGGCTGCCTGGTGACGATGGACTGCAGGGGAGTCTTCTGGCTGGCACGGTCCTGCCTTCTTAGGTTGCATGGGCCACAGTCTCTGCACCACCTCTCGATGGTTCCTCTCATGCCTACCCAGTGGAACCGCCTGCACAGCAGGAACTCCAGCTTCTTCCATCCGAAGTGCCCAGCTCCGTCGTGGTATGCCTCCAGTACCATTGCCGCGTCTCTTCTTGGCACCACTACTTGCCAGACCAGTTCATGCGTCCGGGAGTTAACCATTCTGCGGCACAACTTCCCCTTGTAAAGGAACAGTCGACTCTTCTCAGCCCACAGTTGCTTGGTCTCCTCCGGAGCGTCTGGGTCAAGGCGGGCATCTGGCTGAGTCAGCATCTCCTTCACCAGTCGGACGGCGGGGTCACTGTCTTGCGTTTCTGCCCAGTTGTAATGATGTAAGGGGTTGAACGTAGCGGATTGCTTACCCCTTACACGGTGGGAATACTGGGTAGTCCCATGACGGTGAAACGCGGGGAGTTCAACTTCTTCCAGTTCCCCTGGATCTTCCCCTACGTCCGGTAGGTTTGGCATTCTGGACAAGGCATCCGCGTTGGTATTGGAGCGTCCTGCCCGGTATTTGATCGTGAACTCATAGTTGGACAGGCGGGCCATCCATCTCTGCTCCAGGGCACCGAGTCTTGCAGTGTCCAGGTGTGTCAACGGGTTGTTATCCGTGTACACGGTGAGCCGGGAAGAGGCGAGGTAGTGCTTAAAGCGTTCGGTGACTGCCCACACCACTGCCAGGAACTCTAGCTTGAATGAGCTGTAATTCTCAGGGTTTCTTTCGGTGGGTCGCAGTTTTCGGCTGGCGTAAGCAATTACCCGTTCTCTCCCCTGCTGGATCTGGGACAGTACGGCTCCCAGCCCGATGTTACTTGCGTCAGTGTAGAGGATAAAGGGCTGGCTGTAATCAGGGTACGCCAGGATTTCATCCCCCGTGAGGGCCATCTTCAGCTGGCGGAAGGACTCTTCTTCCAGCTTCTCCCATCTGAAGGGCGGCTTCTGGTTCTTGGCCTTCCTGGACTGGCCTATCAGGAGGTCCTGCATAGGAGCTGCCTTTTTGGTGAAACCGGGAATGAATCTTCGGTAGTAGCCTACCAACCCGAGGAACTGCCGCACTTCCTTTACGCTGGAGGGTCTTGGCCATTCCTTAATCGCGGTGATCTTATCAGGGTCGGGAGCCACTCCGTCAGCACTCACCACGTGTCCCAGGTACTGCACTTTTGGTTTTAGCAGGTGACACTTCGACGGTTTCACCTTCAGACCGTAGTTTGCCAGGGCTTCAAACACCTCCGCCAGGTGTTTCAGGTGGTCCTCGTAGGTTTTGGAATAAACTATAACATCGTCCAGGTACAGCAGGACCATCTCAAAGTTCCGGTGTCCCAGACAGCATTCCATCAATCGTTGGAAGGTTCCTGGTGCGTTGCAGAGTCCGAACGGCATGCAGGTAAACTCGCTAAGTCCCATCGGGGTGGTGAATGCGGTCTTCTCCCGGTCCGCCTCTGCTACAGGAACCTGCCAGTACCCGCTAGTGAGATCTAAAGTGGAGAAGAAGTTAGCAGATTTTAAAGCAGCCAAAGACTCCTCTATCCTTGGTAAGGGGTACGCATCTTTGTGTGTGATACGGTTGATTTTCCGGTAATCTACACACATTCTCATAGTGTTGTCTTTCTTTTTAACCAAGACTAGTGGAGCTGCCCAGGGGCTACAGCTATCCCTGATTACCCCAGCCTCCTTCATGTCTCTAAGCATCCCCTTGGCGTGTTGGTAGTGTGCAGGGGGTACGGGTCGGTATCTCTCCTTTATGGGAGGATGGTCTCCCGTGGGGATGTGGTGTTCTACCCCCTTTACTCGCCCGAAGTCTAGCGGGTGTTTACTAAACACTCTCTCGTACTCTCGAACCACCCGATAGACTCCCTGTTTCTGGTGTGAGGGAGTGGAGTCAGTACCCAAATGCAGTTGCTGACACCAGTCCTCCATTTGTTGCTTAGAGACGTTATCTTCCTCTGGATGAGATGGAGGCAAGGGTTCCACGGACTGTACAGAATTTTGGTTGATGGTATACAATTTGGCTAGCGTAGCATACCGGGGCAGGTACACTTCCCTCTTCCCGATATTTATTATGCGAACGGGCACCCTCCCATGGCGTACATCAACCACCCCCCGTGCTGTCAAAATGGTGGGCCTACTGTCTGAGTAGACGGGTTCTACCATTGCTTGGTAGTCTCTACCTCTGAGACCAATAGCTGCCCGGCACCAAATCATCATCTCACTTTTTGGGGGCATGGCAATAGGGAACGGGTCACACATTCTCACGCTACCTATCTCACCACCGGAGAGTTCCACTTGTTGCCGTCGCATCAGTGCCCGGATCTCTTTTTGGAGCACTCGCTGCTGGCCGGAGCTGGCGTTCTTGGCAACCTGCTGTAAAATGAGAATCACCTCCGCAAGACAATTTTCAATCACATTAGTTCCTAGAGTTATCTTTGGGTGACTCTCGCGCTTGTCAATGTCTACAATGATCAGTCCCTGTGCTGCCAGTTCGACTTTACCGATTTTAATGGTCATCTCTTTAAATCCGATCTGTGGCACGGGCTGACCATTGCTGGCAATGATACTCAAGTCGTCGTCTGGGTAGCGGGTTATATCCGAGTCATTCCAGTACTGCTTGAAGAGCACGTACGGGATGGTGGTGACCTGTGACCCGGTGTCAAGTAGGGCACTCATAGGAATGCCATCCAGTACCACAGGCAAGACTGGACGTCCTCCCACGTATTTGTCACGCCAGTTCGATGGGCCTGGTGATCTTATTCCTAGGGGTTGGCCCTCTACCCCAGGTTGTGCCAGTTTAAAGGACAGTACCTTGCCATATGTCCGGGTTGATTGCAGCGGCGGCAGATGGGTTGTCCGTCCTTGTTGTATCGGTCGCTGGGTCTTCCTCTGGCCGGTGGGGTCCTCCTTGGTCGGCGCCACGGGATATCCTCCGGTCCGGATGCCAGCTGGATCTTCCCTGGAGTAGAAACCTGTAAGGACTGCACAGTTCGGGTTAGCGCGGCAACGCTTTTAGTTAGCTCTTGGACCTGATGGTGCAGGTCTGTAGCCGGGTCATTGTTTAAAGCCTGCGCATCAGCTCCCACAGGCCCTCCCGACAAGGGCGCCGTCTCCTGGTGGTAAGTGGTAGCAGGGCGTTTGTGGGTCACAGCGCCACCTGGTGCCGGTTCTCGGAGCACCCGGATGGCTCTGTCCTTGAACTGTGCAAAGTCCAGATGAGGGTCCTGTAAGGCCATGGCCCGCAACTGGGTTCGGTGGGCATTACAATGTAGACCCTCTATAAATTGTTCAGTCAACAGTTTGTCTTCGTTTCCCACGCCGTCAGGGTCGGCCTGCTTAATGACTCTCAGGGCCTCTTGTAGGTTTAGCGCATAGTCCCTTATATTCTCATGTGCTCGCTGCTTGCACCCGTAGAATCTAAGCTTGATCTCGGCTGAGGTACGGGTATCAAAGGTGTCCTTCAGCCGGGCTAGTATCTCTGCGACAGTCCTCCTCCTCCCAAGTGGCCAGGACTTTACCTCCCTTTGGGCTGCCCCTGTTAATTGAGCCACCAGGATGCTCACTTTTTCCTCTTCTGTGAGGGGGTACACCTGTAAGAGGCTATCCAGCCTTTCTCTGAAGTCATTTAGGGTATGTGACTCCCCTGAGTACTGGGGTAGCCAGGCTGCCCCCGGGATGTAGGGCATGGTGAAAGGCATGACCGCAGCAGTGGTGGTGCTGGCGGTGGCTGTGGCAGTGAAGCTCTCCTCCGTATCCGACATCCTCCTCCCCCCTAGTGGACCGTGGCCTACCTTGCGATGATCCTCTTCCGTAGGCCGCGGCTCCGCAGTGGATCGTCAGGGTTGAGGACCTTCCGTCGCGCTCCTGTGACGTCGGCGTCTGCTGGGTTCCTTCCAGGACCTTACGCAACGTCCGGACGTGAGGCGGGGCTTCAGTTCTCGCGCGCTTTCGGAGTCAACGCCCCTCTTCTTCCCGCGCGGCGTCCTCGAGATGGCGTCCAACGGCGGGAAAACTTCACGGATGGCGGGAAGAAGGCAAAAGATGGCGTCGGATGGCGGGAAAACTCCACGGATAGCGGGAAGAAGGCAAAAGATGGTGTCGGATGGCGGGAATCTTCACCACAGGTAAGTTTAACAGTCTTTTTCAGGCACGCAGTACCCGGTGGTTGCGGGCACGAAATCCTGCCGACTACGCCAAAGTTGACGCGCCCCCTGGGCCTGTGCTGCTTCTGCTGCGCAGGGGGATACCCGGAGCCGGATCTGCTGGGGATAGTAGTCCTCGTGGCGGTGACCCGGTCCGTGCCCAGGGTGTCAAACTAAGCGGCGGAGTTTAGTATAAGATGTCATAGTGTTCGACTACGCCACCCGTTGAATGCGGTTATGAAACTGCCGCTGCAGGGCAGACCGCTGAGGCCGGTGGTACGGTTGTGCAGCGTGGATAGTTTAACCCCCAACGGGAGGGGTATGGCCTCAGGGCAGCGGACGTGGATGATGGGGATAGTGGAATTGCTCGCAGGCACCAGGAACCACTCAGAGACGGTGCGGTGTAGTTCAGGGTCTTTACTGGTGGCAAAGGTAGACCCTCCCGGGAGTACTGGCTAGCGATCGGGGCCTGGCCAGTCCGTGAGCAGATAGGATCTCCCCTGGCCAGGCAGAGTTGTAGGCCTCCCCACTAATTGTACTCTTCCTGGCTACCTTGCTAGAAGCGGGTAAAAGTAGCCCACGTCCCTAAGTGTACCGTGTGGTGCTCACCCGTATGGCCGGTGACTCGGGGCCTTCTGGTAGCCTCCGCTCCACGACAGCGGTGCTGGTCCCTTGCGTGTGACCGTGCCTTCGGGTTTCTTGGCCAGAGGACCTGAAATCCCCTGCCGGTCGGTTTCTGCTGCTGGGTATGGCTCAGTCCCCACAGCCTCGGACTCCGTGTCCGGTGAGATCTCTTCAGTCAGGACGAGCTCTACAGCTTCCAGTCTCTGACCCCTTTTATCACTGCTCCCACAGAGCTCCTGATCTTGCTCTCCCTGTATCAGCTCCACTCCAGACCAGACTGTGTCTCTGTCTGGGACTCCTCTTCTTCTCCCTAACCCCGCCTCAGCCCCAGTTTATATAGGGGAAGTTCTTCCCCTCCCAGGACTGGGCAGGAGATGTTGCATGCTTAGGATTCCTGACCAGGAGACCTCCCACCTGCTCACAGACGTAATATTGCTATTACTGTGGTAACCAGACCCCTGGGGTTCCACACATCCTCCCCTGCCCAGGAGATGTGGTATGATCAGACCATGTTCCTGTACCATCAGACATAACCATTACACAATACACAGCGGGGGAACATTTATAAGATTATCTCAGCACAGGAACATTTTATTTAAACACATCCAATTCTGGAAGTTATTATTCCAACATCTATTGATTAAAATCAACTTTCATTCCGTGGGAAAACACCTTAAATTGTCCATGTCAGAGGTGGTTAACCGCAGCGGTTAGTGGCAGATGATGGCTGAATAACAGAGCCATTATCTGCCAAGAAAGATGCAGGCTCCGTTCCTGAGCCGCTCAATGCAGCCACTATATGACGTAAGAGCACATCCTGGCACGGAAAGGGCTAATGCATAAATTTGTTGAAACTTAGAGCAAAGTGCCATCTTCTTCACCCTCCAGAAGCCTCTAGTTCCCTTCTCTCCATCTGTGAATCTTCAGAGACTCCCTCAGTTGCTGGAAAACTCCTCCTAATTTCAAAACTGTAATTGGATCAATAAGGAGGGGGAGGAGGGAGATGCGGCTGCAGCAGCTTCAGTAATCCAGAATGAGAAGTATATGGAGACCTAGTATTGGCTGGGAGCGCATAACGTTATCTCTCCTGGACAAGCAGCAGTACCGTCCAGAGGAAAGGTAAGAAAAAAGACCTCAAATCTGCAGATAAAGTCTACATGTCATACACACCCATGGCGGTCCGGGGCCTTGGATCTTGATTCATCAAAGGTTTGAGAACAAATTTTGGTTCCTCAAGAACGCAAACCACAATCCCAGAACAGAATGTGACCGACGCACCTTCGCCCACAGGTTATCCATGCAATGGCTTCCCCGAAATAGCCTCATGATGAAGAAGAACCAGTATTATGATTGCTATTTAAAGGGAACCTGTCACCAGCTTTGTCATATATTCAACTAAAACTATCACCTTACTCAGTGCCTGTGTTGCATTCTGTAAATGGTTATATAACCCTCTGGCTCCCCCTGTATACTCCACAAAAACCTTTTGAAGTTCTCCCGCATTGTATGGTAATCCTGTTGGTCCGGTCTGATGGCTGTGGTTTCGGGCCTCTCCATCCCTCCTCCCGGGTGCTGCTTGCCATCCTCCTGCCTTAATGGACGTGGATGACGCCACATGCATCATCAACACTGGCAGGTCGAAATCTTGCACCTGTGCAAAACTGGTGACAGGTTCCCTTTAAAACGGCTGCTCCACAAAATATATTGCATAGCCACAGAATACTTTACTTTACAATAGAAGTTATTGTGAAGGCTAAAAAAAACCACCTTTTTTTATTGTTTTGTAAGGGTATGGCCACACTTTATTTTTTTTCGCAGGTGGTCCAACATTTTTCAAGCATGAAACTGATTCAGGAAACATCTTTGTGCCGAAATGATGTAGTTATTGTTTCCTGAAACGTTTTGTTAACCTTTTTCTTGAGCGTTTTCTTTGAACTTTTTTGAGGTATTTTTCAGTGTTTTTTTTTTTTTTTGGAATGTTTTCTCGACATCTATTAAGCGCTGAATAAAATGCTAGCGTGTTTTTTTTTTATTTTTTATAGGCAAATATGTATGCAAAATATTCAAAAAGACGTCTAGGCGTTTTCTGGGCGTCTTTTTTTTAATCTTCACATTGACTTTTCTTGTAAAAGTATGCAGTGGCCTCATAGCATAAAACGCCTGAAGAAAGACTGAATATGTGAACAGTGGCGTAACTAGAGTCCGATGGATCCCCGTGCAAAATTTGGACCTGCCCACCCCCCCACTCCAGAACTGTTGGTCATATGTATGGGCCCTTGTAGCTTTCTAAGTCCTATAAGGACATACGAGTTGCACTCCCTCATTATATAGTAATGTCCCCCATCCTGGTATATATGTCCCGCATCCTGAGCCTTATCCTGGTCTATATATCCCCTATCCTGGGCCCAACCCCCATTCTGCCAGGGGTTCTTTAATGTATGGAAAAAAAATAAAGCATTATACTCACCTTCCCTCAGCTCCCCCGCCGCGCGGCGTCCTCTTCTGAAGACGGCAATTGACTTCAGCGTCACTGAATGATGTCACTGCCATGCTCCTCCGGTCCCGTGCATGCCGACATTAGTTGCTGGCTTTAGATTGGAGTGCACGGACCCGGCGGGTCTCTGTGCCACAATACACTTCAGATGAATGTACGTACGTCCAAGGAATTTTTCAGGAGTTTTTTTTTGGAGTGGACAGGTTAAAAAAAAAGTAAAAAAAAAACCCTGCAGTGCAGACCATAACCTTATGATTTCTGCCTGGAATCCGCATGAAAAAATTGAACGTAATGCACCGAAATTTCAAACTGACATAGCTGTATACATGATCAGTCTTTTGTTACTTCTTTTGACCGCAACAAACTACGGCAAAACCGTCCGCATTCTCCCGAAGAGACTTCGCCTAGAAAAACTCAGCTGTAAAAAAAGAATTTGTGTGCACTTATCATTTTCCTGGAGCTTTTTTTGAAGAGTTTTGGAAGTTTTTTTTTTTTCCTGCAGCGTTCTTTGCAGCCTTTTGATTTATGAAGTTTTTCTTACTTTTAATGTTTATTGAGCGTTTTTTTTTTCTTTTTTGCAGAATTTGTGTGCACAAACCCTATTGGAGCAGAAAATCTCAAAACTTTTCAAAACTTTTTTTTTTTTCCCCAATGGACCTTGTAAAAATACATTTTCTCTTCTGAGTCTCATCCTTTCAAGTCCATGGGCGCGTAAAGAAAATCGGATCGTCTGTGTAGCATCCGATTTTTACAGACACATTACAGATATTAACATAGGACTCTGTATCGAAAAACAGATCAGACACAGAGGACAATATGGATGAAAATCCTCCGAATTTTCTGGATGAAACTCGGACGATTTTTCACAATCTCGTCTGACCCCAAACTAAGGGTAAGTGCACACACGACGTCTTTTTCAGGCTGGTGAACCAGCTGAGTTTTTCAAGTGGAAGAATTTTGAGGAAACAACAGCTTTTTTATTTTCCGGAGCTTATTTTTTAGCATTTCTTGTTATTTTGAGCACTTTTTCAAAGTTTTTGACTGCCGGTGACTTTTTTTTTTTTTAGTGTTTTTCCATAATTTTTTTGGTGTCTTTTTTTGTTTGGTGCAAATTTTAGCACAAATCTACGCCTGCTGGATTTCATTTTTAGACTTTAGGAGAGTCCTAAATATCGCAAATTTATTAATTAATTTGGCAAAATTGACTTCACCGAAATTTTTTTTCTTACAATGATCAGACCGATATATCTTAAAAAAAACCAAAATGCTCCACCCCAGAACTGGAGTAAATGGTGATGTACTTGTGGTGAGAGGTCACTGTATTAACCTGCCTGGCAATGAATGAGTTAATGGAGCTCAGAATCAGCTGCACTTAGATCGGAGCCGAGGTCAATGGATCCTCTCCATAAAGTGCAGCTGTGCCGGCAGAGCAGCTACAATCAGAGGGTCAGCATCATGGCGGACATGGACGATCACCTGCCGCTCCTGGAAAAGCTCAAGCGAAAGATAAGGACAACTAATCCCTATGTGCGCTGCGGACTGGCAGAGTTTTTAGGGACTTTTATATTAATTGTAAGTAAAGTGTTATGTTTTATTCTCTATAATACAGCCTATATACTATAAGCTACTGTTATATAGGTGGCTGAGGGGCTGCGGCTCGGCAGCATCTGTATGAGTGTCCAGACGTATAGATTGAATACAGAAATTGCCTTCAAAAAAATGTATTTTTTTTTTTTTTTGTCTTTCTCCCTTAGCTGTTTGGCTGCGGTTCGGTGGCTCAGATGGAGTTGAGCGGTTTTGCCAAAGCTCAGTTTCTAAGCGTCAATATGGCGTTCGGTTTTGCTGTCAGTGCCGGCGCCTATGTCTGTGCCGGAGTCTCAGGTGAGCTCTTTACAAGAATGTATATATTCTGTTCATACTCCATTTTTTTTCTGGTACAGATGATCCATATAAAAAGTTCAGCTGCACTCACTATTCTGCAGGTGGAGTCACTGTGTACATACATTACATTACTGATCCTGCGTTACCTCCAGTATTATACTCCAGAGCTGCACTCACTATTCTGCTGGTGGAGTCACTGTGTACATACATTACATTACTGATCCTGCGTTACCTCCAGTATTATACTCCAGAGCTGCACTCACTATTCTGCTGATGCAGTCACTGTGTACATTACATTACTGATCCTGCGTTACATCCTGTATTATACTCCAGAGCTGCACTCACTATTCTGCTGGTGGAGTCACTGTGTACATACATTACATTACTGATCCTGAGTTACATCCTGTATTATATTCCAGAGCTGCACTCACTATTCTGCTGGTGCAGTCACTGTGTACATACATTACTGATCCTGAGTTACATCCTGTATTATACTCCAGAGCTGTACTCACTATTCTGCTGGTGCAGTCACTGTGTACATACATTACTGATCCTGAGTTACATCCTGTATTATATTCCAGAGCTGCACTCACTATTCTGCTGGTGCAGTCACTGTGTACATACATTACTGATCCTGAGTTACATCCTGTATTATACTCCAGAGCTGCAGTCATTGTGTACATACATTACATTACTGATCCTGAGTTACATCCTGTATTATACTCCAGAGCTGCGCTCACTATTCTGCTGGTGCAGTCACTGTGTACATACATTACTGATCCTGTATTAGACTTAATACACACATGCACCCAAAAAGCTGCAAACATATTTTTTGACTGCAGTAAGAAACGCTATGTGTGAATATGACCTTATGGTAACTTCCTCCCTCTCCTCGCCAGGTGCCCATCTGAATCCGGCTGTGTCTTTCTCCATGTTCCTCATAAAGAAGACCACCTGGCAGCTCATGCTTGTCTACTTCCTGGCACAATTCGTCGGCTCCTTTATTGGTGCATGTCTGGTGTTTGCTTTGTATTTTGGTAAGAAATCTCTGCCCCTTTGGATGAGGCGGCATGTCTGTGCACTATATGAGCAGACCGCAGATGGTAATGAGTGTAGTGTATACTTCCACCTGTGGAGGAGCTTCAGGGGGACTGCACACATGATTGGCATTTACAACTGTTTCCACCTGACTTCTTGGGTTCTCGGAAGGCGGACCTCCTGGTGGGCTATTTTGAGACCCTTCTAAGCTGAAGGATTGCAAAAAAACAAAACCTGATCTTATGTACAAGGACACCCCCTTTTTACAGCTTGCACAAGGAAAATGCACAGTCCCTGCAATACAGATACCTTAGTCTTCTATTAAGTTGCCTCCTAGATTATCGTTCACTTCCCAATTCTCCTCTTTTATTGGTGACCTCCAGATGCCCTTCATGTGTACAGTGGCGGAAACTGGACGGTGTACGGCCCACAGGCGACTGCTGGGATATTTGCGTCCTATCCGTCAGAACATCTGAGTCTGATAAATGGACTCTCAGATCAGGTAAAGTCTAATTCCTGCTGTTATACTGGAGAAAATATGTGGAATATAAACAGTTAAAACAAAGTAGTTTACAAGCTAAATGTATCTGCACCAAGCTGGAAAGGACTGGGGAGGGAGGAGCATTGTGAGATCAGTCAGCTGCTCTCAGCCAATCGGTATCACTAAGAACACTGCTAGGAAGCTGATTGGCTAAAAGCTGCTGACAGGCCCCTTTTCACAATGCTCCTCCCTTAAGTCCTTTCTAGATGGATACAGGCAGAGTACAGTGTCTTGTATGGACTCTAGAAGACAAATGAAGAGTAAAAATATTGTTCAGAAGGCATAGGATTCCTGAAACTAAGGATTGAACTTTTATAGGTGGAAGTTTGGACCAGGCTGACTAATTGTTCTATTGATGGACTGTCCGTTCCTACAGGAATAAGACCAACCCTAACTTTAATTTTTATTTACTTTTCACTTCAGGTTTAAAAAAAAAAAAAAAATTTAAATTCCTTCTGTTTTGCCCCAGGTGATCGCCACCGCTGCCTTGATGATTTGCCTCCTGGCCATTATTGACGAAAAAAACAATGCAGCCCCTCGGGGCCTTCAGCCGTTTGTGATTGGTTTGATAGTCCTGCTGGTTGGCCTTTCTATGGGCTTCAACTGTGGATACCCCATTAATCCAGCCCGGGACTTGGCACCCCGGATCTTCACAGCATGTGTCGGCTGGGGCCTAGAAGTCTTCAGGTAACTCCAGCACTATTTCCTCCTTTTGTTTCACTTTACAAGACACAACTGCTTTCCAATATTTAATGCTCTGTTAATGGGTAGAACTCTAATTTTATATTTCTGTAAACTTCAGAGCTGAAATCTTCCAGCATCCCCCTGCTGGTTCAAGACTTTTTCACAGATTTACAACCTCACAAGTAACCCAAGGTTGGTCAGTTCTGATGGTATATCTTTGTCTTCTAGGGCTGGAGGTCACTGGTGGTGGGTGCCTGTAGTTGGCCCCATGATCGGTGGTGTCATTGGGACATTTCTTTATGAGCTGCTCATTGGAATTCATCACGCACCGAACAGACGCAAGGAGGATCATGAAGAAAATGGAGAGCGTCATCCTCCAGAATTCCAGTTGATCCAATTAATGGAATAGGCCATATGTGGTCAGCCGTAGACTGAAAATCTTTAATGGCTGTCTTTGTGAAATTTTACAAATTTTAATTGGTTACATTTGATACTCCCTACAATCTCACCCCAGCAAGGTCATGTTTCTTGTGGCCAGGCCCTTTAATGGCGGAGAGGACTACCAGGTGCCACGGTTTGGATCAGATCCTCTTTCATTTTCAAGAGCCTCTGAAACGTGAGACTTGGAATCTGACTTTTTTTTTTTTTCCCGCCAAGTTTTTATTTGTTTTTTCCTGTATAGACTGAACCATATATAGATCCTGGCCAATGAGTGACCATTGCTGAGGGCCATGGGAACCCGACTACTTCTCATTTTCAAGAACCTCTGAAACATGAGAATTGGTTTCTGTGGGCAGCTGCTGCATTTTTTAATTTGGTTTTATAGTTACTGCTTTTTGTTTTTAACATGTGGTGGTTTTGTTTTTGTTTTTTTTTATAAATTCTTTTATTTCAGGATCGGCATTGGGACTTTTTTTTTTTTTTTTTTTTTTTACAGCAGATTTTGTAAAATATCTTAATAAAGATGAGACCCATAAAATGTTATGATTTTTTTTTTTTTTTTTTTCTTTGCGACTGTCACTGGAGCCTTTTATACTCCTACTTCCTTTCTGTTCTTGAAGATGTTTCAGTAGAAGCCTACCTCCTTGAAATCCTTCCTCTGATGTTAACACCTCCTAGAGACAGCTGATCAAGTCCATAAATCACAATAGGTGATGTCATGGCTCACCTGCTCCTCCCTTCACAATGACTTTTGTACATGCTCATTAGATGCTTCAGTACAAAAAAAGAATCAGGATCTAACCATTGTTGCTAATGGTACAAGTGTTTATTTCTTGGAACAAATCAAGTTGAGTAAAAAAAGAAAAAAAATCATGTAATACTCTCTAATTTCAGCAAAATGTAGAGGCAGAGACCCGAATTCCAGTGCGGTATCGCTTGGTGCTGTTTTGACAGAATCCCTAAATGCTTTTTTCCAACGTAACAGCACAAGAGGGTCTGCATCCTGTCACCGGTAACTTGTAGGTATAAAAAGTGGAGCCTTCCACCTTCCCTCAGTGCTTTTTTTTGGTCCTAGAACACAGATCTGTAGAACCTGGGTGGCCATGGGGAAGGGATAGCCTTCCCTCCGGCTATGTTTGCTGGCTGGGATCCCTGATGAAGGTAGAGAGCAGTCATTCAATCCTACTCTCATTCATGCCGCCCTGTAGCGTATCTGCTACGTAACCCAGAAGGGCCTGGTGGTCTCCTGGATGGATCATGTCACAGGAGATGATGGCTGGAGGTTGTAGAGCAGGCTGTGCAGACCGGAAGCTCATCACCAGATTTGGTTATGTGGAGCATGGTGACACTGGTAATTGCTGTTTCCGCACACTCGCTCCTCTTGCTTATGGAGGGAGAATAAATCATTGCCTGCTTACCCAGTGATTGCCTGTTCAATAAAATGGTGGGTTCAGGTGCGTCTCAGTCTTCTATGATGGCTCCCAGGACTGAATGTATGGAGAGTCCAGGAGTTACTTACAGAACCCATTCGGTCATGGTAATCGGTGGTTAGCACTTTACATTGATGGGATCTTGTGTCCAAATCCCACCAGGGAAAACCTCTTCAGTTTGCATGGGTAACCTCTCCCACTTCAAAGACACAATGAGTTCCAATGGGGACAGTGATGTCTGTAAAGAGCTGTGTAAGTGATTGCCCTATATAAGTAAGCATCATAAACACTATATTCCATGATTCTGATGTTTCTGGCTACCACAACTTCTAAATTGGGGGGACTCGCAATGATTCTGGAGTTCCAGAGCGCATTAGGGACAAATCCTTCTCGACAAGTTCTTTGAATCTGAAAGGTTAGCGGTCGTCTACTTCTGCAGATTCGGAATCATCATGTCTGACATATTTGTAGCTTTCCTGAATCACCAAGGGAGTACAGAATCTAGGATCTTACGAGAGGTGACTCTGACTCCTGGAGATGTAAAAACGGCAATATTCTGACGCGCCCCTGGGCCTGTGTCGCGCTGCGTTGCGCACCCGGGAGCTTACCCGGAGCCGGATCTCTTGAGGGTTGTAGTCTCGTGGCGGCGACCCGGTCCGTGCCCAGGGAGTCAAACTGAGCGGCGATGTACTAGCAGTAGATGGTTGGTGACTACGCCACCCGTTGAATGCAGCTCTGGAGCTGCCGCTGCAGGGCAGACCGCTGAGGCCGGTGGAAGGATGGTGCAGCGTGGATGGTATAACCCCCAACGGGAGGGGTATGGCCTCAGGGCAGCCGACGTGGATGATGGGGGTAGCAGGAACCACTCAGAGACGGTGCGGTGTAGTTCAGGGTCTTTACTGGTGACAAAGATAGACCCTCCCGGAGTACTTGCTAGTGATAGGGGCCTGGTCAGTCCTTGAGCAGATGGGATCTCCCCTGGCCAGGCGGAGTTGTAGGCCTTCCCAACTAACTGTACTCTTCTGGCTACCTTGCTAGAGGCGGGAATAAGTAGCCCACGTCCCTGAGTGTACCGTGTGGTGCTCACCCGTATGGCCGGTGACTCGGGGCCTTCTAATGGCTTCCGCTCCACGATGGCGGTGCTGGTCCCACGCGTGTGACCGTGCCTTCGGGCTTCTGGGCCAGAGGACCTGAAATCCTCTGCCGGACGGTTTCTGCTGCTGGGTAGGAGTTAGTCCCCACAGCCTCGGACTCCGGGTCCGGTAAGAAATCCTCTCAGTCAGGGCGAGCTCTGCAGCTGCCAGCCCCTGACTCGTTGTAACACTGCTCCCCACAGAGCTCCTGATGTTTCTTGCTATGCTGCTTCTCTTCTCTACTCTTGTTCTGTCTTCTTTCTCACTCACCCTGCCTCAGCCCCGGGTTTATATAGGGGAAGTCCTTCCCCTCCCAAGACTGGGCAGGAGGTGTGGCATGCACAGGATCCCTGACCAAAGGACCTCCCACCTGCTCTCAGACGTAATATCTCTATCACTGTGGCAACCAGACCCCTGGGGTGTCACATTCCCCCCTAGTGAAATTTAGTACTCCGGGACTAAACATATTTTTTTTTTTTTTAGAAAAACATAACAAGGTATAACAATAACAATACAATAAGAAAAACACATAAGATGGTTACGGCGTGTCCGCAACCGGGTGCAGTTTTGAAAAGCAAGGTGTCCATTTCACCAAAACAGGGAGACGTAACCAGGTAGGGGTCTGTCCTACCCCGAGTCCTTAACAGTCTCTAGTCCATCCTGGGTTACGCTCCAACTATGTACAAGGATTCCCGGTAAATCCACCAAGGATTCCTAAAAATAACTGGAAACACAAAATTATACACAAGCAACAATACACAGATAAACATAAATAAAACAATTTATACACTTCAAATCCTCCAGCGTGCGGGTAACTGGCCTCTAGTGGCCCTAGTGGACCTACGGAGCTGACTGTCTGGCCCTGAACTACAGGGTGTAGGAGCTGTCAAGGGTAAACTGGGCAGCTGTCTACCGGCTCTTTGTCTCACTAGGGGTACGGCAGGCTCACTATAAGCAGAGGGTTGATCCTCCTGTTCTGCTTGTGTGGAGTCTTCTGCCTCCTGGACCGGCTGTTCTTCCAGCTCTACCTGTTGCTCCGTAGGTGCTTGGGATGCTGGTTGGAGGAAGGTGAGTACGGGTACCACAACTGCACCATTGACTTGAGTCCAAGACCGAGGGAAGTCCCCGAGCACAGTACTAACCATATCTTCCCTTTCCTCTACGGGTCGATGGTCTTCTTGTTCCTCTTCAGGGTTCCTCAGTTGTTCGGGACACTTCTTCAGATGGTCCCGGGATACAATGGCTGTGGTTTCCCCTCCGTCTTTACTGATGGTACAAACCTTCGGGTTCTCGTGGCTTGAGGGCAGTACGGTGTACGGGTCCTTCTCCCACTGGTCATCCAACTTGTGGAGCCGTCTCTTCCTCTTCAAGACCTGCTCTCCGGGTACCAGGGGAACAGCGGGAGCATACTGGTTGTAAGTTTTCTCTTGTCTTTCCCTAGCCTGACAGAGACTTCGCTCCACGCTCTCCTGTACTCTCCGGTACTGCTGCTGCCTCTCTGTGTCCCAGTCTGTTTCTGGTGAAGTGTCCTCGGGTGTCAGGACTCCCATTTCCAGGTCAACAGGTAACTTACCAGGTCTTGCCCTCATTAGGTAAGCCGGGGTGCAGTTGGTGGAACCTACCGGGATGTGGTTGTATAGGTCCACCAGATCGGGCAACTTCTCAGGCCACAGACTGCGTTCTTCCAGGGGCAACGTTTTAAGAAGATCCATTACCACCTGGTTCATTTTCTCACAAAGTCCATTAGTTTGCGGATGATAGGGTGTCGTCCTTATCTTCCGGCAGCCATACAGAGTGCAGAATTCTTGGAAGACCTCCGCTTCAAAGGCAGGTCCCTGGTCTGTCAACACTTGGTCCGGGTACCCGTGTGGACGGCAGAAATGCTGCTGGAAGGCTCTCGCTGCTGTTCGAGCTGTTAAGTCCTTGACGGGGACGACAACCAAGAACCGGGAGTAGTGATCCACGATGGTTAGTGCGTAGACGTAGCCACTTCTGCTTGGGGTCAGTTTTACATGATCCAAGGCTACCAGTTCCAACGGCTGCCGGGTGACGATGGACTGCAGGGGAGTCTTCTGGCTGGCACGATCCTTCCTTCTTAGGTTGCACGGGCCACAGTCTCTGCACCACTTCTCAATGGTTCCCCTCATGCCTACCCAGTGGAATCGCTCGCGCAGCAGGAACTCCAGCTTCTTCCACCCGAAGTGTCCAGCTCCGTCGTGGTATGCCTCCATCACTACGGCTGCGTCTCTTCGTGGCACCACTACTTGCCAGAGTAATTCATGTGTCCGGGAGTTAACCATTCTGCGGCACAACTTCCCTTTGTAAAGGAACAGTCGACTCTTCTCTGCCCATAGTTGTTTGGCTTCCTCCGGAGCGTCTGGTTCAAGGCGAGCCTCCGGCCGAGTCAGCATCTCCTTCACCAGTCGGACGGCAGGGTCGCTGTCTTGCGTTTCCGCCCAGTTGTAGTGGGGTAAGGGGTTCAACGTAGCAGCCTGCTTACTCCTTACCCGATGGGAGTACTGGATAGTCCCATGACGGTGGAACGCAGGGAGTTCAACTTCTTCCAGTCCCTCCGGATCTTCTCCTCCGTCCGGCAGGTTGGGCATCCTGGACAGGGCGTCCGCGTTGGTATTGGAGCGTCCGGCCCGGTATTTGATTGTGAACTCGTAGTTGGACAGACGGGCCATCCACCTCTGCTCCAGGGCACCGAGTCTTGCCGTGTCCAGGTGTGTCAACGGGTTGTTATCCGTGTACACGGTGAACCGGGAAGAAGCGAGGTAATGCTTAAAGCGCTCGGTGACTGCCCATACTACGGCCAGGAACTCTAGCTTAAATGAGCTGTAATTCTCGGGGTTCCTTTCGGTGGGTCGCAGCTTTCGGCTGGCGTAGGCGATTACTCGTTCCTTCCCCTGCTGGATCTGGGACAGTACGGCTCCTAGCCCGATGTTACTGGCGTCGGTGTAGAGGATAAAGGGCTGGCTATAATCCGGGTACGCCAAGATTTCATCCCCCGTGAGGGCCATCTTCAGCTGGCGGAAGGACTCTTCTTCTAGCTCTTCCCATTTGAAGGGCGGCTTCTGGTTCTTGGCCTTCCGGGACTGGCCTATCAGGAGGTCCTGCATAGGCGCTGCCTTTTTGGTGAAACCGGGAATAAACCTTCGGTAGTAGCCTACCAACCCGAGGAACTGCCGCACTTCTTTTACGCTGGAGGGGCTTGGCCATCCCTTAATTGTGGTGATCTTATCGGGGTCGGGAGCCACTCCGTCAGCGCTCACCACGTGTCCCAGGTACTGCACCTTTGGTTTCAGGAGGTGACACTTGGAGGGTTTCACCTTTAGGCCGTAACTCGCCAGAGCTTCGAACACCTCCGCCAGGTGTTTCAGGTGGTCCTCATAAGTTTTGGAGTATACGATGACATCGTCCAGGTACAACAGGACCGTCTCGAAGTTTCTGTGGCCCAGACAGCACTCCATTAATCGTTGGAAGGTTCCTGGGGCGTTGCAGAGTCCGAACGGCATGCAGGTGAACTCGCTAAGTCCCATCGGGGTGGTGAATGCGGTCTTCTCCCGGTCCGCCTCTGCTACAGGAACCTGCCAGTACCCGCTAGTGAGATCCAAGGTAGAGAAGAAGTTAGCAGACCTTAAAGCAGCCAATGACTCCTCTATCCTTGGTAAGGGGTACGCATCCTTGTGTGTGATACGGTTGATTTTCCGGTAATCTACACACATCCTCATGGTGTTGTCTTTCTTTTTGACTAAAACTAGCGGGGCTGCCCAGGGGCTACAGCTATCCCGGATTACCCCAGCCTCCTTCATGTCTCTAAGCATCCCCTTGGCGTGTTGGTAATGTGCAGGGGGTACGGGTCGATACCTCTCTTTTATGGGAGGATGATCTCCCGTGGTGATGCGGTGTTCTACCCCCTTGACTCGCCCGAAGTCTAACGGGTGTTTACTAAACACTCTCTCATACTCTTGAACCACCCGGTAGACTCCCTGTTTCTGGTGGGAGGGAGTGGAGTCAGTTCCCAAGTGTAGTTGCTGACACCAATCCTCCGTTACTTTCTTAGAGCCGTTACCTTCCTCCGGGTGAGATGGAGGCAAGGGTTCCACAGACTGTATAGAGTTTTGGTTGATGGTATATAATTTTGCTAGCGTGGCATACCGGGGCAGGTACACTTCCCTCTCCCCGATATTGACTATGCGAACGGGCACCCTCCCATGGCGTACATTGACCACCCCCCGTGCTGTCAAAATGGTGGGCCTACTGTCTGAGTAAACTGGTTCTACCATTGCCTGGTAATCTCTACCTCTCAGACCAATAGCTGCCCGGCACCAAATCATCATTTCACTTTTTGGGGGCATGGCAATAGGGAAAGGGTCACACATTCTTACGCTACCAATCTCACCGCCGGAGAGTTCCACCTGTTGCCGTCGCATCAGTGCCCGGATCTCTTTCTGGAGCACTCGCTGCTCGCCGGAGCTGGCGTTCTTGGCAACCTGCTGTAGAAGGAAAATCACCTCTGCAAGACAATTTTCAATTACATTAGTTCCTAGAGTTATTTTTGGGTGGCTCTCATGTTTGTCAATGTCTACAATGATCAGTCCCTGTGCTGCCAGTTCGACTCTACCGATTTTGATGGTCACCTCTTTAAATCCGATCTGTGGCACGGGCTGGCCATTGCTGGCGATGATACTCAAGTCGTCGTCAGGGTAGCGGGTAATATCCGAGTCATTCCAGTACTGCTTAAAGAGCACGTACGGGATGGTGGTGACCTGTGACCCGGTGTCCAGTAGGGCACTCATGGGAATGCCATCCAGTACCACAGGCAAGACTGGACGTCCTCCCACATATCTGTCGCGCCAGTTCGATGGGCCTGGTGATCTTTTTCCTGGGGGTTGGCCCTCTACCCCAGGTTGTGCCCGTTTAAAGAACAGTACCTTGCCATATGTCCAGGTTGATTGCAGCGGCGGCAGATGGGTCGTCCGTCCTCGCTGTATCGGTCACTGGGTCTTCCTCTGGCCGGTGGGGTCCTCCTTGGTCGACGCCACGGGATGTCCTCTGGTCCGGATGCCAGCTGGATCTTCCCTGGGGTGGAAACCTGTAAAGACTGCACAGTTCGGGTTAGCGCAGCAACGCTCTTAGCTAGCTCTTGGACCTGATGGCGTAGGTCTGGAGCCGGGTCATTGTCCAAAGCCTGCGCATCAGCTCCCACAGGCCCTGCCGACAAGGGCGCCGCCTCCTGGTGGTAAGTGATAGCTGGGCGCCTGTGGGTCACAACGCCACCCGGTGCCGGTTCTTGGAGCACCCGGATGGCTCTGTCCTTGAACTGTGCAAAGTCCAGATGGGGATCCTGTAAGGCCATTGCCCGCAACTGGGTTCGGTGGGCATTGCAATATAAACCCTCTATAAATTGTTCAGTCAACAGCCTGTCCTCGTTTCCCACCCCATCAGGGTCGGTCTGCTTTATGGCCCTCAGGGCCTCTTGTAGGTTTAGTGCATAGTCCCTTATACTCTCATGCGCTCGCTGCTTGCACCCGTAGAATCTAAGCTTAATCTCGGCTGAGGTGCGGGTATCAAAGGTGTCCTTCAGCCGGGTTAGTATCCCTGCGACAGTCTTCCTCCCAGGTGGCCAGGATTTTACTTCCCTTTTGGCTGCCCCGGTTAGTTGGGCCACCAGGATGCTCACTTTTTGCTCTTCTGTGAGGGGGTACACCTGGAAGAGGCTATCCAGCTTTTCTCTAAAGTCATGCAGGGTATGTGACTCCCCTGAGTACTGGGGTAGCCAAGCTGCTCCCGGGATATAGGGCATGGTGAAGGGCATAACTGCAGCAGCGGTAGCGCTGGCGGGGGTTGAGGCAGTGAAGCTCTCCTCCGTATCCGACATCTTCCTCCCCCCTAGTGGACCGTGGCCTACCTTGCGATGATCCTGTTCCGTAGGCCGCGGCTCCGCAGTGGATCGTCAGGGTTGAGGACCTTCCGTCGCGCTCCTGTGACGTCGGCGTCTGCTGGGCTCCTTCCAGGACCTTACGCAACGTCCAGACGTGAGGCGGGGCTTCAGTTCTCGCGCGCTTTCGGAGTCCACGCCCCTCTTCTTCCCGCGCGGCGTCCTCAAGATAGCGTCCAATGGCGGGAAAACTCCACGGATGGCGGGAAGAAGGCAGAAGATGGCGCCGGATGGCGGGAAACTTCACCGATGGCGGGAAGAAGGCTGAAGATGGCGCCGGATGGCGGGAATCTTCACCACAGGTAAGTTTGAAAAGTCTCTTTTTCAGGCACGCAGTACCCGTTGGTTGCGGGCACGAAATCCTGCCGACTACGCCAAAGTTGACGCGCCCCTGGGCCTGTGTCGCACTGCGTTGCGCACGCGGGAGCTTACCCGGAGCCGGATCTCTTGAGGGTTGTAGTCTCGTGGCGGCGACCCGGTCCGTGCCCAGGGAGTCAAACTGAGCGGCGATGTACTAGCAGTAGATGGTTGGTGACTACGCCACCCGTTGAATGCAGCTCTGGAGCTGCCGCTGCAGGGCAGACCGCTGAGGCCGGTGGAAGGATGGTGCAGCGTGGATGGTATAACCCCCAACGGGAGGGGTATGGCCTCAGGGCAGCCGACGTGGATGATGGGGGTAGCAGGAACCACTCAGAGACGGTGCGGTGTAGTTCAGGGTCTTTACTGGTGACAAAGATAGACCCTCCCGGAGTACTTGCTAGTGATAGGGGCCTGGTCAGTCCTTGAGCAGATGGGATCTCCCCTGGCCAGGCGGAGTTGTAGGCCTTCCCAACTAACTGTACTCTTCTGGCTACCTTGCTAGAGGCGGGAATAAGTAGCCCACGTCCCTGAGTGTACCGTGTGGTGCTCACCCGTATGGCCGGTGACTCGGGGCCTTCTAATGGCTTCCGCTCCACGATGGCGGTGCTGGTCCCACGCGTGTGACCGCGCCTTCGGGCTTCTGGGCCAGAGGACCTGAAATCCTCTGCCGGACGGTTTCTGCTGCTGGGTAGGAGTTAGTCCCCACAGCCTCGGACTCCGGGTCCGGTAAGAAATCCTCTCAGTCAGGGCGAGCTCTGCAGCTGCCAGCCCTTGACTCGTTGTAACACTGCTCCCCACAGAGCTCCTGATGTTTCTTGCTATGCTGCTTCTCTTCTCTACTCTTGTTCTGTCTTCTTTCTCACTCACCCTGCCTCAGCCCCGGGTTTATATAGGGGAAGTCCTTCCCCTCCCAAGACTGGGCAGGAGGTGTGGCATGCACAGGATCCCTGACCAAAGGACCTCCCACCTGCTCTCAGACGTAATATCTCTATCACTGTGGCAACCAGACCCCTGGGGTGTCACAATTCCATCAAAGAAGAGAACATGAGGTGGATTTTCTATGCCAGGAAAAAAAACTGGTCCACAGTGAGTGTTTAGATCAGATCAACCATGCTGTAAGGTGCCTTTTTAAGGCTACAAAAAGTTAGCGACCCATTGAGAGGTTTGTTGCGATGTGGCAGTGGCTTCAAACAGTCTGATCAAAATGTTAAACTAAAAACCTATTCGATTTTGTAAATTTTTGCCTAGCGGCATTAGATTAACGTATGATTTTTGGATGTTCGGTCTATGGCTTTTTTTTTTCCCTGCAGTTCTGGGCAAGAATTGACCTGTTTGCCTCCAGGCACAAGACCAAATCATGGCTATTCTACTCCCTCCTAGGATCATCCAATAGGGATAGCTGCCCTTTGCCAAAATCAGAGTCGGTCTCTGAATTATGCCTTACCTACCCTTTGTCTCCTTTTAACAGGTTCTAAGGAAAGTGAGAGAAGACAGGGCCAGAATTATTCTGATAGCACCCTTTTAGACCAAATTGGTCTGGTTCACATGGATTTGCTTCCTTTCTGAGGTGGACCTATTGGTCCTTCCAGATCTCCTTTATCATGGACCTGTGGTCCACCATTAGATCAGTGGTCTGCCTCTGCCTACTTGGCTCATGAACAAGAGACATCTTTAGAATCAGTGGTTATCTAAAAGAGTGGTTTCCACCTTGTTAAAATGGTCACCTCCAAAATGTACAGTGGTGTGAACAAGGGTTTGCCCCCTTCCTGATTTCTTATTCTTTTGCATGTCTGTCATACTTAGATGTTTCAGATCACAAATTTAAATATTAGACAATGATAACACAAGTAATCACAAAATGCATTTTTTTAAATGAAGGTCTTTATTATTAAGGGAAAAAGAAATCCAAACCTACAGGGCCCTGTGTGAAAGTGAAGCCATCACGTATGGGGCATACTGCGCTCTCCCAATCACTCCTCTATATCGCTCTGCTGAGATGTTCTATGGTCATATGTGAGTTCCTTGATCTGATTTACATCTTAAGGTATTTTTGCATTTGTTTTTTTCTTTAGGACAGGTCTCTGCTGTTTAGTATATTTTTATACACTCTGTTATACCTGGCGGACATGTATACAAATACTATATATTGATTATTTTGTCATCTTTACAGCACCTTATTTATATACCATATAGTCTCACATTTTCGGCAGACGGTCAAACCTTTCCCCGGTTTTCCGTTTTTTTTTAACCATTTCCTTTCCACATCTTGCCACTGGGATTTTTGCCCATTCCTCAAAGACAAACTGCTCTAGCTCCTTCAAATTAGATGATTTCCTCTGGTGAACAGTGATCTTCACGTCTGACCACAGATTCTCAGTGGATTAAGGTCTGGGCTGTGACTCGGCCACTCCTAAAACATTTCCACTTAAACCACTCGAGTGTTGCTTTAGCCGTATGCTTGTATGCTTTGGGTCATTGTTGGAGGTGAACCTCTGTCCCAGTCTGAAATCACTGATAGACAGAAACAGGTTTTACTCAAGAATCTCTCTAGAAAGGGGATGGGGGGGGGAATGAATGATCAATAAAGTGCAGATTATATTAGAAAAATATAAAATTTTTATTAATAAAAAATCATCACAGCAGACCGGGGAACGTAATACATGTACACAGCGTGCGTTGGACACACAGGAAAGGAGCAGTGTCATAACTAATTAACTGACACATATAACCACTAATGTAATATGACCTACAGATCAATAACAATAGTAAGAAATTGACATCAATACTTGTCATGAAAATCAAGGATGCATTACCGTATGTATAAGTGCTCCTAAGTAAGTGTGAGTCCGCCCCGACGCGTGTTTCGGCCATGCCTGCCTACATCCTTGATTTTCATGACATATATTTAGGTTTCACTAGTATCGATGTCGGTTGCTTACCATTGTTATTGATCTATAGGTCATATTACATTAGTGGTTATACGTGTCAGTTAATTAGTTATGACACTGCTCCTTTTCTGTGTGTCCAATGCACGCTGTGTACATGTATGACATTTCCCAGTCTGCTGTGATTTTTTATTAATAAAAATGTAATATTTTTCTAATATCTGGACTTCACTGATCATTCATTCCCCCCCTTTCTATGCTCTATTATGATGATCTGTCCACATTAGTCCCAACATGTAGCAGCAATATAATTTTGTATTTCGGTATATTATCATGTTGCTGTTTTCTATGAGCTATCTTCAATATCCCTTAATTCACACCATCCTTCTCCTCGACTCAGACCATTTTTCCCTGTCCCTGCTGAAGAAAAACATCCCCACAGCATGATGCTGCCACCATGTTTCACTGTGGGGATTATTATTTATTATTATAGCGCCATTTATTCCATGGCGCTTTACATGTGAAAAAGGGGTATACATAGCGAAAACAATTACAATAATCTTGAACAAAACATGATGGCGACTGGTACAGGAGGAGCGAGGACCCCGCCTACGAGGGCTCACAGTCTACAAGGGATGGGTGAGGATACAGTAGGTGAGGGCTGGTCATGCAGCTGTATGGTGGAGCGGTGGTTACTGCAAGTTGTAGGCTTGTCAGAAGAGGTGGGTCTTCAGGTTCCTTTTGAAGGTTTCCACGGTAGGAGTCTGATATGTTGGGGCAGAGAGTTCCAGAGTAGGGGGGGAAGCACGGGAGAAATCTTGTATGCGATTGTATTAAGAGGGGAGTAGAGAAGGAGATCTTGTGAGGATCAGAGGTTGCGTGTGGGTATGTAGCGGGAGACTAGGTCAGAGCTATATGGAGGAGACAGGTTGTGAATGGCTTTGTATGCCATGGTTAGGGTTTTGAACTGGAGTCTCTGGGTAATGGGGAGCCAGTGAAGAGATTGACAGAGAGGAGAGGCCGGAGAATAGCGGGGGGACAGGTGGATTAGTCGGGCAGCAGAGTTTAGGATAGATTGGAGGGGTGCGAGAGTGTTGGAAGGGAGACCATAGAGCAGGAGGTTGCAGTAGTCAAGGCGGGAGATGATGAGGGCGTGCTCTAGTGTTTTTGCAGATTCATGGCTGAGGAATGTGTGGATCCTGGAGATATTTTTAAGTTGGAGTCGGCAGGAAGTGGAAAGGGCTTGGATATGTCGTTTGAAGGAGAGATCAGAGTCCAGGGTTACCCCAAGGCAGCGAGCTTGCGGGACTGGGGAGAGTGGACAGCCATTGACGTTGATAGGTCAGTTGGGGGGGTTGAGTGAGATGGAGGAAAAATGATGTATTCTGTTTTATCCATGTTAAGTTTTAGAAATATAGCAGCGAAGAAGGATGAGATAGCGGACAGACATAGTGGGATTTTGGTTAGTAGGGAGGAGATATCGGGTCCAGAGAGGTAGATCTGTGTCATCGGCATAGAGGTGATACTGAAAGCCATGAGTGTTACAACCCTCCTGTTAGTTTTTGCTATCTTGTGTTTTGCGGTCACGTGACCAGCTGCCTATATATTCCAGCTCCGCCCTTCTGGCCTTGCTGGACTTCAGTGTTTTTTGCCTGTCTCTCTAGCCAGGTGCTTCGGTGCCTATCTCTGTCTAGTTTGCTTGGTCCTCTGGGACCTCTAGTACTTTTTGTCAGTTTGTCTTTTTGCTCTGTAACAACTTCTTGTAGGAGGTGTCCCATTTTTGTCCCAGTCCTTAGTTCTTTTAGGGACCCCTCCCTTTATTCTATAGGTCTCCATTCAGACTAGCCGAGGACGAAGGCGGGTCTGTTCACAAGGAACAGGCTGCCCGCTACATCGTAGGGATTCAGCTTAGTCTTACTGTAGGGACAGCTTTTCCCATTCTTTCCTTAGCTTATGTTGCAGATCATAACAGTAAGTCCAGCCCAAAAAAAAAAACTAAAAGGAAAGAAATTGGGGGATCAATATGGTTTCCATCCAGGAGTTGGCTCAACGCCTGCAGGGATTGTCTGTGGAGGTGGCCGAGCTTCAGCAACACGTGAGTAGCAGTCCTGGAGCACATTTTGTGGAACCGAAGGTAGGACTGCCTGATATTTTTTATGGTAAACAGCAAGATTTTTTTTCCTTTAAAAATGCTTGTTTGTTATATTTTCGTTTGAGACCGAGGTCTTCTGGAAATGAATCACAGCGCATTGGTTTTATTATGTCACTTTTGCGCAAAGAACCACAGGGATGGGCCTTTTCTCTCCAACCTAATGATCCGTGTTTAAGTTCTGTTGAAGATTTTTTTTCTTCTATGGGGCTAGTATATGACGATCCTGATCGAATCTCATCTGCTGAATCAGAACTTAGACGTTTGAATCAGGGGTCAGATGATGTTGAAATTTATTGCACACACTTCAGGAGATGGGCTTTAGAAGTTAAGTGGAATGATTCGGCGCTGAAAAGTTTATTTCTTGCTGGTCTGAGTGAAAGGGTTAAGGATTTGCTAATTGCATTCCCTGCACCTGAGACTCTGCAGGGAAGGTCCAGGGTCAATGATGTAAAAACTCCTGTAACTTCAGGTCCTAGTTTCCAGAAAATGGAATGTTGGGGCGATGTCACTCCGCTCTCAAGAATGAGATCGGAGATTCGCCGAAGGTTTTTGTCTTTATTGTGGTAAAGATGATCATTTGATTAAGTATTGTGAGCGTCGTTTAAGTAAAGCAAAAAAAAGGTGAGTTACGCCCGTATAGCTTGTTTACGCTCTGCAGGAGTGTTCCTTTCTGGGTGTACTACTCTGCAGGGAGATTTGATTGAATTTCAGGTATTTGTGGATTGTGGTTCAACACTTAATGTGATTGATAAAGGGTTTTTGGAAAAACTTAAATTGAAATCCAAATCTTTGTCATCTCCTATTTCTGTGGTTGCAATTGATAACACTCCTTTGAAATGTATTACTCACAAGACTGCTGCATTTCCTCTCACTATCAATGGTCCTCTGGGACCTCTAGTACTTTTTGTCAGTTTGTCTTTTTGCTCTGTAACAACTTCTGTCAGGAGGTGTCCCATTTTTGTCCCAGTCCTTAGTTCTTTTAGGGACCCCTCCCTTTATTCTATAGGTCTCCGTTCAGACTAGCTGAGGATGAAGGAACAGGCTGCCCACTACATCATAGGGATTCAGCTTAGTCTTACTGTAGGGACAGTTTTTCCCATTCTTTCCTTAGTTTATGTTGCAGATCATAACAATGAGACTCTATGAGCTGTCCCAGGCCTAAGATGTAGATGGAGAAGAGCAGGGGTCCTAGAACTGAACCTTGGGGGAACACCGCCAAATAGGGGGCGAGATGAGGAGGTGGTGTGTGTGTGGGAGACACTGAATGTCTGGTCTATTAGATATGAGGAGATCCAGGATAGGGCCAAGTCTGTGATGCCGAGAGATGAGAGAGTCTGTAGTAAGAAGGAATGGTCCACTGTGTCTAAGGCAGATGACAGGGCCAGGAGGAGGAGGACAGAGTAGTGTCTCTTGGATTTGGCAGTTAGTAGGTCGTTGGTGACTTTAGTCAGTGCAGTTTCAGTAGCTTCTCACTGCTGGCGATATCTCCCCAAATCCTGGTCCTCCTCACCCCATCCCCACAGTCACTTCCACCTCCTACCCACGCTCTATCACAAGCTCTCGCAACCCTTCTAACCTTATACCCATCTGTCCAGCCCCCGCTTCCGCAGTCCCTCTAACAGGAGCTCTATGAAACGCTCACTCCGTCTGCAACAAACCTTCCTACATTCACGATCTTTTCATCACTACCAAGCTTTCCTTCCTTGGCATCACTGAAATCTGGCTCACCCCCCCCCCGACACGGCCTCTCCTGCTGCACTTTAATACGGTGGATTCCACCTTTCCCACACCCCCCGCTCCAATGGCAAGTACGGTGGAGGAGTAGGTCTTCTCCTATCAGATAACTGCTCCTTCACCAAAATCAAACTGCTGCCCTCCGTTACTCTCCCCTCTTTTGAGGTGCACTGTGTATGCATCTACTCTCTGTTAGAACTCTCTGTTTGTTTTTTCCATCTTGTGTTTTGTGGTCACGTGACCATCTGCCTTTATATTCCAGCTCCGCCTTTTTGGCTGTGCTGGACTTCAGTGTTGTTTGACTGTTTTGCTAGCCAGGTGCTTCGGTGCCTCTTTCTCTCAGTTCGCTTGGTCCTTTGGGACCTCTAGTACCTTTTTGTCAGTTTATCTTTTTGCTCTGCAACAACCTTCTCTGTTCAGGAGGTGTCCCATTTTTGTTCAAGTCCTTAGTTCTTTTAGGGACCCCTTCGCTTTATTCTATAGGTCTTCTTTCAGACTAGCCGAGGACTAAGACGGGTCTGTTCGCTAGGAACAGGCAGCCCACTACATCATAGGGATTCAGCTTAGTCTTACTGTAGGGAAAGCTTTCCCCTTCTTTCCTTAGTTCTTGTTTGCAGATCATAACACTTCCCCTCCAACTCCAACTGGCTGTCATTTACCATCCCTCTGGATCAGCCACCACCTTCTTTGACCACTTCACCACCTGGCTACATCATTTCCTCTCTGTTGACATCCCCACTATCCTCATGGGTGACTTCAACATCCCCATTGACACTTCCCTCTCAGCTGCCTCTAAGCTTCTATCCCTCACTTCCTCATTCAGCCTTACACAGTGGTCTTCCGCAACCACCCACAAAGATGGCCACACTCTGGAACTTATCTTCACAGGCTCTGCTACCTGTCTAACCTCTCTAACTCACCCCTCCCTCTTTCTGACCACAACCTACTTACATTCTCTACCCTCTCCTCCCCAGGTCCTCAATTCCCACTCCACCAACTTTCACACCCTCGCAGAAATCTTAAACACCTTGACCTACACTCACTCTCTGAATCCCTTGTCCTTCTTACAGACATTAGTTCCTTACACGATGCAGACATTGCTGCCACTTTATACAATACCACAACAGCTGCAGCTCTCAATTTGGTCGCCCAAAGCTCGCACAATCAACAGCCAACCCTGGCACACCAGCCTAACCAAAGCATAGCGACGGGCCTCCAA
This sequence comes from Phyllobates terribilis, assembly GCF_046119375.1. Classification (NCBI taxonomy): domain Eukaryota; kingdom Metazoa; phylum Chordata; class Amphibia; order Anura; family Dendrobatidae; genus Phyllobates; species Phyllobates terribilis. Next base: position 946,914,968 of record NW_027362762.1, read on the forward strand.
GGTTGCTGAGCGTAGATGGAAAAGGTTCCACTCCAATGAGCACTTCATCGCATTCAAACAGTCCCTCACTACCTTAAAGTCCACACTCACTGCAGCAAAACAAACATACTTCTCCATCTCTCATATCCTCCCTGTCTCAGAACCCCAAACAACTATTCAACACCTTCAATTCTCTCCTCCGCCCCCCAGTGCCTCCTCCCTCTCCTCTTATTTCAGCAGAAGACTTTGCCTCATTCTTCAAGCAGAAGACTGACACCATCAGACAAAGCGTGGGGATGGTGTTCTTGAGGTGATGAGCTGTGTTGGTTTGGCACCAGCCATAACGTTTACCTTGGCGGCCAAAAAGTTAAATTTTGATCTCATCTGATCACAGCACCTTTCTCAATACATTTGGGGAGTCTCCCACATGTCTTTTGGCAAACTCAAAACGAGCCTTACAATTTTTGTGTGTAAGTAAAGGCTTTTTTTCTGCCCACTCTTCCATAAAGGCCACCTCTATAGAGTGTACGGCTTATTGTGGTGTTATAGACAGATACTCCAGTCTCTGCTTGGGAACTCTGCAGCTCCTTTAGCGTTACCTTTGGTCTCTGTGCTGCCTCTTTGATTAATGCCCTCCTTGCCCCCGCTGAGAGTTTTGGTGGGCGGCCCTCTCTTGGCAAGTTTGTTATGGTACCATGTTGTTTCCATTTAATGATGATGGATGTGATGGTGCTCCGGGGGATCATCAGAGATTGGGAGATTTTTCTGTAACCCAACAACTTTGTCCCTGACTTGTTTGGAAGTCTCCATGGTCTTCATGGTGTTGTTTGGAGATCTCCTTGGTCTTCATGGTGGTGTTTCGAGTTCTCCTTGGTCTTCATGGTGTTTGGTTAGTGGTGCCTCTTGCTTAATGGTTTTGCAGCCTCTGTGGCCTTTCAGAAGAGGTAAAGTGTATATACTGACAGACATGTGACACTTAGATTGCACACAGGTGGACGTCCTGTCACTAAGCATGGGACTTATGAAGGGAATTGCTTGCACCAGAAATTTTTAGGGGCTTCATAGCAAAAGGGGTGAATAAATATCCACATGCCAATTTTTAGTTATTTGATCCCATAAATGTAACTTATGCCAATATTGTTCTCACTACACTTCACCAACTTAGACTATTTAGTGATGATGCATCAGAAAAATATTTAAACACAGGTTGTAAGGTAACAAAATAGGTAAAAAACCAAAAGGGGTGAATACTTTAGTAATCCACTGTATTACAGACTCAGAAGACAATCGTGGCATCAGTCCAAGACATAAGCAGACAGTAAGGAAAGCAGACAGATCTGCGGATTTGAGCTCTGCATCTCATACATGCCCGCTGAGGTCCGGGATGGGTCTGATGTTTTTTATTTTTTTGTAACAATAAAGGTATATTAGGGTTTATATTAAGCTCCCAATGATCAAGGCTTTTGACGGTCAGGACACGGTGTCAATGTTGGAGGCATCAGGTCACAGTATGACTGCCTCTTATAATCGCAAAGGGCCAGGACCGTGCCGTTGTTGTATCACTGGTTCTGGATCTCACAGTGATCTCATGATGGTCTAACCTCTGGGATCAAGTATTGGTTTCCCCAAGAATGTAAACCACAATCTCAGAACAGAATGTGCCAGACGCTCCTTCCATCAAGGCAATGGCTTCCCCTGAAACAATCAAATCTCAGAGAAGAACCAGAATGATGATCGCTACTTAAAGGGCTGTCCCATAAGTAAAATATATCTCATATCTATAGAATAGATGATAAATGTACGATCACTTGGTGGTTCGGCCGGTGAAATACCCCACTGATCCTAAAGTTCTTTGTGTGAATAGAGATGAAGTTCTCGTGTGTCACCGCCACTTTTATACACAAGGAATGGAGCGGTGGTCACTTCTTCTCCATTCACACAGAAGTATTTGGGACACCACTTCTCGTGATTGATGGGTGTCCCCGCAGTCAGTATAAAGTTATCACTAAAGATGTACAAAAAGATTTGTAGGACTCTGGTTCCAGCGTCCACATCAGGGTCAGCGTCCGGTGAACTTCCTCAAATGCCGACATCTTGGGTGCCTCTCCATGTGGACCCTGGACAAATGGGTGCCTCTCCATGTGGACCAAGATGCCTTTTGCTTACAGGTCGCACTTTTAACTGACTTTCTGAAGATTTCCTGTTACGTGAGCAATGAAACATCTGAGGAGGTGAATCCCTGAGAAATTTAGAGAGCTGAAAGAGACAAGGACACAGTTTACGACCATGTTCATACAAAGGCTTCATGTCCTTGACGGCAGGAAGAATCCCCTCCACCCATGTTACCTGACTAAGAAGGGCTGGGGGAAGCATCCGCGTGTCTGAGACGTGATGAAGTCCTGAATCTGCATGAACTGTGTGACCAGGACCGCGGAACGGGATCTGTCAATCTTCGTCATCACCATCTGCAGAAACCAAACGTCTCCTGTTAAAAGGTAGCACAAGCTATCAGAAGTGAATTGCCTGTTCTGCAGGTCCTGTACCCGGCTTACCTCAGTCACAGCTTTATTCAGGGAGATAAAGAGTTAACGCAGGGACAGCCATGATGGAGAAGGGAGCTGGCTTGGCTAATAAACTGAGGCAGCCAACTAGTTTGCTTTATCACATGCCGGCATAGAGCTCACTGCTACCTAATCCCACCTTATCCTACGTGAGCCGCACGTGTTACTGTAATTCAGAATTTCTGATAATCTCGAGGTCCCAACCATCCCGGATTATTGGACTTTCACTCGCTTTATAGTATTATTTTTGCTGGCAATGGATTCAAACTCACAGCGTAAGGAATTCCAAACTCTTCACACATCTCCACCGCAATTAAATCTGCTTTCTGAATACCGATCGACCCGTCCACCAGCAAAAATGTCCTTTTCAGGCTGCAAGATGGAAAAAAACATTAACAGAGCATCGGTCTTCAGAGCAGTCATCTGTGGCAGCGCTCCATGCACGAGTGGTCAATTACGACCATGCTGCACGTACAAGCCTTCATACAACCCCTGGCAAAAATTATGGAATCATGAAAAACAAACACACAAAAGAACACTCCAATACATCACTAGTATTTTGTTGCACCACCTCTGGCTTTAATAACAGCTTGCAGTCTCTGAGGCATGGACTTAATGAGTGACAAACAGTACTCTTCATCAATCTGGCTCCAACTTTCTCTAATTGCTGTTGCCAGATCAGCTTTGCGGGTTGGAGCCTTGTCATGGACCATTTTCTTCAACTTCCACCAAAGATTTTCAATTGGATTGAGATCCGGACTATTTGCAGGCCATGACATTGACCTTATGTGTCTTCTTTCAAGGAATGTTTTCGCAGTTTTTGCTCTATGGCAGGATGCATTATCATCTTGAAAAATGATGTCATCATCCCCAAACATCCTTTCAATTGATGGGATAAGAAAACTGTTCAAAATATCAATGTAAACTTGAGCATTTATTGAAGATGTAATGACAGCCTTCTCCCCGATGCCTTTACCTGACATGCAGCCCCATATCATCAATGACTGTGGAAATGTGCATGTTCTCTTCATGCAGTCATCTTTATAAATCTCATTGGAACGGCACCGAACAAAAGTTCCAGCATCATCACCTTGCCCAATGCAGATTCGCGATTCATCACTGAATATGACTTTCATCCAGTCATCCACAGTCCACGATTGCTTTTCCTTAGCCCATTGTAACCTTGTTTTTTTCTGTTTAGGTGTTAATGACGGCTTATGTTTAGCTTTTCTGTACGTAAATCCCATTTCCTTTAGGTGGTTTCTTACAGTTCGGTCACAGACATTGACTCCAGTTTCCTCCCATTCGTTCCTCATTTGTTTTGTTGTGCATTTCCTGTTTTGGAGACATATTGCTTTAATTTCCGGTCTTGATGCTTTGATGTCTTCCTTGGTCTACCAGTATGTTTGCCTTTAACAACCTTCCCGTGTTGTTTGTATTTGGTCCAGATTTTAGACACAGCTGACTGTGAACAACCAACATCTTTTGCAACATTGCATGATGATTTACTTTCTTTTAAGAGTTTGATAATCCTCTCCTTTGTTTCAATTGACATCTCTTGTGTTGGAGCCATGATTCATGTCAGTCCACTTGGTGCAACAGCTCTCCAAGGTGTGATCACTCCTTTTTAGATGCAGACTAACGAGCAGATCTAATTTGATGCAGGTGTTAGTTTTGGAAATTAAAATTTACAGGGTGATTCCAGAATTTTTTCCTCAGAACTGAGTGATTCCATAATTTTTTCCCTCTGCTTGGTCTGAAAAAATTACCCTTATTGAGTACCACATTTTTAATCTTGATTTTTTTTTAGTGTTTCTTAAAGCCCTAAAGTTGCCATTTGAAATGACTTTAGTTTTGTGCCATGTCTGATCTGATTTTTTTCAATAACATTATTCAACTGAATGAACATCCTCCAAGCCCGGTGATTCCATAATTTTTGCCAGGGGTTGTATATGGCTGCCCACCACATACAAATGGTCGACTATGGCTGCGCTCCACGTAAGAATAGTCAACTACGGCTGTGCTCCATGTTCTAGCGGTCAATGCTGCGGCGCTCCACATACAAGCAGTCATCTATGGCTGCACTCCACATTAGAGTGGTGATCTATGGTTGGGTCCACATACAAGCAGTCATCTACGACTGTGCTCCACATATAAGCGGTCGACTATGGTTGCATGCCACGTACGACTAGTCATCTATGGCTGTGCTCCACATACAAGTTGTCGATTACAGCTGCGCTTCATGTAATAGTAATCAATTACGGCTGCGCTCTACATACGAGCTGTCAGCTATGGTTGCACTCCACATAGAGTGGTCAACTACGACTTCTCTCCACATATGGACTCTTGACTACGGCTGCACATCACGTACAACCAGTCATCTGCGGCTGTGCTCCACATACGAGCAGTCAACTATGGCTGCACTCCACGTAAGAGTGGTCAAATATGGCTGTGCACCAAGTATGAGCAGTCATCAATGGCTGCACCTCATGTACGAGTGATCATCTTTGGCTGCGGTCCATGTCAGAGCGGTCATCTACGGTTGCGCTCCACATACGAGCTGTCATCTATGTCTGCGCTCCACGTACTTGCGCCTCTCCTGGATGTACCCTTCCACCATTTCCACAAAGTCCTCAGGGGCTCTATACCCATAGCCCGGCATGTCCACCAGAGTGAAGGCTTTTCCTACTTTGAAAAAGTTCAATTTTCTAGTGTGGCCCTTAAAAAAAAAATAAAGATGAGAATGTTTTGTTAAAGAAACAATACCTGAATAGTTTTTGTGAAAGAAATGATCTCGGCGATCAGCGGCGGAACCCAGTAGCAAGGGTTTAATCTCCCTACAGTGCCTCCACAGGTGAAGACAAGTATTACACAGGTCCCACTGAAATCAAAGCTTGAGTAATGGATGGATGACTGAAATTCTTTGACTTACTGGTGTTTTGGAAACTTTCACTTCAATTCCTGGAACCAGAGCAAAAAGGGCCTTGATCAGAGAGGATTTCCCCACATTACTTCTCCCTATGAAACAGACCTGGAGAGATACAGACTTTAGGAGAAGGGAGGTCATTCTCATAGCAAACCTTTACAAAGAGCCAAAACACCAAACAAGAGATGACCAAAAAGATTCAGACTACGTTGGACTTTAGGGAGAACGAATGGGACCTCCCATCTGTCTGATTAAGATGCCGAAGTCATTATTGACCACAGCATCCAAGGGGATAAACAGTCGAGCTAGGGGTTGACTCCGACTACAACAGTTATAAGTTGGTGGCATCTGTATAACAGCCGGCACCTGTCATGTATTCAATATATAAGTTGTGGACAACCCCTTTAATTCCTTGAATTTTTCATCCTGGACAGCAGAAATAACTAACCTCTGGTTGTTGCAGCTCAGGAGTGTGCTCCATCCTGACAGCGGACGTGATATAATCGATCACGTGTTTTCCAGCTGGTTTAAACCATCTTTCGGCCCCCGCTATTTCCTCAATTACAGGATCAAAAAGTCTGAAGTTGGTCTTATCAATGTCTGGGCTCAGCAGCTTCTCCAAGTCCTTAACAGGGAAGACGACGCTGTGACATTTCTTCTCCTGCAGCTTCATCACATCCTGGATAGATGCTAAATTTGCTGTGTTCCTGCGCAGCCATACTGGAAAAGGCGTGCGGAGTAGACGACCAGTGCTGAATATAGTCCTCATTTTATCAGGACACGGACTGAAACGAGACAAGACCTGCTGGTTTCTCAAGGTAGGCAATAAAACTACTCTATCAGTTTGTTATAAATCTCCAATTGTTATTTTTTCACTTTTTTATTACATTTTTATGTTGGTAATTGTTAGGATTTCTATGGAAAATGAAGTAGGAGGAGAAGTGACGTCTAATGGCACCACATTCACTTTTCAGCATTCTGACTGGGAGGATTCACTTGTACTGTAGAAGGTAGAAGGAACGTGTGACCGAAAAAGCCCATGAAAGCCAAGATGGCAGATAGACAAATGCTAAGAAACTAAAGGTAGGGAGGAGACTCTTTAAGAGAAAGAGACTTGAGTAGGTGCAAATCCATTCGGAGGACCCTGGTCCATTGGCCAAATTCGGCACAGACGATAACTCTTCTTTTGGCCTGGAGCGACATCATATGTGTGTGATGAAAAAATGGTGACGGTGCTTCAGGCGGGTTGATCAAAAGAGACGCCGCTGCCGCCAAGAGGCAGAAGTTGGTTCCTTGCTCTCCCGTCCAGTGACCACAGATTACCGTCGTGGCCGATGGGCCGGGTCCCGTGAATCGATTTGTACAAACTCAAAAAGAGACGGCACATCCAGGAGCTCTAGTGAGTTTTCGGATGGAGGAACTCTAGTTGCCAAAAGTTCTCAATTTGCCAGAACTGTCATGAATTTTTTCGGAAACAATCCTGGCAAATTCGGGCTGAAAAGTTATGTCTAAAACAAAAAAAAATATGAATACACTTTTCAAAACTTCTCCTACTCAGTAAACAATAGTAATAAAAACAAAAAACAGAGCACTCGGATGACATCCAAAAAGTTCACTTTACCTACTTACAGAGGTTGTCCACTAAAACCTTCTCCTACCCAATAAACAAAAAAACAAAAAACAGGGAGCACTTGGATGACTCCCAAAAAGTTCACTTTATCTACTTTTACATTGATGGCCAATCCTTGGGATAGGTCATCAATGTCTGATGGCCGGGGTCCCACACCCGGCACCCCCCCCCCGATCAGCTGTTATCGGTGTCAGCGGCAGCTGCTGGCTGAAAGTACTCACGTGCCGAGCTGCTCCGTTTTCTGGAAGTGGCCGAAACTTGGTACTGCACATCCGCCTCCTATTCAAACCAATAGGAGGCAAATGTCCATGCGATGGCCACTACAAGTAGACGAGTACTTCCAGCCGGCCGCCCGCCGACACCAGCTGATCGGCAGGGGTGCAAGGTGTCGGACCCCGGCCGATCAGCCATTGATGACCTATCCTAAGTATTGGTCATCAAAGTAAAATTACCTCTTTTAATTGGGCGAGTTTGATCCGTGACTCAGCTCATAAATGTATACGTCTACTTTATGCTCTTTTTGGACGTATACAGCCTTATAGACCACACTAGATGCGTGCTCAAACCAAGAAACACGTATGTCTGAATGAGGCCCAAAAGTGGGACCTGGTTTAAAAGATTGGAGCTGGATCTAAATGTCCTTCTTTTATATTTTACAAGCAGCGAGGTTAGTACGCATACCTCTCGCTGTGAATTCCCATTTGTAAGACACCCCCCGACAAAACCTCCCCAGAGCGTCCATTATTATGGCCCAATTTTTTGCATAATCCAATGGGACAAGAAAAAGGGACAGATCAGATCCGACGGCAGGAATAACAAAGCGTTCAGAGCTAATTTTGGCATTAATGTGAAGGGCACGCCAAACCCCACTATAGGGGGACGTCCACACAAGATGGATGTGGGCAAGTTGTGAGATTTTACAAAGTCATCTACGCTGAAGTTGACCCGCGGAGCAGACTTTCAACCTTTCCAATGATGAAGGGTGATATCCGCAGTGAACTTGAAAGCGAATCCATGTTAAGGCTGGGGCTGCGCGGTGACACGACCCCAAAGATCGCTGTATGGCGGTGCTACATTGCAACATCACAACCAGCAAGATACTGCGACAAACAAAGTCGGAACTGGATTTTTTACGACTTGTCGCGTTACCATGAGGGTTACAGCGCGACCCCATCCTCCTGCATTACGCTATGATGTAGCAGCCATTTTTGGCCGTGTGATCCGTGTCACAGCCGAAGTCGTCATGTGCAGAATTTGCTGAGGATTCACCCCAAAATCCAGTTGGATTTGAGGCGGATCTTTCCAGGACGAAAACTAAGTGAATGGGTTACATCGGGCACTGATAGTCTCCACTGTTTACCAGTACACGATTGGTACCGGCGGCCATATTGTTTGTTAGAAAACTGATAAGAGACAAAAAAAGGAACATTTTTAACATCGTATCAGAATAATGGAACATTCCTTTAATTCTGTGTAGGGAGTGAATGTGAAATTAATGGGGACAGCGACAATAATGTATTTAAAGCGCTGCGGCATATGTTAGCGCTATATAAAAATAAAGATTATTATTAAGATTATTATATTCTAGATTATAGCATATTTACTCAAGATTCTGCTTGTTACATTGTCTCTATGGCAACAAAGAGATGAAAAACTATAGCAACCAATCATATTACTACTTTCATTTTCCAATGTGTCTGCCATACGTAAAAGCTGAGCTTTGATTGGTTGATAAAACTATAGCAACCAATCATAATGCTACTTTCATTTTCCATGTCTGATACACATAAGAGCTGAGCTTCGATTGGTTTGTCAAACTATAGCAACCAATCATAGCACTGCTTTCATTTTTCATGTCTGACACACATAAGAGCTGAGCTTCGATTGGTTGCTCAAACTATAGCAACCAATCATGAAGCTGCTTTCATTTTCCACTGTCTCTGACACACGCAAGAGCTAAGCTTTGATTGGATGCTCATCATGTGACTCAGTGCCATCTCGACAGCACCCAGAGAGTAACAATCATGTGACCTATTCGCCCCTTTCCCCATATGTCACTCACTCTTGCTTTCCTTGGCTTCCAAGCAGCGTGTTCCAAGTTACCGCATTTCAGCTGATATTGCTATTGTTTTTCAGTGTAAATAAAGTTATTCTACGCATCAAAGGTACATTGCCACACGCTGTTGCGTTCCACGCCTCGATACGGAGCCAACCTATTAAACTCATCTTATTGGCCGGGGTGTACCCTATAGCACTTCCCAACTGCCGAGTAAGATGACGTAGTCCTTCTACTATCCAATCATCTCATAGGAGACACGAACATTAGAGCGCCAAGTGGCTTATCACAGTTTGTCTCTGTCCCAGGAGACATTTTTGATAAGTTGATTAAGGCTTAGGTATAGTGTTAATCAGTCTCCGAAAACATGGCTGCCGGTCACGGAAACTGCGGACAGTATATTAGTGTGTCCTGTGATAGAGATGCTGATGTGGACGACGATACTATGCGACAGCTGAGTGTGTGGAAGGAAAGAAGTGACAGTGAGTGAAGAGACGATATACCAGCGACTGACGCCTGTAACTTACTGCCATGAAGTGCTATGGTCTTTCACTGCGTGTCGGGGAATGCTGGGACTTGTAGTTCACAGTCATGGAGAATGCTGAGACTTGTAGTTCACAGTCATGGAGAATGCTGAGACTTGTAGTTCACAGTCATGGAGAATGCTGAGACTTGTAGTGCACAGTCATACAGAATGCTGAGACTTGTAGTGCACAGTCATAGAGAATGCTGAGACTTGTAGTTCACAGTCATGGAGAATGCTGAGACTTGTAGTGCACAGTCATAGAGAATGCTGAGACTTGTAGTGCATAGTCATAGAGAATGCTGAGACTTGTAGTGCACAGTCATGGAGAATGCTGAGACTTGTAGTGCACAGTCATAGAGAACGCTGAGACTTGTAGTGCACAGTCATAGAGAACGCTGAGACTTGTAGTGCACAGTCATAGAGAACGCTGAGACTTGTAGTGCACAGTCAGAGAACGCTGAGACTTGTAGTGCACAGTCATAGAGAACGCTGAGACTTGTAGTGCACAGTCATAGAGAACGCTGAGACTTGTAGTGCACAGTCATAGAGAACGCTGAGACTTGTAGTGCACAGTCATAGAGAACGCTGAGACTTCTAGTGCACGGTCATAGAGAACGCTGAGACTTGTAGTGCACGGTCATAGAGAACGCTGAGACTTGTAGTGCACGGTCACAGAGAATGCTGAGACTTGTAGTGCACGGTCATAGAGAACGCTGAGACTTGTAGTGCACGGTCACAGAGAACGCTGAGACTCGTAGTGCACGGTCACGGAGAATGCCGAGACTTGTAGTGCACGGTCACGGAGAATGCCGAGACTTGTAGTGCACGGTCACGGAGAATGCCGAGACTTGTAGTGCACGGTCACGGAGAATGCCGAGACTTGTAGTGCACGGTCACGGAGAATGCCGAGACTTGTAGTGCACGGTCACGGAGATTGCCGAGACTTGTAGTGCACGGTCACGCAGAATGCCGAGACTTGTAGTGCACGGTCACGCAGAATGCCGAGACTTGTAGTGCACGGTCACGCAGAATGCCGAGACTTGTAGTGCACGGTCACGCAGAATGCCGAGACTTGTAGTGCGCGGTCACGCAGAATGCCGAGACTTGTAGTGCGCGGTCACGCAGAATGCCGAGACTTGTAGTGCGCGGTCACGCAGGATGCCGAGACTTGTAGTGCGCGGTCACGCAGGATGCCGAGACTTGTAGTGCGCGGTCACGCAGGATGCCGAGACTTGTAGTGCGCGGTCACGCAGGATGCCGAGACTTGTAGTGCGCGGTCACGCAGGATGCCGAGACTTGTAGTGCGCGGTCACGCAGGATGCCGAGACTTGTAGTGCGCGGTCACGCAGGATGCCGAGACTTGTAGTGCGCGGTCACGCAGGATGCCGAGACTTGTAGTGCGCGGTCACGCAGGATGCCGAGACTTGTAGTGCGCGGTCACGCAGAACGCCGAGACTTGTAGTGCGCGGTCACGCAGAACGCCGAGACTTGTAGTGCGCGGTCACGCAGAACGCCGAGACTTGTAGTGCGCGGTCACGCAGAACGCCGAGACTTGTAGTGCGCGGTCACGCAGAACGCCGAGACTTGTAGTGCGCGGTCACGCAGAACGCCGAGACTTGTAGTGCGCGGTCACGCAGAACGCCGAGACTTGTAGTGCGCGGTCACGCAGAACGCCGAGACTTGTAGTGCGCGGTCACGCAGAACGCCGAGACTTGTAGTGCGCGGTCACGCAGAACGCCGAGACTTGTAGTGCGCGGTCACGCAGAACGCCGAGACTTGTAGTGCGCGGTCACGCAGAACGCCGAGACTTGTAGTGCGCGGTCACGCAGAACGCCGAGACTTGTAGTGCGCGGTCACGCAGAACGCCGAGACTTGTAGTGCGCGGTCACGCAGAACGCCGAGACTTGTAGTGCGCGGTCACGCAGAACGCCGAGACTTGTAGTGCGCGGTCACGCAGAACGCCGAGACTTGTAGTGCGCGGTCACGCAGAACGCCGAGACTTGTAGTGCGCGGTCACGCAGAACGCCGAGACTTGTAGTGCGCGGTCACGCAGAACGCCGAGACTTGTAGTGCGCGGTCACGCAGAACGCCGAGACTTGTAGTGCGCGGTCACGCAGAACGCCGAGACTTGTAGTGCGCGGTCACGCAGAACGCCGAGACTTGTAGTGCGCGGTCACGCAGAACGCCGAGACTTGTAGTGCGCGGTCACGCAGAATGCCGAGACTTGTAGTGCGCGGTCACGCAGAATGCCGAGACTTGTAGTGCGCGGTCACGCAGAATGCCGAGACTTGTAGTGCGCGGTCACGCAGAATGCCGAGACTTGTAGTGCGCGGTCACGCAGAATGCCGAGACTTGTAGTGCGCGGTCACGCAGAATGCCGAGACTTGTAGTGCGCGGTCACGCAGAATGCCGAGACTTGTAGTGCGCGGTCACGCAGAATGCCGAGACTTGTAGTGCGCGGTCACGCAGAATGCCGAGACTTGTAGTGCGCGGTCACGCAGAACGCCGAGACTTGTAGTGCGCGGTCACGCAGAACGCCGAGACTTGTAGTGCGCGGTCACGCAGAACGCCGAGACTTGTAGTGCGCGGTCACGCAGAACGCCGAGACTTGTAGTGCGCGGTCACGCAGAACGCCGAGACTTGTAGTGCGCGGTCACGCAGAACGCCGAGACTTGTAGTGCGCGGTCACGCAGAACGCCGAGACTTGTAGTGCGCGGTCACGCAGAACGCCGAGACTTGTAGTGCGCGGTCACGCAGAACGCCGAGACTTGTAGTGCGCGGTCACGCAGAGCGCCGAGACTTGTAGTGCGCGGTCACGCAGAGCGCCGAGACTTGTAGTGCGCGGTCACGCAGAGCGCCGAGACTTGTAGTGCGCGGTCACGCAGAGCGCCGAGACTTGTAGTGCGCGGTCACGCAGAGCGCCGAGACTTGTAGTGCGCGGTCACGCAGAGCGCCGAGACTTGTAGTGCGCGGTCACGCAGAACGCCGAGACTTGTAGTGCGCGGTCACGCAGAACGCCGAGACTTGTAGTGCGCGGTCACGCAGAACGCCGAGACTTGTAGTGCGCGGTCACGCAGAACGCCGAGACTTGTAGTGCGCGGTCACGCAGAACGCCGAGACTTGTAGTGCGCGGTCACGCAGAACGCCGAGACTTGTAGTGCGCGGTCACGCAGAACGCCGAGACTTGTAGTGCGCGGTCACGCAGAACGCCGAGACTTGTAGTGCGCGGTCACGCAGAACGCCGAGACTTGTAGTGCGCGGTCACGCAGAACGCCGAGACTTGTAGTGCGCGGTCACGCAGAACGCCGAGACTTGTAGTGCGCGGTCACGCAGAACGCCGAGACTTGTAGTGCGCGGTCACGCAGAACGCCGAGACTTGTAGTGCGCGGTCACGCAGAACGCCGAGACTTGTAGTGCGCGGTCACGCAGAACGCCGAGACTTGTAGTGCGCGGTCACGCAGAACGCCGAGACTTGTAGTGCGCGGTCACGCAGAACGCCGAGACTTGTAGTGCGCGGTCACGCAGAACGCCGAGACTTGTAGTGCGCGGTCACGCAGAACGCCGAGACTTGTAGTGCGCGGTCACGCAGAACGCCGAGACTTGTAGTGCGCGGTCACGCAGAACGCCGAGACTTGTAGTGCGCGGTCACGCAGAACGCCGAGACTTGTAGTGCGCGGTCACGCAGAACGCCGAGACTTGTAGTGCGCGGTCACGCAGAACGCCGAGACTTGTAGTGCGCGGTCACGCAGAACGCCGAGACTTGTAGTGCGCGGTCACGCAGGACGCCGAGACTTGTAGTGCGCGGTCACGCAGGACGCCGAGACTTGTAGTGCGCGGTCACGCAGGACGCCGAGACTTGTAGTGCGCGGTCACGCAGGACGCCGAGACTTGTAGTGCGCGGTCACGCAGGACGCCGAGACTTGTAGTGCGCGGTCACGCAGGACGCCGAGACTTGTAGTGCGCGGTCACGCAGGACGCCGAGACTTGTAGTGCGCGGTCACGCAGGACGCCGAGACTTGTAGTGCGCGGTCACGCAGGACGCCGAGACTTGTAGTGCGCGGTCACGCAGAACGCCGAGACTTGTAGTGCGCGGTCACGCAGAACGCCGAGACTTGTAGTGCGCGGTCACGCAGAACGCCGAGACTTGTAGTGCGCGGTCACGCAGAACGCCGAGACTTGTAGTGCGCGGTCACGCAGAACGCCGAGACTTGTAGTGCGCGGTCACGCAGAACGCCGAGACTTGTAGTGCGCGGTCACGCAGAACGCCGAGACTTGTAGTGCGCGGTCACGCAGAACGCCGAGACTTGTAGTGCGCGGTCACGCAGAACGCCGAGACTTGTAGTGCGCGGTCACGCAGAACGCCGAGACTTGTAGTGCGCGGTCACGCAGAACGCCGAGACTTGTAGTGCGCGGTCACGCAGAACGCCGAGACTTGTAGTGCGCGGTCACGCAGGACGCCGAGACTTGTAGTGCGCGGTCACGCAGGACGCCGAGACTTGTAGTGCGCGGTCACGCAGGACGCCGAGACTTGTAGTGCGCGGTCACGCAGGACGCCGAGACTTGTAGTGCGCGGTCACGCAGGACGCCGAGACTTGTAGTGCGCGGTCACGCAGGACGCCGAGACTTGTAGTGCGCGGTCACGCAGGACGCCGAGACTTGTAGTGCGCGGTCACGCAGGACGCCGAGACTTGTAGTGCGCGGTCACGCAGGACGCCGAGACTTGTAGTGCGCGGTCACGCAGGACGCCGAGACTTGTAGTGCGCGGTCACGCAGGACGCCGAGACTTGTAGTGCGCGGTCACGCAGGACGCCGAGACTTGTAGTGCGCGGTCACGCAGGACGCCGAGACTTGTAGTGCGCGGTCACGCAGGACGCCGAGACTTGTAGTGCGCGGTCACGCAGGACGCCGAGACTTGTAGTGCGCGGTCACGCAGAACGCCGAGACTTGTAGTGCGCGGTCACGCAGAACGCCGAGACTTGTAGTGCGCGGTCACGCAGAACGCCGAGACTTGTAGTGCGCGGTCACGCAGAACGCCGAGACTTGTAGTGCGCGGTCACGCAGAACGCCGAGACTTGTAGTGCGCGGTCACGCAGAACGCCGAGACTTGTAGTGCGCGGTCACGCAGAACGCCGAGACTTGTAGTGCGCGGTCACGCAGAACGCCGAGACTTGTAGTGCGCGGTCACGCAGAACGCCGAGACTTGTAGTGCGCGGTCACGCAGAACGCCGAGACTTGTAGTGCGCGGTCACGCAGAACGCCGAGACTTGTAGTGCGCGGTCACGCAGAACGCCGAGACTTGTAGTGCGCGGTCACGCAGAACGCCGAGACTTGTAGTGCGCGGTCACGCAGAACGCCGAGACTTGTAGTGCGCGGTCACGCAGAACGCCGAGACTTGTAGTGCGCGGTCACGCAGAACGCCGAGACTTGTAGTGCGCGGTCACGCAGAACGCCGAGACTTGTAGTGCGCGGTCACGCAGAACGCCGAGACTTGAAGTGCGCGGTCACGCAGAACGCCGAGACTTGTAGTGCGCGGTCACGCAGAACGCCGAGACTTGTAGTGCGCGGTCACGCAGAACGCCGAGACTTGTAGTGCGCGGTCACGCAGAACGCCGAGACTTGTAGTGCGCGGTCACGCAGAACGCCGAGACTTGTAGTGCGCGGTCACGCAGAACGCCGAGACTTGTAGTGCGCGGTCACGCAGAACGCCGAGACTTGTAGTAGCACCCCTTGAATGCGCCACTTCTCTGCGGGTATAGACCTCCTCTGTGGACCAATCACTCTCACCATCTCTGTGCTGTCAGTAGTAGTTCCTGTGATCATGTCTCCTGTCCTCTATCTCTGCAGTTTTCCTCGAGCCGCAGCGCTGACATGTGAGGAACCTCCCAGAGCTGATCTGATGTGAAGAGACTCAGGACCGCCGGGCCCAAATATCTGGAAATCACCGTCCTCAGCCGCCATGAGCTTCCTCATCGACTCCGTCCTCATGGTCATCTCTCAGGTGAGAGGCAGAACCGGGCGCTGACAAGACTGCCCATCAATGTCTATTAGTGGCCTCCTGCCCCCGGAGGAACCGCCCCTCCCCTAAAGGTCCCATCTTTGAGGACCCAACCCGTCCCCAGAGATCCTGCCCCGGAGGATCTGTCCCACCCCCTTACGACCCATCCCGCCCCTGCAGGACTCTTCCCATCCCCAGATGATCCATCCCTTCCTAGAGGACCCATCACGTTCCCGGAGACCCCGCCCCTGAGTACTCATCTTGTCCCCAGTGAACCCGTCTCTTCCCGGAGAACTAATCCCTTGTCCGAAGATTCCGCCCTGGTGGTCCTGCCACCCGGAGAACTTGTCCCTTCCCCAGAGGACCCATCCCACCCCTGGAGACTCATCCTGCACCCGGAAGACTCGTCTCTTCCCCAAATGACCCGTCCTTTACCAGAGAACTGATCCCTTCCCCGGAGAACCCACCTTGGAGGACCCGTCCCCGCTGCCTAGAGGACTAGTCCCTTCCCCGGAGGGCCCATACCCAGAGAACCTGTCTCGCCCCCGGATGGCCAGTCTCTTCCCGCAGAACCCATCCCGTCACCGGAGACCCCATCCTGGAGGACCCGGAGGACCAATATCGTCCCCAGAGACCCCACCCTGGAGGACCAATCCCGTCCCTAGGGACCCCACTCTGGAGGACCCGTCCCTATATCCGCAGGACCAATCCTGTCCCCGGAGACGCCACCCTGGAGGACCCATCCATTGATTTGTATGGACACTTTTTTTCTCCTGTGGGGGCGCTGCAGAGATATTGAGATGTATTGTCAGGTTTCCTTACAGATTACAGCTGGTCGCTGGTGGACCCTTGTAACCAGTAGGGATTGTCCACAGCGGAGAGCCCCTTTAACCCTTGTTCTGCTGCATACCTCACGTGCTTCATACATTTTGTGAGGACATCTCTGTCTTTTTGTGTCGCAGCTGCTGTTCTTCGGCTTCGGGTGGCTGTTTTTCATGCGTCAGCTCTTCAAAGATTATGAGGTAAGTGCGACATTGTCAAAAGGAGGGACAAGGATGGATGATCCCACACAACCGAAGCATTCACCAACTTCACAATATTCTGAAGAAAAAGAATTACCATAATATGTCAATGTACAGTGATGGCACCCTAGAAGTTGTTCCTGAAAATGAAGAATTTTTCCCAAAAAATGATCGCAGTTCCACAAGTTTTGTTATACACATCTTTATTTGCTTTGTGTTTATTGGAACAACACAAAAACACAAGAGAAAAAAAAGACAAATTGGACATAATTTCCCACAAAACCCCAAAAATGGACCGGACAAAATTGTTGCACCCTCAACGTAATATTTGGCTGCACGCCCTTTGGAATAAATAACTGCAATCAATCGCTTCCTATAACAATCAGCTTCTTACACCTCTCAGCTGGGATTTTGGACACTTAAAATTGTCTCCAGGTCTCTCATACAGTACAGACCAAAAGTTTGGACACACCTTCTCATTTAAAGATTTTTCTGTATTTTAATGAAAATTGTACATTCACACTGAAGGCATCAAAACTATGAATTACCACATGTGGAATTATATACTTAACAAAAAAGTGTGAAGCAACTGAAAATATGTCTTATATTCTAGGTTCTTCAAAGTAGCCACCTTTTGCTTTGATGACTGCTTTGCACACTCTTGGCATTCTCTTGATGAGCTTCAAGAGGTAGTCACCGGAAATGGTTTTCACTTCACAGGTGTGCCCTGTCAGGTTTAATAAGTGGGATTTCTTGCCTTATAAATGGAGTTGGGACCATCAGTTGTGTTGTGCAGAAGTCTGGTGGATACACAGCTGATAGTCCTACTGAATAGACTGTTAGAATTTGTATTATGGCAAGAAAAAAGCAGCTAAGTAAAGAAAAACGAGTGGCCATCATTACTTTAAGAAATGAAGGTCAGTCAGTGCGAAAAATTGGGCAAACTTTGAAAGTGTCCCCAAGTGCAGTTGCAAAAAACATCAAGCGCTACAAAGAAACTGTCTCACATGAGGACCGCCCCAGGAAAGGAAGACCAAGAGTGAATGTATAATTTTCAAAGTCATTAAAATACAGAAAAATCTTTAAATGAGAAAGTGTGTCCAAACTTTTGGTCTGTACTGTATATGAAGGCTCCTTCTCCCAACAGCAATTTTAAGGTCTCTCCACAGGTGATCAATGGGATTTAGATCCGGACTCATTGCTGCCACTTCAGAACTCTCCAGTGCTTTGTTTCCATCCATTTCTTGGTTCTTCTTGAAGTATGTTGGGCTAATTGTCCCTCTGGAAGAACCATGTACATCATGGACAAAGCAACATCAAGTTCTCTGGAGATAGACTTGTAACCTTGAGATTGTTGATATTGTTTAACAATTCTGATTCTCAAGTCCTCAGACAGTTCTCTTCTCCTCTTTCTGTTCTCCATGCTTAGTGTGGCTCATACAGACACACAATGCAAAGACTGAGTCAACTTCTCCCCTTTTTCTGGTTTCAGGTGTGATTTTCATATTGCCTACACCTGTTACTTGTCACAGGTGAGTGAGAACGAGCATCACATGCCTGAAACAAAGTTGTATATCCACAAGTTTGGAAAGGAAACAACAATTTTGTTTGGACCATTTTGGGAGTTTTGTGTGAATCTATGTCCAATTTGCCTTTTTTTTCTCTGTTTTTATGCGTTGTTCCACTAGACACAAAGGAAATAAACACGTGTATAACAAATGAATTTCTCAGAAGTAGTAAAACACAAAAAAATACGATTTGTGTTTGACTTAATAATTCTAGAGAACAAAAAAAAAAAAAGTGAGCGGAGCACATTAAAAATGCATAAAAAAATGGTGGAATTGCTGTGTTTGTACTGTAACATTGTATTAGTACAAGTGATCACAGATCCCCTAAGGAGACTTGAAGATTAAGTAAGAACAATTAAAAAAATAAATAAATGAAAAGTTAAAAAAAAAAAAAAAAAAATTCAAGTCGTTTACCTTTCCGAGCGTAAAAAAAAGTAGAACAAATAATTATAGTTATTCCAGAGTTTGTAAAAGTTTGATCTATTAAAATACAGAATTAATTAACCCGATAGGTAAATTAATTAAGGGAAAAAAAAAAATAGCATTTTTTTTTTGGAGACCTCCTTTTAAATTTTTTTTAATAATAAGCAACCAAATCATCGTATGTAGACAAAGTTGGTATCAATAAAAAACGCCAGCTCACCGCGCAAATGACAAGATCTCACTCCTCTCCACGTACAGAAAAATAAACATGTTGCAGGTCTCGGAAAATGATGACACAAAAAAAAATAAATAAAAAAATACATTTTTTGTGAATACTAAAAAACAAACAAAAACAAATCGATGCAAGTTTGGTATCGCTGTAACTTGACTGACGTGGAGAATCATTTTTACCACCCAATGAACGCTGTAAACCCCCCCCCCCCCCCAATAAAAACAAAACCCAAAAATAACAATGGCTGAATTGCATGTTTTTCATTATTTCATACCACTTTTTTGGAATTTATGGAGGAATTTGGTAAAGTGAATGGTGTCATTCAGAGCGACGGCTCATCCAGCCCCTGTACGGCGATGTGGACAGAAAAATAAGAAACTTATGGCTCTTGGAAGAAGGAAAGGAAAAAAAAAAGTTTGTAGAGGATAATGTGACGTCACTCCGGGATTTTCTTCCCTCCCCCGCAGGTGCGGCAGTACGTCGTCCAGGTCGTCTTCTCCGTCACCTTCGCCTTCTCTTGCACCATGTTTGAACTCATCATTTTCGAGATCCTGGGCTTACTCAATAGCAGGTGAGTAATGAGCGCTCGCAGTGACCTCCGCTTTGGTTTCCTGCCTCTTCACATAGATTTATAACTGTTTTGTCTCTTCTTGGAAAATTAAATAAAATTGCAGATATATTATAAAAGCACGAAAATTTGTGTTTTGCCTCATATTAAAAATCCTCTCCATTCTCATGATTGGAGGGATTTTTTTTAATTTTATAGTTTCCTGGCCTCTTTTGCAGATTATGAGCATTCATGTACTGACGGTGGTTCTGATCCTGCATTCATGTACTGATGGTGGTTCTGACCCTGTATTCATGTACTGATGGTGGTTCTGACCCTGTATTCATGTACCGACGGTGTTTCTGGGGTTGCTTTCATTTACTGACGGTGGTTCTGGCGCTGAATTCATGTACTGACAGTGGTTCTGGCGCTGAATTCATGTACTGACGGTGGTTCTGGTGCTGAATTCATGTACTGACGGTGGTTCTGGCGCTGCACACATGTACTGACGGTGGTTCAGGCGCTGCACACATGTACTGACGGTGGTTCAGGCGCTGCACACATGTACTGACGGTGGTTCAGGCGCTGCACACATGTACTGACGGTGGTTCAGGCGCTGCACACATGTACTGACGGTGGTTCAGGCGCTGCACACATGTACTGACGGTGGTTCAGGCGCTGCACACATGTACTGACGGTGGTTCAGGCGCTGCACACATGTACTGACGGTGGTTCAGGCGCTGCACACATGTACTGACGGTGGTTCAGGCGCTGCACACATGTACTGACGGTGGTTCAGGCGCTGCACACATGTACTGACGGTGGTTCAGGCGCTGCACACATGTACTGACGGTGGTTCAGGCGCTGCACACATGTACTGACGGTGGTTCAGGCGCTGCACACATGTACTGACGGTGGTTCAGGCGCTGCACACATGTACTGACGGTGGTTCAGGCGCTGCACACATGTACTGACGGTGGTTCAGGCGCTGCACACATGTACTGACGGTGGTTCAGGCGCTGCACACATGTACTGACGGTGGTTCAGGCGCTGCACACATGTACTGACGGTGGTTCAGGCGCTGCACACATGTACTGACGGTGGTTCAGGCGCTGCACACATGTACTGACGGTGGTCCTGGCGCTGCACACATGTACTGACGGTGGTCCTGGCGCTGCACACATGTACTGACGGTGGTCCTGGCGCTGCACACATGTACTGACGGTGGTCCTGGCGCTGCACACATGTACTGACGGTGGTCCTGGCGCTGCACACATGTACTGACGGTGGTCCTGGCGCTGCACACATGTACTGACGGTGGTCCTGGCGCTGCACACATGTACTGACGGTGGTTCTGGCGCTGCACACATGTACTGACGGTGGTTCTGGCGCTGCACACATGTACTGACGGTAGTTCTGTTGCTGCATTCATGAACTAATGGTGGTCCTTGTGCCGCACTCGTGCTGACGGTGGTTCTTTTCTTCTACACATGTAGCAATCCATAACATGCTTCATGGCTATGTTAAAACTTAAAAATCCTCAAAACCTAGAGATTTGAGATTATGGGGAGGATTTTTTTAGCATAAACTCTCCAAATCCTTCTCAAATGCTCAAAACTTGGTTCTGGTGATGTATTAATGTACTAACGGTGGTTCTGGTGATGTATTCATATAATTACACCTTTTTAAAATTTTTTTGTGACCCTTGGGATTGGTTCAGTATGCCAATGTGGCCCTTGGACCAAAAAATGTTGTGCACCCCTACTTTGGAACTTTGGAACCTGCTTGCGGCATTCTGAAGCTGACAGAATTGCCTGATCTAACCATTGTCACTGCCCCTTTTCGTTCAATACCCAATGTTCTATCCTGTATCTGATGAAGATAATGGTGGTTGTTGCCCCGCAGCTCCCGGTATTTCCACTGGAAGCTGAACCTGTGCGTCATCCTCCTGGTCCTCGTCTTCGTGGTCCCGTTCTATATCGGATACTTCGTGGTGAGCAACATTCGACTGTGTGAGTACGGACCAGCACTGGCCTGCTGTGACTCCAGCGCATGCGCATGTCGGCCATATTAGCACTTCTGTCCGCTTTATCCTGTCGCCCATTGTTTCCTTCTATGGGATTGACCTACTTAATCTTGAATCAAACAAGAATCACTGTGGCAGCTCAGTATGGAATAAGACTCTAGCTGACTTTTAAAGTCTATGGAGGGGGGAAGAAAAGGAAGGACGAGCACAGTAAAAGAGAAAAAGACTGATTCGCTCCTTTTTGCGGTTTTCTATTAAGTGTTTCATCTCACTCCAGTGCTGGATTCACATATACACTGCTCAGTATTGCTGTATATTGTCTCCTATGCTGCAGCTATCTAGTAAGTGTTTCATCTCACTCCAGTGCTGGATTCACATA
Source organism: Phyllobates terribilis (assembly GCF_046119375.1). Taxonomy (NCBI): domain Eukaryota; kingdom Metazoa; phylum Chordata; class Amphibia; order Anura; family Dendrobatidae; genus Phyllobates; species Phyllobates terribilis. Next base: position 946,936,838 of record NW_027362762.1, read on the forward strand.
TACACTGCTCAGTATTGCTGTATATTGTCTCCTATGCTGCAGCTTTGTAGTAAGTGTTTAGCTCACCCAGAGCTGGATTCACATATACACTGCTCAGTATTGCTGTATATTGTCTCCTATGCTGCAGCTTTGTAGTAAGTGTTTAGCTCACCCAGAGCTGGATTCACATCTACACTGCTCAGTATTGCTGTATATTGTTTCCTATGTTGCAGCTTTGTAGTAAGTGTTTAGCTCACCCAGAGCTGGATTCACATCTACACTGCTCAGTATTACTGTACATTGTTTCCTATGCTGCAGCTTTTTAGTAAGTGTTTAGCTCACCCAGAGCTGGATTCACAGCTGCACTGCTCAGTATTGCTGTATATTGTTTCCTATGCTGCAGCTTTTTAGTAAGTGTTTAGCTCACCCAGAGCTGGATTCACAGCTACAATGCTCAGTACTGTAGCTTAAAATTAGAGATAGTTCTTTATAGACACATCCAAAGGTACATTTTTGTAGGTGCACCCCCCTCCCCTTTAATAATGTCTCTTCTCTCTGCCCAGTGCACCGTCAGCGGCTGCTCTTCTCCTGCGTGGTTTGGCTCACCTTCATGTATTTCTTCTGGAAGCTGGGAGATCCCTTCCCTATACTGAGCCCAAAACACGGTAAGTCCAGTCTGTACATCAGTGTGACATGGCAATAAAGTCTATAGATGAGGATACACTATCGGGTATTGTTTTTATAATTTCGGCTGTCACTCCCATCATTCACTACTGGGTGTATCCGGTTGGAGTTATGTGGCCTTGTACTCTCCTGTACGTCTTGGTCACAGAGAAATATCTCTTCCTGCAGGAATACTCTCCATTGAGCAGTTGATCAGCCGAGTGGGTGTTATCGGGGTGACACTAATGGCCTTACTGTCTGGATTTGGTGCCGTGAATTGTCCCTACACATATATGTCCTACTTCTTAAGGTGAGTGGATGGGCTGTTATAGTGCATTTTGCATTTTACAATAAAGTGCATTTATAGTATGAATGTTTTGGTTTCTTGGGTTTTACAGGAATGTGACAGAAGCCGATATCCAGGCGCTGGAGAGGAGACTGCTGCAAACCATGGATATGATTGTCAGTAAGAAAAAGAGGTAATGCTGGGAAATGTCCACTAGAGGGCAGCAACCTCCTGTGCTATCCTCTGAAGCTTACTGCTATGGACGGGAATAAACTATTCAAGAGCAAACAGGGTATAAACATCCAAGAAAGCCCCCTGTGTACAAGAATATAACTACTATAATACTGCCCCCTGTGTACAAGAATATAACTACTATAATACTGCTCCTATGTACAAGAATATAACTACTATAATACTGCCCCCTATGTACAAGAATATAACTACTATAATACTGCCCCCTATGTACAAGAATATAACTACTATAATACTGCCCCCTATGTACAAGAATATAACTACTATAATACTGCCCCCTATGTACAAGAATATAACTACTATAATACTGCCCCCTATGTACAAGAATATAACTACTATAATACTGCCCCCTATGTACAAGAATATAACTACTATAATACTGCCCCCTATGTACAAGAATATAACTACTATAATACTGCTCCTATATACAAGAATATAACTACTATAATACTGCTCCTATGTACAAGAATATAACTACTGTAACGGGTCCGGGAGGCGGACTGAAACGGGTCCGGGAGGCGGAACCTCTGAGCTACTATACAAGGGGGCGGCCCTTGTAAGGGAGCGGGTGGCAGTCTCTGGGTGAACGGACAGGGAGTTACGGCAAGTGATCAGGGCAGTCTCTGGGTAAGGGGTAGGTACGACCTGTGATGGCAGAGCCTCCGGGTAGGCTAGCAGGCAGGTGGTAGATGTGTGCTCCCAGGTGAGCAAGCGAGAGTCTCTGGAATAGCAGGTGGTCACGGCACGTGACGGCGGAACCTCCGGGCTGGCAGGCAGGTAGGTAACGGAGAAGCGCTCCCAGGTGAGCGGGCAAGAGTCTCTGGAATGGCTGATGGTCACCGCACGTGACAACGGGACCTCCGGGCTGGCAAGCAGGCAGGTAACGGAGATGCGCTCCCAGGTGAGCGGGCAAGAGTCTGGAGTAGCTGGTGGTCACAGCACGTGACAACGGAGCCTCCGGGCTGGCAAGCAGGCAGATAACGGAGAAGCGCTCCCAGGTGAGCGGGCAAGCTGGTCCATAGACAGACTGACCGGAGTAGTAAGGCAGACCGTCGGACCTCAGGCAAGCAGGCAGGTAGCTGATATGCGCTCCCAGGTGAGCGGGCAGGCTGGTCCTTTAGACAGACTGACAGGAGTAGTAAGGCAGACCGTCGGACCTCAGACTGGCAGACAGGTAACAAGTATTCAGGCAGGAATCAGGCAGGTAACTGGCAGGTACTGGCAGGTAACTAGCAGGAAACTGGCAGGAAACTGGCAGGAAACTGGCAGGTAACTGGCAGGTAACTGGCAACGGGACCTGAGGGCTGAAGCACAGGTGAGACACAGGTGCAAACAACATTGCTCGGGCCCCTCCATTTTGGAGGAGGTGCCCTATATATGATGAAGTCCTCCGGCCATTGGCCGGGGACTCTTTAGGGCGGCGCGCGCGGCCCCTTTAAGAGGAGGGGAGCGCGCGCGCGCGCGCCCTAAGCACGGGCCGGGAAGGAGCGCGCGCTGAGAGCAGAGCAGGAGGAGGACGCCGGGACGGAGCAGAGCGGTGAGAGGAGCAGCGTCCCTGCCTAGCAGAGGGCAGGGACGCCGGCACTACAACTACTATAATACTGCTCCTATGTACAAGAATATAACTACTATAATACTGGCCCCTATGTACAAGAATATAACTACTATAATACTGCTCTTATGTACAAGAATATAACTACTATAATACTGGCCCCTATGTACAAGAATATAACTACTATAATACTGCTCTTATGTACAAGAATATAACTACTATAATACTGCTCCTATGTACAAGAATATAACTACTATAATACTGCTCCTATGTACAAGAATATAACTACTATAATACTGCCTCCTATGTACAAGAATATAACTACTATAATACTGCCCCCTATGTACAAGAATATAACTACTATAATACTGCCCCCTATGTACAAGAATATAACTACTATAATACTGCCCCCTATGTACAAGAATATAACTACTATAATACTGCTCCTATGTACAAGAATATAATTACTATAATACTGCCCCTATGTACAAGAATATAACTACTATAATACTGCTCCTATGTACAAGAATATAACTGCTATAATACTGCCCCCTATGTACAAGAATATAACTACTATAATACTGCTCCTATGTACAAGAATATAACTACTATAATACTGCTCCTATGTACAAGAATATAACTACTATAATACTGCTCCTATGTACAAGAATATAACTACTATAATACTGCCCCCTATGTACAAGAATATAACTACTATAATACTTGTAACGGGTCTGGGAGGCGGAACCTCAGAGCAACTATACAAGGGGGCGGTCCTTGTAAGGAAGCGGGTGGTGACCAGGGAAGACGGGCAGGTAGTCACAGCAGGTGACCTGGACAGTCTCTGGGTAAACGGGCAGGAGGTCACAGCAAGTGACCGGGGCAGTCTCTGGGTGAACGGGCAGGAGATCACAGCAAGTGACCGGGACAGTCTCTGGGTATACGGTTGGTACGACCTGTGACGGCTGAGCCTCCAGGTAGGCTAGCAGGCGGATGGCAGGTGTGTGCTCCCAGGTGAGCAGGCGAGAGTCTCTGGATAAGCAGGTGGTCACAGCATGTGACGGCGGAGCCTCCAGGCAGGCTAACTGGCAGGTAGCAGATGAGCGCTCCCAGGTGAGCAGGTAAGAGTCTCTGGACTGGCAGGTGGTCACAGCACGTGACGGCGGAGCCTCCAGGTAGGCTAACAGACAGGTAGCAGGTGAGCGCTCCCAGGTGAGCGGGCAAGCTGGTCCATAGACAGACTGACAGGTGTCGGAAGGCAGACCGTCGGACCTCAGGCTAGCAAGCAGGAAAGCGGATGACAGGCAGGAATCAGGCAGGAATCAGGCAGGAGAACCATGAAGAAATACAGCAAAATAAGACTTTGCCAGCAATGAATAACCTTGTAAGCCCTCAAAATCCTCCTGGATGGAGAAAGAAGAATGCTGTGAAGAAAAAACGGAGAGTGGTGTTCATGGGGGATTCCCTGTTAAGAGGAACAGAGGCCGCTATCTGCAGACCAGACATAACCTCAAGAGAAATGTGCTGTCTTCCAGGAGCAAAAATTAAAGATGTGTCTGACAGGATATCAAGACTCTTCAGACCTACAGATCACTACCCATTCCTGCTAATACATGTGGGGACAAATGACACCGCAAGAAAGGACCTGGAAACCATCTGCAGTGACTTTGAAGACTTAGGCAAGAAAGTGAAAGAATTGGGAGCGCAGGTGGTCTTCTCATCCATCCTCCCAGTGGATGGCCATGGAACAATGAGGTGGAATAAGATTCTACAGGTGAACAACTGGCTACGTCGATGGTGCCGTCAACAAGGATTTGGATTTCTGGATCACGGAATGAATTACCTATACGATGGACTACTTGCTAGAGATGGGGTGCACCTTACGAAGACTGGAAAACATGTATTTGGAAGTCGCCTTGCTACACTCATCAGGAGAGCTTTAAACTAGAACAATGTGGGAAGGGAAGCAAAAGGCCAGAAAAAGCCATACAGCTGACAAATACTATTGAGATCTCTGCTACTGGAAGTGGAAAAGAAGAACAAAGACAAAAAAATCTAAATAATAAAAATATGGGAGGAAGAGAAACCAATCACAAACTAAAATGTTTTTATACAAATGCACAAAGCATGGGCAACAAACAAGGAGAATTGGAACTACTAATGCAGGAAAAGGAATATGATGTCATTGGAATCACTGAAACTTGGTGGGACGATACACATGATTGGAATAAAAGGCTAAAAGGATACAACTTATTTGCAAGAAACAGACTTGATAAACGAGGAGGAGGTGTTGCATTGTATGTTAGAAAAACGTATATCTGCACAGAGATTGAAGCTTCAGAGACTGGGAGTTCTGTGGAAACTGTTTGGGTAAGAATACAAGGAGAGAACAACGGAAAGGACACCATTGTAGGCATTTACTACAGGCCACCTGGGCAAGCTGAAGATATGGATGAACTCTTTATGTATCAAATGACCAAGTTCTCCAAAAAATATGACGTAGTGGTCATGGGAGATTTCAACTATCCAGACATTTGTTGGGAATCTCTCTCAAGTAAAACTAACAGGTCAAGCAAATTCTTATCCTCTCTTGCTGACAACTTTATCTTCCAAAAGGTAGGGGAGAAAACAAGGGGATCTGCTACTTTGGATCTAATCCTTATAAACAGGGAGGAAATGGTTGAGGAGGTAAAGGTGGCTGGGACCCTAGGAGGCAGCGATCATGCTATTATAGAATTTTGGATAACTAGAGGAGGAAGACATGTGAAGACTCAAACTTCAAGGTTAGATTTTAGAAAGGCAGATTTTAAGAGACTCAGAAAGAGAATAGGAGGGATCCAATGGCTGGATGTCCTTAAGGACAAAAATGTCCAGGAAGGATGGGAAATTTTTAAAAATGAGATTCTCAAAGCACAATCGTTAACAATCCCGAAAAGTAGGAAGAATGGGAAGCATTTAAGGAAACCAGGATGGATGAACACAGAACTTAAACACATGCTAAAAAGAAAGAAAGAAATGTTTATTAAATGGAAAGAGGGAGGCATATCTAAAGAAGATTATAATGCAGTCTGCAGATCCTGCAGGGCACGTATCAGGTTAGCTAAAGCTGACAATGAATTAAGGCTTGCAAGAGATGTCAAAAGCAATAAAAAAGGATTTTGGGGGTATGTCAAAAGTAAAAGAAAAGTCAAAGATGCTATAGGATTTTTACAGGATGAAAATGGAGAAATGGTAAGAGAGGATGTTGAGAAGGCCGAACTTTTTAATTCCTATTTTGCATCTGTTTTCTCTCAGAAACAAAATGTAACATCAACTGATCTTCACTGTCCTTTTAAAGGAATAGAGGAATCCAAGTTATCTGTAAACAGAAAGATTGTGAGGGAATTTTTAGCTAACATAAATGAGTTCAAGTCTCCAGGTCCAGATGAATTACACCCCAGAGTACTGAAGGAGATCGTAGAAGAAATTTTAGAACCACTCTCCATAATCTTTGAAAATTCTTGGAGAACAGGAGAAGTCCCAGAAGACTGGAGAAGAGCAAATGTTGTTCCTATCTTCAAAAAGGGGAAGAAGGTGGACCCAGGGAACTATAGGCCGGTGAGTCTGACTTCTATACCAGGAAAGATCTTTGAACAAATTATTAAACAACATGTATGTAAGTACATGGATAAGAATGAAGTGATTAACCAGAGTCAGCATGGGTTTGTAACTAACAAGTCATGTCAGACTAACTTAATTTCCTTCTATGACAGAATCACTGACTGGGTGGATCAGGGAAATGCTGTAGATATAGTATATCTTGACTTCAGCAAAGCATTTGACAAAGTATCTCACACCATCCTTATTGAAAAAATGACCAAGTATGCAATGGACCAGGCAACTGTTAGGTGGATTCATAACTGGCTTAGTGATCGGACTCAAAGGGTGGTTGTAAATGGCTTCACATCCAGCTGGATGAATGTCTCAAGTGGGGTACCACAGGGCTCCGTCCTGGGACCTGTATTGTTCAACATCTTTATCAATGATTTAGATGAAGGAATTGAGGGTAAACTGATTAAATTTGCTGATGACACAAAGCTAGGAGGGATAGCTAATACTAGAGAAGAGAGAGAGAGGATTCAAAAAGACCTAAATAAACTGGAGCAGTGGGCAGCAACCAACAGAATGGTTTTTAACAGGGAAAAATGCAAAGTACTACATCTGGGCAATAAAAATGAAAAAAGCATATACAGAATGGGAGGAATAGAGCTAAGCAACAGTACATGTGAAAAAGACTTAGGTATACTAATAGATCATAGACTGAACATGAGTCAACAGTGTGATGCAGCAGCAAAAAAGGCAAATACAATTCTGGGATGTATTAACAGAAGCATACAGTCTAGATCACGTGAAGTCATTATCGGTCTTTACTCCTCTTTGGTCAGACCTCATCTGGAATACTGTGTACAGTTTTGGGCACCACATTTTAAAAAAGACATAGACAAACTGGAGCAAGTTCAGAGAAGAGCGACCAGAATGGTGACTGGTCTGCAAACCATGTCCTATGAGGAACGGTTGCAGGATTTGGGAATGTTTAGCTTGCAAAAAAGAAGACTGAGAGGAGATTTAATAGCTGTCTACAAATATGTCAAGGGCTGTCACATTGTAGAAGGATCATCTTTATTCTCATTTGCACAAGGAAAGACTAGAAGCAATGGGATGAAACTAAATGGGAGGAGACACAGATTAGATATTAGAAAAAACTTTTTGACAGTTAGGGTGATTAATGAGTGGAACAGGCTGCCACGAGAGGTGGTGAGTTCCCCTTCAATGGACGTCTTCAAACAGAGGCTGGACAGACATCTGTCTGAGATGATCTAGTGAATCCTGCTTTGAGCAGGGGGTTGGACCAGATGACCCAGGAGGTCCCTTCCAACTCTACCATTCTATGATTCTATGATTCTATGATTCTAGGTAACTGGCAGGTAACAGGCAACGGGACCTGAGGGCTGAAGCAGAGTAGTGAACAGTGCAACAACATTGCTCGGGCACCTCCATTTTGGAGGAGGTGCCTTATATATGGTGAAGTCCTCCGGGCATTGGCCTGGGACTCCTTAGGACGGCGCGCGCGGCCCCTTTAAGAGGGAGGGAGCGCTCGCGCGCGCCCTAAGCACCGTGGCCGGGAAGGAGCGCGCGCTGCCAGCAGAGCGGGAGGAGGACGCCGGGCTCGGAGCGGAGAGGTGAGGGGAACAGCGTCCCTGCCTAGCAGAGGGCAGGGACGCCGACGCTACAGTACCCCCCCTTTAGGCCCCCCCTTTTTTAGGCCAGACAGAAATTTAGCAAGGATGAGAGGGGCATGGATGTTCTCCCGGGGCTCCCACGTTCTCTCCTCAGGACCAAACCCCTTCCAATCTACTAGAAAAAAGGTCTTTCCTCTTACCCTTTTGGTGGCTAGAATGTTCTCTACCTCAAACTCGTCTTCAGCAGAAACCGGAGCAGGAGGCGTACCTGTAGACTTGGAAAAAGAGTTAAGTACCACAGGTTTGAGGAGAGATACATGGAAGGAGTTAGGGATCCGTAGGTTGGCCGGGAATTTCAATTTATAGGCCACCGGGTTGATCTGACTGATAACCTCCAGAGGACCGATGAACCGAGGCCCTAACTTATAGGAAGGAATCTTGAGCCGGACATACTTGGACGAGAGCCAGACTTTATCCCCAGGACGGAATTGTGGAGGATCCAGACGTTTTTTGTCAGCGTGTCTTTTCATCCGCTCGGACGACTGGAGGAGTGCGGATCGGGTACTCTCCCAAATGGAGGAAAATTTGCTAACGAGAGATTCCGCAGCCGGATTATCCACCGAGATGGAGACGGGAAATGGGATCCGAGGATGCTGACCGAAGACTACAAAAAACGGGGATTTGGAGGAAGATTCGCTCTCGTGGTTATTGTACGAGAATTCAGCCCATGGCAGGAGATCCACCCAGTCTGAATGGTGGGCATTAACGAAGTGCCGGAGGTAACTGGTCAGGTTCTGATTGATCCGCTCCACTTGACCATTAGACTGTGGGTGGTAAGCGGAGGAGAAGTCCAGGGTGACGTCAAGCAGTTTACAAGTGGCTCTCCAGAAGCGTGAGGTGAACTGTACCCCACGATCCGACACGATGTGGAGGGGCAGGCCATGAAGACGAAAGATGTGGCGGATAAAATCTTTAGCCAGCTCGGGTGCAGACAGGAGGCCTGGCAGGGGAACGAAATGAGCCATCTTGGAAAAGCGGTCAGCGACCACCCAAATGACCGTACAACCGGCAGAGACGGGAAGATCAGTTATAAAGTCCATTGCTATATCCTGCCAGGGGGCAGCAGGCACAGGAAGCGGAAGGAGGCGACCGGCTGGCAGATGTCTCGGAACCTTGTTGCGGGCGCAGGACACACAGGCAGAAACAAAGTCTATTACGTCCTTGTGCAGGGTAGGCCACCAGTAGTGCCGGGTAATAAGCTGGAGGGTCTTTTTCTGACCGGCGTGGCCAGCTAGTTTAGACGAGTGACCCCAGTGTAGGATCTTCTCCCGATCAGGTACTGATACAAACGTCTTACCGGGAGGGAGACGATTTAGACTCATGGGAGCCACCTGCATTACTCTGGCGGGATCGATGATGTGTTTAGGTTCCTCCTCGAGATCAGACACCAGAAAGGATCGGGACAAGGCGTCCGCCTTGATGTTTTTGTCAGCCGGGCGAAAATGAAGAACAAAATCAAAGCGAGCAAAAAAGAAGGACCACCGGGCTTGGCGCGGGTTAAGTCTCTGGGCATGCTGGAGGTAAGCCAAGTTCTTGTGGTCAGTGTAAATTATTACCGGGTGAAGAGCCCCTTCGAGCAGGTAACGCCACTCCTCCAATGCCAGCTTGATGGCCAATAACTCTCGGTCTCCTATGGAATAGTTGCGCTCCGAAGGGGAGAAGAGTTTGGAGAAGAAGCCACAAGTTACCATTCTCCCGGAAGACGATTTTTGGGTAAGTACCGCTCCGGCTCCAGAGGAGGAGGCGTCAACTTCCAGGAAGAACTGCTTGTTGCCATCTGGGCGATGCAGCACCGGGGCGGAAGAGAAGGCCTGTTTTAAGGAAAGAAAGGCTTCCTCTGCTTCGGGCGGCCACTCTTTGGGATTAGTACCCTTACGGGTGAGCGCAGAAATTGGGGCAGTCCGGGAAGAGAAGTGCGGTATGAAGAGGCGGTAGTATTTGGCGAAGCCCAGGAACCGCTGAATGGCCTTCAACCCCTCCGGTCGAGGCCACTTCTCGATGGCAGACAGCTTCTCAGGATCCATTCGTAGGCCGGTCTGAGAAATTATGTAGCCCAAAAAACGGAAGCGAGGTCTGCTCAAAAAGGCACTTCTCATATTTAGCGAAGAGGTGGTTCTGCCTGAGCCTGAGCAGGACCTGACGAACATCCCTCCGGTGAGTCTGGAGATCCGGAGAGAAGACCAAGATGTCGTCCAGGTACACCACCACGCAGGAGTAGAGAAGGTCCCGGAAGATGTCATTGACCAACTCTTGAAAGACGGCGGGAGCGTTACAGAGACCGAAGGGCATTACCAGATATTCATAGTGGCCGTCCCGGGTGTTGAATGCCGTCTTCCATTCATCCCCCTGACGGATACGGACCAGGTTGTACGCCCCACGAAGGTCCAGTTTGGTGAAGATTCTAGCCCCCCTCAGACGATCAAATAATTCCGGAATGAGCGGAAAAGGGTACTTATTCTTCACCGTGATCTGGTTTAGGCCTCTATAGTCAATGCAGGGACGGAGAGAGCCGTCCTTCTTTTTAACGAAGAAGAAGCCTGCTCTCGCCGGGGAGGTAGATTTCCGGATAAATCCCCGGGCCAGGTTCTCCTCAATATATTCGGACATAGACCGGGTCTCAGCAGCGGACAATGGGTAAATACGCCCACGGGGAGGAGTAGTACCGGGTAACAGGTCGATAGGGCAGTCGTATGGTCTATGAGGGGGTAGTGTCTCTGCCTCCTTTTTATTAAAGACATCAGCATATGACCAATAAGGAATCGGAAGTCCAGGTAGATTAGCTGGGGTAGGAGAAGGACGGACGGGATGGACGGGAACCAAACAAGTTTTATGGCAGTCCTGTCCCCAGCGAAGGACTTCTCCGGTCTGCCAGTCAAGCACGGGTGCATGTCTCTGGAGCCAAGGTAGGCCTAGCAAGAGGGCATGAGAGAGTCCAGGCAGAACATGAAAGGAGATACTCTCAGAATGCAGCATTCCCACCTGCAGAGTAATGGATTCGGTGATGAGTTGGATGGGACGAGGTAAGAGTCCCCCATCCACGGCAGCGACAGATAAGGGTACAGCCAGAGGTTTGGTGGGGATGCGGTATTTCTCTACCAGGAACTGTGAAATAAGATTCCCGGCTGCTCCAGAGTCAAGTTGGGCTAGTTCGAAATAACGGTTCTCCCCGCAGACGATTGAGACTGACAACAGCAGAGATGGAGAGGATTTATTCTTGTCTAGGACGACCTCTCTGAGCGATCCTAGACACAGGCGTTTCCCGACCTCTCCGGGCAGGTACGGATCCGGTGCTCCTTACTGCCACAGTAGAAGCAGCTCCCCTCGGCACGGCCTAAGTCTTGACGGGTTTTGACCATCTTGGTCTGGTCGACCTGCATAGGCTCAGGAGAGTGTGTGCCTGGGGAGAAACGGAGGGAATAACGGGTTTCTGGAAGATGGGAGCTAGACGTGGAAACCCTCTCTCACGAGAGACCTCTTTGGCGCGCTCCTGGAACCGTAAGTCAATCCGAGTGGCAAGAGTTAAGTCGTCGAGAGTGGTAGGAATGTCCCGACCGGCGAGTTCATCTTTAATACGGCCGGACAGACCCTCCCAGAAGACAGACACCAGAGCGTCGTTATCCCAGGCCAGCTCCAAGGCAAGGGTACGGAACCGTATGGCATATTGGCCCACGGTGAGACTTCCCTGACGGAGGCGTAGCAGAGACGATGCGGATGAGGTCTTCCGTCCGGGTTCATCGAAGACTTTCCGGAAAGCCGTGAGAAAGGCTGACAAGTCGGACACCAGAGGGTCTCCTCTCTCCCATAGAGGATTCAGCCAAGCCAGAGCCTCCCCTGTGAGGTGGGACATGATAAAGGCCACTTTGGACCGGTCGGAGATAAACTGGTGGGACAGGAGTTCAAAGTGCAGGGTGCACTGGTTTATGAAGCCCCGAGCTTGAGCTGGGTCGCCTCCGTAGCGAGGAGGTGCGGAAAGCCGGGGTCCAGGACAGGATACCATGGTATTGGTGGGCAGCGGCGCTGCCGGGTTGCGAGTCATGACACTAGCGGTGGTTGCTGGTGGAGCAGTCAGAGTGTCCAGGCGAGAGTTGACATTCCGCAGGTGACCCAGGATGGACTCCTGTTGGGACCTCTGACGGGACAGTTCATGACATAGGTCCGAGAGCGAGGGAGCTTGGGTACCACCGGGTTCCATGGCCCGAGCAAACTGTAACGGGTCTGGGAGGCGGAACCTCAGAGCAACTATACAAGGGGGCGGTCCTTGTAAGGAAGCGGGTGGTGACCAGGGAAGACGGGCAGGTAGTCACAGCAGGTGACCTGGACAGTCTCTGGGTAAACGGGCAGGAGGTCACGGCAAGTGACCGGGACAGTCTCTGGGTAAACGGGCAGGAGGTCACAGCAAGTGACCGGGGCAGTCTCTGGGTGAACGGGCAGGAGATCACAGCAAGTGACCGGGACAGTCTCTGGGTATACGGTTGGTACGACCTGTGACGGCTGAGCCTCCAGGTAGGCTAGCAGGCGGATGGCAGGTGTGTGCTCCCAGGTGAGCAGGCGAGAGTCTCTGGATAAGCAGGTGGTCACAGCATGTGACGGCGGAGCCTCCAGGTAGGCTAACAGGCGGATGCAGATGAGTGCTCCCAGGTGAGCAGGCGAGAGTCTCTGGATAAGCAGGTGGTCACAGCATGTGACGGCGGAGCCTCCAGGCAGGCTAACTGGCAGGTAGCAGATGAGCGCTCCCAGGTGAGCAGGCAAGAGTCTCTGGACTGGCAGGTGGTCACAGCACGTGACGGCGGAGCCTCCAGGTAGGCTAACAGACAGGTAGCAGGTGAGCGCTCCCAGGTGAGCGGGCAAGCTGGTCCATAGACAGACTGACAGGTGTCGGAAGGCAGACCGTCGGACCTCAGGCTAGCAAGCAGGAAAGCGGATGACAGGCAGGAATCAGGCAGCAAGCTGGCAGGTAACTGGCAACGGGACCTGAGGGCTGAAGCAGAGTAGTGAACAGTGCAACAACATTGCTCGGACACCTCCATTTTGGAGGAGGTGCCTTGTATATGGTGAAGTCCTCCGGCCATTGGCCGGGGACTCCTTAGGACGACGCGCGCGGCCACTTTAAGAGGGAGGGAGCGCGCGCGCGCGCCCTAAGCACCGTGGCCGGGAAGGAGCGCGCGCTGCCAGCAGAGCGGGAGGAGGACGCCGGGCTCGGAGCGGAGAGGTGAGGGGAACAGCGTCCCTGCCTAGCAGGGGGCAGGGACGCTAACGCTACAATACTGCTCCTATGTACAAAAATATAACTACTATAATACTGCCCCCTATGTACAAGAATATAACTACTATAATACTGCTCCTATGTACAAGAATATAACTACTATAATACTGCTTCTATATACAAGAATATAACTATTATAATACTGCCCCTATGTACAAGAATATAACTACTATAATACTGCCCCCTATGTACAAGAATATAGCTACTATAATACTGCCCCTATGTACAAGAATATAACTACTATAATACTGCTCCTATGTACAAGAATATAACTACTATAATACTGCCCCCTATGTACAAGAATATAACTACTATAATACTGCCCCCTATGTACAAGAATATAACTACTATAATACTGCCCCCTATGTACAAGAATATAACTACTATAATACTGCTCCTATGTACAGGAATATAACTACTATAATACTGCTCCTATGTACAAGAATATAACTACTATAATACTACCCCCTATGTACAAGAATATAACTACTATAATACTGCCCCTATGTACAAGAATATAACTACTATAATACTGCCCCTATATACAAGATTATAACTACTATAATACTGCTCCTATGTACAAGAATATAACTACTATAATACTGCCCCTATGTACAAGAATATAACTACTATCATACTGCCCCTATGTAGAAGAATATAACTACTATAATACTGCTCCTATGTACAAGAATATAACTACTATAATACTGCCCCCTATGTACAAGAATATAACTACTATAATACTGCTCCTATGTACAAGAATATAACTACTATAATACTGCCCCTATATACAAGAATAGAACTACTATAATACTGCTCCTATATACAAGAATATAACTACTATAATACTGCCCCCTATGTACAAGAATATAACTACTATAATACTGCTTTTATGTACAAGAATATATCTACTATAATACTGCTCCTATGTACAAGAATATAACTACTATAATACTGCCCCTATGTACAAGAATATAACTACTATAATACTGCTCCTATGTACAAGAATATAACTACTATAATACTGCCCCTATGTACAAGAATATAACTACTATAAGGCTGAGTTCACACAATGCGTATTTAATGGGTTTCCGCTGCGTTTTTGCAGTTGCGGAAACGCATTAAAAACGCATGGTAGAAGGGCAGCAATGTTCCCCAATTGAAATCCGCATGTGCTGTGCCCATGATGCGGATTTTTCCGCAGCGTAAACGTTGCGCTCAAAAGTCCGCACCATGTCAATTAATTTTGCGGAAGCGCTGCGTTTTCGCCGCCATTGACTTGCATTAGAACGCGCCAATTCCGCAAGACTGCATCTGTACTTGCGTTATTGGCGCGTTCTAATGTGCGGATGGTACCGGGTGTGGAGGAGAGGAGAGTCTCTTCCACACCCAGGTACCATTAAAAAAGCTGTAAAACAAGAATAAAATAAAAAATATATATATACTTACCATCTGTCGGCCCGCGCAGCGCTCCTGCTTGGTTCCCGGCACTTTGCAGTGAGTTGTAGGACCTGCGCTGACGTCAGAGTCATGTGACGGGTGACGTGACGCTGACATCGGCAGGTCTTTCATTTCAAAGTTGCCGGGAGAACGGATTGAGCAGGACAGCGCGGGCCATCGGAGGTAAGTATATACACTCTCTCGGGTCACACTATATAAATCCATGCTGTTTGCATGGATTTATATAGTGTGACCTAGTTGTCACAAGCACTTTCCAGGTGATGCTAAAATCGCCTGGAAAGCGCTTGTCAATCTGCATGCGTTTTTTCTGCCAGGGAGATGCAGAAATGATGCAGAAATTTTCTGCTTCATTTCTGCATCGTGTGCACATACCCTAATACTGTCCCCTATGTACAAGAATATAACTACTATAATACTGCCCCTATGTACAAGAATATAACTACTATAATACTGCCCCTATGTACAAGAATATAACTACTATAATACTGCTCCTATGTACAAGAATATAACTACTATAATACTGCCCCTATATACAAGAATATAACTACTATAATACTGCTCCCTATGAACAAGAATATAACTACTATAATACTGCCCCTATGTACAAGAATATAACTACTATAATACTGCTCCCTATGTACAAGAATATAACTACTATAATACTGCTCCTATGTACAAGAATATAACTACTATAATACTGCTCCTATGTACAAGAATATAACTACTATAATACTGCTCCTATGTACAAGAATATAACTACTATAATACTGCTCCTATGTACAAGAATATAACTACTATAATACTGCTCCCTATGTACAAGAATATAACTACTATAATACTGCTCCTATGTACAAGAATATAACTACTATAATACTGCTCCCTATGTACAAGAATATAACTACTATAATACTGCTCCCTATGTACAAGAATATAACTACTATAATACTGCCCCTATATACAAGAATATAACTACTATAATACTGCCCCTATATACAAGAATATAACTACTATAATACTGCCCCTATGTACAAGAATATAACTACTATAATACTGCCCCTATGTACAAGAATATAACTACTATAATACTGCCCCCTATGTACAAGAATATAACTACTATAATACTGCCCCCTATGTACAAGAATATAACTACTATAATACTGCCCCCTATGTACAAGAATATAACTACTATAATACTGCCCCCTATGTACAAGAATATAACTACTATAATACTGCCCCTATGTACAAGAATATAACTACTATAATACTGCTCCTATGTACAAGAATATAACTACTATAATACTGCTCCTATGTACAAGAATATAACTACTATAATACTGCCCCCTATGTACAAGAATATAACTACTATAATACTGACCCCTGTGTACTAGAATATAACTACTATAATACTGCCCCTATATACAAGAATATAACTACTATAATACTGCCCCCTATGTACAAGAATATAACTACTATAATACTGCCCCCTGTGTACTAGAATATAACTACTATAATACTGCCCCTATGCACAAGAATATAACTACTATAATACTGCCCCCTATGTACAAGAATATAACGACTATAATACTGCTCCTATGTACTAGAATATAACTACTATAATACTGCCCCCTATGTACAAGAATATAACTACTATAATACTGCCCCCCTATGTACAAGAATATAACTACTATAATACTGCTCCTATGTACTTGAATATAACTACTATAATACTGCCCCCTATGTACAAGAATATAACTACTATAATACTGCCCCCTATGTATAAGAATATAACTACTATAATACTGCTCCTATGTACAAGAATATAACTACTATAATAATGCCACTATGTACAAGAATATAACTACTATAATACTGCCCCCCTATGTACAAGAATATAACTACTATAATACTGCTCCTATGTACAAGAATATAACTACTATAATACTGCTCCTATGTACAAGAATATAACTACTATAATACTGCCCCTATGTACAAGAATATAACTACTATAATACTACCCCTATATACAAGAATATAACTACTATAATACTGCTCCCTGTGTACTAGAATATAACTACTATAATACTGCCCCTATGTACAAGAATATAACTACTATAATACTGCCCCTATATACAAGAATATAACTACTATAATACTGCTCCCTGTGTACTAGAATATAACTACTATAATACTGCCCCCTATGCACAAGAATATAACTACTATAATACTGCCCCCTATGTACAAGAATATATCTACTATAATACTGCCCCCTGTGTACTAGAATATAACTACTATAATACTGCCCCTATGCACAAGAATATAACTACTATAATACTGCCCCCTATGTACAAGAATATAACTACTATAATACTGCTCCTATGTACAAGAATATAACTACTATAATACTGCTCCTATGTACAAGAATATAACTACTATAATACTGCTCCTATGTACAAGAATATAACTACTATAATACTGCCCCCTATGTACAAGAATATAACTACTATAATACTGAACCCTATGTACAAGAATATAACTACTATAATACTGAACCCTATGTACAAGAATATATCTACTATAAAACTGAACCCTATGTACAAGAATATATCTACTATAATACTGCCCCCTGTGTACTAGAATATAACTACTATAATACTGCTCCTATGCACAAGAATATAACTACTATAATACTGCCCCCTATGTACGAGAATATAACTACTATAATACTGGCCCTATGCACAAGAATATAACTACTATAATACTGAACCCTATGTACAAGAATATATCTACTATAATACTGCCCCCTGTGTACTAGAATATAACTACTATAATACTGCCCCTATGCACAAGAATATAACTACTAT
This sequence comes from Phyllobates terribilis, assembly GCF_046119375.1. Taxonomy (NCBI): domain Eukaryota; kingdom Metazoa; phylum Chordata; class Amphibia; order Anura; family Dendrobatidae; genus Phyllobates; species Phyllobates terribilis. The sequence continues at coordinate 946,954,434 of NW_027362762.1, forward strand.
AATACTGCCCCCTATGTACAAGAATATAACGACTATAATACTGCTCCTATGTACAAGAATATAACTACTATAATACTGCTCCTATGTACAAGAATATAACTACTATAATACTGCCCCCTATGTACAAGAATATAACTACTATAATAATCCCACTATGTACAAGAATATAACTACTATAATACTGCACCCCTATGTAGAAGAATATAACTACTATAATACTGCTCCTATGTACAAGAATATAACTACTATAATACTGCCCCTATGTACAAGAATATAACTACTATAATACTGCCCCCTATGTATAAGAATATAACTACTATATTACTGCTCCTATGTACAAGAATATAACTACTATAATACTGCTCCTATGTACAAGAATATAACTACTATAATACTGCCCCTATGTACAAGAATATAACTACTATAATACTGCCCCTATGTACTAGAATATAGCTACTATAATACTGCCCCTATGCACAAGAATATAACTACTATAATACTGCCCCCTATGTACAAGAATATAACTACTATAATACTGCTCCTATGTACAAGAATATAACTACTATAATACTGCCCCCTATGTACAAGAATATAACTACTATAATACTGCTCCTATGTACAAGAATATAACTACTATAATACTGCTCCTATGTACAAGAATATAACTACTATAATACTGCTCCTATGTACAAGAATATAACTACTATAATACTGCTCCTTTGTACAAGAATATAACTACTATAATACTGCCCCCTATGTACAAGAATATAACTACTATAATACTGAACCCTATGTACAAGAATATATCTACTATAATACTGAACCCTATGTACAAGAATATATCTACTATAATACTGCCCCCTGTGTACTAGAATATAACTACTATAATACTGCTCCTATGCACAAGAATATAACTACTATAATACTGCCCCCTATGTACGAGAATATAACTACTATAATACTGCCCCTATGCACAAGAATATAACTACTATAATACTGAACCCTATGTACAAGAATATATCTACTATAATACTGCCCCCTGTGTACTAGAATATAACTACTATAATACTGCCCCTATGCACAAGAATATAACTACTATAATACTGCCCCCTATGTACAAGAATATAACGACTATAATACTGCTCCTATGTACTAGAATATAACTACTATAATACTGCCCCCTATGTACAAGAATATAACTACTATAATACTGCCCCCCTATGTACAAAAATATAACTACTATAATACTGCTCCTATGTACTAGAATATAACTACTATAATACTGCCCCCTATGTACAAGAATATAACTACTATAATACTGCCCCCTATGTATAAGAATATAACTACTATAATACTGCTCCTATGTACAAGAATATAACTACTATAATACTGCCCCCTATGTACAAGAATATAACTACTATAATAATGCCACTATGTACAAGAATATAACTACTATAATACTGCCCCCCTATGTACAAGAATATAACTACTATAATACTGCCCCCCTATGTACAAGAATATAACTACTATAATACTGCTCCTATGTACAAGAATATAACTACTATAATACTGCCCCTATGTACAAGAATATAACTACTATAATACTGCCCCCTATGTATAAGAATATAACTACTATAATACTGCCCCTATGTATAAGAATATAACTACTATAATACTGCTCCTATGTACAAGAATATAACTACTATAATACTGCTACTATGTACAAGAATATAACTACTATAATACTGCTCCTATGTACAAGAATATAACTACTATAATACTGCTACTATGTACAAGAATATAACTACTATAATACTGCTCCTATGTACAAGAATATAACTACTATAATACTGCCCCCTATGTACAAGAATATAACTACTATAATACTGCCACCTATGTACAAGAATATAACTACTATAATGCTGCCCCCTAAGTACAAGAATATAACTACTATAATACTGCCCCCTATGTACAAGAATATATCTACTATAATACTGCCCCCTGTGTACTAGAATATAACTACTATAATACTGCTCCTATGTACAAGAATATAACTACTATAATACTGCCCCCTATGTACTAGAATATAACTACTATAATACTGCCACTATGCAAAAGAATATAACTACTATAATACTGCCCCCTATGTACAAGAATATAACTACTATAATACTGCCCCCTGTGTACAAGAATATAGCTACTATAATACTACCCCTATGTACAAGAATATAACTACTATAATATTGCCCCTATATACAAGAATATAACTACTATAATACTGCTCCCTGTGTACTAGAATATAACTACTATAATACTGCCCCCTATGCACAAGAATATAACTACTATAATACTGCCCCCTATGTACAAGAATATATCTACTATAATACTGCCCCCTGTGTACTAGAATATAACTACAATAATACTGCCCCTATATACAAGAATATAACTACTATAATACTGCTCCCTGTGTACTAGAATATAACTACTATAATACTGCCCCCTATGCACAAGAATATAACTACTATAATACTGCCCCCTATGTACAAGAATATATCTACTATAATACTGCCCCCTGTGTACTAGAATATAACTACTATAATACTGCCCCTATGCACAAGAATATAACTACTATAATACTGCCCCCTATGTACAAGAATATAACTACTATAATACTGCTCCTATGTACAAGAATATAACTACTATAATACTGCTCCTATGTACAAGAATATAACTACTATAATACTGCTCCTATGTACAAGAATATATCTGCTATAATACTGCTCCTATGTACAAGAATATAACTACTATAATACTGCCCCCTATGTACAAGAATATAACGACTATAATACTGCTCCTATGTACTAGAATATAACTACTATAATACTGCCCCCTATGTACAAGAATATAACTACTATAATACTGCTCCTATTTACTAGAATATAACTACTATAATACTGCCCCTTATGTACAAGAATATAACTACTATAATGCTGCCCCCCTATGTACAAGAATATAACTACTATAATACTGCTCCTGTGTACTAGAATATAACTACTATAATACTGCCCCCTATGTACAAGAATATAACTACTATAATACTGCCCCCTATGTATAAGAATATAACTACTATAATACTGCTCCTATGTACAAGAATATAACTACTATAATACTGCCCCCTATGTACAAGAATATAACTACTATAATAATCCCACTATGTACAAGAATATAACTACTATAATACTTCCCCCCTATGTAGAAGAATATAACTACTATAATACTGCTCCTATGTACAAGAATATAACTACTATAATACTGCCCCTATGTACAAGAATATAACTACTATAATACTGCCCCCTATGTATAAGAATATAACTACTATATTACTGCTCCTATGTACAAGAATATAACTACTATAATACTGCTCCTATGTACAAGAATATAACTACTATAATACTGCTCCTATGTACAAGAATATAACTACTATAATACTGCCCCTATGTACAAGAATATAACTACTATAATACTGCCCCTATGTACAAGAATATAACTACTATAATACTGCCCCTATGTACTAGAATATAACTACTATAATACTGCCCCTATGCACAAGAATATAACTACTATAATACTGCCCCCTATGTACAAGAATATAACTACTATAATACTGCTCCTATGTACAAGAATATAACTACTATAATACTGCCCCCTATGTACAAGAATATAACTACTATAATACTGCTCCTATGTACAAGAATATAACTACTATAATACTGCTCCTATGTACAAGAATATAACTACTATAATACTGCTCCTATGTACAAGAATATAACTACTATAATACTGCTCCTATGTACAAGAATATAACTACTATAATACTGCTCCTATGTACAAGAATATAACTACTATAATACTGCCCCTATGCACAAGAATATAACTACTATAATACTGCCCCCTATGTACAAGAATATAACTACTATAATACTGCCCCCTATGTACAAGAATATAACTACTATAATACTGAACCCTATGTACAAGAATATATCTACTATAATACTGAACCCTATGTACAAGAATATATCTACTATAATACTGCCCCCTGTGTACTAGAATATAACTACTATAATACTGCTCCTATGCACAAGAATATAACTACTATAATACTGCCCCCTATGTACGAGAATATAACTACTATAATACTGCTCCTATGTACAAGAATATAACTACTATAATACTGCCCCCTGTGTACTAGAATATAACTACTATAATACTGCTCCTATGCACAAGAATATAACTACTATAATACTGCCCCCTATGTACGAGAATATAACTACTATAATACTGCTCCTATGTACAAGAATATAACTACTATAATACTGCCCCCTATGCACAAGAATATAACTACTATAATACTGCCCCCTATGTACAAGAATATATCTACTATAATACTGCCCCCTGTGTACTAGAATATAACTACTATAATACTGCCCCTATGCACAAGAATATAACTACTATAATACTGCCCCCTATGTACAAGAATATAACTACTATAATACTGCTCCTATGTACAAGAATATAACTACTATAATACTGCTCCTATGTACAAGAATATAACTACTATAATACTGCTCCTATGTACAAGAATATATCTGCTATAATACTGCTCCTATGTACAAGAATATAACTACTATAATACTGCCCCCTATGTACAAGAATATAACGACTATAATACTGCTCCTATGTACTAGAATATAACTACTATAATACTGCCCCCTATGTACAAGAATATAACTACTATAATACTGCTCCTATTTACTAGAATATAACTACTATAATACTGCCCCTTATGTACAAGAATATAACTACTATAATGCTGCCCCCCTATGTACAAGAATATAACTACTATAATACTGCTCCTGTGTACTAGAATATAACTACTATAATACTGCCCCCTATGTACAAGAATATAACTACTATAATACTGCCCCCTATGTATAAGAATATAAGTACTATAATACTGCTCCTATGTACAAGAATATAACTACTATAATACTGCCCCCTATGTACAAGAATATAACTACTATAATAATCCCACTATGTACAAGAATATAACTACTATAATACTTCCCCCCTATGTAGAAGAATATAACTACTATAATACTGCTCCTATGTACAAGAATATAACTACTATAATACTGCTCCTATGTACAAGAATATAACTACTATAATACTGCCCCTATGTACAAGAATATAACTACTATAATACTGCCCCTATGTACAAGAATATAACTACTATAATACTGCCCCTATGTACGAGAATATAACTACTATAATACTGCTCCTATGTACAAGAATATAACTACTATAATACTGCCCCCTGTGTACTAGAATATAACTACTATAATACTGCTCCTATGCACAAGAATATAACTACTATAATACTGCCCCCTATGTACGAGAATATAACTACTATAATACTGCTCCTATGTACAAGAATATAACTACTATAATACTGCCCCCTATGCACAAGAATATAACTACTATAATACTGCCCCCTATGTACAAGAATATATCTACTATAATACTGCCCCCTGTGTACTAGAATATAACTACTATAATACTGCCCCTATGCACAAGAATATAACTACTATAATACTGCCCCCTATGTACAAGAATATAACTACTATAATACTGCTCCTATGTACAAGAATATAACTACTATAATACTGCTCCTATGTACAAGAATATAACTACTATAATACTGCTCCTATGTACAAGAATATATCTGCTATAATACTGCTCCTATGTACAAGAATATAACTACTATAATACTGCCCCCTATGTACAAGAATATAACGACTATAATACTGCTCCTATGTACTAGAATATAACTACTATAATACTGCCCCCTATGTACAAGAATATAACTACTATAATACTGCTCCTATTTACTAGAATATAACTACTATAATACTGCCCCTTATGTACAAGAATATAACTACTATAATGCTGCCCCCCTATGTACAAGAATATAACTACTATAATACTGCTCCTGTGTACTAGAATATAACTACTATAATACTGCCCCCTATGTACAAGAATATAACTACTATAATACTGCCCCCTATGTATAAGAATATAAGTACTATAATACTGCTCCTATGTACAAGAATATAACTACTATAATACTGCCCCCTATGTACAAGAATATAACTACTATAATAATCCCACTATGTACAAGAATATAACTACTATAATACTTCCCCCCTATGTAGAAGAATATAACTACTATAATACTGCTCCTATGTACAAGAATATAACTACTATAATACTGCTCCTATGTACAAGAATATAACTACTATAATACTGCCCCTATGTACAAGAATATAACTACTATAATACTGCCCCTATGTACAAGAATATAACTACTATAATACTGCCCCTATGTACTAGAATATAACTACTATAATACTGCCCCTATGCACAAGAATATAACTACTATAATACTGCCCCCTATGTACAAGAATATAACTACTATAATACTGCTCCTATGTACAAGAATATAACTACTATAATACTGCCCCCTATGTACAAGAATATAACTACTATAATACTGCTCCTATGTACAAGAATATAACTACTATAATACTGCTCCTATGTACAAGAATATAACTACTATAATACTGCTCCTATGTACAAGAATATAACTACTATAATACTGCTCCTATGTACAAGAATATAACTACTATAATACTGCTCCTATGTACAAGAATATAACTACTATAATACTGCCCCTATGCACAAGAATATAACTACTATAATACTGCCCCCTATGTACAAGAATATAACTACTATAATACTGCCCCCTATGTACAAGAATATAACTACTATAATACTGAACCCTATGTACAAGAATATATCTACTATAATACTGAACCCTATGTACAAGAATATATCTACTATAATACTGCCCCCTGTGTACTAGAATATAACTACTATAATACTGCTCCTATGTACAAGAATATAACTACTATAATACTGCTCCTATGTACAAGAATATAACTACTATAATACTGCCCCTATGCACAAGAATATAACTACTATAATACTGCCCCCTATGTACAAGAATATAACTACTATAATACTGCCCCCTATGTACAAGAATATAACTACTATAATACTGAACCCTATGTACAAGAATATATCTACTATAATACTGAACCCTATGTACAAGAATATATCTACTATAATACTGCCCCCTGTGTACTAGAATATAACTACTATAATACTGCTCCTATGCACAAGAATATAACTACTATAATACTGCCCCCTATGTACGAGAATATAACTACTATAATACTGCTCCTATGTACAAGAATATAACTACTATAATACTGCCCCCTGTGTACTAGAATATAACTACTATAATACTGCTCCTATGCACAAGAATATAACTACTATAATACTGCCCCCTATGTTCGAGAATATAACTACTATAATACTGCTCCTATGTACAAGAATATAACTACTATAATACTGCCCCCTATGCACAAGAATATAACTACTATAATACTGCCCCCTATGTACAAGAATATATCTACTATAATACTGCCCCCTGTGTACTAGAATATAACTACTATAATACTGCCCCTATGCACAAGAATATAACTACTATAATACTGCCCCCTATGTACAAGAATATAACTACTATAATACTGCTCCTATGTACAAGAATATAACTACTATAATACTGCTCCTATGTACAAGAATATAACTACTATAATACTGCTCCTATGTACAAGAATATATCTGCTATAATACTGCTCCTATGTACAAGAATATAACTACTATAATACTGCCCCCTATGTACAAGAATATAACGACTATAATACTGCTCCTATGTACTAGAATATAACTACTATAATACTGCCCCCTATGTACAAGAATATAACTACTATAATACTGCTCCTATTTACTAGAATATAACTACTATAATACTGCCCCTTATGTACAAGAATATAACTACTATAATGCTGCCCCCCTATGTACAAGAATATAACTACTATAATACTGCTCCTGTGTACTAGAATATAACTACTATAATACTGCCCCCTATGTACAAGAATATAACTACTATAATACTGCCCCCTATGTATAAGAATATAAGTACTATAATACTGCTCCTATGTACAAGAATATAACTACTATAATACTGCCCCCTATGTACAAGAATATAACTACTATAATAATCCCACTATGTACAAGAATATAACTACTATAATACTTCCCCCCTATGTAGAAGAATATAACTACTATAATACTGCTCCTATGTACAAGAATATAACTACTATAATACTGCCCCTATGTACAAGAATATAACTACTATAATACTGCCCCCTATGTATAAGAATATAACTACTATATTACTGCTCCTATGTACAAGAATATAACTACTATAATACTGCTCCTATGTACAAGAATATAACTACTATAATACTGCTCCTATGTACAAGAATATAACTACTATAATACTGCCCCTATGTACAAGAATATAACTACTATAATACTGCCCCTATGTACAAGAATATAACTACTATAATACTGCCCCTATGTACTAGAATATAACTACTATAATACTGCCCCTATGCACAAGAATATAACTACTATAATACTGCCCCCTATGTACAAGAATATAACTACTATAATACTGCTCCTATGTACAAGAATATAACTACTATAATACTGCCCCCTATGTACAAGAATATAACTACTATAATACTGCTCCTATGTACAAGAATATAACTACTATAATACTGCTCCTATGTACAAGAATATAACTACTATAATACTGCTCCTATGTACAAGAATATAACTACTATAATACTGCTCCTATGTACAAGAATATAACTACTATAATACTGCTCCTATGTACAAGAATATAACTACTATAATACTGCCCCTATGCACAAGAATATAACTACTATAATACTGCCCCCTATGTACAAGAATATAACTACTATAATACTGCCCCCTATGTACAAGAATATAACTACTATAATACTGAACCCTATGTACAAGAATATATCTACTATAATACTGAACCCTATGTACAAGAATATATCTACTATAATACTGCCCCCTGTGTACTAGAATATAACTACTATAATACTGCTCCTATGCACAAGAATATAACTACTATAATACTGCCCCCTATGTACGAGAATATAACTACTATAATACTGCTCCTATGTACAAGAATATAACTACTATAATACTGCCCCCTGTGTACTAGAATATAACTACTATAATACTGCTCCTATGCACAAGAATATAACTACTATAATACTGCCCCCTATGTACGAGAATATAACTACTATAATACTGCTCCTATGTACAAGAATATAACTACTATAATACTGCCCCCTATGCACAAGAATATAACTACTATAATACTGCCCCCTATGTACAAGAATATATCTACTATAATACTGCCCCCTGTGTACTAGAATATAACTACTATAATACTGCCCCTATGCACAAGAATATAACTACTATAATACTGCCCCCTATGTACAAGAATATAACTACTATAATACTGCTCCTATGTACAAGAATATAACTACTATAATACTGCTCCTATGTACAAGAATATAACTACTATAATACTGCTCCTATGTACAAGAATATATCTGCTATAATACTGCTCCTATGTACAAGAATATAACTACTATAATACTGCCCCCTATGTACAAGAATATAACGACTATAATACTGCTCCTATGTACTAGAATATAACTACTATAATACTGCCCCCTATGTACAAGAATATAACTACTATAATACTGCTCCTATTTACTAGAATATAACTACTATAATACTGCCCCTTATGTACAAGAATATAACTACTATAATGCTGCCCCCCTATGTACAAGAATATAACTACTATAATACTGCTCCTGTGTACTAGAATATAACTACTATAATACTGCCCCCTATGTACAAGAATATAACTACTATAATACTGCCCCCTATGTATAAGAATATAAGTACTATAATACTGCTCCTATGTACAAGAATAGAACTACTATAATACTGCCCCCTATGTACAAGAATATAACTACTATAATAATCCCACTATGTACAAGAATATAACTACTATAATACTTCCCCCCTATGTAGAAGAATATAACTACTATAATACTGCTCCTATGTACAAGAATATAACTACTATAATACTGCCCCTATGTACAAGAATATAACTACTATAATACTGCCCCCTATGTATAAGAATATAACTACTATATTACTGCTCCTATGTACAAGAATATAACTACTATAATACTGCTCCTATGTACAAGAATATAACTACTATAATACTGCTCCTATGTACAAGAATATAACTACTATAATACTGCCCCTATGTACAAGAATATAACTACTATAATACTGCCCCTATGTACAAGAATATAACTACTATAATACTGCCCCTATGTACTAGAATATAACTACTATAATACTGCCCCTATGCACAAGAATATAACTACTATAATACTGCCCCCTATGTACAAGAATATAACTACTATAATACTGCTCCTATGTACAAGAATATAACTACTATAATACTGCCCCCTATGTACAAGAATATAACTACTATAATACTGCTCCTATGTACAAGAATATAACTACTATAATACTGCTCCTATGTACAAGAATATAACTACTATAATACTGCTCCTATGTACAAGAATATAACTACTATAATACTGCTCCTATGTACAAGAATATAACTACTATAATACTGCTCCTATGTACAAGAATATAACTACTATAATACTGCCCCTATGCACAAGAATATAACTACTATAATACTGCCCCCTATGTACAAGAATATAACTACTATAATACTGCCCCCTATGTACAAGAATATAACTACTATAATACTGAACCCTATGTACAAGAATATATCTACTATAATACTGAACCCTATGTACAAGAATATATCTACTATAATACTGCCCCCTGTGTACTAGAATATAACTACTATAATACTGCTCCTATGCACAAGAATATAACTACTATAATACTGCCCCCTATGTACGAGAATATAACTACTATAATACTGCTCCTATGTACAAGAATATAACTACTATAATACTGCCCCCTATGTACAAGAATATAACTACTATAATAATGCCACTATGTACAAGAATATAACTACTATAATACTGCCCCCCTATGTACAAGAATATAACTACTATAATACTGCCCCCCTATGTACAAGAATATAACTACTATAATACTGCTCCTATGTACAAGAATATAACTACTATAATACTGCCCCCTATGTATAAGAATATAACTACTATAATACTGCCCCCTATGTATAAGAATATAACTACTATAATACTGCTTCTATGTACAAGAATATAACTACTATAATACTGCCCCCCTATGTACAAGAATATAACTACTATAATACTGCCCCCTATGTATAAGAATATAACTACTATAATACTGCTTCTATGTACAAGAATATAACTACTATAATACTGCTCCTATGTACAAGAATATAACTACTATAATACTGCCCCTATGTATAAGAATATAACTACTATAATACTACTCCTATGTACAAGAATATAACTACTATAATACTGCTACTATGTACAAGAATATAACTACTATAATACTGCTCCTATGTACAAGAATATAACTACTATAATACTGCTACTATGTACAAGAATATAACTACTATAATACTGCTCCTATGCACAAGAATATAACTACTATAATACTGCCCCCTATGTACAAGAATATAACTACTATAATACTGCCACCTATGTACAAGAATATAACTACTATAATGCTGCCCCCTAAGTACAAGAATATAACTACTATAATACTGCCCCCTATGTACAAGAATATATCTACTATAATACTGCCCCCTGTGTACTAGAATATAACTACTATAATACTGCCCCTATGCACAAGAATATAACTACTATAATACTGCTCCTATGTACAAGAATATAACTACTATAATACTGCCCCCTATGTACAAGAATATAACTACTATAATGCTGCCCCCTGTGTACTAGAATATAACTACTATAATGCTGCCCCCTATGTACAAGAATATAACTGCTATAATATTGCCCCTATATACAAGAATATAACTACTATAATACTGCTCCCTATGTACAAGAATATAACTACTATAATATTGCCCCTATATACAAGAATATAACTACTATAATACTGCTCCCTATGTACAAGAATATAACTACTATAATATTGCCCCTATATACAAGAATATAACTACTATAATACTGCTCCCTATGTACAAGAATATAACTACTATAATATTGCCCCTTTATACAAGAATATAACTACTATAATACTGCCCCCTATGCACAAGAATATAACTACTATAATACTGCCCCCTATGTACAAGAATATATCTACTATAATACTGCCCCCTGTGTACTAGAATATAACTACTATAATACTGCCCCTATATACAAGAATATAACTACTATAATACTGCTCCCTGTGTACTAGAATATAACTACTATAATACTGCCCCCTATGCACAAGAATATAACTACTATAATACTGCCCCCTATGTACAAGAATATATCTACTATAATACTGCCCCCTGTGTACTAGAATATAACTACTATAATACTGCCCCTATGCACAAGAATATAACTACTATAATACTGCCCCTATGTACAAGAATATAACTACTATAATACTGCCCCCTATGTACAAGAATATAACTGCTATAATACTGCCCCCTATGTACAAGAATATAACTACTATAATACTGTCCCTATGTACAAGAATATAACTGCTATAATACTGCCCCCTATGTACAAGAATATAACTACTATAATACTGCCCCCTATGCACAAGAATATAACTACTATAATACTGCTCCTATGTACAAGAATATAACTACTATAATACTGCCCCCTATGTACAAGAATATAACTACTATAATACTGCCCCCTATGTACAAGAATATAACTACTATAATACTGCCCCTATGTACAAGAATATAACTACTATAATACTGCTCCATCTCGTTTTGATGTAATTAAAGGGGTTGTCCGATACTTTTAAAAAAAAATGTCAATGTGTTTTAATGATACATAGAAGCTTTTTTTCTAATTACCTTGCGCTGCTGATATTGCCTGTGAGAGGCGCTATCGGTGGCCACTGACAGGCATCACATGACCCCGCGCTGGGGTCCACGCGGTAACTGCTGGGTTGTGGGCGGGGTTACCCCACCGCGCTCTTTCCCAGTGAATGAGGACAGGGAGAGCGTGCAGTGATTGCCGTGTGTGACGCAGGGGAATAACCCCGCCCACATCCCAGCGACCACCGTGGAACGTGGAAGAGGGAGATTGCTGCTGCAACTTGTCGTGACGTCAGCGGGGGGTCACGTGCTGCTTGTGAGCGGCCGCCGATAGCGCCTCTCACAGGCAGTATCAGCAGCACAAGGTAATTAGAAAGAAGCTTGTATGTATCATTAAAACACACTGACATTTTTTTAAAAGTACCGGAGAACCTCTTAAATATGTGTAATAAAGAAATGTGCTGAGATATCGTCTCGGCTGGAAACAGATATTCTTGTATGTATAAATGGATTCGGCCTCTGACAGCTATTAATTATTATTATTTTTTGGCCTCTTATCATCTTGATACACGGATGACATGAATCATTTTTTAATCCGCAGCTGCCATCATTAATACTAATAACCGCCATCTACTTCCTCTTCATACAGTGATAGGACGATGTCTCCAGCTCGCTGTTATCACAGCTGCTCTCCTCAGTCCTAGTTTCCATTTCTCACGGTTGAACCTTTAATAATTCTTACTTGTTCCTGAAAAAATGGGGAAAAAAAAAATTCAAAATGGAAGAAAAGAGTAAAAAAGCAAAACAAAACAAAACTAAATTCTGACATTTGTGTTTTTTGGGTTGTGAATAATTAAGCAAGTTGAAGATGAAATGATCTCTAAAAGGGTTACAGATGACACATTTCCTTTGTAGTTTAGGCAAAAAAACATTTATTTTCTTCTTTTACATTTTAAAAATTGCAAAAAAGGAAAATGGGCCGATGCAAAAGTTTGGGCGCCCTGCATGGTTAGTACCTAGTAGCGCCCCCTTTTGAAAGTATCGCAGCTTGTAAACTCTTTTTGTAGCCAGACAAAAGTCTTTCAATTCTTGTTTGAGGGATTTTTATCCATCCTACTTTGAAGAATTCTTCCAGTTCTGTAAGATTCCTGGGTCGTCTTGCATGCGCTGCTATTTTGAGGTCTAGCCACAGATTTTCAATGATGTTCAGATCAGGGGACTGTGAGGGCCGTTGTAAAACCTTCAGCTTGCACCTTTTGAGGTCGTCTATTGTGGATTTTGACGTGTGTTTAGGATCATTATCCATTTATAGAAGCCATCCTCTTTTCAACTTCAGCTTTTTTTTACAGATGGTGTTATGTTTGCATCAAGAATTTGAGAATTTGTTAAAATTTCATTGAATCCATTCTTCCCTCTACCCGTGAAATGTTTCCTGTGCCATTGGCTGCAACACAACCCCAAAGCGTGATTGATCCACCCACATGCTTAATGGTTGGAGAGATGTTCTTTTCCTAAAATTCTGCGCCCTTTTTTCTCCACACATACCTTTGATCATTGTGGCCAAAGAGATCTATTTTACCCGCATCGGTCCACAGGACTTGTTTCCAAAATGCATAAGGCTTGTTTAGATGTTCTTTTGCATACTTCTGACGCTGAATTTTATGTTGAAGATGCAGGAAAGGTTTTCTTCTGATGACTCTTCCATAAAGGCCATATTTGTGCTGGTGTCTGTGAACAGTAGAACAATGTACCACAACTCCAGAGTCTGCTAAATCTTTCTGAAGGTCTTCTGCTGTCAAGCGGGGGTTCTGATTTGCCTCTCTAGCAATCCTACGAGCAGCTCTCACTGAAATTTTGCTTGGTCTTCCAGACCTTATCTTGACCTCCACTGTTCCTGGTAACTGCCATTTCTTAATTTCATTTGGAACTGAGGAAAGGACAACTTGGAAACACTTTGCTATCTTCTTATAGCCTTCTCTTGCTTTGTGGCCTCCACCATTTTCAGAGTGATCGGCAGCTGCTTAGAAGAACCCATGGCTGCTGTTTTTTGGCACAAGGTTAGAGAAGGCTGGGTTTTAATAAAGCTGGTCAACATGGACCAGAGGAAGCAAAGGAAAGAGTTGTCTCAGGAGATTAGAAAAAAATTATTTATAGACATGCATGTTAAAGGTAAAGGTTATAAGACCATCTCCAAGCAGCTTGATGTTCCTGTGACTACAGTTGCACAAATTATTCAGAAATTTAAGATCCATGGGATAGTAGGCAACCTCCCTGGACTTGGCCGCAGGAGGAAAACTGATGACAAATCAAAGAGACGGATAATACGAATGGTAACAAAAGAGCCCAGGATAACTTCTAAAGAGATTAAAGGTGAACTTCAAGCTCAAGGAACATCAGTGTCAGATTGCATTGTTTAACCCAAAGTGGACTTCATGGGAGACGACCAAGGAGAACACCATTGTTGAAAAAAAATCATAAAAAAGCCAGACTGGAATTTGCCAAACTACATGTTGACAAGCCACAAAGCTTCTGGGAGAATGTCCTATGGACAGATGAGACAAAAATGGAAGTTTTTGGCAAGGCACATCAGCTCTATGTTCACAGATGGAAAAATTAAGCATATCAAGAAAAGAACACTGTCCCTACTGTGAAACATGGTGGAGGCTCTGTTATGTTCTGGGGCTGCTCTGCTGCATCTGGCACAGGGTGTCTTGAATCTGTGCAGGGTACAATGAAATCTCAAGACTATCAAGGGATTCCAGAGAGAAATGTGCTGCCCAGTGTCAGAAAGCTTGGCATCAGTCACAGGTCATGGGTCTTGCAACTGGATAATGACCCAAAACACATAGCTAAAAACACCCAAGAATGGCTAAGAGGAAAACATTGGACTATTCTGAAGTGGCCTTCTATGAGCCCTGACCTAAATCCTATTGAGCATCTTTGGAAAGAGCTGAAACATGGCGTCCGGAAAAGGCAACCTTCAAACAAGAGACAACTGGAGCAGTTTGCTCATGAGAAGTGGCCAAAATACCTGTCGAGAGGCGCAGAAGTCTCATTGACAGTTACAGGAATCGTCTGATTGCAGTGATCGCCTCAAAATATTAAGTTAAGAAGAACCATCATTTCTGTCCAGGCCGATTTCATGAGGTTAATTGTTTTTTAAATTCTGTGGAAGCAGAAAAGTAATGTCTGACTTTCATTTGTTCATTTTCATAGATTTGTAATTTATTATTACTTTTGTCAGATTCAAGTTATTTCTGTGACTATTGTGGGTTTTTCTTTCATTAAACGAGGGGGTACCAACAATTTTGACCACGTGTGTGTGTGTGTGTGTGTATGTATATATATATATATATATATATATATTTCTTTTTTGCCTAAAATATAAAGGAAATGTGTCATCTGTAACTTTAGACCTCTTAGAAATCATTTCATCTTCAACTTGCTAAACTGTTCACAATAAGAGAAATTTTGACCAGGGTTTTTTGCCTAAGTTTTTATTAACGGCAGGGATTGGCGCTGGTCTTAGTGCGGCTTTCTTTTTCCTTTTCCTCGCTGATCCTCTTCTGTGTGAGTCTGACCTGCTCGTTTCCATTCACGGTTTCTGTGACTGAGGAGTAGAATTAATTTTTCTGTAACCATTAATGATGTTTTTCTCCCCCCAGGATCGCCATGGTGCGGAGGACTATGTTCCAGAGAGGAGAAGTGCACAACCGGCCGAGCGGATTCTGGGGGATGATCAAGAGCGTCACGTCCTCCGCTCCTGGCAGCGAAAGTATCTTTTACCATCTCAGAGGAAAGTAAGGGGAATGTCTGCTCCAGAGGATTATAACAGCTGATATATAGAAACCACCAGCAGAATAGTGAGTACAGGGTGTAACTCAGGATCAGTACAGGATCAGTAATCTAATGTATGTACACAGTGACTGCACCAGCAGAATAGTGAGTGCAGCTCTGGAGGATAATACAGGATGTAACTCAGGATCAGTAATGTAATGTATGTACACAGTGACTGCACCAGCAGAATAGTGAGTGCAGCTCTGGAGTATAATACAGCAGAGGTCCCCAACCGCCGGTCCGCGGACCAGGACCGGGCCGTTGGGGTTTTTCAGCCGGTCCGCGGCACCGCCACAGACAATCACTAAACATTGACAGTGTGCTCTGGTCTGCGGTGGCTCAGAGCACACTGTGTGGGGTGGATGCTGCCCGCTGTTCTAGACTCCCGCAGGGTAGACCTGTAGAGGACCTGTGATGACATCAAGGTACATAACTGTGATGTCACCACAGGTCCTGAAGCAGGGGCGGAACTACCGCCCGTGCAGCCGGTTCATTGAACGGGGGCCCCGAGGGAGAGGGGGCCCCTCCAGCCTCCAGCATGACTGCCCTGACTCCAGTATGGGGCCCGGCCGGTAGGAGCCCCCTCGGAGCCCCCCTCTTGTGCGTCTCTCTCCTCATGGGGCCCCCGGCCCCATGCAAAGCGCCGGGTCCAGGACATCTCATAATTCCTCTGACTTCCGGTCATGTGACGGCGCCGTCACATGACCGGAAGGCAGGAGAACCTGGTGTCAGCGATTTGGACGAGCGCCAGGATTCTGCAGGGATCGCATGGGGGTAAGTATAACAAGTTTTATTTTTTTTTAAATACAATTAACTAGGAGTGGGGGGAGGGGAGAGATGAGAGATGCACATGGGGCAGGGGAGAGATGAGAGATGCACATGGGGGAGGGGAGAGATGAGAGATCCACACGGGGGGGAGGGGAGAGATGAGAGATGCACATGGGGGGAGGGGAGAGATGAGAGATGCACATGGGGGGAGGAGAGAGATGAGAGATGCACATGGGGGGGAGAGGAGAGATGAGAGATGCACATGGGGGGGGAAATGAGAGATGCACATGGGGGAGGGAAGAGATGAGAGATGCACATGGGGGAGGGGAGAGATGAGAGATGCACATGGGGGGAGGGGAGAGATGAGAGATGCACATGGGGGGAGGGGAGAGATGAGAGATGCACATGGGGGGAGGAGAGAGATGAGAGATGCACATGGGGGGAGGAGAGAGATGCACATGGGGGGGAGAGGAGAGATGAGAGATGCACATGGGGGAGGGGAGAGATGAGAGATCCACATGGGGGGGAGGGGAGAGATGAGAGATGCACATGGGGCAGGGGAGAGATGAGAGATGCACATGGGGGAGGGGAGAGATGAGAGATCCACATGGGGGGGAGAGGAGAGATGAGAGATGCACATGGGGGGAGGGGAGAGATGAGAGCTCCACATGGGGGGAGGGGAGAGATGCACATGGGGGGGAGAGGAGAGATGAGAGTTGCACATGGGGGGGAGAAATGAGAGATGCACATGGGGGAGGGAAGAGATGAGAGATGCACATGGGGAAGGGGAGAGATGAGAGATGCACATGGGGGGAGGGGAGAGATGAGAGATGCACATGGGGGGAGGAGAGAGATGAGAGATGCACATGGGGGGGGAGGGGAGAGATGAGAGATGCACATGGGGGGAGGGGAGAGATGAGAGATGCACATGGGGGGGAGGGGAGAGATGAGAGATGCACATGGGGGGGAGGGGAGAGATGAGAGATGCACGGGGGGGATGAGAGATGCACGGGGGGGATGAGAGATGCACATGGGGGGGATGAGAGATGCACGGGGGGTGGATGAGAGATGCACGGGGGGTGGATGAGAGATGCACGGGGGGTGGATGAGAGATGCACGGAGGGGATGAGAGATGCACGGAGGGGATGAGAGATGCACGGGGGGGATGAGAGATGCACGGAGGGGATGAGAGATGCACGGGGGGGATGAGAGATGCACGGGGGGGATGAGAGATGCACGGGGGGGATGAGAGATGCACGGAGGGGATGAGAGATGCACGGGGGGGATGAGAGATGCACGGGGGGGATGAGAGATGCACGGGGGGGATGAGAGATGCACGGGGGGGATGAGAGATGCACGGGGGGGATGAGAGATGCACGGGGGGGATGAGAGATGCACGGGGGGTGGATGAGAGATGCACGGGGGGTGGATGAGAGATGCACGGGGGGTGGATGAGAGATGCACGGGGGGTGGATGAGAGATGCACGGGGGGTGGATGAGAGATGCACGGGGGGTGGATGAGAGATGCACGGGGGGTGGATGAGAGATGCACGGGGGGGATGAGAGATGCACGGGGGGGATGAGAGATGCACGGGGGGGATGAGAGATGCACGGGGGGGATGAGAGATGCACGGGGGGATGAGAGATGCACGGGGGGGATGAGAGATGCACGGGGGGGATGAGAGATGCACGGGGGGGATGAGAGATGCACGGAGGGGGATGAGAGATGCACGGAGGGGGATGAGAGATGCACGGAGGGGGATGAGAGATGCACGGGGGGGTGAGAGATGCACGGAGGGGATGAGAGATGCACGGGGGGGATGAGAGATGCACGGAGGGGGGTGAGAGATGCACGGGGGGATGAGAGATGCACGGAGGGGATGAGAGATGCACGGAGGGGGATGAGAGATGCACGGGGGGGATGAGAGATGCACGGGGGGATGAGAGATGCACGGAGGGGATGAGAGATGCACGGAGGGGGATGAGAGATGCACGGAGGGGGATGAGAGATGCACGGAGGGGGATGAGAGATGCACGGAGGGGGATGAGAGATGCACGGAGGGGATGAGAGATGCACGGAGGGGGATGAGAGATGCACGGGGGGTGAGCTGCACATGGGGGGGGTGAGAGATGCACATGGGGGGGGTTATGTTTACATAACTTTGTTGCCTTATGAAGGGCGGGGGGGCCCCCAAAAATTTCTTGCACAGGGGCCCACTACAGTCTGTGTCCGCCCCTGGGATGAAGTAAATGCAGCTGAACAGCAGCTGTCAGGACAGCTGCCCTGTCCTGCTGCAGGGCGTGATGGGGCCTCAGTGATGCGGCTCCTGGCACAGCACATTATGTGGGGCTCCTGGCATAGCTCCTGGCGGGGACCTGGTCTACACTATATGATAAGTATGCACTAAACTCCAAATCCCTCCATTACCCGCCCCCATATGACCAAAGCCCCGCCCACCCCACCCCCTCCTTGCTGGGCCATGGAAAAATGATCTTGCTTGAAGCCGGTCCCTGGTGCAAAAAAGGTTGGGGACCACTGTAATACAGGATGTAACTCAGGATCAGTAATGTAATGTATGTACACAGTGACTGCACCAGCAGAACAGTGAGTGCAGCTCTGGAGTATAATACAGGATGTAACTCAGGATCAGTACAGGATCAGTAATGTAATGTATGTACACAGTGACTGCACCAGCAGAATAGTGAGTGCAGCTCTGGAGGATAATACAGGATGTAACTCAGGATCAGTATTGTAATGTATGTACACAGTGACTGCACCAGCAGAATAGTGAGTGCAGCTCTTGAGTATAATACAGGATGTAACTCAGGATCAGTAATGTAATGTATGTACACAGTGACTGCACCAGCAGAATAGTGAGTGCAGCTCTGGAGTATAATACAGGATGTAACTCAGGATCAGTAATGTAATGTATGTACACAGTGACTGCACCAGCAGAATAGTGAGTACAGCTCTGGAGTATAATACAGGATGTAACTCAGGATCAGTACAGGATCAGTAATGTAATGTATGTGCACAGTGACTGCACCAGCAGAATAGTGAGTGCAGCTCTGGAGTATAATACAGGATGTAACTCAGGATCAGTAATGTAATGTATGTACACAGTGACTGCACCAGCAGAATAGTGAGTGCAGCTCTGGAGTATAATACAGGATGTAACTCAGGATCAGTAATGTAATGTATGTACACAGTGACTGCACCAGCAGAATAGTGAGTGCAGCTCTGGAGTATAATACAGGATGTAACTCAGGATCAGTAATGTAATGTATGTACACAGTGACTGCACCAGCAGAATAGTGAGTACAGCTCTGGAGTATAATACAGGATGTAACTCAGGATCAGTACAGGATCAGTAATGTAATGTATGTGCACAGTGACTGCACCAGCAGAATAGTGAGTGCAGCTCTGGAGTATAATACAGGATGTAACTCCGGATCAGTAATGTAATGTATGTACACTGTGACTGCACCAGCAGAATAGTGAGTGCAGCTCTGGGGTATAATACAGGATGTAACTCAGGATCAGTGAAGTAATAGTAATAATTAGCCATGTTGCCATTCCCCGGTGGTCCCACAGCTGTCAGTATGGAGGCTGAGTGTCACTATATAAGCTGGTGCTTTCACCTTTGCTGCGGGATTTGGGGGTTTCTGTCCCTTTTCTTCCTTCACTCCCATCAGACCTGTCTCAGATCCAGCAGGAGGTGGACGCTCTGGAGGAATTGAGCCGCCAGCTGTTTCTGGAGACGGCCGACCTTCATGCCACCAGGGTAAGATCCCGAGGGTTGTCTGCTGTGTATAACCCCCATCAGGCGGCGTCTGCCCTGTGATACCAGAATTCACCCATTGGGGTCTTCCTGCCTAACATCCAGCTTGGAGATGGCTTACTGCCGGACTTATCCAAGGACTCATCACAAGTGTTTTGCTTTAGTTATAGAAACTATAAAATGTAATTCTCCAATCACACCCAGAGCTGCATCACATTTCTCTCGCCTTCCACATAGATTTCCCTTTGCAGAAGTTGACACCTTGCTGTGAGCCCCTGCTGGTTCAGTGTCTGCAAAGAGAACACTCAGACAATCCTCGAGTCTTATGGATTTACGGAGTGCAGCTTTGGGTGTTATTGGAGAAGAAGCCGTATATTTGATATAGTATTGGTAAACGTGTCAGTGCTGACTATTAGTATGTGCTTTACCCCGCAGGAGCGCATCGAGTACTCCAAAACCTTCCAGGGAAAATACTTTAATTTCTTGGGCTACTTTTTCTCCATTTACTGCGTGTGGAAAATCTTCATGGTAAAGAAATTGTCTGTTAGTGATTGTTAAGATCGTGTGTGATCTGTGGAGCCTGACAGATATAGGGACAGAGCAAACCAGTGCACGACTCCGGGACTCACTCAGTAGCTTTTATTCAGCCCCTGTGTCACTCTGCGCCCCCTGCTGTCCCTGCGCCCCCTGCTGTCCCTGCGCCCCCTGCTGTCCCTGCGCCCCCTGCTGTCCCTGCACCCCCTGCTGGCCCTGCGCTTCCTTTTGGCACTGCACCCCCTGCTGTCCCTGCACCCCCTGCTGGCGTTTCGCCCCCTGTTGGCCCTTTCTCGCCCTGCTGGCCCTGCGCCCCCTGCTGGCCCTTCGCTTCCTGCTGGCCCTTCGCTTCCTGCTGGCCCTGTGCCCCCTGCTGGCCCTGCGCCCGCTGCTGGCCTTGTGCCCCCTGCTGGCCTTGCGCCCCCCCGTGCTGGCCCTGCGCCCCCTGCTGGCCCTCCGCCCCCTGCTGGTCCTGCTGGCCCTCCGCCCCCTGCTGGTCCTGCTGGCCCTCCGCCCCCTGCTGGTCCTGCTGGCCCTCCGCCCGCTGCTGGTCCTGCTGGCCCTCCGCCCGCTGCTGGTCCTGCTGGCCCTCCGCCCCCTGCTGGTCCTGCTGGCCCTCCGCCCCCTGCTGGTCCTGCTGGCCCTCCGCCCCCTGCTGGTCCTGCTGGCCCTCCGCCCCCTGCTGGTCCTGCTGGCCCTCCGCCCCCTGCTGGCCCTGCTGGCCCTGCGCCCCCTGCTGGCCCTGCGCCCCCTGCTGGCCCTGCGCCCCCTGCTGGTCCTGCACCCCCTACTAGCCCTGTGCCCCCTGCTCACCCTACTCCCCCGGCTCTTGCACCCCCGGCTCTTGCACCCCCGGCTCTTGCACCCCCGGCTCTTGCACCCCCGGCTCTTGCACCCTTGGCTCTTACACCCCCACCGCTGCCGCCGGTCCTGATTTTTGTTTATCTTTTTCCAGGCCACAATCAACATCGTCTTTGATCGAGTCGGAAAGACCGACCCTGTCACTCGAGGGATTGAGATCACCGTCAATTACCTGGGCATACAGTTTGATGTAAGTAAGTGATGTAAGTTTGA
This sequence comes from Phyllobates terribilis, assembly GCF_046119375.1. Classification (NCBI taxonomy): domain Eukaryota; kingdom Metazoa; phylum Chordata; class Amphibia; order Anura; family Dendrobatidae; genus Phyllobates; species Phyllobates terribilis. The sequence goes on from NW_027362762.1 coordinate 946,977,570, forward strand.
TGCTTTAAAAAGTACAGAAATCCTTTAGAAATGGATGTAATCCTCTATTATAGGGTTAAAGGGCGCGTCCAGAACTTAAATCATGAGAGGTCATTAATATCAGACCAGCCCAACTTGCATCGGATCAGATCGTCCACTATTCTGTTTGCATCAACCCCATTGAGATTAGACGGCCCCGCTCTGATGCCGTCGGCCCCGCTCTGATGCCGTCGGCCCCGCTCTGATGCCGTCGGCCCCGCTCTGATGCCGTCGGCCCCGCTCTGATGCCGTCGGCCCCGCTCTGATGCCGTCGGTTGTTTCGATCAAAGCGGGGCACTCTGATCTGAATGGCCCCACTTGGATCGGCCCCACCAATCCTCTTTTACCATGGCTTGATGTACATATTGTAGAATGGATCAGCCCCTCGGATCAGCCCCACCGCTCTGCTTTTACTGCGGCTGAATATACATATTGTATAAAGCTGGAGCAGCACAGCGCCATCCTCTTTGTAGTGGCCATTCTCAGATACTTCAGGTCAGATCACATTCACTTCAATAGGAGCTGAGCTGCAGTACTGAGAACGACCACTAGACGGTGTATGGAGCTGAGCTGTTCCAGCGTTGTGCACATTATAGGGTTTTCCAGGTCAGGCAGCAGCCGGGGCAGTGACGGTATCCTGCTGAAACCCTGTTAGGAGTCGCCGGTTTGGGCAGTAGTCACATGACCGCTCATACGTGATTTACACACTTTGCGTCAACGTACCGATAACTTCTCTGTGTTTCAGCAGCCGCCCGACACACGAGCACATTTCCACTAATCAGGCAGATGCAGCATATTGTCTTCTGTGCTGACCGATGGCATCAAAATTATTTATATTAGTTTTATTTTTATTTTACTCCAAATCTCCTGTAAGGAGCAGTGAGGATATTCTGTGTCCAGCTGCCACCACTAGGGGGAACTGAAGAGCAGTGAGGATATTCTGTGTCCAGCTGCCACCACTAGGGGGAACTAAGGACCAGTGAGGATATTCTGTGTCCAGATGCCACCACTAGGGGAAGCTAAGGAGCAGTGAGGATATTCTGTGTCCAGCTGCCACCACTAGGGGAAGCTAAGGAGCAGTGAGGATATTCTGTGTCCAGCTGCCACCACTAGGGGGAACTGAAGAGCAGTGAGGATATTCTGTGTCCAGCTGCCACCACTAGGGGGAACTAAGGACCAGTGAGGATATTCTGTGTCCAGCTGACACCACTAGGGGAAGCTAAGGAGCAGTGAGGATATTCTGTGTCCAGCTGCCACCACTAGGGGAAGCTAAGGAGCAGTGAGGATATTCTGTGTCCAGCTGCCACCACTCGAGGGAGCTAAGGAGCAGTGAGGATATTCTGAGTCCCAGCTGCTACCACTAGGGGTAACTAAGGACCAGTGAGGATATTCTGTGTCCAGCTGCCACCACTAGGGGGGGGCTAAGGAGCAGTGAGGATATTCAGTGTCCCAGCTGCCACCACTAGGGGGAGCGAGCTGAAGTCTGTTGTATCATAAAAAGTGTTTCAATAAACATTATTAGAAAGTGGTGTGCCCTTTTAACCAAATTCCATTGAAAAACGAATCCCGAAGCCACTTTGCAGGTTTTTCTTTTGCTCAGGTGAAGTTCTGGTCCCAGCACATTTCCTTCATCCTGGTGGGCATCATCATCGTCACTTCCATCAGGGGACTCCTCATCACTCTGACAAAGGTAAGTCGCCTCTGTGGGCTGTCATGTCTCGCCAGCACATAGTGCTGTCCACGTCAGTAGTACGTAGTAAATTTCACAAAGTCCTAAACACAGGGCCGGCTCCAGGCTTTTCTGGGCCCCGGGCGAAAGAGTCACAGTGGCCCCTTTATCACATACCACGATTCATGATGCACAGATATGATGGAGGTACAACACAGGGCCCAGCCTGTCCCTTCATCCTTCACATATGCAGACATGCACACACACACAGCACGCAGACATGCACACACACACAGCACGCAGACATGCACACACACACAGCACGCAGACATGCACACACAGAGCACGCAGACAAGCACACACACACAGTACGCAGACAAGCACACACACACAGCACGCAGACATGCACACACACACACAGTACGCAGACATGCACACACACAGCACGCAGACAAGCACACACACACAGTACGCAGACATGCACACACACAGCACGCAGACAAGCACACACACACAGTACGCAGACAAGCACACACATACAGTACGCAGACAAGCACACACACACAGTACGCAGACATGCACACACAGTACGCAGACATGCACACACACACAGTACGCAGACAAGCACACACATACAGTACGCAGACATGCACACACAGTACGCAGACATGCACACACACACAGTACGCAGACATGCACACACACACAGCACGCAGACATGCACACACACACAGCACGCAGACATGCGCACACACACAGCACGCAGACATGCGCACACACACAGCACGCAGACATGCGCACACACACAGCACGCAGACATGCGCACACACACAGCACGCAGACATGCGCACACACACAGCACGCAGACATGCGCACACACACAGCACGCAGACATGCGCACACACACAGCACGCAGACAAGCACACACACACAGCACGCAGACATGCACACACATACAGTACGCAGACAAGCACACACACACAGCACGCAGACATGCACACACATACAGCACGCAGACATGCACACACACAGTATGCAGACAAGCACACACATACAGTACGCAGACATGCACACACACACAGTACGCAGACATGCACACATACAGCACGCAGACATGCACACACATACAGCACGCAGACAAGCACACACATACAGTACGCAGACATGCACACACATACAGTACGCAGACATGAACACACATACAGCACGCAGACATGCACACACACACAGCACGCAGACATGCACACACACAGTACGCAGACATGCACACACACACAGTACGCAGACATGCACACACACACAGCACGCAGACAAGCACACACACAGTACGCAGACATGCACACACACAGCACGCAGACATGCACACACACACAGCACGCAGACATGCACACACACAGAGCACGCAGACATGCACAAACACAGTACGCAGACATGCACACACACAGTACGCAGACATGCACACACACAGCACGCAGACATGCACACACACACAGCACGCAGACATGCACACACATACAGCACGCAGACATGCACACACATACAGTACGCACACATGCACACACATACAGCACGCAGACAAGCACACACATACAGCACGCAGACATGCACACACACACAGCACGCAGACATGCACACACATACAGCACGCAGACAAGCACACACATACGGCACGCAGACATGCACACACACACAGCACGCAGACATGCACACACATACAGTACGCACACATGCACACACATACAGCACGCAGACAAGCACACACACACAGTACGCAGACATGCACACACACACAGTACGCAGACATGCACACACACACAGTACGCAGACATGCACACACACACAGTACGCAGACATGCACACACATACAGTACGCAGACAAGCACACACACACAGCACGCAGACATGCACACACATACAGTACGCAGACATGCGCACACACACATACAGCACGCAGACATGCACACACATACAGTACGCAGACATGCGCACACACACATACAGCACGCAGACATGCACACACATACAGCACGCAGACATGCACACACATACAGCACGCAGACATGCACACACATGCAGCACGCAGACATGCACACACATACAGTACGCAGACAAGCACACACACACAGCACGCAGACATGCACACACATACAGCACGCAGACATGCACACACACAGTATGCAGACAAGCACACACACACAGTACGCAGACAAGCACACACACACAGCACGCAGACATGCACACACATACAGCACGCAGACATGCACACACAGTATGCAGACAAGCACACACACACAGCACGCAGACATGCACACACATACAGCACGCAGACATGCACACACATACAGCACGCAGACATGCACACACACAGTATGCAGACAAGCACACACACACAGTACGCAGACATGCACACACATACAGCACGCAGACATGCACACACATACAGCACGCAGACATGCACACACACAGTATGCAGACAAGCACACACATACAGTACGCAGACATGCACACACACACAGTACGCAGACATGCACACATACAGCACGCAGACATGCACACACATACAGCACGCAGACAAGCACACACATACAGTACGCAGACATGCACACACATACAGTACGCAGACATGAACACACATACAGCACGCAGACATGCACACACACACAGCACGCAGACATGCACACACACAGTACGCAGACATGCACACACACACAGTACGCAGACATGCACACACACACAGCACGCAGACAAGCACACACACAGTACGCAGACATGCACACACACAGCACGCAGACATGCACACACACAGAGCACGCAGACAAGCACACACACACAGCACGCAGACATGCACAAACACAGTACGCAGACATGCACACACACAGTACGCAGACATGCACACACACAGCACGCAGACATGCACACACACACAGCACGCAGACATGCACACACATACAGTACGCAGACATGCACACACATACAGCACGCAGACAAGCACACACATACAGCACGCAGACATGCACACACACACAGCACGCAGACATGCACACACATACAGCACGCAGACAAGCACACACATACGGCACGCAGACATGCACACACACACAGCACGCAGACATGCACACACATACAGTACGCACACATGCACACACATACAGCACGCAGACATGCACACACATACAGCACGCAGACAAGCACACACACACAGTACGCAGACATGCACACACACACAGTACGCAGACATGCACACACACACAGTACGCAGACATGCACACACACACAGTACGCAGACATGCACACACATACAGTACGCAGACAAGCACACACACACAGCACGCAGACATGCACACACATACAGTACGCAGACATGCGCACACACACATACAGCACGCAGACATGCACACACATACAGTACGCAGACATGCGCACACACACATACAGCACGCAGACATGCACACACATACAGCACGCAGACATGCACACACATACAGCACGCAGACATGCACACACATGCAGCACGCAGACATGCACACACATACAGTACGCAGACAAGCACACACACAGCACGCAGACATGCACACACATACAGCACGCAGACATGCACACACACAGTATGCAGACAAGCACACACACACAGTACGCAGACATGCACACACACACAGTACGCAGACATGCACACACATACAGCACGCAGACATGCACACACATACAGCACGCAGACATGCACACACATACAGCACGCAGACATGCACACACATACAGTACGCAGACATGAACACACATACAGTACGCAGACATGAACACACACACAGCACGCAGACATGCGCACACACACAGCACGCAGACATGCGCACACACACAGCACGCAGACAAGCACACACACACAGCACGCAGACATGCACACACATACAGTACGCAGACAAGCACACACACACAGCACGCAGACATGCACACACATACAGCACGCAGACATGCACACACACAGTATGCAGACAAGCACACACATACAGTACGCAGACATGCACACACACACAGTACGCAGACATGCACACATACAGCACGCAGACATGCACACACATACAGCACGCAGACAAGCACACACATACAGTACGCAGACATGCACACAAATACAGTACGCAGACATGAACACACATACAGCACGCAGACATGCACACACACACAGCACGCAGACATGCACACACACACAGTACGCAGACATGCACACACACACAGCACGCAGACAAGCACACACACACAGCACGCAGACAAGCACACACACAGCACGCAGACATGCACACACATACAGCACGCAGACATGCACACACACAGTATGCAGACAAGCACACACATACAGTACGCAGACATGCACACACACACAGTACGCAGACATGCACACATACAGCACGCAGACATGCACACACATACAGCACGCAGACAAGCACACACATACAGTACGCAGACATGCACACAAATACAGTACGCAGACATGAACACACATACAGCACGCAGACATGCACACACACACAGCACGCAGACATGCACACACACACAGTACGCAGACATGCACACACACACAGCACGCAGACATGCACACACACACAGCACGCAGACATGCACACACACAGTACGCAGACATGCACACACAGCACGCAGACATGCACACACACAGAGCACGCAGACAAGCACACACACACAGCACGCAGACATGCACAAACACAGTACGCAGACATGCACACACACAGCACGCAGACATGCACACACATACAGTACGCAGACATGCACACACACACAGCACGCAGACATGCACACACATACAGTACGCAGACATGCACACACATACAGCACGCAGACAAGCACACACACAGCACGCAGACATGCACACACACACAGCACGCAGACATGCACACACATACAGCACGCAGACATGCACACACATACAGCACGCAGACATGCACACACACAGTACGCAGACATGCACACACACACAGTACGCAGACATGCACACACACACAGCACGCAGACAAGCACACACACACAGCACGCAGACATGCACACACACAGTACGCAGACATGCACACACAGCACGCAGACATGCACACACACACAGCACGCAGACATGCACACACATACAGCACGCAGACATGCACACACACACAGCACGCAGACATGCACACACACAGTACGCAGACATGCACACACACACAGTACGCAGACATGCACACACACACAGCACGCAGACAAGCACACACACACAGCACGCAGACATGCACACACACAGTACGCAGACATGCACACACAGCACGCAGACATGCACACACAACAAGCACGCAGACAAGCACACACACACAGCACGCAGACATGCACAAACACAGTACGCAGACATGCACACACATACAGTACGCAGACATGCACACACACACAGCACGCAGACATGCACACACATACAGTACGCAGACATGCACACACATACAGCACGCAGACAAGCACACACATACAGCACGCAGACATGCACACACACACAGCACGCAGACATGCACACACATACAGCACGCAGACATGCACACACATACAGCACGCAGACAAGCACACACACACGGCACGCAGACATGCACACACACACAGCACGCAGACATGCACACACATACAGCACGCAGACATGCACACACATACAGCACGCAGACATGCACACACACACAGCACGCAGACAAGCACACACACACAGTACGCAGACATGCACACACACACAGTACGCAGACATGCACACACACACAGTACGCAGACATGCACACACACACAGTACGCAGACATGCACACACACACAGCACGCAGACATGCACACACATACAGTACGCAGACATGCGCACACACACACAGCACGCAGACATGCACACACATACAGCACGCAGACATGCACACACACAGTATGCAGACAAGCACACACATACAGTACGCAGACATGCACACACACACAGTACGCAGACATGCACACATACAGCACGCAGACATGCACACACATACAGCACGCAGACAAGCACACACATACAGTACGCAGACATGCACACAAATACAGTACGCAGACATGAACACACATACAGCACGCAGACATGCACACACACACAGCACGCAGACATGCACACACACACAGTACGCAGACATGCACACACACACAGCACGCAGACAAGCACACACACACAGCACGCAGACAAGCACACACACAGCACGCAGACATGCACACACATACAGCACGCAGACATGCACACACACAGTATGCAGACAAGCACACACATACAGTACGCAGACATGCACACACACACAGTACGCAGACATGCACACATACAGCACGCAGACATGCACACACATACAGCACGCAGACAAGCACACACATACAGTACGCAGACATGCACACAAATACAGTACGCAGACATGAACACACATACAGCACGCAGACATGCACACACACACAGCACGCAGACATGCACACACACACAGTACGCAGACATGCACACACACACAGCACGCAGACATGCACACACACACAGCACGCAGACATGCACACACACAGTACGCAGACATGCACACACAGCACGCAGACATGCACACACACAGAGCACGCAGACAAGCACACACACACAGCACGCAGACATGCACAAACACAGTACGCAGACATGCACACACACAGCACGCAGACATGCACACACATACAGTACGCAGACATGCACACACACACAGCACGCAGACATGCACACACATACAGTACGCAGACATGCACACACATACAGCACGCAGACAAGCACACACATACAGCACGCAGACATGCACACACACACAGCACGCAGACATGCACACACATACAGCACGCAGACATGCACACACATACAGCACGCAGACAAGCACACACACACGGCACGCAGACATGCACACACACACAGCACGCAGACATGCACACACATACAGCACGCAGACATGCACACACATACAGCACGCAGACATGCACACACACACAGCACGCAGACAAGCACACACACACAGTACGCAGACATGCACACACACACAGTACGCAGACATGCACACACACACAGTACGCAGACATGCACACACACACAGTACGCAGACATGCACACACACACAGCACGCAGACATGCACACACATACAGTACGCAGACATGCGCACACACACACAGCACGCAGACATGCACACACATACAGCACGCAGACATGCACACACATACAGCACGCAGACATGCACACACATACAGCACGCAGACATGCACACACATACAGTACGCAGACAAGCACACACACACAGCACGCAGACATGCACACACATACAGCACGCAGACATGCACACACACAGTATGCAGACAAGCACACACACACAGTACGCAGACATGCACACACACACAGTACGCAGACATGCACACATACAGCACGCAGACATGCACACACATACAGCACGCAGACAAGCACACACATACAGTACGCAGACATGCACACACATACAGTACGCAGACATGAACACACATACAGCACGCAGACATGCACACACACACAGCACGCAGACATGCACACACACACAGCACGCAGACATGCACACACACACAGTACGCAGACATGCACACACACACAGCACGCAGACAAGCACACACACACAGCACGCAGACATGCACACACACAGTACGCAGACATGCACACACACAGTACGCAGACATGCACACACACAGCACGCAGACATGCACACACATACAGTACGCAGACATGCACACACATACAGCACGCAGACAAGCACACACATACAGCACGCAGACATGCACACACACACAGCACGCAGACATGCACACACATACAGCACGCAGACAAGCACACACATACGGCACGCAGACATGCACACACACACAGCACGCAGACATGCACACACATACAGTACGCACACATGCACACACATACAGCACGCAGACATGCACACACATACAGCACGCAGACAAGCACACACACACAGTACGCAGACATGCACACACACACAGTACGCAGACATGCACACACACACAGTACGCAGACATGCACACACACACAGCACGCAGACATGCACAAACACAGTACGCAGACATGCACACACACAGCACGCAGACATGCACACACATACAGTACGCAGACATGCACACACACACAGCACGCAGACATGCACACACATACAGTACGCAGACATGCACACACATACAGCACGCAGACATGCACACACATACAGCACGCAGACATGCACACACATACAGCACGCAGACATGCACACACACAGTATGCAGACAAGCACACACACACAGTACGCAGACATGCACACACACACAGTACGCAGACATGCACACATACAGCACGCAGACATGCACACACATACAGCACGCAGACAAGCACACACATACAGTACGCAGACATGCACACACATACAGTACGCAGACATGCACACACATACAGCACGCAGACATGCGCACACACACAGCACGCAGACATGCGCACACACACAGCACGCAGACATGCGCACACACACAGCACGCAGACATGCGCACACACACAGCACGCAGACAAGCACACACACACAGCACGCAGACAAGCACACACACACAGCACGCAGACATGCACACACATACAGTACGCAGACAAGCACACACACACAGTACGCAGACATGCACACATACAGCACGCAGACATGCACACACATACAGCACGCAGACAAGCACACACATACAGTACGCAGATATGCACACACATACAGTACGCAGACATGAACACACATACAGCACGCAGACATGCACACACACACAGCACGCAGACATGCACACACACACAGTACGCAGACATGCACACACACACAGTACGCAGACATGCACACACACACAGCACGCAGACAAGCACACACACAGCACGCAGACATGCACACACACAGTACGCAGACATGCACACACAGCACGCAGACATGCACACACACAGAGCACGCAGACAAGCACACACACACAGCACGCAGACATGCACAAACACAGTACGCAGACATGCACACACACAGCACGCAGACATGCACACACATACAGTACGCAGACATGCACACACACACAGCACGCAGACAAGCACACACATACAGCACGCAGACATGCACACACACACAGCACGCAGACATGCACACACATACAGCACGCAGACAAGCACACACATACGGCACGCAGACATGCACACACACACAGCACGCAGACATGCACAAACATACAGCACGCAGACAAGCACACACATACGGCACGCAGACATGCACACACACACAGCACGCAGACATGCACACACACACAGCACGCAGACATGCACACACATACAGCACGCAGACATGCACACACATACAGCACGCAGACAAGCACACACACACAGTACGCAGACATGCACACACACACAGTACGCAGACATGCACACACACACAGTACGCAGACATGCACACACACACAGTACGCAGACATGCACACACATACAGTACGCAGACAAGCACACACACACAGCACGCAGACATGCACACACATACAGTACGCAGACATGCGCACACACACACAGCACGCAGACATGCACACACATACAGCACGCAGACATGCACACACATACAGCACGCAGACATGCACACACATACAGCACGCAGACATGCACACACATACAGTACGCAGACAAGCAGACATGCACACACATACAGCACGCAGACATGCACACACATACAGCACGCAGACATGCACACACACAGTATGCAGACATGCACACACACACAGTACGCAGACATGCACACATACAGCACGCAGACATGCACACACATACAGCACGCAGACAAGCACACACATACAGTACGCAGACATGCACACACATACAGTACGCAGACATGAACACACATACAGCACGCAGACATGCACACACACACAGCACGCAGACATGCACACACACACAGCACGCAGACATGCACACACACACAGTACGCAGACATGCACACGCACACAGCACGCAGACAAGCACACACACACAGCACGCAGACATGCACACACACAGTACGCAGACATGCACACACACAGCACGCAGACATGCACACACACAGAGCACGCAGACAAGCACACACACACAGCACGCAGACATGCACACACACAGTACGCAGACATGCACACACACAGCACGCAGACATGCACACACATACAGTACGCAGACATGCACAAACATACAGCACGCAGACAAGCACACACATACGGCACGCAGACATGCACACACATACGGCACGCAGACATGCACACACACACAGCACGCAGACATGCACACACACACAGCACGCAGACATGCACACACATACAGCACGCAGACATGCACACACATACAGCACGCAGACAAGCACACACACACAGTACGCAGACATGCACACACACACAGTACGCAGACATGCACACAAACACAGTACGCAGACATGCACACACACACAGTACGCAGACATGCACACACATACAGTACGCAGACAAGCACACACACACAGCACGCAGACATGCACACACATACAGTACGCAGACATGCGCACACACACACAGCACGCAGACATGCACACACATACAGCACGCAGACATGCACACACATACAGCACGCAGACATGCACACACATACAGTACGCAGACAAGCAGACATGCACACACATACAGCACGCAGACATGCACACACATACAGCACGCAGACATGCACACACACAGTATGCAGACATGCACACACACACAGTACGCAGACATGCACACATACAGCACGCAGACATGCACACACATACAGCACGCAGACAAGCACACACATACAGTACGCAGACATGCACACACATACAGTACGCAGACATGAACACACATACAGCACGCAGACATGCACACACACACAGCACGCAGACATGCACACACACACAGCACGCAGACATGCACACACACACAGTACGCAGACATGCACACACACACAGCACGCAGACAAGCACACACACACAGCACGCAGACATGCACACACACAGTACGCAGACATGCACACACACAGCACGCAGACATGCACACACACAGAGCACGCAGACAAGCACACACACACAGCACGCAGACATGCACACACACAGTACGCAGACATGCACACACACAGCACGCAGACATGCACACACATACAGTACGCAGACATGCACACACACACAGCATGCAGACATGCACACACATACAGTACGCAGACATGCACACACATACAGCACGCAGACAAGCACACACACACAGCACGCAGACATGCACACACACACAGCACGCAGACATGCACACACATACAGCACGCAGACAAGCACACACATACAGCACGCAGACATGCACACACATACAGCACGCAGACAAGCACACACACACAGTACGCAGACATGCACACACACACAGTACACAGACATGCACACACACACAGTACGCAGACATGCACACACACAGTACGCAGACATGCACACACATACAGTACGCAGACAAGCACACACACACAGCACGCAGACATGCACACACATACAGTACGCAGACATGCACACACAGCACGCAGACATGCACACACATACAGCACGCAGACATGCACACACATACAGCACGCAGACATGCACACACATACAGCACGCAGACATGCACACACATACAGCACGCAGACATGCACACACATACAGCACGCAGACATGCACACACATACAGCACGCAGACATGCACACACATACAGCACGCAGACATGCACACACATACAGTACGCAGACATGCACACACACACAGTACGCAGACATGCACACACACACAGTACGCAGACATGCACACACACACAGTACGCAGACATGCACACACACACAGTATGCAGACATGCACACACACACAGTACGCAGACATACACACACACAGCACGCAGACATGCACACACACACAGTACGCAGACATGCACACACATACAGTACGCAGACAAGCACACACACACAGTACGCAGACATGCACACACACACAGTACGCAGACATGCACACACACACAGTACGCAGACATGCACACACACACAGTACGCAGACATGCACACACACACAGTACGCAGACATACACACACAGCACGCAGACATGCACACACACACAGCACGCAGACATGCACACACACACAGTACGCAGACATGCACACACACACAGTACGCAGACATGCACACACACACAGTACGCAGACATGCACACACACACAGCACGCAGACATGCACACACACACAGCACGCAGACATGCACACACACACAGCACGCAGACATGCACACACACACAGCACGCAGACATGCACACACACACAGCACGCAGACATGCACACACACACAGCACGCAGACATGCACACACATACAGTACGCAGACATGCACACACATACAGTACGCAGATATGCACACACACACAGTACGCAGACATGCAGACATGCACACACACACAGTATGCAGACATGCACACACACACAGCACGCAGACATGCACACACACACAGCACGCAGACATGCACACACACACAGCACGCAGACATGCACAAACATACAGTACGCAGACAAGCACACACATACAGTACGCAGACAAGCACACATACAGTACGCAGACAAGCACACATACAGTACGCAGACATGCACACACACACAGCACGCAGACATGCACACACACAGTACGCAGACATGCGCACACAAACAGCACGCAGACATGCACACACATACAGCACGCAGACAAGCACACACATACAGTACGCAGACATGCACACACATACAGTACGCAGACATGCACACACATACAGTACGCAGACATGAACACACATACAGCACGCAGACATGCACACACATACAGCACGCAGACAAGCACACACACACAGCACGCAGACATGCACACACACACAGCACGCAGACATGCACACACACAGCACGCAGACAAGCACACACACACAGCACGCAGACATGCACACACACACAGTATGCAGACATGCACACACACACAGTACGCAGACATGCACACATACAGCACGCAGACAAGCACACACATACAGTACGCAGACATGCACACACATACAGTACGCAGACATGCACACACATACAGTACGCAGACATGCACACACATACAGCACGCAGACATGCACACACACACAGCACGCAGACAAGCACACACACACAGTACGCAGACATGCACACACACACACAGCACGCAGACATGCACACACACACACAGCACGCAGACAAGCACACACAGTACGCAGACATGAACACACACACAGCACGCAGACAAGCACACACACACAGCACGCAGACATGCACACACACAGCACGCAGACATGCACACACACAGCACGCAGACATGCACACACACAGCACGCAGACATGCACACACACAGCACGCAGACATGCACACACATACAGCACGCAGACATGCACACACATACAGCACGCAGACATGCACACACATACAGCACGCAGACATGCACACACATACAGCACGCAGACATGCACACACACACAGTACGCAGACATGCACACACATACAGTACGCAGACATGCACACACAGCACGCAGACATGCACACACACACAGCACGCAGACATGCACACACACACAGTACGCAGACATGCACACACACACAGTACGCAGACATGCACACACACACAGTACGCAGACATGCACACACATACAGTACGCAGACATGCACACACACACAGTACGCAGACATGCACACACACACAGTACGCAGACATGCACATATACACAGCACGCAGACATGCACACACACACAGTACGCAGACAAGCACACACATACAGCACGCAGACATGCACACACACACACAGCACGCAGACATGCACATATACACAGCACGCAGACATGCACACACACACAGTACGCAGACAAGCACACACATACAGCACGCAGACATGCACACACGCACACAGCACGCAGACATGCACACACACACAGCACGCAGACATGCACACACACACAGTACGCAGACAAGCACACACATACAGTACGCAGACAAGCACACACATACAGCACGCAGACATGCACACACACACAGCACGCAGACATGCACATACACACAGTACGCAGACAAGCACACACATACAGTACGCAGACATGCACACACACACAGCACGCAGACATGCACACACACACAGCACGCAGACATGCGCACGCAGACAAGCACACACATACAGCACGCAGACATGCACACACACACAGCACGCAGACATGCACATACACACAGTACGCAGACAAGCACACACATACAGTACGCAGACATGCACACACATACAGTACGCAGACAAGCACACACACACAGCACGCAGACATGCACACACATACAGCACGCAGACATGCACACACACAGTATGCAGACAAGCACACACATACAGTACGCAGACATGCACACACACACAGTACGCAGACATGCACACATACAGCACGCAGACATGCACACACATACAGCACGCAGACAAGCACACACATACAGTACGCAGACATGCACACACATACAGTACGCAGACATGAACACACATACAGCACGCAGACATGCACACACACACAGCACGCAGACATGCACACACACACAGTACGCAGACATGCACACACACACAGTACGCAGACATGCACACACAGCACGCAGACAAGCACACACACACAGCACGCAGACATGCACACACACAGTACGCAGACATGCACACACACAGTACGCAGACATGCACACACACAGCACGCAGACATGCACACACACAGAGCACGCAGACAAGCACACACACACAGCACGCAGACATGCACACACAGTACGCAGACATGCACACACACAGCACGCAGACATGCACACACATACAGTACGCAGACATGCACACACACAGCATGCAGACATGCACACACACACAGTACGCAGACATGCACACACATACAGCACGCAGACAAGCACACACATACAGCACGCAGACATGCACACACACACAGTACGCAGACAAGCACACACATAGTACGGAGACAAGCACACACATACAGTACGCAGACATGCACACACATAAAGTACGCAGACATGCACACACCTAAAGTACGCAGACATGCACACACACACAGTACGGACACATGCACACACACATAGTACGCAGACATGCACACACACACAGCACGCAGACATGCACATATACACAGCACGCAGACATGCACACACACACAGTACGCAGACAAGCACACACATACAGCACGCAGACATGCACGCACACACACACAGCACGCAGACATGCACACACACACAGTACGCAGACAAGCACACACATACAGCACGCAGACATGCACACACACACACACAGCACGCAGACATGCACACACACACAGTACGCAGACAAGCACACACATACAGCACGCAGACATGCACACACACACAGCACGCAGACATGCACATACACACAGTACGCAGACAAGCACACACATACAGTACGCAGACATGCACACACACACAGCACGCAGACAAGCGCACACATACAGTACGCAGACATGCGCACACACACAGTACGCAGACAAGCACACACATACAGTACGCAGACATGCGCACACACACAGTACGCAGACAAGCGCACACATACAGTACGCAGACATGCACACACACACAGCACGCAGACATGCACACACACACAGCACGCAGACATGCACACACACACAGCACGCAGACATGCACACACACACAGCACGCAGACATGCACACACACACAGTACGCAGACATGCACACACACACAGCACGCAGACAAGCACACACATACAGTACGCAGACATGCACACACACACAGTACGCAGACAAGCACACACACACAGTACGCAGACATGCACACACGCACAGCACGCAGACATGCACACACGCACAGCACGCAGACATGCACACACGCACAGCACGCAGACAAGCACACACGCACAGTACGCAGACATGCACACACGCACAGTACGCAGACAAGTACACACATACAGTATGCAGACATGCACACACACACAGCACGCAGACATGCACACACACACAGCACGCAGACATGCACACACACAGCACGCAGACATGCACACACACACAGTACACAGACAAGCACACACACACAGTACGCAGACATGCACACACACACAGTACGCAGACATGCACACACACACAGTACGCAGACATGCACACACACACAGTACGCAGACATGCACACACACACAGCACGCAGACACACACATACAGTACGCAGACAAGCACACACACACAGTACGCAGGCATGCACACACACAGAGCACGCAGACATGCACACACACAGCACGCAGACATGCACACACACAGCACGCAGACATGCACACACATGCAGCACGCAGACATGCACACACATACAGCACGCAGACATGCACACACATACAGCACGCAGACATGCACACACAGTACACAGACATGCACACACACACAGTACGCAGACATGCACACACATACAGCACGCAGACATGCACACACACACAGCACGCAGACATGCACACACACACAGCACGCAGACATGCACACACACAGCACGCAGACATGCACACACATACAGCACGCAGACAAGCACACACATACAGTACGGAGACATGCACACACAGTACGCAGACATGCACACACACACAGCACGCAGACATGCACACACACACAGCACGCAGACATGCACATACACACAGCACGCAGACATACACACACACAGTACGCAGACATGCACACACATACAGTACGCAGACATGCACACACATACAGTACGCAGACATGCACACACACACAGCACGCAGACATGCACACACACACAGTACGCAGACAAGCACACACATACAGTACGCAGACATGCACACACACACAGTACGCAGACAAGCACACACATACAGTACGCAGACATGCACGCACGCAGACATGCACACACATACAGCACGCAGACATGCACACACATACAGCACGCAGACATGCACACACATACAGCACGCAGACATGCACACACATACAGCACGCAGACAAGCACACACATACAGTACGCAGACATGCACACACAGTACACAGACATGCACATACAGTACGCAGACATGCACACACACAGCATGCAGACATGCACACACATACAGTATGCAGACATACACACACACAGCACGCAGACATGCACACACACACAGCACGCAGACATGCACACACACACAGCACGCAGACATGCACACACACACAGCACGCAGACATGCACACACACACAGCACGCAGACATGCACACACACACAGCACGCAGACATGCACACACACACAGCACGCAGACATGCACACACACACAGCACGCAGACATGCACACACACACAGCACGCAGACATGCACACACATACAGTACGCAGACATGCACACACATACAGCACGCAGACAAGCACACACACAGCACGCAGACAAGCACACACATACAGTACGCAGACATGCACACACATACAGTACGCAGACATGCACACACACACAGCACGCAGACATGCACATATACACAGCACGCAGACATGCACACACACACAGTACGCAGACATGCACATACACACAGTACGCAGACAAGCACACACACACAGTACGCAGACATGCACACACACACAGCACGCAGACATGCACACACACACAGTACGCAGACAAGCACACACATACAGCACGTAGACATGCACACACACAGTACGCAGACATGCACACACACACAGTACGCAGACAAGCACACACATACAGTACGCAGACATGCACACACACACAGCACGCAGACATGCACACACACAGTACGCAGACAAGCACACACATACAGTACGCAGACATGCACACACACACAGCACGCAGACATGCACACACACACAGCACGCAGACATGCACACACACACAGTACGCAGACATGCACACACACACAGCACGCAGACAAGCACACACACACAGCACGCAGACATGCACACACACACAGCACGCAGACATGCACACACACACAGTACGCAGACATGCACACACACACAGCACGCAGACAAGCACACACATACAGTACGCAGACATACACACACACAGCACGCAGACAAGCACACACACACAGTACGCAGACATGCACACACACACAGCACGCAGACATGCACACACACACAGCACGCAGACATGCACACACACACAGCACGCAGACATGCACACACACACAGCACGCAGACATGCACACACATACAGTACGCTGACAAGCACACACATACAGTACGCAGACATGCACACACATACAGCACGCAGACAAGCACACACACAGCACGCAGACAAGCACACACATACAGTACGCAGACATGCACACACATACAGTACGCAGACATGCACACACACACAGCACGCAGACATGCACGCAGACATGCACACATACACAGCACGCAGACATGCACACACACACAGTACGCAGACAAGCACACACACAGTACACAGACATGCACACACACACAGCACGCAGACATGCACACACACACAGTACGCAGACAAGCACACACACACAGCACGCAGACATGCACACACACACAGTACGCAGACATGCACACACACACAGTACGCAGACAAGCACACACATACAGTACGCAGACATGCACACACACACAGCACGCAGACATGCACACACACAGTACGCAAACAAGCACACACATACAGTACGCAGACATGCACACACACAGCACGCAGACATGCACACACACACAGCACGCAGACATGCACACACACACAGTACGCAGACATGCACACACACACAGCACGCAGATAAGCACACACACACAGCACGCAGACATGCACACACACACAGTACGCAGACATGCACACACACACAGTACGCAGACATGCACACACACACAGCACGCAGACATGCACACACACACAGCACGCAGACAAGCACACACATACAGTACGCAGACATACACACACACAGCACGCAGACAAGCACACACACACAGTACGCAGACATGCACACACACACAGCACGCAGACATGCACACACACACAGCACGCAGACATGCACACACACACAGCACGCAGACATGCACACACATACAGTACGCTGACAAGCACACACATACAGTACGCAGACATGCACACACATACAGTACGCAGACATGCACACACAGTACACAGAACGCAGACATGCACACACACACAGCACGCAGACATGCACACACACACAGTACGCAGACATGCACACACACACAGTACGCAGACATGCACACACACACAGTACGCAGACATGCACACACACACAGTACGCAGACAAGCACACACATACAGTACGCAGACAAGCACACATACAGCACGCAGACATGCACACACATACAGCACGCAGACAAGCACACACATACAGCACGCAGACATGCACACACACACAGTACGCAGACATGCACACACAGTACGCAGACATGAACACACACACAGCACGCAGACATGCACACACACACAGCACGCAGACAAGCACACACATACAGTACGCAGACAAGCACACACACACAGTACGCAGACATGCACACACAGTACGCAGACATGCACACACACACAGTACGCAGACAAGCACACACATACAGTACGCAGACATGCACACACAGTACGCAGACATGCACACACACACAGCACGCAGACATGCACGCAGACATGCACACACACACAGCACGCAGACATGCGCACACATACAGTACGCAGACAAGCACACACACACAGCACGCAGACATGCACACACATACAGCACGCAGACATGCACACACACAGTATTCAGACAAGCACACACATACAGTACGCAGACATGCACACACACACAGTACGCAGACATGCACACATACAGCACGCAGACATGCACACACATACAGCACGCAGACAAGCACACACATACAGTACGCAGACATGCACACACATACAGTACGCAGACATGAACACACATACAGCACGCAGACATGCACACACACACAGCACGCAGACATGCACACACACACAGTACGCAGACAAGCACACACACACAGTACGCAGACATGCACACACACACAGCACGCAGACATGCACACACACACAGTACGCAGACAAGCACACACATACAGCACGCAGACATGCACACACACACAGTACGCAGACATGCACACACACATACAGTACGCAGACATGCACACACACACAGCACGCAGACATGCACACACACAGTACGCAGACAAGCACACACATACAGTACGCAGACATGCACACACACAGCACGCAGACATGCACACACAGCACGCAGACATGCACACACACACAGTACGCAGACATGCACACACACACAGCACGCAGACAAGCACACACACACAGCACGCAGACATGCACACACACAGTACGCAGACATGCACACACACACAGTACGCAGACATGCACACACACACAGCACGCAGACATGCACACACACACAGCACGCAGACAAGCACACACATACAGTACGCAGACATACACACACACAGCACGCAGACAAGCACACACACACAGTACGCAGACATGCACACACACACAGCACGCAGACATGCACACACACACAGCACGCAGACATGCACACACATACAGTACGCTGACAAGCACACACATACAGTACGCAGACATGCACACACATACAGTACGCAGACATGCACACACAGTACACAGAACGCAGACATGCACACACACACAGCACGCAGACATGCACACACACACAGTACGCAGACATGCACACACACACAGTACGCAGACATGCACACACACACAGTACGCAGACATGCACACACACACAGTACGCAGACAAGCACACACATACAGTACGCAGACAAGCACACATACAGCACGCAGACATGCACACACATACAGCACGCAGACAAGCACACACATACAGCACGCAGACATGCACACACACACAGTACGCAGACATGCACACACAGTACGCAGACATGAACACACACACAGCACGCAGACATGCACACACACACAGCACGCAGACAAGCACACACATACAGTACGCAGACAAGCACACACACACAGTACGCAGACATGCACACACAGTACGCAGACATGCACACACACAGTACGCAGACAAGCACACACATACAGTACGCAGACATGCACACACAGTACGCAGACATGCACACACACACAGCACGCAGACATGCACGCAGACATGCACACACACACAGCACGCAGACATGCGCACACATACAGTACGCAGACAAGCACACACACAGAGCACGCAGACATGCACACACATACAGCACGCAGACATGCACACACACAGTATTCAGACAAGCACACACATACAGTACGCAGACATGCACACACACACAGTACGCAGACATGCACACATACAGCACGCAGACATGCACACACATACAGCACGCAGACAAGCACACACATACAGTACGCAGACATGCACACACATACAGTACGCAGACATGAACACACATACAGCACGCAGACATGCACACACACACAGCACGCAGACATGCACACACACACAGTACGCAGACATGCACACACACACAGTACGCAGACATGCACACACACACAGCACGCAGACAAGCACACACACACAGCACGCAGACATGCACACACACAGTACGCAGACATGCACACACACAGCACGCAGACATGCACACACACAGAGCACGCAGACAAGCACACACACACAGCACGCAGACATGCACACACACAGTACGCAGACATGCACACACACAGCACGCAGACATGCACACACAGCATGCAGACGTGCACACACATACAGTACGCAGACATGCACACACATACAGCACGCAGACAAGCACACACATACAGCACGCAGACATGCACACACACACAGTACGCAGACAAGCACACACATAGTACGCAGACAAGCACACACATACAGTACGCAGTCAAGCACACACATAAAGTACGCAGACATGCACACACATAAAGTACGCAGACATGCACACACATAAAGTACGCAGACATGCACACACACAGTACGCAGACATGCACACACACAGTACGCAGACATGCACACACACACAGTACGGACACATGCACACACATATAGTACGCAGACATGCACACACACACAGTACGCAGACATGCACACACACAGCACGCAGACATGCACACACATACAGTATGCAGACATACACACACACAGCACGCAGACATGCACACACACACAGCACGCAGACATGCACACACACACAGCACGCAGACATGCACACACACACAGCACGCAGACATGCACACACATACACTACGCAGACATGCACACACACACAGCACGCAGACATGCACACACACACAGCACGCAGACATGCACACACACACAGCACGCAGACATGCACACACACACAGCACGCAGACATGCACACACATACAGTACGCAGACATGCACACACAGTACACAGAACGCAGACATGCACACACACACAGCACGCAGACATGCACACACACACAGTACGCAGACATGCACACACACACAGTACGCAGACATGCACACACACACAGTACGCAGACAAGCACACACATACGGTACGCAGACAAGCACACATACAGCACGCAGACATGCACACACATACAGCACGCAGACAAGCACACACATACAGCACGCAGACATGCACACACACACAGTACGCAGACATGCACACACAGTACGCAGACATGAACACACACACAGCACGCAGACATGCACACACACACAGCACGCAGACAAGCACACACATACAGTACGCAGACAAGCACACACACACAGTACGCAGACATGCACACACAGTACGCAGACATGCACACACACACAGTACGCAGACAAGCACACACATACAGTACGCAGACATGCACACACAGTACGCAGACATGCACACACACACAGCACGCAGACATGCACACACACACAGCACGCAGACATGCACACACATACAGTACGCAGACATGCACACACACACAGCACGCAGACATGCACACACACACAGCACGCAGACATGCGCACACATACAGTACGCAGACAAGCACACACATACAGCACGCAGACATGCACACACACAGTATGCAGACAAGCACACACATACAGTACGCAGACATGCACACACACACAGTACGCAGACATGCACACATACAGCACGCAGACATGCACACACATACAGCACGCAGACAAGCACACACATACAGTACGCAGACATGCACACACATACAGTACGCAGACATGAACACACATACAGCACGCAGACATGCACACACACACAGCACGCAGACATGCACACACACACAGTACGCAGACATGCACACACACACAGTACGCAGACATGCACACACACACAGCACGCAGACAAGCACACACACACAGCACGCAGACATGCACACACACAGTACGCAGACATACACACACACAGCACGCAGACATGCACACACACAGAGCACGCAGACAAGCACACACACACAGCACGCAGACATGCACACACACAGTACGCAGACATGCACACACACAGCACGCAGACATGCACACACAGCATGCAGACATGCACACACATACAGTACGCAGACATGCACACACATACAGCACGCAGACAAGCACACACATACAGCACGCAGACATGCACACACACACAGTACGCAGACAAGCACACACATAGTACGGAGACAAGCACACACATACAGTACGCAGTCAAGCACACACATAAAGTACGCAGACATGCACACACATAAAGTACGCAGACATGCACACACACAGTACGCAGACATGCACACACACAGTACGCAGACATGCACACACACAGTACGCAGACATGCACACACACACAGTACGGACACATGCACACACATATAGTACGCAGACATGCACACACACACAGTACGCAGACATACACACACACAGCACGCAGACATGCACACACATACAGTATGCAGACATGCACACACACAGCACGCAGACATGCACACACATACAGTACGCAGACATGCACACACACACAGCACGCAGACATGCACACACACACAGCACGCAGACATGCACACACACACAGCACGCAGACATGCACACACACACAGCACGCAGACATGCACACACATACAGTACGCAGACATGCACACACACACAGCACGCAGACATGCACACACACACAGCACGCAGACATGCACACACACACAGCACGCAGACATGCACACACACACAGCACGCAGACATGCACACACATACAGTACGCAGACATGCACACACAGTACACAGAACGCAGACATGCACACACACACAGCACGCAGACATGCACACACACACAGTACGCAGACATGCACACACACACAGTACGCAGACATGCACACACATACGGTACGCAGACAAGCACACACATACGGTACGCAGACATGCACACATACAGCACGCAGACATGCACACACATACAGCACGCAGACAAGCACACACATACAGCACGCAGACAAGCACACACATACAGCACGCAGACATGCACACACACACAGTACGCAGACATGCACACACAGTACGCAGACATGAACACACACACAGCACGCAGACATGCACACACACACAGCACGCAGACAAGCACACACATACAGTACGCAGACAAGCACACACACACAGTACGCAGACATGCACACACAGTACGCAGACATGCACACACACACAGTACGCAGACAAGCACACACATACAGTACGCAGACATGCACACACAGTACGCAGACATGCACACACACACAGCACGCAGACATGCACACACATACAGTACGCAGACATGCACACACACACAGCACGCAGACATGCACACACACACAGCACGCAGACATGCGCACACATACAGTACGCAGACAAGCGCACACATACAGCACGCAGACATGCACACACACAGTATGCAGACAAGCACACACATACAGTACGCAGACATGCACACACACACAGTACGCAGACATGCACACATACAGCACGCAGACATGCACACACATACAGCACGCAGACAAGCACACACATACAGTACGCAGACATGCACACACATACAGTACGCAGACATGAACACACATACAGCACGCAGACATGCACACACACACAGCACGCAGACATGCACACACACACAGTACGCAGACATGCACACACACACAGTACGCAGACATGCACACACACACAGCACGCAGACAAGCACACACACACAGCACGCAGACATGCACACACACAGTACGCAGACATGCACACACACAGCACGCAGACATGCACACACACAGAGCACGCAGACTAGCACACACACACAGCACGCAGACATGCACACACACAGTACGCAGACATGCACACACACAGCACGCAGACATGCACACACAGCATGCAGACATGCACACACATACAGTACGCAGACATGCACACACATACAGCACGCAGACAAGCACACACATACAGCACGCAGACATGCACACACACACAGTACGCAGACAAGCACACACATAGTACGGAGACAAGCACACACATACAGTACGCAGTCAAGCACACACATAAAGTACGCAGACATGCACACACATAAAGTACGCAGACATGCACACACACAGTACGCAGACATGCACACACACAGTACGCAGACATGCACACACACACAGTACGGACACATGCACACACATATAGTACGCAGACATGCACACACACACAGTACGCAGACATACACACACACAGCACGCAGACATGCACACACATACAGTATGCAGACATACACACACACAGCACGCAGACATGCACACACACACAGCACGCAGACATGCACACACACACAGCACGCAGACATGCACACACACACAGCACGCAGACATGCACACACATACAGTACGCAGACATGCACACACACACAGCACGCAGACATGCACACACACACAGCACGCAGACATGCACACACACACAGCACGCAGACATGCACACACACACAGCACGCAGACATGCACACACATACAGCACGCAGACATGCACACACACACACAGCACGCAGACATGCACACACACACAGCACGCAGACATGCACACACACACAGCACGCAGACATGCACACACATACAGTACGCAGACATGCACACACATACAGTACGCAGACATGCACACACATACAGTACGCAGACATGCACACACAGTACACAGAACGCAGACATGCACACACACACAGCACGCAGACATGCACACACACACAGTACGCAGACATGCACACACACACAGTACGCAGACATGCACACACATACAGTACGCAGACATGCACACACACACAGCACGCAGACATGCACACACACACAGTACGCAGACATGCACACACAGCACGCAGACATACACACACACAGTACGCAGACATGCACACACACACAGCACGCAGACATGCACACACACACAGCACGCAGACATGCACACACAGCACGCAGACATGCACACACACAGTACGCAGACAAGCACACACATACAGTACGCAGACATGCACACACAGTACGCAGACATGCACACACATACAGCACGCAGACATGCACACACACACAGCACGCAGACATGCACATACACACAGCACGCAGACATGCACACACACACAGTACGCAGACATGCACACACACACAGTACGCAGACAAGCACACATACAGTTCGCAGACATGCACACACATATAGTACGCAGACATGCACACACATACAGTACGCAGACATGCACACACACACAGCACGCAGACATGCACACACACACAGTACGCAGACAAGCACACACATACAGCACGCAGACAAGCACACACATACAGCACGCAGACAAGCACACACATACAGTACGCAGACATGCACACACAGTACACAGACATGCACATACACACAGTACGCAGACATGCACACACACAGCACGCAGACATGCACACACATACAGTATGCAGACATGCACACACACAGCACGCAGACATGCACACACACACAGCACGCAGACATGCACACACACACAGCACGCAGACATGCACACACACACAGTACGCAGACATGCACACACATACAGCACGCAGACATGCACACACACACAGCACGCAGACATGCACACACACACAGCACGCAGACATGCACACACACACAGCACGCAGACATGCACACACACACAGTACGCAGACATGCACACACATACAGCACGCAGACAAGCACACACACAGCACGCAGACAAGCACACACATACAGTACGCAGACATGCACACACATACAGTACGCAGACATGCACACACACACAGCACGCAGACATGCACACATACACAGCACGCAGACATGCACACACACACAGTACGCAGACATGCACATACACACAGTACGCAGACAAGCACACACACACAGCACGCAGACATGCACACACACACAGTACGCAGACAAGCACACACACACAGCACGCACACATGCACACACACACAGTACGCAGACATGCACACACACAGTACGCAGACATACACACACAGCACGCAGACATGCACACACACACAGTACGCAGACAAGCACACACATACAGTACGCAGACATGCACACACACACAGCACGCAGACATGCACACACACACAGCACGCAGACAAGCACACACATACAGTACGCAGACAAGCACACACACACAGTACGCAGACATGCACACACAGTACGCAGACATGCACACACACACAGTACGCAGACAAGCACACACATACAGTACGCAGACATGCACACACAGTACGCAGACATGCACACACACACAGCACGCAGACATGCACACACATACAGTACGCAGACATGCACACACACACAGCACGCAGACATGCACACACACACAGCACGCAGACATGCGCACACATACAGTACGCAGACAAGCGCACACATACAGCACGCAGACATGCACACACACAGTATGCAGACAAGCACACACATACAGTACGCAGACATGCACACACACACAGTACGCAGACATGCACACATACAGCACGCAGACATGCACACACATACAGCACGCAGACAAGCACACACATACAGTACGCAGACATGCACACACATACAGTACGCAGACATGAACACACATACAGCACGCAGACATGCACACACACACAGCACGCAGACATGCACACACACACAGTACGCAGACATGCACACACACACAGTACGCAGACATGCACACACACACAGCACGCAGACAAGCACACACACACAGCACGCAGACATGCACACACACAGTACGCAGACATGCACACACACAGCACGCAGACATGCACACACACAGAGCACGCAGACTAGCACACACACACAGCACGCAGACATGCACACACACAGTACGCAGACATGCACACACACAGCACGCAGACATGCACACACAGCATGCAGACATGCACACACATACAGTACGCAGACATGCACACACATACAGCACGCAGACAAGCACACACATACAGCACGCAGACATGCACACACACACAGTACGCAGACAAGCACACACATAGTACGGAGACAAGCACACACATACAGTACGCAGTCAAGCACACACATAAAGTACGCAGACATGCACACACATAAAGTACGCAGACATGCACACACACAGTACGCAGACATGCACACACACAGTACGCAGACATGCACACACACACAGTACGGACACATGCACACACATATAGTACGCAGACATGCACACACACACAGTACGCAGACATACACACACACAGCACGCAGACATGCACACACATACAGTATGCAGACATACACACACACAGCACGCAGACATGCACACACACACAGCACGCAGACATGCACACACACACAGCACGCAGACATGCACACACACACAGCACGCAGACATGCACACACATACAGTACGCAGACATGCACACACACACAGCACGCAGACATGCACACACACACAGCACGCAGACATGCACACACACACAGCACGCAGACATGCACACACACACAGCACGCAGACATGCACACACATACAGCACGCAGACATGCACACACACACACAGCACGCAGACATGCACACACACACAGCACGCAGACATGCACACACACACAGCACGCAGACATGCACACACATACAGTACGCAGACATGCACACACATACAGTACGCAGACATGCACACACATACAGTACGCAGACATGCACACACAGTACACAGAACGCAGACATGCACACACACACAGCACGCAGACATGCACACACACACAGTACGCAGACATGCACACACACACAGTACGCAGACATGCACACACATACAGTACGCAGACATGCACACACACACAGCACGCAGACATGCACACACACACAGTACGCAGACATGCACACACAGCACGCAGACATACACACACACAGTACGCAGACATGCACACACACACAGCACGCAGACATGCACACACACACAGCACGCAGACATGCACACACAGCACGCAGACATGCACACACACAGTACGCAGACAAGCACACACATACAGTACGCAGACATGCACACACAGTACGCAGACATGCACACACATACAGCACGCAGACATGCACACACACACAGCACGCAGACATGCACATACACACAGCACGCAGACATGCACACACACACAGTACGCAGACATGCACACACACACAGTACGCAGACAAGCACACATACAGTTCGCAGACATGCACACACATATAGTACGCAGACATGCACACACATACAGTACGCAGACATGCACACACACACAGCACGCAGACATGCACACACACACAGTACGCAGACAAGCACACACATACAGCACGCAGACAAGCACACACATACAGCACGCAGACAAGCACACACATACAGTACGCAGACATGCACACACAGTACACAGACATGCACATACACACAGTACGCAGACATGCACACACACAGCACGCAGACATGCACACACATACAGTATGCAGACATGCACACACACAGCACGCAGACATGCACACACACACAGCACGCAGACATGCACACACACACAGCACGCAGACATGCACACACACACAGTACGCAGACATGCACACACATACAGCACGCAGACATGCACACACACACAGCACGCAGACATGCACACACACACAGCACGCAGACATGCACACACACACAGCACGCAGACATGCACACACACACAGTACGCAGACATGCACACACATACAGCACGCAGACAAGCACACACACAGCACGCAGACAAGCACACACATACAGTA
Source organism: Phyllobates terribilis (assembly GCF_046119375.1). Taxonomy (NCBI): domain Eukaryota; kingdom Metazoa; phylum Chordata; class Amphibia; order Anura; family Dendrobatidae; genus Phyllobates; species Phyllobates terribilis. The sequence continues at coordinate 947,009,398 of NW_027362762.1, forward strand.
CGCAGACATGCACACACATACAGTACGCAGACATGCACACACACACAGCACGCAGACATGCACACATACACAGCACGCAGACATGCACACACACACAGTACGCAGACATGCACATACACACAGTACGCAGACAAGCACACACACACAGCACGCAGACATGCACACACACACAGTACGCAGACAAGCACACACACACAGCACGCACACATGCACACACACACAGTACGCAGACATGCACACACACAGTACGCAGACATACACACACAGCACGCAGACATGCACACACACACAGTACGCAGACAAGCACACACATACAGTACGCAGACATGCACACACACACAGCACGCAGACATGCACACACACACAGCACGCAGACATGCACACACACACAGTACGCAGACATGCACACACACACAGCACGCAGACAAGCACACACACACAGCACGCAGACAAGCACACACACACAGCACGCAGACATGCACACACACACAGTACGCAGACATGCACACACACACAGTACGCAGACATGCACACACACACAGCACGCAGACAAGCACACACATACAGTACGCAGACATACACACACACATCGCGCAGACAAGCACACACACACAGTACGCAGACATGCACACACACACAGCACGCAGACATGCACACACACACACAGCACGCAGACATGCACACACACAGCACGCAGACATGCACACACATACAGTACGCAGACAAGCACACACATACAGTACGCAGACATGCACACACATACAGTACGCAGACATGCACACACAGTACACAGACATGCACGCACACACAGTACGCAGACATGCACACACAGCACGCAGACATGCACACACACACAGTACGCAGACATGCACACACACACAGTACGCAGACATGCACACACATACAGTACGCAGACAAGCACACACATACAGTACGCAGACAAGCACACATACAGCACGCAGACATGCACACACATACAGCACGCAGACAAGCACACACATACAGCACGCAGACATGCACACACACAGTACGCAGACATGCACACATAGTACGCAGACATGAACACACACACAGCACGCAGACATGCACACACACACAGCACGCAGACAAGCACACACATACAGTACGCAGACAAGCACACACACACAGTACGCAGACATGCACACACAGTACGCAGACATGCACACACACACAGTACGCAGACAAGCACACACATACAGTACGCAGACATGCACACACAGTACGCAGACATGCACACACACACAGTACGCAGACATGCACACACACAGCACGCAGACATGCACACACACACAGCACGCAGACATGCACACACATACAGTACGCAGACATGCACACACACACAGCACGCAGACATGCGCACACACACAGCACGCAGACATGCGCACACATACAGTACGCAGACAAGCACACACACACAGCACGCAGACATGCACACACATACAGCACGCAGACATGCACACACACAGCATGCAGACAAGCACACACATACAGTACGCAGACATGCACACACACAGTACGCAGACATGCACACATACAGCACGCAGACATGCACACACATACAGCACGCAGACAAGCACACACATACAGTACGCAGACATGCACACACATGCAGTACGCAGACATGAACACACATACAGCACGCAGACATGCACACACACAGTACGCAGACATGCACACACACAGTACGCAGACATGCACACACACACAGTACGCAGACATGCACACACACACAGTACGCAGACATGCACACACACACAGCACGCAGACAAGCACACACACACAGCACGCAGACATGCACACACACAGTACGCAGACATGCACACACACAGCACGCAGACATGCACACACACAGAGCACGCAGACAAGCACACACACACAGCACGCAGACATGCACACACACAGTACGCAGACATGCACACACACAGCACGCAGACATGCACACACATACAGTACGCAGACATGCACACACACACAGCATGCAGACATGCACACACACACAGTACGCAGACATGCACACACATACAGCACGCAGACAAGCACACACATACAGCACGCAGACAAGCACACACACACAGCACGCAGACATGCACACACACACAGTACGCAGACATGCACACACATACAGTACGCAGACATACACACACACAGCACGCAGACATGCGCACGCAGACATGCGCACACACACAGCACGCAGACAAGCACACACACAGCACGCAGACATGCACACACATACAGTACGCAGACAAGCACACACACACAGCACGCAGACATGCACACACATACAGCACGCAGACATGCACACACACAGTATGCAGACAAGCACACACATACAGTACGGAGACAAGCACACACATACAGTACGCAGACATGCACACACAGTACGCAGACATGCACACACACACAGTACGCAGACATGCACACACACACAGTACGCAGACATGCACACACACAGTACGCAGACATGCACACACACAGTACGCAGACATGCACACACATACAGCACGCAGACATGCACACACACACAGCACGCAGACATGCACACACACACAGCACGCAGACATGCACACACACACAGCACGCAGACATGCACACACATACAGCACGCAGACAAGCACACACACACAGTACGCAGACATGCACACACACACAGTACGCAGACATGCACACACAGTACGCAGACATGCACACACACACAGCACGCAGACATGCACACACACACAGCACGCAGACATGCACACACACACAGTACGCAGACATGCACACACATACAGTACGCAGACATGCACACACACAGCACGCAGACATGCACACACACAGCACGCAGACATGCACACACACACAGCACGCAGACATGCACACACGCACAGCACGCAGACATGCACACACACACATCACGCCGACATGCACACACAGCACGCAGACATGCACACACACACAGCACGCAGACATGCACACACACACAGCACGCAGACATGCGCACGCAGACATGCGCACACACACAGCACGCAGACATGCGCACGCAGACATGCGCACACACACACAGCACGCAGACAAGCACACACACACAGCACGCAGACATGCACACACATACAGTACGCAGACAAGCACACACACACAGCACGCAGACATGCACACAAATACAGCACGCAGACATGCACACACACAGTATGCAGACAAGCACACACATACAGTACGGAGACAAGCACACACATACAGTACGCAGACATGCACACACAGTACGCAGACATGCACACACACACAGTACGCAGACATGCACACACACACAGTACGCAGACATGCACACACACAGTACGCAGACATGCACACACATACAGTACGCAGACATGCACACACATACAGCACGCAGACATGCACACACACACAGCACGCAGACATGCACACACACACAGCACGCAGACATGCACACACACACAGCACGCAGACATGCACACACATACAGCACGCAGACAAGCACACACACACAGTACGCAGACATGCACACACACACAGTACGCAGACATGCACACACAGTACGCAGACATGCACACACACACAGCACGCAGACATGCACACACACACAGCACGCAGACATGCACACACACACAGTACGCAGACATGCACACACATACAGTACGCAGACATGCACACACACACAGCACGCAGACATGCACACACACAGCACGCAGACATGCACACACACACAGTACGCAGACATGCACACACACACAGCACGCAGACATGCACACACACACAGCACGCAGACATGCACACACACACAGCACGCCGACATGCACACACAGCACGCAGACATGCACACACACACAGCACGCAGACATGCACACACACACAGCACGCAGACATGCACACACACACAGTACGCAGACATGCACACACACACAGCACGCAGACATGCACACACACACAGCACGCAGACATGCACACATACACAGCACGCAGACATGCACACACACACAGTACGCAGACAAGCACACACATACAGCACGCAGACATGCACACACACACACAGCACGCAGACATGCACACACACACAGTACGCAGACAAGCACACACACACAGTACGCAGACATGCACACACACACAGTACGCAGACATGCACACACACACAGTACGCAGACATGCACACACACACAGCACGCAGTCAAGCACACACATACAGTACGCAGACACACACATACAGTACGCAGACAAGCACACACACACAGTACGCAGGCATGCACACACACACAGCACGCAGACAAGCACACACATACAGTACGCAGACATGCACACACACACACAGCATGCAGACAAGCACACACATACAGTACGCAGACATGCGCACACACACAGTACGCAGACAAGCACACACATACAGTACGCAGACATGCGCACACACACAGTACGCAGACAAGCACACACATACAGTACGCAGACATGCACACACAGCACGCAGACATGCACACACACACAGCACGCAGACATGCACACACACACAGTACGCAGACATGCACACACACACACAGCACGCAGACAAGCACACACATACAGTACGCAGACATGCACACACACACAGTACGCAGACAAGCACACACATACAGTACGCAGACATGCACACACACACAGCACGCAGACATGCACACACACACAGCACGCAGACATGCACACACGCACAGTACGCAGACAAGCACACACGCACAGTACGCAGACATGCACACACGCACAGTACGCAGACATGCACACACACACAGTACGCAGACATGCACACACACACAGTACGCAGACATGCACACACACACAGTACGCAGACATGCACACACACACAGCACGCAGACATGCACACACACACAGCACGCAGACATGCACACACACACAGCACGCAGACATGCACACACACAGTACGCAGACATGCACACACACACAGTACGCAGACAAGCACACACACACAGTACGCAGACATGCACACACACACAGTACGCAGACATGCACACACACACAGTACGCAGACATGCACACACACACAGCACGCAGACAAGCACACACACACAGTACGCAGACACACACATACAGTACGCAGACAAGCACACACACACAGCACGCAGACATGCACACACACACAGCACGCAGACATGTACACACATACAGCACGCAGACATGCACACACATACAGCACGCAGACATGCACACACATACAGCACGCAGACATGCACACACATACAGCACGCAGACATGCACACACAGTACACAGACATGCACACACACACACAGTACGCAGACATGCACACACATACAGCACGCAGACATGCACACACACACAGCACGCAGACATGCACACACACACAGCACGCAGACATGCACACACACACAGCACGCAGACATGCACACACACACAGCACGCAGATATGCACACACATACAGCACGCAGACAAGCACACACATACAGTACGCAGACATGCACACACAGTACGCAGACATGCACACACATACAGCACGCAGACATGCACACACATACAGCACGCAGACATGCACACACACAGCACGCAGACATGCACATACACACAGCACGCAGACATGCACACACACACAGTACGCAGACATGCACACACACAGTACGCAGACAAGCACACATACAGTTCGCAGACATGCACACACATATAGTACGCAGACATGCACACACATACAGTACGCAGACATGCACACACACACAGCACGCAGACATGCACACACACACAGTACGCAGACAAGCACACACACACAGTACGCAGACATGCACACACACACAGCACGCAGACATGCACACACACAGCACGCAGACATGCACACACACACAGTACGCAGACATGCACACACACACAGTACGCAGACAAGCACACACATACAGTACGCAGACATGCACGCACGCAGACATGCACACACATACAGCACGCAGACATGCACACACATATAGCACGCAGACAAGCACACACATACAGTACGCAGACATGCACACACAGTACACAGACATGCACATACACACAGCACGCAGACATGCACACACACACAGTACGCAGACATGCACACACACACAGTACGCAGACAAGCACACATACAGTTCGCAGACATGCACACACATATAGTACGCAGACATGCACACACATACAGTACGCAGACATGCACACACACACAGCACGCAGACATGCACACACGCACAGTACGCAGACAAGCACACACGCACAGTACGCAGACATGCACACACACACAGTACGCAGACATGCACACACACACAGTACGCAGACATGCACACACACACAGCACGCAGACATGCACACACACACAGCACGCAGACATGCACACACACACAGCACGCAGACATGCACACACACAGTACGCAGACAAGCACACACACACAGTACGCAGACATGCACACACACACAGTACGCAGACATGCACACACACACAGTACGCAGACATGCACACACACACAGTACGCAGACATGCACACACACACAGCACGCAGACAAGCACACACATACAGTACGCAGACACACACATACAGTACGCAGACAAGCACACACACACAGTACGCAGGCATGCACACACACACAGCACGCAGACATGCACACACACACAGCACGCAGACATGCACACACATACAGCACGCAGACATGCACACACATACAGCACGCAGACATGCACACACAGTACACAGACATGCACACACACACAGTACGCAGACATGCACACACATACAGCACGCAGACATGCACACACACACAGCACGCAGACATGCACACACACACAGCACGCAGACATGCACACACACACAGCACGCAGATATGCACACACATACAGCACGCAGACAAGCATACACATACAGTACGCAGACATGCACACACAGTACGCAGACATGCACACACACACAGCACGCAGACATGCACACACACACAGCACGCAGACATGCACACACACACAGCACGCAGACATGCACACACACACAGTACGCAGACATGCACACACACAGTACGCAGACAAGCACACATACAGTTCGCAGACATGCACACACATATAGTACGCAGACATGCACACACATACAGTACGCAGACATGCACACACACACAGCACGCAGACATGCACACACACACAGTACGCAGACAAGCACACACATACAGTACGCAGACATGCACACACACACAGCACGCAGACATGCACACACACACAGCACGCAGACATGCACACACACACAGTACGCAGACATGCACACACACACAGTACGCAGACAAGCACACACATACAGTACGCAGACATGCACGCACGCAGACATGCACACAAATACAGCACGCAGACATGCACACACATATAGCACGCAGACAAGCACACACATACAGTACGCAGACATGCACACACAGTACACAGACATGCACATACACACAGCACGCAGACATGCACACACACACAGTACGCAGACATGCACACACACAGTACGCAGACAAGCACACATACAGTTCGCAGACATGCACACACATATAGTACGCAGACATGCACACACATACAGTACGCAGACATGCACACACAGTACGCAGACATGCACACACATACAGCACGCAGACATGCACACACACACAGCACGCAGACATGCACATACACACAGCACGCAGACATGCACACACACACAGTACGCAGACATGCACACACACAGTACGCAGACAAGCACACATACAGTTCGCAGACATGCACACACATATAGTACGCAGACATGCACACACATACAGTACGCAGACATGCACACACACACAGCACGCAGACATGCACACACACACAGTACGCAGACAAGCACACACATACAGTACGCAGACATGCACACACACACAGCACGCAGACATGCACACACACACAGCACGCAGACATGCACACACACACAGTACGCAGACATGCACACACACAGTACGCAGACAAGCACACACATACAGTACGCAGACATGCACGCACGCAGACATGCACACACATACAGCACGCAGACATGCACACACATATAGCACGCAGACAAGCACACACATACAGTACGCAGACATGCACACACAGTACACAGACATGCACATACACACAGCACGCAGACATGCACACACACACAGTACGCAGACATGCACACACACACAGTACGCAGACAAGCACACATACAGTTCGCAGACATGCACACACATATAGTACGCAGACATGCACACACATACAGTACGCAGACATGCACACACACACAGCACGCAGACATGCACACACACACAGTACGCAGACAAGCACACACGCACAGTACGCAGGCATGCACACACACACAGTACGCAGACATGCACACACACACAGTACGCAGACAAGCACACACACACAGTACGCAGACATGCACACACACACAGTACGCAGACATGCACACACACACAGCACGCAGACATGCACACACACACAGCACGCAGACATGCACACACACACAGCACGCAGACATGCACACACACACAGCACGCAGACATGCACACACACAGTACGCAGACATGCACACACACACAGTACGCAGACAAGCACACACACACAGTACGCAGACATGCACACACACACAGTACGCAGACATGCACACACACACAGTACGCAGACATGCACACACACACAGCACGCAGACAAGCACACACATACAGTACGCAGACACACACATACAGTACGCAGGCAAGCACACACACACAGTACGCAGGCATGCACACACACACAGCACGCAGACATGCACACACACACAGCACGCAGACATGCACACACACACAGCACGCAGACATGCACACACATACAGCACGCAGACATGCACACACAGTACACAGACATGCACACACACACAGTACGCAGACATGCACACACATACAGCACGCAGACATGCACACACACACAGCACGCAGACATGCACACACACACAGCACGCAGACATGCACACACACACAGCACGCAGATATGCACACACATACAGCACGCAGACAAGCACACACATACAGTACGCAGACATGCACACACAGTACGCAGACATGCACACACATACAGCACGCAGACATGCACACACATACAGCACGCAGACATGCACACACACAGCACGCAGACATGCACATACACACAGCACGCAGACATGCACACACACACAGTACGCAGACATGCACACACACAGTACGCAGACAAGCACACATACAGTTCGCAGACATGCACACACATATAGTACGCAGACATGCACACACATACAGTACGCAGACATGCACACACACACAGCACGCAGACATGCACACACACACAGTACGCAGACAAGCACACACACACAGTACGCAGACATGCACACACACACAGCACGCAGACATGCACACACACAGCACGCAGACATGCACACACACACAGTACGCAGACATGCACACACACACAGTACGCAGACAAGCACACACATACAGTACGCAGACATGCACGCACGCAGACATGCACACACATACAGCACGCAGACATGCACACACATATAGCACGCAGACAAGCACACACATACAGTACGCAGACATGCACACACAGTACACAGACATGCACATACACACAGTACGCAGACAAGCACACATACAGTTCGCAGACATGCACACACATATAGTACGCAGACATGCACACACATACAGTACGCAGACATGCACACACACACAGCACGCAGACATGCACACACGCACAGTACGCAGACATGCACACACACACAGTACGCAGACATGCACACACACACAGTACGCAGACATGCACACACACACAGCACGCAGACATGCACACACACACAGCACGCAGACATGCACACACACACAGCACGCAGACATGCACACACACAGTACGCAGACAAGCACACACACACAGTACGCAGACATGCACACACACACAGTACGCAGACATGCACACACACACAGTACGCAGACATGCACACACACACAGTACGCAGACATGCACACACACACAGCACGCAGACAAGCACACACATACAGTACGCAGACACACACATACAGTACGCAGACAAGCACACACACACAGTACGCAGGCATGCACACACACACAGCACGCAGACATGCACACACACACAGCACGCAGACATGCACACACATACAGCACGCAGACATGCACACACATACAGCACGCAGACATGCACACACAGTACACAGACATGCACACACACACAGTACGCAGACATGCACACACATACAGCACGCAGACATGCACACACACACAGCACGCAGACATGCACACACACACAGCACGCAGACATGCACACACACACAGCACGCAGACATGCACACACATACAGCACGCAGACATGCACACACATACAGCACGCAGACAAGCACACACATACAGTACGCAGACATGCACACACAGTACGCAGACATGCACACACACACAGCACGCAGACATGCACACACACACAGCACGCAGACATGCACACACACACAGCACGCAGACATGCACACACACACAGTACGCAGACATGCACACACACAGTACGCAGACAAGCACACATACAGTTCGCAGACATGCACACACATATAGTACGCAGACATGCACACACATACAGTACGCAGACATGCACACACACACAGCACGCAGACATGCACACACACACAGTACGCAGACAAGCACACACATACAGTACGCAGACATGCACACACACACAGCACGCAGACATGCACACACACACAGCACGCAGACATGCACACACACACAGCACGCAGACATGCACACACACACAGTACGCAGACAAGCACACACATACAGTACGCAGACATGCACGCACGCAGACATGCACACAAATACAGCACGCAGACATGCACACACATATAGCACGCAGACAAGCACACACATACAGTACGCAGACATGCACACACACACAGTACGCAGACATGCACACACACACAGTACGCAGACAAGCACACACATACAGTACGCAGACATGCACGCACGCAGACATGCACACAAATACAGCACGCAGACATGCACACACATATAGCACGCAGACAAGCACACACATACAGTACGCAGACATGCACACACAGTACACAGACATGCACATACACACAGCACGCAGACATGCACACACACACAGTACGCAGACATGCACACACACAGTACGCAGACAAGCACACATACAGTTCGCAGACATGCACACACATATAGTACGCAGACATGCACACACATACAGTACGCAGACATGCACACACAGTACGCAGACATGCACACACATACAGCACGCAGACATGCACACACACACAGCACGCAGACATGCACATACACACAGCACGCAGACATGCACACACACACAGTACGCAGACATGCACACACACAGTACGCAGACAAGCACACATACAGTTCGTAGACATGCACACACATATAGTACGCAGACATGCACACACATACAGTACGCAGACATGCACACACACACAGCACGCAGACATGCACACACACACAGTACGCAGACAAGCACACACATACAGTACGCAGACATGCACACACACACAGCACGCAGACATGCACACACACACAGCACGCAGACATGCACACAAACACAGTACGCAGACATGCACACACACAGTACGCAGACAAGCACACACATACAGTACGCAGACATGCACGCACGCAGACTTGCACACACATACAGCACGCAGACATGCACACACATATAGCACGCAGACAAGCACACACATACAGTACGCAGACATGCACACACAGTACACAGACATGCACATACACACAGCACGCAGACATGCACACACACACAGTACGCAGACATGCACACACACACAGTACGCAGACAAGCACACATACAGTTCGCAGACATGCACACACATATAGTACGCAGACATGCACACACATACAGTACGCAGACATGCACACACACACAGCACGCAGACATGCACACACACACAGTACGCAGACAAGCACACACGCACAGTACGCAGACATGCACACACACACAGTACGCAGACATGCACACACACACAGTGCGCAGACAAGCACACACACACAGTACGCAGACATGCACACACACACAGTACGCAGACATGCACACACACACAGCACGCAGACATGCACACACACACAGCACGCAGACATGCACACACACACAGCACGCAGACATGCACACACACAGTACGCAGACATGCACACACACACAGTACGCAGACAAGCACACACACACAGTACGCAGACATGCACACACACACAGTACGCAGACATGCACACACACACAGTACGCAGACATGCACACACACACAGCACGCAGACAAGCACACACATACAGTACGCAGACACACACATACAGTACGCAGACACACACATACAGTACGCAGGCAAGCACACACACACAGTACGCAGGCATGCACACACACACAGCACGCAGACATGCACACACACACAGCACGCAGACATGCACACACATACAGCACGCAGACATGCACACACATACAGCACGCAGACATGCACACACAGTACACAGACATGCACACACACACAGTACGCAGACATGCACACACATACAGCACGCAGACATGCACACACACACAGCACGCAGACATGCACACACACATAGCACGCAGACATGCACACACACACAGCACGCAAATATGCACACACATACAGCACGCAGACAAGCACACACATACAGTACGCAGACATGCACACACAGTACGCAGACATGCACACACATACAGCACGCAGACATGCACACACACACAGCACGCAGACATGCACATACACACAGCACGCAGACATGCACACACACACAGTACGCAGACATGCACACACACAGTACGCAGACAAGCACACATACAGTTCACAGACATGCACACACATATAGTACGCAGACATGCACACACATACAGTACGCAGACATGCACACACACACAGCACGCAGACATGCACACACACACAGCACGCAGACAAGCACACACATACAGTACGCAGACATGCACGCACGCAGACATGCACACACATACAGTACGCAGACATGCACACACATATAGCACGCAGACAAGCACACACATACAGTACGCAGACATGCACACACAGTACACAGACATGCACATACACACAGCACGCAGACATGCACACACACACAGTACGCAGACATGCACACACACACAGTACGCAGACAAGCACACATACAGTTCGCAGACATGCACACACATATAGTACGCAGACATGCACACACATACAGTACGCAGACATGCACACACACACAGCACGCAGACATGCACACACACACAGCACGCAGACAAGCACACACGCACAGTACGCAGACATGCACACACACACAGTACGCAGACATGCACACACACACAGTACGCAGACAAGCACACACACACAGTACGCAGACATGCACACACACACAGTACGCAGACATGCACACACACACAGCACGCAGACATGCACACACACACAGCACGCAGACATGCACACACACACAGCACGCAGACATGCACACACACAGTACGCAGACATGCACACACACACAGTACGCAGACAAGCACATACAGTACGCAGACAAGCACACACACACAGTACGCAGGCATGCACACACACACAGCACGCAGACATGCACACACACACAGCACGCAGACATGCACACACATACAGCACGCAGACATGCACACACATACAGCACGCAGACATGCACACACAGTACACAGACATGCACACACACACAGTACGCAGACATGCACACACATACAGCACGCAGACATGCACACACACACAGCACGCAGACATGCACACACACACAGCACGCAGACATGCACACACACACAGCACGCAGATATGCACACACATACAGCACGCAGACAAGCACACACATACAGTACGCAGACATGCACACACAGTACGCAGACATGCACACACATACAGCACGCAGACATGCACACACACACAGCACGCAGACATGCACATACACACAGCACGCAGACATGCACACACACACAGTACGCAGACATGCACACACACAGTACGCAGACAAGCACACATACAGTTCGCAGACATGCACACACATATAGTACGCAGACATGCACACACATACAGTACGCAGACATGCACACACACACAGCACGCAGACATGCACACACACACAGTACGCAGACAAGCACACACATACAGTACGCAGACATGCACACACACACAGCACGCAGACATGCACACACACACAGCACGCAGACATGCACACACACAGTACGCAGACATGCACACACACACAGTACGCAGACAAGCACACACATACAGTACGCAGACATGCACGCACGCAGACATGCACACACATACAGCACGCAGACATGCACACACATATAGCACGCAGACAAGCACACACATACAGTACGCAGACATGCACACACAGTACACAGACATGCACATACACACAGCACGCAGACATGCACACACACACAGTACGCAGACATGCACACACACACAGTACGCAGACAAGCACACATACAGTTCGCAGACATGCACACACATACAGTACGCAGACATGCACACACAGTACGCAGACATGCACACACATACAGCACGCAGACATGCACACACACACAGCACGCAGACATGCACATACACACAGCACGCAGACATGCACACACACACAGTACGCAGACATGCACACACACAGTACGCAGACAAGCACACATACAGTTCGCAGACATGCACACACATATAGTACGCAGACATGCACACACACACAGCACGCAGACATGCACACACACACAGTACGCAGACATGCACACACACACAGCACGCAGACATGCACACACACACACAGCACGCAGACATGCACACACACACAGTACGCAGACATGCACACACACACAGTACGCAGACAAGCACACACATACAGTACGCAGACATGCACGCACGCAGACATGCACACACATACAGCACGCAGACATGCACACACATATAGCACGCAGACAAGCACACACATACAGTACGCAGACATGCACACACAGTACACAGACATGCACATACACACAGCACGCAGACATGCACACACACACAGTACGCAGACATGCACACACACAGTACGCAGACAAGCACACACACAGTTCGCAGACATGCACACACATATAGTACGCAGACATGCACACACATACAGTACGCAGACATGCACACACACACAGCACGCAGACATGCACACACACACAGTACGCAGACAAGCACACACGCACAGTACGCAGACATGCACACACACACAGTACGCAGACATGCACACACACACAGTACGCAGACAAGCACACACACACAGTACGCAGACATGCACACACACACAGCACGCAGACATGCACACACACACAGCACGCAGACATGCACACACACACATAGCACGCAGACATGCACACACACAGTACGCAGACATGCACACACACACAGTACGCAGACAAGCACACACACACAGTACGCAGACATGCACACACACAGTACGCAGACATGCACACACACACAGTACGCAGACATGCACACACACACAGCACGCAGACAAGCACACACATACAGTACGCAGACACACACATACAGTACGCAGACAAGCACACACACACAGTACGCAGGCATGCACACACACACAGCACGCAGACATGCACACACACACAGCACGCAGACATGCACACACATACAGCACGCAGACATGCACACACATACAGCACGCAGACATGCACACACAGTACACAGACATGCACACACACACAGTACGCAGACATGCACACACATACAGCACGCAGACATGCACACACACACAGCACGCAGACATGCACACACACACAGCACGCAGACATGCACACACACACAGCACGCAGATATGCACACACATACAGCACGCAGACAAGCACACACATACAGTACGCAGACATGCACACACAGTACGCAGACATGCACACACATACAGCACGCAGACATGCACACACACACAGCACGCAGACATGCACATACACACAGCACGCAGACATGCACACACACACAGTACGCAGACATGCACACACACAGTACGCAGACAAGCACACATACAGTTCGCAGACATGCACACACATATAGTACGCAGACATGCACACACACACAGTACGCAGACATGCACACACACACAGTACGCAGACAAGCACACACACACAGTACGCAGACATGCACACACACACAGTACGCAGACATGCACACACACACAGCACGCAGACATGCACACACACACAGCACGCAGACATGCACACACACACAGCACGCAGACATGCACACACACAGTACGCAGACATGCACACACACACAGTACGCAGACAAGCACACACACACAGTACGCAGACATGCACACACACACAGTACGCAGACATGCACACACACACAGTACGCAGACATGCACACACACACAGCACGCAGACAAGCACACACATACAGTACGCAGACACACACATACAGTACGCAGACAAGCACACACACACAGTACGCAGGCATGCACACACACACAGCACGCAGACATGCACACACACACAGCACGCAGACATGCACACACACACAGCACGCAGACATGCACACACATACAGCACGCAGACATGCACACACATACAGCACGCAGACATGCACACACAGTACACAGACATGCACACACACACAGTACGCAGACATGCACACACATACAGCACGCAGACATGCACACACACACAGCACGCAGACATGCACACACACACAGCACGCAGACATGCACACACACACAGCACGCAGATATGCACACACATACAGCACGCAGACAAGCACACACATACAGTACGCAGACATGCACACACAGTACGCAGACATGCACACACATACAGCACGCAGACATGCACACACACACAGCACGCAGACATGCACACACACACAGCACGCAGACATGCACATACACACAGCACGCAGACATGCACACACACACAGTACGCAGACATGCACACACACAGTACGCAGACAAGCACACATACAGTTCGCAGACATGCACACACATATAGTACGCAGACATGCACACACATACAGTACGCAGACATGCACACACACACAGCACGCAGACATGCACACACACACAGTACGCAGACAAGCACACACATACAGTACGCAGACATGCACACACACACAGCACGCAGACATGCACACACACACAGCACGCAGACATGCACACACACAGTACGCAGACATGCACACACACACAGTACGCAGACAAGCACACACATACAGTACGCAGACATGCACGCACGCAGACATGCACACACATACAGCACGCAGACATGCACACACATATAGCACGCAGACAAGCACACACATACAGTACGCAGACATGCACACACAGTACACAGACATGCACATACACACAGCACGCAGACATGCACACACACACAGTACGCAGACATGCACACACACACAGTACGCAGACAAGCACACATACAGTTCGCAGACATGCACACACATATAGTACGCAGACATGCACACACATACAGTACGCAGACATGCACACACAGTACGCAGACATGCACACACATACAGCACGCAGACATGCACACACACACAGCACGCAGACATGCACATACACACAGCACGCAGACATGCACACACACACAGTACGCAGACATGCACACACACAGTACGCAGACAAGCACACATACAGTTCGCAGACATGCACACACATATAGTACGCAGACATGCACACACATACAGTACGCAGACATGCACACACACACAGCACGCAGACATGCACACACACACAGTACGCAGACAAGCACACACATACAGTACGCAGACATGCACACACACACAGCACGCAGACATGCACACACACACAGCACGCAGACATGCACACACACACAGTACGCAGACATGCACACACACACAGTACGCAGACAAGCACACACATACAGTACGCAGACATGCACGCACGCAGACATTCACACACATACAGCACGCAGACATGCACACACATATAGCACGCAGACAAGCACACACATACAGTACGCAGACATGCACACACAGTACACAGACATGCACATAGACACAGCACGCAGACATGCACACACACACAGTACGCAGACATGCACACACACACAGTACGCAGACAAGCACACATACAGTTCGCAGACATGCACACACATATAGTACGCAGACATGCACACACATACAGTACGCAGACATGCACACACACACAGCACGCAGACATGCACACACACACAGTACGCAGACAAGCACACACGCACAGTACGCAGACATGCACACACACACAGTACGCAGACATGCACACACACACAGTACGCAGACAAGCACACACACACAGTACGCAGACATGCACACACACACAGTACGCAGACATGCACACACACACAGCACGCAGACATGCACACACACACAGAACGCAGACATGCACACACACACATAGCACGCAGACATGCACACACACACATAGCACGCAGACATGCACAAACACAGCACGCAGACATGCACAAACACAGTACGCAGACATGCACACACACACAGTACGCAGACAAGCACACACACACAGTACGCAGACATGCACACACACACAGTACGCAGACATGCACACACACACAGTACGCAGACATGCACACACACACAGCACGCAGACAAGCACACACATACAGTACGCAGACACACACATACAGTACGCAGACAAGCACACACACACAGTACGCAGGCATGCACACACACACAGCACGCAGACATGCACACACACACAGCACGCAGACATGCACACACATACAGCACGCAGACATGCACACACATACAGCACGCAGACATGCACACACAGTACACAGACATGCACACACACACAGTACGCAGACATGCACACACATACAGCACGCAGACATGCACACACACACAGCACGCAGACATGCACACACACACAGCACGCAGACATGCACACACACACAGCACGCAGATATGCACACACATACAGCACGCAGACAAGCACACACATACAGTACGCAGACATGCACACACAGTACGCAGACATGCACACACATACAGCACGCAGACATGCACACACACACAGCACGCAGACATGCACATACACACAGCACGCAGACATGCACACACACACAGTACGCAGACATGCACACACACAGTACGCAGACAAGCACACATACAGTTCGCAGACATGCACACACATATAGTACGCAGACATGCACACACATACAGTACGCAGACATGCACACACACACAGCACGCAGACATGCACACACACACAGTACGCAGACAAGCACACACATACAGTACGCAGACATGCACACACACACAGCACGCAGACATGCACACACACACAGCACGCAGACATGCACACACACACAGTACGCAGACATGCACACACACACAGTACGCAGACAAGCACACACATACAGTACGCAGACATGCACACACACACAGCACGCAGACATGCACACACACAGCACGCAGACATGCACACACACAGCACGCAGACATGCACACAGCACGCAGACATGCACACACACACAGCACGCAGACATGCACACACACACAGCACGCAGACATGCACACACACACAGTACGCAGACATGCACACACATACAGTACGCAGACAAGCACACACACAGCACGCAGACAAGCACACACATACAGTACGCAGACATGCACACACATACAGTACGCAGACATGCACACACACACACACAGCACGCAGACATGCACGCAGACATGCACACACACACAGCACGCAGACATGCACACACAGTACGCAGACATGCACATACACACAGTACGCAGACAAGCACACACACACAGTACGCAGACATGCACACACACACAGCACGCAGACATGCACACACACACAGTACGCAGACAAGCACACACATACAGCACGCAGACATGCACACACACACAGCACGCAGACATGCACACACACACAGTACGCAGACAAGCACACACATACAGTACGCAGACATGCACACACACACAGCACGCAGACATGCACACACACACAGTACGCAGACAAGCACACACATACAGTACGCAGACATGCACACACACACAGCACGCAGACATGCACACACACACAGCACGCAGACAAGCACACACATACAGTACGCAGACATGCACACACACACAGCACGCAGACATGCACGCAGACATGCACACACACACAGCACGCAGACATGCACACACAGTACGCAGACATGCACACACACACAGTACGCAGACAAGCACACACACACAGTACGCAGACATGCACACACACACAGCACGCAGACATGCACACACACACAGTACGCAGACAAGCACACACATACAGCACGCAGACATGCACACACACACAGCACGCAGACATGCACACACACACAGTACGCAGACAAGCACACACATACAGTACGCAGACATGCACACACACACAGCACGCAGACATGCACACACACACAGTACGCAGACAAGCACACACATACAGTACGCAGACATGCACACACACACAGCACGCAGACATGCACACACACACAGCACGCAGACATGCACACACACACAGCACGCAGACATGCACACACACACAGTACGCAGACATGCACACACACACAGCACGCAGACAAGCACACACACACAGTACGCAGACATGCACACACACACAGTACGCAGACATGCACACACACACAGTACGCAGACATGCACACACACACAGTACGCAGACATGCACACACACACAGTACGCAGACATGCACACACACAGCACGCAGACAAGCACACACATACAGTACGCAGACATACACACACACAGCACGCAGACAAGCACACACACACAGTACGCAGACATGCACACACAGCACGCAGACATGCACACACACACAGCACGCAGACATGCACACACACACAGCACGCAGACATGCACACACATACAGTACGCAGACAAGCACACACATACAATACGCAGACATGCACACACAGTACACAGACATGCACGCACACACAGTACGCAGACATGCACACACACACAGCACGCAGACATGCACACACACACAGTACGCAGACATGCACACACACACAGTACGCAGACATGCACACATATACAGTACGCAGACAAGCACACACATACAGTACGCAGACAAGCACACATACAGCACGCAGACATGCACACACATACAGCACGCAGACAAGCACACACATAAAGCACGCAGACATGCACACACACACAGTACGCAGACATGCACACACAGTACGCAGACATGAACACACACACAGCACGCAGACATGCACACACACACAGCACGCAGACAAGCACACACACACAGTACGCAGACATGCACACACAGTACGCAGACATGCACACACACACAGTACGCAGACAAGCACACACATACAGTACGCAGACATGCACACACAGTACGCAGACATGCACACACACACAGTACGCAGACATGCACACACACACAGCACGCAGACATGCACACACACACAGCACGCAGACATGCACACACACACAGCACGCAGACATGCACACACACACAGCACGCAGACATGCACACACACACAGTACGCAGACATGCACACACACACAGTACGCAGACATGCACACACACACAGCACGCAGACATGCACACACACACAGCACGCAGACATGCACACACACACAGCACGCAGACATGCACTCACATACAGTACGCAGACATGCACACACATACAGCACGCAGACAAGCACACACACAGCACGCAGACAAGCACACACATACAGTACGCAGACATGCACACACATACAGTACGCAGACATGCACACACACACACAGCACGCAGACATGCACGCAGACATGCACACACACACAGCACGCAGACATGCACACACAGTACGCAGACATGCACATACACACAGTACGCAGACAAGCACACACACACAGTACGCAGACATGCACACACACACAGCACGCAGACATGCACACACACACAGTACGCAGACAAGCACACACATACAGCACGCAGACATGCACACACACACAGCACGCAGACATGCACACACACACAGTACGCAGACAAGCACACACATACAGTACGCAGACATGCACACACACACAGCACGCAGACATGCACACACACACAGTACGCAGACAAGCACACACATACAGTACGCAGACATGCACACACACACAGTACGCAGACAAGCACACACATACAGTACGCAGACATGCACACACACACAGCACGCAGACATGCACACACACACAGCACGCAGACATGCACACACACACAGCACGCAGACATGCACACACACACAGCACGCAGACATGCACACACATACAGTACGCAGACATGCACACACATACAGCACGCAGACATGCACACACACACAGCACGCAGACATGCACACACAGTACGCAGACATGCACACACACACAGCACGCAGACAAGCACACACACACAGCACGCAGACAAGCACACACACACAGTACGCAGACATGCACACACACACAGCACGCAGACATGCACACACACACAGTACGCAGACATGCACACACACACAGCACGCAGACAAGCACACACATACAGTACGCAGACATACACACACACAGCACGCAGACAAGCACACACACACAGTACGCAGACATGCACACACAGCACGCAGACATGCACACACACACAGCACGCAGACATGCACACACACACAGCACGCAGACATGCACACACATACAGTACGCAGACAAGCACACACATACAGTACGCAGACATGCACACACATACAGTACGCAGACATGCACACACAGTACACAGACATGCACACACACACAGCACGCAGACATGCACACACACACAGTACGCAGACATGCACACACACACAGTACGCAGACATGCACACATATACAGTACGCAGACAAGCACACACATACAGTACGCAGACAAGCACACATACAGCACGCAGACATGCACACACATACAGCACGCAGACAAGCACACACATACAGCACGCAGACATGCACACACACACAGTACGCAGACATGCACACACAGTACGCAGACATGAACACACACACAGCACGCAGACATGCACACACACAGCACGCAGACAAGCACACACACACAGTACGCAGACATGCACACACAGTACGCAGACATGCACACACACACAGTACGCAGACAAGCACACACATACAGTACGCAGACATGCACACACACACAATACGCAGACATGCACACACACACAGTACGCAGACATGCACACACACACAGCACGCAGACATGCACACACACACAGCACGCAGACATGCACACACATACAGTACGCAGACATGCACACACACAGCACGCAGACATGCGCACACACACAGCACGCAGACATGCGCACACATACAGTACGCAGACAAGCACACACACAGCACGCAGACATGCACACACATACAGCACGCAGACATGCACACACACAGTATGCAGACAAGCACACACATACAGTACGCAGACATGCACACACACAGTACGCAGACATGCACACATACAGCACGCAGACATGCACACACATACAGCACGCAGACAAGCACACACATACAGTACGCAGACATGCACACACATACAGTACGCAGACATAAACACACATACAGCACGCAGACATGCACACACAGCACGCAGACATGCACACACACACAGTACGCAGACATGCACACACACACAGTACGCAGACATGCACACACACAGCACGCAGACAAGCACACACACACAGCACGCAGACATGCACACACACAGTACGCAGACATGCACACACACAGCACGCAGACATGCACACACACACAGCACGCAGACATGCACACACACACAGCACGCAGACATGCACACACACACAGTACGCAGACATGCACACACATACAGTACGCAGACATGCACACACACACAGCACGCAGACATGCACACACACACAGCACGCAGACATGCACACACACACAGCACGCAGACATGCACTCACATACAGTACGCAGACATGCACACACATACAGCACGCAGACAAGCACACACACAGCACGCAGACAAGCACACACATACAGTACGCAGACATGCACACACATACAGTACGCAGACATGCACACACACACACAGCACGCAGACATGCACGCAGACATGCACACACACACAGCACGCAGACATGCACACACAGTACGCAGACATGCACATACACACAGTACGCAGACAAGCACACACACACAGTACGCAGACATGCACACACACACAGCACGCAGACATGCACACACACACAGTACGCAGACAAGCACACACATACAGCACGCAGACATGCACACACACACAGCACGCAGACATGCACACACACACAGTACGCAGACAAGCACACACATACAGTACGCAGACATGCACACACACACAGCACGCAGACATGCACACACACACAGTACGCAGACAAGCACACACATACAGTACGCAGACATGCACACACACACAGTACGCAGACAAGCACACACATACAGTACGCAGACATGCACACACACACAGCACGCAGACATGCACACACACAGCACGCAGACATGCACACACACACAGCACGCAGACATGCACACACACACAGCACGCAGACATGCACACACATACAGTACGCAGACATGCACACACATACAGCACGCAGACATGCACACACACACAGCACGCAGACATGCACACACACACAGTACGCAGACATGCACACACACACAGCACGCAGACAAGCACACACACAGCACGCAGACAAGCACACACACACAGTACGCAGACATGCACACACACACAGCCATGCACACACACACAGTACGCAGACATGCACACACACACAGCACGCAGACAAGCACACACATACAGTACGCAGACATACACACACACAGCACGCAGACAAGCACACACACACAGTACGCAGACATGCACACACAGCACGCAGACATGCACACACACACAGCACGCAGACATGCACACACACACAGCACGCAGACATGCACACACATACAGTACGCAGACAAGCACACACATACAGTACGCAGACATGCACACACATACAGTACGCAGACATGCACACACAGTACACAGACATGCACACACACACAGTACGCAGACATGCACACACACACAGTACGCAGACATGCACACATATACAGTACGCAGACAAGCACACACATACAGTACGCAGACAAGCACACATACAGCACGCAGACATGCACACACATACAGCACGCAGACAAGCACACACATACAGCACGCAGACATGCACACACACACAGTACGCAGACATGCACACACAGTACGCAGACATGAACACACACAGCACGCAGACATGCACACACACAGCACGCAGACAAGCACACACACACAGTACGCAGACATGCACACACAGTACGCAGACATGCACACACACACAGTACGCAGACAAGCACACACATACAGTACGCAGACATGCACACACACACAGTACGCAGACATGCACACACACACAGTACGCAGACATGCACACACACACAGCACGCAGACATGCACACACACACAGCACGCAGACATGCACACACATACAGTACGCAGACATGCACACACACAGCACGCAGACATGCGCACACACACAGCACGCAGACATGCGCACACATACAGTACGCAGACAAGCACACACACAGCACGCAGACATGCACACACATACAGCACGCAGACATGCACACACACAGTATGCAGACAAGCACACACATACAGTACGCAGACATGCACACACACAGTACGCAGACATGCACACATACAGCACGCAGACATGCACACACATACAGCACGCAGACAAGCACACACATACAGTACGCAGACATGCACACACATACAGTACGCAGACATAAACACACATACAGCACGCAGACATGCACACACAGCACGCAGACATGCACACACACACAGTACGCAGACATGCACACACACACAGTACGCAGACATGCACACACACACAGCACGCAGACAAGCACACACACAGCACGCAGACATGCACACACACAGTACGCAGACATGCACACACACAGCACGCAGACATGCACACACACAGAGCACGCAGACAAGCACACACACACAGCACGCAGACATGCACACACACAGTACGCAGACATGCACACACACAGCACGCAGACATGCACACACATACAGTACGCAGACATGCACACACACACAGCATGCAGACATGCACACACATACAGTACGCAGACATGCACACACATACAGCACGCAGACAAGCACACACATACAGCACGCAGACATGCACACACACACAGCACGCAGACATGCACACACATACAGCACGCAGACAAGCACACACATACAGCACGCAGACATGCGCACACACACAGCACGCAGACATGCACACACATACAGTACGCAGACATGCACACACATACAGTACGCAGACATGCACACACATACAGCACGCAGACATGCACACACATACAGTACGCAGACAAGCACACACACAGTACGCAGACATGCACACACACACAGTACGCAGACATGCACACACACACAGTACGCAGACATGCACACACACACACAGTACGCAGACATGCACACACACACAGTACGCAGACATGCACACACACACAGTACGCAGACAAGCACACACACACAGCACGCAGACATGCACACACATACAGCACGCAGACATGCACACACACACAGCACGCAGACATGCACACACATACAGCACGCAGACATGCACACACATACAGCACGCAGACATGCACACACATACAGTACGCAGACAAGCACACACATACAGCACGCAGACATGCACACACACACAGCACGCAGACATGCACACACACACAGCACGCAGACATGCACACACACACAGTACGCAGACATGCACACACATACAGTACGCAGACATGCACACACACACAGTACGCAGACATGCACACACACACAGCACGCAGACATGCACACACACAGCACGCAGACATGCACACACACACAGTACGCAGACATGCACACACACACAGTACGCAGACATGCACACACATACAGTACGCAGACAAGCACACACATACAGTACGCAGACATGCACACACACACAGTACGCAGACATGCACACACACACAGTACGCAGACATGCACACACACACAGCACGCAGACATGCACACACACACAGCACGTAGACATGCACACACACACAGCACGCAGGCATGCACACACACACAGTACGCAGACATGCACACACATACAGTACGCAGACATGCACACACACACACACAGTACGCAGACATGCACACACACACAGCACGCAGACATGCACACACACACAGCACGCAGACATGCACACACACACAGTACGCAGACATGCACACACATACAGTACGCAGACATGCACACACATACAGTACGCAGACATGCACACACACACAGTACGCAGACATGCACACACACACAGCACGCAGACATGCACACACACAGCACGCAGACATGCACACACACACAGTACGCAGACATGCACACACACACAGTACGCAGACATGCACACACACACAGTACGCAGACAAGCACACACATACAGTACGCAGACATGCACACACACAGTACGCAGACATGCACACACACACAGTACGCAGACATGCACACACATACAGCACGCAGACATGCACACACACACAGCACGCAGACATGCACACACACACAGCACGCAGACATGCACACACATACAGTACGCAGACATGCACACACATACAGTACGCAGACATGCACACACACACACAGTACGCAGACATGCACACACACACAGCACGCAGACATGCACACACACACAGCACGCAGACATGCACACACACACAGCACGCAGACATGCACACACACACAGTACGCAGACATGCACACACACACAGCACGCAGACATGCACACACACACAGCACGCAGACATGCACACACACAGTACGCAGACATGCACACACACACAGCACGCAGACATGCACACACACACAGTACGCAGACATGCACACACACACAGCATGCAGACATGCACACACACACAGCACGCAGACATGCACACACACAGTACGCAGACATGCACACACACACAGTACGCAGACATGCACACACACACAGTACGCAGACATGCACACACACACAGCACGCAGACATGCACACACACACAGCACGCAGACATGCACACACACACAGCACGCAGACATGCACACACACAGCACGCAGACATGCACACACACACAGCACGCAGACATGCACACACACACAGCACGCAGACATGCACACACATACAGTACGCAGACATGCACACACACACAGTGCGCAGACATGCACACACACACAGTACGCAGACATGCACACACACACAGTACGCAGACATGCACACACACACAGCACGCAGACATGCACACACACACACAGTACGCAGACATGCACACACATACAGTACGCAGACAAGCACACACATACAGTACGCAGACAAGCACACATACAGTACGCAGACAAGCACACATACAGTACGCAGACAAGCACACATACAGTATGCAGACATGCACACACACACACAGCACGCAGACATGCACACACACACAGTACGCAGACATGCACACACATACAGTACGCAGACAAGCACACACATACAGCACGCAGACATGCACACACATACAGCACGCAGACAAGCACACACATACAGTACGCAGACATGCACACACACACAGTACGTAGACATGCACACACAGTACACAGACATGCACACACACACAGTACGTAGACATGCACACACAGCACGCAGACATGCACACACATACAGCACGCAGACAAGCACACACATACAGTACGCAGACATGCACACACATACAGTACGCAGACATGCACACACACACAGTACGCAGACATGCACACACACACAGCACGCAGACATGCACACACACACAGCACGCAGACATGCACACACACAGCACGCAGACATGCACACACATACAGTACGCAGACATGCACACACATACAGCACGCAGACAAGCACACACATACAGTACGCAGACATGCACACACATACAGTACGCAGACTTGCGCACACACACACAGTACGCAGACACGCACACACAGTACGCAGACATGCACACACACACAGCACGCAGACATGCACACACACACAGCACGCAGACATGCACACACACAGTACGCAGACATGCACACACATACAGTACGCAGACATGCACACACACACAGCACGCAGACATGCACACACACACAGCACGCAGACATGCACACACACAGTACGCAGACATGCACACACACACAGCACGCAGACATGCACACACACACAGCATGCAGACATGCACACACACACAGTACGCAGACATGCACACACACACAGCACGCAGACATGCACACACACACAGCACGCAGACATGCACACACACACAGTACGCAGACATGCACACACATACAGTACGCAGACATGCACACACACACAGCACGCAGACATGCACACATACACAGCACGCAGACATGCACACACACACAGCACGCAGACATGCACATACACACAGTACGCAGACAAGCACACACATACAGTACGCAGACATGCACACACACACAGCACGCAGACATGCACACACACACAGTATGCAGACAAGCACACACATACAGTACGCAGACAAGCACACACATACAGCACGCAGACATGCACACACATACAGCACGCAGACAAGCACACACATACAGTACGCAGACATGCACACACACACAGTACGTAGACATGCACACACAGTACACAGACATGCACACACACACAGTACGTAGACATGCACACACAGCACGCAGACATGCACACACATACAGCACGCAGACAAGCACACACATACAGTACGCAGACATGCACACACATACAGTACGCAGACATGCACACACACACAGTACGCAGACATGCACACACACACAGCACGCAGACATGCACACACACACAGCACGCAGACATGCACACACACACAGCACGCAGACATGCACACACATACAGTACGCAGACATGCACACACATACAGCACGCAGACAAGCACACACATACAGTACGCAGACATGCACACACATACAGTACGCAGACTTGCGCGCACACACACACAGTACGCAGACACGCACACACAGTACGCAGACATGCACACACACACAGCACGCAGACATGCACACACACACAGCACGCAGACATGCACACACACACAGTACGCAGACATGCACACACATACAGTACGCAGACATGCACACACACACAGCACGCAGACATGCACACACACACAGCACGCAGACATGCACACACACAGTACGCAGACATGCACACACACACAGCACGCAGACATGCACACACACACAGCATGCAGACATGCACACACACACAGTACGCAGACATGCACACACACACAGCACGCAGACATGCACACACACACAGCACGCAGACATGCACACACACACAGTACGCAGACATGCACACACATACAGTACGCAGACATGCACACACACACAGCACGCAGACATGCACACATACACAGCACGCAGACATGCACACACACACAGCACGCAGACATGCACATACACACAGTACGCAGACAAGCACACACATACAGTACGCAGACATGCACACACACACAGCACGCAGACATGCACACACACACAGTACGCAGACAAGCACACACATACAGTACGCAGACAAGCACACACATACAGCACGCAGACATGCACACACGCACAGCACGCAGACATGCACATACGCACAGTACGCAGACAAGCACACACATACAGTACGCAGACATGCACACACACACAGCACGCAGACAAGCACACACATACAGTACGCAGACAAGCACACACATACAGTACGCAGACATGCGCACACACACACAGCACGCAGACAAGCACACACATACAGTACGCAGACATGCACACACACACAGCACGCAGACATGCACACACACACAGTACGCAGACATGCACACACACACAGTACGCAGACATGCACACACACACAGTACGCAGACATGCACACACACACAGTACGCAGACATGCACACATACAGCACGCAGACATGCACACACATACAGCACGCAGACAAGCACACACATACAGCACGCAGACATGCACACACACACAGTACGCAGACATGCACACACAGTACCCAGACATGCGCACACACACACAGCACGCAGACATGCACACACACACAGCACGCAGACATGCACACACACACAGTATGCAGACAAGCACACACACACAGTACGCAGACATGCACACACAGTACGCAGACATGCACACACACACAGTACGCAGACAAGCACACACATACAGTACGCAGACATGCACACACACACAGTACGCAGACATGCACACACACACAGTACGCAGACATGCACACACACAGTACGCAGACATGCACACACATACAGTACGCAGACATGCACACACACACAGCACGCAGACATGCACACACACAGCACGCAGACATGCTCACACACACAGTACGCAGACATGCACACACAGTACGCAGACATGCACACACACACAGCACGCAGACATGCACACACACACAGTACGCAGACATGCACACACAGTACGCAGACATGCACACACACACAGCACGCAGACATGCACACACATACAGTACGCAGACAAGCACACACACACAGCACGCAGACATGCACACACACACAGTACGCAGACAAGCACACACATACAGTACGCAGACATGCACACACACACAGCTCGCAGACATGCACACACACACAGCACGCAGACATGCACACACACACAGCACGCAGACATGCACACACACATACAGTACGCAGACAAGCACACACATACAGTACGCAGACATGCACACACACAGCACGCAGACATGCACACACATACAGCACGCAGACATGCACACACATACAGTACTCAGACATGCACACACATACAGTACGCAGACATGCACACACACACAGTACGCAGACATGCACACACATACAGTACGCAGACATGCACACACACACAGCACGCAGACATGCACACACACACAGCACGCAGACATGCACACACACACAGCACGCAGACATGCACACACATACAGTACGCAGTCATGCACACACATACAGCACGCAGACAAGCACACACACAGCACGCAGACAAGCACACACATACAGTACGCAGACATGCACACACATACAGTACGCAGACTTGCACACACACACAGTACGCAGACATGCACACACAGTACGCAGACATGCACACACACACAGCACGCAGACATGCACACACACACAGCACGCAGACATGCACACACACACAGTACGCAGACATGCACACACACACAGTACGCAGACATGCACACACACACAGCACGCAGACATGCACACACACACAGCACGCAGACATGCACACACACACAGTACGCAGACATGCACACACACACAGTACGCAGACATGCACACACATACAGTACGCAGACATGCACACACACACAGCACGCAGACATGCACATATACACAGCACGCAGACTTGCACACACACACAGCACGCAGACATGCACATACACACAGTACGCAGACAAGCACACACATACAGTACGCAGACATGCACACACACACAGCACGCAGACATGCACACACACACAGTACGCAGACAAGCACACACATACAGTACGCAGACAAGCACACACATACAGCACGCAGACATGCACACACACACAGCACGCAGACATGCACATACACACAGTACGCAGACAAGCACACACATACAGTACGCAGACATGCGCACACACACACAGTACGCAGACAAGCGCACACATACAGTACGCAGACATGCGCACACACACAGCACGCAGACATGCACACACACACAGTACGCAGACATGCACACACACACAGCACGCAGACAAGCACACACACACAGTACGCAGACATGCACACACACACAGTACGCAGACAAGCACACACACAGTACGCAGACATGCACACACACACAGCACACAGACATGCACACACACACAGCACGCAGACATGCACACACACACAGCACGCAGACATGCACACACATACAGTACGCAGACATGCACACACATACAGTACGCAGACATGCACACACATATAGTACGCAGACATGCACACACACACAGCACGCAGACATGCACACACACACAGCACGCAGACATGCACACACACACAGCACGCAGACATGCACACACACACAGTACGCAGACATGCACACACATACAGCACGCAGACAAGCACACACACAGCACGCAGACAATCACACACATACAGTACTCAGACATGCACACACATACAGTACGCAGACATGCACACACACACAGCACGCAGGCAAGCACACACATACAGTACGCAGACATGCACACACACACAGCACGCAGACATGCACACACACACAGTACGCAGACATGCACACACACACAGTACGCAGACATGCACACACACACAGTACGCAGACATGCACACATACAGCACGCAGACATGCACAGACATACAGCACGCAGACAAGCACACACATACAGCACGCAGACATGCACACACACACAGTACGCAGACATGCACACACAGTACCCAGACATGCGCACACACACACAGCACGCAGACATGCACACACACACAGCACGCAGACATGCACACACACACAGTATGCAGACAAGCACACACACACAGTACGCAGACATGCACACACAGTACGCAGACATGCACACACACACAGTACGCAGACAAGCACACACATACAGTACGCAGACATGCACACACACACAGTACGCAGACATGCACACACACACAGTACGCAGACATGCACACACACAGTACGCAGACATGCACACACATACAGTACGCAGACATGCACACACACACAGCACGCAGACATGCACACACACAGCACGCAGACATGCTCACACACACAGTACGCAGACATGCACACACAGTACGCAGACATGCACACACACACAGCACGCAGACATGCACACACACACAGTACGCAGACATGCACACACAGTACGCAGACATGCACACACACACAGCACGCAGACATGCACACACATACAGTACGCAGACAAGCACACACACACAGCACGCAGACATGCACACACACACAGTACGCAGACAAGCACACACATACAGTACGCAGACATGCACACACACACAGCTCGCAGACATGCACACACACACAGCACGCAGACATGCACACACACACAGCACGCAGACATGCACACACACATACAGTACGCAGACAAGCACACACATACAGTACGCAGACATGCACACACACAGCACGCAGACATGCACACACATACAGCACGCAGACATGCACACACATACAGTACTCAGACATGCACACACATACAGTACGCAGACATGCACACACACACAGTACGCAGACATGCACACACATACAGTACGCAGACATGCACACACACACAGCACGCAGACATGCACACACACACAGCACGCAGACATGCACACACACACAGCACGCAGACATGCACACACATACAGTACGCAGTCATGCACACACATACAGCACGCAGACAAGCACACACACAGCACGCAGACAAGCACACACATACAGTACGCAGACATGCACACACATACAGTACGCAGACTTGCACACACACACAGTACGCAGACATGCACACACAGTACGCAGACATGCACACACACACAGCACGCAGACATGCACACACACACAGCACGCAGACATGCACACACACACAGTACGCAGACATGCACACACACACAGTACGCAGACATGCACACACACACAGCACGCAGACATGCACACACACACAGCACGCAGACATGCACACACACACAGTACGCAGACATGCACACACACACAGTACGCAGACATGCACACACATACAGTACGCAGACATGCACACACACACAGCACGCAGACATGCACATATACACAGCACGCAGACTTGCACACACACACAGCACGCAGACATGCACATACACACAGTACGCAGACAAGCACACACATACAGTACGCAGACATGCACACACACACAGCACGCAGACATGCACACACACACAGTACGCAGACAAGCACACACATACAGTACGCAGACAAGCACACACATACAGCACGCAGACATGCACACACACACAGCACGCAGACATGCACATACACACAGTACGCAGACAAGCACACACATACAGTACGCAGACATGCGCACACACACACAGTACGCAGACAAGCGCACACATACAGTACGCAGACATGCGCACACACACAGCACGCAGACATGCACACACACACAGTACGCAGACATGCACACACACACAGCACGCAGACAAGCACACACACACAGTACGCAGACATGCACACACACACAGTACGCAGACAAGCACACACACAGTACGCAGACATGCACACACACACAGCACGCAGACATGCACACACACACAGCACGCAGACATGCACACACACACAGCACGCAGACATGCACACACATACAGTACGCAGACATGCACACACATACAGTACGCAGACATGCACACACATATAGTACGCAGACATGCACACACACACAGCACGCAGACATGCACACACACAGCACGCAGACATGCACACACACACAGCACGCAGACATGCACACACACACAGTACGCAGACATGCACACACATACAGCACGCAGACAAGCACACACACAGCACGCAGACAAGCACACACATACAGTACGCAGACATGCACACACATACAGTACGCAGACATGCACACACACACAGCACGCAGACATGCACGCAGACATGCACACATACACAGCACGCAGACAAGCACACACATACAGTACGCAGACATGCACACACATACAGCACGCAGACATGCACACACATACAGCACGCAGACAAGCACACACATACAGTACGCAGACATGCACACACAGTACGCAGACATGCACACACAGTACACAGACATGCACATACACACAGTACGCAGACATGCACACACACAGCACGCAGACATGCACACACACAGTACGCAGACATGCACACACATACAGTACGCAGACATGCACACACACACAGCACGCAGACATGCACACACACACAGCAGGCAGACATGCACACACACACAGTACGCAGACATACACACACAGTACGCAGACATGCACACACAGTACGCAGACATGCACACACAGTACGCAAACATGCACACACACACAGCACGCAGACATGCACACACACACAGCACGCAGACATGCACACACAGTACGCAGACATGCACACACACACAGCACGCAGACATGCACACACACACAGTACGCAGACAAGCACACACACACAGCACGCAGACATGCACACACACACAGTACGCAGACAAGCACACACATACAGTACGCAGACATGCACACACACACAGCACGCAGACATGCACACACACACAGCACGCAGACATGCACACACATACAGTACGCAGACATGCACACACACACAGCACGCAGACATGCACACACACACAGCACGCAGACATGCACACACACATAGCACGCAGACATGCACACATACACAGCACGCAGACATGCACACACATACAGTACGCAGACAAGCACACACACAGCATGCAGACAAGCACACACATACAGTACGCAGACATGCACACACATACAGTACGCAGACATGCACACACACAGCACGCAGACATGCACGCAGACATGCACACATACACAGCACGCAGACATGCACACACACACAGGACGCAGACATGCACATACACACAGTACGCAGACATGCACATACACACAGTACGCAGACAAGCACACACACACAGTACGCAGACATGCACACACACACAGCACGCAGACATGCACACACACACAGCACGCAGACATGCACACACACACAGTACGCAGACAAGCACACACATACAGTACGCAGACAAGCACACACAGCACGCAGACATGCACACACACACAGTACTCAGACATGCACACACACACAGTACGCAGACAAGCACACACATACAGTACGCAGACATGCACACACACACAGTACGCAGACATGCACACACAGTACCCAGACATGCGCACACACACACAGCACGCAGACATGCACACACACACAGCACGCAGACATGCACACACACACAGTATGCAGACAAGCACACACACACAGTACGCAGACATGCACACACAGTACGCAGACATGCACACACACACAGTACGCAGACAAGCACACACATACAGTACGCAGACATGCACACACACACAGTACGCAGACATGCACACACACACAGTACGCAGACATGCACACACACAGTACGCAGACATGCACACACATACAGTACGCAGACATGCACACACACAGCACGCAGACATGCACACACACAGCACGCAGACATGCTCACACACACAGTACGCAGACATGCACACACAGTACGCAGACGTGCACACACACACAGCACGCAGACATGCACACACACACAGTACGCAGACATGCACACACAGTACGCAGACATGCACACACACACAGCACGCAGACATGCACACACATACAGTACGCAGACAAGCACACACACACAGCACGCAGACATGCACACACACACAGTACGCAGACAAGCACACACATACAGTACGCAGACATGCACACACACACAGCTCGCAGACATGCACACACACACAGCACGCAGACATGCACACACACACAGCACGCAGACATGCACACACACACAGCACGCAGACATGCACACACACATACAGTACGCAGACAAGCACACACATACAGTACGCAGACATGCACACACACAGCACGCAGACATGCACACACATACAGCACGCAGACATGCACACACATACAGTACGCAGACATGCACACACATACAGTACGCAGACATGCACACACACACAGTACGCAGACATGCACACACATACAGTACGCAGACATGCACACACACACAGCACGCAGACATGCACACACATACAGTACGCAGACATGCGCACACACACACAGCACGCAGACATGCACACACACACAGCACGCAGACATGCACACACACACAGCACGCAGACATGCACACACATACAGTACGCAGACATGCACACACATACAGCACGCAGACAAGCACACACACAGCACGCAGACAAGCACACACATACAGTACGCAGACATGCACACACACACAGTACGCAGACTTGCACACACACACAGTACGCAGACATGCACACACAGTACGCAGACATGCACACACACACAGCACGCAGACATGCACACACACACAGCACGCAGACATGCACACACACAGTACGCAGACATGCACACACATACAGTACGCAGACATGCACACACACACAGCACGCAGACATGCACACACACACAGCACGCAGACATGCACACACACACAGTACGCAGACATGCACACACACACAGTACGCAGACATGCACACACACACAGCACGCAGACATGCACATATACACAGCACGCAGACATGCACACACACACAGCACGCAGACATGCACATACACACAGTACGCAGACAAGCATACACATACAGTACGCAGACATGCACACACACACAGCACGCAGACATGCACACACACACAGTACGCAGACAAGCACACACATACAGTACGCAGACAAGCACACACATACAGCACGCAGACATGCACACACACACAGCACGCAGACATGCACATACACACAGTACGCAGACAAGCACACACATACAGTACGCAGACCAGCACACACATATTACACATACAGTACGCAGACATGCGCACACACACAGTACGCAGACAAGCACACACATACAGTACGCAGACATGCGCACACACACAGCACGCAGACATGCACACACACACAGTACGCAGACATGCACACACACACAGCACGCAGACAAGCACACACACACAGTACGCAGACATGCACACACACACAGTACGCAGACAAGCACACACATACAGTACGCAGACATGCACACACACACAGCACGCAGACATGCACACACACACAGCACGCAGACATGCACACACACACAGCACGCAGACATGCACACACACAGTACGCAGACATGCACACACATACAGTACGCAGACATGCACACACACACAGCACGCAGACATGCACACACACACAGCACGCAGACATGCACACACACACAGCACGCAGACATGCACACACACACAGCACGCAGACATGCACACACACACAGTACGCAGACATGCACACACATACAGCACGCAGACAAGCACACACACAGCACGCAGACAAGCACACACATACAGTACGCAGACATGCACACACATACAGTACGCAGACATGCACACACACACAGCACGCAGACATGCACGCAGACATGCACACATACACAGCACGCAGACAAGCACACACACACAGTACGCAGACATACACACACAGTACGCAGACATGCACACACAGTACGCAGACATGCACACACAGTACGCAAACATGCACACACACACAGCACGCAGACATGCACACACACACAGCACGCAGACATGCACACACAGTACGCAGACATGCACACACACACAGCACGCAGACATGCACACACACACAGTACGCAGACAAGCACACACACACAGCACGCAGACATGCACACACACACAGTACGCAGACAAGCACACACATACAGTACGCAGACATGCACACACACACAGCACGCAGACATGCACACACACACAGCACGCAGACATGCACACACATACAGTACGCAGACATGCACACACACACAGCACGCAGACATGCACACACACACAGCACGCAGACATGCACACACACATAGCACGCAGACATGCACACATACACAGCACGCAGACATGCACACACATACAGTACGCAGACAAGCACACACACAGCATGCAGACAAGCACACACATACAGTACGCAGACATGCACACACATACAGTACGCAGACATGCACACACACAGCACGCAGACATGCACGCAGACATGCACACATACACAGCACGCAGACATGCACACACACACAGGACGCAGACATGCACATACACACAGTACGCAGACATGCACATACACACAGTACGCAGACAAGCACACACACACAGTACGCAGACATGCACACACACACAGCACGCAGACATGCACACACACACAGCACGCAGACATGCACACACACACAGTACGCAGACAAGCACACACATACAGTACGCAGACAAGCACACACAGCACGCAGACATGCACACACACACAGTACTCAGACATGCACACACACACAGTACGCAGACAAGCACACACATACAGTACGCAGACATGCACACACACACAGTACGCAGACATGCACACACAGTACCCAGACATGCGCACACACACACAGCACGCAGACATGCACACACACACAGCACGCAGACATGCACACACACACAGTATGCAGACAAGCACACACACACAGTACGCAGACATGCACACACAGTACGCAGACATGCACACACACACAGTACGCAGACAAGCACACACATACAGTACGCAGACATGCACACACACACAGTACGCAGACATGCACACACACACAGTACGCAGACATGCACACACACAGTACGCAGACATGCACACACATACAGTACGCAGACATGCACACACACAGCACGCAGACATGCACACACACAG
The DNA here is from genome assembly GCF_046119375.1 of Phyllobates terribilis. Lineage (NCBI taxonomy): Eukaryota > Metazoa > Chordata > Amphibia > Anura > Dendrobatidae > Phyllobates > Phyllobates terribilis. Next base: position 947,049,962 of record NW_027362762.1, read on the forward strand.
CACGCAGACATGCTCACACACACAGTACGCAGACATGCACACACAGTACGCAGACGTGCACACACACACAGCACGCAGACATGCACACACACACAGTACGCAGACATGCACACACAGTACGCAGACATGCACACACACACAGCACGCAGACATGCACACACATACAGTACGCAGACAAGCACACACACACAGCACGCAGACATGCACACACACACAGTACGCAGACAAGCACACACATACAGTACGCAGACATGCACACACACACAGCTCGCAGACATGCACACACACACAGCACGCAGACATGCACACACACACAGCACGCAGACATGCACACACACACAGCACGCAGACATGCACACACACATACAGTACGCAGACAAGCACACACATACAGTACGCAGACATGCACACACACAGCACGCAGACATGCACACACATACAGCACGCAGACATGCACACACATACAGTACGCAGACATGCACACACATACAGTACGCAGACATGCACACACACACAGTACGCAGACATGCACACACATACAGTACGCAGACATGCACACACACACAGCACGCAGACATGCACACACATACAGTACGCAGACATGCGCACACACACACAGCACGCAGACATGCACACACACACAGCACGCAGACATGCACACACACACAGCACGCAGACATGCACACACATACAGTACGCAGACATGCACACACATACAGCACGCAGACAAGCACACACACAGCACGCAGACAAGCACACACATACAGTACGCAGACATGCACACACACACAGTACGCAGACTTGCACACACACACAGTACGCAGACATGCACACACAGTACGCAGACATGCACACACACACAGCACGCAGACATGCACACACACACAGCACGCAGACATGCACACACACAGTACGCAGACATGCACACACATACAGTACGCAGACATGCACACACACACAGCACGCAGACATGCACACACACACAGCACGCAGACATGCACACACACACAGTACGCAGACATGCACACACACACAGTACGCAGACATGCACACACACACAGCACGCAGACATGCACATATACACAGCACGCAGACATGCACACACACACAGCACGCAGACATGCACATACACACAGTACGCAGACAAGCATACACATACAGTACGCAGACATGCACACACACACAGCACGCAGACATGCACACACACACAGTACGCAGACAAGCACACACATACAGTACGCAGACAAGCACACACATACAGCACGCAGACATGCACACACACACAGCACGCAGACATGCACATACACACAGTACGCAGACAAGCACACACATACAGTACGCAGACCAGCACACACATATTACACATACAGTACGCAGACATGCGCACACACACAGTACGCAGACAAGCACACACATACAGTACGCAGACATGCGCACACACACAGCACGCAGACATGCACACACACACAGTACGCAGACATGCACACACACACAGCACGCAGACAAGCACACACACACAGTACGCAGACATGCACACACACACAGTACGCAGACAAGCACACACATACAGTACGCAGACATGCACACACACACAGCACGCAGACATGCACACACACACAGCACGCAGACATGCACACACACACAGCACGCAGACATGCACACACACAGTACGCAGACATGCACACACATACAGTACGCAGACATGCACACACACACAGCACGCAGACATGCACACACACACAGCACGCAGACATGCACACACACACAGCACGCAGACATGCACACACACACAGCACGCAGACATGCACACACACACAGTACGCAGACATGCACACACATACAGCACGCAGACAAGCACACACACAGCACGCAGACAAGCACACACATACAGTACGCAGACATGCACACACATACAGTACGCAGACATGCACACACACACAGCACGCAGACATGCACGCAGACATGCACACATACACAGCACGCAGACAAGCACACACATACAGTACGCAGACATGCACACACATACAGCACGCAGACATGCACACACATACAGCACGCAGACAAGCACACACATACAGTACGCAGACATGCACACACAGTACGCAGACATGCACACACAGTACACAGACATGCACATACACACAGTACGCAGACATGCACACACACAGCACGCAGACATGCACACACACAGTACGCAGACATGCACACACATACAGTACGCAGACATGCACACACACACAGCACGCAGACATGCACACACACACAGCAGGCAGACATGCACACACACACAGTACGCAGACATGCACACACAGTACGCAGACATGCACACACAGTACGCAGACATGCACACACAGTACGCAGACATGCACACACACACAGCACGCAGACATGCACACACATACAGTACGCAGACAAGCACACACACACAGCACGCAGACATGCACACACACACAGTACGCAGACAAGCACACACATACAGTACGCAGACATGCACACACACACAGCACGCAGACATGCACACACACACAGCACGCAGACATGCACACACACACAGTACGCAGACATGCACACACATACAGTACGCAGACATGCACACACACACAGCACGCAGACATGCACACACACACAGCACGCAGACATGCACACACACACAGCACGCAGACATGCACACATACACAGCACGCAGACATGCACACACATACAGTACGCAGACAAGCACACACACAGCACGCAGACAAGCACACACATACAGTACGCAGACATGCACACACATACAGTACGCAGACATGCACACACACACAGCACGCAGACATGCACGCAGACATGCACACATACACAGCACGCAGACATGCACACACACACAGGACGCAGACATGCACATACACACAGTACGCAGACAAGCACACACACACAGTACGCAGACATGCACACACACACAGCACGCAGACATGCACACACACACAGTACGCAGACAAGCACACACATACAGTACGCAGACAAGCACACACAGCACGCAGACATGCACACACACACAGTACGCAGACATGCACACACACACAGTATGCAGACAAGCACACACATACAGTACGCAGACATGCACACACACACAGCACGCAGACATGCACACACACACAGTACGCAGACAAGCACACACATACAGTACGCAGACATGCACACACACACAGCACGCAGACATGCACACACACACAGCACGCAGACATGCACACACACACAGTACGCAGACATGCACACACACACAGCACGCAGACAAGCACACACACACAGTACGCAGACAAGCACACACACACAGTACGCAGACATGCACACACACACAGTACGCAGACATGCACACACACACAGGACGCAGACATGCACACACACACAGCACGCAGACAAGCACACACATACAGTACGCACACATACACACACACAGCACGCAGACAAGCACACACATACAGTACGCAGACATGCACACACATACAGTACGCATACATGCACACACACACAGCACGCAGACATGCACGCAGACATGCACACACACCGTACGCAGACAAGCACACACACACAGTATGCAGACATGCACACACACACAGCACGCAGACAAGCACACACATACAGTACGCAGACATGCACACACACAGCACGCAGACAAGCACACACACACAGTACGCAGGCATGCACACACACACAGCACGCAGACATGCACACACACACAGCACGCAGACATGCACACACATACAGCACGCAGACATGCACACACATACAGTACGCAGACATGCACACACAGTACACAGACATGCACACACACACAGTACGCAGACATGCACACACATACAGCACGCACACATGCACACACACACAGCACGCAGACATGCACACACACACAGCACGCAGACATGCACACACACACAGCACGCAGACATGCACACACATACAGCACGCAGACATGCACACACATACAGCACGCAGACAAGCACACACATACAGTACGCAGACATGCACACACAGTATGCAGACATGCACACACACACAGTATGCAGACATGCACACACACACAGCACGCAGACATGCACATACACACAGCACGCAGACATGCACACACACAGTACGCAGACAAGCACACATACAGTACGCAGACATGCACACACATATAGTACGCAGACATGCACACACATACAGTACGCAGACATGCACACACACACAGCACGCAGACATGCACACACACACAGCACGCAGACATGCACACACACACAGTACGCAGACAAGCACACACACACAGTACGCAGACAAGCACACACACACAGTACGCAGACAAGCACACACATACAGTACGCAGACATGCACACACATACAGTACGCAGACATGCACACACACACAGCACGCAGACATGCACACACACACAGTACGCAGACATGCACACACACACAGCACGCAGACATGCACACACACACAGTACGCAGACATGCACACACACACAGTACGCAGACAAGCACACACATACAGTACGCAGACATGCACACACACACAGCACGCAGACATGCACACACACACAGTACGCAGACATGCACACACATACAGTACGCAGACATGCACACACATACAGCACGCAGACATGCACACACATAGAGCACGCAGACAAGCACACACATACAGTACGCAGACATGCACACACAGTACGCAGACATGCACACACAGTACGCAGACATGCACATACACACAGTACGCAGACATGCACACACACAGCACGCAGACATGCACACACATACAGTATGCAGACATGCGCACACACACACAGCACGCAGACATGCACACACACACAGCACGCAGACATGCACGCACACACACACAGTACGCAGACATGCACACACACACAGTACGCAGACATGCACACACATACAGTACGCAGACATGCACACACACACAGTACGCAGACAAGCACACACATACAGTACGCAGACATGCACACACACACTGCACGCAGACATGCACACACACACAGCACGCAGACATGCACACACACAGTACGCAGACATGCACACACATACAGTACGCAGACATGCACACACACACAGCACGCAGACATGCACACACACACAGCACGCAGACATGCACACACACACAGCACGCAGACATGCACACACACACAGTACGCAGACATGCACACACATACAGCACGCAGACAAGCACACACACAGGACGCAGACAAGCACACACACAGCACGCAGACAAGCACACACATACAGTACGCAGACATGCACACACATACAGTACGCAGACATGCACACATACACAGCACGCAGACAAGCACACACATACAGTACGCAGACATGCACACACATACAGCACGCAGACATGCACACACATACAGCACGCAGACAAGCACACACACACAGTACGCAGGCATGCACACACACACAGCACGCAGACATGCACACACACACAGCACGCAGACATGCACACACATACAGCACGCAGACATGCACACACATACAGTACGCAGACATGCACACACAGTACACAGACATGCACACACACACAGTACGCAGACATGCACACACATACAGCACGCACACATGCACACACACACAGCACGCAGACATGCACACACACACAGCACGCAGACATGCACACACACACAGCACGCAGACATGCACACACATACAGCACGCAGACATGCACACACATACAGCACGCAGACAAGCACACACATACAGTACGCAGACATGCACACACAGTATGCAGACATGCACACACACACAGTATGCAGACATGCACACACACACAGCACGCAGACATGCACATACACACAGCACGCAGACATGCACACACACAGTACGCAGACAAGCACACATACAGTACGCAGACATGCACACACATATAGTACGCAGACATGCACACACATACAGTACGCAGACATGCACACACACACAGCACGCAGACATGCACACACACACAGCACGCAGACATGCACACACACACAGTACGCAGACAAGCACACACACACAGTACGCAGACAAGCACACACACACAGTACGCAGACAAGCACACACATACAGTACGCAGACATGCACACACATACAGTACGCAGACATGCACACACACACAGCACGCAGACATGCACACACACACAGTACGCAGACATGCACACACATACAGTACGCAGACATGCACACACATACAGCACGCAGACATGCACACACATAGAGCACGCAGACAAGCACACACATACAGTACGCAGACATGCACACACAGTACGCAGACATGCACACACAGTACGCAGACATGCACATACACACAGTACGCAGACATGCACACACACAGCACGCAGACATGCACACACATACGGTATGCAGACATGCGCACACACACACAGCACGCAGACATGCACACACACACAGCACGCAGACATGCACGCACACACACACAGTACGCAGACATGCACACACACACAGTACGCAGACATGCACACACATACAGTACGCAGACATGCACACACACACAGTACGCAGACAAGCACACACACACAGTACGCAGACATGCACACACACACAGCACGCAGACATGCACACACACACAGCACGCAGACATGCACACACATACAGTACGCAGACATGCACACACACACAGCACGCAGACATGCACACACACACAGCACGCAGACATGCACACACACACAGCACGCAGACATGCACACACACACAGTACGCAGACATGCACACACATACAGCACGCAGACAAGCACACACACAGCACGCAGACAAGCACACACACAGCACGCAGACAAGCACACACATACAGTACTCAGACATGCACACACATACAGTACGCAGACATGCACACACACACAGCACGCAGACATGCACGCAGACATGCACACATACACAGCACGCAGACAAGCACACACATACAGTACGCAGACATGCACACACATACAGCACGCAGACATGCACACACATACAGCACGCAGACAAGCACACACATACAGTACGCAGACATGCACACACAGTACGCAGACATGCACACACAGTACACAGACATGCACATACACACAGTACGCAGACATGCACACACACAGCACGCAGACATGCACACACAGTACACAGACATGCACATACACACAGTACGCAGACATGCACACACACAGTACGCAGACATGCACACACAGTACGCAGACATGCACACACAGTACGCAGACATGCACACACATACAGTACGCAGACATGCACACACACACAGTACGCAGACAAGCACACACATACAGTACGCAGACATGCACACACACACAGCACGCAGACATGCACACACACACAGCACGCAGACATGCACACACACACAGCACGCAGACATGCACACACACAGTACGCAGACATGCACACACATACAGTACGCAGACATGCACACACACACAGCACGCAGACATGCACACACACACAGCACGCAGACATGCACACACACACAGCACGCAGACATGCACACACACACAGTACGCAGACATGCACACACATACAGCACGCAGACAAGCACACACACAGCACGCAGACAAGCACACACACAGCACGCAGACAAGCACACACATACAGTACTCAGACATGCACACACATACAGTACGCAGACATGCACACACACACAGCACGCAGACATGCACGCAGACATGCACACATACACAGCACGCAGACAAGCACACACATACAGTACGCAGACATGCACACACATACAGCACGCAGACATGCACACACATACAGCACGCAGACAAGCACACACATACAGTACGCAGACATGCACACACAGTACGCAGACATGCACACACAGTACACAGACATGCACATACACACAGTACGCAGACATGCACACACACAGCACGCAGACATGCACACACAGTACACAGACATGCACATACACACAGTACGCAGACATGCACACACACAGCACGCAGACATGCACACACACAGTACGCAGACATGCACACACATACAGTACGCAGACATGCACACACACACAGCACGCAGACATGCACACACACACAGCAGGCAGACATGCACACACACACAGTACGCAGACATGCACACACAGTACGCAGACATGCACACACAGTACGCAGACATGCACACACAGTACGCAGACATGCACACACACACAGCACGCAGACATGCACACACACACAGTACGCAGACATGCACACACAGTACGCAGACATGCACACACACACAGCACGCAGACATGCACACACATACAGTACGCAGACAAGCACACACACAGCACGCAGACATGCACACACACACAGTACGCAGACAAGCACACACATACAGTACGCAGACATGCACACACACACAGCACGCAGACATGCACACACACACAGCACGCAGACATGCACACACAGCACGCAGACATGCACACACACAGTACGCAGACATGCACACACATACAGTACGCAGACATGCACACACACACAGCACGCAGACATGCACACACACACAGCACGCAGACATGCACACACACACAGCACGCAGACATGCACACATATACAGCACGCAGACATGCACACACATACAGTACGCAGACAAGCACACACACAGCACGCAGACAAGCACACACATACAGTACGCAGACATGCACACACATACAGTACGCAGACATGCACACACACACAGCACGCAGACATGCACGCAGACATGCACACATACACAGCACGCAGACATGCACACACAAACAGGACGCAGACATGCACATACACACAGTACGCAGACAAGCACACACACACAGTACGCAGACATGCACACACACACAGCACGCAGACATGCACACACACACAGTACGCAGACAAGCACACACATACAGTACGCAGACAAGCACACACAGCACGCAGACATGCACACACACACAGTACGCAGACATGCACACACACACAGTACGCAGACAAGCACACACATACAGTACGCAGACATGCACACACACACAGCACGCAGACATGCACACACACACAGTACGCAGACAAGCACACACATACAGTACGCAGACATGCACACACACACAGCACGCAGACATGCACACACACACAGCACGCAGACATGCACACACACACAGTACGCAGACATGCACACACACACAGCACGCAGACAAGCACACACACACAGTACGCAGACAAGCACACACACACAGTACGCAGACATGCACACACACACAGTACGTAGACATGCACACACACACAGTACGCAGACATGCACACACACACAGCACGCAGACAAGCACACACATACAGTACGCACACATACACACACACAGCACGCAGACAAGCACACACATACAGTACGCAGACATGCACACACATACAGTACGCAGACATGCACACACACACAGCACGCAGACATGCACGCAGACATGCACACACACAGTACGCAGACAAGCACACACACACAGTATGCAGACATGCACACACACACAGCACGCAGACAAGCACACACATACAGTACGCAGACATGCACACACACAGCACGCAGACAAGCACACACACACAGTACGCAGGCATGCACACACACACAGCACGCAGACATGCACACACATACAGCACGCAGACATGCACACACATACAGTACGCAGACATGCACACACAGTACACAGACATGCACACACACACAGTACGCAGACATGCACACACATACAGCACGCAGACATGCACACACACACAGCACGCAGACATGCACACACACACAGCACGCAGACATGCACACACACACAGCACGCAGACATGCACACACATACAGCACGCAGACATGCACACACATACAGCACGCAGACAAGCACACACATACAGTACGCAGACATGCACACACAGTATGCAGACATGCACACACACACAGTATGCAGACATGCACACACACACAGCACGCAGACATGCACATACACACAGCACGCAGACATGCACACACACACAGTACGCAGACAAGCACACATACAGTACGCAGACATGCACACACATATAGTACGCAGACATGCACACACATACAGTACGCAGACATGCACACACACACAGCACGCAGACATGCACACACACACAGCACGCAGACATGCACACACACACAGCACGCAGACATGCACACACACACAGTACGCAGACAAGCACACACACACAGTACGCAGACAAGCACACACACACAGTACGCAGACAAGCACACACATACAGTACGCAGACATGCACACACATACAGTACGCAGACATGCACACACACACAGCACGCAGACATGCACACACACACAGTACGCAGACATGCACACACACAGCACGCAGACATGCACACACATACAGCACGCAGACATGCACACACATACAGCACGCAGACAAGCACACACATACAGTACGCAGACATGCACACACAGTACGCAGACATGCACACACAGTACGCAGACATGCACATACACACAGTACGCAGACATGCACACACACAGCACGCAGACATGCACACACATACAGTATGCAGACATGCGCACACACACACAGCACGCAGACATGCACACACACACAGCACGCAGACATGCACGCACACACACACAGTACGCAGACATGCACACACACACAGTACGCAGACATGCACACACACACAGCACGCAGACATGCACACACACACAGCACGCAGACATGCACACACACACAGCACGCAGACATGCACACACATACAGTACGCAGACATGCACACACATAGCACGCAGACAAGCACACACACAGCACGCAGACAAGCACACACATACAGTACGCAGACATGCACACACATACAGTACGCAGACATGCACACACACACACAGCACGCAGACATGCACGCAGACATGCACACACACACAGTACGCAGACAAGCACACACACACAGTATGCAGACATGCACACACACACAGTACGCAGACAAGCACACACATACAGTACGCAGACATGCACACACACACAGCACGCAGACATGCACACACACACAGCACGCAGACATGCACACACACACAGTACGCAGACATGCACACACACAGTACGCAGACAAGCACTCACACACAGTACGCAGACATGCACACACACACAGTACGCAGACATGCACACACACACAGTACGCAGACATGCACACACACACAGCACGCAGACAAGCACACACATACAGTACGCAGACATGCACACACACAGCACGCAGACAAGCACACACACACAGTACGCAGGCATGCACACACACACAGTACGCAGGCATGCACACACACACAGCACGCAGACATGCACACACATACAGTACGCAGACATGCACACACAGTACGCAGACATGCACACACAGTACACAGACATGCAAACACACACAGTACGCAGACATGCACACACATACAGCACGCAGACATGCACACACACACAGCACGCAGACATGCACACACACACAGCACGCAGACATGCACACACATACAGCACGCAGACATGCACACACATACAGCACGCAGACATGCACACACATACAGTACGCAGACATGCACACACAGTACGCAGACATGCACACACACACAGTACGCAGACATGCACACACACACAGCACGCAGACATGCACATACACACAGCACGCAGACATGCACACACACACAGTACGCAGACATGCACACACACACCGTACGCAGACAAGCACACATACAGTACGCAGACATGCACACATACAGTACGCAGACATGCACACACATACAGTACGCAGACATGCACACACACACAGCACGCAGACATGCACATACACACAGTACGCAGACATGCACACACACAGCACGCAGACATGCACACACATACAGTATGCAGACATGCACACACACACAGCACGCAGACATGCACACACACACAGCACGCAGACATGCACACACACACAGTACGCAGACATGCACACACACACAGTACGCAGACATGCACACACACACAGTACGCAGACATGCACACACACACAGTACGCAGACATGCACACACACACAGCACGCAGACATGCACACACACACAGCACGCAGACATGCACACACACACAGCACGCAGACATGCACACACACACAGTACGCAGACATGCACACACATAGCACGCAGACAAGCACACACACAGCACGCAGACAAGCACACACATACAGTACGCAGACATGCACGCACACACAGCACGCAGACATGCACACAGACATGCACACACACACAGCACGCAGACATGCGCACACACACAGCACGCAGACATGCACACACACACAGTACGCAGACATGCACACACATAGCACGCAGACAAGCACACACACAGCACGCAGACAAGCACACACATACAGTACGCAGACATGCACGCACACACAGCACGCAGACATGCACACAGACATGCACACACACACAGCACGCAGACATGCACACAGACATGCACACACACACAGCACGCAGACAAGCACACACATACAGTACGCAGACATGCACACACATACAGTACGCAGACATGCACACACAGCACGCAGACATGCACACACAGTACGCAGACAAGCACACACACACAGTATGCAGACATGCACACACACACAGTACGCAGACATGCACACACACACAGTACGCAGACATGCACACACACAGTACGCAGACATGCACACACACACAGCACGCAGACATGCACACACACACAGCACGCAGACATGCACACACACACAGCACGCAGACATGCACACACACACAGTACGCAGACAAGCACACACACAGTACGCAGACATGCACACACACACAGTACGCAGACATGCACACACACACAGTACGCAGACATGCACACACACACAGCACGCAGACAAGCACACACACACAGCACGCAGACATGCACACACACACAGTACGCAGGCATGCACACACACACAGCACGCAGACATGCACACACACACAGCACGCAGACATGCACACACATACAGCACGCAGACATGCACACACACACAGTACGCAGACATGCACACACACACACAGTACGCAGACATGCACACACACACAGTACGCAGACATGCACACACACACAGCACGCAGACATGCACACACACAGCACGCAGACATGCACACACACACAGCACGCAGACATGCACACACACACAGTACGCAGACAAGCACACACATACAGTACGCAGACAAGCACACACATACAGTACGCAGACATGCACACACATACAGTACGCAGACATGCACACACATACAGTACGCAGACATGCACACACACACAGTACGCAGACATGCACACACATACAGCACGCAGACATGCACACACACACAGCACGCAGACATGCACACACACACAGTACGCAGACAAGCACACATACAGTACGCAGACATGCACACACATACAGTACGCAGACATGCACACACATACAGTACGCAGACATGCACACGCATACAGTACGCAGACAAGCACACGCATACAGTACGGAGACAAGCACACACATACAGTACGGAGACATGCACACACATACAGTACGCAGACAAGCCCACACACATACAGTACGCAGACATGCACACACATACAGTACGCAGACATGCACACACATACAGTACGCAGACATGCACACACATACAGTACGCAGACAAGCACACACATACAGTACGCAGACAAGCACACACATACAGTACGCAGACATGCACACACATACAGTACGCAGACAAGCACACACATACAGTACGCAGACATGCACACACATACAGTACGCAGACATGCACACACATACAGTACGCAGACATGCACACACATACAGTACGCAGACATGCACACACATACAGTACGCAGACAAGCACACACATACAGTACGCAGACATGCACACACACATAGTACGCAGACAAGCACACACACACAGTACGCAGACAAGCACACACATACAGTACGCAGACATGCACACACATACAGTACGCAGACATGCACATACACACAGTACGCAGACATGCACACACATACAGCACGCAGACATGCACACACACACAGCACGCAGACATGCACACACACACAGCACGCAGACATGCACACACACACAGCACGCAGACATGCACACACACACAGTACGCAGACAAGCACACACATACAGTACGGAGACATGCACACACATACAGTACGCAGACATGCACACACACACAGTACGCAGACATGCACACACACACACAGTACGCAGACATGCACACACACAGTACGCAGACATGCACACACACACAGCACGCAGACATGCACACACACACAGCACGCAGACATGCACACACACACAGCACGCAGACATGCACACACACTCAGTACGCAGACAAGCACACACATACAGTACGCAGACAAGCACACACATACAGTACGCAGACATGCACACACATACAGTACGCAGACATGCACACACACACAGTACGCAGACATGCACACACACACAGCACGCAGACATGCACACACACAGCACGCAGACATGCACACACACACAGTACGCAGACATGCACACACACACAGTACGCAGACATGCACACACACACAGTACGCAGACATGCACACACATACAGTACGCAGACATGCACACACATACAGTACGCAGACAAGCACACACATACAGTACGCAGACATGCACACACACACAGTACGCAGACATGCACACACACACAGCACGCAGACATGCACACACACACAGCACGCAGACATGCACACACACACAGTACGCAGACAAGCACACACACACAGCACGCAGACATGCACACACACTCAGTACGCAGACATGCACACACACTCAGTACGCAGACAAGCACACACATACAGTACGCAGACAAGTACACACATACAGCACGCAGACATGCACACACACACAGTACACAGACAAGCACACACGTACAGTACGCAGACATGCACACACGTACAGCACGCAGACATGCACACACGTACAGTACGCAGACATGCACACACGTACAGTACGCAGACATGCACACACGTACAGTACGCAGACATGCACACACGTACAGTACGCAGACATGCACACACGTACAGTACGCAGACATGCACACACACACAGTACGCAGACATGCACACACATACAGTACGCAGACAAGCACACACACACAGTACGCAGACAAGCACACACACACAGTACGGAGACAAGCACACACATACAGTACGCAGACATGCACACACACACAGTACGCAGACATGCACACACACACAGTACGCAGACATGCACACACACACAGTACGCAGACATGCACACACATACAGTACGCAGACATGCATACACACAATACAGAGACATGCACACACATACAGTACGCAGACAAGCACACACATACAGTACGCAGACATGCACACACATACAGTACGCAGACATGCACACACACACAGTACGGAGACAAGCACACACATACAGTATACAGACATACACACACACAGTACGGAGACAAGCACACACATACAGTACACAGACATGCACACACACAGTACGCAGACATGCACACACACACAGTACGCAGACATGCACACACACACAGTACACAGACATGCACACACACAGTACGCAGACATGCACACACACACAGTACGCAGACATGCACACACACACAGTACGCAGACATGCACACACATACAGTACGCAGACATGCACACACACAGTACGCAGACATGCACACACACACAGTACGCAGACAAGCACACACATACAGTACGCAGACAAGCACACACATATAGTACGGAGACAAGCACACACACACAGTACGCAGACATGCACATACATACAGTACGCAGACATGCACACACATACAGTACGCAGACATGCACACACATAGTTCGGAGACAAGCACACACATACAGTACGCAGACAAGCACACACATACAGTACGCAGACATGCACACACATACAGTACGCAGACATGCACACACATACAGTACGCAGACATGCACACACACACAGTACGGAGACAAGCACACACATACAGTACGCAGACATGCACACTCACACAGTACGGAGACAAGCACACACATACAGTACGCAGACATGCACACACATACAGTACGCAGACATGCACACACACACACAGTACGGAGACAAGCACACACATACAGTACGCAGACATGCACACACATACAGTACGCAGACAAGCCCACACACATACAGTACGCAGACATGCACACACATACAGTACGCAGACATGCACACACATACAGTACGCAGACATGCACACACATACAGTACGCAGACAAGCACACACATACAGTATGCAGACATGCACACACATACAGTACGCAGACATGCACACACACACAGTACGGAGACAAGCACACACATACAGTATACAGACATACACACACACAGTACGGAGACAAGCACACACATACAGTACACAGACATGCACACACACAGTACGCAGACATGCACACACACACAGTACGCAGACATGCACACACACACAGTACACAGACATGCACACACACAGTACGCAGACATGCACACACACACAGTACGCAGACATGCACACACACACAGTACGCAGACATGCACACATACAGTACGCAGACATGCACACACACACAGTACGCAGACATGCACACACACACAGTACGCAGACAAGCACACACATACAGTACGCAGACAAGCACACACATATAGTACGGAGACAAGCACACACACACAGTACGCAGACATGCACATACATACAGTACGCAGACATGCACACACATACAGTACGCAGACATGCATACACACAATACAGAGACATGCACACACATACAGTACGCAGACAAACACACACATACAGTACGCAGACATGCACACACATACAGTACGCAGACATGCACACACATACAGTACGCAGACATGCACACACATACAGTACGCAGACATGCACACACATACAGTACGCAGACATGCACACACACAGAGTACGCAGACATGCACACACACAGTACGCAGACATGCACACACACAGTACGCAGACATGCACGCACACACAGTACGGAGACAAGCACGCACATACAGTATGCAGACAAGCACACACATACAGTACGCAGACATGCACACACATAAAGTACGCAGACATGCACACACACAGTACGCAGACATGCACACACACACAGTACGCAGACAAGCACACACACACAGCACGCAGACATGCACACACACACAGTACGCAGACAAGCACACACACACAGTACGCAGACAAGCACACACACACAGTACGCAGACAAGCACACACACACAGCACGCAGACATGCACACACATACAGTACGCAGACATGCACACACATACAGTACGCAGACATGCACACACATACAGTACTCAGACATGCACACACATACAGTACGCAGACATGCACACACACACAGTACGCAGACATGCACACACATACAGTACGCAGACAAGCACACACACACAGTACGCAGACAAGCACACACACACAGTACGGAGACAAGCACACACAGTACGGAGACAAGCACACACATACAGTACGCAGACATGCACACACACACAGTACGCAGACATGCACACACACAGTACGCAGACATGCACACACATACAGTACGCAGACATGCATACACACAATACAGAGACATGCACACACATACAGTACGCAGACAAGCACACACATACAGTACGCAGACATGCACACACATACAGTACGCAGACAAGCACACACATACAGTATACAGACATACACACACACAGTACGGAGACAAGCACACACACACAGTACGCAGACATGCACACAAACAGTACGCAGACATGCACACACACACAGTACACAGACATGCACACACACACAGTACACAGACATGCACACACACAGTACGCAGACATGCACACACACACAGTACGCAGACATGCACACACACACAGTACGCAGACATGCACACACACAGTACGCAGACATGCACACACACACAGCACGCAGACATGCACACACACACAGTACGCAGACAAGCACACACACAGTACGCAGACAAGCACACACACACAGCACGCAGACATGCACACACATACAGTACGCAGACATGCACACACATACAGTACGCAGACATGCACACACATACAGTACGCAGACATGCACACACACACAGTACGCAGACATGCACACATACAGTACGCAGACATGCACACACACACAGTACGCAGACATGCACACACACACAGTACGCAGACAAGCACACACATACAGTACGCAGACAAGCACACACATATAGTACGGAGACAAGCACACACACACAGTACGCAGACATGCACATACATACAGTACGCAGACATGCACACACATACAGTACGCAGACATGCACACACATAGTTCGGAGACAAGCACACACATACAGTACGCAGACATGCACACACATACAGTACGCAGACATGCACACACATACAGTACGCAGACATGCACACACATACAGTACGCAGACATGCACACACAGTACGCAGACATGCACACACACACAGTACGCAGACATGCACACACACACAGTACGCAGACATGCACACACACACAGTACGCAGACATGCATACACACAATACAGAGACATGCACACACATACAGTACGCAGACAAGCACACACATACAGTACGCAGACATGCACACACATACAGTACGCAGACATGCACACACACATACAGTATACAGACATACACACACACAGTAGGGAGACAAGCACACACATACAGTACACAGACATGCACACACACAGTACGCAGACATGCACACACACACAGTACACAGACATGCACACACACACAATACACAGACATGCACACACACAGTACGCAGACATGCACACACACAGAGTACGCAGACATGCACACACACAGTACGCAGACATGCACACACACAGTACGCAGACATGCACGCACACACAGTACGGAGACAAGCACGCACATACAGTATGCAGACAAGCACACACATACAGTACGCAGACATGCACACACATAAAGTACGCAGACATGCACACACACAGTACGCAGACATGCACACACACACAGTACGCAGACAAGCACACACACACAGCACGCAGACATGCACACACACACAGTACGCAGACAAGCACACACACACAGTACGCAGACAAGCACACACACACAGCACGCAGACATGCACACACATACAGTACGCAGACATGCACACACATACAGTACGCAGACATGCACACACATACAGTACTCAGACATGCACACACATACAGTACGCAGACATGCACACACACACAGTACGCAGACATGCACACACATACAGTACGCAGACAAGCACACACAGTACGCAGACAAGCACACACACACAGTACGCAGACATGCACACACATACAGCACGCAGACAAGCACACGCATACAGTACGCAGACATGCACACTCACACAGTACGGAGACAAGCACACACATACAGTACGCAGACATGCACACACATACAGTACGCAGACATGCACACACACACAGTACGGAGACAAGCACACACATACAGTACGCAGACATGCACACACATACAGTACGCAGACAAGCCCACACACATACAGTACGCAGACATGCACACACATACAGTACGCAGACATGCACACACATACAGTACGCAGACATGCACACACATACAGTACGCAGACAAGCACACACATACAGTACGCAGACATGCACACACATACAGTACGCAGACATGCACACACATACAGTACGCAGACAAGCACACACATACAGTACGCAGACATGCACACACATACAGCACGCAGACATGCACACACATACAGCACGCAGACATGCACACACATACAGTACGCAGACATGCACACACATACAGTACGCAGACATGCACACACACAGTACGCAGACATGCACACACATACAGTACGCAGACATGCACACATACAGTACGCAGACAAGCACACACATACAGTACGCAGACAAGCACACATACAATACAGAGACATGCACACACATACAGTACGCAGACAAGCACACATACAGTACGCAGACATGCACACACATACAGTACGCAGACATGCACACACATACAGTACACAGACATGCACACACATACAGTACGCAGACAAGCACACACATACAGTACGCAGACAAGCACACACATACAGTACGCAGACATGCACACACATACAGTACGCAGACAAGCACACACATACAGTACGCAGACAAGCACACACATACAGTACGCAGACATGCACACACATACAGTACGCAGACATGCACACACATACAGTACGCAGACATGCACACACATACAGTACGCAGACAAGCACACACATACAGTACGCAGACATGCACACACATACAGCACGCAGACATGCACACACATACAGCACGCAGACATGCACACACATACAGTACGCAGACATGCACACACATATAGTACGGAGACAAGCACACACACAGTACGCAGACATGCACATACATACAGTACGCAGACATGCACACACACACAGTACGCAGACAAGCACACACATACAGTACGCAGACATGCACACACATAGTTCGGAGACAAGCACACACATACAGTACGCAGACATGCACACACATACAGTACGCAGACATGCACACACATACAGTACGCAGACATGCACACACATACAGTACGCAGACATGCACACACATATAGTACGCAGACATGCACACACATACAGTACGCAGACATGCACACACATACAGTACGCAGACATGCACACACATATAGTACGCAGACATGCACACGCATACAGTACGCAGACATGCACACGCATACAGTACGCAGACATGCACACACATACAGTACGCAGACAAGCCCACACACATACAGTACGCAGACATGCACACACATACAGTACGCAGACATGCACACACATACAGTACGCAGACATGCACACACATACAGTACGCAGACAAGCACACACATACAGTACGCAGACATGCACACACATACAGTACGCAGACATGCACACACATACAGTACGCAGACATGCACACACATACAGTACGCAGACATGCACACTCACACAGTACGGAGACAAGCACACACATACAGTACGCAGACAAGCACACACATACAGTACGCAGACATGCACACACATACAGTACGCAGACATGCACACACATACAGTACGCAGACATGCACACACATACAGTACGCAGACAAGCACACACATACAGCACGCAGACATGCACACACATACAGCACGCAGACATGCACACACATACAGCACGCAGACATGCACACACATACAGTACGCAGACATGCACACACATACAGTACGCAGACATGCACACACACAGTACGCAGACATGCACACACATACAGTACGCAGACATGCACACATACAGTACGCAGACAAGCACACACATACAGTACGCAGACATGCACACACACAGTACGCAGACATGCACACACACACAGTACACAGACATGCACACAAACACAGTACACAGACATGCACACACACAGTACGCAGACATGCACACACACACAGTACGCAGACATGCACACACATACAGTACGCAGACATGCACACACACAGTACGCAGACATGCACACACACACAGTACGCAGACATGCACACGCATACAGCACGCAGACAAGCACACGCATACAGTACGCAGACATGCACACTCACACAGTACGGAGACAAGCACACACATACAGTACGCAGACATGCACACACATACAGTACGCAGACATGCACACACACACAGTACGGAGACAAGCACACACATACAGTACGCAGACATGCACACACATACAGTACGCAGACAAGCCCACACACATACAGTACGCAGACATGCACACACATACAGTACGCAGACATGCACACACATACAGTACGCAGACATGCACACACATACAGTACGCAGACAAGCACACACATACAGTACGCAGACATGCACACACATACAGTACGCAGACATGCACACACATACAGTACGCAGACAAGCACACACATACAGTACGCAGACATGCACACACATACAGCACGCAGACATGCACACACATACAGCACGCAGACATGCACACACATACAGTACGCAGACATGCACACACATACAGTACGCAGACATGCACACACACAGTACGCAGACATGCACACACATACAGTACGCAGACATGCACACATACAGTACGCAGACAAGCACACACATACAGTACGCAGACAAGCACACATACAATACAGAGACATGCACACACATACAGTACGCAGACAAGCACACATACAGTACGCAGACATGCACACACATACAGTACGCAGACATGCACACACATACAGTACACAGACATGCACACACATACAGTACGCAGACAAGCACACACATACAGTACGCAGACAAGCACACACATACAGTACGCAGACATGCACACACATACAGTACGCAGACAAGCACACACATACAGTACGCAGACAAGCACACACATACAGTACGCAGACATGCACACACATACAGTACGCAGACATGCACACACATACAGTACGCAGACATGCACACACATACAGCACGCAGACATGCACACACATACAGTACGCAGACATGCACACACATATAGTACGGAGACAAGCACACACACAGTACGCAGACATGCACATACATACAGTACGCAGACATGCACACACACACAGTACGCAGACAAGCACACACATACAGTACGCAGACATGCACACACATAGTTCGGAGACAAGCACACACATACAGTACGCAGACATGCACACACATACAGTGCGCAGACATGCACACACATACAGTACGCAGACATGCACACACATACAGTACGCAGACATGCACACACATATAGTACGCAGACATGCACACACATACAGTACGCAGACATGCACACACATACAGTACGCAGACATGCACACACATATAGTACGCAGACATGCACACGCATACAGTACGCAGACATGCACACGCATACAGCACGCAGACAAGCACACGCATACAGCACGCAGACAAGCACACGCATACAGTACGCAGACATGCACACTCACACAGTACGGAGACAAGCACACACATACAGTACGCAGACATGCACACGCATACAGTACGCAGACATGCACACACACACAGTACGGAGACAAGCACACACATACAGTACGCAGACATGCACACACATACAGTACGCAGACAAGCCCACACACATACAGTACGCAGACATGCACACACATACAGTACGCAGACATGCACACACATACAGTACGCAGACATGCACACACATACAGTACGCAGACAAGCACACACATACAGTACGCAGACATGCACACACATACAGTACGCAGACATGCACACACATACAGTACGCAGACATGCACACACATACAGTACGCAGACAAGCACACACATACAGTACGCAGACATGCACACACATACAGCACGCAGACATGCACACACACAGTACGCAGACATGCACACACATACAGTACGCAGACATGCACACATACAGTACGCAGACAAGCACACACATACAGTACACAGACATGCACACACACAGTACGCAGACATGCACACACACACAGTACACAGACATGCACACAAACACAGTACACAGACATGCACACACACAGTACGCAGACATGCACACACACACAGTACGCAGACATGCACACACATACAGTACGCAGACATGCACACACACAGTACGCAGACATGCACACACACACAGTACGCAGACATGCACACACACACAGTACGCAGACAAGCACACACATACAGTACGCAGACATGCACACACATATAGTACGGAGACAAGCACACACACACAGTACGCAGACATGCACATACATACAGTACGCAGACATGCACACACACACAGTACGCAGACAAGCACACACATACAGTACGCAGACATGCACACACATAGTTCGGAGACAAGCACACACATACAGTACGCAGACATGCACACAGATACAGTACGCAGACATGCACACACATACAGTACGCAGACATGCACACACATACAGTACGCAGACATGCACACACATATAGTACGCAGACATGCACACACATACAGTACGCAGACATGCACACACATACAGTACGCAGACATGCACACACATACAGTACGCAGACATGCACACACATACAGTACGCAGACAAGCACACGCATACAGCACGCAGACAAGCACACGCATACAGTACGCAGACATGCACACTCACACAGTACGGAGACAAGCACACACATACAGTACGCAGACATGCACACGCATACAGTACGCAGACATGCACACTCACACAGTTCGGAGACAAGCACACACATACAGTACGCAGACATGCACACAGACACAGTACGCAGACATGCACACACATACAGTACGCAGACATGCACACACATATAGTACGCAGACATGCACACACATACAGTACGCAGACATGCACACACATATAGTACGCAGACATGCACACACATACAGTACGCAGACATGCACACACATACAGTACGCAGACATGCACACACACACAGTACGGAGACAAGCACACACATACAGTACGCAGACATGCACACACATACAGTACGCAGACAAGCCCACACACATACAGTACGCAGACATGCACACACATACAGTACGCAGACATGCACACACATACAGTACGCAGACATGCACACACATACAGTACGCAGACAAGCACACACATACAGTACGCAGACATGCACACACAAACAGTACGCAGACATGCACACACATACAGTACGCAGACATGCACACACATACAGTACGCAGACAAGCACACACATACAGTACGCAGACATGCACACACATACAGCACGCAGACAAGCACACACATACAGTACGCAGACATGCACACATACAGTACGCAGACAAGCACACACATACAGTACGCAGACATGCACACACATACAGTACGCAGACATGCACACACATACAGTACGCAGACATGCACACACATACAGTACGCAGACATGCACACACATACAGTACGCAGACAAGCACACACATACAGTACGCAGACATGCACACACATACAGTACGCAGACATGCACACACATACAGTACGCAGACATGCACACACACACAGTACGCAGACAAGCACACAAACACAGTACGCAGACAAGCACACACACACAGTACGCAGACAAGCACACACACAGTACGCAGACAAGCACACACATACAGTACGCAGACATGCACACACATACAGTACGCAAACATGCACACACATACAGTACGCAGACATGCACACACACAGCACGCAGACATGCACACACACACAGCACGCAGACATGCACACACATACAGCACGCAGACATGCACACACAGTACGCAGACATGCACACACATACACACAGCACGCAGACATGCACACACACAGCACGCAGACATGCACACACACACAGCACGCAGACATGCACACACATACAGCACGCAGACATGCACACACACAGCACGCAGACATGCACACACACACAGCACGCAGACATGCACACACACACAGTACGCAGACATGCACACACACACAGCACGCAGACATGCACACGCACACAGCACGCAGACATGCACACACACACAGCACGCAGACATGCACACACACACAGCACGCAGACATGCACACACACACAGCACGCAGACATGCACACACACACAGCACGCAGACATGCACACACACACAGCACGCAGACATGCACACACACACAGCACGCAGACAAGCACACACACAGTACGGAGACATGCACACACACACAGTAAGCAGACATGCACACACACACAGTACGGAGACATGCACACACATACAGTACGCAGACATGCACACACATACAGTACGCAGACATGCACACACATACAGTACGCAGACATGCACACACATACAGTACGAAGACATGCACACACATACAGTACGCAGACAAGCACACACATACAGTACTCAGACATGCACACACATACAGTACGCAGACATGCACACACACACAGTACGCAGACATGCACACACACACAGTACGCAGACAAGCACATACAGTACGCAGACAAGCACACACACACAGTACGCAGACAAGCACACACACAGTACGCAGACATGCACACACACACAGTACGCAGACAAGCACACACATACAGTACGCAGACAAGCACATACAGTACGCAGACAAGCACACACATACAGTACGCAGACATGCACACACACACAGTACGCAGACATACACACACAGCACGCAGACATGCACACACACACAGTACGCAGACAAGCACACACACACAGTACGGAGACATGCACACACATACAGTACGCAGACATGCACACACATACAGTACGCAGACATGCACACACATAAAGTACGCAGACATGCACACACACACAGTACGGAGACATGCACACACACACAGTACGGAGACATGCACACTCCCACAGTACGCAGACATGCACACACACACAGTACGCAGACATGCACACACACACAGTACGCAGAAAAGCACACACATACAGTACGCAGACATGCACACACATACAGTACGCAGACATGCACACACATACAGTACGCAGACATGCACACACATACAGTACGCAGACATGCACACACATACAGTACGCAGACATGCACACACATACAGTACGAAGACATGCACACACATACAGTACGCAGACAAGCACACACATACAGTACGCAGACATGCACACACATACAGTACTTAGACAAGCACATACAGTACGCAGACAAGCACACACATACAGTACGCAGACATGCACACACACACAGTACGCAGACAAGCACACACACAGTACGCAGACATGCACACACATACAGTGCGCAGACATGCACACACATACAGTGCGCAGACATGCACACACATACAGTACGCAGACATGCACACACATACAGTACGCAGACATGCACACACATACAGTACGCAGACAAGCACACACATACAGTACGCAGACATGCACACACATACAGTACGCAGACATGCACACACATACAGTACGCAGACATGCACACACACACAGTACGCAGACAAGCACACACACACAGTACGCAGACAAGCACACACACACAGTACGCAGACAAGCACACACACAGTACGCAGACAAGCACACACATACAGTACGCAGACATGCACACACATACAGTACGCAGACATGCACACACATACAGTACGCAGACATGCACACACACACAGCACGCAGACATGCACACACACACAGCACGCAGACATGCACACACACAGCACGCAGACATGCACACACACAGCACGCAGACATGCACACACATACAGCATGCAGACATGCACACACAGTACGCAGACATGCACGCACACACACACAGCACGCAGACATGCACGCACACACACACAGCACGCAGACATGCACACACACACAGCACGCAGACATGCACACACACACAGCACGCAGACATGCACACACATACAGCACGCAGACATGCACACACACACAGCACGCAGACATGCACACACACACAGCACGCAGACATGCACACACACACAGCACGCAGACATGCACACACACAGCACGCAGACATGCACACACACACAGTACGCAGACATGCACACACACACAGCACGCAGACATGCACACACACACAGCACGCAGACATGCACACACACACAGCACGCAGACATGCACACACACACAGCACGCAGACATGCACACACACACAGTACGCAGACATGCACACACACACAGCACGCAGACATGCACACACACACAGCACGCAGACATGCACACACACACAGTACGGAGACATGCACACACACACAGTACGCAGACATGCACACACACACAGTACGCAGACATGCACACACACACAGTACGGAGACATGCACACACATACAGTACGCAGACATGCACACACATACAGTACGCAGACATGCACACACATACAGTACGCAGACATGCACACACATACAGTACGCAGACATGCACACACACACAGTACGCAGACATGCACACACACACAGTACGCAGACAAGCACATACAGTACGCAGACAAGCACACACACACAGTACGCAGACAAGCACACACACACAGTACGCAGACATGCACACACACACAGTACGCAGACATGCACACACACACAGTACGCAGACAAGCACACACATACAGTACGCAGACATGCACACACATACAGTACGCAGACATGCACACACATACAGTACGCAGACATGCACACACATACAGTACGCAGACATGCACACACATACAGTACGAAGACATGCACACACATACAGTACGCAGACAAGCACACACATACAGTACGCAGACATGCACACACATACAGTACGCAGACAAGCACATACAGTACGCAGACAAGCACACACATACAGTACGCAGACATGCACACACACACTACGCAGACAAGCACACACACAGTACGCAGACATGCACACACATACAGTACGCAGACATGCACACACATACAGTACGCAGACATGCACACACATACAGTACGCAGACAAGCACACACATACAGTACGGAGACAAGCACACACATACAGTACGCAGACATGCACACACATACAGTACGCAGACATGCACACACACACAGTACGCAGACAAGCACACACACACAGTACGCAGACAAGCACACACACACAGTACGCAGACAAGCACACACACACAGTACGCAGACAAGCACACACATACAGTACGCAGACAAGCACACACATACAGTACGCAGACAAGCACACACATACAGTACGGAGACATGCACACACATACAGTACGCAGACAAGCACACACATACAGTACGGAGACATGCACACACATACAGTACGCAGACATGCACACACATACAGTACGCAGACATGCACACACATACAGTACGCAGACATGCACACACATACAGTACGCAGACAAGCACACACATACAGTACGCAGACATGCACACACATACAGTACGCAGACATGCACACACACACAGTACGCAGACAAGCACACACACACAGTACGCAGACAAGCACACACACACAGTACGCAGACAAGCACACACACACAGTACGCAGACAAGCACACACACACAGTACGCAGACAAGCACACACATACAGTACGCAGACAAGCACACACATACAGTACGCAGACAAGCACACACATACAGTACGGAGACATGCACACACACAGTACGCAGACATGCACACACACACAGTACGCAGACATGCACACACACACAGTACGCAGACATGCACACACACAGTACGCAGACATGCACACACACACAGTACGCAGACATGCACACACACACAGTACGCAGACATGCACACACACACAGTACGCAGACATGCACACACACACAGTACGCAGACATGCACACACACAGTACGCAGACAAGCACACACATACAGTACGCAGACAAGCACACACATACAGTACGCAGACATGCACACACATACAGTACGCAGACATGCACACACATACAGTACGCAGACATGCACACACATACAGTACGCAGACATGCACACACATACAGTACGGAGACATGCACACACACAGTACGGAGACATGCGCACACATACAGTACGCAGACATGCGCACACATACAGTACGCAGACATGCGCACACATACAGTACGCAGACATGCGCACACATACAGTACGAAGACATGCGCACACATACAGTACGCAGACAAGCGCACACATACAGTACGCAGACATGCACACACACACAGTACGCAGACATGCACACACACACAGTACGCAGACAAGCACACACATACAGTACTTAGACAAGCACATACAGTACGCAGACAAGCACACACACACAGTACGCAGACATGCACACACACACAGTACGCAGACAAGCACACACACAGTACGCAGACATGCACACACATACAGTACGCAGACATGCACACACATACAGTACGCAGACATGCACACACATACAGTACGCAGACATGCACACACATACAGTACGCAGACAAGCACACACATACAGTACGCAGACATGCACACACATACAGTACGCAGACATGCACACACATACAGTACGCAGACATGCACACACACACAGTACGCAGACAAGCACACACACACAGTACGCAGACAAGCACACACACACAGTACGCAGACAAGCACACACACAGTACGCAGACAAGCACACACACAGTACGCAGACATACACACACATACAGTACGCAGACATGCACACACACACAGCACGCAGACATGCACACACACACAGTACGCAGACAAGCACACACACACAGTACGCAGACAAGCACACACACACAGTACGCAGACAAGCACACACACAGTACGCAGACAAGCACACACACAGTACGCAGACATGCACACACATACAGTACGCAGACATACACACACATACAGTACGCAGACATGCACACACACACAGCACGCAGACATGCACACACACACAGCACGCAGACATGCACACACACACAGTACGGAGACATGCACACACACACAGTACGCAGACATGCACACACACACAGTACGGAGACATGCACACACACACAGTACGGAGACATGCACACACATACAGTACGCAGACATGCACACACATACAGTACGCAGACATGCACACACATACAGTACGCAGACATGCACACACATACAGTACGCAGACATGCACACACACACAGTACGCAGACATGCACACACACACAGTACGCAGACAAGCACATACAGTACGCAGACAAGCACACACACACAGTACGCAGACAAGCACACACACACAGTACGCAGACATGCACACACACACAGTACGCAGACATGCACACACATACAGTACGCAGACAAGCACACACATACAGTACGCAGACATGCACACACATACAGTACGCAGACATGCACACACATACAGTACGCAGACATGCACACACATACAGTACGCAGACATGCACACACATACAGTACGCAGACATGCACACACATACAGTACGAAGACATGCACACACATACAGTACGCAGACAAGCACACACATACAGTACGCAGACATGCACACACATACAGTACGCAGACAAGCACATACAGTACGCAGACAAGCACACACATACAGTACGCAGACATGCACACACACACAGTACGCAGACAAGCACACACACAGTACGCAGACATGCACACACATACAGTACGCAGACATGCACACACATACAGTACGCAGACATGCACACACATACAGTACGCAGACATGCACACACATACAGTACGCAGACAAGCACACACATACAGTACGGAGACATGCACACACACACAGTACGCAGACAAGCACACACACAGTACGCAGACATGCACACACATACAGTACGCAGACATGCACACACATACAGTACGCAGACATGCACACACATACAGTACGCAGACATGCACACACATACAGTACGCAGACAAGCACACACATACAGTACGCAGACATGCACACACATACAGTACGCAGACATGCACACACACACAGTACGCAGACATGCACACACACACAGTACGCAGACAAGCACACACACACAGTACGCAGACAAGCACACACACACAGTACGCAGACAAGCACACACACAGTACGCAGACAAGCACACACATACAGTACGCAGACATGCACACACATACAGTACGCAGACATGCACACACATACAGTACGCAGACATGCACACACACACAGCACGCAGACATGCACACACACACAGCACGCAGACATGCACACACACACAGCACGCAGACATGCACACACACACAGCACGCAGACATGCACACACATACAGCATGCAGACATGCACACACAGTACGCAGACATGCACGCACACACACACAGCACGCAGACATGCACACACACACAGCACGCAGACATGCACACACACACAGCACGCAGACATGCACACACACACAGCACGCAGACATGCACACACACACAGCACGCAGACATGCACACACACACAGCACGCAGACATGCACACACACACAGCACGCAGACATGCACACACACACAGCACGCAGACATGCACACACACACAGTACGCAGACATGCACACACACACAGCACGCAGACATGCACACACACACAGCACGCAGACATGCACACACACACAGCACGCAGACATGCACACACACACAGCACGCAGACATGCACACACACACAGTACGCAGACATGCACACACACACAGCACGCAGACATGCACACACACACAGCACGCAGACATGCACACACACACAGTACGGAGACATGCACACACACACAGTACGCAGACATGCACACACACACAGTACGGAGACATGCACACACACACAGTACGCAGACATGCACACACACAGTACGCAGACAAGCACACACATTCAGTACGCAGACAAGCACACACATACAGTACGCAGACATGCACACACATACAGTACGCAGACATGCACACACATACAGTACGCAGACATGCACACACATACAGTACGCAGACATGCACACACATACAGTACGCAGACATGCGCACACATACAGTACGAAGACATGCGCACACATACAGTACGCAGACATGCGCACACATACAGTACGCAGACATGCGCACACATACTGTACGCAGACATGCGCACACATAGAGTACGAAGACATGCGCACACATACAGTACGCAGACAAGCGCACACATACAGTACGCAGACATGCACACACACACAGTACGCAGACATGCACACACACACAGTACGCAGACAAGCACACACATACAGTACTTAGACAAGCACATACAGTACGCAGACAAGCACACACACACAGTACGCAGACTTGCACACACACACAGTACGCAGACAAGCACACACACAGTACGCAGACATGCACACACATACAGTACGCAGACATGCACACACACAGCACGCAGACATGCACACACACACAGCACGCAGACATGCACACACATACAGCACGCAGACATGCACACACAGTACGCAGACATGCACACACATACACACAGCACGCAGACATGCACACACACAGCACGCAGACATGCACACACACAGCACGCAGACATGCACACACATACAGCACGCAGACATGCACACACACAGCACGCAGACATGCACACACACAGCACGCAGACATGCACACACACACAGCACGCAGACATGCACACACACACAGTACGCAGACATGCACACGCACACAGCACGCAGACATGCACACACACACAGCACGCAGACATGCACACACACACAGCACGCAGACATGCACACACACACAGCACGCAGACATGCACACACACACAGTACGCAGACATGCACACACACACAGCACGCAGACATGCACACACACACAGCACGCAGACAAGCACACACACAGTACGGAGACATGCACACACACACAGTAAGCAGACATGCACACACACACAGTACGGAGACATGCACACACATACAGTACGCAGACATGCACACACATACAGTACGCAGACATGCACACACATACAGTACGCAGACATGCACACACATACAGTACGAAGACATGCACACACATACAGTACGCAGACAAGCACACACATACAGTACTCAGACATGCACACACATACAGTACGCAGACATGCACACACACACAGTACGCAGACATGCACACACACACAGTACGCAGACAAGCACATACAGTACGCAGACAAGCACACACACACAGTACGCAGACAAGCACACACACAGTACGCAGACATGCACACACACACAGTACGCAGACAAGCACACACATACAGTACGCAGACAAGCACATACAGTACGCAGACAAGCACACACATACAGTACGCAGACATGCACACACACACAGTACGCAGACATGCACACACACACAGCACGCAGACATGCACACACACACAGTACGCAGACAAGCACACACACACAGTACGGAGACATGCACACACATACAGTACGCAGACATGCACACACATACAGTACGCAGACATGCACACACATAAAGTACGCAGACATGCACACACACACAGTACGGAGACATGCACACACACACAGTACGGAGACATGCACACTCCCACAGTACGCAGACATGCACACACACACAGTACGCAGACATGCACACACACACAGTACGCAGAAAAGCACACACATACAGTACGCAGACATGCACACACATACAGTACGCAGACATGCACACACATACAGTACGCAGACATGCACACACATACAGTACGCAGACATGCACACACATACAGTACGCAGACAAGCACACACATACAGTACGCAGACATGCACACACATACAGTACTTAGACAAGCACATACAGTACGCAGACAAGCACACACATACAGTACGCAGACATGCACACACACACAGTACGCAGACAAGCACACACACAGTACGCAGACATGCACACACATACAGTGCGCAGACATGCACACACATACAGTACGCAGACATGCACACACATACAGTACGCAGACATGCACACACATACAGTACGCAGACAAGCACACACATACAGTACGCAGACATGCACACACATACAGTACGCAGACATGCACACACATACAGTACGCAGACATGCACACACACACAGTACGCAGACAAGCACACACACACAGTACGCAGACAAGCACACACACACAGTACGCAGACAAGCACACACACAGTACGCAGACAAGCACACACATACAGTACGCAGACATGCACACACATACAGTACGCAGACATGCACACACATACAGTACGCAGACATGCACACACACACAGCACGCAGACATGCACACACACACAGCACGCAGACATGCACACACACAGCACGCAGACATGCACACACACAGCACGCAGACATGCACACACATACAGCATGCAGACATGCACACACAGTACGCAGACATGCACGCACACACACACAGCACGCAGACATGCACGCACACACACACAGCACGCAGACATGCACACACACACAGCACGCAGACATGCACACACACACAGCACGCAGACATGCACACACAGACAGCACGCAGACATGCACACACACACAGCACGCAGACATGCACACACACACAGCACGCAGACATGCACACACACACAGCACGCAGACATGCACACACACACAGTACGCAGACATGCACACACACACAGCACGCAGACATGCACACACACACAGCACGCAGACATGCACACACACACAGCACGCAGACATGCACACACACACAGTACGCAGACATGCACACACACACAGCACGCAGACATGCACACACACACAGCACGCAGACATGCACACACACACAGTACGGAGACATGCACACACACACAGTACGCAGACATGCACACACACACAGTACGCAGACATGCACACACACACAGTACGGAGACATGCACACACATACAGTACGCAGACATGCACACACATACAGTACGCAGACATGCACACACATACAGTACGCAGACATGCACACACATACAGTACGCAGACATGCACACACACACAGTACGCAGACATGCACACACACACAGTACGCAGACAAGCACATACAGTACGCAGACAAGCACACACACACAGTACGCAGACAAGCACACACACACAGTACGCAGACATGCACACACACACAGTACGCAGACATGCACACACACACAGTACGCAGACAAGCACACACATACAGTACGCAGACATGCACACACATACAGTACGCAGACATGCACACACATACAGTACGCAGACATGCACACACATACAGTACGCAGACATGCACACACATACAGTACGAAGACATGCACACACATACAGTACGCAGACAAGCACACACATACAGTACGCAGACATGCACACACATACAGTACGCAGACAAGCACATACAGTACGCAGACAAGCACACACATACAGTACGCAGACATGCACACACACACAGTACGCAGACAAGCACACACACAGTACGCAGACATGCACACACATACAGTACGCAGACATGCACACACATACAGTACGCAGACATGCACACACATACAGTACGCAGACAAGCACACACATACAGTACGGAGACAAGCACACACATACAGTACGCAGACATGCACACACATACAGTACGCAGACATGCACACACACACAGTACGCAGACAAGCACACACACACAGTACGCAGACAAGCACACACACACAGTACGCAGACAAGCACACACACACAGTACGCAGACAAGCACACACATACAGTACGCAGACAAGCACACACATACAGTACGCAGACAAGCACACACATACAGTACGGAGACATGCACACACATACAGTACGCAGACAAGCACACACATACAGTACGGAGACATGCACACACATACAGTACGCAGACATGCACACACATACAGTACGCAGACATGCACACACATACAGTACGCAGACATGCACACACATACAGTACGCAGACAAGCACACACATACAGTACGGAGACAAGCACACACATACAGTACGCAGACATGCACACACATACAGTACGCAGACATGCACACACACACAGTACGCAGACAAGCACACACACACAGTACGCAGACAAGCACACACACACAGTACGCAGACAAGCACACACACACAGTACGCAGACAAGCACACACACACAGTACGCAGACAAGCACACACATACAGTACGCAGACAAGCACACACATACAGTACGCAGACAAGCACACACATACAGTACGGAGACATGCACACACATACAGTACGCAGACATGCACACACACACAGTACGCAGACATGCACACACACACAGTACGCAGACAAGCACACACACACAGTACGCAGACAAGCACACACACACAGTACGCAGACAAGCACACACACACAGTACGCAGACAAGCACACACACAGTACGCAGACAAGCACACACATACAGTACGCAGACATGCACACACATACAGTACGCAGACATGCACACACACACAGTACGCAGACATGCACACACACACAGTACGCAGACATGCACACACACAGTACGCAGACATGCACACACACACAGTACGCAGACATGCACACACACAGTACGCAGACATGCACACACACACAGTACGCAGACATGCACACACACACAGTACGCAGACATGCACACACACACAGTACGCAGACATGCACACACACAGTACGCAGACAAGCACACACATACAGTACGCAGACAAGCACACACATACAGTACGCAGACATGCACACACATACAGTACGCAGACATGCACACACATACAGTACGCAGACATGCACACACATACAGTACGCAGACATGCACACACATACAGTACGGAGACATGCACACACACAGTACGGAGACATGCGCACACATACAGTACGCAGACATGCGCACACATACAGTACGCAGACATGCGCACACATACAGTACGCAGACATGCGCACACATACAGTACGAAGACATGCGCACACATACAGTACGCAGACAAGCGCACACATACAGTACGCAGACATGCACACACACACAGTACGCAGACATGCACACACACACAGTACGCAGACAAGCACACACATACAGTACTTAGACAAGCACATACAGTACGCAGACAAGCACACACACACAGTACGCAGACATGCACACACACACAGTACGCAGACAAGCACACACACAGTACGCAGACATGCACACACATACAGTACGCAGACATGCACACACATACAGTACGCAGACATGCACACACATACAGTACGCAGACATGCACACACATACAGTACGCAGACAAGCACACACATACAGTACGGAGACATGCACACACATACAGTACGCAGACATGCACACACACACAGTACGCAGACATGCACACACACACAGTACGCAGACAAGCACACACACACAGTACGCAGACAAGCACACACACACAGTACGCAGACAAGCACACACACACAGTACGCAGACAAGCACACACACAGTACGCAGACAAGCACACACATACAGTACGCAGACATGCACACACATACAGTACGCAGACATGCACACACACACAGTACGCAGACATGCACACACACACAGTACGCAGACATGCACACACACAGTACGCAGACATGCACACACACACAGTACGCAGACATGCACACACACACAGTACGCAGACATGCACACACACAGTACGCAGACATGCACACACACACAGTACGCAGACATGCACACACACACAGTACGCAGACATGCACACACACACAGTACGCAGACATGCACACACACAGTACGCAGACAAGCACACACATACAGTACGCAGACAAGCACACACATACAGTACGCAGACATGCACACACATACAGTACGCAGACATGCACACACATACAGTACGCAGACATGCACACACATACAGTACGCAGACATGCACACACATACAGTACGGAGACATGCGCACACACAGTACGGAGACATGCGCACACACAGTACGCAGACATGCGCACACATACAGTACGCAGACATGCGCACACATACAGTACGCAGACATGCGCACACATACAGTACGAAGACATGCGCACACATACAGTACGCAGACAAGCGCACACATACAGTACGCAGACATGCACACACACACAGTACGCAGACATGCACACACACACAGTACGCAGACAAGCACACACATACAGTACTTAGACAAGCACATACAGTACGCAGACAAGCACACACACACAGTACGCAGACATGCACACACACACAGTACGCAGACAAGCACACACACAGTACGCAGACATGCACACACATACAGTACGCAGACATGCACACACATACAGTACGCAGACATGCACACACATACAGTACGCAGACATGCACACACATACAGTACGCAGACAAGCACACACATACAGTACGCAGACATGCACACACATACAGTACGCAGACATGCACACACATACAGTACGCAGACATGCACACACACACAGTACGCAGACAAGCACACACACACAGTACGCAGACAAGCACACACACACAGTACGCAGACAAGCACACACACAGTACGCAGACAAGCACACACACAGTACGCAGACATGCACACACATACAGTACGCAGACATACACACACATACAGTACGCAGACATGCACACACACACAGCACGCAGACATGCACACACACACAGCACGCAGACATGCACACACACACAGCACGCAGACATGCACACACACACAGCACGCAGACATGCACACACACACAGCATGCAGACATGCACACACAGTACGCAGACATGCACGCACACACACACAGCACGCAGACATGCACGCACACACACACAGCACGCAGACATGCACACACACACAGCACGCAGACATGCACACACACACAGCACGCAGACATGCACACACACACAGCACGCAGACATGCACACACACACAGCACGCAGACATGCACACACACACAGCACGCAGACATGCACACACACACAGCACGCAGACATGCACACACACACAGTACGCAGACATGCACACACACACAGCACGCAGACATGCACACACACACAGCACGCAGACATGCACACACACACAGCACGCAGACATGCACACACACACAGTACGCAGACATGCACACACACACAGCACGCAGACATGCACACACACACAGCACGCAGACATGCACACACACACAGTACGGAGACATGCACACACACACAGTACGCAGACATGCACACACACACAGTACGGAGACATGCACACACACACAGTACGGAGACATGCACACACACACAGTACGCAGACATGCACACACATACAGTACGCAGACATGCACACACATACAGTACGCAGACATGCACACACACACAGTACGCAGACATGCACACACACACAGTACGCAGACAAGCACATACAGTACGCAGACAAGCACACACACACAGTACGCAGACAAGCACACACACACAGTACGCAGACATGCACACACACACAGTACGCAGACATGCACACACATACAGTACGCAGACAAGCACACACATACAGTACGCAGACATGCACACACATACAGTACGCAGACATGCACACACATACAGTACGCAGACATGCACACACATACAGTACGCAGACATGCACACACATACAGTACGCAGACATGCACACACATACAGTACGAAGACATGCACACACATACAGTACGCAGACAAGCACACACATACAGTACGCAGACATGCACACACATACAGTACGCAGACAAGCACATACAGTACGCAGACAAGCACACACATACAGTACGCAGACATGCACACACACACAGTACGCAGACAAGCACACACATACAGTACGCAGACATGCACACACATACAGTACGCAGACATGCACACACATACAGTACGCAGACATGCACACACATACAGTACGCAGACAAGCACACACATACAGTACGGAGACATGCACACACACACAGTACGCAGACAAGCACACACACAGTACGCAGACATGCACACACATACAGTACGCAGACATGCACACACATACAGTACGCAGACATGCACACACATACAGTACGCAGACAAGCACACACATACAGTACGCAGACATGCACACACATACAGTACGCAGACATGCACACACACACAGTACGCAGACATGCACACACACACAGTACGCAGACAAGCACACACACACAGTACGCAGACAAGCACACACACACAGTACGCAGACAAGCACACACACAGTACGCAGACAAGCACACACATACAGTACGCAGACATGCACACACATACAGTACGCAGACATGCACACACATACAGTACGCAGACATGCACACACACACAGCACGCAGACATGCACACACACACAGCACGCAGACATGCACACACACACAGCACGCAGACATGCACACACACACAGCACGCAGACATGCACACACATACAGCACGCAGACATGCACACACAGTACGCAGACATGCACGCACACACACACAGCACGCAGACATGCACACACACACAGCACGCAGACATGCACACACACACAGCACGCAGACATGCACACACACACAGCACGCAGACATGCACACACACACAGCACGCAGACATGCACACACACACAGCACGCAGACATGCACACACACACAGCACGCAGACATGCACACACACACAGCACGCAGACATGCACACACACACAGTACGCAGACATGCACACACACACAGGACGCAGACATGCACACACACACAGCACGCAGACATGCACACACACACAGCACGCAGACATGCACACACACACAGCACGCAGACATGCACACACACACAGTACGCAGACATGCACACACACACAGCACGCAGACATGCACACACACACAGCACGCAGACATGCACACACACACAGTACGGAGACATGCACACACACACAGTACGCAGACATGCACACACACACAGTACGGAGACATGCACACACACACAGTACGCAGACATGCACACACACAGTACGCAGACAAGCACACACATTCAGTACGCAGACAAGCACACACATTCAGTACGCAGACATGCACACACATACAGTACGCAGACATGCACACACATACAGTACGCAGACATGCACACACATACAGTACGCAGACATGCACACACATACAGTACGCAGACATGCGCACACATACAGTACGAAGACATGCGCACACATACAGTACGCAGACATGCGCACACATACAGTACGCAGACATGCGCACACATACAGTACGCAGACATGCGCACACATACAGTACGAAGACATGCGCACACATACAGTACGCAGACAAGCGCACACATACAGTACGCAGACATGCACACACACACAGTACGCAGACATGCACACACACACAGTACGCAGACAAGCACACACATACAGTACTTAGACAAGCACATACAGTACGCAGACAAGCACACACACACAGTACGCAGACATGCACACACACACAGTACGCAGACAAGCACACACACAGTACGCAGACATGCACACACATACAGTACGCAGACATGCACACACATACAGTACGCAGACATGCACACACATACAGTACGCAGACATGCACACACATACAGTACGCAGACAAGCACACACATACAGTACGCAGACATGCACACACACACAGTACGCAGACATGCACACACATACAGTACGCAGACATGCACACACACACAGTACGCAGACAAGCACACACACACAGTACGCAGACAAGCACACACACACAGTACGCAGACAAGCACACACACAGTACGCAGACAAGCACACACATACAGTACGCAGACATGCACACACATACAGTACGCAGACATGCACACACATACAGTACGCAGACATGCACACACACACAGCACGCAGACATGCACACACACACAGCACGCAGACATGCACACACACACAGCACGCAGACATGCACACACACACAGCACGCAGACATGCACACACATACAGCATGCAGACATGCACACACAGTACGCAGACATGCACGCACACACACACAGCACGCAGACATGCACGCACACACACACAGCACGCAGACATGCACACACACACAGCACGCAGACATGCACACACACACAGCACGCAGACATGCACACACACACAGCACGCAGACATGCACACACACACAGCACGCAGACATGCACACACACACAGCACGCAGACATGCACACACACACAGCACGCAGACATGCACACACACACAGTACGCAGACATGCACACACACACAGCACGCAGACATGCACACACACACAGCACGCAGACATGCACACACACACAGCACGCAGACATGCACACACACACAGCACGCAGACATGCACACACACACAGTACGCAGACATGCACACACACACAGCACGCAGACATGCACACACACACAGCACGCAGACATGCACACACACACAGTACGGAGACATGCACACACACACAGTACGCAGACATGCACACACACACAGTACGGAGACATGCACACACACACAGTACGCAGACATGCACACACATACAGTACGCAGACATGCACACACATACAGTACGCAGACATGCACACACATACAGTACGCAGACATGCACACACACACAGTACGCAGACATGCACACACACACAGTACGCAGACATGCACACACACACAGTACGCAGACAAGCACATACAGTACGCAGACAAGCACACACACACAGTACGCAGACAAGCACACACACACAGTACGCAGACATGCACACACACACAGTACGCAGACATGCACACACATACAGTACGCAGACAAGCACACACATACAGTACGCAGACATGCACACACATACAGTACGCAGACATGCACACACATACAGTACGCAGACATGCACACACATACAGTACGCAGACATGCACACACATACAGTACGCAGACATGCACACACATACAGTACGAAGACATGCACACACATACAGTACGCAGACAAGCACACACATACAGTACGCAGACATGCACACACATACAGTACGCAGACAAGCACATACAGTACGCAGACAAGCACACACATACAGTACGCAGACATGCACACACACACAGTACGCAGACAAGCACACACACAGTACGCAGACATGCACACACATACAGTACGCAGACATGCACACACATACAGTACGCAGACATGCACACACATACAGTACGCAGACATGCACACACATACAGTACGCAGACAAGCACACACATACAGTACGGAGACATGCACACACACACAGTACGCAGACAAGCACACACACAGTACGCAGACATGCACACACATACAGTACGCAGACATGCACACACATACAGTACGCAGACATGCACACACATACAGTACGCAGACATGCACACACATACAGTACGCAGACAAGCACACACATACAGTACGCAGACATGCACACACATACAGTACGCAGACATGCACACACACACAGTACGCAGACATGCACACACACACAGTACGCAGACAAGCACACACACACAGTACGCAGACAAGCACACACACACAGTACGCAGACAAGCACACACACAGTACGCAGACAAGCACACACATACAGTACGCAGACATGCACACACATACAGTACGCAGACATGCACACACATACAGTACGCAGACATGCACACACACACAGCACGCAGACATGCACACACACACAGCACGCAGACATGCACACACACACAGCACGCAGACATGCACACACACACAGCACGCAGACATGCACACACATACAGCATGCAGACATGCACACACAGTACGCAGACATGCACGCACACACACACAGCACGCAGACATGCACACACACACAGCACGCAGACATGCACACACACACAGCACGCAGACATGCACACACACACAGCACGCAGACATGCACACACACACAGCACGCAGACATGCACACACACACAGCACGCAGACATGCACACACACACAGCACGCAGACATGCACACACACACAGCACGCAGACATGCACACACACACAGCACGCAGACATGCACACACACACAGTACGCAGACATGCACACACACACAGCACGCAGACATGCACACACACACAGCACGCAGACATGCACACACACACAGCACGCAGACATGCACACACACACAGCACGCAGACATGCACACACACACAGTACGCAGACATGCACACACACACAGCACGCAGACATGCACACACACACAGCACGCAGACATGCACACACACACAGTACGGAGACATGCACACACACACAGTACGCAGACATGCACACACACACAGTACGGAGACATGCACACACACAC
Organism: Phyllobates terribilis; assembly: GCF_046119375.1. Taxonomy (NCBI): domain Eukaryota; kingdom Metazoa; phylum Chordata; class Amphibia; order Anura; family Dendrobatidae; genus Phyllobates; species Phyllobates terribilis. The sequence continues at coordinate 947,094,384 of NW_027362762.1, forward strand.
AGTACGGAGACATGCACACACATACAGTACGCAGACATGCACACACATACAGTACGCAGACATGCACACACATACAGTACGCAGACATGCACACACATACAGTACGCAGACATACACACACACACAGTACGCAGACATGCACACACACACAGTACGCAGACAAGCACATACAGTACGCAGACAAGCACACACACACAGTACGCAGACAAGCACACACACACAGTACGCAGACATGCACACACACACAGTACGCAGACATGCACACACATACAGTACGCAGACAAGCACACACATACAGTACGCAGACATGCACACACATACAGTACGCAGACATGCACACACATACAGTACGCAGACATGCACACACATACAGTACGCAGACATGCACACACATACAGTACGCAGACAAGCACACACATACAGTACGCAGACATGCACACACATACAGTACGCAGACATACACACACAGTACGCAGACATGCACACACACACAGTACGCAGACAAGCACACACATACAGTACGCAGACAAGCACATACAGTACGCAGACAAGCACACACATACAGTACGCAGACAAGCACATACAGTACGCAGACAAGCACACACATACAGTACGCAGACAAGCACACACATACAGTACGCAGACATGCACACACACACAGTACGCAGACATGCACACACACACAGCACGCAGACATGCACACACACACAGCACGCAGACATGCACACACACACAGCACGCAGACATGCACACACACACAGTACGCAGACAAGCACACACATACAGTACGGAGACATGCACACACATACAGTACGCAGACATGCACACACATACAGTACGCAGACATGCACACACATACAGTACGCAGACATGCACACACACAAAGTACGCAGACAAGCACACACACACAGTACGGAGACATGCACACACACACAGTACGGAGACATGCACACACACACAGTACGGAGACATGCACACACACACAGTACGCAGACATGCACACACACACACAGTACGCAGACATGCACACACACACACAGTACGCAGACAAGCACACACATACAGTACGCAGACATGCACACACATACAGTACGCAGACATGCACACACATACAGTACGCAGACATGCACACACATACAGTACGCAGACATGCACACACACACAGTACGCAGACATGCACACACACACAGTACGCAGACATGCACACACACACAGTACGCAGACATGCACACACACACAGTACGCAGACAAGCACACACACACAGTACGCAGACATGCACACACACACAGCACGCAGACATGCACACACACACAGTACGCAGACATGCACACACATACAGTACGCAGACAAGCACATACAGTACGCAGACAAGCACACACACACAGTACGCAGACAAGCACACACACACAGTACGCAGACAAGCACACACACACAGTACGCAGACATGCACACACATACAGTACGCAGACATGCACACACACAGTACGCAGACAAGCACACACATACAGTACGCAGACATGCACACACAGTACGCAGACAAGCACACACACACAGTACGCAGACAAGCACACACACACAGTGCGCAGACATGCACACACACACAGTACGCAGACATGCACACACACACAGTACGCAGACATGCACACACACACAGTACGCAGACATGCACACACATACAGTACGCAGACATGCACACACATACAGTACGCAGACAAGCACACACATACAGTACGCAGACAAGCACACACACACAGTACGCAGACAAGCACACACACAGTACGCAGACAAGCACACACACACAGTACGCAGACATGCACACACACAGCACGCAGACATGCACACACACACAGCACGCAGACATGCACACACATACAGTACGCAGACAAGCACACACATACAGCACGCAGACATGCACACACACACAGTACGCAGACAAGCACACACACACAGTACGCAGACATGCACACACATACAGTACGCAGACATGCACACACACACACAGTACGCAGACATGCACACACATACAGTACGCAGACATGCACACACACACACAGTACGCAGACAAGCACACACATACAGTACGCAGACAAGCACACACATACAGTACGCAGACAAGCACACACATACAGTACGCAGACAAGCACACACATACAGTACGCAGACATGCACACACATACAGTACGCAGACATGCACACACATACAATACGGAGACATGCACACACACACACAGTACGCAGACATGCACACACACACAGCACGCAGACATGCACACACATACAGTACGGAGACATGCACACACACACAGTACGCAGACATGCACACACACACAGTACGCAGACATGCACACACACACAGTACGCAGACATGCACACACACACAGTACGCAGACATGCACACACACACAGTACGCAGACATGCACACACACACAGTACGCAGACATGCACACACACACAGTACGCAGACATGCACACACACACAGTACGCAGACATGCACACACACAGTACGCAGACCTGCACACACACACAGTACGCAGACATGCACACACATACAGTACGCAGACATGCACACACATACAGTACGCAGACATGCACACACATACAGTACGCAGACATGCACACACATACAGTACGCAGACATGCACACACACACAGTACGCAGACAAGCACACACACACAGTACGCAGACAAGCACGCACACACAGTACGCAGACATGCACGCACACACAGCACGCAGACATGCACGCACACACAGCACGCAGACATGCACGCACACACAGCACGCAGACATGCACACACATACAGTACGCAGACAAGCACACACACACAGCACGCAGACATGCACACACACACAGTACGCAGACAAGCACACACACACAGTACGCAGACAAGCACACACATACAGTACGCAGACATGCACACACACACAGTACGCAGACATGCACACACACACACAGTACGCAGACAAGCACACACATACAGTACGCAGACAAGCACACACATACAGTACGCAGACATGCACACACATACAGTACGCAGACAAGCACACACATACAGTACGCAGACAAGCACACACATACAGTACGCAGACAAGCACACACATACAGTACGCAGACATACACACACACACACAGTACGGAGACATGCACACACACACACAGTACGCAGACATGCACACACAGCACGCAGACATGCACACACATACAGCACGGAGACATGCACACACACACACAGTACGCAGACATGCACACACACACAGTACGCAGACCTGCACACACACACAGTACGCAGACATGCACACACATACAGTACGCAGACATGCACACACATACAGTACGCAGACATGCACACACATACAGTACGCAGACATGCACACACATACAGTACGCAGACATGCACACACACAGTACACACACACATTAGAAATATTTTTAATATGGGGATTAGGGAAGCTCGCTCACCAGCCCCCGGCCTGTGTCCCCTCCAGCTCCTCAGGCATGTGGCTGTGCAGGGCCGCCGCCGTGTCACAGACATGGCCCGGGACCATCAAGGGGGCCCACTCGCTGTCGGGGCTCGGGCCGCTTCCTCGGCATCTGGAAAGTGACAGCACTCACACAGCGCCGGCAGTCCTGCACAGATGCCGAGGAAGCGGCCCGAGCCCCGACAGCGAGTGGGCCCCCTTGATGGTCCAGGGTACCGGCACTTGACCGGGTACGGGGGTGCTGATGCCGGCTCTGCCTAAACCTATTGGCCGATAATAATAATAAAAAAATGCGTATTTTGTACCACATATGGGGTGTACTCACTTAAATTCCAACACTGTGTTTTTTAAATGTCGCATCTATCTAATGCTATACATACTTGCCACCACCAGGGGGTGATCTAGAGGTGGCTGCTGTGCAATTCAGCTGAAGCGGTAGACAACTTGCTTCCCCTTGTGTTGACAACAGGTAGCAAATGTGTACTGTATATGGGGGACGAGAAAAAAAAGCATCGCTGTATTCAAAGAATACAGCATTATATTTAGAAAAAAGCTGTAAATTCAGTAACTGTAAACCGTATTAAAAAGCCATGTAATTGTATAGAGGAATGGAGAGTAGCGGCTATCGGCGATGTCGCTTATCCTGAGAAATAGGCATCATCGAACTGGGAAAATCAAACACCTGTGATCTGTTTCACTTATTGGACAGTAAAAAAAAAATTAATATTTTGTATTATTTTTAGTTCTTTTATGCCATCTCTAGCAGCAAATCCTCCAACGTGATTGTTCTTCTCATAGCCCAGATCATGGTGAGTAGATTGTTTTTACCCCACTAAGGGTTAAAATATCCTCAAACATCCTCGAACAAATAAGATTCTATCTGCAGCCACCACTAGAGGGAGCTCCCTGTATAGAGATACATGATAAGATTCTGTCTGCAGCCACCACTAGGGGGGGCTCCCTGTATACAGAGATACATGATAAAATTCTGTCTGCAGCCACCTCTAGGGGGAGCTCCCTGTATACAGAGATACATGATAAGATCCTGTCTGCAGCCACCACTAGGGGGAGCTCCCTGTATACAGAGATACATGATAAGATCCTGTCTGCAGCCACCACTAGGGGGAGCTCCCTGTATACAGAGATACATGATAAGATCCTGTCTGCAGCCACCACTAGGGGGAGCTCCCTGTATACAGAGATACATGATAATATTTTGTCTGCAGTCACCACTAGGGGGAGCTCCCTGTATACAGAGATACATGATAAGATCATGTCTGCAGCCACCACTAGGGGGAGCTCCCTGTATATAGAGATACATGCTAAGATTCTGTCTGCAGCCACCACTAGGGGGAGCTCCCTGTATACAAGGATACATGATAAGATCCTGTCTGCATCTGCAGCCACCACTAGGGGGAGCTCCCTGTATACAGAGATACATGATAAGATTCTGTCTGCAGCCACCACTAGGGGGAGCTCCCTGTATACAGAGATACATGATAAGATTCTGTCTGCAGCCACCACTAGGGGGAGTTCCCTATATACAGAGATAAATGATAAGATTCTGTCTGCAGCCACCACTAGGGGGAGCTCCCTGTATACAGAGATACATGATAAGATTCTGTCTGCAGCCACCACTAGGGGGAGCTCCCTGTATACAGAGATACATGATAAGATTCTGTCTGCAGCCACCACTAGGGGGAGCTCCCTGTATACACAGATGCTAGATAAAAATTATCAAATAGCTCCATTGTTAATGAACAAATTAAAAATTTGGGGCTCTTGGAAAAAGGAGAATAAAAAAAAAAATGAAAGCTCCCCCCCCAAATTTCCCAGTCCAGTTATAAAATGTTCTCCTCCATGTTTGTCTTTCCAGGGAATGTACTTCGTCTCCTCCGTGCTCCTCATCCGGATGAGCATGCCCCTGGAGTACCGCACCATCATCACCGAGGTTCTAGGAGAGCTGCAGTTCAACTTCTACCACCGCTGGTTCGACGTCATCTTTCTGGTCAGCGCACTGTCCAGCATCCTCTTCTTGTACCTGGCACATAAACAAGCGCCAGAGAAACACATGGCTATGTAACCCTGGCATGAACCACTAGGAGAGACAGATGGGAGTATCTCCTGGTGGTAGCTCCTTGTAGTGGCTCTTGGTGGTGCCTCTAGGTAGTGCCTCATGGTGATATCTATTAGTGGTGCCTTCTGCTGATGCCTCTAGGTGGTGCCTCCTCATGTGCCTCTTGGTGGTGCCTGTAGGTGATATCTCCTGATGATGCATCCTTAGGGTATCTCCTGGTGGTGTCTTCTACTGGTATATGTTTGTGGTGCCTCCTGATGGAATCTCTTGGTGGTGCTTCCTATTGGTATCTCTAGGTGCCTCTTGGTGGTGCCTCTCGGCGGTATCTCTTGGTGGTGCCTCTCGGCGGTATGTCTCTGTGGTGACTTCTGGTGATATCCCTTGGTGGTGCCTCTTGGTAGTATCTCCTGGTGGCGCCTCTTGGTGGTGTCTCTTAGGGGTGCTTCCTAGTAGTACCTCTTGGTAGTCCCTCCTAGTGGTATCTCTTGGTGGAATCTCTTGGTGGTGCTTCCTATTAGTACCTCTTGGTGGTGCCTCTCGGTAGTAATTCCTGGTAGTGCCACCTGGTGGTATCTCTTAGTGGTGCTTCCTAGTAGTACCTGTTGGTGCCTCCTCTTGATATCTTTTAGTGGTACCTCCTGGTGATGCCTCTTGGTGGGTGGTATCTCTTGGTGGTGCCGCTCGGTGGTATCACCTTGTGGTGCCTATAGGTGGTATCACCTTGTGGTTCCTCCTGGAGGTATCTCTTGGTGGTGCCTCCTGGTTGAATCTCTTGGTGGTGCTTCCTATTAGTACCTCTTGGTGGTGCCTCCTGGTGGTGCCTCTTGGTAGTAACTCTTAGTGGTGCTTCCTAGTAGTACCTGTTGGTGGTGCCTCTTGTTGGTATCTTTTGGTGGTACCTCCTGGTGATGCCTCTTGATGGTACCTCCTGCTGGTAACTCCTGAAAGAATTTCCTGTGGCATCAGTTAGTATCTCAGTCTGACCTGAAGGAGAAATCCATCATACATAACTTGGGAGGCTCGAGTCATCGGACTGCAGAGAAGAACCCGGCCAAAATTTTGATTTGAGACTGAGAGCTTCCACACAACTCCTCAAATTCTTGGTATTGTTTAAAGGGTTAATCCCATCTGGGACATTTATGGTAGATCCATGGAATGATAGATGCGGGGGCCTCCTTATGGTGCATCGCTGGGAGTTTATTGATGGTGTCGCATGCGCGAATCACGCCGTTACACTGACAACAGAGCGCCGTTCACAAGATACATGTGAGAGCCGCAGATATCAGGCAGTTATGTAATCCTGTGGGAATAATCCTGTAAGTCCTTATTGTCCTAGACCATAATAACATGATAAAAATTGCTATAATGTCAGAAGAAAAAATTATATTATTTAAATCTAAATGTTAAAAAATTGAAAAAAAAGCAGCCGTAATGGCGGCCATACCCGTCTGCACCCGGCTTTTCCAGTTGCGGCTGATCAGGACGATGCGAGGAGGAAGATGCTGATTTTACGGGACCGTGTCCTTTAAATCCGTAGGTTGAACTATAAGATTTTATGGATAATCAGATGCTGGATTACTTGAAGATTTTTTTGATTTTTTTTTTTTCTTATTATTAAATTTTTTTGTTTTTACAAAATGTCTTTTCTCCATTGTTTTACTTTTCTTTCTTAAGTTTATCTTAGCACCATGCATTTGCATTATAGAGGTCTACATATAGTAATCTAGCACACACCTCTCTAAATGTCACTAATTCTGCAGGCAAGGAACCTGGTCGGGGCTTGTCTCTTTAGAGGAAGCGAAGGTGGGGCTATGTCTCTATAGGAAGTGAGGGTGGGGTTTTGTCTCTATAGGAAGTGAGGGTGGGGTTTTGTCTCTATAGGAAATGAGGGTGGGGCTTTGTCTCTACAGGAAGTGAGGGTGGGGCTTTGTACAGGAAGTGAGGGTGGGGCTTTTTCTCTACAGGAAGTGAGGGTGGGGCTTTGTCTCTGTACAGGAAGTGAGGGTGGGGCTTTGTCTCTGTACAGGAAGTGAGGGTGGGGCTTTGTCTCTACAGGAAGCAAGGGTGGGGCTTTGTCTCACTATAGGAAGTGAGGGTGGGGTTTTGTCTCTACAGGAAGTGAGGGTGGGGCTTTGTCTCTGTACAGGAAGTGAGGGTGGGGCTTTGTCTCTACAGGAAGCAAGGGTGGGGCTTTGTCTCTGTACAGGAAGTGAGAGTGAGGCTTTGTTTCTACAGGAAGTGAGGGTGGGGCTTTGTTTCTACAGGAAGTGAGGGTGGGGCTTTGTTCACTACAGGAAGTGAGAGTGAGGCTTTGTTTCTACAGGAAGTGAGAGTGAGGCTTTGTTTCTACAGGAAGTGAGGGTGGGGCTTTGTTCACTACAGGAAGTGAGAGTGAGGCTTTCTTTCTACAGGAAGTGAGAGTGAGGCTTTGTTTCTACAGGAAGTGAGAGTGAGGCTTTGTTTCTACAGGAAATGAGAGTAGGGCTTTATCTCACTATAGGAAGTGAGGGTGGGGCTTTGTCTCTGTACAGAAAGTGAGGGTGGGGCTTTGTCTCTGAACAGGAAGTGAGAGTGAGGCTTTGTTTCTACAGGAAGTGAGGGTGGGGCTTTGTTCACTACAGGAAGTGAGAGTGAGGCTTTGTTTCTACAGGAAGTGAGAGTGAGGCTTTGTTCACTACAGGAAGTGAGAGTGAGGCTTTGTTCACTACAGGAAGTGAGAGTGAGGCTTTGTTCACTACAGGAAGTGAGAGTGAGGCTTTGTTCACTACAGGAAGTGAGAGTGAGGCTTTGTTCACTACAGGAAGTGAGAGTGAGGCTTTGTTTCTACAGGAAGTGAGGGTGGGGCTTTGTTCACTACAGGAAGTGAGAGTGAGGCTTTGTTTCTACAGGAAGTGAGAGTGAGGCTTTGTTTCTACAGGAAGTGAGAGTGAGGCTTTGTTTCTACAGGAAGTGAGGGTGGGGCTTTGTTCACTACAGGAAGTGAGAGTGAGGCTTTGTTTCTACAGGAAGTGAGGGTGGGGCTTTGTTCACTACAGGAAGTGAGAGTGAGGCTTTGTTTCTACAGGAAGTGAGAGTAGGGCTTTATCTCACTATAGGAAGTGAGGGTTGGGCTTTGTCTCTGTACAGAAAGTGAGGGTGGGGCTTTGTCTCTGAACAGGAAGTGAGAGCGAGGCTTTGTTCACTACAGGAAGTGAGAGTGAGGCTTTGTTCACTACAGGAAGTGAGAGTGAGGCTTTGTTCACTACAGGAAGTGAGAGTGAGGCTTTGTTTCTACAGGAAGTGAGGGTGGGGCTTTGTCTCTACAGAAAGTGAGGGTGGGGCTTTGTCTCACTATAGGAAGTGAGGGTGGGGCTTTGTCTCACTATAGGAAGTGAGGGTGGGGCTTTGTTTCTACAGGAAGTGAGGGTGGGGCTTTGTCTCTACAGAAAGTGAGAGTGAGGCTTTGTTAACTACAGGAAGTGAGAGTGAGGCTTTGTTCACTACAGGAAGTGAGAGTGAGGCTTTGTTTCTACAGGAAGTGAGGGTGGGGCTTTGTCTCTACAGAAAGTGAGAGTGAGGCTTTGTTCACTACAGGAAGTGAGAGTGAGGCTTTGTTTCTACAGGAAGTGAGGGTGGGGCTTTGTCTCTACAGAAAGTGAGGGTGGGGCTTTGTCTCACTATAGGAAATGAGGGTGGGGCTTTGTCTCACTATAGGAAGTGAGGGTGGGGCTTTGTCTCACTATAGGAAGTGAGGGTGGGGCTTTGTCTCACTATAGGAAGTGAGGGTGGGGCTTTGTCTCACTATAGGAAGTGAGGGTGGGGCTTTGTCTCTACAGGAAGTGAGGGTGGGACTTTGTCTCTGTACAGGAAGTGAAGGTGGGACTTTGTCTCTGTACAGGAAGTGAGGGTGGGGCTTTGTCTCTACAGAAAGTGAGGGTGGGGCTTTGTCTCACTATAGGAAATGAGGGTGGGGCTTTGTCTCACTATAGGAAGTGAGGGTGGGGCTTTGTCTCACTATAGGAAGTGAGGGTGGGGCTTTGTCTCACTATAGGAAGTGAGGGTGGGGCTTTGTCTCACTATAGGAAGTGAGGGTGGGGCTTTGTCTCTACAGGAAGTGAGGGTGGGACTTTGTCTCTGTACAGGAAGTGAAGGTGGGACTTTGTCTCTGTACAGGAAGTGAAGGTGGGGCTTCATCTCTGTACAGGAAGTGAAGGTGGGGCTTTGTCTCTGTACAGAAAGTGAGGGTGGGGCTTTGTCTCTGAACAGGAAGTGAGAGCGAGGCTTTGTTCACTACAGGAAGTGAGAGTGAGGCTTTGTTCACTACAGGAAGTGAGAGTGAGGCTTTGTTCACTACAGGAAGTGAGAGTGAGGCTTTGTTTCTACAGGAAGTGAGGGTGGGGCTTTGTCTCTACAGAAAGTGAGGGTGGGGCTTTGTCTCACTATAGGAAGTGAGGGTGGGGCTTTGTCTCACTATAGGAAGTGAGGGTGGGGCTTTGTTTCTACAGGAAGTGAGGGTGGGGCTTTGTCTCTACAGAAAGTGAGAGTGAGGCTTTGTTAACTACAGGAAGTGAGAGTGAGGCTTTGTTCACTACAGGAAGTGAGAGTGAGGCTTTGTTTCTACAGGAAGTGAGGGTGGGGCTTTGTCTCTACAGAAAGTGAGAGTGAGGCTTTGTTCACTACAGGAAGTGAGAGTGAGGCTTTGTTTCTACAGGAAGTGAGGGTGGGGCTTTGTCTCTACAGAAAGTGAGGGTGGGGCTTTGTCTCACTATAGGAAATGAGGGTGGGGCTTTGTCTCACTATAGGAAGTGAGGGTGGGGCTTTGTCTCACTATAGGAAGTGAGGGTGGGGCTTTGTCTCACTATAGGAAGTGAGGGTGGGGCTTTGTCTCACTATAGGAAGTGAGGGTGGGGCTTTGTCTCTACAGGAAGTGAGGGTGGGACTTTGTCTCTGTACAGGAAGTGAAGGTGGGACTTTGTCTCTGTACAGGAAGTGAGGGTGGGGCTTTGTCTCTACAGAAAGTGAGGGTGGGGCTTTGTCTCACTATAGGAAATGAGGGTGGGGCTTTGTCTCACTATAGGAAGTGAGGGTGGGGCTTTGTCTCACTATAGGAAGTGAGGGTGGGGCTTTGTCTCACTATAGGAAGTGAGGGTGGGGCTTTGTCTCACTATAGGAAGTGAGGGTGGGGCTTTGTCTCTACAGGAAGTGAGGGTGGGACTTTGTCTCTGTACAGGAAGTGAAGGTGGGACTTTGTCTCTGTACAGGAAGTGAAGGTGGGACTTCGTCTCTGTACAGGAAGTGAAGGTGGGGCTTCATCTCTGTACAGGAAGTGAAGGTGGGGCTTTGTCTCTACAGGAAACGAGGGTGGACTTTGTCTCCTTACATGTAGGAGAGGGTGGGGTTTTGTCACTCTACAGGAACTGTAGCTGGGGCTTTGTCTCTCTATGACAATGTTCCCTAACTCCAGTCCTCAAGGGCCACCAACAGGTTAGGGTTTCAGGATTTCCCTAGTATTGCCCAGGAGATATTTCCATCACTTGTACAATACTAGGGAAATCCCACACTGTTTGTGGCTCTTGAGGACTAAAGTTGGAGAACATTGCTCTACAAGAAGGTGAGGGTGGGGTTTTCTCTCTGTACAGGAAGTGAGGCTGGGGCTTTGTGTCTCCACAGGAAGTGAGGCTGGGGCTTTGTGTCTCCACAGGAAGTGAGGCTGGGGCTTTGTGTCTCCACAGGAAGTGAGGCTGGGGCTTTGTGTCTCCACAGGAAGTGAGGCTGGGGCTTTGTCTCCACAGGAAGTGAGGCTGGGGCTTTGTCTCTACAGGAAGTGAGGCTAGAGCTTTGTCTCTACAACAACTGAGGCTGGGGCTTTGTTTCTACAAGAAGCGAAGGTGGGACTTTGTGTCTCCACAAGAAGTGAGACTGGGGCTTTATCGCTACAAGAATTGAGGCTAGGGCTTTGTCTCTACAACAAGTGAGGGTGGGGCTTTGTCTCTGCAGGAAGTGAGGGTGGGGCTTTGTCTCTGCAGGAAGTGAGGGTGGGGCTTTGTCTCTACAGGAAGTGAGGGTGGGGCTTTGTCTCTACAGGAAGTGAGGGTGGGGCTGTGTCTCTACAGGAAGTGAGGCTGGGACTTTGTCTCTACAGGAAGTGAGAGTGGGGACTTTGTCTTTACAGAAAGTGAGGGCAGGGTTTTGTGTCTCTACAGGAAGTGGAGGTGTGGCTTTCTTTGTACAGGAAATGAGTATGTGTCTTTTTCTTTCCAAGGAATGTGGTGATGCGGTTTTGTCTTCCTGCTTCTATTCTTCTTTTTAACTGCATTTCGGCATTACAGAGAGGCAGGCCATTGGACAGATGCAATAGCAACACATGGAAGTTCCAGCACCTATAGAACTGATATAATGCTGATAAAGAAGAACTGCAAAGTTATAGATCATGAAAGTGGCACAGCCCCTGGACATGTTAGACTGGCATGTGCAGCAAGAGCTGGGGGGTGAGGGAAGCGAGGGCATGTGCACAAACATCTAGACGGAGTCACCAATTAACGTTTATTTTATTAACAACTTTTACTGTGGACAGATATCGCCCGTAGCTGCGGCCTCGTTGGATGTATGACCCCCCCCATCGCCGAGAGCCGATTCCATCTCGTCTCTCACCGACTCCAGTGATCTCGACCTCCCGAGCCTCAGAGATGCAAAACAAGTCGTAAAAGTGAAATATTTTACTGCCACAATTCTCCGGAGGTTAATTATTACCAAAAGGCCATAAATAATCAACCCGGGGCCAAGGAATAATATTGCGAGCTTCTCTCCCTGCCCCCCTGGCACGGAACCTTGGATCTCGAATTTAGTTGCAGAGTATCATTGATGGAGCCGGCAACCTCCTGTGTTTTTCGTGTTTGGCCATAGATGGGACCTCTTCTGGTCTTGGTGTCTACAGAGCGGTGTCGTCATCGTTTTTCAGAGACTCCTCTGGGGTTTTAGTTTCCTGCATAATTAAAACAGTACAGTAAAAATATATTGATTGATCCCACGATGTAAATCACGCCATAAATCGGAGGTAGTAAATGTCGCTATTACACCCGCCAAAGTATACGTGCACCATTTCTGAACTTTCCTGTCCTGGGTTATGACCATCGACCACATTAAACTTAAGGCTGAACTTTGATGTGGTTATGAATCAGACGAGAGGAGTTTACAAAGAGAAAGACAAGATTCACAAACTTTCCAGTAAGAAGCAGCTCACTGACAGGTTCTCAGTTAACTCATTCTGCAGCCAACAATGTGTAGAGAATCAAGCAGTCTAAACTGTAGGAGTGTTGCTCCCAGTAATATAGGCTGGAGGTAAGGTCTGTGTGTCCGGTATGCTTCTTTCTTTACTACTTCTCATGTATCAGCACAGCTTCATTCCTGGAGTGATTTCTCCTACAACAGCTTTTTACAGCATCATATGCTTTCCTCCCTATCTACAGCCTTAGCTTTCCCTTCCTACTAACTAGAAAGCTTTTCCCCCCTCCCCACACTATTATCTTCCTCCACCATATTGGCCTGGAGGAAATTGAAGGGAGTAATGTTACGCTTCAGATGCTAACTCTCAAACTATCTGGAGGAGAAAGTTCAAAAATATCCACCAAGTTCTGCAAAAGTGCACAATAAATATCGACTTTTACAGATGATACTGAATTGTGTAACAAAAGGAGGTTGTGCGGGATAAATCATCATCATCAGTTGTTGGATGTATAGAGTGTACAGAACCGTCACACCATAGCTCCACATATGGTCATGTGGCCATTCTCGGTATTACAGCCCACAGCATATTTACATCAATAAATAAAAAAAAATGGGTAGAGATGACATAAACTTAGATATATTAATAAAAAATAAAATGTCAGTACAAAGATCTGTATAATAAACTATATGTATACCCAGGACTATAATAAGAGACATCCACAACAACTAGAGGAAGGAGGATTCTTTACTGTAACAGCAGTGAGACTTAGGATCTCCTACTATAAGTTCAGTCACACTATAGTACTGTACTGTATGAGCAGTCACACTATAAAGCTCTGTACTGTAAGAGCGGTCACACTGTGGAGCTGTGTACTGTAAGAGCGGTCACACTATAGAGCTCTGTACTGTAAGAGCGGTCACACTATAGAGCTCTGTACTGTAAGAGCGGTCACACTATGGAGCTCTGTACTGTAAGAGCGGTCACACTATAGAGCTCTGTACTGTAAGAGCGGTCACACAATAGAGCTCTGTCCTGTAAGAGCGGTCACACTATAGAGCTCTGTACTGTAAGAGCGGTCACACTATAGAGCTCTGTACTGTAAGAGCGGTCACACTATGGAGCTGTGTACTGTAAGAGCGGTCACACAATAGAGCTCTGTACTGTAAGAGCGGTCACACTATAGAGCTCGGTACTGTAAGAGCGGTCACACTATGGAGCTCTGTACTGTAAGAGCGGTCACACTATAGAGCTCTGTACTGTAAGAGCGGTCACAATATGGAGCTCTGTATTGTAAGAGCGATCACACTGTGGAGCTCTGTACTGTAAGAGTGGTCACACTATAGAGCTCTGTACTGTAAGAGCGGTCACACTATAGAGCTCTGTACTGTAAGAGCGGTCACACTATGGAGCTCTGTACTGTAAGAGCGGTCACACTATGGAGCTCTGTACTGTAAGAGCGGTCACACTATAGAGCTCTGTACTGTAAGAGCGGTCACACTATGGAGCTGTGTACTGTAAGATCAGTCACACAATAGAGCTCTGTACTGTAAGAGCGGTCACACTATAGAGCTCTGTACTGCTGGAGGGGTCACACTATAGAGCTTTGTACTGCTGGAGGGGTCACACTATAGAGCGCTGTACTGTACGAGCGGTCACACTATGGAGCTCCGTACTGTAAGAGCGGTCACACTGGAGCTCTGTACTGTAAGAGCGGTCACACTATAGAGCTCTGTACTGTAAGAGCGGTCACACTATAGAGCTGTGTACTGTAAGATCGGTCACACTATGGAGCTGTGTACTGTAAGAGCGGTCACACTATAAAGCTCTGTACTGTAAGAGCGGTCACAATGTAGAGCTCTGTACTGTAAGAGCGGTCACACTATAGAGCTCTGTACTGTAAGAGCGGTCACACTATGGAGCTCTGTACTGTAAGAGCGGTCACACTATAGAGCTCTGTACTGTAAGAGCGATCACACTATGGAGCTGTGTACTGTAAGAGCGGTCACACTATAGAGCTCTGTACTGTAAGAGCGGTCACACTATAGAGCTCTGTACTGTAAGAGCGGTCACACTATGGAGCTGTGTACTGTAAGAGCGGTCACACTATAGAGCTCTGTACTGTAAGAGCGGTCACACTATAGAGCTCTGTACTGTAAGAGCGGTCACACTATAGAGCTGTGTACTGTAAGATCGGTCACACTATGGAGCTCTGTACTGTAAGAGCGGTCACACTATAAAGCTCTGTACTGTAAGAGCGGTCACACTATAGAGCTCTGTACTGTAAGAGCGGTCACACTATGGAGCTCTGTACTGTAAGAGCGGTCACACTATAGAGCTCTGTACTGTAAGAGCGGTCACACTATGGAGCTGTGTACTGTAAGAGCGGTCACACTATGGAGCTCTGTACTGTAAGAGCGGTCACACAATAGAGCTCTGTACTGTAAGAGCGGTCACACTATGGAGCTCTGTACTGCTGGAGGGGTCACACTATAGAGCGCTGTACTGTACGAGCGGTCACACTATGGAGCTCCGTACTGTAAGAGCGGTCACACTATGGAGCTCTGTACTGTAAGAGCGGTCACACAATAGAGCTCTGTACTGTAAGAGTGGTCACACTATAGAGCTCTGTACTGTAAGAGCGGTCACACTATGGAGCTGTGTACTGTAAGAGCGGTCACACAATAGAGCTCTGTACTGTAAGAGCGGTCACACTATAGAGCTCTACTGCTGGAGGGGTCACACTATAGAGCGCTGTACTGTACGAGCGGTCACACTATGGAGCTCCGTACTGTAAGAGCGGTCACACTATGGAGCTCTGTACTGTAAGAGCGGTCACACTATAGAGCTCTGTACTGTAAGAGCTGTCACACTATAGAGCTCTGTACTGTAAGAGCGGTCACACTATAGAGCTCTGTACTGTAAGAGCGGTCACACTATAGAGCTCTGTACTGTAAGATCGGTCACACTATGGAGCTGTGTACTGTAAGAGCGGTCACACTATAGAGCTCTGTACTGTAAGAGCGGTCACACTATAGAGCTCTGTACTGTAAGAGCGGTCACACTATAGAGCTCTGTACTGTAAGAGCGGTCACACTATGGAGCTCTGTACTGTAAGAGCGGTCACACTATAGAGCTCTGTACTGTAAGAGCGGTCACACTATGGAGCTCTGTACTGGAAGAGCGGTCACACTATGGAGCTGTGTACTGTAAGAGCGGTCACACAATAGAGCTCTGTACTGTAAGAGCGGTCACACTATAGAGCTCTGTACTGTAAGAGCGGTCACACTGGAGCTCTGTACTGTAAGAGCGGTCACACTATAGAGCTCTGTACTGTAAGAGCGGTCACACTATAGAGCTGTGTACTGTAAGATCGGTCACACTATGGAGCTCTGTACTGTAAGAGCGGTCACACTATAAAGCTCTGTACTGTAAGAGCGGTCACACTATAGAGCTCTGTACTGTAAGAGCGGTCACACTATAGAGCTCTGTACTGTACGAGCGGTCACACTATGGAGCTGTGTACTGTAAGAGCGGTCACACTATGGAGCTGTGTACTGTAAGAGCGGTCACACAATAGAGCTCTGTACTGTAAGAGCGGTCACACTATCGAGCTCTGTACTGCTGGAGGGGTCACACTATAGAGCGCTGTACTGTACGAGCGGTCACACTATGGAGCTCCGTACTGTAAGAGCGGTCACACTATGGAGCTCTGTACTGTAAGAGCGGTCACACTATAGAGCTCTGTACTGTAAGATCGGTCACACTATGGAGCTGTGTACTGTAAGAGCGGTCACACTATAGAGCTCTGTACTGTAAGAGCGGACACACTATAGAGCTCTGTACTGTAAGAGCGGTCACACTATGGAGCTCTGTACTGTAAGAGCGGTCACACTATAGAGCTCTGTACTGTAAGAGCGGTCACACTATAGAGCTCTGTACTGTAAGAGCGGTCACACTATAGAGCTCTGTACTGTAAGAGCGGTCACACTATGGAGCTCTGTACTGTAAGAGCGGTCACACTATAGAGCTCTGTACTGTAAGAGCGGTCACACTATAGAGCTCTGTACTGTAAGAGCGGTCACACTATGGAGCTCTGTACTGTAAGAGCGGTCACACTATAGAGCTCTGTACTGTAAGAGCGGTCACACTATAGAGCTCTGTACTGTAAGAGCGGTCACACAATAGAGCTCTGTACTGTAAGAGCGGTCACACTATGGAGCTCTGTACTGTAAGAGCGGTCACACTATGGAGCTGTGTACTGTAAGAGCGGTCACACAATAGAGCTCTGTACTGTAAGAGTGGTCACACTATAGAGCTCTGTACTGTAAGAGCGGTCACACTATAGAGCTCTGTACTGTAAGATCGGTCACACTATGGAGCTGTGTACTGTAAGAGCTGTCACACTATAGAGCTCTGTACTGTAAGAGCGGTCACACTATAGAGCTCTGTACTGTAAGAGCGGTCACACTATGGAGCTCTGTACTGTAAGAGCGGTCACACTATAGAGCTCTGTACTGTAAGAGCGGTCACACTATGGAGCTCTGTACTGTAAGAGCGGTCACACTATGGAGCTGTGTACTGTAAGAGCGGTCACACAATAGAGCTCTGTACTGTAAGAGCGGTCACACTATAGAGCTCTGTACTGTAAGAGCGGTCACACTGGAGCTCTGTACTGTAAGAGCTGTCACACTATAGAGCTCTGTACTGTAAGAGCGGTCACACTATAGAGCTCTGTACTGTAAGAGCGGTCACACTATAGAGCTGTGTAGTGTAAGATCGGTCACACTATGGAGCTCTGTACTGTAAGAGCGGTCACACTATAAAGCTCTGTACTGTAAGAGCGGTCACACTATAGAGCTCTGTACTGTAAGAGCGGTCACACTATAGAGCTCTGTACTGTACGAGCGGTCACACTATGGAGCTGTGTACTGTAAGAGCGGTCACACTATGGAGCTGTGTACTGTAAGAGCGGTCACACAATAGAGCTCTGTACTGTAAGAGCGGTCACACTATAGAGCTCTGTACTGCTGGAGGGGTCACACTATAGAGCGCTGTACTGTACGAGCGGTCACACTATGGAGCTCCGTACTGTAAGAGCGATCACACTATGGAGCTCTGTACTGTAAGAGCGGTCACACTATAGAGCTCTGTACTGTAAGATCGGTCACACTATGGAGCTGTGTACTGTAAGAGCGGTCACACTATAGAGCTCTGTACTGTAAGAGCGGTCACACTATAGAGCTCTGTACTGTAAGAGCGGTCACACTATAGAGCTCTGTACTGTAAGAGCGGTCACACTATAGAGCTCTGTACTGTAAGATCGGTCACACTATGGAGCTGTGTACTGTAAGAGCGGTCACACTATAGAGCTCTGTACTGTAAGAGCGGTCACACTATAGAGCTCTGTACTGTAAGAGCGGTCACACTATGGAGCTCTGTACTGTAAGAGCGGTCACACTATAGAGCTCTGTACTGTAAGAGCGGTCACACTATAGAGCTCTGTACTGTAAGAGCGGTCACACTATGGAGCTCTGTACTGTAAGAGAGGTCACACTATGGAGCTCTGTACTGTAAGAGCGGTCACACTGTGGAGCTCTGTACTGTAAGAGCGGTCACACTATGGAGCTCTGTACTGTAAGAGCGGTCACACTATAGAGCTCTGTACTGTAAGAGCGGTCACACTATGGAGCTCTGTACTGTAAGAGCGGTCACACTGTGGAGCTCTGTACTGTAAGAGCGGTCACACTATGTAGCTCTGTACTGTAAGAGCAGTCACACTATAGAGCTCTGTACTGTAACAGCGGTCACACTATGGAGCTCTGTACTGTAAGAGCGGTCACACTATAGAGCTCTGTACTGTAAGAGCGGTCACACTATAGAGCTCTGTACTGTAAGAGCGGTCACACTTTAGAGCTCTGTACTGTAAGAGCGGTCACACTATGGAGCTCTGTACTGTAAGAACGGTCACACTATAGAGCTCTGTACTGTAAGAGCGGTCACACTATGGAGCTCTGTACTGTAAGAGCGGTCACACTGTGGAGCTCTGTACTGTAAGAGCGGTCACACTGTAGCTGTGTACTGTAAGAGCGGTCACAGTATAGAGCTCTGTACTGTAAGAGCGGTCACACTATAGAGCTCTGTACTGTAAGAGCGGTCACACTATAGAGCTCTGTACTGTAAGAACGGTCACACTATAGAGCTCTGTACTGTAAGAGCGGTCACACTATAGAGCTCTGTACTGTAAGAGTGGTCACACTATAGGGCTCTGTACTGTAAGAGCGGTCACACTATAGAGCTCTATACTGTAAGAGCGGGTACACTATAGAGCTCAGTACTGTAAGAGCGGTCACACTATAGAGCTCTGTACTGTAAGAGCGGTTACACTATAGAGCTCAGTACTGTAAGAGCGGTCACACTATAGAGCTCTGTACTGTAAGAGCGGTCACACTATAGAGCTCTGTACTGTAAGATTGGTCACACTGTGGAGCTCTGTACAGTAAGATCGGTCACACTATAGAGCTCTGTACTGTAAGATCGGTCACACTATAGAGCTTTGTACAGTAAGATCGGTCACACTATAGAGCTCTGTACTGTAAGATCGGTCACACTATAGAGCTCTGTACTGTGAGAGCGGTCACACTATAGAGCTCTGTACTGTAAGAGCGGTCACACTATAGAGCTCTGTACTGTAAGAGCGGTCACACTATAGAGCTCTGTACTGTAAGAGCGGTCACACTATAGAGCTCTGTACTGTAAGAGCAGTCACACTGGAGCTCTGTACTGTAAGAGCGGTCACACTATGGAGCTCTGTACTGTAAGATCGATCACACTATGGAGCTCTGTACTGTAAGAGCGGTCACACTACGGAGCTCTGTACTGTAAGAGCGGTCACACTATGGAGCTCTGTACTGTAAGAGCGGTCACACTACGGAGCTCTGTACTGTAAGAGCGGTCACACTATAGAGCTCTGTACTGTAAGAGTGGTCACACTATGGAGCTCTGTACTGTAAGAGCGGTCACACTGTGGAGCTGTGTACTTTATGAGCGGTCACACTATAGAGCTGTGTACTGTATGAGTTGTCACACTATAGAGCTCTGTACTGTAAGAGCGGTCACACTGTGGAGCTCTGTACTGTAAGAGCGGTCACACTGTAGCTCTGTACTGTAAGAGCGGTCACACTATAGAGCTCTGTACTGTAAGAGCGGTCACACTATAGAGCTCTGTACTGTAAGAGCGGTAACACTCTGGAGCTCTGTACTGTAAGAGCGGTCACACTATGGAGCTCTGTACTGTAAGATCGGTCACACTATGGAGCTCTGTACTGTAAGAGCGGTCACACTATAGAGCTCTGTACTGTAAGATCGGTCACACTATAGAGCTCTGTACTGTAAGATCGGTCACACTGTGGAGCTCTGTACAGTAAGATCGGTCACACTATAGAGCTCTGTACTGTAAGATCGGTCACACTATAGAGCTCTGTACAGTAAGATCGGTCACACTATAGAGCTCTGTACTGTAAGATCGGTCACACTGTGGAGCTCTGTACTGTAAGAGCGGTCACATTATGGAGCTCTGTACTGTAAGATCGGTCACACTATAGAGCTCTGTACTGTGAGAGCGGTCACACTATAGAGCTCTGTACTGTAAGAGCGGTCACACTATAGAGCTCTGTACTGTAAGAGCGGTCACACTATGGAGCTCTGTACTGTAAGATCGGTCACACTTTAGAGCTCTGTACTGTAAGATCGGTCACAATGTGGAGCTCTGTACAGTAAGATCGGTCACACTATAGAGCTCTGTACTGTAAGATCGGTCACAATGTGGAGCTCTGTACAGTAAGATCGGTCACACTATAGAGCTCTGTACTGTAAGATCGGTCACACCATAGAGCTCTGTACAGTAAGATCGGTCACACTATAGAGCTCTGTACTGTAAGATCGGTCACACTGTGGAGCTCTGTACTGTAAGAGCGGTCACACTATGGAGCTCTGTACTGTAAGATCGGTCACACTATAGAGCTCTGTACTGTAAGATCGGTCACACTGTGGAGCTCTGTACAGTAAGATCGGTCACACTATAGAGCTCTGTACTGTAAGATCGGTCACACTATAGAGCTCTGTACAGTAAGATCGGTCACACTATAGAGCTCTGTACTGTAAGATCGGTCACACTGTGGAGCTCTGTACTGTAAGAGCGGTCACACTATGGAGCTCTATACTGTAAGATCGGTCACACTATAGAGCTCTGTACTGTGAGAGCGGTCACACTATAGAGCTCTGTACTGTAAGAGCGGTCAAACTATAGAGCTCTGTACTGTAAGATCGGTCACATTATAGAGCTCTGTACTGTGAGAGCGGTCACACTATAGAGCTCTGTACTGTAAGAGCGGTCACACTATGGAGCTCTGTACTGTAAGATCGGTCACACTATAGAGCTCTGTACTGTAAGATCGGTCACACTGTGGAGCTCTGTACAGTAAGATCGGTCACACTATAGAGCTCTGTACTGTAAGATCGGTCACACTATAGAGCTCTGTACAGTAAGATCGGTCACACTATAGAGCTCTGTACTGTAAGATCGGTCACACTGTGGAGCTCTGTACTGTAAGAGCGGTCACACTATGGAGCTCTGTACTGTAAGATCGGTCACACTATAGAGCTCTACTGTGAGAGCGGTCACACTATAGAGCTCTGTACTGTAAGAGCGGTCACACTATAGAGCTCTGTACTGTAAGAGCGGTCACACTATAGAGCTCTGTACTGTAAGAGCGGTCACACTATAGAGCTCTGTACTGTAAGAGCAGTCACACTGGAGCTCTGTACTGTAAGAGCGGTCACACTATGGAGCTCTGTACTGTAAGATCGATCACACTACGGAGCTCTGTACTGTAAGAGCGGTCACACTACGGAGCTCTGTACTGTAAGAGCGGTCACACTATGGAGCTCTGTACTGTAAGAGCGGTCACACTACGGAGCTCTGTACTGTAAGAGCGGTCACACTATAGAGCTCTGTACTGTAAGAGTGGTCACACTATGGAGCTCTGTACTGTAAGAGCGGTCACACTGTGGAGCTGTGTACTTTATGAGCGGTCACACTATAGAGCTGTGTACTGTATGAGTTGTCACACTATAGAGCTCTGTACTGTAAGAGCGGTCACACTGTGGAGCTCTGTACTGTAAGAGCGGTCACACTGTAGCTCTGTACTGTAAGAGCGGTCACACTATAGAGCTCTGTACTGTAAGAGCGGTCACACTATAGAGCTCTGTACTGTAAGAGCGGTAACACTCTGGAGCTCTGTACTGTAAGAGCGGTCACACTATGGAGCTCTGTACTGTAAGATCGGTCACACTATGGAGCTCTGTACTGTAAGAGCGGTCACACTATAGAGCTCTGTACTGTAAGATCGGTCACACTATAGAGCTCTGTACTGTAAGATCGGTCACACTGTGGAGCTCTGTACAGTAAGATCGGTCACACTATAGAGCTCTGTACTGTAAGATCGGTCACACTATAGAGCTCTGTACAGTAAGATCGGTCACACTATAGAGCTCTGTACTGTAAGATCGGTCACACTGTGGAGCTCTGTACTGTAAGAGCGGTCACATTATGGAGCTCTGTACTGTAAGATCGGTCACACTATAGAGCTCTGTACTGTGAGAGCGGTCACACTATAGAGCTCTGTACTGTAAGAGCGGTCACACTATAGAGCTCTGTACTGTAAGAGCGGTCACACTATGGAGCTCTGTACTGTAAGATCGGTCACACTTTAGAGCTCTGTACTATAAGATCGGTCACACTATAGAGCTCTGTACTGTAAGATCGGTCACAATGTGGAGCTCTGTACAGTAAGATCGGTCACACTATAGAGCTCTGTACTGTAAGATCGGTCACACCATAGAGCTCTGTACAGTAAGATCGGTCACACTATAGATCTCTGTACTGTAAGATCGGTCACACTGTGGAGCTCTGTACTGTAAGAGCGGTCACACTATGGAGCTCTGTACTGTAAGATCGGTCACACTATAGAGCTCTGTACTGTAAGATCGGTCACACTGTGGAGCTCTGTACAGTAAGATCGGTCACACTATAGAGCTCTGTACTGTTAGATCGGTCACACTATAGAGCTCTGTACAGTAAGATCGGTCACACTATAGAGCTCTGTACTGTAAGATCGGTCACACTCTGGAGCTCTGTACTGTAAGAGCGGTCACACTATGGAGCTCTATACTGTAAGATCGGTCACACTATAGAGCTCTGTACTGTGAGAGCGGTCACACTATAGAGCTCTGTTCTGTAAGAGCGGTCACACTATAGAGCTCTGTACTGTAAGAGCGGTCACACTATAGAGCTCTGTACTGTAAGAGCAGTCACACTGGAGCTCTGTACTGTAAGAGCGGTCACACTATGGAGCTCTGTACTGTAAGAGCGATCACACTACGGAGCTCTGTACTGTAAGAGCGGTCACACTACGGAGCTCTGTACTGTAAGAGCGGTCACACTATGGAGCTCTGTACTGTAAGAGCGGTCACACTATAGAGCTCTGTACTGTAAGAGTGGTCACACTATGGAGCTCTGTACTGTAAGAGCGGTCACACTGTGGAGCTGTGTACTTTATGAGCGGTCACACTATAGAGCTGTGTACTGTATGAGTTGTCACACTATAGAGCTCTGTACTGTAAGAGCGGTCACACTGTGGAGCTCTGTACTGTAAGAGCGGTCACACTGTAGCTCTGTACTGTAAGAGCGGTCACACTATAGAGCTCTGTACTGTAAGAGCGGTCACACTATAGAGCTCTGTACTGTAAGAGCGGTAACACTCTGGAGCTCTGTACTGTAAGAGCGGTCACACTATGGAGCTCTGTACTGTAAGATCGGTCACACTATGGAGCTCTGTACTGTAAGAGCGGTCACACTATAGAGCTCTGTACTGTAAGATCGGTCACACTATAGAGATCTGTACTGTAAGATCGGTCACACTGTGGAGCTCTGTACAGTAAGATCGGTCACACTATAGAGCTCTGTACTGTAAGATCGGTCACACTATAGAGCTCTGTACAGTAAGATCGGTCACACTATAGAGCTCTGTACTGTAAGATCGGTCACACTGTGGAGCTCTGTACTGTAAGAGCGGTCACATTATGGAGCTCTGTACTGTAAGATCGGTCACACTATAGAGCTCTGTACTTTGAGAGCGGTCACACTATAGAGCTCTGTACTGTAAGAGCGGTCACACTATAGAGCTCTGTACTGTAAGAGCGGTCACACTATGGAGCTCTGTACTGTAAGATCGGTCACACTTTAGAGCTCTGTACTATAAGATCGGTCACACTATAGAGCTCTGTACTGTAAGATCGGTCACAATGTGGAGCTCTGTACAGTAAGATCGGTCACACTATAGAGCTCTGTACTGTAAGATCGTTCACACCATAGAGCTCTGTACAGTAAGATCGGTCACACTATAGAGCTCTGTACTGTAAGATCGGTCTCACTGTGGAGCTCTGTACTGTAAGAGCGGTCACACTATGGAGCTCTGTACTGTAAGATCGGTCACACTATAGAGCTCTGTACTGTGAGAGCGGTCACACTATAGAGCTCTGTACTGTAAGAGCGGTCACACTATAGAGCTCTGTACTGTAAGAGCGGTCACACTATAGAGCTCTGTACTGTAAGAGCGGTCACACTGGAGCTCTGTACTGTAAGAGCGGTCACACTATGGAGCTCTGTACTGTAAGAGCGGTCACACTACGGAGCTCTGTACTGTAAGAGCGGTCACACTATGGAGCTCTGTACTGTAAGAGCGGTCACACTACGGAGCTCTGTACTGTAAGAGCGGTCACACTATAGAGCTCTGTACTGTAAGAGTGGTCACACTATGGAGCTCTGTACTGTAAGAGCGGTCACACTGTGGAGCTGTGAACTTTATGAGCGGTCACACTATAGAGCTGTGTACTGTATGAGTTGTCACACTATAGAGCTCTGTACTGTAAGAGCGGTCACACTGTGGAGCTCTGTACTGTAAGAGCGGTCACACTGTGGAGCTCTGTACTGTAAGAGCGGTCACACTATAGAGCTCTGTACTGTAAGAGCGGTCACACTGTGGAGCTCTGTACTGTAAGAGCGGTCACACTGTGGAGTTCTGTACTGTAAGAGTGGTCACACTATAGAGCTCTGTACTGTAAGAGCGGTCACACTATAGAGCTCTGTACCGTAAGAGCGGTCACACTATAGAGCTCTATACTGTAAGAGCGGTCACACTATAGAGCTGTGTACTGTATGAGCGGTCACACTATAGAGCTGTGTACTGTAAGAGCGGTCACACTATGGAGCTCTGTACTGTAAGAGCGGTCACACTATGGAGCTCTGTACTGTAAGAGCGGTCACACTATAGAGCTCTGTACTGTAAGAGCAGTCACACTATAGAGCTCTGTACTGTAAGAGCGGTCACACTATGGAGCTCTGTACTGTAAGAACGGTCACACTATAGAACTCTGTACTGTAAGAGCGGTCACACTATGGAGCTCTGTACTGTAAGAGCGGTCACACTATAGAGCTCTGTACTGTAAGAGCGGTCACACTATGGAGCTCTGTACTGTAAGATCGGTCACACTATAGAGCTCTGTACTGTAAGATCGGTCACACTATAGAGCTCTGTACTGTAAGATCGGTCACACTATAGAGCTCTGTACTGCAAGAACGGTCACACTGTGGAGCTCTGTACTGTAAGAGCGGTCACATTATGGAGCTCTGTACTGTAAGATCGGTCACACTATAGAGCTCTGTACTGTGAGAGCGGTCACACCATAGAGCTCTGTACTGTAAGAGCGGTCACACTATAGAGCTCTGTACTGTAAGAGCGGTCACACTATGGAGCTCTGTACTGTAAGATCGGTCACACTATAGAGCTCTGTACTGTAAGATCGGTCACACTATGGAGCTCTGTACTGTAAGATCGGTCACACTGTGGAGCTCTGTACAGTAAGATCGGTCACACTATAGAGCTCTGTACTGTAAGATCGGTCACACTATAGAGCTCTGTACAGTAAGATCGGTCACACTATAGAGCTCTGTACTGTAAGATCGGTCACACTGTGGAGCTCTGTACTGTAAGAGCGGTCACACTATGGAGCTCTGTACTGTAAGATTGGTCACACTATAGAGCTCTGTACTGTGAGAGTGGTCACACTATAGAGCTCTGTACTGTAAGAGCGGTCACACTATAGAGCTCTGTACTGTAAGAGCGGTCACACTATAGAGCTCTGTACTGTAAGAGCGGTCACACTGGAGCTCTGTACTGTAAGAGCGGTCACACTATGGAGCTCTGTACGGTAAGAGCGATCACACTACGGAGCTCTGTACTGTAAGAGCGGTCACACTACGGAGCTCTGTACTGTAAGAGCGGTCACACTACGGAGCTCTGTACTGTAAGAGCGGTCACACTATAGAGCTCTGTACTGTAAGAGTGGTCACACTATGGAGCTCTGTACTGTAAGAGCTGTCACACTGTGGAGCTGTGTACTTTATGAGCGGTCACACTATAGAGCTGTGTACTGTATGAGTTGTCACACTATAGAGCTCTGTACTGTAAGAGCGGTCACACTGTGGAGCTCTGTACTGTAAGAGCGGTCACACTATAGAGCTCTGTACTGTAAGAGTGGTCACACTGTGGAGCTCTGTACTGTAAGAGCGGTCACACTGTGGAGCTCTGTACTGTAAGAGTGGTCACACTATAGAGCTCTGTACCGTAAGAGCGGTCACACTATAGAGCTGTGTACTGTATGAGCGGTAACTAGAGATGAGCGTTGTTCTACTCGAACTGTTCGCCAATCTCAAATTCGAGCTGTTTTGGGCGGTGTTCGAGCCGGTCGGCGAACACGAACAATTTGAGAAAAATTCGGCTGTTCGAGGTTATGTTCGATAACTGTTCGTGCACCAAAATCATAAGTGGATTTTTTCTCAGTAATGATGAAAATTAATGTTAATACGCAGTTTGAGTGTACAGCGGGGCGGGGGGAGGGGCAGGGGATGGATCTCTGCAGGAACAATGAAGATCTCCATTTTTTTTTCTCTTTCCCGCATTTGCAGTGGGGAGGTGCAATCTGTCAGCCTATCAGCAGCGCACACACGGAGCGAAGTGCTTTTTTTCACACAAGCAAGGGCATGTGTGATTGGCAGTGTATGTCACATGTCCTTGCCCTATAAGACCAAGCCATTTTCCCCGTCGCCACCATTTTCTCACTGCTGCAGCTGCGTGTTAGACGGCACCGCTGTTGCTGTGTGCGCTATACCTTGTTAATTTCAAGCCAATTTTCGCACAAATATACAGATAGCTTGGGAGTAGGGAATAGTTGTGATTGCAGTCCTTTTAAGGACTAGGTTACAGCATTTCCTACGACTTTTATCAGGCAGGTCTGTGCTCTTAAATAGATAGATTGTGGGAGTAAAGACTAATTGTAATTGGAGTCCTTTTCAGGACTAGGTTACATCAGTTCCTATCAGTTTTTGCCAGGCAGGTCTGTGCCAGTGCTGTGCAAGTTTTTTTCACAGCATTTGGCTGAATCTAGCAAAGCTAATCCTTTTTGGCCTATTGCAGAGTGTGTTAGTCAGTGGAGTAGCCTATCTGTGTTGCAAGATATACCACCTGTGTATAGAATACCAATTTTTTTACTGCACCTAGTGAAGTAAAATCTTTTGGGCATAGCATCATTCTATTAGTCCATCTATACTGACCTCCATCAGGTTGCAAACTGAATATAATTTTTTTCTGCATCTAGCTCTGAAAAAATATTTGGGCTTCTAGCAGTGTGTGGGACTTGGTCTATTAGTCCATCTATACTGACCTCCATCAGGTTGCAAATTAAAAATAATTTTTTTCTTCATTTAGCTCTGAAAAAATATTTGGGCTTCTAGCAGTGTGTGGGACTTGTTCTATTAGTCCTTCTATACTGACCTCCAGCAGGTTGCAAATTGAATATAATTTTTTTCTGCATCTAGCTCTGAAAAAATATTTGGGCTTCTAGCGGTGTGTGGGACTTGGTCTATTAGTCCATCTATACTGACCTCCATCAGGTTGCAAATTAAAAATAATTTTTTTCTGCATCTAGCTCTGAAAAAATATTTGGGCTTCTAGCAGTGTGTGGGACTTGGTCTATTAGTCCATCTATACTGACCTCCATCAGGTTGCAAATTAAAAATAATTTTTTTCTTCATTTAGCTCTGAAAAAATATTTGGGCTTCTAGCAGTGTGTGGGACTTGGTCTATTAGTCCATCTATACTGACCTCCATCAGGTTGCAAATTAAAAATAATTTTTTTCTTCATTTAGCTCTGAAAAAATATTTGGGCTTCTAGCAGTGTGTGGGACTTGGTCTATTAGTCCATCTATACTGACCTCCATCAGGTTGCAAATTAAAAATAATTTTTTTCTGCATCTATCTCTGAAAAAATATTTGGGCTTCTAGCAGTGTGTGGGACTTGGTCTATTAGTCCATCTATACTGACCTCCATCAGGTTGCAAATTAAAAATAATTTTTTTCTTGATTTAGCTCTGAAAAAATATTTGGGCTTCTAGCAGTGTGTGGGACTTGGTCTATTAGTCCATCTATACTGACCTCCATCAGGTTGCAAATTAAAAATAATTTTTTTCTTCATTTAGCTCTGAAAAAATATTTGGGCTTCTAGCAGTGTGTGGGACTTGTTCTATTAGTCCTTCTATACTGACCTCCAGCAGGTTGCAAATTGAATATAATTTTTTTCTGCATCTAGCTCTGAAAAAATATTTGGGCTTCTAGCGGTGTGTGGGACTTGGTCTATTAGTCCATCTATACTGACCTCCATCAGGTTGCAAATTAAAAATAATTTTTTTCTGCATCTAGCTCTGAAAAAATATTTGGGCTTCTAGCAGTGTGTGGGACTTGGTCTATTAGTCCATCTATACTGACCTCCATCAGGTTGCAAATTAAAAATAATTTTTTTC
Organism: Phyllobates terribilis; assembly: GCF_046119375.1. Classification (NCBI taxonomy): domain Eukaryota; kingdom Metazoa; phylum Chordata; class Amphibia; order Anura; family Dendrobatidae; genus Phyllobates; species Phyllobates terribilis. Next base: position 947,123,119 of record NW_027362762.1, read on the forward strand.
TTCATTTATCTCTGAAAAAATATTTGGGCTTCTAGCAGCGTGTGGGACTTGTTCTATTAGTCCATCTATACTGACCTCCATCAGGTTGCAAATTAAAAATAATTTTTTTCTGCATCTAGCTCTGAAAAAATATTTGGGCTTCTAGCAGTGTGTGGGACTTGGTCTATTAGTCCATCTATACTGACCTCCATCAGGTTGCAAATTAAAAATAATTTTTTTCTGCATCTAGCTCTGAAAAAATATTTGGGCTTCTAGCAGTGTGTGGGACTTGGTCTATTAGTCCATCTATACTGACCTCCATCAGGTTGCAAATTGAATAAAAAAAATTTCTGCATCTAGCTCTGAAAAAATATTTGGGCTTCTAGCGGTGTGTGGGACTTGGTCTATTAGTCCATCTATACTGACCTCCATCAGGTTGCAAATTAAAAATAATTTTTTTCTGCATCTAGCTCTGAAAAAATATTTGGGCTTCTAGCAGTGTGTGGGACTTGGTCTATTAGTCCATCTATACTGACCTCCATCAGGTTGCAAATTAAAAATAATTTTTTTCTTCATTTAGCTCTGAAAAAATATTTGGGCTTCTAGCAGTGTGTGGGACTTGGTCTATTAGTCCATCTATACTGACCTCCATCAGGTTGCAAATTAAAAATAATTTTTTTCTGCATCTAGCTCTGAAAAAATATTTGGGCTTCTAGCAGTGTGTGGGACTTGGTCTATTAGTCCATCTATACTGACCTCCATCAGGTTGCAAATTAAAAATAATTTTTTTCTTCATTTAGCTCTGAAAAAATATTTGGGCTTCTAGCAGTGTGTGGGACTTGGTCTATTAGTCCATCTATACTGACCTCCATCAGGTTGCAAATTAAAAATAATTTTTTTCTTCATTTAGCTCTGAAAAAATATTTGGGCTTCTAGCAGTGTGTGGGACTTGTTCTATTAGTCCTTCTATACTGACGTCCAGCAGGTTGCAAATTGAATATAATTTTTTTCTGCATCTAGCTCTGAAAAAATATTTGGGCTTCTAGCGGTGTGTGGGACTTGGTCTATTAGTCCATCTATACTGACCTCCATCAGGTTGCAAATTAAAAATAATTTTTTTCTGCATCTAACCCAGCCAATAGTTTTGGCCTAATACCACAGTTTGGCCACTCAGCTCTGCTCGGTTACCATCCATTGTTTTTTTGTGCAAACAACTCCAGAGTTGTGAATTAGTTAACCACCAAAATGAGTGGAAAAAGGCCTGCTGCTGGTGGAAAGGGGAATAGGCGTGTTGGGAAGGGGAAAAAAGGTTGTGTCCGTGGGGTAGGTGCAGAAGAAAGACCATCTTCCAGCCAAACTAAAATGTCTACTTCTTTTAGCGGACAATGTGATAAGATCCCTTTCTTACGGCCACACCAATCGCTACAAATTCCAGATGAGGCACATAAACAGCAGGTGCTTCAACGGATATCAAGTGCTCCTTTAAGTGGGCTCTCCTCCACATCAACTTCAACATCACAAATACTCCAGTCCTCAAAGGTGTCACCCAAATCGCACTTGCTTCCTCACAGCTCCCAAATCTCCAGCTGCCCGTCTGAGTATGAGGTAGAACAGATGGTTGAGTCTGCAGAGCTGTTTACTCATACTATAGCCTGGGAATCAGAGGTCGACTCCAGCGCTTCTGTGAATCCAGACGAGGAAATGATCTGCACTGATGCCCAGAATCTTTATGAGTCGGATCCAGGACCAGACGCAGAAGGTTCTGACCATAATGTAGACCCTCATTCCCAAACTGTAACTCCTGTTGGTGGAGACAATGAGGAAGACGATGATAAGACTCAAATACCTGATTGGAGCGACAACTTTAGTTTTTTGTCAGGGCAGGAACAGGTTGGCTCTGAGGACGACGGGTGTGATAACGCACAGGGTGATGATGATGAGGTCGGAGATCCCACTTACTGTCAACCCACAGTCAGCCAAGAGATGAGGTCAGCAGAGGAGGTGGAGGAAGATGCTAGTGACGACGAGGTCAGGTTGCGCCTTCCTGGGCAGAGACGTAGTACTGGAAGCACGTCAACAACTGCATCCTCAAACACAACTCTGCCTCTCACCACAAGTCGTGGTGGCTCTTCAGGTCGCATGGGTGCTAAGCCTTGCATAGCCTGGGCATTTTTTCAGATCGATAAAGATGACCCAACTCGTGTTATCTGTAACATTTGTCAGCAAAAGCTAAGTAGAGGCCAAAAAATACATAGTTTGAGTACTTCATGCATGAACCGGCACATGGACATGAAGCATAAGTTGCAGTGGGAAGCTCAGTGTGCTACAATGCGGTCTAGCCGGCCGGGCCAACCACCGTCTGCCATATCTTGTGCATCCGCGGCCTCTTCATCCTCTGTGACTGGGGGGACAGCAGTCACACCTGTTTTGGGGCGCAGACCTGCCACCTCTTTACCCGCAACAGCCAGCGTGATTGGCAGGTCATCATTTTCTTTGGAGGTGGTAACACCAGCTGGTCTTGAGCGCTGTCCGACATCGATAGCACCACCTTTGGATCAAGGCAACCTAACATGTCCGCCTGCATCTTCCTCACAGACCGGCAGTTTGCCGGGGACACCCTTATCAACCCCGTCTAAGCACAATAGCCAGCCCTCGGTCCCTCAGATGTGGACAAGTAAAAGACCATTTCCTCCTAGCCATGAGAAAGCTAAGAGGTTGAATTTCACCATCTGCAAGCTCTTGGCTACAGAAATGCTGCCTTCCGCCTGGTGGACACAGAGGATTTTCGAGACCTTATGTCCGTCGCAGTGCCCCAGTACCAGATGCCCAGTCGGCACTACTTCTCAAAGAAAGGTGTGCCTGCGCTCCACCAGCATGTCGCACACAACATCACCGCTTCTTTGAGAAACTCTGTGTGTGACAGGGTGCATTTCACCACAGACACTTGGACGAGTAGGCATGGACAGGGGCGTTACATGTCGCTGACTGGGCACTGGGTAACTATGGTGACAGCAGGACAAGGGGCTGCTGTCCAAGTCTTGCCGTCCCCACGAGTTGTGCGTCAATCCTCTTTATGTCATTTTTCCTCCACTGCTTCTGCCTCCTCAACCTCCTCTCGGTCTTCCACCTGCACCCAAAGCCTGTCTGGTCATGCCACAAGCTTTCTAACTGCGCAGAAGGGATCCTGCACACCTCCTTACTATGCTGGCAGTAGGGCTCAACGTCATCAGGCGGTTTTTACATTGAAATGTCTGGGAAATGTGAGTCACACAGCTGAGGAGTTGTGGTCAGCTCTGGAGAACCAATTTCATGAATGGTTGTCTCCACTGGACCTGAAACCAGGGAAGGCCGTGTGCGACAATGCTGCAAACCTGGGTGCGGCCCTTCGCCGGGGCAATGTCACACACGTGCCTTGTATGGCTCACGTGTTGAACCTGGTTGTCCAGCAATTTTTAGCCCACTATCCCAGACTAGATGGCCTTCTGCAGAGGGCACGGTCGCTGTGTGCTCACTTCCGCCGTTCGCATCCCGCAGCTCAGCGACTTACATCTCTACAGAAGTCGTTGGGCCTGCCACTTCACCGGCTAAAATGCGATGTGCCTACCCGGTGGAATTCAACTCTGCACATGTTGCAGCGACTGTGGCAGCACCGACAAGCCCTGGTGCAATACGTTCTGACGTATAGCCTGGGCCAACGAGATTCAGAGGTGGGGCAAATCACGCTGGAGGAGTGGTCTCAGATCAGGGACCTATGCACCCTTCTGCACAGTTTTGAAATGGCGACGAAGATGTTTAGTGCTGACGATGCCATTATCAGCATGACTATTCCGGTGATTTACATGCTGGAGCACATGTTAAACAGAATTCGGAGTCAGGTGGTGGCACAAGAGGAGGTGGAGGAAGTAGAGGAGGAGGAGTTGTATGCGGAAGGGCTAACATCTGCAAGGTCCAGACGGTCGGCAGCACCAGGGCGGCAGGCATGTGAGGGTGGGGGAGATGATTTTACCAGGGCGCATGGTAGCAGCCAAACTAGTGAGGAAGGTGCAGGAGCCCAGGAAGAAGTGGAGGACGAACTGATGGAAGACTCATCAGATGAGGGAGACCTTGATCACATTTCTGTTGTGCGAGGTTGGGGGGAGAGGACAGAGGAAGGAAGCATGATTGTTACCTCGCCACCAACACAACAGGGACTTGGTGCTCCTGGATGCGCAACACACATGAGTGCCTTCTTGCTGCACTACCTGCAACATGACCCTCGAATTGTGAGAATTAGAAATAATCCTGACTACTGGGTTGCCACACTGTTAGATCCCCGGTACAAAAGTAAATTTGCAGAAATTATTCCTGCCATAGAAAGGGATGCACGCATGCAGGAGTATCAGCAGAGACTGTTGCAGAATCTTACATGTGCTTTTCCACAAAACACCAGTGGTTCACGTAGTGAATCTTACAGTTCTAACTTGCCAACCGTGGTCTGTATGGAATTGTTCAATAAAGGGCCCAAAATTAAGATAACATAGATGGGAGAGGTCTCTATGAATAGGAATTCCTAAGTATTTGATACCCTGTGAGGGCCAGGCAAAGGGAAAGTTGGACTGGATGGAATCCTATATGGATTTAGGGAGGGAGACATCGAGGGCCTCAGACTTCGCTGCATTGATTTTAAAATTTTACCATGTAACAAAGTGATCTATTTCAGCCATAACAGCAGGGATGGATATATGTGATTGAGTGATATATACTAGGACATCATCAGCAAATAGAGAGCACTTGTACTCGGTGCCTCCCACCTCAATCCACCTAATATTGGGGTTATGGCGAATTGATGAGAGCAGGTGCTCCGTCACTAGGATGTATAAGAGAGGGGACAGAGGACATCCCTGCCTTGTCCCATTGGTGATTGTGAAAGGTGATGAAAATGTTCTGACGCACCCCCTGGGCCTTGGGACACCCGGAGCCGGACCCTTTTTGGTGGATGCTGGTGGTTGTAGTCTTCGTGGCGGCGATCCGGTTCCGTGGCTCAGGGCGGTCAAACCAGTGGCGGAACTATTTATGTGGTTTTGATGTTTAAATGTCCGACTACGCCACCCGTGGATTGCGGTCAGAGTGAACCGCCGCTACAGGGCAGACCGCTAAGGCTGGTGTTGTGGGTGCAGCAGAGCGTAGCATAACTCCCCACGGGAGGAGTATAGCCTCAGGGCAGTGTATGCGGAGGATGGGGGTGATGGTGCAGGGCAGCAGCAGTAACGACACGGAGTCAGTGATGCAGTCCAGGGCCTTTACTCACAGTTCTTATTATCCAGACCACGTCTGCAGGTAACGGCTGCCCACGTCGTACTGTGCTCACCAGGTGAGGGGCTCAGACAACTCCCAGATAACTTTGGAGCGCTTCACAGGACCCCCTTTGTGTGTCCTTTGTCTGGCCTTTCTTACCAACACTTCTGTCCGGCTGCCTCGGGCCTCCTCTTGGTAAACTTGGCGCCAGTTTCCCTGACCCTATGTGGTGCCTTCCTAGCGGGTGGAGCAAGGGGCTGCGCCACATAAAATGTCAGAGCCTCCGGTTTCTAGCTGAGGGTCGTTTCCTGCCTCCACTAGTTCGGGAACCGGTCTCCCCCTTTGGCCTGACCCCTCCACGCAGGTGGATTCGGGCGTGCGGTGGCGACTCGCCCGTCCGCACCCCTGGGATCCCTTCATTCCTCGTTCCTGGAGCCTTCTCCGCTCCTCTTCCTTCCTTCTCCCTCTTGCAGGCCTGGGCCTCTGTTACTAGGCCCGCCTCCGGAGCAGAGCTCATGCAGAGCCCCTGCTCCCTGCCACTTCTGCTCAGACTTCTCTGCACTGAACTAAGATGGTGCCCACCTTTTATACTCCCTTCTCAATGCACCCAGGAACTGCTTCCTCCCTGCTCCTGCACTGCAGGGTTCCCCTTCCTCAGTGTTCCCTCCCCCCACTCCAGCCAGGGACAGGGACTGTCGTGCCCATCTCAGGGGCATATTGGTCGCCCTGCCCCACGGCAATGTGGTGTAATGCATGCAGGTGTCGGGTCCTGATCCACACTCCATCCTTATCTGAGAGTGAGATATCACACCTCTGGGTGAGGTGCAATACGTCTGTAGCAACCGAGCCCTCGGTGCTACAGTTCCATTTATCTTCAGCCTAGGTGACGTATTGTGATACAGGGCCGTGATTTTGGTTATAAAAGGGTCCCCTAGACCCCTACCCCAAGCTTTTTAAGAGAATCATATATGGCGTGCCAGGAGACTCTATGGAATGCTTTCTCAGCATCCAACGAGAGTATCTACTTACAAATTTTTAACTGCATCTAGCCCAGGAAATACTTTGTGCCTAGTAGCAGTGTCTGCTAGTCAGCGGATTATCCCGGCTGTTAAGCAAGCTACACCACCTGTAGTTTGGACACTTAATTTTTTCAAAGGAAATGCTTCGGGACCACGGGATACTTAGTGAAGAGCATCAGGAGGCACCCCAAGGCATAGGGGCTGGGACTGGCACTAGGATGCCTTGCGGTGGACAGTCGAGCTCGATCCTTATAAAAGCTTTTTAACTGCAGCAGCTTTAGTGGACGCTACTGGAGCTGGAATTACGCGGCTGCTGGCATGAGACTTGCCCTCCAATAGATCCTTGTAAATGGATTTAAAGTGTATTCATTCAAATTAGAGGGACAATTTAAATTAAAAAGCTTAGAGCTGCCTCCACCACAGGGGGGCTCTCTCGACCCACCAGCGGACAGGCACCAGTATTGGGAGAGGGGGGCTGGCCGTCAGGGTTCACCGCGGCTCTGGCACAAACCCGGCGACACGGAGGTGGCACGGGCAGGAGCGGACTGGCCGTCTCGGCTTCTCACTTTTTGGATTTTAGAAGGGCATGACATGCCTATATCTGTGTCTCCCCCTCCTTTTACTCCTCCACCTCTTTTCTTTTCGCATGACTATATGTACTTGTCACTTTTCCATGTGTTAGTTGTGTCTTCTGAGCAGTTTGTCAGCTTTTGGACACCTTTGAAGGTGTTTTCTATGTGTTTCTATGTGTTTTTGTTTGCCTGCCATTGGTTTTAACGGTGTTCGAAGGTGTTCGACGAACAGTTCGACGAACAGTTCGGCGAACACACGGGTGTTCGACGAACCGAACCGAACTCGAACACTACGGGGGTGGCTCAACACTAGCAGTAACACTATAGAGCTGTGTACTGTAAGAGCGGTCACACTATGGAGCTCTGTACTGTAAGAGCGGTCACACTATGGAGCTCTGTACTGTAAGAGCGGTCACACTATAGAGCTCTGTACTGTAAGAGCGGTCACACTATAGAGCTCTGTACTGTTAGAGCGGTCACACTATGGAGCTCTGTACTGTAAGAACGGTCACACTATAGAGCTCTGTACTGTAAGAGCGGTCACACTATGGAGCTCTGTACTGTAAGAGCGGTCACACTATAGAGCTCTGTACTGTAAGAGCGGTCACACTATACAGCTCTGTACTGTAAGAGCGGTCACACTATAGAGCTCTGTACTGCAAGAACGGTCACACTGTGGAGCTCTGTACTGTAAGAGCGGTCACACTATGGAGCTCTGTACTGTAAGAGCGGTCACACTATGGAGCTCTGTACTGTAAGAGCGGTCACACTATGGAGCTCTGTACTGTAAGAGCAGTCACACTATATAGCTCTGTACTGTAAGAGCGGTCACACTATAGAGCTGTGTACTGTAAGAGCGGTCACACTATGGAGCTCTGTACTGTAAGAGCGGTCACACTATGGAGCTCTGTACTGTAAGAGCGGTCACACTATGGAGCTCTGTACTGTAAGAGCGGTCACACTATAGAGCTCTGTACTGTAAGAGCGGTCACACTATAGAGCTCTGTACTGTAAGAGCGGTCACACTATGGAGCTCTGTACTGTAAGATCGGTCACACTATAGAGCTCTGTACTGTAAGAGCGGTTGTAGCACCCTGAGGATTCGGCTGCTACAGGGGTATTGCACCTCAACCCAGAGGTGTGATATTCCACTCCCGGGTAAGGATGGAGTGTGGAACTGAGCTCGGTAGGCTGCATGCACTACACACATCCCATTTCCGAGGAACAGGCCGACGGTACTCCCACTTAGAAATGTGCAGGTACGACCGAGTCTGTTCCTGGCTGGAGTGGGAGGGGGGTGGTACATCCCTTGTAGTGTAGGGGCAGATAGGGGGAGCAGCCTGGGTAAAGATAGGAGCTCATTGAGTGCTGGTCACCTGAGCTCACACATAGAGGGTGTATATAAGGTGGGCACCAACTAAGATCAGGGTCAGATGCAGAGGATCAGATGCAGAGAGTCAGTCAGCTGCAGAGAACAAGTCAGGAGCAGAGGAGAGAAGAAAGACAAAGACCCAGAGTGAGAGAGGAGAAAAGAGAGAGACCCAGAGCACAGAAGAAAAGGACTCTGAGATCCCAACTCAAAGCACCGGGTGAAGAGTCGGCATCAGGGTACCGGAACCCAAGCTGGTGGGGGTTAAAACATTCCCCAGCCAGAGACCGGAGACCGTGGGCAGTGTCTGCCACGGTCACCCATCACATCCACCCCGAAGGCACACCACATGAAGGGTCAGGGAACCCAGGGCCAAGGGTGTCCCAACAGAAGGCCCGAGGGAGCTGGACCTAGGTGGATTACTGGTGGGGACGGCCAGAGAACGGGACAGAAAGAGAGCTCAGGGCCACGCTCCGGACTTGTTTGGGGGTTGGCTGGATCCAGGACCTGGTGGGCGCAGCACGGCTCGGGTGGTCACTAGCAGCTGGAGTGACCAGTACAACATCTGCAGTAAGTAAACACCCTTAACTGCACAACCCGACTCTGTCTTCACTGCCGTCTGCACTACACCACCACAACCCCCATCCTCTGCGCCTGTCCCCCCTGAGGCTATACCCCACCCGTTGGGGGTTATACCATCACAAGCTGCACCTACACCATCAGCCTCAGCGGACCCTGCTGCAGCGGCGGCCACAGTGACCGCATCACAACGGGTGGCGTAGTCGACACAAAAGAACTCTTAATAACATCTGTAGGACTGCCACATAACACTGAGCTTGACGCCCTGGGCACGGGGCCGGGTCACAGCCGCTCGGAGACTACAACCCCCCATCTGATCCGGTGCCGGGTATTCCCCTCAAAAAGGAATATGTCCCAGGGGGCGCGTCACGGTCACACTATGGAGCTCTGTACTGTAAGAGCGGTCACACTATAGAGCTCTGTACTGTAAGAGCGGTCACACTATAGAGCTGTGTACTGTAAGAACGGTCACACTATAGAGCTGTGTACTGTAAGAGCGTTCACACTATAGAGTTCTGTACTGTAAGAGCGGTCACACTATAGGGCTCTGTACTGTAAGAGCGGTCACACTGTGGAGCTCTGTACTGTAAGAGCGGTCACACTGTAGAGCTCTGTACTGTAAGAGCGGTCACACTGTGGAGCTCTGTACTCTAAGAGCGGTCACACTGTAGCTGTGTACTGTAAGAGCGGTCACAGTATAGAGCTCTGTACTGTAAGAGCGGTCACACTATAGAGCTCTGTACTGTAAGAGCGGTCACACTGTGGAGCTCTGTACTGTAAGAGCGGTCACACTGTAGCTCTGTACTGTAAGAGCGGTCACACTATAGAGCTCTGTACTGTAAGAGCGGTCACACTATAGAGCTCTGTACTGTAAGAGCGGTCACACTATAGAGCTCTGTACTGTAAGAGCGGTAAAACTCTGGAGCTCTGTACTGTAAGAGCAGTCACACTGTGGAGCTCTGTACTGTAAGAGCGGTCACACTATGGAGCTCTGTACTGTAAGATCGGTCACACTATGGAGCTCTGTACTGTAAGAGCGGTCACACTATAGAGCTCTGTACTGTAAGATCGGTCACACTATAGAGCTCTGTACTGTAAGATCGGTCACACTGTGGAGCTCTGTACTGTAAGAGCGGTCACACTATAGAGCTCTGTACTGTAAGATCGGTCACACTATAGAGCTCTGTACAGTAAGATCGGTCACACTATGGAGCTCTGTACTGTAAGATCGGTCACACTGTGGAGCTCTGTACTGTAAGAGCGGTCACACTATGGAGCTCTGTACTGTAAGATCGGTCACACTATAGAGCTCTGTACTGTGAGAGCCGTCACACTATAGAGCTCTGTACTATAAGAGCGGTCACACTATAGAGCTCTGTACTGTAAGAGCGTTCACACTATGGAGCTCTGTACTGTAAGAGCGGTCACACTGTAGCTCTGTACTGTAAGAGCGGTCACACTATAGAGCTCTGTACTGTAAGAGCGGTCACACTGTAGAGCTCTGTACTGTAAGAGCGGTCACACTATAGAGCTCTGTACTGTAAGAGCGGTAAAACTCTGGAGCTCTGTACTGTAAGAGCAGTCACACTGTGGAGCTCTGTACTGTAAGAGCGGTCACACTATGGAGCTCTGTACTGTAAGATCGGTCACACTATGGAGCTCTGTACTGTAAGAGCGGTCACACTATAAAGCTCTGTACTGTAAGATCGGTCACACTATAGAGCTCTGTACTGTAAGATCGGTCACACTGTGGAGCTCTGTACTGTAAGAGCGGTCACACTATAGAGCTCTGTACTGTAAGATCGGTCACACTATAGAGCTCTGTACAGTAAGATCGGTCACACTATGGAGCTCTGTACTGTAAGATCGGTCACACTGTGGAGCTCTGTACTGTAAGAGCGGTCACACTATGGAGCTCTGTACTGTAAGATCGGTCACACTATAGAGCTCTGTACTGTGAGAGCCGTCACACTATAGAGCTCTGTACTGTAAGAGCGGTCACACTATAGAGCTCTGTACTGTAAGAGCGTTCACACTATGGAGCTCTGTACTGTAAGATCGGTCACACTGTAAAGTCTCTGCTGTAAGAGCGGTCACACTGGAGCTTTATTCTGTAAGAACGGTCACACTCTAGAGCTCTGTACTGTAAGAGCGGTCACACTATGGGGCTCTGTACTGTAAGAGCGGTCACACTATAGAGCTCTGTACTGTAAGAGCGGTCACACTATAGAGCTCTGTACTGTAAGAGCGGTCACACTGTGGAGCTCTGTACTGTAAGAGTGGTCTCACTGTGAAGCTCTGTACTGTAAGAGCGGTCACACTATAGAGCTCTGTACTGTAAGAGCGGTCACCCAATAGAGCTCTGTACTGTAAGAGCGGTCACACTGTGGAGCTCTGTACTGTAAGAGCGGTCACACTGTGGAGCTCTGTACTGTAAGAACGGTCACACTATAGAGATCTGTACTGTAAGAGCGGTCACACTATAGAGCTCTGTACTGTAAGAGCGGTCACACTGTGAAGCTCTGTACTGTAAGAACGGTCACACTATAGAGCTCTGTACTGTAAGAGCGGTCACACTATAGAGCTCTGTACTGTTAGAGGGGTCACACTATAGAGCTCTGTACTGTAAGAGCGGTCACACTATAGAGCGGTGTACTGTAAGAGCAGTCACACTATAGAGCTCTGTACTGTAATAGCGGTCACACTATAGAGCTCTGTACTGTAAGAGCGGTCAAAATGTGGAGCTCTGTACTGTAAGAGCGGTCACACTATGGAGCTCTGTACTGTAAGAGCGGTCACACTATGGGGCTCTGTACAGTAAGAGCGGTCACACTATAGAGCTCTCTACTGTAAGAGCGGTCACACTATAGAGCTCTGTACTGTAAGAGCGGTCACACTATAGAGCTCTGTACTGTAAGAGCGGTCACACTATAGAGCTCTGTCCTGTAAGAGCGGTCACACTGTGGAGCTCTGTACTGTAAGAGCGGTCACACTATGGAGCTCTGTACAGGAAGAGTGGTCACTCTATGGGGCTCTGTACTGTAAGAGCGGTCACACTATAGAGCTCTGTACTGTAAGAGCGGTCACACTATAGAGCTCTGTACTGTAAGAGCGGTCAAACTATGGAGCTCTGTACTGTAAGAGCGGTCACACTATAGAGCTCTGTACTGTAAGAGCAGTCACACTGTTGAGCTCTGTACTGTAAGAGCGGTCACACTATGGAGCTCTGTACTGTAAGAGCGGTCACACTATAGAGCTCTGTACTGTAAGAGCGGTCACACTATGGAGCTCTGTACTGTAAGAGCGGTCACACTATAGAGCTCTGTACTGTAAGAGCGATCACACTATAGAGTTCTGTACTGTAAGAGCGGTCACACTATAGAGCTCTGTACTGTAAGATCGGTCACACTATAGAGCTCTGTACTGTAAGAGCGGTCACAATATAGAGCTCTGTACTGTAAGAGCGGTCACACTATAGAGCTCTACTGTAAGAGTGGTCACACTATGGAACTCTGTACTGTAAGAGCGGTCACACTATGGAGCTCTGTAGTGTAAGAGCGGTCACACTATGGAGCTCTGTACTGTTAGAGCGGTCACACTATAGAGCTCTGTATTGTAAGAGCGGTCACGCTATAAAGTCTCTGCTGTAAGAGCGGTCACACTGGAGCTTTATTCTGTAAGAGCGGTCACACTATAGAGCTCTGTACTGTAAGAGCGGTCACACTATGGTGCTCTGTACACTAAGAGCGGTCACACTATAGAGCTCTGTCCTGTAAGAGCGGTCACACTGTGGAGCTCTGTACTGTAAGCGGTCAAACTATGGAGCTCTGTACAGTAAGAGCGGTCACACTATGGAGCTCTGTACTGTAAGAGCGGTCACACTATAGAGCTCTGTACAGTAAGAGCGGTCACACTATGGGGCACTGTACTGTAAGAACGGTCACACTATAGAGCTCTGTACTGTAAGAGCGGTCACACTATAGAGCTCTGTACTGTAAGAGCGGTCACACTATAGAGCTCTGTACTGTAAGAGCGGTCAAACTATGGAGCTCTGTACTGTAAGAGCGGTCACACTATGGAGCTCTGTACTGTAAGAGCGGTCACACTTTAGAGCTCTGTACTGTCAGAGCGGTCACACAATAGAGCTCTGTACTGTAAGAGCGGTCACACTATGGAGCTCTGTACTGTAAGAGCGGTCACATTATAGAGCTCTGTACTGTAAGAGCAGTCACACTGTGGAGCTCTGTACTGTAAGAGCGGTCACACTGTGGAGCTCTGTACTGTAAGAGCGGTCACACTATAGAGCTCTGTACTGTAAGAGCGGTCACACTATAGAGCTCTGTACTGTAAGAGCGGTTACACTATAGAGCTCTGTACTGTAAGAGCGGTCACACTGTAGCTCTGTACTGTAAGAGCGGTCACACTATAGAGCTCTGTACTGTAAGAGCGGTCACACTATAGAGCTCTGTACTGTAAGAGCGGTAAAACTCTGGAGCTCTGTACTGTAAGAGCAGTCACACTGTGGAGCTCTGTACTGTAAGAGCGGTCACACTATGGAGCTCTGTACTGTAAGATCGGTCACACTATGGAGCTCTGTACTGTAAGAGCGGTCACACTATAGAGCTCTGTACTGTAAGATCGGTCACACTATAGAGCTCTGTACTGTAAGATCGGTCACACTGTGGAGCTCTGTACTGTAAGAGCGGTCACACTATAGAGCTCTGTACTGTAAGATCGGTCACACTATAGAGCTCTGTACTGTAAGATCGGTCACACTATGGAGCTCTGTACTGTAAGATCGGTCACACTGTGGAGCTCTGTACTGTAAGAGCGGTCACACTATGGAGCTCTGTACTGTAAGATCGGTCACACTATAGAGCTCTGTACTGTGAGAGCCGTCACACTATAGAGCTCTGTACTGTAAGAGCGGTCACACTATAGATCTCTGTACTGTAAGAGCGTTCACACTATGGAGCTCTGTACTGTAAGATCGGTCACACTCTAGAGCTCTGTACTGTAAGAGCGGTCACACTATAGAGCTCTGTACTGTAAGAGCGGTCACACTGTAGCTGTGTACTGTAAGAGCGGTCACAGTATAGAGCTCTGTACTGTAAGATCGGTCACACTATAGAGCTCTGTACTGTAAGAGCGGTCACACTATAGAGCTCTGTACTGTAAGAGCGGTTACACTATAGAGCTCTGTACTGTAAGAGTGGTCACACTATAGAGCTCTGTACTGTAAGAGCGGTCACACTATGGAGCTCTGTAGTGTAAGAGCGGTCACACTATGGAGCTCTGTACTGTTAGAGCGGTCACACTATAGAGCTCTGTATTGTAAGAGCGGTCACGCTATAAAGTCTCTGCTGTAAGTGCGGTCACACTGGAGCTTTATTCTGTAAGAGCGGTCACACTATAGAGCTCTGTACTGTAATAGCGGTCACACTATGGAGCTCTGTACACTAAGAGCGGTCACACTATAGAGCTCTGTCCTGTAAGAGCGGTCACACTGTGGAGCTCTGTACTGTAAGAGCGGTCAAACTATGGAGCTCTGTACAGTAAGAGCGGTCACACTATGGGGCTCTGTACTGTAAGAGCGGTCACACTATAGAGCTCTGTACTGTAAGAGCGGTCACACTGTGGAGCTCTGTACTGTAAAAGTGGTCTCACTGTGGAGCTCTGTACTGTAAGAGAGGTCACACTATAGAGCTCTGTACTGTAAGAGCGGTCACACTGTGAAGCTCTGTACGGTAAGAGTGGTCACAGTATAGAGCTCCGTACGGTAAGAGCAGTCACACTATGGAGCTGTGTACTGTAAGAACGGTCACACTATAGAGCTCTGTACACTAAGAGCCGTCACACTATAGAGCTCTGTACTGTAAGAGCGGTCACACTGTGGAGCTCTGTACTGTAAGAGCGGTCACACTATGGAGCTCTGTACAGTAAGAGCGGTCACACTATGGGGCACTGTACTGTAAGAGCGGTCACACTATAGAGCTCTGTACTGTAAGAGCGGTCACACTATAGAGCTCTGTACTGTAAGAGCGGTCACACTATAGAGCTCTGTACTGTAAGAGCGGTCAAACTATGGAGCTCTGTACTGTAAGAGCGGTCACACTATGGAGCTCTGTACTGTAAGAGCGGTCACACTATAGAGCTCTGTCCTGTAAGAGCGGTCACACTGTGGAGCTCTGTACTGTAAGAGCGGTCACACTATGGAGCTCTGTACAGGAAGAGTGGTCACTCTATGGGGCTCTGTACTGTAAGAGCGGTCACACTATAGAGCTCTGTACTGTAAGAGCGGTCACACTATAGAGCTCTGTACTGTAAGAGCGGTCAAACTATGGAGCTCTGTACTGTAAGAGCGGTCACACTATAGAGCTCTGTACTGTAAGAGCAGTCACACTGTTGAGCTCTGTACTGTAAGAGCGGTCACACTATGGAGCTCTGTACTGTAAGAGCGGTCACACTATAGAGCTCTGTACTGTAAGAGCGGTCACACTATGGAGCTCTGTACTGTAAGAGCGGTCACACTATAGAGCTCTGTACTGTAAGAGCGATCACACTATAGAGTTCTGTACTGTAAGAGCGGTCACACTATAGAGCTCTGTACTGTAAGATCGGTCACACTATAGAGCTCTGTACTGTAAGAGCGGTCACAATATAGAGCTCTGTACTGTAAGAGCGGTCACACTATAGAGCTCTACTGTAAGAGTGGTCACACTATGGAGCTCTGTACTGTAAGAGCGGTCACACTATGGAGCTCTGTAGTGTAAGAGCGGTCACACTATGGAGCTCTGTACTGTTAGAGCGGTCACACTATAGAGCTCTGTATTGTAAGAGCGGTCACGCTATAAAGTCTCTGCTGTAAGAGCGGTCACACTGGAGCTTTATTCTGTAAGAGCGGTCACACTATAGAGCTCTGTACTGTAAGAGCGGTCACACTATGGTGCTCTGTACACTAAGAGCGGTCACACTATAGAGCTCTGTCCTGTAAGAGCGGTCACACTGTGGAGCTCTGTACTGTAAGCGGTCAAACTATGGAGCTCTGTACAGTAAGAGCGGTCACACTATGGAGCTCTGTACTGTAAGAGCGGTCACACTATAGAGCTCTGTACAGTAAGAGCGGTCACACTATGGGGCACTGTACTGTAAGAACGGTCACACTATAGAGCTCTGTACTGTAAGAGCGGTCACACTATAGAGCTCTGTACTGTAAGAGCGGTCACACTATAGAGCTCTGTACTGTAAGAGCGGTCAAACTATGGAGCTCTGTACTGTAAGAGCGGTCACACTATGGAGCTCTGTACTGTAAGAGCGGTCACACTTTAGAGCTCTGTACTGTCAGAGCGGTCACACAATAGAGCTCTGTACTGTAAGAGCGGTCACACTATGGAGCTCTGTACTGTAAGAGCGGTCACATTATAGAGCTCTGTACTGTAAGAGCAGTCACACTGTGGAGCTCTGTACTGTAAGAGCGGTCACACTGTGGAGCTCTGTACTGTAAGAGCGGTCACACTATAGAGCTCTGTACTGTAAGAGCGGTCACACTATAGAGCTCTGTACTGTAAGAGCGGTTACACTATAGAGCTCTGTACTGTAAGAGCGGTCACACTGTAGCTCTGTACTGTAAGAGCGGTCACACTATAGAGCTCTGTACTGTAAGAGCGGTCACACTATAGAGCTCTGTACTGTAAGAGCGGTAAAACTCTGGAGCTCTGTACTGTAAGAGCAGTCACACTGTGGAGCTCTGTACTGTAAGAGCGGTCACACTATGGAGCTCTGTACTGTAAGATCGGTCACACTATGGAGCTCTGTACTGTAAGAGCGGTCACACTATAGAGCTCTGTACTGTAAGATCGGTCACACTATAGAGCTCTGTACTGTAAGATCGGTCACACTGTGGAGCTCTGTACTGTAAGAGCGGTCACACTATAGAGCTCTGTACTGTAAGATCGGTCACACTATAGAGCTCTGTACTGTAAGATCGGTCACACTATGGAGCTCTGTACTGTAAGATCGGTCACACTGTGGAGCTCTGTACTGTAAGAGCGGTCACACTATGGAGCTCTGTACTGTAAGATCGGTCACACTATAGAGCTCTGTACTGTGAGAGCCGTCACACTATAGAGCTCTGTACTGTAAGAGCGGTCACACTATAGATCTCTGTACTGTAAGAGCGTTCACACTATGGAGCTCTGTACTGTAAGATCGGTCACACTCTAGAGCTCTGTACTGTAAGAGCGGTCACACTATAGAGCTCTGTACTGTAAGAGCGGTCACACTGTAGCTGTGTACTGTAAGAGCGGTCACAGTATAGAGCTCTGTACTGTAAGATCGGTCACACTATAGAGCTCTGTACTGTAAGAGCGGTCACACTATAGAGCTCTGTACTGTAAGAGCGGTTACACTATAGAGCTCTGTACTGTAAGAGTGGTCACACTATAGAGCTCTGTACTGTAAGAGCGGTCACACTATGGAGCTCTGTAGTGTAAGAGCGGTCACACTATGGAGCTCTGTACTGTTAGAGCGGTCACACTATAGAGCTCTGTATTGTAAGAGCGGTCACGCTATAAAGTCTCTGCTGTAAGAGCGGTCACACTGGAGCTTTATTCTGTAAGAGCGGTCACACTATAGAGCTCTGTACTGTAATAGCGGTCACACTATGGAGCTCTGTACACTAAGAGCGGTCACACTATAGAGCTCTGTCCTGTAAGAGCGGTCACACTGTGGAGCTCTGTACTGTAAGAGCGGTCAAACTATGGAGCTCTGTACAGTAAGAGCGGTCACACTATGGGGCTCTGTACTGTAAGAGCGGTCACACTATAGAGCTCTGTACTGTAAGAGCGGTCACACTGTGGAGCTCTGTACTGTAAAAGTGGTCTCACTGTGGAGCTCTGTACTGTAAGAGAGGTCACACTATAGAGCTCTGTACTGTAAGAGCGGTCACACTGTGAAGCTCTGTACGGTAAGAGTGGTCACAGTATAGAGCTCCGTACGGTAAGAGCAGTCACACTATGGAGCTGTGTACTGTAAGAACGGTCACACTATAGAGCTCTGTACACTAAGAGCCGTCACACTATAGAGCTCTGTACTGTAAGAGCGGTCACACTGTGGAGCTCTGTACTGTAAGAGCGGTCACACTATGGAGCTCTGTACAGTAAGAGCGGTCACACTATGGGGCACTGTACTGTAAGAGCGGTCACACTATAGAGCTCTGTACTGTAAGAGCGGTCACACTATAGAGCTCTGTACTGTAAGAGCGGTCACACTATAGAGCTCTGTACTGTAAGAGCGGTCAAACTATGGAGCTCTGTACTGTAAGAGCGGTCACACTATGGAGCTCTGTACTGTAAGAGCGGTCACACTTTAGAGCTCTGTACTGTAAGAGCGGTCACACAATAGAGCTCTGTACTGTAAGAGCGGTCACACTTTAGAGCTCTGTACTGTAAGAGCGGTCACACTATAGAGCTCTGTACTGTAAGAGCAGTCACACTGTGGAGCTCTGTACTGTAAGAGCGGTCACACTGTGGAGCTCTGTACTGTAAGAGCGGTCACACTATAGAGCTCTGTACTGTAAGAGCGGTCACACTATAGAGCTCTGTACTGTAAGAGCGGTTACACTATAGAGCTCTGTACTGTAAGAGCGGTCACACTGTAGCTCTGTACTGTAAGAGCGGTTACACTATAGAGCTCTGTACTGTAAGAGCGGTCACACTATAGAGCTCTGTACTGTAAGAGCGGTCACACTATAGAGCTCTGTACTGTAAGAGCGGTAAAACTCTGGAGCTCTGTACTGTAAGAGCAGTCACACTGTGGAGCTCTGTACAGTAAGAGCGGTCACACTATGGAGCTCTGTACTGTAAGATCGGTCATACTATGGAGCTCTGTACTGTAACAGCGGTCACACTATAGAGCTCTGTACTGTAAGATCGGTCACACTATAGAGCTCTGTACTGTAAGATCGGTCACACTGTGGAGCTCTGTACTGTAAGAGCGGTCACACTATAGAGCTCTGTACTGTAACATCGGTCACACTATAGAGCTCTGTACAGTAACATTGGTCACACTATGGAGCTCTGTACTGTAAGATCAGTCACACTGTGGAGCTCTGTACTGTAAGAGCGGTCACACTATGGAGCTCTGTACTGTAAGATCGGTCACACTATAGAGCTCAGTACTGTGAGAGCCGTCACAGTATAGAGCTCTGTACTGTAAGAGCGGTCACACTATAGAGCTCTGTACTGTAAGAGCGTTCACACTATGGAGCTCTGTACTGTAAGATCGGTCACACTCTAGAGCTCTGTACTGTAAGAGCGGTCACACTATAGAGCTCTGTACTGTAAGAGCGGTCACACTGTAGCTGTGTACTGTAAGAGCGGTCACAGTATAGAGCTCTGTACTGTAAGATCGGTCACACTATAGAGCTCTGTACTGTAAGAGCGGTCACACTATAGAGCTTTGTACTGTAAGAGCGGTCACACTATAGAGCTCTGTACTGTAAGAGTGGTCACACTATGGAGCTCTGTACTGTAAGAGCGGTCACACTATGGAGCTCTGTAGTGTAAGAGCGGTCACACTATGGAGCTCTGTACTGTTAGAGCTGTCACACTATAGAGCTCTGTATTGTAAGAACGGTCAAACTATAGAGCTCTGTACTGTAAGAGCGGTCACACTATAGAGTTCTGTAGTGTAAGAGCGGTCACACTATAGAGCTCTGTACTATAAGAGCGGTCACACTATGGAGCTCTGTACTGTAAGAGCGGTCACACTATAGAGCTCTGTCCTGTAAGAGAAGTCACACTGTGGAGCTCTGTACTGTAAGAGCGGTCACACTGTGGAGCTCTGTACTGTAAGAGCGGTCACACTATAGAGCTCTGTACTGTAAGAGCGGTCACACTATAGAGCTCTGTACTGTAAGAGCGGTTACACTATAGAGCTCTGTACTGTAAGAGCGGTCACACTGTAGCTCTGTACTGTAAGAGCGGTCACACTATAGAGCTCTGTACTGTAAGAGCGGTCACACTATAGAGCTCTGTACTGTAAGAGCGGTCACACTATAGAGCTCTGTACTGTAAGAGCGGTAAAACTCTGGAGCTCTGTACTGTAAGAGCAGTCACACTGTGGAGCTCTGTACTGTAAGAGCGGTCACACTATGGAGCTCTGTACTGTAAGATCGGTCATACTATGGAGCTCTGTACTGTAAGAGCGGTCACACTATAGAGCTCTGTACTGTAAGATCGGTCACACTATAGAGCTCTGTACTGTAAGATCGGTCACACTGTGGAGCTCTGTACTGTAAGAGCGGTCACACTATAGAGCTCTGTACTGTAAGATCGGTCACACTATAGAGCTCTGTACAGTAAGATCGGTCACACTATGGAGCTCTGTACTGTAAGATCGGTCACACTGTGGAGCTCTGTACTGTAAGAGCGGTCACACTATGGAGCTCTGTACTGTAAGATCGGTCACACTATAGAGCTCTGTACTGTGAGAGCCGTCACACTATAGAGCTCTGTACTGTAAGAGCGGTCACACTATAGAGCTCTGTACTGTAAGAGCGTTCACACTATGGAGCTCTGTACTGTAAGATCGGTCACACTCTAGAGCTCTGTACTGTAAGAGCGGTCACACTATAGAGCTCTGTACTGTAAGAGCGGTCACACTGTAGCTGTGTACTGTAAGAGCGGTCACAGTATAGAGCTCTGTACTGTAAGAGCGGTCACACTGTAGCTGTGTACTGTAAGAACGGTCACACTATAGAGCTCTGTACTGTAAGAGCGGTCACACTATAGAGCTCTGTACTGTAAGAGTGGTCACACTATGGAGCTCTGTACTGTAAGAGCGGTCACACTATGGAGCTCTGTAGTGTAAAAGCGGTCACACTATGGAGCTCTGTACAGTTAGAGCGGTCACACTATAGAGCTCTGTATTGTAAGAACGGTCAAACTATAGAGCTCTGTACTGTAAGATCGGTCACACTATAGAGTTCTGTACTGTAAGAGCGGTCACACTATAGAGCTCTGTACTATAAGAGCGGTCACACTATGGAGCTCTGTACTGTAAGAGTGGTCACACTATAGAGCTCTGTACTGTAAGAACGGTCAAACTATAGAGCTCTGTACTGTAAGAGCGGTCACACTATGGAGCTCTGTACTGTAAGAGCGGTCACACTATGGGGCTCTGTACTGTAAGAGCGGTCACACTATAGAGCTCTCTACTGTAAGAGCGGTCACACTATAGAGCTCTCTACTGTAAGAGCGGTCACACTATAGAGCTCTGTACACTAAGAGCGGTCACACTATAGAGCTCTGTCCTGTAAGAGCGGTCACACTGTGGAGCTCTGTACTGTAAGAGCGGTCACACTATGGAGCTCTGTACAGTAAGAGTGGTCACACTATGGGGCTCTGTACTGTAAGAGCGGTCACACTATAGAGCTCTGTACAGTAAGAGCGGTCACACTATAGAGCTCTGTACTGTAAGAGCGGTCAAACTATGGAGCTCTGTACTGTAAGAGCGGTCACACTATGGAGCTCTGTACTGTAAGAGTGGTCACACTATAGAGCTCTGTACTGTAAGAGCGGTCACACTATAGAGCTCTGTACTGTAAGAGCGGTCACACTATAGAGCTCTGTACTGTAAGAGCAGTCACACTATTGAGCTCTGTACTGTAAGAGCGGTCACACTATAGAGCTCTGTACTGTAAGAGCGGTCACACTATAGAGCTCTGTACTGTAAGAGCAGTCACACTATAGAGCTCTGTACTGTAAGAGCGGTCACACTATAGAGCTCTGTACTGTAAGAGCGGTCACACTATGGAGCTCTGTACTGTAAGAGCGGTCACACTATAGAGCTCTGTACTGTAAGAGCGGTCACACTATAGAGCTCTGTACTGTTAGAGGGGTCACACTATAGAGCTCTGTACCGTAAGAGCGGTCACACTATAGAGCTGTGTACTGTAAGAGCGGTAACACTATAGAGCTCTGTACTGTAATAGCAGTCACACTATAGAGCTCTGTACTGTAAGAGCGGTCACAATGTGGAACTCTGTACTGTAAGAGCGGTCACACTATGGAGCTCTGTACTGTAAGAGCGGTCACACTATGGGCCTCTGTACTGTAAGAGCTGCCACACTATAGAGCTCTGTACTGTAAGAACGGTCAAACTATAGAGCTCTGTACTGTAAGTGCGGTCACACTATAGAGTTCTGTACTGTAAGAGCGGTCACACTATAGAGCTCTGTACTATAAGAGCGGTCACACTATGGAGCTCTGTACTGTAAGAGTGGTCACACTATAGAGCTCTGTACTGTAAGAACGGTCAAACTATAGAGCTCTGTACTGTAAGAGCGGTCACACTATAGAGTTCTGTACTGTAAGAGCGGTCACACTATAGAGCTCTGTACTGTAAGAGCAGTCACACTATGGAGCTCTGTCCTGTAAGAGCGGTCACACTATAGAGTTCTGTACTGTAAGAACGGTCAAACTATAGAGCTCTGTACTGTAAGAGCAGTCACACTATGGAGCTCTGTCCTGTAAGAGCGGTCACACTATAGAGCTCTGTACTGTAAGAGCAGTCACACTATGGAGCTCTGTCCTGTAAGAGCGGTCACACTATAGAGCTCTGTACTGTAAGAGCGGTCACACTATGGAGCTCTGTACTGTAAGAGCGGTCACACTATAGAGCTCTGTACTGTAAGAACGGTCAAACTATAGAGCTCGGTACTGTAAGAGCAGTCACACTATGGAGCTCTGTACTGTAAGAGCGGTCACACTATAGAGCTCTGTACTGTAAGAGCAGTCACACTATGGAGCTCTGTCCTGTAAGAGCGGTCACACTATAGAGTTCTGTACTGTAAGAGCGGTCACACTATAGAGCTCTGTACTGTAAGAACGGTCACACTATAGAGCTCTGTACTGTAAGAGCGGTCACACTATGGAGCGCTGTTCTGTAAAAGAGGTCACAATATGGAGCTCTGTACTGTAAGAGCGGTCACACTATGGAGCTCTGTACTGTAAGAGCGGTCAGACTATGGAGCTCTGTACTGTAAGAGCGGTCAGACCATGTAGCTCTGTACTGTAAGAGCGGTCACACTATGGAGCTCTGTACTGTAAGAGCTGTCACATTATAGAGCTCTGTACTGTAAGAGCGGTCACACTATAGAGTTCTGTACTGTAAGAGCGGTCACACTGCGGAGCTCTGTACTGTAAGAGCGGTCACACCATGTAGCTCTGTACTGTAAGAGCGGTCACACTATAGAGCTCTGTACTGTAAGAGGGGTCACACTGTGGAGCTCTATACTGTAACAGCGGTCACACTATGGAGCTCTGTACTGTAAGATCGGTCACACCATGTAGCTCTGTACTGTAAGAGCGGTCACGCTATAGATCTCTGTACTGTAAGAGCGGTCACACTATGGAGCTCTGTACTGTAAGAGCGGTCACACTATAGAGCTGTGTACTATAAGAGCGGTCACACTATAGAGCTCTGTACTGTAAGAGCGGTCACACTGTGGAGCTCTGTACTATAAGAGCGGTCACACTATAGAGCTGTGTACTATAAGAGCGGTCACACTATAGAGCTCTGTACTGTAAGAGCGGTCACACTATAGAGCTCTGTACTGTAAGAGCGGTCACGCTATAGAGCTCTGTACAGTAAGAGCGGTCACACTATAGAGCTCTGTACTGTAAGAGCGGTCACACTATAGAGCTCTGTACTGTAAGAGCGGTCACACTATAGAGTTCTGTACTGTAAGAGCGGTCACACTATAGAGCTCTGTACTGTAAGAGCGGTCACACTATAGAGTTCTGTACTGTAAGAGCGGTCACACTATAGAGCTCTGTACACTAAGAGCGGTCACACTATAGAGCTCTGTACACTAAGAGCGGTCACACTATACAACTCTGTACTGTAAAAGCGGTCACACTATAGAGCTCTGTACTGTAAGAACGGTCACACTATAGAGCTCTGTACTGTAAGAGCGGTCACACTATGGAGCGCTGTTCTGTAAAAGAGGTCACAATATGGAGCTCTGTACTGTAAGAGCGGTCACACTATGGAGCTCTGTACTGTAAGAGTGGTCAGACTATGGATCTCTGTACTGTAAGAGTGGTCACACTATAGAGCTCTGTACTTTAAGAGCGGTCACACTATAGAGTTCTGTACTGTAAGAGCGGTCACACAGCGGAGCTCTGTACTGTAAGAGCGGTCACACTATGTAGCTCTGTACTGTAAGAGCGGTCACACTATGGAGCTCTGTACTGTAAGAGCTGTCACATTATAGAGCTCTGTACTGTAAGAGCGGTCACACTATAGAGTTCTGTACTGTAAGAGCGGTCACACTGCGGAGCTCTGTACTGTAAGAGCGGTCACACTATAGAGCTCTGTACTGTAAGAGCGGTCACACTATAGAGCTCTGTACTGTAACAGCGGTCACACTATGGAGCTCTGTACTGTAAGAGCGGTCACACTGTGGAGCTCTGTACTGTAAGAGCGGGCACACCATGTAGCTCTGTACTGTAAGAGCGGACACACTGTGGAGCTCTGTACTGTAAGAGCGGTCACACTATAGAGTTCTGTACTGTAAGAGCGGTCACACTGCGGAGCTCTGTACTGTAAGAGCGGTCACACCATGTAGCTCTGTACTGTAAGAGCGGTCACGCTATAGATCTCTGTACTGTAAGAGCGGTCACACTATGGAGCTCTGTACTGTTAGAGCGGTCACACTATAGAGCTGTGTACTATAAGAGCGGTCACACTATAGAGCTCTGTACTGTAAGAGCGGTCACACTGTGGAGCTCTGTACTGTAAGAGCGGTCACACTATAGAGCTGTGTACTATAAGAGCGGTCACACTATAGAGCTCTGTACTGTAAGAGCGGTCACACTATAGAGCTCTGTACTGTAAGAGCGGTCACGCTATAGAGCTCTGTACAGTAAGAGCTGTCACAGTATAGAGCTCTGTACTGTAAGAGCGGTCACACTATAGAGCTCTGTACAGTAAGAGCGGTCACACTATAGAGCTCTGTACTGTAAGAGCGGTCACACTATAGAGCTCTGTACTGTAAGAGCGGTCACACTATAGAACTCTGTACAGTAAGAGCGGTCACACTATAGAGCTCTGTACTGTAAGAGCGGTCACACTATAGAGCTCTGTACAGTAAGAGCGGTCACACTATGGAGCTCTGTACTGTAAGAGCGGTCACACTATGGAGCTCTGTACTGTAAGAGTGGTCACACTATGGAGCTCTGTACTGTAAGAGCGGTCACACTATAGAGCTCTGTACAGTAAGAGCGGTCACACTATAGAGCTCTGTACTGTAAGAGCGGTCACACTATAGAGCTCTGTACAGTAAGAGCGGTCACACTTTGGAGCTCTGTACTGTAAGAGCGGTCACACTATAGAGTTTTGTACTGTAAGAGCGGTCACACTGCGTTGCTCTGTACTGTAAGAGCGGTCACACTATAGAACTCTGTACAGTAAGAGCGGTCACACTATAGAGCTCTGTACTGTAAGAGCGGTCACACTATAGAGCTCTGTACAGTAAGAGCGGTCACACTATGGAGCTCTGTACTGTAAGAGCGGTCACACTATGGAGCGCTGTACTGTAAGAGTGGTCACACTATGGAGCTCTGTACTGTAAGAGCGGTCACACTATAGAGCTCTGTACAGTAAGAGCGGTCACACTATAGAGCTCTGTACTGTAAGAGCGGTCACACTATAGAGCTCTGTACAGTAAGAGCGGTCACACTATGGAGCTCTGTACTGTAAGAGCGGTCACACTATGGAGCTCTGTACTGTAAGAGTGGTCACACTGTGAAGCTCTGTACTGTAAGAGCGGTCACACTTTGCAGCTCTGTACTGTAAGAGCGGTCACACTGTGGTGCTCTGTATTGTAAGTGGTCATGCTATAAAGTCTCTGCTGTAAGAGAGGTCACACTATGTAGCTCTGTACTGTAAGAGCAGTCACACTATGAAGCTCTGTACTGTAAGAGCGGTCACACTATAGAGCTCTGTACTGTAAGAGCGGTCACACTATGGAGCTTTATTCTGTAAGAGCGGTCACACTATGGAGCTCTGTGCTGTAAGAGCGGTCACACTATGAAGCTCTGTACTGTAAGAGCAGTCACACTATAGAGCTCTGTACTGTAAGAGTGGTCACACTTTGGAGCTCTGTACTGTAAGAGCGGTCACACTATAGAGCTCTGTACTGTAAGAGCGGTCACACTATAGAGCTCTGTACTGTAAGAAAGGTCACACTGTGGAGCTCTATACTGTAAGAGCGGTCACACTATGGAGCTCTGTACTGTAAGAGCGGTCACACTATAGAGCTTTGTACTGTAAGAGCAGTCACACTCTGAAGCTCTGTACTGTAAGAGCGTTCACACTATAGAGTTCTGTACTGTAAGAGCGGTCACACTATAGAGCTCTGTACTGTAAGAGCGGTCACATTATGGAGCTTTGTACTGTAAGAGCGGTCACACTATGAAGCTCTGTACTGTTAGAGCAGTCACACTATGGAGCTCTGTCCTATAAGAGCGGTCACACTATGGAGCTCTGTACTGTAAGAGCGGTCACACTATGGAGCTCTGTACTGTAAGAGCGGTCACACTGGAGCTCTACTGTAAAAACGGTCACACTGTGGAACTGTGTACTGTAAGAGCGGTCACACTATAGAGCTCTGTACTGTAAGAGCGGTCACATTATGGAGCTCTGTACTGTAAGAGCGGTAACACTATGAAGCTCTGTACTGTAAGACCAGTCACACTATGGAGCTCTGTCCTATAAGAGCGGTCACACTATGGAGCTCTGTACTGTAAGAGCGGTCACACTATGGAGCTCTGTACTGTAAGAGCGGTCACACTATGGAGCTCTGTACTGTAAGAGCTGTCACACTATGGAGCTCTGTACTGTAAGAGCGGTCACGCTATAGAGCTCTGTACTGTAAAAGCGATCACGCTATGGAGCTCTGTACTGTTAGAGCGGTCACACTATGGAGCTCTGCACTGTAAGAGCGGTCACACTATAGAGCTCTGTACTGTAAGAGCGGTCACACTATGGAGCTCTGTACTGTAAGAGCGGTCACAGTATAGAGCTCTGTACTGTAAGAGCGGTCACACTATAGAGCTCTGTACTGTAAGAGCGATTACACTATAGAGCTCTGTACTGTAAGAGCGGTCACACTATAGACCTGTACTGTAAGAGCGGTCACAGTATAGAGCTCTGTACTGTAAGAGCGGTCACACTATAGAGCTCTGTACTGTAAGAGCGGTCACACTATGGAGCTCTGTACTGTAAGAGCGGTCACACTATAGAGCTCTGTACTGTAAGAGCGGTCACACTATAGATCTCTGTACTATAAGTGCGGTCACACTATAGAGCTCTGTACTGTAAGAGAGGTCACACTATAGAGCTCTGTGCTGTAAGAGCGGTCACACTATACAGCTCTGTACTGTAAGAGTGGTCACACTATAGAGCTCTGTACTGTAAGAGCGGTCACACTATAGAGCTGTGTACTGTAAGAGCGGTCACACTATAGAGCTCTGTAGTGTAAGAGCGGTCACACTATAGAGCTCTGTACTGTAAGAGCGGTCACACTGTGGAGCTCTGTACTGTAAGAGCGGTCTCACTGGAGCTCTGTACTGTGTGAGCGATCACACTGGAGCTCTGTACTGTAAGAGCGGTCACATTATGGAGCTCTGTACTGTAAGAGCGGTCACACTATGGAGCTCTGTACTGTAAGAACGGTCACACTGTGGAGCTCTGTACTGTAAGAGCGGTCACACTATGGAGCTCTGTACTGTAAGAGTGGTTACACTATAGAGCTCTGTACTGTAAGAGCGGTCACACTATAGAGCTCTGTACTGCAAGTGCGGTCACACTATAGAGCTCTGTACTGTAAGAGTGGTCACACTATGGAGCTCTGTACTGTAAGAGCGGTCACATTATAGAGCTCTGTACTGTAAGAGCGGTCACACTGTGGAGCTCTGTACTGTAAGAGCGGTCACACTATAGAGCTCTGTACTGTAAGAGCGGTCACACTATGGAGCTCTGTCCTATAAGAGCGGTCACACTATGGAGCTCTGTACTGTAAGAGCGGTCACATTATAGAGCTCTGTACTGTAAGAGCGGTCACACTGTGGAGCTCTGTACTGTAAGAACGGTCACACTGTGGAGTTCTGTACTGTAAGAGCGGTCACACTGTAGAGTTTTGTACACTATGAGCGGTCACACTATAAAGCTCTGCACTGTAAGAGCGATCACACTATGGAGCTATGTACTGTAAGAGTGGTCACACTATGGAGCTCTGTACTGTAAGAGCGGTCACACTATAGAGCTCTGTACTGTAAGAGCGGTCACACTATAGAGCTGTGTACTGTAAGAGCGGTCACACTGTAGAGATCTGTACTGTAAGAGCGGTCACACTGTGGTGCTCTGTATTGTAAGTGGTCACGCTATAAACTCTCTGTTTAAGAGAGGTCACACTATGGAGCTCTGTGCTGTAAGAGCGGTCACACTGTGGAGCTCTGTACTGTAAGAGTGGTCACACTATGGAGCTCTGTACTGTAAGAACGGTCACACTATAGAGCTCTGTACTGTAAGAGCGGTCACACTATAGAGCTCTGTACTTTAAGAGCGGTCACACTATAGAGCTCTGTACTGTAAGAGCGGTCACACTATAGAGCTTTGTACTGTAAGAGCAGTCACACTATGGAGCTGTGTACTGTAAAAGCGTTCACACTATAGAGTTCTGTACTGTAAGAGCGGTCACACTATAGAGCTCTGTACTGTAAGAGCGGTCACACTATAGAGCTCTGTACTGTAAGAGCGGTCACACTATAGAGCTCGGTACTATAAGAGCGGTCACACTATAGAGCTCTGTACTGTAAGAGCGGTCACACTATAGAGCTTTGTACTGTAAGAGCAGTCACACTATGGAGCTGTGTACTGTAAGAGCGTTCACACTATAGAGTTCTGTACTGTAAGAGCGGTCACACTATAGAGCTCTGTACTGTAAGAGCGGTCACATTATGGAGCTCTGTACTGTAAGAGCGGTCACACTATGGAGCTCTGTACTGTAAAAGCGTTCACACTATGGAGTTCTGTCCTATAAGAGCGGTCACAATGGAGCTCTACTGTAAAAACGGTCACACTGTGGAGCTGTGTACTGTAAGAGCGGTCACACTATAGAGCTCTGTACTGTAAGGGCGGTCACATTATGGAGCTCTGTACTGTAAGAGCGGTCACACTATGAAGCTCTGTACTGTAAGAGCAGTCACACTATGGAGCTCTGTCCTATAAGAGCGGTCACACTATGGAGCTCTGTACTGTAAGAGCGGTCACACTATGGAGCTCTGTACTGTAAGAGCTGTCACACTATGGAGCTCTGTACTGTAAGAGCGGTCACACTATAGAGCTCTGTACTGTAAAAGCGGTCACACTATGGAGCTCTGTACTGTAAGTGCGGTCACACTACAGAGCTCTGTACTGTAAGAGTGGTCACACTATGGAGCTCTGTACTGTAAGAGCGGTCACATTATAGAGCTCTGTACTGTAAGAGTGGTCACACTATGGAGCTCTGTACTGTAAGAGCGGTCACACTATAGAGCTCTGTACTGTAAGAACGGTCACACTATGGAGCTCTGTCCTATAAGAGCGGTCACACTATATAGCTCTGTACTGTAAGAGCGGTCACACTATGGAGCTCTGTACAGTAAGTGCGGTCACACTATGGAGCTCTGTACTATAAGAGCTGTCACACTGTGGAGCTCTGTACTGTAAGTGCCGTCACACTATAGAGCTCTGTACACTAAGAGCGGTCACACTATGGAGCTCTGTACTGTAAGAGCTGTCACATTATAGAGCTCTGTACTGTAAGAGCAGTCACATTATAGAGCTCTGTACTGTAAGAGCGGTCACACTATGAAGCTCTGTACTGTAAGAGCGGTCACACTATAGAGCTCTGTACTGTAAGAGTGGTCACACTATGTAGCTCTCTACTGTAAGAGCGGTCACACTATGTAGCTCTCTACTGTAAGAGCTGTCACACTGTGGAGCTCCATACTGTAAGAGCTGTCACACTATAGAGCTCTGTACTGTAAGAGCGGTCACACTATAGAGCTCTGTACTGTAAGAGCTGTCACACTATAGAGCTCTGTACTGTAAGAGCAGTCACACTATAGAGCTCTGTACTGTAAGTGCGGTCACACTATAGAGCTCTGTACTGTAAGAGCGGTCACACTATACAGCTCTGTACTGTAAGAGCGGTCACACTATACAGCTCTGTACTGTAAGAGTGGTCACACTATAGAGCTCTGTACTGTAAGAGCGGTCACACTATAGAGCTGTGTACTGTAAGAGCGGTCACACTATAGAGCTCTGTACTGTAAGAGCGGTCACACTGTGGAGCTCTGTACTGTAAGAGCGGTCTCACTGGAGCTCTGTACTGTGTGAGCGATCACACTGGAGCTCTGTACTGTAAGAGCGGTCACATTATGGAGCTCTGTACTGTAAGAGCAGTCACACTATGGAGCTCTGTACTGTAAGAGCGGTTACACTATAGAGCTCTGTACTGTAAGAGCGGTCACACTATAGAGCTCTGTACTGCAAGTGCGGTCACACTATAGAGCTCTGTACTGTAAGAGTGGTCACACTATGGAGCTCTGTACTGTAAGAGCGGTCACATTATAGAGCTCTGTACTGTAAGAGCGGTCACACTGTGGAGCTCTGTACTGTAAGAGCGGTCACACTATAGAGCTCTGTACTGTAAGAGCGGTCACACTATGGAGCTCTGTCCTATAAGAGCGGTCACACTATGGAGCTCTGTACTGTAAGAAGGGTCACACTGTGGAGTTCTGTACTGTAAGAGCGGTCACACTATAGAGCTTTGTACACTAAGAGCGGTCACACTATAGAGCTCTGCACTGTAAGAGCGATCACACTATGGAGCTCTGTACTGTAAGATCGGTCACACTATAGAGCTCTGTACTGTAAGAGCGGTCACACTATAGAGCTGTGTACTGTAAGAGCGGTCACACTGTAGAGATCTGTACTGTAAGAGCGGTCACACTGTGGTGCTCTGTATTGTAAGTGGTCACGCTATAAAGTCTGTGTTTAAGAGAGGTCACACTATGGAGCTCTGTGCTGTAAGAGCGGTCACACTGTGGAGCTCTGTACTGTAAGAGTGGTCACACTATAGAGCTTTGTACTGTAAGAGCGGTCACACTATAGAGCTCTGTACTGTAAGAGCGGTCACACTATAGAGCTTTGTACTGTAAGAGCAGTCACACTATGGAGCTGTGTACTGTAAGAGCGTTCACACTATAGAGTTCTGTACTGTAAGAGCGGTCACACTATAGAGCTCTGTACTGTAAGAGCGGTCACATTATGGAGCTCTGTACTGTAAGAGCGGTCACACTATGGAGCTCTGTACTGTAAGAGCGTTCACACTATGGAGCTCTGTCCTATAAGAGCGGTCACACTGGAGCTCTACTGTAAAAACGGTCACACTGTGGAGCTGTGTACTGTAAGAGCGGTCACACTATAGAGCTCTGTACTGTAAGAGCGGTCACATTATGGAGCTCTGTACTGTAAGAGCGGTCACACTATGAAGCTCTGTACTGTAAGAGCAGTCACACTATGGAGCTCTGTCCTATAAGAGCGGTCACACTATGGAGCTCTTTACTGTAAGAGCGGTTACACTATGGAGCTCTGTGCTGTAAGAGCTGTCACACTATGGAGCTCTGTACTGTAAGAGCGGTCACACTATAGAGCTCTGTACTGTAAAAGCGGTCACACTATGGAGCTCTGTACTGTAAGTGCGGTCACACTATAGAGCTCTGTACTGTAAGAGTGGTCACACTATGGAGCTCTGTACTGTAAGAGCGGTCACATTATAGAGCTCTGTACTGTAAGAGCGGTCACGCTGTGGAGCTCTGTACTGTAAGAGCGGTCACACTATAGAGCTCTGTACTGTAAGAGCGGTCACACTATGGAGCTCTGTCCTATAAGAGCGGTCACACTATAGAGCTCTGTACTGTAAGAGCGGTCACACTATGGAGCTCTGTACAGTAAGTGCGGTCACACTATGGAGCTCTGTACTATAAGAGCTGTCACACTGTGGAGCTCTTTACTGTAAGAGCGGTCACACTATGGAGCTCTGTTCTGTAAGTGCCGTCACACTATAGAGCTCTGTACTGTAAGAGCGGTCACATTATAGAGCTCTGTACACTAAGAGCGGTCACACTATGGAGCTCTGTACTGTAAGAGCTGTCACATTATAGCGCTCTGTACTGTAAGAGCGGTCACACTATGAAGCTCTGTACTGTAAGAGCGGTCACACTATAGAGCTCTATACTGTAAGAACGGTCACACTATGTAGCTCTCTACTGTAAGAGCGGTCACACTATGTAGCTCTCTACTGTAAGAGCGGTCACACTGTGGAGCTCCATACTGTAAGAGCGGTCACACTATAGAGCTCTGTACTGTAAGAGCGGTCACACTATAGAGCTCTGTACTGTAAGAGCGGTCACACTATAGAGCTCTGTACTGTGAGAGCGGTCACACTGTGGAGCTCCATACTGTAAGAGCGGTCACACTATAGAGCTCTCTACTGTAAGAGCGGTCACACTATGGAGCCTTATTCTGTAAGAGCGGTCACACTGTGGTGCTCACTACTGTAAGAGCGGTCACACTATAGAGCTCTGTACTGTAAGAGCGGTCACACTATGGAGCTCTGTACTGTTAGAGCGGTCACACTATAGAGCTCTGTACTGTAAGAGCGGTCACACTATAAAGCTCTGTACTGTAAAAGCGGTCACACTATATAGCTCTGTACTGTAAGAGTGGTCACACTATAAAGCTCTGTACTGTAAAAGCGGTCACACTATAAAGCTCTGTACTGTAAAAGTGGTCACACTATAGAGCTGTGTACTGTAAGAGCGGTCACACTATAGAGCTCTGTACTGTAAGAGCGGTCACACTGTGGAGCTCTGTACTGTAAGAGCGGTTACACTATAGAGCTCTGTACTGTAAGAGCGGTCACACTATGGAGCTCTGTACTGTAAGAGCAGTCACACTATAGAGATGTGTACTGTAAGAGCGGTCACACTGTGGAGCTCTGTACTGTAAGAGCGTTCACACTATAGAGCTCCGTACTGTAAGAGCGGTCACACTATAGAGCTCCGTACTGTAAGAGCGGTCACACTATAGAGCTCTGTACTGTAAGAGCGGTCACGCTGTGGAGCTCTGTACTGTAAGAGCGGTCACACTATAGAGCTCTGTACTGTAAGAGCGGTCACACTATGGAGCTCTGTCCTATAAGAGCGGTCACACTATAGAGCTCTGTACTGTAAGAGCGGTCACACTATGGAGCTCTGTACAGTAAGTGCGGTCACACTATGGAGCTCTGTACTATAAGAGCTGTCACACTGTGGAGCTCTTTACTGTAAGAGCGGTCACACTGTGGAGCTCTGTTCTGTAAGTGCCGTCACACTATAGAGCTCTGTACTGTAAGAGCGGTCACATTATAGAGCTCTGTACACTAAGAGCGGTCACACTATGGAGCTCTGTACTGTAAGAGCTGTCACATTATAGCGCTCTGTACTGTAAGAGCGGTCACACTATGAAGCTCTGTACTGTAAGAGCGGTCACACTATAGAGCTCTATACTGTAAGAACGGTCACACTATGTCGCTCTCTACTGTAAGAGCGGTCACACTATGTAGCTCTCTACTGTAAGAGCGGTCACACTGTGGAGCTCCATACTGTAAGAGCGGTCACACTATAGAGCTCTGTACTGTAAGAGCGGTCACACTATAGAGCTCTGTACTGTAAGAGCGGTCACACTATAGAGCTCTGTACTGTGAGAGCGGTCACACTGTGGAGCTCCATACTGTAAGAGCGGTCACACTATAGAGCTCTCTACTGTAAGAGCGGTCACACTATGGAGCCTTATTCTGTAAGAGCGGTCACACTGTGGTGCTCACTACTGTAAGAGCGGTCACACTATAGAGCTCTGTACTGTAAGAGCGGTCACACTATGGAGCTCTGTACTGTTAGAGCGGTCACACTATAGAGCTCTGTACTGTAAGAGCGGTCACACTATAAAGCTCTGTACTGTAAAAGCGGTCACACTATAGAGCTCTGTACTGTAAGAGCGGTCACACTATGGAGCTCTGTACTGTTAGAGCGGTCACACTATATAGCTCTGTACTGTAAGAGTGGTCACACTATAAAGCTCTGTACTGTAAAAGCGGTCACACTATAAAGCTCTGTACTGTAAAAGTGGTCACACTATAGAGCTGTGTACTGTAAGAGCGGTCACACTATAGAGCTCTGTACTGTAAGAGCGGTCACACTGTGGAGCTCTGTACTGTAAGAGCGGTTACACTATAGAGCTCTGTACTGTAAGAGCGGTCACACTATGGAGCTCTGTACTGTAAGAGCAGTCACACTATAGAGATGTGTACTGTAAGAGCGGTCACACTGTGGAGCTCTGTACTGTAAGAGCGTTCACACTATAGAGCTCCGTACTGTAAGAGCGGTCACACTATAGAGCTCCGTACTGTAAGAGCGGTCACACTATAGAGCTCTGTACTGTAAGAGCGGTCACACTGTGGAGCTCCATACTGTAAGAGCAGTCACACTATAGAGCTCTCCACTGTAAGAGCGGTCACACTATGGAGCCTTATTCTGTAAGAGCGGTCACACTATAGAGCTCTGTACTGTAAGAGCGGTCACACTGTGGAGCTCTGTACTGTAAGAGCGGTCACACTATGGAGCTCTGTACTGTAAGAGCGGTCACACAATAGAGCTCTGTACTGTAAGAGCGGTCACACTATAGAGCTCTGTACTGTAAGAGCGGTCACACTATGGAGCTCTGTACTGTAAGAGCGGTCACAATATAGAGCTCTGTACTGTAAGAGCGGTCACACTATAGAGCTCTGTACTGTGAGAGCGGTCACACTGTGGAGCTCCATACTGTAAGAGCGGTCACACTATAGAGCTCTCTACTGTAAGAGCGGTCACACTATGGAGCCTTATTCTGTAAGAGCGGTCACACTATGGAGCCTTATTCTGTAAAAGCGGTCACACTGTGGAGCTCCATACTGTAAGAGCGGTCACACTATAGAGCTCTCTACTGTAAGAGCGGTCACACTATAGAGCTCTGTACTGTAAGAGCGGTCACACTGTGGTGCTCACTACTGTAAGAGCGGTCACACTATAGAGCTCTGTACTGTAAGAGCGGTCACACTATGGAGCTCTGTACTGTAAGAGCGGTCACACTATGGAGCTCTGTACTGTTAGAGCGGTCACACTATAGAGCTCTGTACTGTAAGAGCGGTCACACTATAGAGCTCTGTACTGTAAAAGTTGTCACACTATAGAGCTCTGTACTGTAAGAGCGGTCACACTGTGGAGCTCTGTACTGTAAGAGTGGTCACACTATAGAGCTCTGTACTGTAAGAGCGGTCACACTATGGAGCTCTGTCCTATAAGAGCGGTCACACTATAGAGCTCTGTACTGTAAGAGCGGTCACACTATGGAGCTCTGTACAGTAAGTGCGGTCACACTATGGAGCTCTGTACTATAAGAGCTGTCACACTGTGGAGCTCTTTACTGTAAGAGCGGTCACACTGTGGAGCTCTGTTCTGTAAGTGCCGTCACACTATAGAGCTCTGTACTGTAAGAGCGGTCACACTATAGAGCTCTGTACACTAAGAGCGGTCACACTATGGAGCTCTGTACTGTAGGAGCTGTCACATTATAGAGCTCTGTACTGTAAGAGCGGTCACACTATGAAGCTCTGTACTGTAAGAGCGGTCACACTATAGAGCTCTGTACTGTAAGAACGGTCACACTATGTAGCTCTCTACTGTAATAGCGGTCACACTATGTAGCTCTCTACTGTAAGAGCGGTCACACTGTGGAGCTCCATACTGTAAGAGCGGTCACACTATAGAGCTCTGTACTGTAAGAGCGGTCACACTATAGAGCTCTGTACTGTAAGAGCTGTCACACTGTGGAGCTCCATACTGTAAGAGCGATCACACTATGGAGCTCTGTACTGTAAGAGCGGTCACACTATAGAGCTCTGTACTGTGAGAGCGGTCACACTGTGGAGCTCCATACTGTAAGAGCGGTCACACTATAGAGCTCTCTACTGTAAGAGCGGTCACATTATGGAGCCTTATTCTGTAAGAGCGGTCACACTGTGGTGCTCACTACTGTAAGAGCGGTCACACTATAGAGCTCTGTACTGTAAGAGCGGTCACACTATGGAGCTCTGTACTGTTAGAGCGGTCACACTATAGAGCTCTGTACTGTAAGAGCGGTCACACTATAGAGCTCTGTACTGTAAAAGCAGTCACACTATAGAGCTCTGTACTGTAAGAGCGGTCACACTGTGGAGCTCTGTACTGTAAGAGCGGTCACACTATAGAGCTCTGTACTGTAAGAGCGGTCACACTATGGAGCTCTGTACTGTAAGAGCAGGCACACTATAGAGCTGTGTACTGTAAGAGCGGTCACACTGTGGAGCTCTGTACTGTAAGAGCGTTCACACTATAGAGCTCCGTACTGTAAGAGCGGTCACACTATAGAGCTCTGTACTGTAAGAGCGGTCACACTGTGGAGCTCCATACTGTAAGAGCA
Organism: Phyllobates terribilis; assembly: GCF_046119375.1. Taxonomy (NCBI): domain Eukaryota; kingdom Metazoa; phylum Chordata; class Amphibia; order Anura; family Dendrobatidae; genus Phyllobates; species Phyllobates terribilis. The sequence continues at coordinate 947,159,562 of NW_027362762.1, forward strand.
GTCACACTATAGAGCTCTCCACTGTAAGAGCGGTCACAATATGGAGCCTTATTCTGTAAGAGCGGTCACACTATAGAGCCTTATTCTGTAAGAGCGGTCACACTATAGAGCTCTGTACTGTAAGAGCGGTCACACTATGGAGCTCTGTACTGTAAGAGCGGTCACACTATGGAACTCTGTACTGTAAGAGCAGTCACACTATAGAGCTCTGTACTGTAAGAGCGGTCACACTATGGAGCTCTGTACTGTAAGAGCGGTCACACTATAGAGCTCTGTACTGTAAGAGCGGTCACACTATAGAGCTCTGTACTGTGAGAGCGGTCACACTGTGGAGCTCCATACTGTAAGAGCGGTCACACTATAGAGCTCTCTACTGTAAGAGGGGTCACACTATGGAGCCTTATTCTGTAAAAGCGGTCACACTGTGGAGCTCCATACTGTAAGAGCGGTCACACTATAGAGCTCTCTACTGTAAGAGCGGTCACACTATAGAGATCTGTACTGTAAGAGCGGTCACACTGTGGTGCTCACTACTGTAAGAGCGGTCACGCTATAGAGCTCTGTACTGTAAGAGCGGTCACACTATGGAGCTCCGTACTGTAAGAGCGGTCACACTATGGAGCTCTGTACTGTAAAAGCGGTCACACTATGGAGCTCTGTACTGATAGAGCGGTCACACTATAGAGCTCTGTACTGTAAGAGCGGTCACACTATAGAGCTCTGTACTGTAAAAGTTGTCACACTATAGAGCTCTGTACTCTAAGAGCGGTCACACTGTGGAGCTCTGTACTGTAAGAGCGGTCACACTATAGAGCTCTGTACTGTAAGAGCGGTCACACTATGGAGCTCTGTACTTCAAGAGCAGTCACACTATAGAGCTGTGTACTGTAAGAGCGGTCACACTGTGGAGCTCTGTACTGTAAGAGCGGTCACACTGTGGAGCTCTGTACTGTAAGAGTGGTCACACTATAGAGCTCCGTACTGTAAGAGCGGTCACACTATAGAGCTCTGTACTGTAAGAGCGGTCACATTATGGAGCTTTATTCTGTAAGAGCGGTCACACTATGGAGCCTTATTCTGTAAGAGCGGTCACACTATAGAGCTCTGTACTGTAAGAGCGGTCACACTGTGGAGCTCTGTACTGTAAGAGCGATCACACTATGGAGCTCTGTACTGTAAGAGCAGTCACACTATAGAGCTCTGTACTGTAAGAGCGGTCACACTATGGAGCTCTGTACTGTAAGAGCGGTCACACTGTAGAGCTCTGTACTGTAAGAGCAGTTACACTGTGGAGCTCTGTACTGTAAGAGCGGTCACACTATAGAGCTCTGTACTGTAAGAGCGGTCACACAATGGAGCGCTGTACTGTAAGAGCGGTCACACTATAGAGCTCTGTACTGTAAGAGCGGTCACACTATGGAGCTCTGTGCTGTAAGAGCGGTCACACTATAGAGCTCTGTACTGTAAGAGCGGTCACACTATAGAGCTCTGTACTGTAAGAGCTGTCACACTATAGAGCTCTGTACTGTAAGAGCGATCACACTGGAGCTCTGTCCTGTAAGAGCGGTCACACTATAGAGCTGTGTACTGTAAGAGCGGTCACACTATAGAGCTCTGTACTGTAAGAGCGGTCACACTATGGAGCTCTGTACTGTAAGAGCGGTCACACTATAGAGCTCTGTACTGTAAGAGCGGTCACACTATAGACCTCTGTACTGTAAGAGCGGTCACACTATGAAGGTCTGTACTGTAAGAGCGGTCACACTACGGAGCTCTGTACTGTAAGAGTGGTCACAGTATAGAGCACTGTACTGTAAGAGCGGTCACACTATAGAGCTCTGTACTGTAAGAGCGGTCACACTGTGGAGCTCTGTACTGTAAGAATGTTCACGCTATAGAGCTCTGTACACTAAGAGCGGTCACACTATAGAGCTCTGTCCTCTAAGAGCGGTCACATTGTGGAGCTCTGTACTGTAAGAGCGGTCACACTATGGGGCTCTGTACAGTAAGAGCGGTAACACTATGGGGCTCTGTACTGTAAGCGGTCACACTGTGGAGCTCTGAACTGTAAGAGCGGTCACAATATGGAGCTCTGTACTGTAAGAGCGGTCACACTATAGAGGTCTGCACTGTAAGAGCGGTCACACTATGGAGCTCTGAACTGTTAAAAGCGGTCACACTATGGAGATCTGTACTGTAAGAGCGGTCACACTATGGATCTCTGTACTGTAAGAGCGGTCACACTATAGAGCTCTGTACTGTAAGAGCGGTCACATTATAGAACTCTGTACTGTAAGAGCTGTCACACTTTAGAGCTCTGTACTGTAAGAGCTGTCACATTATAGAACTCTGTACTGTAAGAGCTGTCACACTTTAGAGCTCTGTACTGTAAGAGCGGTCACACTATAGAGCTCCGTACTGTAAGAGCGGTCACACTATAGAGCTCTGTACTGTAAGAGCGGTCACACTGTGGAGCTCCATACTGTAAGAGCAGTCACACTATAGAGCTCTCCACTGTAAGAGCGGTCACACTGTGGAGCTCCATACTGTAAGAGCGGTCACACTATGGAGCCTTATTCTGTAAGAGCGGTCACACTATGGAGCCTTATTCTGTAAGAGCGGTCACACTATGGAGTCTTATTCTGTAAGAGCGGTCACGCTATAGAGCTCTGTACTGTAAGAGCGGTCACCGTATAGAGCTCTGTACTGTAAGAGCGGTCACACTATGGAGCGCTGTACTGTAAGAGCGGTCACACTATAGAGCTCTGTACTGTAAGAGCGGTCACACTATAGAGCTCTGTACTGTAGAAGCGGTCACACTATAGAGCTCTGTACTGTAAGAGCGGTCACACTATAGAGCTCTGTACTGTAAGAGCTGTCACACTATAGAGCTCTGTACTGTAAGAGCGATCACACTGGAGCTCTGTCCTGTAAGAGCGGTCACACTATAGAGCTGTGTACTGTAAGAGCGGTCACACTATAGAGCTCTGTACGGTAAGAGCAGTCACACTATAGAGCTCTATACTGTAAGTGCGGTCACACTGTGGAGCTCTGTACTGTAAGAACGGTCACACTATAGAGCTCTGTACACTAAGAGCGGTCACACTGTGGAGCTCTGTACTGTAGGAGCGGTCACACTATGGAGCTCTGTACAGTAAGAGCGGTCACACTATGGAGCTCTGTACAGTAAGAGCGGTCACACTATGGGGCTCTATACAGTAAGAGCGGTCACACTGTGGAGCTCTGAACTGTAAGAGCGGTCACACTATGGAGCTCTGTACTGTAAGAGCGGTCACACTATAGAGCTCTGCACTGTAAGAGCGGTCACACTATGGAGCTCTGAACTGTTAAGAGCGGTCACACTATGGAGATCTGTACTGTAAGAGCGGTCACACTATGGAGCTCTGTACTGTAAGAGCGGTCACACTATAGAGCTCTGTACTGTAAGAGCGGTCACATTATAGAACTCTGTACTGTAAGAGGTGTCACACTTTAGAGCTCTGTACTGCAAGAGCGGTCACACTATAGAGCTCTGTACTGTAAGAGCGGTCACACTATGGAGCTCTGAACTGTTAAGAGCGGTCACACTATGGAGATCTGTACTGTAAGAGCGGTCACACTATGGAGCTCTGTACTGTAAGAGCGGTCACACTATAGAGCTCTGTACTGTAAGAGCGGTCACATTATAGAACTCTGTACTGTAAGAGGTGTCACACTTTAGAGCTCTGTACTGTAAGAGCGGTCACACTATAGAGCTCTGTACTGTATGAGCGGTCACACTATAGAGTTCTGTACTGTAAGAGCGGTCACACTGTGGAGCTCTGTACTGTAAGAGCGGTTACACTATAGAGCTCTGTACTGTAAGAGCGGTCAAACTATAGAGCTCTGTACTGCAAGAGCGGTCACACTATAGAGCTCTGTACTGTAAGAGCGGTCACACTATGGAGCTCTGTACTGTAAGAGCGGTCACACTATGGAGCTCTGTACTGTAAGAGCGGTCACACTGTGGAACTCTGTACTGTAAGAGCGGTCACACTATAGAGCTCAGTACTGTAAGAGCAGTCACACTATGGAGCTCTGTACTGTAAGAGCGGTCACACTATAGAGCTCTGTACTGTAAGAGCTGTCACACTATAGAGCTCTGTACTGTAAGAGCGGTCACAGTATAGAGCTCTGTACTGTAAGAGCGGTCACACTATGGAGCTCTGTCCTGTAAGAGCGGTCACACTATAGAGCTCTGTACTCTAAGAGCGGTCACACTATAGAGCTCTGTACTGTAAGAGTTGGTACACTATGGAGCTCTGTACTGTAAGAGCGGTCACACTATAGAGCTCTGTATACTAAGAGCGGTGTCAGGCAAAAGGTATTTTTTCCCTAATTTAAAAAATGAGAGATGTTTTAAAAAAGAAACCCCCCCACCCCCTATCCATTTGTAAGAGAAGACATAGAACTGCAGTGCTGGCCCCCACCCTAAGAATTTTTATTATCATCGTAAAGCCTCAGTGCAGAGCAGCTTCTAGTTCAAAATAGTTATTCCCTCCAAAATTCTATTGTTTAGCTGGACAAACAGTTAATGTAGAATTTAAAAATGCACATGACGGTCACTAACCCAGGGACCAGTGTTTTGGAATGTTCACATTTTCTTGGTTACAATGATATATTTTTCATAACTGGGATACCCCCAGAAATCGAGGAATTGGTTTCTTAGCTTCTGAGCATCATAGAGAGGTACTGTTTAATATCCATCTGCATGAAAATTAGTGACGGCCAACATGATGTCTCCATCTTGGATGTGGGACCCCCCTACACCAAGATATGAAATCTGAAGGTTTCTATGTTCTATGCAGCTAGGTGGTTTCACAAAACCGAGCCCCCGTGTGAGGTAGAAAAAATGGGCGGTTCCTAATAATTTGGCCCTGTTACTAAAAAGCAAATCGGCCATTTTCAGGTCATTCTTCTCAGGGACGCCAGACGCACGGACGCCACGCTGCGCGGAAGAATCACGTCTAATTTCCGGGGAGCCGTCCACCCCACAGAATCTGAGACCATCACCTCGTGGCGCAGGTTTTGCTATTACTTATCCCTTTTATTTTAAATAACTGTTGATGCATACATGTAAATTGTCTCCTTTATAATATCTTGTATATATTTTGTAAACACTGCCCCCCTTTTGGGAGTAAATCATTAATTATTTACCAGTTTCGTCCTTCTTGTCCTATGTCGAGCAAACACGTTCCTCACCCGCTAATTCACGTTACCTACCAGGTACCCGATCCACCTGTTAAGCGATCGGTGGTGGCAGTATACCAGTATTTATGTGATATTGCGGTTCGAGGGTGGCTGGTTGGAGGTATATATACGTTCCTGGAAGGAACTGGTGGTATATATACGTCCTGTCACATCACGTGCCGCAATAGTCGACATAAACTAGAGCAGCTGCACCCGTGCTTATCCTCGGTCAATACCGTGTTTGACCAGCAGGATAAGGGGGCGCCAGAGAGCTGCAAGGTCTGACCCAAAAGTGGGTGTCGTTTTCCTGACAAATTGGTGGCAGCGGTGGGATCATAGGACATTAGTGATCGGGTTTGAGCAATCATTCCTCTCACTAAAAGCTTGCACGGTTCTTACCTGTACCCTGCACAAAAGTTTTGAAGATCGAACTCAGTGTTTATTAGATCTGAGACAATACTGTATGTGTAGCAGTTACCCCTACCCTTCTTCGGTTTTTCTTTTCTATTTTTATTTTGGTGATCATGGTCGTAGTTGGGGAGTCCTGGTACTGCCAGCAGAAAAAGGACACTCTTATTGGAATATGTATAACCAGAGGCATTGACCACCGCGACAAAAACAGAGAACAAATGGCTGCTGCACTGGCGCAACTGGAGACTGAGCAAGCCCTTCTCCAGACCTCAGCAGGGCCAGAGGTCAGCCGAGATATGGACAGTACTGCTGCAGGTGTCCCACCTGTAGAAGCACGCCGCGTCAGCGACCAGGGCAGCGTGGACCCCTATCTGCAGATGGCTCTACAGCAACTTCCTGCAGAGGATCATGAAGGACGGCTGAGAGTAATTCAACAGCACCAGGAGGCCGAGAGAGCCCAGCGAGAGGCCGAGCGAGCGGAGGCCGAGAGAGCCGAGCGAGAGGCCGAGAGAGCCGAGCGAGAGTCCGAGAGAGCCCAGCGAGAGGCTGCTGAGCGGCGAGCGGAGGCCCAAGCTCAGAGGGCCCATGAACTGCAGATGGCCCAACTCGGGATCCCAGCATCCACCTCACGGAACGGTGAGACCCACAATGCGACCCTGTTTAAGCCCCGTCCACAGCATTTTCCTGTGATGGAAAAGGACGGCGACCTCGACACCTTTCTGAGGGGTTTTGAAAAGACATGCAGACAATTCCAGCTGCCTGAGGAACAGTGGGCGCGATATTTAACTCCAGGGCTGCAAGGCAAAGCTCTGGATGTGTTTGTGGCTCTTCCTCCAAGCCTCGATGGGAACTATGATGCCATTAAGCAGGCCCTAATCCAGAGGTTCCAACTGACCCCTGAGGTGTACCGTAAAAAGTTCCGGAGCCTCCAGCGTGGACCGCACGACAGTTACAGCGATGTGGTGCATGGGCTCCGGACCAACTTTGAGCAGTGGATCCAAGGACTGTCAGCGACCACCTTTGAGCAGCTAAAGGATCTGATGGTGAAAGACCAGTTCCTGCATCTGTGTCCGACTGAGGTACGGCAGTTCGTGATGGATCGAGAGCCACCAGATGCCAATAAAGCAGCGCAGATCGCAGACACCTACGAGGCCAACCGGAGACCAGAGGTGCGGAAGCCGGTCGTCGCCAGCTGGAAAGGGGGTAAGCCATCAACCACCATCCCTACCCCTGCCAGCCGACCGTCCGGAGGCCTTTTTCCCGTTACCAATGCCCGGCCTCCATCTGATGCCCGCAGGTGTTATTTCTGCAACCAGACTGGTCATCTCAGCGCCACTTGCCCAGAGAAGCAGAGGAAGAATCCCCCATCCAAGGCCCCAGGGCCTAATGCTTCAGTTCTTTTGGTGGGTGGGCCGGTTGGGAGGGCCTGTGAAAACTTTCAGTCTTTCAGGGTGGGGGACACTCTCACTGTAGGCCTCAAGGACACTGGGGCCGAACGAACCCTCATCCGACCCGAACTGGTGTCCACTGAAGAGCTTATTCCGGGAAAGACCCTGACTGTCACCGGGATTGGGGGCGTCCGATGCCCTTTGCCCATGGCCCGGGTTTTTATTGATTGGGGTGCGGGGAGTGGGGTGAAGGAAGTGGGAGTATCCAAAAACCTACCTGCAAATGTTTTGTTGGGAACTGATTTGGGGAGGATGCTTGCTTATTATGTCCCTAACACCCCTCCCAGATCTGATACGGTTGGTAAGGTTAATGCTGATACTGTGAATGTCAATGCTTTACCTGATGATGATGATGATGATGATGATGATGTTGTATTGGAAGGTGCAGGAGAACTCAGCCATGTCACTCTGCGGGGTGATATTGCTGAGGATCCCCTAGCAGGAGCAAAGGTCAGTGCCAAGGGTAATGGGGAGAGGCACGAGGACCATGAAGCAGGTGGTGCTGTGCCAGTGACCAGTGTCACAACAGAAGATGACCTGGCTGATAGTCGCTGCCCCATACGTAGCACTGTGCCTGAGGTAATGGAGGATGATGGAGAAGTAGTTCTCATGGCCTCGCAGGCTAAGGAGACGGTGTTATTCCCCGGGGAGACGGCCTATATAGCCGCTGTTACCCGCAGTCAGAGTGCCCAGAACACAAGTAGCGCCCTGCCTTCTGGACCCTCCTCGGACAGAGGAATAACAGGATCAGGTATGGACCCAGAGCCGGTCCCAGAGGGTCCCAGTGAGGACGTGGCCTTAACCTCACTTCTGGCTTCCTCCAGCCAGGAGTTTCAGGCAGCTCTGCACTCAGATGCTAGCCTGGAGACGTTAAGGAGCCTCGCTGAGAAACCCACCTCCGAGTCGGATAAGGAGAGGGTATTCTGGGACCAAGGGAGGTTGTACCGGGAGACAGTTCCCTGTACACCCCAACAGGAGTGGCTGAGGCAAAGACAGCTGGTCGTCCCCTACCAATTCAGGGATGAGTTGTTGCGGATCGCCCATGAGATTCCACTCGCTGAACACTTGGGGGTCAGCAAAACCAAGGCCCGGCTGTCCCATCACTTTTATTGGCCCAAAATGAGGACGGATGTGGTGAACTACTGTCGCTCCTGTACCACGTGTCAAAGAGTGGGAAAGTCAGGGCCGGCCCCCAAAGCCCCCCTGATCTCTTTGCCAGTGATAGAGGAGCCTTTCCAGAGGATTGCTGTGGACATTGTGGGACCACTGGCCATGCCCAGCAGATCTGGAAAACGTTTCATCCTTACCGTGGTAGACTATGCTACCCGGTATCCGGAGGCAGTAGCCCTGTCCTCAATTAGGACAGATAAGGTGGCGGACGCCCTCTTGGCCATCTTTTCGCGAGTAGGATTTCCCAGGGAGATGCTTACCGACCAGGGGACTCAGTTCATGTCACGCTTAATGGAGGCTCTATGTAAGAAAATGCAGGTGCAGCATTTGGTTTCGAGCGCGTATCACCCACAGACCAATGGTTTGTGTGAGCGATTCAACGGTACCCTCAAACAGATGTTAAAAATGCTGGTTGAAACCCAGGGTCGCGACTGGGAGCGTTACCTCCCACACCTGCTATTTGCTTACAGAGAGGTTCCACAGGCCTCGACGGGGTTCTCCCCCTTTGAGCTCCTGTATGGCAGGCGTGTCCGAGGACCCCTTGAGTTGATAAGGGAATTCTGGGAAGAAAAGCCGAGCTCCCCAGGAGTGTCCATCGTGGAGTATGTCATGCACTTCCGTGACAAGATGCAGACCTTGACGCAGTTGGTGCATGACAACATGGCGCAAGCCCAGGCTGACCAGAAGCATTGGTACGACCAGAACGCTCGAGAACGGACCTACCAGGTGGGTCAGAAGGTATGGGTGCTGGTCCCCGTACCAAAGGACAAGCTTCAGGCGGCCTGGGAAGGCCCGTACGTCATTCACCAACAGCTCAACCCGGTCACCTACGTGATCACACTTGACCACGAGCAGGGTAGGCGGAAGGCGTTTCACGTTAATATGATGAAGGCTCATCAAGAACGTGGAACCTGCGTCCTACCGGTCTGCAACCTGCCCGAGGATGGGGAGGATGACCCCCTCTTGGACATGCTCGCCCAAGCGAAGGCCAGCGGGACCCTAGAGGATGTAGAGCTAAGCGACTTGCTATCCGCAGACCAGAGGTCTCAGATGCAAGCAGTGCTGAAACCCTTCCAAGCAGTGTTCACCAACCTGCCTGGCAGGACTGAAGTGGCGGTTCATGAAGTGGACACCGGGAATCATGCCCCACTCCTGCGGACAGCCTATCGAATCTCCGACGAGGTGCAGCATGTCATGCGCCAGGAGGTCGAGGAGATGCTGCAGTTGGGGGTGATTAAGCGGTCCAAGAGCGCGTAGGCCTCACCTGTAGTCCTGGTGCCAAAGAAGGACCGGACCACCCGGTTCTGTGTGGACTACAGGGGGCTCAACGCTATCACAGCCTCTGATGCACAACCAATGCCACGCATTGAGGAGCTGCTGGAGCGGTTAGCCAGTGCGAGCTATCTCTCCATTATGGATTTGAGTCGGGGATATTGGCAGATTCCCTTGAGCCCCGGGGGCCCAGGAGAAGTCCGCCTTTATCACCCCCTTCGGATTGTATGAATCCACGGTCATGCCCTTCGGCATGAAAAATGCCCCTGCCACGTTCCAGCGAATGGTCAACCACCTGCTCCATGGACTGGAGAGGTACGCAGTGGCGTACCTGGATGACATTGCCATCTTCAGTCCCACCTGGGAGGATCACCTCGAGCATCTGCAGCAGGTGCTCGGGCGCATTCACCAGGCGGGCTTGACCATCAAGGCGGGAAAGTGCCAGATGGGCATGAACGAGGTCCACTACCTGGGGCACCGGGTAGGTGGGGGTACTCTGAAGCCAGAGCCTGGAAAGGTGGACGCTATCGTGTCCTGGCCCACCCCCAGGACCAAGAAGCAGGTGCAGTCCTTCTTGGGCACCGCAGGGTACTATAGACGCTTTGTACAGGACTATAGTAGCCTTGCGAAGCCCTTGACAGACCTCACCAGGAAGAGCCTACCCCATTCCGTCAAATGGACAGATGAATGCGAGGTGGCCTTTAGGGCGTTGAACACTGCCTTGAGCAGATCCCCTGTGCTAAAGGCGGTCGACGGCACACGGCCACTGTTAGTACAGACCGACGCCAGTGAGTTTGGCCTCGGTGCTGTACTCAGCCAGGTCGACTCCGGGAACCAAGAACACCCCGTGTTGTACCTAAGCCGGAAACTGCTGCCGAGGGAAGTGGCCTATTCCACCATAGAGAAGGAGTGCCTGGCCATTGTATGGGCCCTCAACCGCTTACAGCCTTACTTGTACGGGCGCCCCTTCACTGTCGTGACTGACCACAACCCCCTGAGTTGGCTGCACACCATGTCAGGTGCCAACGGAAGGTTGTTACGCTGGAGTCTCACCCTCCAGCAGTACGACTTTACCGTTCAACACCGCAAGGGCCGCGAGCATGGCAATGCCGATGGGTTGTCCCGGCGAGGGGAGCCTCCAGACATACGCTTGGAGGAGTACCAGAAGGTCCTACCTCCATAGCGCAGTCTAAAAGGGGGAGGTGTCAGGCAAAAGGTATTTTTTCCCTAATTTTAAAAATGAGAGATGTTTTAAAAAAGAAAATCCCCCCACCCCCTATCCTTTTGTAAGAGAAGACATAGAACTGCAGTGCTGGCCCCCACCCTAAGAATTGTTATTATCGTCGTAAAGCCTCAGTGCAGAGCAGCTTCTAGTTCAAAATAGTTATTCCCTCCAAAATTCTATTGTTTAGCTGGACAAACAGTTAATGTAGAATTTAAAAACGCACATGACGGTCACTAACCCAGGGACCAGAGTTTTGGAATGTTCACATTTTCCTGGTTACAATGATATATTTTTCATAACTGGGATACCCCCAGAAATCGAGGAATTGGTTTCTTAGCTTCTGAGCATCATAGAGAGGTCCTGTTTAATATCCATCTGCATGAAAATTAGTGATGGCCAACATGATGTCTCCATCTTGGATGTGGGACCCCCCCACACCAAGATATGAAATCTGAAGGTTTCTATGTTCTATGCAGCTGGGTGGTTTCACGAAACCGAGCCCCCGTGTGAGGTAGACAAAATGGGTGGTTCCTAATAATTTGGCCCTGTTACTAAAAAGCAAATCGGCCATTTTCAGGTCATTCTTCTCAGGGACGCCAGACGCACGGACGCCACGCTGCGCGGAAGAATCACGTCTAATTTCCGGGGAGCCGTCCCCCCCACAGAATCTGAGACCATCACCTCGTGGCGCAGGTTTTGCTATTACTTATCCCTTTTATTTTAAATAACTGTTTATGCATACATGTAAATTGTCTCCTTTATAATATCTTGTATATATTTTGTAAACACTGCCCCCCTTTTGGGAGTAAATCATTAATTATTTACCAGTTTCGTCCTTCTTGTCCTATGTCGAGCAAACACGTTCCTCACCCGCTAATTCACGTTACCTACCAGGTACCCGATCCACCTGTTAAGCGATCGGTGGTGGCAGTATACCAGTATTTATGTGATATTGCGGTTTGAGGGTGGCTGGTCGGAGGTATATATACGTTCCTGGAAGGAACTGGTGGTATATATACGTCCTGTCACATCACGTGCCGCAATAGTCGACATAAACTAGAGCAGCTGCACCCGTGCTTATCCTCGGTCAATACCATGTTTGACCAGCAAGATAAGGGGGCGCCAGAGAGCTGCAAGGTCTGACCCAAAAGTGGGTGTCGTTTTCCTGACAAGCGGTCACATTATAGAGCTCTGTACACTAAGAGCGGTCACACTATAGAGCACTGTACTGTAAGAGCGGTCACACTATAGAGCTCTGTACTGTAAAAGCGGTCACACTGGAGCTCTAGTGTAAAAGCGGTCACACTGTGGAGCTCTGTACTGTATTTGCGGTCACACTATGGAGCTCTGTACTGTATCAGCGGTCAGACTGGAGATCTGTACTATAAGAGCGGTCACACTATGGAGGTCTGTACTGTAAGAGCGGTCACACTATGGAGCGCTGTACTGTAAAAGCGGTCACAATATGGAGCTCTGTACTGTAAGAGCGGTCACACTGAGGTGCTCTACTTTAAGCGGTCACGCTATAAAGTCTCTGCTGTAAGAGTGGTCACATTATGGAGCTCTGAACTGTAAGAGCGGTCACACTATGGAGCTCTGTACTGTAAGAGCGGTCACACTATAGAGCTCTGTACTGTAAGAGCGGGTACATTATAGAACTCTGTACTGTAAGAGCTGTCACACTTTAGAGCTCTGTACTGTAAGAGCGGTCACACTATAGAGCTCTGTACTGTATGAGCGGTCACACTATAGAGCTCTGTACTGTAAGAGCGGTCACACTGTGGAGCTCTGTACTGTAAGAGCGGTCACACTATAGAGCTCTGTACTGTAAGAGCGGTCACACTATAGAGCTCTGTACTGCAAGAGCGGTCACACTATAGAGCTCTGTACTGTAAGAACGGTCACACTATAGAGCTGTGTACTGTAAGAGCGGTCACACTATGGAGCTCTGTACTGTAAGAGCGGTCACACTGTGGAGTCTGTACTGTAAGAGCTGTCACATTATAGAGCTCTGTACTGTAAGAGCGGTCACACTATAGAGCTCTGTACTGTAAGAGCGGTCACACTATAGAGCTCTGTACTGTAAGAACGGTCACACTATAGAGCTCTGTACTGTAAGAGCGGTCACACAATAGAGCTCTGTACTGTAAGAGCGGTCACACTATAGAGCTCTGTACTGTAAGAGCGGTCACACTATAGAGCTCTGTACTGTAAGAGCGGTCACACTATGGAGCTCTGTACTGTAAGAACGGTCACACTATAGAGCTGTGTACTGTAAGAGCGGTCACACTATGGAGCTCTGTACTGTAAGAGCGGTCACACTGTGGAACTCTGTACTGTAAGAGCGGTCACACTATAGAGCTCTGTACTGCAAGAGCGGTCACACTATGGAGCTCTGTCCTGTAAGAGCGGTCACACTATGGAGCACTGTCCTGTAAGAGCGGTCACACTATGGAGCACTGTCCTGTAAGAGCGGTCACACTATGGAGCTCTGTCCTGTAAGAGCGGTCACACTATGGAGCTCTGTCCTGTAAGAGCGGTCACACTATAGAGCTCTGTACTGTAAGAGCGGTCACACTATAGAGCTCTGTACTGTAAGAGTTGGTACACTATGGAGCTCTGTACTGTAAGAGCGGTCACACTATAGAGCTCTGTACACTAAGAGCGGTCACACTATAGAGCTCTGTACTGTAAGAGCGGTCACACTATAGAGCTCTGTACTGCAAGAGCGGTCACACTATAGAGCTCTGTACTGTAAAAGCGGTCACACTGGAGCTCTACTGTAAAAGCGGTCACACTATGGAGCTCTGTATTGTATTTGCGGTCACACTATGGAGCTCTGTACTGTATCAGCGGTCAGACTGGAGATCTGTACTATAAGAGCGGTCACACTATGGAGCTCTGTACTGTAAGAGCGGTCACACTATGGAGCTCTGTACTGTAAGAGCGGTCACACTATGGAGCTTTATTCTGTAAGAGCGGTCACACTATGGAGCTCTGTACTGTAAGAGCGGTCACACTATAGAGCTCTGTACTGTAAGAGCGGTCACACTGTGGAGCTCTGTACTGTAAGAGCGGTCACACTATAGAGCTCTGTACTGTAAGAGCGGTCACACTATAGAGCTTTGTACTGTAAGAGCGGTCACACTATGGAGCTCTGTACTGTAAAAGCGGTCACACTATGGAGCTCTGTACTGTAAGAGCGGTCACACTGCGGAGCTCTGTACTGTAAGAGCGGTCACACTATGTAGCTCTGTACTGTAAGAGCGGTCACACTATAGAGCTCTGTACTGTAAGAGCTGTCACACTGTGGAGCTCTGTACTGTAAGAGCGGTCACACTGTGGAGCTCTGTACTGTAAGAGCGGTCACACTATAGAGCTGTGTACTGTAAGAGCGGTCACACTATAGAGCTCTGTACTGTAAGAGCTGTCACACTATAGAGCTCTGTACTGTAAGAGCGGTCACACTATGGAGCTCTGTAGTGTAAGAGCGGTCACACTATAGAGCTCTGTACTGTAAGAGTGTTCACACTATAGAGCTCTGTACTGTAAGAGCGGTCACACTATGGAGCTCTGTACTGTAAGAGCGGTCACACTATAGAGCTCTGTACTGTAAGAGCGGTCACACTATGGAGCTCTGTACTGTAAGAGCGGTCACACTATAGAGCTGTGTACTGTAAGAGCGGTCACACTATAGAGCTCTGTACTGTAACAGCGGTCACACTATAGAGCTCTGTACTGTAAGAGCGGTCACACTATGGAGCTCTGTACTGTAAGAGTGGTCACACTATGGAGCTCTGTACTGTAAGAGCGGTCACACTATAGAGCTCTGTACTGTAAGAGCGGTCACACTATAGAGCTCTACTGTAAGAACGGTCACACTATGGAGCTCTGTACTGTAAGAGCGGTCACACTATGGAGCTCTGTACTGTAAGAGTGGTCACACTATGGAGCTCTGTACTGTAAGAGCGGTCACACTATAGAGCTCTGTACTGTAAGAGCGGTCACACTCTAGAGCTCTGTACTGTAAGAGCGGTCACACTATGGAGCTCTGTACTGCAAGAGCGGTCACACTATGGAGCTCTGTACTGTAAGAGTGGTCACACTATGGAGCTCTGTACTGTAAGAGCGGTCACACTATAGAGCTCTGTACTGTAAGAGCCTGTCACATTATGGAGCTCTGTACTGTAAGAGCGGTCACACTATAGAGCTCTGTACTGTAAGAGCGGTCACACTATGAAGCTCTGTACTGTAAGAGCGGTCACACTGTGGAGCTTTATTCTGTAAGAGCGGTCACACTATGGAGCTCTGTGCTGTAAGAGCGGTCACACTGTGGAGCTCTGTACTGTAAGAGTGGTCACACTATGGAGCTCTGTATTGTAAGAGCGGTCACACTATAGAGCTCTGTACTGTAAGAGCGGTCACACTTTAAAGCTCTGTACTGTAAGAGAGGTCACACTATAGAGCTCTGTACTGTAAGAGCGGTCACACTATAGAGCTCTGTACTGAAAGAGCGGTCACACTGTGGAGCTTTATTCTGTAAGAGCGGTCACACTATAGAGCTCTGTACTGTATGAGCGGTCACACTATAGAGCTCTGTACTGTAAGAGCGGTCACACTGTGGAGCTCTGTACTGTAAGAGCGGTCACACTATAGAACTCTGTACAGTAAGAGCGGTCACACTATAGAGCTCTGTACTGTAAGAGCGGTCACACTATAGAGCTCTGTACTGTAAGAGCGGTCACACTATGGAGTTCTGTACTGTAAGAACGGTCACACTATAGAGCTGTGTACTGTAAGAGCGGTCACACTATGGAGCTCTGTACTGTAAGAGCGGTCACACTGTGGAGCTCTGTACTGTAAGAGCTGTCACATTATAGAGCTCTGTACTGTAAGAGCGGTCACACTATAGAGCTCTGTACTGTAAGAGCGGTCACACTATAGTGCTCTGTACTGTAAGAACGGTCACACTATAGAGCTCTGTACTGTAAGCACGGTCACACAATAGAGCTCTGTACTGTAAGAGCAGTCACACTATAGAGCTCTGTACTGTAAGAGCGGTCACACTATAGAGCTCTGTACTGTAAGAGCGGTCAAACTATGGAGCTCTGTACTGTAAGAACGGTCACACTATAGAGCTGTGTACTGTAAGAGCGGTCACACTATGGAGCTCTGTACTGTAAGAGCGGTCACACTGTTGAACTCTGTACTGTAAGAGCGGTCACACTATGGAGCTCTGTCCTGTAAGAGCGGTCACACTATGGAGCAATGTCCTGTAAGAGCGGTCACACTATGGAGCACTGTCCTGTAAGAGCGGTCACACTATGGAGCTCTGTCCTGTAAGAGCGGACACACTATGGAGCTCTGTCCTGTAAGAGCGGTCACACTATAGAGCTCTGTACTGTAAGAGCGGTCACACTATAGAGCTCTGTACTGTAAGAGTTGGTACACTATGGAGCTCTGTACTGTAAGAGCGGTCACACTATAGAGCTCTGTACACTAAGAGCCGTCACACTATAGAGCTCTGTACACTAAGAGCGGTCACACTATAGAGCTTTGTACTGTAAGAGCGGTCACACTATAGAGCTCTGTACTGTAAGAGCGGTCACACTATAGAGCTCTGTACTGTAAAAGCGGTCACACTGGAGCTCTACTGTAAAAGCGGTCACACTTTGGAGCTCTGTATTGTATTTGCGGTCACACTATGGAGCTCTGTACTGTATCAGCGGTCAGACTGGAGATCTGTACTATAAGAGCGGTCACACTATGGAGCTCTGTACTGTAAGAGCGGTCACACTATGGAGCTCTGTACTGTAAGAGCGGTCACACTATGGAGCTTTATTCTGTAAGAGCGGTCACACTATGGAGCTCTGTACTGTAAGAGCGGTCACACTATAGAGCTCTGTACTGTAAGAGCGGTCACACTGTGGAGCTCTGTACTGTAAGAGCGGTCACACTATAGAGCTCTGTACTGTAAGAGCGGTCACACTATGGAGCTCTGTACTGTAAAAGCGGTCACACTATGGAGCTCTGTACTGTAAGAGCGGTCACACTGCGGAGCTCTGTACTGTAAGAGCGGTCACACTATGTAGCTCTGTACTGTAAGAGCGGTCACACTATAGAGCTCTGTACTGTAAGAGCTGTCACACTGTGGAGCTCTGTACTGTAAGAGCGGTCACACTGTGGAGCTCTGTACTGTAAGAGCGGTCACACTATAGAGCTGTGTACTGTAAGAGCGGTCACACTATAGAGCTCTGTACTGTAAGAGCGGTCACACTATAGAGCTCTGTACTGTAAGAGCGGTCACACTATGGAGCTCTGTAGTGTAAGAGCGTTCACACTATAGAGCTCTGTACTGTAAGAGTGTTCACACTATAGAGCTCTGTACTGTAAGAGCGGTCACACTATGGAGCTCTGTACTGTAAGAGCGGTCACACTATAGAGCTCTGTACTGTAAGAGCGGTCACACTATGGAGCTCTGTACTGTAAGAGCGGTCACACTATAGAGCTCTGTACTGTAAGAGCAGTCACACTATAGAGCTCTGTACTGTAAGAGCGGTCACACTATAGAGCTCTGTACTGTAAGAGCGGTCACACTATGGAGCTCTGTACTGTAAGAGTGGTCACACTATGGAGCTCTGTACTGTAAGAGCGGTCACACTATAGAGCTCTGTACTGTAAGAGCGGTCACACTATAGAGCTTTATTCTGTAAGAGCGGTCACACTATGGAGCTCTGTACTGTAAGAGCGGTCACACTATAGAGCTCTGTACTGTAAGAGCGGTCACACTGTGGAGCTCTGTACTGTAAGAGCGGTCACACTATAGAGCTCTGTACTGTAAGAGCGGTCACACTATGGAGCTCTGTACTGTAAGAGCGGTCACACTATGGAGCTTTATTCTGTAAGAGCCGTCACACTATGGAGCTCTGTACTGTAAGAGCGGTCACACTATGGAGCTTTATTCTGTAAGAGCGGTCACACTATGGAGCTCTGTACTGTAAGAGCGGTCACACTATAGAGCTCTGTACTGTAAGAGCGGTCACACTGTGGAGCTCTGTACTGTAAGAGCGGTCACACTATAGAGCTCGGTACTGTAAGAGCGGTCACACTATGGAGCTCTGTACTGTAAAAGCGGTCACACTATGGAGCTCTGTACTGTAAGAGCGGTCACACTGCGGAGCTCTGTACTGTAAGAGCGGTCACACTATGTAGCTCTGTACTGTAAGAGCGGTCACACTATAGAGCTCTGTACTGTAAGAGCTGTCACACTGTGGAGCTCTGTACTGTAAGAACGGTCACACTGTGGAGCTCTGTACTGTAAGAGCGGTCACACTATAGAGCTGTGTACTGTAAGAGCGGTCACACTATAGAGCTCTGTACTGTAAGAGCGGTCACACTATAGAGCTCTGTACTGTAAGAGCGGTCACACTATGGAGCTCTGTAGTGTAAGAGCGTTCACACTATAGAGCTCTGTACTGTAAGAGTGTTCACACTATAGAGCTCTGTACTGTAAGAGCGGTCACACTATGGAGCTCTGTACTGTAAGAGCGGTCACACTATAGAGCTCTGTACTGTAAGAGCGGTCACACTATGGAGCTCTGTACTGTAAGAGCGGTCACACTTTAGAGCTCTGTACTGTAAGAGCAGTCACACTATAGAGCTCTGTACTGTAAGAGCGGTCACACTATAGAGCTCTGTACTGTAAGAGCGGTCACACTATGGAGCTCTGTACTGTAAGAGTGGTCACACTATGGAGCTCTGTACTGTAAGAGCGGTCACACTATAGAGCTCTGTACTGTAAGAGCGGTCACACTATAGAGCTCTTTACTGTAAGAACGGTCACACTATGGAGCTCTGTACTGTAAGAGCGGTCACACTATGGAGCTCTGTACTGTAAGAGTGGTCACACTATGGAGCTCTGTACTGTAAGAGCGGTCACACTATAGAGCTCTGTACTGTAAGAGCCTGTCACATTATGGAGCTCTGTACTGTAAGAGCGGTCACACTATATAGCTCTGTACTGTAAGAGCGGTCACACTATGAAGCTCTGTACTGTAAGAGCGGTCACACTGTGGAGCTTTATTCTGTAAGAGCGGTCACACTATGGAGCTCTGTGCTGTAAGAGCGGTCACACTGTGGAGCTCTGTACTGTAAGAGCGGTCACACTATGGAGCTCTGTATTGTAAGAGCGGTCACACTATAGAGCTCTGTACTGTAAGAGCGATCACACTTTAGAGCTCTGTACTGTAAGAGAGGTCACACTATAGAGCTCTGTACTGTAAGAGCGGTCACACTATAGAGCTCTGTACTGAAAGAGCGGTCACACTGTGGAGCTTTATTTTGTAAGAGCGGTCACACTATGGAGCTCTGTGCTGTAAGAGCGGTCACACTATAGAGCTCTGCACTGTAAGAGCAGTCACACTATGAAGCTCTGTACTGTAAGAGCGGTCACACTATAGAGGTCTGTACTGTAAGAGCGGTCACACTGTGGAGCTCTGTACTGTAAGAGCGGTCACACTATGGAGCTCTGTACTGTAAGAGCGGTCACACTTTAGAGCTCTGTACTGTAAGAGCGGTCACACTATAGAGTTCTGTACTGTAAGAGCGGTCACACTATGGAGCTCTGTACTGTAAGAGCGGTCACACTTTAGAGCTCTGTACTGTAAGAGTTGTCACACTATGAAGCCCTGTACTGTAAGAGCGGTCAAACTATAGAGCTCTGCACTGTAAGAGCGATCACACTATAGAGTTCTGAACTGTAACAGCGGTCACAATATAGAGCTCTGTACTCTAAGAGCGGTCACATTGTGGAGCTCTGTACTGTAAGAGCGGTCATACTATAGAGCACTGTACTGTAAGAGCGATCACACTATAGAGCTCTGTATTGTAAGAGCAGTCACACTATAGAGCTCTGTACTGTAAGAGCGGTCACACTGTGGAGCTCTGTACTGTAAGAGCGGTCACACTATAGAGCTCTGTACTGTAAGAGCGGTCACACTATAGAGCTCTGTACTGTAAGAGCGGTCACACTATAGAGCTCTGTACTGTAAAAGCGGTCACACTATGGAGCTCTGTACTGTAAGAGCGGTCACACTGCGGAGCTCTGTACTGTAAGAGCGGTCACACTATGTAGCTCTGTACTGTAAGAGCGGTCACACTATAGAGCTCTATACTGTAAGAGCTGTCACACTGTGGAGCTCTGTACTGTAAGAGCGGTCACACTGTGGAGCTCTGTACTGTAAGAGCGGTCACACTATAGAGCTGTGTACTGTAAGAGCGGTCACACTATAGAGCTCTGTACTGTAAGAGCGGTCACACTATAGAGCTCTGTACTGTAAGAGCGGTCACACTATGGAGCTCTGTAGTGTAAGAGCGGTCACACTATAGAGCTCTGTACTGTAAGAGTGTTCACACTATAGAGCTCTGTACTGTAAGAGCGGTCACACTATGGAGCTCTGTACTGTAAGAGCGTTCACACTATAGAGCTCTGTACTGTAAGAGCGGTCACACTATAGAGCTGTGTACTGTAAGAGCGGTCACACTATAGAGCTCTGTACTGTAAGAGCGGTCACACTATAGAGCTCTGTACTGTAAGAGCGGTCACACTATGGAGCTCTGTACTGTAAGAGTGGTCACACTATGGAGCAGTGTACTGTAAGAGCGGTCACACTATAGAGCTCTGTACTGTAAGAGCGGTCACACTATAGAGCTCTGTACTGTAAGAACGGTCACACTATGGAGCTCTGTACTGTAAGAGCGGTCACACTATGGAGCTCTGTACTGTAAGAGTGGTCACACTATGGAGCTCTGTACCGTAAGAGCGGTCACACTATAGAGCTCTGTACTGTAAGAGCGGTCAGACTATAGAGCTCTGTACTGTAAGAGCGGTCACACTATGGAGCTCTGTACTGTAAGAGCGGTCACACTATGGAGCTCTGTACTGTAAGAGTGGTCACACTATGGAGCTCTGTACTGTAAGAGCGGTCACACTATAGAGCTCTGTACTGTAAGAGCCTGTCACATTATGGAGCTCTGTACTGTAAGAGCGGTCACACTATAGAGCTCTGTACTGTAAGAGCGGTCACACTATGAAGCTCTGTACTGTAAGAGCGGTCACACTGTGGAGCTTTATTCTGTAAGAGCGGTCACACTATGGAGCTCTGTGGTGTAAGAGCGGTCACACTGTGGAGCTCTGTACTGTAAGAGCGGTCACACTATGGAGCTCTGTATTGTAAGAGCGGTCACACTATAGAGCTCTGCACTGTAAGAGCAGTCACACTATGAAGCTCTGTACTGTAAGAGCGGTCACACTATAGAGCTCTGTACTGTAAGAGCGGTCACACTATAGAGTTCTGTACTGTAAGAGCGGTCACACTATGGAGCTCTGTACTGTAAGAGCGGTCACACTTTAGAGCTCTGTACTGTAAGAGTTGTCACACTATGAAGCCCTGTACTGTAAGAGCGGTCAAACTATAGAGCTCTGCACTGTAAGAGCGATCACACTATAGAGCTCTGAACTGTAACAGCGGTCACAATATAGAGCTCTGTACTCTAAGAGCGGTCACATTGTGGAGCTCTGTACTGTAAGAGCGGTCATACTATAGAGCACTGTACTGTAAGAGCGATCACACTATAGAGCTCTGTATTGTAAGAGCGGTCACACTATAGAGCTCTGTACTGTAAGAGCGGTCACACTGTGGAGCTCTGTACTGTAAGAGCGGTCACACTATAGAGCTCTGTACTGTAAGAGCGGTCACACTATAGAGCTCTGTACTGTAAGAGCGGTCACACTATAGAGCTCTGTACTGTAAAAGCGGTCACACTATGGAGCTCTGTACTGTAAGAGCGGTCACACTGCGGAGCTCTGTACTGTAAGAGCGGTCACACTATGTAGCTCTGTACTGTAAGAGCGGTCACACTATAGAGCTCTATACTGTAAGAGCTGTCACACTGTGGAGCTCTGTACTGTAAGAGCGGTCACACTGTGGAGCTCTGTACTGTAAGAGCGGTCACACTATAGAGCTGTGTACTGTAAGAGCGGTCACACTATAGAGCTCTGTACTGTAAGAGCGGTCACACTATAGAGCTCTGTACTGTAAGAGCGGTCACACTATGGAGCTCTGTAGTGTAAGAGCGGTCACACTATAGAGCTCTGTACTGTAAGAGTGTTCACACTATAGAGCTCTGTACTGTAAGAGCGGTCACACTATGGAGCTCTGTACTGTAAGAGCGTTCACACTATAGAGCTCTGTACTGTAAGAGCGGTCACACTATGGAGCTCTGTACTGTAAGAGCGGTCACACTATAGAGCTGTGTACTGTAAGAGCGGTCACACTATAGAGCTCTGTACTGTAAGAGCGGTCACACTATAGAGCTCTGTACTGTAAGAGCGGTCACACTATGGAGCTCTGTACTGTAAGAGTGGTCACACTATGGAGCAGTGTACTGTAAGAGCGGTCACACTATAGAGCTCTGTACTGTAAGAGCGGTCACACTATAGAGCTCTGTACTGTAAGAACGGTCACACTATGGAGCTCTGTACTGTAAGAGCGGTCACACTATGGAGCTCTGTACTGTAAGAGTGGTCACACTATGGAGCTCTGTACCGTAAGAGCGGTCACACTATAGAGCTCTGTACTGTAAGAGCGGTCAGACTATAGAGCTCTGTACTGTAAGAGCGGTCACACTATGGAGCTCTGTACTGTAAGAGCGGTCACACTATGGAGCTCTGTACTGTAAGAGTGGTCACACTATGGAGCTCTGTACTGTAAGAGCGGTCACACTATAGAGCTCTGTACTGTAAGAGCCTGTCACATTATGGAGCTCTGTACTGTAAGAGCGGTCACACTATAGAGCTCTGTACTGTAAGAGCGGTCACACTATGAAGCTCTGTACTGTAAGAGCGGTCACACTGTGGAGCTTTATTCTGTAAGAGCGGTCACACTATGGAGCTCTGTGGTGTAAGAGCGGTCACACTGTGGAGCTCTGTACTGTAAGAGCGGTCACACTATGGAGCTCTGTATTGTAAGAGCGGTCACACTATAGAGCTCTGTACTGTAAGAGCGGTCACACTTTAGAGCTCTGTACTGTAAGAGAGGTCACACTATAGAGCTCTGTACTGTAAGAGCGGTCACACTATAGAGCTCTGTACTGAAAGAGCGGTCACACTTTGGAGCTTTATTCTGTAAGAGCGGTCACACTATGGAGCTCTGTGCTGTAAGAGCGGTCACACTATAGAGCTCTGCACTGTAAGAGCAGTCACACTATGAAGCTCTGTACTGTAAGAGCGGTCACACTATAGAGCTCTGTACTGTAAGAGCGGTCACACTGTGGAGCTCTGTACTGTAAGAGCGGTCACACTATGGAGCTCTGTACTGTAAGAGCGGTCACACTTTAGAGCTCTGTACTGTAAGAGCGGTCACACTATAGAGTTCTGTACTGTAAGAGCGGTCACACTATGGAGCTCTGTACTGTAAGAGCGGTCACACTTTAGAGCTCTGTACTGTAAGAGTGGTCACACTATGAAGCCCTGTACTGTAAGAGCGGTCACACTATAGAGCTCTGCACTGTAAGAGCGATCACACTATAGAGCTCTGAACTGTAACAGCGGTCACACTATAGAGCTCTGTACTCTAAGAGCGGTCACATTGTGGAGCTCTGTACTGTAAGAGCGGTCATACTATAGAGCACTGTACTGTAAGAGCGATCACACTATAGAGCTCTGTATTGTAAGAGCGGTCACACTATAGAGCTCTGTACTGTAAGAGCGGTCACATTTTGGAGCTCTGTACTGTAAGAACGGTAACACTATAGAGCTCTGTACTGTAAGAGCGGTCACATTGTGGAGCTCTGTACTGTAAGAGCGGTCATACTATAGAGCACTGTACTGTAAGAGCGATCACACTATAGAGCTCTGTATTGTAAGAGCGGTCACACTATAGAGCTCTGTACTGTAAGAGCGGTCACATTTTGGAGCTCTGTACTGTAAGAGCGGTCACACTATGGAGCTCTGTACTGTAAGAGCGGTCACACTATAGAACTCTGTACTGTAAGAGCGGTCACACTGTGGAGCTCTGTACTGTAAGAGCGGTCACACTGGAGCTCTACTGTAAGAGCGGTCACACTATGGAGCTCTGTACTGTAAGAGCGGTCACACTATGGAGCTCTGTACTGTAAGAGCCGTCACACTATAGAGCTCTGTACTGTAAGAAAGGTCACATTATGGAGCTCTGTACTGTAAGAGCGGTCACACTGTGGAGCTCTGTACTGTAAGAGCGGTCACACTGGAGCTCTGTACTGTGTGAGCGATCACACTGGAGCTCTGTACTGTAAGAGCAGTCACATTATGGAGCTCTGTACTGTAAGAGCGGTCACACTATGGAGCTCTGTCCTATAAGAGCGGTCACACTGGAGCTCTACTGTAAAAGCGGTCACACTGTGGAGCTGTGTACTGTAAGAGCGGTCACACTATGAAGCTCTGTACTGTAAGAGCAGTCACACTATGGAGCTCTGTCCTATAAGAGCGGTCACACTGGAGCTCTACTGTAAAAGCGATCACACTATGGAGCTCTGTACTGTAAGAGCGGTCACACTATAGAGCTCTGTACTGTAAGAGCGGTCACACTATAGAGCTCGGTACTGTAAATGCAGTCACACTATGGAGCTCTGTACTGTAAGAGCGGTCACACTATAGAGCTCTGTGCTGTAAGAGCGGTCACAATATGGAGCTCTGTACTGTAAGAGAGATCACACTGTGGAGCTCTGTACTGTAAGAGCGGTCACACTATAGAGCTCTGTACTGTAAGAGTGATCACACTGTGGAGCTCTGTACTGTAAGAGCGGTCACACTATAGAGCTCTGTACTGTAAGAGCGGTCACACTATGGAGCTCTGTACTGTAAGAGCGGTAACACTATAGAGCTCTGTACTGTAAGAGCGGTCACACTATGGAGCTCTGTACTGTAAGAGCGGTCACACTATGGAGCTCTGTACTGTAAGAGCGGTCACAATATAGAGCTCTGTACTGTAAGAGCGGTCACACTGTGGAGCTCTGTACTCTAAGAGCGGTCACACTGGAGCTCTGTACTGTGTGAGCGATCACACTGGAGCTCTGTACTGTAAGAGCGGTCACACTGTGGAGCTCTGTACTGTAAGAGCGGTCACACTATGGAGCTCTGTCCTATAAGAGCGGTCACACTGGAGCTCTACTGTAAAAGCGATCACACTGTGGAGCTCTGTACTGTAAGAGCTGTCACACTATAGAGCTCTGTACACTTAGAGCGATCACACTATGGAGCTCTGTACTGTAAGAGCTATCACACTATAGAGCTCTGTACACTAAGAGCGGTCACACTATTGACCTCTGTACTGTAAGAGCGGTCACACTATGGAGCTCTGTACTGTAAGTGCGGTCACACTATAGACCTCTGTACTGTAAGAGTGATCACACTGTGGAGCTCTGTACTGTAAGAGCCGTCACATTATAGAGCTCTGTACTGTAAGAGCGGTCAAACTATTGAGCTCTGTCCTCTAAGAACGGTCACACTATGGAGCTCTGTACTGTAAAAGAGGTCACACTGTGGAGCTGTGTACTGTAAGAGCTGTCACACTATAGAGCTCTGTACTGTAAGAGCGGTCACACTATAGAGCTCTGTACTGTAAGAGCAGTCACACTATGGAGCTCTGTACTGTAAGAGCAGTCACACTATAGAGCTCTGTACAGTAAGAGCGGTCACACTATGGAGCTCTGTCCTATAAGAGAAGTCACACTCTAGAGCTCTGTACTGTAAAAGCAATCACACTATGGAGCTCTGTACTGTAAGAGCTGTCACACTATAGAGCTCTGTACGCTAAGAGCGGTCACACTATGGAGCTCTGTACTGTAAGAATGGTCACACTGTGGAGCTCTGTACTGTAAGAGCTGTCACACTATAGAGCTCTGTACGCTAAGAGCGGTCACACTATGGAGCTCTGTACTGTAAGAGCGGTCACACTATGGAGCTCTGTACTGTAAGAGCGGTCACACTATAGAGCTCTGTACTGTAAGGGTGGTCACACTATGGAGCTCTGTACTGTAAGAGCGGTCACACTATGGAGCTCTGTACTGTAAGAGCGGTCACACTATAGAGCTCTGTACTGTAAGAGCGGTCACACTATGGAGCTCTGTACTGTAAGAGCGGTCACACTATGGAGCTCTGTACTGTAAGAACGGTCACACTGTGGAGCTCTGCACTGTAAGAGCGTTTACACTATATAGCTCTGTACTGTAAGAGCGGTCACACTATGGAGCTCTGTACTGTAAGAGCGGTCACACTATAGAGCTCTGAACTGTAAGAGCGGTCACACTATGGAGCTCTGTACTGTAAGAGCGGTCACACTATAGAGCTCTGTACTGTAAGAGCGGTCACACTATGGAGCTCTGTACTGTAAGAGCGGTCACACTATAGAGCTCTGTACTGTAAGAGCGGTCACACTATGGAGCTCTGTACTGTAAGAGCGGTCACACTATAGAGCTCTGTACTGTAAGAGCGGTCACACTATAGAGCTCTGTACTTTAAGAGCAGTCACACTATGGAGCTCTGTACTGTAAGAGCGGTCACACTATAGATCTCTGTACTTTAAGAGCGGTCACACTATAGAGCTCTGTACTTTAAGAGCAGTCACACTATGGAGCTCTGTACTGTAAGAACGGTCACATTGTGGAGCTCTGTACTGTAAGAGCGGTAACAATATGGAGCTCTGTACTGTAAGAGTGGTCACACTATGGAGCTCTGTACTATAAGAGCTGTCACACTGTGGAGCTCTTTACTGTAAGAGCGGTCACATTATAGAGCTCTGTACTGTAAGAGCGGTCACACTATGGAGCTCTGTACTGTAAGAGCGGTCACACTATAGAGCTCTGTACTGTAAGAGCGGTCACACTATGGAGCTCTGTACTGTAAGAGCGGTCACATTATAAAGCTCTGTACTGTAAGAGCTGTCACACTATAGAGCTCTGTACTGTAAGAGCGGTCACACTATGGAGCTCTGTACTGTAAGAGCGGTCACACTATGGAGCTCTGTACTGTAAGAACGGTCACACTGTGGAGCTCTGCACTGTAAGAGCGGTCACACTATAGAGCTCTGTACTGTAAGAGCGGTCACACTATGGAGCTCTGTACTGTAAGAGCGGTCACACTGTAGAGCTCTGTACTGTAAGAGCGGTCACACTGCGGAGCTCTGTACTGTAAGAGCTGTCACACTATAGAGCTCTGTACACTAAGAGCGGTCACACTATGGAGCTCTGTACTGAAAGAGCGGTCACACTATAGAGCTCTGTACTGTAAGAGCGGACACACTGCGGAGCTCTGTACTGTAAGAGCTGTCACACTATAGAGCTCTGTACTGTAAGAGCGGTCACACTATGAAGCTCTGTACTGTAAGTGCGGTCACACTATGGCGCTCTGTACTGTAAGAGCGGTCACACTATGGAGCTCTGTACTATATGAGCGGTCACACTGTGGAGCTCTGTTCTGTAAGAGCGGTCACACTATAGAGCTCTGTACTGTTAGAGCGGTCACACTATAGAGCTCTGTACTGTAAGAGCAGTCACACTATAGAGCTCTGTACTGTAAGAGCGATCACACTGTGGAGCTCTGCACTGTAAGAGCGGTCACACTATAGAACTCTGTACTGTAAGAGCTGTCACATTATAGAGCTCTGTACTGTAAGAGCGGTCACACTATGGAGCTCTGTACTGTAAGAGCGGTCACACTATAGTCTTTTGTACTGTAAGAGCGGTCACACTGTGGAGCTCTGTACTGCAAGAACGGTCACACTGTGGAGCTCTGTACTGTAAGAGCGGTCACACTATAGAGCTCTGTACTGTAAGAGCGATCACACTATGGAGCTCTGTACTGTAAGAGCGGTCACACTATGGAGCTCTGTACTGTAAGAGCGGTCACACTATAGAGCTCTGTACTGTAAGAGCGGTCACACTATAGAGCTCTGTACTTTAAGAGCAATCACACTATGGAGATCTGTACTGTAAGAGCGGTCACACTATAGAGCTCTGTACTGTAAGAGCGGTCACACTGGAGCTCTACTGTAAAAACGGTCACACTATGGAGCTCTGTACTGTAAGAACGGTCACACTGTGGAGCTCTGTACTGTAAGAGCGGTCACAATATGGAGCTCTGTACTGTAAGAGTGGTCACACTATGGAGCTCAGTACTATAAGAGCTGTCACACTGTGGAGCTCTTTACTGTAAGAGCGGTCACATTATAGAGCTCTGTACTGTAAGAGCGGTCACTCAATGGAGCTCTGTACTGTAAGAGCGGTCACACTATAGAGCTCTGTACTGTAAGAGCGGTCACACTATGGAGCTCTGTACTGTAAGAGCGGTCACATTATAAAGCTCTGTACTGTAAGAGCGGTCACACTATAGAGCTCTGTACTGTAAGAGCGGTCACACTATGGAGCTCTGCACTGTAAGAGCGGTCACACTATAGAGCTCTGTACTGTAAGAGCGGTCACACTATGGAGCTCTGTACTGTAAGAGCGGACACACTGCGGAGCTCTGTACTGTAAGAGCTGTCACACTATAGAGCTCTGTACACTAAGAGCGGTCACACTATAGAGCTCTGTACTGTAAGAGCGGTCACACTATGGAGCTCTGTACTGTAAGTGCGGTCACACTATGGAGCTCTGTACTGTAAGTGCGGTCACACTATGGCGCTCTGTACTGTAAGAGCGGTCACACTATGGAACTCTGTACTATATGAGCTGTCACACTGTGGAGCTCTGTACTGTAAGAGCGGTCACACTGTGTAGCTCTGTTCTGTAAGAGCGGTCACACTATAGAGCTCTGTACTGTTAGAGCGGTCACACTATAGAGCTCTGTACTGTAAGAGCTGTCACACTGTGGAGCTCTGTACTGTAAGAGCGGTCACACTATAGAGCTCTGTACTGTATGAGCGGTCACACTATGGAGCTCTGTACTGTAAGAGCGGTCACACTATAGAGCTCTGTACTGTAAGAGCAGTCACACTATAGAGCTCTGTACTGTAAGAGCGATCACAGTATGGAGCTCTGTACTGTAAGAGCGGTCAAACTATAGAACTCTGTACTGTAAGAGCGGTCACACTATGGAGCTCTGTACTGTAAGAGCGGTCACACTATGGAGCTCTGTACTGTAAGAGCGGTCACACTATAGTGTTTTGTACTGTAAGAGCGGTCACACTGTGGAGCTCTGTAGTGCAAGAGTGGTCACACTATAGAGCTCTGTACTGTAAGAGTGGTCACACTATAGAGCTCTGTACTGTAAGAGCGATCACACTATAGTGTTTTGTACTGTAAGAGCGGTCACACTATAGAGCTCTGTACTGTAAGAGCGGTCACACTATAGAGCTCTGTACTGTAAAAATGGTCACACTATAGAGCTCTGTACTGTAAGAGCGATCACACTATGGAGCTCTGTACTGTAAGAGCGGTCAAACTATAGAACTCTGTACTGTAAGAGCTGTCACATTATAGAGCTCTGTACTGTAAGAGCGGTCACACTATGGAGCTCTGTACTGTAAGAACGGTCACACTATGGAGCTCTGTACTGTAAGAGCGGTCACACTATAGTGTTTTGTACTGTAAGAGCGGTCACACTGTGGAGCTCTGTACTGTAAGAGCGGTCACACTATAGAGCTCTGTACTGTAAGAGCGGTCACACTATGGAGCTCTGTACTGTAAGAGCAGTCACACTATAGAGCTCTGTACTGTAAGAGCGATCACACTGTGGAGCTCTGTACTGTAAGAGCGGTCACACTATAGAACTCTGTACTGTAAGAGCTGTCACATTATAGAGCTCTGTACTGTAAGAGCGGTCACACTATGGAGCTCTGTACTGTAAGAGCGATCACACTATGGAGCTCTGTACTGTAAGAGCGGTCACACTATAGTCTTTTGTAGTGTAAGAGCGGTCACACTGAGGAGCTCTGTACTGCAAGAGCGGTCACACTGTGGAGCTCTGTACTGTAAGAGCGGTCACACTATAGAGCTCTGTACCGTAAGAGCGATCACACTATGGAGCTCTGTACTGTAAGAGCGGTCACACTATGGAGCTCTGTACTGTAAGAGCGGACACACTATAGAGCTCTGTACTGTAAGAGCGGTCACACTATAGAGCTCTGTACTTTAAGAGCAGTCACACTATGGAGATCTGTACTGTAAGAGCGGTCACACTATAGAGCTCTGTACTGTAAGAGCGGTCACACTGGAGCTCTACTGTAAAAACGGTCACACTATGGAGCTCTGTACTGTAAGAACGGTCACACTGTGGAGCTCTGTACTGTAAGAGCGGTCACAATATGGAGCTCTGTACTGTAAGAGTGGTCACACTATGGAGCTCTGTACTATAAGAGCTGTCACACTGTGGAGCTCTTTACTGTAAGAGCGGTCATATTATAGAGCTCTGTACTGTAAGAGCGGTCACACTATGGAGCTCTGTACTGTAAGAGCGGTCACACTATAGAGCTCTGTACTGTAAGAGCGGTCACACTATGGAGCTCTGTACTGTAAGAGCGGTCACATTATAAAGCTCTGTAGTGTAAGAGCGGTCACACTATAGAGCTCTGTAATGTAAGAGCGGTCACACTATGGAGCTCTGTACTGTAAGAGCGGTCACACTATGGAGCTCTGTACTGTAAGAACGGTCACACTGTGGAGCTCTGCACTGTAAGAGCGGTCACACTATAGAGCTCTGTACTGTAAGAGCGGTCACACTATGGAGCTCTGTACTGTAAGAGCGGTCACACTGTAGAGCTCTGTACTGTAAGAGCGGTCACACTATGGAGCTCTGTACTGAAAGAGCGGTCACACTATAGAGCTCTGTACTGTAAGAGCGGACACACTGCGGAGCTCTGTACTGTAAGAGCTGTCACACTATAGAGCTCTGTACACTAAGAGCGGTCACACTATAGAGCTCTGTACTGTAAGAGCGGTCACACTATGGAGCTCTGTACTGTAAGTGCGGTCACACTATGGCGCTCTGTACTGTAAGAGCGGTCACACTATGGAGCTCTGTACTATATGAGCTGTCACACTGTGGAGCTCTGTACTGTAAGAGCGGTCACACTGTGGAGCTCTGTTCTGTAAGAGCGGTCACACTATAGAGCTCTGTACTGTTAGAGCGGTCACACTATAGAGCTCTGTACTGTAAGAGCAGTCACACTATAGAGCTCTGTTCTGTAAGAGCGATCACACTGTGGAGCTCTGTACTGTAAGAGCGGTCACACTATAGAACTCTGTTCTGTAAGAGCTGTCACATTATAGAGCTCTGTACTGTAAGAGCGGTCACACTATGGAGCTCTGTACTGTAAGAGCGGTCACACTATGGAGCTCTGTACTGTAAGAGCGGTCACACTATAGTCTTTTGTACTGTAAGAGCGGTCACACTGTGGAGCTCTGTACTGCAAGAGCGGTCACACTGTGGAGCTCTGTACTGTAAGAGCGGTCACACTATAGAGCTCTGTACTGTAAGAGCGATCACACTATGGAGCTCTGTACTGTAAGAGCGGTCACACTATGGAGCTCTGTACTGTAAGAGCGGTCACACTATAGAGCTCTGTACTGTAAGAGCGGTCACACTATAGAGCTCTGTACTGTAAGAGCGGTCACACTGGAGCTCTACTGTAAAAACGGTCACACTATGGAGCTCTGTACTGTAAGAACGGTCACACTGTGGAGCTCTGTACTGTAAGAGCGGTCACAATATGGAGCTCTGTACTGTAAGAGTGGTCACACTATGGAGCTCTGTACTATAAGAGCTGTCACACTGTGGAGCTCTTTACTGTAAGAGCGGTCACATTATAGAGCTCTGTACAGTAAGAGCGGTCACACTATGGAGCTCTGTACTGTAAGAGCGGTCACACTATAGAGCTCTGTACTGTAAGAGCGGTCACACTATGGAGCTCTGTACTGTAAGAGCGGTCACATTAGAAAGCTCTGTACTGTAAGAGCGGTCACACTATAGAGCTCTGTACTGTAAGAGCGGTCACACTATGGAGCTCTGTACTGTAAGAACGGTCACACTGTGGAGCTCTGCACTGTAAGAGCGGTCACACTATAGAGCTCTGTACTGTAAAAGCGGTCACACTATGGAGCTCTGTACTGTAAGAGCGGACACACTGCGGAGCTCTGTACTGTAAGAGCTGTCACACTATAGAGCTCTGTACACTAAGAGCGGTCACACTATAGAGCTCTGTACTGTAAGAGCGGTCACACTATGGAGCTCTGTACTGTAAATGCGGTCACACTATGGCGCTCTGTACTGTAAGAGCGGCCACACTATGGAGCTCTGTACTATATGAGCTGTCACACTGTGGCGCTCTGTACTGTAAGAGCAGTCACACTGTGGAGCTCTGTTCTGTAAGAGCGGTCACACTATAGAGCTCTGTACTGTTAGAGCGGTCACACTATGGAGCTCTGTACTGTAAGAGCGGTCAGACTATAGAGCTCTGTACTGTAAGAGCGGTCACACTATGGAGCTCTGTACTGTAAGAGCGGTCACATTATAAAGCTCTGTACTGTAAGAGCGGTCACACTATAGAGCTCTGTACTGTAAGAGCGGTCACACTATGGAGCTCTGTACTGTAAGAACGGTCACACTGTGGAGCTCTGCACTGTAAGAGCGGTCACACTATAGAGCTCTGTACTGTAAGAGCGGTCACACTATGGAGCTCTGTACTGTAAGAGCGGACACACTGCGGAGCTCTGTACTGTAAGAGCTGTCACACTATAGAGCTCTGTACACTAAGAGCGGTCACACTATAGAGCTCTGTACTGTAAGAGCGGTCACACTATGGAGCTCTGTACTGTAAATGCGGTCACACTATGGCGCTCTGTACTGTAAGAGCGGTCACACTATGGAGCTCTGTACTGTAAGAGCGGACACACTGCGGAGCTCTGTACTGTAAGAGCTGTCACACTATAGAGCTCTGTACACTAAGAGCGGTCACACTATAGAGCTCTGTACTGTAAGAGCGGTCACACTATGGAGCTCTGTACTGTAAGTGCGGTCACACTATGGAGCTCTGTACTGTAAGTGCGGTCACACTATGGCGCTCTGTACTGTAAGAGCGGTCACACTATGGAACTCTGTACTATATGAGCTGTCACACTGTGGAGCTCTGTACTGTAAGAGCGGTCACACTGTGTAGCTCTGTTCTGTAAGAGCGGTCACACTATAGAGCTCTGTACTGTTAGAGCGGTCACACTATAGAGCTCTGTACTGTAAGAGCTGTCACACTGTGGAGCTCTGTACTGTAAGAGCGGTCACACTATAGAGCTCTGTACTGTATGAGCGGTCACACTATGGAGCTCTGTACTGTAAGAGCGGTCACACTATAGAGCTCTGTACTGTAAGAGCAGTCACACTATAGAGCTCTGTACTGTAAGAGCGATCACAGTATGGAGCTCTGTACTGTAAGAGCGGTCAAACTATAGAACTCTGTACTGTAAGAGCGGTCACACTATGGAGCTCTGTACTGTAAGAGCGGTCACACTATGGAGCTCTGTACTGTAAGAGCGGTCACACTATAGTGTTTTGTACTGTAAGAGCGGTCACACTGTGGAGCTCTGTAGTGCAAGAGTGGTCACACTATAGAGCTCTGTACTGTAAGAGTGGTCACACTATAGAGCTCTGTACTGTAAGAGCGATCACACTATAGTGTTTTGTACTGTAAGAGCGGTCACACTATAGAGCTCTGTACTGTAAGAGCGGTCACACTATAGAGCTCTGTACTGTAAAAATGGTCACACTATAGAGCCCTGTACTGTAAGAGCGATCACACTATGGAGCTCTGTACTGTAAGAGCGGTCAAACTATAGAACTCTGTACTGTAAGAGCTGTCACATTATAGAGCTCTGTACTGTAAGAGCGGTCACACTATGGAGCTCTGTACTGTAAGAACGGTCACACTATGGAGCTCTGTACTGTAAGAGCGGTCACACTATAGTGTTTTGTACTGTAAGAGCGGTCACACTGTGGAGCTCTGTACTGTAAGAGCGGTCACACTATAGAGCTCTGTACTGTAAGAGCGGTCACACTATGGAGCTCTGTACTGTAAGAGCAGTCACACTATAGAGCTCTGTACTGTAAGAGCGATCACACTGTGGAGCTCTGTACTGTAAGAGCGGTCACACTATAGAACTCTGTACTGTAAGAGCTGTCACATTATAGAGCTCTGTACTGTAAGAGCGGTCACACTATGGAGCTCTGTACTGTAAGAGCGATCACACTATGGAGCTCTGTACTGTAAGAGCGGTCACACTATAGTCTTTTGTAGTGTAAGAGCGGTCACACTGAGGAGCTCTGTACTGCAAGAGCGGTCACACTGTGGAGCTCTGTACTGTAAGAGCGGTCACACTATAGAGCTCTGTACCGTAAGAGCGATCACACTATGGAGCTCTGTACTGTAAGAGCGGTCACACTATGGAGCTCTGTACTGTAAGAGCGGACACACTATAGAGCTCTGTACTGTAAGAGCGGTCACACTATAGAGCTCTGTACTTTAAGAGCAGTCACACTATGGAGATCTGTACTGTAAGAGCGGTCACACTATAGAGCTCTGTACTGTAAGAGCGGTCACACTGGAGCTCTACTGTAAAAACGGTCACACTATGGAGCTCTGTACTGTAAGAACGGTCACACTGTGGAGCTCTGTACTGTAAGAGCGGTCACAATATGGAGCTCTGTACTGTAAGAGTGGTCACACTATGGAGCTCTGTACTATAAGAGCTGTCACACTGTGGAGCTCTTTACTGTAAGAGCGGTCATATTATAGAGCTCTGTACTGTAAGAGCGGTCACACTATGGAGCTCTGTACTGTAAGAGCGGTCACACTATAGAGCTCTGTACTGTAAGAGCGGTCACACTATGGAGCTCTGTACTGTAAGAGCGGTCACATTATAAAGCTCTGTAGTGTAAGAGCGGTCACACTATAGAGCTCTGTAATGTAAGAGCGGTCACACTATGGAGCTCTGTACTGTAAGAGCGGTCACACTATGGAGCTCTGTACTGTAAGAACGGTCACACTGTGGAGCTCTGCACTGTAAGAGCGGTCACACTATAGAGCTCTGTACTGTAAGAGCGGTCACACTATGGAGCTCTGTACTGTAAGAGCGGTCACACTGTAGAGCTCTGTACTGTAAGAGCGGTCACACTATGGAGCTCTGTACTGAAAGAGCGGTCACACTATAGAGCTCTGTACTGTAAGAGCGGACACACTGCGGAGCTCTGTACTGTAAGAGCTGTCACACTATAGAGCTCTGTACACTAAGAGCGGTCACACTATAGAGCTCTGTACTGTAAGAGCGGTCACACTATGGAGCTCTGTACTGTAAGTGCGGTCACACTATGGCGCTCTGTACTGTAAGAGCGGTCACACTATGGAGCTCTGTACTATATGAGCTGTCACACTGTGGAGCTCTGTACTGTAAGAGCGGTCACACTGTGGAGCTCTGTTCTGTAAGAGCGGTCACACTATAGAGCTCTGTACTGTTAGAGCGGTCACACTATAGAGCTCTGTACTGTAAGAGCAGTCACACTATAGAGCTCTGTTCTGTAAGAGCGATCACACTGTGGAGCTTTGTACTGTAAGAGCGGTCACACTATAGAACTCTGTTCTGTAAGAGCTGTCACATTATAGAGCTCTGTACTGTAAGAGCGGTCACACTATGGAGCTCTGTACTGTAAGAGCGGTCACACTATGGAGCTCTGTACTGTAAGAGCGGTCACACTATAGTCTTTTGTACTGTAAGAGCGGTCACACTGTGGAGCTCTGTACTGCAAGAGCGGTCACACTGTGGAGCTCTGTACTGTAAGAGCGGTCACACTATAGAGCTCTGTACTGTAAGAGCGATCACACTATGGAGCTCTGTACTGTAAGAGCGGTCACACTATGGAGCTCTGTACTGTAAGAGCGGTCACACTATAGAGCTCTGTACTGTAAGAGCGGTCACACTATAGAGCTCTGTACTTTAAGAGCAGTCACACTATGGAGATCTGTACTGTAAGAGCGGTCACACTATAGAGCTCTGTACTGTAAGAGCGGTCACACTGGAGCTCTACTGTAAAAACGGTCACACTATGGAGCTCTGTACTGTAAGAACGGTCACACTGTGGAGCTCTGTACTGTAAGAGCGGTCACAATATGGAGCTCTGTACTGTAAGAGTGGTCACACTATGGAGCTCTGTACTATAAGAGCTGTCACACTGTGGAGCTCTTTACTGTAAGAGCGGTCACATTATAGAGCTCTGTACAGTAAGAGCGGTCACACTATGGAGCTCTGTACTGTAAGAGCGGTCACACTATAGAGCTCTGTACTGTAAGAGCGGTCACACTATGGAGCTCTGTACTGTAAGAGCGGTCACATTAGAAAGCTCTGTACTGTAAGAGCGGTCACACTATAGAGCTCTGTACTGTAAGAGCGGTCACACTATGGAGCTCTGTACTGTAAGAACGGTCACACTGTGGAGCTCTGCACTGTAAGAGCGGTCACACTATAGAGCTCTGTACTGTAAAAGCGGTCACACTATGGAGCTCTGTACTGTAAGAGCGGACACACTGCGGAGCTCTGTACTGTAAGAGCTGTCACACTATAGAGCTCTGTACACTAAGAGCGGTCACACTATAGAGCTCTGTACTGTAAGAGCGGTCACACTATGGAGCTCTGTACTGTAAATGCGGTCACACTATGGCGCTCTGTACTGTAAGAGCGGCCACACTATGGAGCTCTGTACTATATGAGCTGTCACACTGTGGCGCTCTGTACTGTAAGAGCAGTCACACTGTGGAGCTCTGTTCTGTAAGAGCGGTCACACTATAGAGCTCTGTACTGTTAGAGCGGTCACACTATGGAGCTCTGTACTGTAAGAGCGGTCAGACTATAGAGCTCTGTACTGTAAGAGCGGTCACACTATGGAGCTCTGTACTGTAAGAGCGGTCACATTATAAAGCTCTGTACTGTAAGAGCGGTCACACTATAGAGCTCTGTACTGTAAGAGCGGTCACACTATGGAGCTCTGTACTGTAAGAACGGTCACACTGTGGAGCTCTGCACTGTAAGAGCGGTCACACTATAGAGCTCTGTACTGTAAGAGCGGTCACACTATGGAGCTCTGTACTGTAAGAGCGGACACACTGCGGAGCTCTGTACTGTAAGAGCTGTCACACTATAGAGCTCTGTACACTAAGAGCGGTCACACTATAGAGCTCTGTACTGTAAGAGCGGTCACACTATGGAGCTCTGTACTGTAAATGCGGTCACACTATGGCGCTCTGTACTGTAAGAGCGGTCACACTATGGAGCTCTGTACTATATGAGCTGTCACACTGTGGCGCTCTGTACTGTAAGAGCGGTCACACTGTGGAGCTCTGTTCTGTAAGAGCGGTCACACTATAGAGCTCTGTACTGTTAGAGCGGTCACACTATAGAGCTCTGTACTGTAAGAGCGGTCACACTGTGGAGCTCTGTACTGTAAGAGCGGTCACACTATAGAGCTCTGTACTGTATGAGCGGTCTCACTATGTAGCTCTGTACTGTAAGAGCGGTCACACTATAGAGCTCTGTACTGTAAGAGCAGTCACACTATAGAGCTCTGTACTGTAAGAGCGGTCACACTATAGAGCTCTGTACTTTAAGAGCAGTCACACTATGGAGATCTGTACTGTAAGAGCGGTCACACTATAGAGCTCTGTACTGTAAGAGCGGTCACACTGGAGCTCTACTGTAAAAACGGTCACACTATGGAGCTCTGTACTGTAAGAACGGTCACACTGTGGAGCTCTGTACTGTAAGAGCGGTCACAATATGGAGCTCTGTACTGTAAGAGTGGTCACACTATGGAGCTCTGTACTATAAGAGCTGTCACACTGTGGAGCTCT
This sequence comes from Phyllobates terribilis, assembly GCF_046119375.1. NCBI lineage: Eukaryota > Metazoa > Chordata > Amphibia > Anura > Dendrobatidae > Phyllobates > Phyllobates terribilis. Next base: position 947,197,232 of record NW_027362762.1, read on the forward strand.
TTACTGTAAGAGCGGTCACATTATAGAGCTCTGTACTGTAAGAGCAGTCACACTATGGAGCTCTGTACTGTAAGAGCGGTCACACTATAGAGCTCTGTACTGTAAGAGCGGTCACACTATGGAGCTCTGTACTGTAAGAGTGGTCACATTATAAAGCTCTGTACTGTAAGAGCGGTCACACTATAGAGCTCTGTACTGTAAGAACGGTCACACTATGGAGCTCTGTACTGTAAGAGCGGTCACACTATGGAGCTCTGTACTGTAAGAACGGTCACACTGTGGAGCTCTGCACTGTAATAGCGGTCACACTATAGAGCTCTGTACTGTAAGAGCGGTCACACTATGGAGCTCTGTACTGTAAGAGCGGACACACTGCGGAGCTCTGTACTGTAAGAGCTGTCACACTATAGAGCTCTGTACACTAAGAGCGGTCACACTATAGAGCTCTGTACTGTAAGAGCGGTCACACTATGGAGCTCTGTACTGTAAGTGCGGTCACACTGTGGCGCTCTGTACTGTAAGAGCGGTCACACTATGGAGCTCTGTACTATATGAGCTGTCACACTGTGGAGCTCTGTACTGTAAGAGCGGTCACACTGTGGAGCTCTGTTCTGTAAGAGCGGTCACACTATAGAGCTCTGTACAGTTAGAGCGGTCACAATATAGAGCTCTGTACTGTAAGAGCAGTCACACTATAGAGCTCTGTACTGTAAGAGCGATCACACTGTGGAGCTCTGTACTGTAAGAGCGGTCACACTATAGAGCTCTGTACTGTAAGAGCTGTCACATTATAGAGCTCTGTACTGTAAGAGCGGTCACACTATGGAGCTCTGCACTGTAAGAGCGGTCACACTATGGAGCTCTGTACTGTAAGAGCGGACACACTGCGGAGCTCTGTACTGTAAGAGCTGTCACACTATAGAGCTCTGTACACTAAGAGCGGTCACACTATAGAGCTCTGTACTGTAAGAGCGGTCACACTATGGAGCTCTGTACTGTAAATGCGGTCACACTATGGCGCTCTGTACTGTAAGAGCGGTCACACTATGGAGCTCTGTACTATATGAGCTGTCACACTGTGGCGCTCTGTACTGTAAGAGCGGTCACACTGTGGAGCTCTGTTCTGTAAGAGCGGTCACACTATAGAGCTCTGTACTGTTAGAGCGGTCACACTATAGAGCTCTGTACTGTAAGAGCGGTCACACTGTGGAGCTCTGTACTGTAAGAGCGGTCACACTATAGAGCTCTGTACTGTATGAGCGGTCACACTATGGAGCTCTGTACTGTAAGAGCGGTCACACTATAGAGCTCTGTACTGTAAGAGCAGTCACACTATAGAGCTCTGTACTGTAAGAGCGGTCACACTATAGAGCTCTGTACTTTAAGAGCAGTCACACTATGGAGATCTGTACTGTAAGAGCGGTCACACTATAGAGCTCTGTACTGTAAGAGCGGTCACACTGGAGCTCTACTGTAAAAACGGTCACACTATGGAGCTCTGTACTGTAAGAACGGTCACACTGTGGAGCTCTGTACTGTAAGAGCGGTCACAATATGGAGCTCTGTACTGTAAGAGTGGTCACACTATGGAGCTCTGTACTATAAGAGCTGTCACACTGTGGAGCTCTTTACTGTAAGAGCGGTCACATTATAGAGCTCTGTACTGTAAGAGCAGTCACACTATGGAGCTCTGTACTGTAAGAGCGGTCACACTATAGAGCTCTGTACTGTAAGAGCGGTCACACTATGGAGCTCTGTACTGTAAGAGCGGTCACATTAGAAAGCTCTGTACTGTAAGAGCGGTCACACTATAGAGCTCTGTACTGTAAGAACGGTCACACTATGGAGCTCTGTACTGTAAGAGCGGTCACACTATGGAGCTCTGTACTGTAAGAACGGTCACACTGTGGAGCTCTGCACTGTAATAGCGGTCACACTATAGAGCTCTGTACTGTAAGAGCGGTCACACTATGGAGCTCTGTACTGTAAGAGCGGTCACACTATAGAGCTCTGTACACTAAGAGCGGTCACACTATAGAGCTCTGTACTGTAAGAGCGGTCACACTATGGAGCTCTGTACTGTAAGTGCGGTCACACTATGGCGCTCTGTACTGTAAGAGCGGTCACACTATGGAGCTCTGTACTATATGAGCTGTCACACTGTGGAGCTCTGTACTGTAAGAGCGCTCACACTGTGGAGCTCTGTTCTGTAAGAGCGGTCACACTATAGAGCTCTGTACAGTTAGAGCGGTCACAATATAGAGCTCTGTACTGTAAGAGCAGTCACACTATAGAGCTCTGTACTGTAAGAGCGATCACACTGTGGAGCTCTGTACTGTAAGAGCGGTCACACTATAGAACTCTGTACTGTAAGAGCTGTCACATTATAGAGCTCTGTACTGTAAGAGCGGTCACACTATGGAGCTCTGTACTGTAAGAGCGGTCACACTATGGAGCTCTGCATTGTAAGAGCGGTCACACTATAGTCTTTTGTACTGTAAGAGCGGTCACACTGTGGAGCTCTGTACTGCAAGAGCGGTCACACTGTGGAGCTCTGTACTGTAAGAGCGGTCACACTATAGAGCTCTGTACTGTAAGAGCGATCACACTATGGAGCTCTGTACTGTAAGAGCGGTCACACTATGGAGCTCTGTACTGTAAGAGCGGTCACACTATAGAGCTCTGTACTGTAAGAGCGGTCACACTGGAGCTCTACTGTAAAAACGGTCACACTATGGAGCTCTGTACTGTAAGAACGGTCACACTGTGGAGCTCTGTACTGTATGAGCGGTCTCACTATGGAGCTCTGTACTGTAAGAGCGGTCACACTATAGAGCTCTGTACTGTAAGAGCAGTCACACTATAGAGCTCTGTACTGTAAGAGCGGTCACACTATAGAGCTCTGTACTTTAAGAGCAGTCACACTATGGAGATCTGTACTGTAAGAGCGGTCACACTATAGAGCTCTGTACTGTAAGAGCGGTCACACTGGAGCTCTACTGTAAAAACGGTCACACTATGGAGCTCTGTACTGTAAGAACGGTCACACTGTGGAGCTCTGTACTGTAAGAGCGGTCACAATATGGAGCTCTGTACTGTAAGAGTGGTCACACTATGGAGCTCTGTACTATAAGAGCTGTCACACTGTGGAGCTCTTTACTGTAAGAGCGGTCACATTATAGAGCTCTGTACTGTAAGAGCAGTCACACTATGGAGCTCTGTACTGTAAGAGCGGTCACACTATAGAGCTCTGTACTGTAAGAGCGGTCACACTATGGAGCTCTGTACTGTAAGAGCGGTCACATTATAAAGCTCTGTACTGTAAGAGCGGTCACACTATAGAGCTCTGTACTGTAAGAACGGTCACACTATGGAGCTCTGTACTGTAAGAGCGGTCACACTATGGAGCTCTGTACTGTAAGAACGGTCACACTGTGGAGCTCTGCACTGTAATAGCGGTCACACTATAGAGCTCTGTACTGTAAGAGCGGTCACACTATGGAGCTCTGTACTGTAAGAGCGGACACACTGCGGAGCTCTGTACTGTAAGAGCTGTCACACTATAGAGCTCTGTACACTAAGAGCGGTCACACTATAGAGCTCTGTACTGTAAGAGCGGTCACACTATGGAGCTCTGTACTGTAAGTGCGGTCACACTGTGGCGCTCTGTACTGTAAGAGCGGTCACACTATGGAGCTCTGTACTATATGAGCTGTCACACTGTGGAGCTCTGTACTGTAAGAGCGGTCACACTGTGGAGCTCTGTTCTGTAAGAGCGGTCACACTATAGAGCTCTGTACAGTTAGAGCGGTCACAATATAGAGCTCTGTACTGTAAGAGCAGTCACACTATAGAGCTCTGTACTGTAAGAGCGATCACACTGTGGAGCTCTGTACTGTAAGAGCGGTCACACTATAGAGCTCTGTACTGTAAGAGCTGTCACATTATAGAGCTCTGTACTGTAAGAGCGGTCACACTATGGAGCTCTGTACTGTAAGAGCGGTCACACTATGGAGCTCTGTACTGTAAGAGCGGACACACTGCGGAGCTCTGTACTGTAAGAGCTGTCACACTATAGAGCTCTGTACACTAAGAGCGGTCACACTATAGAGCTCTGTACTGTAAGAGCGGTCACACTATGGAGCTCTGTACTGTAAATGCGGTCACACTATGGCGCTCTGTACTGTAAGAGCGGTCACACTATGGAGCTCTGTACTATATGAGCTGTCACACTGTGGCGCTCTGTACTGTAAGAGCGGTCACACTGTGGAGCTCTGTTCTGTAAGAGCGGTCACACTATAGAGCTCTGTACTGTTAGAGCGGTCACACTATAGAGCTCTGTACTGTAAGAGCGGTCACACTGTGGAGCTCTGTACTGTAAGAGCGGTCACACTATAGAGCTCTGTACTGTATGAGCGGTCACACTATGGAGCTCTGTACTGTAAGAGCGGTCACACTATAGAGCTCTGTACTGTAAGAGCAGTCACACTATAGAGCTCTGTACTGTAAGAGCGGTCACACTATAGAGCTCTGTACTTTAAGAGCAGTCACACTATGGAGATCTGTACTGTAAGAGCGGTCACACTATAGAGCTCTGTACTGTAAGAGCGGTCACACTGGAGCTCTACTGTAAAAACGGTCACACTATGGAGCTCTGTACTGTAAGAACGGTCACACTGTGGAGCTCTGTACTGTAAGAGCGGTCACAATATGGAGCTCTGTACTGTAAGAGTGGTCACACTATGGAGCTCTGTACTATAAGAGCTGTCACACTGTGGAGCTCTTTACTGTAAGAGCGGTCACATTATAGAGCTCTGTACTGTAAGAGCAGTCACACTATGGAGCTCTGTACTGTAAGAGCGGTCACACTATAGAGCTCTGTACTGTAAGAGCGGTCACACTATGGAGCTCTGTACTGTAAGAGCGGTCACATTATAAAGCTCTGTACTGTAAGAGCGGTCACACTATAGAGCTCTGTACTGTAAGAACGGTCACACTATGGAGCTCTGTACTGTAAGAGCGGTCACACTATGGAGCTCTGTACTGTAAGAACGGTCACACTGTGGAGCTCTGCACTGTAATAGCGGTCACACTATAGAGCTCTGTACTGTAAGAGCGGTCACACTATGGAGCTCTGTACTGTAAGAGCGGTCACACTATAGAGCTCTGTACACTAAGAGCGGTCACACTATAGAGCTCTGTACTGTAAGAGCGGTCACACTATGGAGCTCTGTACTGTAAGTGCGGTCACACTATGGCGCTCTGTACTGTAAGAGCGGTCACACTATGGAGCTCTGTACTATATGAGCTGTCACACTGTGGAGCTCTGTACTGTAAGAGCGGTCACACTGTGGAGCTCTGTTCTGTAAGAGCGGTCACACTATAGAGCTCTGTACAGTTAGAGCGGTCACAATATAGAGCTCTGTACTGTAAGAGCAGTCACACTATAGAGCTCTGTACTGTAAGAGCGATCACACTGTGGAGTTCTGTACTGTAAGAGCGGTCACACTATAGAACTCTGTACTGTAAGAGCTGTCACATTATAGAGCTCTGTACTGTAAGAGCGGTCACACTATGGAGCTCTGTACTGTAAGAGCGGTCACACTATGGAGCTCTGCATTGTAAGAGCGGTCACACTATAGTCTTTTGTACTGTAAGAGCGGTCACACTGTGGAGCTCTGTACTGCAAGAGCGGTCACACTGTGGAGCTCTGTACTGTAAGAGCGGTCACACTATAGAGCTCTGTACTGTAAGAGCGATCACACTATGGAGCTCTGTACTGTAAGAGCGGTCACACTATGGAGCTCTGTACTGTAAGAGCGGTCACACTATAGAGCTCTGTACTGTAAGAGCGGTCACACTGGAGCTCTACTGTAAAAACGGTCACACTATGGAGCTCTGTACTGTAAGAACGGTCACACTGTGGAGCTCTGTACTGTAAGAGCGGTCACAATATGGAGCTCTGTACTGTAAGAGTGGTCACACTATGGAGCTCTGTACTATAAGAGCTGTCACACTGTGGAGCTCTTTACTGTAAGAGCGGTCACATTATAGAGCTCTGTACTGTAAGAGCGGTCACACTATGGAGCTCTGTACTGTAAGAGCGGTCACACTATAGAGCTCTGTACTGTAAGAGCGGTCACACTATGGAGCTCTGTACTGTAAGAGCGGTCACATTATAAAGCTCTGTACTGTAAGAGCGGTCACACTATAGAGCTCTGTACTGTAAGAGCGGTCACACTATGGAGCTCTGTACTGTAAGAACGGTCACACTGTGGAGCTCTGCACTGTAAGAGCGGTCACACTATAGAGCTCTGTACTGTAAGAGCGGTCACACTATGGAGCTCTGTACTGTAAGAGCGGACACACTGCGGAGCTCTGTACTGTAAGAGCTGTCACACTATAGAGCTCTGTACACTAAGAGCGGTCACACTATAGAGCTCTGTACTGTAAGAGCGGTCACACTATAGAGCTCTGTACTGTAAGAGCGGTCACACTATGGAGCTCTGTACTGTAAGTGCGGTCACACTATGGCGCTCTGTACTGTAAGAGAGGTCACACTATGGAGCTCTGTAATATATGATCTGTCACACTGTGGAGCTCTGTACTGTAAGAGCGGTCACACTGTGGAGCTCTGTTCTGTATGAGCGGTCACACGATAGAGCTCTGTACTGTTAGAGCGGTCACACTATAGAGCTCTGTACTGTAAGAGAGGTCACACTGTGGAGCTCTGTACTGTAAGAGCGGTCACACTATAGAGCTCTGTACTGTATGAGCGGTCACACTATGGAGCTCTGTACTGTAAGAGCGGTCACACTATAGAGCTCTGTACTGTAAGAGCAGTCACACTATAGAGCGCTGTACTGTAAGAGCGATCACACTATGGAGCTCTGTACTGTAAGAGTGGTCAAACTATAGAACTCTGTACTGTAAGAGCGGTCACACTATGGAGCTCTGTACTGTAAGATCGGTCACACTATGGAGCTCTGTACTGTAAGAGCGGTCACACTATAGTGTTTTGTACTGTAAGAGCGGTCACACTGTGGAGCTCTGTACTGTAAGAGCGGTCACACTATAGAGCTCTGTACTGTAAGAGTGGTCACACTATAGAGCTCTGTACTGTAAGAGCGATCACACTATGGAGCTCTGTACTGTAAGAGCGGTCACACTATAGCGCTCTGTACTGTAAGAGCGGTCACACTATGGAGCTCTGGACTGTAAGAACGGTCACACTATGGAGCTCTGTACTGTAAGAGCGGTCACACTATAGTGTTTTGTACTGTAAGAGCGGTCACAGTATAGAGCTCTGTACTGTAAGAGCGGTCACACTATGGAGCTCTGTACTGTAAGAGCAGTCACACTATAGAGCTCTGTACTGTAAGAGTGATCACACTGTGGAGCTCTGTACTGTAAGAGCGGTCACACTATAGAACTCTGTACTGTAAGAGCTGTCACATTATAGAGCTCTGTACTGTAAGAGCGGTCACACTATGGAGCTCTGTACTGTAAGAGCGGTCACACTATGGAGCTCTGTACTGTAAGAGCGGTCACACTATAGTCTTTTGTACTGTAAGAGCGGTCACACTGTGGAGCTCTGTACTGCAAGAGCGGTCACACTGTGGAGCTCTGTACTGTAAGAGCGTTCACACTATAGAGCTCTGTACTGTAAGAGCGATCACACTATGGAGCTCTGTACTGTAAGAGCGGTCACACTATGGAGCTCTGTACTGTAAGAGCAGTCACACTACAGAGCTCTGTACTGTAAGAGCGGTCACACTATAGAGCTCTGTACTGTAAGAGCGGTCACACTGGAGCTCTACTGTAAAAACGGTCACACTATGGAGCTCTGTACTGTAAGAACGGTCACACTTTGGAGCTCTGTACTGTAAGAGCGGTCACACTATGGAGCTCTGTACTGTAAGAGCGGTCACACTATGGAGCTCTGTACTATAAGAGCTGTCACACTGTGGAGCTCTTTACTGTAAGAGCGATCACATTATAGAGCTCTGTACTGTAAGAGCGGTCATACTATGGAGCTCTGTACTGTAAGAGCGGTCACACTATAGAGCTCTGTACTGTAAGAGCGGTCACACTATGGAGCTCTGTACTGTAAGAGCGGTCACATTATAAAGCTCTGTACTGTAAGAGCGGTCACACTATAGAGCTCTGTACTGTAAGAGCGGTCACACTATAGAGCTCTGTACTGTAAGAGCGGTCACACTATGGAGCTCTGTACTGTAAGAGCAGTCACACTATAGAGCTCTGTACTGTAAGAGCGTTCACACTATGGAGCTCTGTACTGTAAGAGCGGTCACACTATAGAGCTCTGTACTGTAAGAGCGGTCACACTATAGAACTCTGTACTGTAAGAGCTGTCACATTATAGAGCTCTGTACTGTAAGAGCGGTCACACTATAGAGCTCTGTACTGTAAGAGCGGTCACACTATAGAGCTATCTACTGTAAGAGCGGTCACACTGTGGAGCTCTGTACTGTAAGAGCGGTAACACTATAGTGTTTTGTACTGTAAGAGCGGTCACACTGTGGAGCTCTGTACTGTAAGAGCGTCCACACTATAGAGCTCTGTACTGTAAGAGCGGTCACACTATGGAGCTCTGTACTGTAAGAGCTGTCACAATATGGAGCTCTGTACTGTAAGTGCTGTCACACTATGGAGCTCTGTACTGTAAGAGCGGTCACACTATGGAGATCTGTACTGTAAGAGCGGTCACACTATAGAGCACTGTACTGTAAGAGCGGTCACACTATAGAGCTCTGTACTGTAATTCCGGTCACACTATAGAGCTCTGTGCTGTAAGAGCGGTCACACTATAGAGCTCTGTACTGTAAGAGCGGTCACAATATGGAGCTCTGTACTGTAAGAGCGGTCACAGTATAGAGCACTGTACTGTAAGAGCGGTCACACTATAGAGCTCTGTACTGTAAGAGTGGTCACACTATAGAACTGTGTGCTGTAAGAGTGGTCACACTATAGAGCTCTGTACTGTAAGAGCGGTCCCACTATAGAGCTCTGTACTGTAAGAGCGGTCACACTATGGAGCTCTGTACTGTAAGAGCGGTCACACTATAGAGCTCTGTACTGTAAGAGCGGTCACACTGGAGCTCTACTGTAAAAACGGTCACACTATGGAGCTCTGTGCTGTATCAGCGGTCAGACTGGAGCTCTGTACTGTAAAAGCGGTCACACTATGGAGCTCTGTACTGTAAGAGCGGTCACACTATGGAGGTCTGTACTGTAAGAGCGGTCACACTATAGAGCTCTGTACTGTAAGAGCTGTCACACTATAGAGCTCTGTACTGTAAGAACGGTCACACTATAGAGCTCTGTACTGTATGAGCGGTCACACTATAGAGCTCTGTACTGTAAGAGCGGTCACACTATAGAGCTCTGTACTGTATGAGCGATCACACTGTGGTACTCTGTACTGTAAAATCGGTCACACTATAGAGCTCTGTCCTGTATGAGCGATCACACTGTGGTACTCTGTAGTGTAAAAGCTGTCACACTATGGAGCTCTGTACTTTTAGAGCGGTCACACTATAGAGCTTTCCACTCTAAGAGCGGTCACACTATAGTATTCTCTACTGTAAGAGCAGTTATCATTCTTCACGGTAAGAGCGGTTACTCTATGTGACTTTCAGTATGAGGAAGTTGCCAAGATTAATTCTATAAAAGATTTCAGCTATGTGGATGCCTTTCTTAAGCCTTATGTGGCCACAATTAAATTTTCTTTCCTTATTTTTAGGAAAATGTACTTCCTTATTGCAGGAGAATATGTTGCGCTGCATAGATGTTTGTTTTTTAATCCTTACAAACCATGTTAATATTGCATCTCACCGTTTCGACTGGTTCTGGAGCTGATCTTGCTTTGCTAGGTGGAGTTTTTTCGTTGGCGCTTGTCTCTGCTACAGGTTCAGCTTTGCTCGGTGGATTATTTTGGGTGGAACTTATAGGATTAGGATTTTTTGTTTCCGGTGCAGGTTCATCTTTGCTTGTGGGATTGTTTTGGGTGGAACTTGTAGGAGGAGAATTTTTGGTTTCCGGTGCAGGTTCAGTTTTGCTTGATGGGTTATTTTGGGTGGAGCTTGTTGGAGGAGTATTTTTGGTGTCTGGTGCAGGTTCAGCTTTACTTGGTGGATTATTTTGGGTGGAACTTGTTGGAGGAGGATTTTTGGTTTCTGTTGCAGGTTCAGCTTTGCTTGGTAGATTATTTTGGGTGGAACTTGTTGGAGGAGGATTTTTTGTTTCCGGTGCAGGTTCAGCTTTGCTGGGTGGATTATTTTGGGTGGAATTTGTAGGAGGAGGATTTTTGGTTTCTGGTAGAGGGTCAGCCATTGATGAAGTTATTTGGATGTTTTGCGACTTAAAGTGCTCATAACCCTCTTGTGAAACCACCAATAATGTAACGTTCCCTCCTGCTTCTTTGATTTTCAACACAACGTCATCATAAGCTATCTTCTCCACGTTGACACCATTGACTTCAACCAAGAAGTCATCTTCTTTGATTCCAGCTCCATCTGCAGGACCACCCTTGATAACCTTTAAATAAAACCAAGATATGTTCTTAAAATTTGGAATATGGTCAGCATCCGGGTAGAATTTAACCAAATACTAAGTATAAACAGATCCCTATCGAAAACTGGATTTGGAAAGTATATGGGACTGGTCAAGAGTGGACCTGCTTCCGGAATAATGAAGCCATGTTTTTTAAATGAAAGGGCTTTCGATCCAAATGTGAGCCACTATGAGTGCAGAGTGTTACCCATCTGTTCAATAAAAAAAATGTGACAAATGCCCAGGAACCCTTCTTGATAACTCAAAAGAATCGAGACCATGTGAAAGACATGCCTAAGCCTATAAAACACTAAAGTATCAAACAGCTGGAGTGATATGAGCACTGGCAAAAACGAAATGGCCACTAAAGCCAGTAATATATCCCACTCTTGTAGAAATTCTCTTAACCCAGTTTTCATTCCCAATGTATCAATGCTAAAGCCCAGCATAATCCCTAACCCTAGCTTTGCGTTGACACCATTGGCAATGCTCTTCAGTACTATCATCCCCACCACCATCTGCAATGATTTACCTGCTTAAGGAATTGTCCTGGGATATCTTTTATAGCATTGAGGTTAAAACCAAAACCTGAGCTGCCCTTCGTCACTCGGCATAGTCTGGGCTTTTGTTTTGGATCAGAAGAAGGTTTAACCGGTGTTGACGCCAATGCTGGCTTGGCAAGCGTTTCTGTTGGTTTTGGAGTTTCTGTTTTTACTGGTGTCGGAGTCTTTGATGTTTTCAGATATAGAAATGCGGAAATGCCAGCCTGAAAAGCAAATGGTCAGAACATTATACTCTTCTTCTGGGCTCCTGGTATGACATTAGGGGGGTTTATTTGTGTTTTAATACACTTTTTGGGTCCCATAGAAAAAAAAATTTGAGTCCCTGATAATAAATCCACCTCCTTCACACCGGACACTCACCTTGGTGTACATTTCATCTGTCGCTTTGTTTGAGATCAGCAGGGTGGTCTTGTTTCCCCCCTTCTGGATGGCTTCCACCACCTGCTCGTGCTCGAAAGCCTCCACGGATTCTCCATTCACAGCGACAATGCGGTCATATTCCTTAAGGCCAGCTTTGTGTGCTGAGCTTTTCTGGTCAATTTCTACAATGAAGTGACCTGAGAGGAACATGGTAGTCACAATTTATATGGATACTGTTGAGTGATAGGTGATTTTACTCTGGTAACCAACAATTTTTTGACATGTGCTGAAACCACCATCACCAACCACTAAGCTGAGGGGGGCAGAAGGGCTAAGTCGAGTGCTGTTCTCCTTGAAGAGTTGGGATTAGCAGAAGACAGTCTCATCTTCAGCTAGTCCCTCTGTCTCTTGACATTGTATTTCCTTTTTATAAAGGTTCATTATCTTAAGGAGACCTACCACTTGCTCAAAAAAATTGAGTTAAATATTTTGTAAAGTTCCCTGAGTTTCCCTGATTCTGTCGTTTTTTCCTGTTTTGCTCTGTGTCGCTCCATTGCAGAGTTATTCACATTTGTTGCTTTTGGAGCCAGTATGTGAAATTTCTGCTTGTAGTTCAGATGGGTGTTTCTTCGGAGTCTTCTCTGGAGGCGTGTGCTTTCACCTCTCCCTCCCAAACACTACCAATCACAGCTCAGCAGCTGATCTAGCAGTCATAGACTCTGCCGAGCTGTGTTTGGCGCGTCTTTGGGGAGGGAAAGGGCGAAAGCACACCCCCCCCTAGAGACGACACTGAAGAAATGCCCAGAGATTTCACATAATACGCTTGAAAAGAAACAAATGTTAATATTTCTGCAATGGAGAGACGTAGCAAAAAATGGAAAAATTCGCCAGAGCCAGGGGATCTCAAGGATTTTTACAAAGTTTTTAGCTCAATTTTTTATGAACAAGTGACAGGTCCTTTTTAAGCTGGCCATCAAATAGCTGTTGGTCGAACATTTTTTCGGTAGACCACTCTCTCTGCCGACTCCCCCACCAAAATTAGAAGTGTGTTCCTCAGTTACACCTCCTCGAAATGTCTGAAAAATTACCATTGTTAAAATCGTTACTGTTCCTCTTGTGAAGGGAATGGTCCCTACATTTTCCAATCATTGCTGCCAGTGTTAGATTGTGTTGGGACCATTTATTTATATATTTCCAGGAAGAAAAACAGAGGGACAGCACAACACATAATTCTAGGAAAGCAATAGTGTTTAATGGGGAATTACCGTAAAAACTATGAGAGACCTTTCAGAAGAGGTCCTCCATTTTCTACCCTGAGCGCACCACCCCAGCCATCTTTTCTTGTACCCTAGCATCACTCGTGTGAGTCACAGTAAAGTGATTCCTATATTGTTCAGTGGATCCACCGGTCGCATTGCCATGAATGACCCTTCCTTACCTCTATGATTTTTCTCCTGTCTCAGATAAAATCCGTAGCCATCTGCTTCCTTGTCCAGCCCCACGATCCTCGGAGGGTTCGGTAGAAGCTGCAGATTCGCCTCGTCTGCTGTGATTTTTTTCTTGTTTTGATGGAAGTAATCAGTGACTTCTTTATCGACCACCAGGAACATGACAGAATCTCCGGAATCCTTGATCTGCTGGAAACAGATGTATAGAGATCAGATCAGCCGTCATGTTGTCAGGATGGTCGGTTCAGCTGTAACTAAAGCTCAATTAGACATTCTGCGAATTTCTAATATATTTGTACGTTGAGCCACTGAAAACTCTTATAATGTCCCGTACGAGAATGCGCTCTCGTAGTGAAACTTGGTGTTGTCAGCTGAGTATAATCAGATCATGGTCATGACAGTGACCCATTCACTGACCGCAAGCGGAGGTAGTAAAGATTATGACAAATTAAAACACCAATTAGAAAGTAGTCGAACTTTTTTTTAACATATAAACTTTTTCAAACACTATTGTGAAAAAGTTTGGTGACTTGCACCAAGTTTATGGCACCTTTTAGACTGTCTTATAGTCAGAAAATGAAAAAAGAAAAGTAGAATTGTGCCAATCTTTGTGCCATACAACACACACTTTCCCAATAAACTTCTGTCCTTTTCTTAACACTTTTTATAATTGGGAAGTGCTAAAAGAAAGTTGCCATTTTTTTGAGCTCAAAAATGGCACTTAAAAAAAAAAAAGTAAAAGTTCAGTCTTCTGCCAAAAACTGGAGGAAACTATTCAATAACCCATATCATAGTTATAGGGTTAACAATAAAATTCTGACTGCCTGCACGTTTCTCACCTACATGCCTGCGGTTTCCAGCATTCCACTTATCTACCTGTGGTCTCTAGTCCCTCAGCTGTCAGATCTGCGTGCTCCACTAGTTGCTGCACGGCTACCTGTGACCCGTGTGGCCACCCTGACCTTGGGCATAGAGGATCAGCCTCACCTAATGAGTCCAACAATGGATTTATATAACTAGTATTAGTGCCCATGAGCTCCTTCTAGTGGACACTGCAGGAAAAAAAACTATTACATTGTGACAGCAGTTTTCTGATCCCTTAGTGACATAAAATAAAAAATCTGTAACACAGGGCTTGTGATCACCTGCCGTGTATAAAGCCTTACTTGCCAACAGTCCTGAATTTGCTATGACAGTCCTGCTAATCTGACCAAAAAATGGTTGGCCTTTAGCTAAAGCTTGCCCAAAAGTGAGCGCTCCTTGGGGGTGGTATCTAAATATACTGAATTTTGCATTCACAGTATATACAAATGGTGTCGTTGGGTATCTCAGTAGGGCAGAACCCGGTGAATCTGGACAAGTGTTAGGTCCCACGGTGCCTGAGGGGAAGACCACTCTGCCCAGGTTTCAATTTGTGACTTCCGCCGTACATGTACGATGGATGTGCGCACTGCATTTATGGAATGGGCTGTGTTATACAGCCAGCACCAGAGTCTAACCGTTGCGATAGGATTGATCTAGGAGCGCAGCAGTGTAACCTCTTCATTTAAGGATTTGGATATGTGAGGAGGTCTCCATTCCAACGCCCCTGAACCAGCTTGCAACATGATTGTGAGGTGCCGATGACAATGTCATGGCAGCTGGGAGGGTCTACTGGAGGCCCCTGTGTCGACCATGCTTGAAAAAATTGTAGAAATAAAAAAAATATGTATTAATGATAGAAACTACAGCTAGTACCACAAAAAGCAAGCCCTGATACAGCTCTATCGATGGAAAAAAATTAAAAGGCGAAGAATAAAAAAAATTGAAAGGGAAAGAGGTTCCTACTGGGACTGCCCGTATAAACCTGGATCCGGTCCTGTTGATCAAGCACCAGGACCCATGTGTGACCGCTGCCTCTGCCCAATAGCTGTATCCCCCAGGTATGATCTTACCTTTTTGACCAGTTGATCGTACGAGTCAAATTCAATGTTCTTGCCATTTATTTCAATTAAACGGTCACCTTCCTTGATGCCGGCTTTAACAGCCACGCCGTCTGCTGCCAGAGTGTCCAGGTAAAAGCCTTTGGTGCCTAAAGTGCAAGAAATCCCATGAGAAACATGTCCGGATTTTTTAAATAAAGCCGAAAAAATGTATAATATCACAGTTCTAGAATTATGGCAATGGGAAGCAGTTCGTTTTAGCCTGGAAAACCCAACTTTGAAAAGTTTGGCGCAACACCCAACCGGTTGAATAGGCTAATCTGCGTCCTGAGAGAGTGGCATGCCATAGTACAGTCTAGTTAGCCTTTATATGGATAATAATGGTTCGCCGTGGATTAAAAAAAAAAAAAATGGCTGCTTTTGTCCAAAAAACATTGCCCTGCTGTCCACAGGTTGTATGTGATATTGCAGCCCAACTCCATTCACTTCAATGTAGTCAAGCTGCAATATCAGACACAACTCACGGACGGA
The DNA here is from genome assembly GCF_046119375.1 of Phyllobates terribilis. Classification (NCBI taxonomy): domain Eukaryota; kingdom Metazoa; phylum Chordata; class Amphibia; order Anura; family Dendrobatidae; genus Phyllobates; species Phyllobates terribilis. Next base: position 947,212,631 of record NW_027362762.1, read on the forward strand.
TGTGGCGCTGTCTTAGGAAAAAAGTCTTAATTTTTCTTTATCCCTGGACACTTTGTGACTTTTTACCTTTTTGCGTCTTTAAGGAGAATCCAAAAGAAGCTTTGCCTTTCACCAAGTAGCAGAGCCTTGGCTTTAGCGTCGCTGCTTCTCCCGATGGTGCTTTATTCTCAGACAGTGCTTTATTCTCAGACGGTGCTTTATTCTCAGACGGTGCTTTATTCTCAGATGGAGCTTTATTTCCAGATGGATCCGCTTGACCCTTCTTGGAATTTAAGTAAGAAACTTCATCCTGAACTGTCAAAGTCACAGACGATCCACTGGCCTGAATTATCTCCACCACCTGTGGATGGTCAAACCCAGAATCACCATCATGGCACTGCTGCAGGGCATGAAAAAACAACCTCTGGCTCTCTAGCCCTGGGAAACTACAACTCCCAAACAAACCGTGACAGCTGCAATGGTGGGAGTTGTAGTTTTGCATAATCTAGCATTCCCAAGCTTGCTCACCCTTCAATGGGTCAACTTATTCTCTAGTCACATCCAACAGCATGGCAGCACGGTGTCTCATTGGTCAGCACTGGGGTCCTGGGTTGAAATCTCACCAAGGACAACATCTGCAAAGAGTTTATATGTTCTCCCCATATTTGCGTGGGTTTCCTCTGGGTTCTCCGGTTTCTCCCACGCTCCAAAGACATACTGATAGGGGGAATGTAGATTGTGAGCCCCGATGGGGAGAGTGATGATGATGTCTGTAAAGTGCTCTGGAATATGATGGCTCTGTATTGCAGAGTCGGCTGTCAGTCAGAGGCGGGGCGTGGTTACAGACATCTCTTGCTATGTACTGAACGGTAACTGAAGCCACGCCTCTATGACTGAAAGCCTGTTAGCGCGGCGGCCGCATGGCTTTAGAACGCTATTAACGTGCAGATTGACTCCAGCTCTGTTACATCTGCACATTCCCCTCTTGTTCTCTCTACACTGTATTGCCAAAAATTAGGTATTTTTATGTCCATACATCTTCCCGAAGAGCAATGCCTATGTCCTGTCAGGTTTCCTTTGTTCTAGTATTGGAAGAGCATTTCCGTTTTCTCTAGGTTTGGATAGAATCATGTCCATATAATGGCCAGCTGACTGCTTCCTATCTGTGGCTACAGCTCCTGTACAGACCCATGTGTCCCCATGGTTACAGACTACAAAAAAAACTGTGTAGTCGGACCGTACAGTCAGGTGCTTCTATTTCACCTTGTATATAATGCCTCCGTGTAAATTAGAGGCTTCCAAGACAGCACGTCCCTTAGGCTTTAAAAAAGAGACCCGTATGTGTGTTGCAACCTCCGCTCCACCACGTCTCTGCTGAAACTGGTTAACTCGTATTGGCCAAAAGTGTTGAGAAATTATCCTGCAAACTGGAGTCCAGAAGGGGTCGGTTTAATGCAAACCGCATCCAAAAGTGGACATTTCCTACCGCCGCTCCCTAGAGTGCAGCGCTCAGCAGACCCATTGGGAATGAATGAAGTGACAGAGAAGCACACGCACTGCTCCTCATTCTTAAAGGGATAAAAGTTCCTATCATGCCGATCGGTGCCGGTCCCAACGGTCGTACCTTCACCGATCAACAAGTTGTTGTCACTGATCTGCTGGATAGGTGATAACTTTTTTTTTACCCCTATAAATATGCTGATTTTTGGAAAGAAAATGTTAATAGGTAGGAAAGAATGGGCAGTGGATGCCCTCTACATCCCCAAGGTGGCGTGGATGCCAGGGAATGTCCCCCTCCATATAATCTGTCCTCTACTATTTTCTAACCGTTGATCCATGTAAAGGACCCGGTTAGAGGATCTGACTACACCGGGTTTGTTTGTAGTCTGTAACCATGGAAACACATAAGTAGATTTTTAAGAATATTTCTCATTTTATTTTAATTGGCTTTGGATCGTAAAAAGTAATAAGACTCACCCAAGCCTAATACAGCCACTTTACCCCTTTCCTGTCCTGTCAAATATTTAAGACCTGAGTTATCAAGGAAGCACTGAATGGCAGGGAAAGTCTGCTTGACATCCCCATTGAAAAGACTGTGGTAGTTAGGCCCCATCTCCATAGCTACCAGACTGTCAGACCAATGGAGCTACGTTCATCCATATATCAAGTTTAGGAAAGTCTCCGTTACCTTAGCGTGTTCCATGTCATCCACAAACTTCCCATTGACGTTCAGGACTCGGTCTCCATCTTTTAACCCAGCTTTATCTGCGATGCTTCCACTCTCCACCGACCGGACGAGGTGACCGGGTACATCCTGCTCGACGCGCAAGAAAAACCCGTAGCCTTTTCCATCCTTTTTGGTTAAGGAGCACTCACGGGGCTTGGCATCCAGGGCCATGTCTGTGGTAGAGGAATATGCATATATATTATAGACCGGGGACATGGAAAACAAAGGCAACTATCGGTGTAGGCGTCATTGTCCAGTAATTCTGGACTGGGTTATAATCAGTATGGCCGCTATTATCATATCTAACCCATCAATAAAAAAAGGCTGCAGGTTCCTTTTTTCCCCAAAGAACTTTCTTCCTTGTCCAGAGGTCACAAGAGATTTTTTTTCCTTCTAACTCAACAATATGTCAAAGGACAATTCCACCCCAAACTGAAAGTTCCGATAAGCCTTTATTTGGGAGCCTGGAAAGTTCTACTTTGGGTGCTCCTCTGCGGATTGTACATGTTGGGTGTTTTGGCTGTCCTGGTGACTACGAGGCTGATTTCAAGGGGAACAGGTCATAATCAAGTGACCTCCTTCCCCCCCAAAGTAACAGTGAAGCTTTTTTTGCTGCTCTTTTTTTGCATAATCAGTGCTAAACTTTAGGGTTTTGTCATGATTTTGAGCAAATTTTAGTTGCAAGGTGATGTTGAACATTTTGTAAGATTTAATCCCTGGTGACTTTCACTGGCAGGAAAGGGGCAGCTACAGCAGGATCTCATATAACAGCACCCTATATCTTAGCGTCTTATGAATTTTTCATAGGGTCGAGATGCTTAAAGAGGTATTCCAACCATAGACATTTATGCCATAACCTCAGGAAATGTCTGATGGATGCAAATTCCACCTTCAGGATTCACATCTATCTTTTGGTACTGTCCCACCTGAGCGATTGATCTTGGTGAGGAGGCCATCGCATCCAGGCAGTGAAGGAATGGAGAGGCGGCCGGGAATAGATGACACCTACAAAATTTAATGGAGTGACGGGAACATCTGCGCCCACCTATCCATTCATTTTCAGCCTTGATTTGGCGTCCATCTTCCCAAGATTGACAGGGGTTTGAGGACTCTTGTTCTAGAGGTGGAACTTTCAAAAGGGAGCCATGTTCTTGAGATAGAGTTGGACCTCTCTTCTATCAGAGATATATGGCAGATCTTAAGGATATGCAGTTATTGTCTAAGATGCAAATTTGCCTTTAACTTGAGTTAAACGTTTTTGGTTTTAGGTTTTGCTCAAGTTCTCTTTTAAGAAAAGTCATAAAGATCACAAAATACCAAGTATAGTGCTGCCCACAATCTAGAAAAGTCACCAAACCAAAAAGGCTGATGATCTGCTGCACGCATTTAGGAGAAAACGTTTCCAAAGCCTGCAATGAGTTACACACGGAGTCGTTGGAGTTATTCCGTCACCCTTGCTGCTACTTGCAGATTGTGCTCCAATATAAAATCCCATATAAATAATAAACCCCTTTTATATATTCTGCACACACATCCACCCAAACGTTACCTGTCAGATGTAGTGGGGAGGTCGGCTGGCTGTCCTCTCGCTGAGGATTAAGTCTTACCTTGAGTTGGCACGGATCAGCTGGACTTTGGTTGGGCAAAGGTTGAATTAAAAGATGATCTATTTAACTCCGCATTAGTGGATAACCAGGGAATTTTATCTCCTGTCAGGACTTTTACTCTTTTACTGTTAGTGCTGCATAGTACAGCACTATATATATATATATATATATATATATATATATATATATATATATATATATATATATATATAGTACAGACCAAAAGTTTGGACACACCTTACTTAAAGATTTTTCTGTATTTTCATGACTTTGAAAACTGTACATTCACACTGAAGGCATCAAAACTATGAATTAACACATGTGGAATTATATACTTAACAAAAAAGTGTGAAACAACTGAAAATATGTCTTATATTCTAGGTTCTTCAAAGTAGCCACCTTTTGCTTTGATGACTGCTTTGCACACTCTTGGCATTCTCTTGATGAGCTTCAAGAGGTAGTCACCGGAAATGGTCTTCCAACAATCTTGAAGGAGTTCCCAGAGATGCTTAGCACTTGTTGGCCCTTTTGCCTTCACTCTGCGGTCCAGCTCACCCCAAACCATCTCGATTGGGTTCAGGTCTGGTGACTGTGGAGGCCAGGTCATCTGGCGTAGCACCCCATCACTCTCCTTCTTGGTCAAATAGCCCTTACACAGCCTGGAGGTGTGTTTGGGGTCATTGTCCTGTTGAAAAATAAATGATAGTCAAACTAAACGCAAACCGGATGGAATAGCTTGCCGCTGCAAGATGCTGTGGTAGCCATGCTGGTTCAGTATGCCTTCAATTTTGATTAAATCCCCAACAGTGTCACCAGCAAAGCACCCGCACACCATCACACCTCCTCCTCCATGCTTCACGGTGGGAACCAGGCATGTAGAGTCCATTCGTTCACCTTTTCTGCGTCACACAAAGACACGGTGGTTGGAACCAAAGATCTCAAATTTGGACTCATCAGACCAAAGCACAGATTTCCACTGTTCTAATGTCCATTCCTTGTGTTCTTTAGCCCAAACAAGTCTCTTCTGCTTGTTGCCTGTCCTTAGCAGTGGTTTCCTAGCAGCTGTTTTACCATGAAGATCTGCTGCACAAAGTCTCCTCTTAACAGTTGTTGTAGAGATGTGTCTGCTGCTAGAACTCTGTGTGGCATTGACCTGGTCTCTAATCTGAGCTGCTGTTAACCTGCGATTTCTGAGGCTGGTGACTTGGATAAACTTAAGCCCCCGTCTCACATAGTGAGATCGCTGCTGTGTCACGGTTTTGGTGACGCAACAGCGACCTCACCAGCGATGTCGCTATGTGTGACACTTTGCAGCGATCAGGCCCCTGCTGTGAGGTCGCTGATCGCTGCAAAGTGTCCTGGACCATTTTTTGGTTGTTGCCCTCCCGCTGGTCAGCACACATCGCTGTGTGTGACCAGCGGGAGCAGCGATCAGGCTGGTAACCATGATAAACATCGGGTTACTAGGGGCACACGCGCACCTAGTAACCCGATGTTTATCATGGTTACGAGCCTGCTAAAGTGAGCGGTAACCTCCCACTCACCGTAGCAGAGTGGTAACCATGATAAACAACGGGTTACTAGGTGCGCGTGTGCCCCTAGTAACCCGATGTTTATCATGGTTACCAGCCTGCTCCTGTTAAGCAGGCTGGTAACCGGAGCAGGGCATCGTGGAAAGATTCTTTCCACGATGTCGCTGCTCCCCTGATCGTTGGTGAGCCTGCCCGTTTGACAGCTCACCAGCGACCACATAGCGACGCAGCAACGATTCCTGACAGGTCATATCGTTGTCGGGATCGTTGCAGCGTCACTAAGTGTGACGGGGCCTTTATCCTCAGAAGCAGAGGTGACTCTTGGTCTTCCTTTCCTGGGGTGGTCCTCATGTGAGCCAGTTTCTTTGTAGCGCTTGATGGTTTTTGCAACTGCACTTGGGGACACTTTCAAAGTTTTCCCAATTTTTCGGACTGACTGACCTTCATTTCTTAAAGTAATGATGGCCACTTGTTTTTCTTTACTTAGAATTTGGATTATGGCAAGAAAAAAGCAGCTAACAGTCTATTCAGTAGACTATCAGCTGTGTATCCACCTGACTTCTGCACAACACAACTGATGGTCCCAACCCCATTTATAAGGCAAGAAATCCCACTTATTAAACCTGACAGGGCACACCTGTGAAGTGAAAACCATTTCCGGTGACTACCTCTTGAAGCTCATCAAGAGAATGCCAAGAGTGTGCAAAGCAGTCATCAAAGCAAAAGGTGGCTACTTTGAAGAACCTAGAATATAAGACATATTTTCAGTTATTTCACACTTTTTTGTTAAGTATATAATTCCACATGTGTTAATTCATAGGTTTGATGCCTTCAGTGTGAATGTACAATTTTCATAGTCATGAAAATACAGAAAAATCTTTAAATGAGAAGGTGTGTCCAAACTTTTGGTCTGTACTGTATATACAAAGATGGGAGACATGATTGCACTTAGCAGAAACACTGAGAGCGCTGGCAATCTGTGACACTCAACCATGTAAAATACATATGAAAAAATAATTAACTAATAACATTTTCATACTTTGAGATCTGGCATCTAGTTTATTTTTTTAATATAATAAAACATAATGTATAAGAAAAAAATATATATAAAAAAATATTCATAATGTATAGAAAGCTAAAAAGAAATATAATGATATAAATTGGAAGCATTTATAATTAGTGGTGAGCGAGCGTGCTCGCCACTCGAGTGACATCGGGGTGATCGGGTACGCAGCGAGTATCGCTGGTGATTGAGCGCCATCCTCGAGTTCCCGCCCCGCTTGTTTTGCAGCTGTTAGACAGCCAATAAACATGCAGGGATTGCCTGCCATACACAGTAATGCCTTAGCCATGTTGGCGCTCCAGCATGGCGCTCGAGCACCCGTGATACTCGATACATACCTGAGCGCCCAGATGTCACTCGAGTGGCAAACATGCTCACTCACCATAATATAAAAAAACGAGAGCAAGTATAAAAGGATAGAAAAACAAAAAAAGTATAAAAACTCTTGATAGGGTATTGGAAGCTAAAAATATATACAGTATAATTTAAAAAAAATATAGAGAAAATATAAAAAGGTATAAAAATATGCATAATGTATAAATAGCTTAAAAAATATAAAAAAAAACAATCATGAGTAGAGCAGCACTGGCTCTAGTTGCATCAGGTCACCAGTAAAACCCATCTGACGAGACATATAATAAAAAATAAAGTAAAAATGTAGTAATAAAAAAGTAGGTAGCTATCAATTTCAGTACAACTTGGTATCTTCCAGATTTTCCTGGTTATGACGCCCGACCTTGATCAGTGAGTTAGTTGAATTAATTGAACTAGATCTAAGGACATAAGTGTACTGTTCGAAACCCGTCATCGGTCCTATATTTTTGTCTGTTATGGATTTTTGTCCGAAATTAAGGCTGAAGATTTTTCTTTTAACTAGTTTGATGATGGATCACATTTATTTCATTTTGAATTAATTGATTTTGTTATATTTGATATAAAGGTGCTGACAGTTGGGGTACAATAAAATGACACACAAATACTCATAAATAATTACCCCAGTACCTTATACAATGACACAATGAGCCCTTTAATAAAGGAATATAGACATTAGTGTTCCAGGCATATCACATGTGCAGTGGTCGCGGGTCCCAGCAAGGAAGATCGAGGCAATACTTAGGCTGGTAGTACTGCATGTTTTTCACTCAAGAGGTGTTGAATCAGCTTTCTACCAGTGTAATTCTCTGATTCATGATGGTGGGGGAGGAGCCTACTGTATATTTCTGTGCTCAGTAGTAGTGATGAGCGAACGTGCTCGCCACTACTCGATACTCGCGAGTATTTCCAGGTTGCTCGGGCGGGAGCTCTGGTCTCCCCCCTGCATGTTTGGCGCTCTTTAGAGAGCCAATGAATATGCAGGGATTGCTTGCCACGCACTGTAATGCCGTAGCCATGTTGGTTGTGGGCATTACAGTTATTGGCTGGCCGCACAGCGTCATCAGGTCTATATAAAATCTGGCGCCGCCATGCTCGTCACAGTCTACCCCGGAATCAGGCAGAGTAGGGAGAGGAGCTGCTGCTGAGTCAGGGAGAGATTTGCTTGTTTATAGTTAGTATAGGTATTCCACAACATATACATATATCCAACTGAACTAACAGTCCTGAGGACTAATCCAGCTGCATATATTCAGTGGTGATAGCAGGAGTTAGGCAGGCAGTGTATGTGGCAGACTGCAGTGCATGATCCAGCACAAGAGGGTCCATTGCACGTTCAAATTCTGACTGATCCTACTGTGACAAATATTTGTAGACATAGCCCCAGGTATCAGTGGCCAGGGCTAATTTTTTTTTATCTTAATCCTGGTTATTTGCTTAAAAAGCAATCCAGAGTACACCATCTTTCTGCTCCATTTGCTTGTTAGCACTGCAGAATACAGCCAGATCTTTTCCATATTACAGCAATAAAAATCCAGAAATTTGAATTGAACATGGAAAATATTGGCCTCCATTTTCATTTTGTTGCAGTGTGTCATTGAAGCTATTCACACGAGGTCTCTGTGACCACCAACACCCTGTCTTCCACACTGTCAAGTCTCAGTAGCCGTGAGTCTGGACCCTGATCCTTCTTCCTTCCACCATGCCAATTGCCCGGAGACAACTGATCCCACACTTGGACACACAGAAGAGCTGTTCACGTTTCCATTTGTAGATTCGGGCCTCTCACCTGCCCAGTTTCAAGCGAGTCAAGAGGAGAACGTGTGTAGCAATGCCCAAATATTTGAGCAGCCACGGTCACACGAAGGTGACGCGCCCCCTGGGCAGTGGGGTACTCGGTGCCGGGCTGGTCATTGCTAGGGGAGATGTCACAGTGGCGGTGACCCGGTCCATGACCCAGGGCGGTCAATCAAAAGGGGTTATTTACAGGGGATTTATAGTTTTTATATACAGTTCGTGACGCCACCTGTGGTATGCGGCTAGAGAGAGCCGCCGCTGCGGAGCAGGTCCTCTGGAGCTGATGTCAGTGCAGCAGAGTTGGTTTAGCTCTCCACAGGTAGAGCTTAGCTCCAGGGCAGTGTAGATGTTAAAGATGTTGCTGTGTAGTGCAGAGGGTGATGGCGCAGCAGTAATAATTGACAGAGAAAGAGTGGGGTGCAGTCTTCCGGATTTACTCACAGTTCTGACTTTGCTCCTGGTTACAACTGCAGATCATAACTTCCCACGTCGTGCTGCGTTCACCGGGCAGGGGCTCAGCCAACCCTCAGGTACCTCCGGAGTACATAACGGGACCCCCTTCTGTGTGTTCCTTCTGGCCGTCTCCCTGTACCTCACACCTAGTGTCCCAATCCAGTGACCGCGGACCTTGCCGGGCGACGTCTTCTCTGTCCCCTGGGTCCTCTATGTCCACCTTCTTGGTAAAACAGATGTGGCTTGTGGCTGCAGTACCTGAAATACTGCAGCCTCCGGTTTCCTAGTTGAGGCTTAAAGAACTCCGCTAGTTTAGGGACCGGTCCCCTCTGTGCGACCTGACCCCTCCACCTCCTGGCAGATTCGGGCGTACGGGTGGCCTCCAGCACTACCCGTACCCCTGGGGTCCCTTCCACGTTCCTGGAGCCTTTCTCCTGCTCCTCTCTCTCTTCAGTCTTGGGCCTCTCTGGCTAGGCCCTCCTCCTGAGCAGAGCTCCTACAGAGCTCCTGCTCCTCTCACTGTCCTCCTCTGACTGAACTCCTCTGACTGAACTCCCAAGATGGCTTACCTCTTTATACGATTCCTAACAAGTGCTCCCCTGATTTACTTCCTCCACCCACACCCACTACATGGTTCCCCCTCTCTTGGTTTCCCCCACTCCAGCCAGGGACAGGGTTCAGCAGGAAAGCGACGCATCTTGCCCCTCCTGCTGGTCTGGAGTAGTGTAGTGTTGGATGCAGGTGTTAGGGTCCCGGGCAGTACTCCTTCCTTACCTGAGAGTGAGATACCACACCTCTGGGTGAGATGCAGTACCTCTGTGGCGACTGAACCCGCAGGGGCGCTACAAAGGCAACAGTGGGAAAGTGCAATTACTGTCACAAGAGGTGGATGATGATGATGAGACACAATTGCCAGACAGTAAGGAGGAGAACCAGGGTGCGGAAGTGGAAAACGAGGTGGTGGATGATATAGTAACTGGCCCAACCTGGCAGGGGGACATGCAGAGTGAGGACAGCAGCACACAGGGGGAGAGAGGCGTAACATCACAGCAGGAAGGAAGCAGCAGTGTGGTGGCCACAGTCACAAGGCTGGAAAGCTTTTACTGTTACGCCAGCACGATGGAAGTTGCCAATACAACTGTTAGGTCTTCCCGAGTCTGGTTGTTTTTTAAAGACTCTGCAGATAACCCCAAAAGGGCCATTTGCACCACCTGCCAGGCCAGCATCAGCAGGAGTAGCAAAACTAGCAGCCTGACAACCACCAGCATGATCAGACACATGGCAGCAAAGCACCTGACTAAGTGGGCTGAACCCCAGGGTCCAGAAACGGTGTTTGCGGATGACACCACTGCTTCTTCTGCTGTTGTGCGTGTAAGCCAGTCCCCTGTCCATGGCGCATGCGAAGATGCTTCCCGCCCTGCACGTGTCGTTGCACACTCTCAACTAGCACCATCAGCAATCACGTCCACGTCCTTGTCCCAGCACAGTATTCAGTTGTCCCTACCACAGTCCTTGGAACGCAAGTGCAAATACGCAGCCAACGGCCCACAGGCCACACTACTAAATTCACACATTTCGCGAAAACTTGAGCTGGAAATGTTGTCTTTTAGGCTCATGGAGACGGAAGCTTTCCGCAACCTTATGGCGGCGGCCGTCCCTCGGTACTCGGTCACCAGCCGCCACTATTTCTCCCAGTGTGCCGTCCCCGCTTTACACGAGCACGTATCCCACAACATTAGCCGTGCCCTCAACAACGCAATTACTGGGAAAGTCCACCTAACCAAGGACATGTGGACAACTACTTGTGTGGAGGGAAGGTACATCTCACTGATGGCACACTGGCTTAATATAGTGGAAGCCAGAACCCAGTCGGACCTTGGGACGGAACATGTCCTCCCGACGCCGAGGATTGCGGGCCCTGGATCAATTAGGGTTGCAACCACATTCTACTGCTCCTCCTCCTCTTCAGCCTCCATCTCCAAAATGACCACATTATTCAGAAGCTGGAAGCACTGCAGCACTGCCTCGGCTAAGCGGCAACAGGCTGTGCTGAAGCTAATATGCTTAGGTGCCAAACCGCACCACACTGAAGAGTTGTGGACCGCTCTGAAAGAGCAGGCAGATCTGTGGCTGACAGCCAGGCATGGTCGTGTGTGACTATGGCCGAAACCTGGTGGCGGCTTTGAGGCGAGCTCACGCACGTACCATGCCTGGCCCATGTGCTTAACCTCGTGGTTCAGTGGTTTCTCAGAACCTACCTGGATCTGCTTGTCAAAGTACGCCACGTGGGTGCCCATTTTAGAAAGTCAGTTACCGCTTCCGCCGCCTTTGCCATGATTCAGCAGCATTTGCAGCTTCCAGCTCACCAACTGGTGTGCGATGTCTCCACATGTTGGAATTCTACATTGCAGATGTTGGGAAGGATTTATGAGAAGAAAAGGGCAGTTCTTGACTACTAGCATTAACAAGGCCATCGGTATTCAGGTCAGACTCCACACATAAGACCTCAGGAGTGGACATAGATTTCAGACATCTGTGCCATCCTCCAAAACTTTGAGGACTCCACCAAGATGGTGAGCGGCGATGACGCCATAATTAGCGTCACCATCCCGCTTCTCTGTCTTTTGAAATGCTCTCTGCTCACAATTAAAGAGGATGCATTGCAGGCGGAGCACGATGAGATTGGGCAAGGAGCCATACAGGGTGATTCCACACAGCCCAACCTCATCTCATCCCAAAGTGGATTGGGTGACAATGAGGAAGAGGACAAGGAAGAACAGAAGCTAGTTTCCTATGCAATAGACGGTACTACCTGCACAACTGTCATACCGTCTGTTCAGCGTGGATGGCCTGAGGACAGGGAGGAGGAGGAGGATGAGGAGGAGATCATGGTCAGTCATCCTCTTGGTGAGGACATGGAAGTCTTGCCTGTTAGCAGTCTGGTACACATGGCTGAGTTTATGATACGCTGCTTTTCCCATGACCCTCACGTTGTCCAAATTTTGGGTGACAGTCATTACTGGTTGGTGACACTTCTAGACCCGGTACAAGGAGAACTTTCTGTCTCTTATTCCCATGCCGGACAGGCCTAATAAAATATGGCAGTACCAGAATGCCCTTGTTGCAGAATTATTAAAAAAATTCCCATCTGAAAACGCTGGCGGCAGAGGTCACAGTTCGTTGGACAAGCAAGGAGTACAGGCGAGAGAGACACAAATCCAATCCAGCAGAGGCAGGGGAACACTGTCAAAGTTCTGGGAGAGTTTTTTCAGACACTCCCATCGCACAGGCCCTGAGGCGCGGGGTACTCTCACAAGGAGGGAAACGTTTCGGAAGATGGTGAGGGAGGACCTTGCTGACCTTACCAACGTCCTCCATGATTCCTCTGTGCCTTATAATTACTTGCTATCCAAGCTGTATACGTGGCATGAACTGGCTCTCTACGCCTTGGAGGTCCTGGTCTGCCCTTCCGCTAGCGTTTTGTCAGAGCGGGTTTTTAGTGTCGCTGGTGGAATTATAACTGATAGGTGCATCCGCCTGTCAACTAAAAATTCTGACAGGCTGACTCTTATAAAAATGAACAAGGGCTGGATTGGGCAAGACTTCTCAACACCACCGAATGATAGCAGAGTAATATAAACTCAAATACAGCGTCTTTTTTTGGGAGGTCTAACTATTCCCATGCACCTCTGTCTTCACACCCAGATATGAGTATAAGCTTCCTGATTTTGTCTATTTGCTCTTGTCCTCCTCATCCTCTACCACCATATCACCACCATATCTAGCATGTCACCATATCTACGTTGCATTCACTGCATAGGCAAACAGTATGGGAGACCCACTTCCTAATAATGGGAACATTGTTTTCAGGAGGCCCTCTGACCTCTACATCTCTTGCAAGGGGCATTGGAGTTCCTCCAAATTTTTGGCTGCCATTGCGTTCACTGCATAGGCAAACAGTGTGGGAGACCCACTTCCTAATAATGGGAACATTGTTTTCAGGAGACCCTCTGACCTCTACGTCTCTTGCAAGGGGCATTGGAGTTCCTCCAAATTTTTGGCAGCCGCTTGAATCACTGCATACCCTATAACTGGATAGCAGACCCGCTCCTTTCTAATGGGAATATGTCATTACTGAGGCCCAGCTCTATGTGTCTTTAAATTGTTATTGGGGTTTTTCCTAAATTTTGGCAGCCGTTGTACTCCCTGCATACCCGATAACTGTATAGCAGACCTGCTCCTTTCTAATGTGAACATCATGTTACTGTGGCCCTGCTCTGTGTGTCTTTAAATTGTTATTGAGGTTTTTCCTAAATTTAGCAGTCACTGCATGGGCATTACCACTATAGGAAACCCACTCCTTTATAATGAGAACATATTTTTTACTGTGGCCCTCCTCTATGTCTCTTCAAAGGGGTATTGAGGTGCATCCAATTAATAGTATAGGAGACACACTCTTTAATAATGGGAAAAATAAAGCATAGCCGACTGCTGGCCCTTTTAAGAATAGTATGGGCCGCCTGATGGCCTATAAAAATAGTTTTTGTGACTTTCAGAGTCCCTCCATCATAAATGAAAGAGGATGTGTCTGATCATGTCTCACACACCACATGGCAAGATAAGCTAGTAAAATGTTAAAATATCATTTACTGGTGAATGTATTTTTCACCGTTGAAAGCAATGCAAAAGTTCCTTAACATTTTTCCCAGGAAAATCCATTTTGGTTTAGTTTTTGTATGTTATATTGTGAGTCCGTAAAAGTGGCGTAATACTCTGACAACGTTAACAGCAGTGACCTGGGAGTCAGAGATGCTTCCAGGGGTCTTCCCCATGCTGTTCCCATGTCATTTAAGCACTGTTCCCATTGATTTAGGCAATTTTTAGGCCCTCTGCAGACCGCCGGGGGGGCCGACAGAAAAATGCTCGAGTTTCCCATAGACTTACATTGGGCTCGTTACTCTGACCGAGCACTCGAGCATTCCAATTTGCTCGACCCGAGCAACTAGTACCCGAGAATTTTAGTGCTCGCTCATCACTACTCAGTAGATATACAGGGTGGTCCAAAAGTAGGTGGACAGAGAGTGTAATAAGGTTATGAAGGGGGAGATTTATCAAACATGGTGTAAAGTGAAACTGGCTCAGTTGCCCTTAGCAGCCAATCAGATTCCACTTTTCATTCCTCACAGACTCTTTGGAAAATGAAAGGTGGAATCTGATTGGTTGCTAAGGGCAACTGAGCCAGTTTCACAGATCTAGTTTTCACAGATAGATCTCCCCCAAATCTGTTTTCTTTTCAGATAATTCAGATAACACATAATGGCAAATAATTTAAATACAGATCAAAGAAAATGGATTTTAACAGAGTATTGGAAATCTCAAAATGCTGAAACCGTTAGAGCAAATTGGGTTGAAACATTTGGTACTCGAGCCCCAAAGAGACAAACCATTCACCGCATTCGTGACAAATTCAATGCAACTGGCTCAATCCTTAATGCTCCAAAAACTGCGCGACCCAAAACCGTCTGTACAGAAGATAATAAACAACTTGTTGCTGAGTCCAAAAAAGTCACCAGAAGAGCCTCTTTGGAATTGGGAATTTCACGAGCTTCTATCATGCAAATCCTGAAATCTATTGGGTGGAAAGCTTATCGTCCACATCGAATTCATGGTTTATTGGAGGATGATCCAGACAGATGGCTGCAATTTAGTGTTTGATAAATCTCCCCCTTCATAACCTTATTACACGTTCTGTCCACCTACTTTTGGACCGCCCTGTATTTAATTAATTAGCTAAATATTCATGGTTAAATAATTGTTAGCTTTTCTTGAAGTGTGGCCATTCTCAGGATTCCAACTCACAACCTGTAGCATGGCAGGTGGAAATATTAACAGTGAGCTATAGGCTGAGCTGATAACAATAGTAAGATTTTTTTTGTTTAACAGCGTGGCAGACAGAATGTTTAACGGTGATACACAGGCTGCACTTCTAAGTATAGGAAAATCTTCTTTGCCTAAAGATCTAAATAGTATTTTTCTTCTTTACGGGCACTATGTACTGGTACATAGAGATACATCTCTGTATATCAGTTTATCTCTATATAAATTAAAAAAACAATTACAAAATCAAAATTTTAATACACTTTTTTAAAAATAAATATCACAAACCAGTAAATAGTGTGGACATATTCTGTATCTTAGTAAACGTAACAACAGGTTAATAGTTGTTTTATTTTAATCTATAAGTCCCATAAAAAAAAGTTCATACGAGTTTAACGCATACATAAGTGTTTGACAATATTGCCACTAAAAAATCTACAGTTTGTCTTGAAATAAAAAACAAGATCTCATATAGTGAAGTGCACGGTCACAGAAGACTTATGGGTATTTTATTCCCAATATTTGATCTTGTGTCACATGGTCTCTGATGAGTCCTTTCTTCTTGAGATCCATTGCCCTCGGTTTCTGCAGTTCTTCAGAATGACTGTCTATATCAGTTATGTGCATTCAGTACAGTACGTGATACACATATACACTGCAGATCTGTCCATGCATAATAAAAGCATAAACCTTGAGCTTTATGGTTGCTTTTTATCACACCCTAAGGTATTATTTCCTAATTATTTGGCCACATTGGGGTCACATGGGTTAATATATTATGTGTTTATGGTCAATGCTACTTGGAGGTAATGAGTTTGAACTCAAGAAACACGGGATTACATAGTCAGTAAAAGCAGCTGATAACGCTAAACCGGCAATGACCATACACAGTAACACTCAGGGAGATGAACCCCCAAATCTAGTAACCCATGTTATACTTTCAGGGATTCCAGGAAGCTGATATATGAGGAGCCGTTTGGTCAGGGTCTCACAATGTTGAGCTGAGGCAGTTCTCCCTGTTCTTGCTTATGATGGAGGGGTACCGGAAGTGGCGTACATAGAGAGGGGTCTCATAGCAAAGGCCAAATTTACTCCCTCATTACAGTGCTGGGTTTTGTTACCCAATAATATCACCTCCGAACAATTGGTTTTCCATCCACAGAACATTCCCAATTCACCAAGGAACCTTCATGAAATGTCCCACAAATAGTCTACTACCAGACACCCTTGAAAAGGAGGCCAAACGGAGTACACAGTTTCAGATTTTGGACTACATTTGCCTCATGAGGGCTTGGTTCAGAGAAAGGAATATGAAAGTAGAGCCGAAACGGACTGTAAAAGTTGAAAAACTGGAGACTTGACGCCAATACAACGATGACTCATTCTCAGGAGATAAAAAGGTTATCTTGACCTTTAAAATTGCCCTTTTACCCCTTTATATCTAAACAGTTGCCTAATGTGACCTTCCATGTCAGCACTTAAAGGGATTTCCCATTATAATTTATAAATATCATATGTGGGAATATGAGCACTCCGATACCCCCGATCACTATGAAAGTGATCTCTTGTTGAGGGTAGTAGAATGTAATTCCTGATTGTTCCATGACATAATTATGTAATATCTGGTAGTAGAAATTTCTTTTTTAAACCCTATAAAACAGATGACCTGATCTGTATAACCTGGTGGTCTGCTGGCTTACTCATGTTATCTTTTTTGGCCCAGCAGTATAATCACTGGTGGTGGAGAAACCCACTTCTGTTAACTCTTCTGGCCCAGCAGTTTGATTGTCATGCGTATACTTTGTAAATGTTTTTCCCAGCAATATGCGCTCCTGGAGGACGATGATGGAACTTGATATTCGGATTCAAAGATAATTTTTATTTCAAACTAAAATATTTTAAAAACATTCTCTCTCCCTCATTGTTCTGGCATTTGGCAAATATTAAAAATGATGGTAATCCTGATTGACCTAAAACAGGAAAGGTTTATTCTGACTTCATGTCAGATATTGAGAAAAACATGCAGATGTGTCTTTTATTTAGTGTATGGAAACTTCTGGTTTCAACTGTATATACAAGTGCATCTCACAAAATTAAAATATCATCAAAAAGTTAATTTATTTCAGTTCATCAATACAAAAAGTGAAACTCCTATATTATATAGAGTCATTACACACAGAGTGATCTATTATATAGAGTCATTACACACAGCGGGATCTATTATATAGAGTCATTACACACAGAGGGATCTATTATATAGAGTCATTACACACAGAGGGATCTATTATATAGAGTCATTACACACAGAGTGATCTATTATATAGTCATTACACACAGAGGGATCTATTATATAGAGTCATTACACACAGAGGGATCTATTATATAGAGTCATTACACACAGAGGGATCTATTATATAGAGTCATTACACACAGAGGGATCTATTATATAGAGTCATTACACACAGAGTGATCTATTATATAGTCATTACACACAGAGGGATCTATTATATAGAGTCATTACACACAGAGGGATCTATTATATAGAGTCATTACACACAGAGGGATCTATTATATAGAGTCATTACACACAGAGTGATCTATTATATAGAGTCATTACACACAGAGGGATCTATTATATAGAGTCATTACACACAGAGGGATCTATTATATAGAGTCATTACACACAGAGGGATCTATTATATAGAGTCATTACACACAGAGGGATCTATTATATAGAGTCATTACACACAGAGGGATCTATTTCAAGTGTTTACTTCTGTTAATGTTGATGATTATGGCTTACAGCCAATGAAAACACAAGTCCTTATCTCAGTAAATTATAATAATTAACAAAAAACACCTGCAAAGGCTTCCTAAGCGTTTAAAAAGGTCCCTTAGTCTGTTTCAGTAGGCGCCACAATCATGGGGAAGACTGCTGACTTGACAGATGTCCAGAAGGCAGTCATTGACACACTCCACAAGGTCCCAGAGTCTGGAGAAAGAGTGGAGAGGCCACAATCCAAGCTGCTGGAGGTCTAGTGTGAAGTTTCCACAATCAGTGATGGTTTGGGGAGCCATGTCATCTGCTGCTGTAGGTCCACTGTGTTTTATCAAGACCGTCTACCAGGACATTTTAGAGCACTTCATGCTTCCCTCTGCCGACAAGCTTTTTGGAGATGGAAATGTCATTCTCCAGCAGGACTTGGCCCCTGTCCACACTGCCAAAAGTACCAATACCTGGTTTACATACAACAGTATCACTGAGCTTGATTGGCCGCAAACCCGCCTGACCTTAACCCCATAGAGAATCTATTATAGAGAATCTATGGGGTATTGTCAAGAGGAAGATGAGAGACACCAGACCCAACAATGCAGACGAGCTGAAGGCTGCTATCAAAGCCACCTGGGCTTCCATAATACCTCAGCAGGGCCCAGGCTGATCGCCACCATGCCAAGTCGCATTGATGCAGTAATTGATTCACAAGGAGCCGACCAAGTATTGAGGGCATTTACTGAACAGACATTACAGTAGGACAACATTTCAGATTTTAAAAACATTTTTCAAGCTGGTGTTATAAAGTATTCTAATTTACTGAGATAATGACTCTTGTGTTTTCATTGGCTGTAAGCCACAATCATCAACATTAACAGAAATAAACCCTTGAAATAGATCACTCTGTTTGTAATGACTCTATATAATATATGAGTTTCACTTTTTGCATTGAAGAACTGAAATAAATTAACTTTTTGATGATATTCTAATTTTGTGAGATGCACCTGTACCAGGATGAGGGACATACAGTTGTGCTCAAAAGTTTACATACCCTGGCAGAATTTTTTCTTTCTTGACCTTGTTTCAGAGAATATGAATGATAACAAAAAACTTTTTCTCCATTCATGGTTATTGGTTGGGTGAAGCCATTTATTGTCAAACTACTGTGTTTTGTCTTTTTAAATCTTAATGACAACCAAAAACATCCAAATGACCCTGATCAAAAGTTCCCATACCCTGGTGATTTTGGCCTGATAACATGTATAAAATTTTGCACAAATGGGTTTGAATGGCTACTAAAGGTAAGATTCTCACCTGTGACCTGTTTGCTTGTAATCAGTGTGTGTGCATAAAAGCTGAGTGAGTTTCTTGGATCCAGACAGACTCTTGTATCTTTCATCCAGCCATTGATGTTTCTGGATTGTGAGTGATGGAGAAAGCGAAAGAATTGTCAACGGATCTAAGGGAAAAGGTAGTTGAACTGTATAACACAGGAAAGGGATACAAAAAAATATCCAAGGAATTGATAATGCCAGTCAGCAGCGTTCAAACTGTGATTAACAAATGCAAAATCAGGGGCTCTGTAAAAACCAAACCACGGTCAGGTAGACCAACAAACATTTTGGCCACAACTGCCAGGAAAATTGTTCGGGATGCAAAGAAAAACCCACAAATAGCATCAGCTGAAATTCAGGACTCGCTGAAAACTAGCGGTGTGGCTGTTTCAAGATGCACAATAAGGAGGCACTTGAAGAAAAATGGGCTGTATGGTAGAGTCGCCAGAAGAAAGCCATTACTGCGCAAATGCCACAAAGTAGCTCGCCTACAATACGCCAAACAGCACAGAGACAAGCCTCAAAACTTCTGGAACAAGGTAATTTGGAGTGATGAGACCAAAATTTAACTTTTTGGCCACAACCATAAATGTTACATTTGGAGAGAGGTCAACAAGGCCTATGATGAAAAGAACACCATTCCTACAGTAAAGCATAGAGGTGGATCGCTGATGTTTTGGGGATGTGTGAGCTACAAAGGCACAGGAAACTTGGTAAAAGTTAAAGGAAAGATGAATGCAACACGTTATCGGCAAATGCTGGAGGCAAATTTGCACTCAACAGCCCGGAAGCTGCGCATGGGACAAACTTGGACATTCCAACACGACAACGATCCAAAACACAAGGCCAAGTCGACCTGTCATTGGCTACAGCAGAACAAAGTGAAGATTCTGGAGTGGCCATCTCAGTCTGCTGACCTCAATATCGTTGAGCCACTCTGGGGAGATCTCAAGTGCGCAGTTCATGCTAGACAGCCCAGGAATTTACAGGAACTGGAGGCTTTTTGCCAAGAAAAATGGGCAGCTTTACCATCTGAGAAAATAAAGAACCTCATCCACAACTACCACAAAAGATTTCAAGCTGTCATTGATGTTAGAGGGGGCAATACACGGTATTAAGAACTGGGGTATGTGAACTTTTGATCATTTGGATGTGACTCGCCCCCTGGGCCGTGGGGCACGCGGAACCGGGCAATAGGGAGACGCTGGGAGTAGTAGTGGCGGCCCGGTCCCGCGGCTCAGGGTGGTCAGACCAATGGTAGTCTGCTACGTACTGATGATAATGTCCGACTACGCCACCCGTGGATTGCGGCTATTAAGAACCGCCGCTGCATGCTGACCGCTGGGGCTGATGAGGTGTGCAGCTAGGGTAGTGTGTCTCCCCACGGGAAGAGTGCGGCCCCAGGGCAGTATAATGGACGTTGGGAGTGATGGTAGTGAGAGTCCCAGTGCTGATAGTGCTGGAGGAGCAAAGGAGCACACAGACAACAAGTTACAGTCCAGGGTCTTTACTCACAGTTCATTTGTTCCGGGTCACTTCTGTCAGCAGTGACCGCCCGAGCCGTGCTGCGTCCACCAGGTGTGGGGCTCGGTCAACTCCCAGGCAGTTCAGGAGCATGGCACAGGACCCCCTTTAATCCTTTCTCTGGCCTGCCTCACCAGTGACCCACTTTTGTCCAGCTGCCGCGGACTTGTGCGGTTAAACGTGGGCCCCATTCCCCGCTGTCCTATATGGTGCCTTCCTAGCAGGTTTGATGAGGTGTCGCACCAATAGATGATCACGACGACCGGTCTTTGGCTGAGGGTAGTTTCTCCTCCACCAACTTGGGATCCAGTACCCTTAATCTGCCTGACCCTTCACCCTGGATTCTCGTGGGTTCTTAGGGTCCCTTTCACCTTCTTGTTCCTGAGCCCTTCTGTTTCTCTGTCTCTTCTCCCTTTCCGTTCCTTCCTGTTCCTTTCTGTTCCGTTCTCTTGGAGCTGAGATGAGCCAAAATCTCAGCTCCCCTTTCACCTCCTCCTCGGCCTCTCACTATTCCATCCTGGAGTAGAGCTCCTACAGAGCCTCTACTCCCTGTCTTCTCCTCTGACTGAACGAACCTAGATCTAAGATGGTGCCCGCCTTTTATACCTCCCTCTGACCATGAGCCCAGGTGACCAGCAACCAATGGGCTCCTACCTACGCTCAGGAACCAACCCCTATCTGCCCCTACAGCACTGGGTTTTCCTCCCCCTCCCCACTCCAGACAGGGACATAGTCGGTCGTGCCTGCACTTCTGTCTAGTGGGAGCACCGCTGAGCTGTCCCTCGGAAATGGGGTGTGTGTGCTGTATGCAGCTAACTGAGCCCTGGTCCATACTCCATCCTTACCTGGGAGTGGAATATCACACCTCTGGCAGAGGTGCAATACCCCTGTAGCGGCCGAACCCTCGGGGTGCTACAGATGTTTTTGGTTGTCATTAAGATTTTAAATGATAAAACACAGTAGTTTGACAATAAATGGCTTCACCCAACCAATAACCATGAGTGGAGAAAAAGTTTTTTTGTTATCATTCATATTCTCTGAAACAAAGCTAAGAAAGCAAAAATTCAGGGTACGTAAACTTTTGAGCACAACTGTATATACCAGGATGAAGGGCATCAAAACTATGAATTAACACATGTGGAATTATATACTTAACAAAATAGTGTGAAACAACTGAAAATATGTCTTATATTCTAGGTTCTTCAGAGTAGCCACCTTTTGCTTTGATGACTGCTTTGCACACTCTTGGCATTCTCTTGATGAGCTTCAAGAGGTAGTCACCGGAAATGGTCTTCCAACAATCTTGAAGGAGTTCCCAGAGATGCTTAGCACTTGTTGGCCCTTTTGCCTTCACTCTGCGGTCCAGCTCACCCCAAACCATCTCGATTTCGTTCAGGTCTGGTGACTGTGGAGGCCAGGTCATCTGGCGTAGCACCCCATCACTCTCCTTCTTGGTCAAATAGCCCTTACACAGCCTGGACGTGTGTTTGGGGTCATTGTCCTGTTGAAAAATAAATGATGGTCCAACTAAACGCAAACCGGATGGAATAGCGTGCCGCTGCAAGATGCTGTGGTAGCCATGCTGGTTCAGTATGCCTTCAATTTTGAATAAATCCCCAACAGTGTCACCAGCAAAGCACCCCCACACCATCACACCTCCTCCTCCATGCTTCACGGTGGGAACCAGGCATGTAGAGTCCATCCATTCACCTTTTCTGCGTCGCACAAAGACACGGTGGTTGGAACCAAAGATCTGTAAGGAATAAAATTGTGTGTGACATTGTTTTAACCCTTTATGTGTTAGTTTTCAACATTTCCTGGGCAAAATGTTTTGCGTATTTTGTCATGGGTAGTCTAATTTTGCCTATAACTGTATTATTTTTTTATGTGTGTTTTTACTTTAAAACATGGAAAGACAAATTTATCCCCAGATGTCAGGAAGCTGATTATTCTGAGAGTGAAGTCAGGCAAAAGCCAAAAAGAGGAGCCATGGAATTCACCTGTTCTCAGAGTCAAGTGTCACGTAGATTAAAGAAAGAAAAAGAAGGTTCTGGAACAGCTGACAAACCTAGAAGTGGACGACCACGGAAAACTTCCTCCAGAGCTGATCATATTATTAATAAAAAGTCAGTATCTGATGTCCATAAAAGTGCTGTACAGATTTCACACAAAATGAAGGAAGAATATGGGGTTAACGTGAGTCACCAAACTGTGGTGCGAAGGCTAAAAGAAGTAGGGTTGAATGCCTGGGTTCCCGTCAAGAAGCCTTTGATCTCTGCAAAGAACCGGAAGGTCCCACTTGAGTTTGCCAAAGAAAAAAGAACACCAATGGAAAGAGACAGATTGGTCTAAGATGTTGTGGTCGGATGAATCCAAGTTCAATCTGTCTGGCAGTGATGGCAGCACTATATATACCGCCCAATTGGAAAACTTAATGATGTAAGGTACCAAACACCTACAGTGAAACATGGTGGAGGCAATGTCATGATTTGGGGCTGCTTTTCTGCTTCTGGAGAATGTAATGCTGCCACATGGTAAAACCAAAGTAGTCAGGGGATGGAAATTCCACTCGCTCATCACTAGTCTTCTCTAGGATGTTGGATCATTCCTGTTAACCACTGATCTACCTGGACATATAGCAGACACTGCATTTCCAATTTATACTTTGCTGGATATTGGTATTTTAGTGTGAGGTTTATGGGTATCGTATCATATGTGATACATGGGGATGTTACATAACTTTATATTGTGGAAGAGAATATCTATCAGACCTTGATCCACAGGATAATTCTCAGTTTATGTTTCCAATTAAGATAAAACAGAACTATATAGTCTCAGACTTTGTACTTGGCTTTAAGCAAGTACCAACAGTACAAACCAGAAGGCAGCACTAATAGCATCCACTGGAGAGCACCATAACATATAATGTGTAAAAGGCCCAACGTGTCTGCTATAGAACAGCTCTTATAAGGGAATGTGCACATAATGTCTTAGGATGATTCCATCTAGAAATCGCCTGAAAAAACAAGCAAACAAAAAAAATAATAATAAACATATGCACTGCAATGTCAAAATGACTTGCTGTGCACATGTTCTGTCTTTTGTAACTTCTTTTAACAGTTTCAGGTTTCGGAAAATATGTCCATAGGGCACTCGTGTGGTTGGCAATGTTATGGGGCACTGTGGTGTGATTGGCAATGTTATGGGGCACTGTGGTGTCGTTGGCACTGTTATAGGGCACTGTGCTCTGGTTGGCACTGTGCTCTGGTTGGCACTGTTATTGGTCACTGTGGTGTGGTTGACACTGTTATGGGGCACTGTGGTGTGGTTGACAATGTTATGGGCCACTGTGGTGTGGTTGGCAATGTTATGGGCCACTGTGGTGTGGTTGGCAATGTTATGGGCCACTGTGGTGTGGTTGACACTGTTATTGTTCACTGTTGTGGTTGGCACTGTTATTGTTCACTGTTATGGTTAGCACTGTTATAGGGCACTATGCTGTGGTTGGCACTGCTATAGGGCACTGTGGTGTGGTTGGCAATATTATGAGGCACTGTGGTGTGGTTGGCACTGTTATGAGTCACTGTGGTGTGTTTGACACTGTTATAGGGCACTGTGCTCTGGTTGGCACTGGTATTGGTCACTGTGGTGTGGATTACAATGTTTTGGGGCACTGTTACTGTTCACTGTTGTGGTTGGCACTGTTATTGTTCACTGTTATGGTTAGCACTGTTATAGGGCACTATGCTGTGGTTGGCACTGCTATAGGGCACTGTGGTGTGGTTGGCAATATTATGGGGCACTGTGCTCTGGTTGGCACTAGTATTGGTCACTGTGGTGTGGTTGGCCATGTTTTGGGGCACTGTGGTGTGGTTGGCACTGTTATTGTTCACTGTTGTGGTTGGCACTGTTATTGGTCACTGTGGTGTGATTGTCACTGTTATAGGGCACTATGCTGTGGTTGGCACTGTTATGGGGCACTGTGGTTGCATTTTTACATTAACACTGTGATGTTTTAGATGCTGGTTTAGAAAATTCTAGATATATAATAGCTTTTTCTTTTTTAGAGCACCGTGTCTTGCATTTATAGGGCAATTTGATTAGGCTTGTGATAGTGCACTCTGATACTGTTATAGGGACTCTCTAACCGGACTTTGTATGGAGTACTATGATCCACATTTTATTGTGATTGTTAATGTTATTGGGTATTATGGTTGTCTTGTTATTGATGAGCCGTGGATGGCACTGTTATGGGGCACTGTGATTGGCACTGTTGTGAGGGAATATTGCTGCATTGTTATTAAGGAGCTGTGGATTTCACTATTATGAGGCTTTGTAGTTGGCACTGTTGTGGGGTATTGTGGCTGTCCTGTTATTGGGGAACTGTAAATGGCTCTCTTATGGGTCACTGTGGTTGACATTGTTGTATGATATTATGGTTGGCACTGTTGTACGGTATTGTGACTGAATTGTTATTGGGAACCAGTGATGGCACTGGTATGGGGCACTGTGGTTGGCACTGGTGTAGAGTTTTATGGCTGCATTGTTGTAGCGAGAGCTCTGGATGGCATTGTTATGGGGCACTATGGTGGGCACTGTTATAAGGTATTGTGGATGGCACTGTTGTTGGGGAGCCATGGATGGCACTCTTACAGGGTACTGGAGTTGGCACTGTCTTTCTGTGGCTGCACTGTTGCTGAGGAGCTGTGGATGGCACTCTTATGGGGCACTGCAGTTGGCACTGTGGTTTTGTGGCTGCACTTTTGTTGGGGAGCCATGTATGGCACTCTTATGGGGTACTGCAATTGGGACTGTGGTTTTGTCGCTGCACTGTTGTGGGGGAGCCATGCGTGGCACTCTTATAGGGTACTGCAGTTGGCACTGACGTTCTGTGGTGGCACTGTTGTTGAGGAGCTGTGAATGGCACTGTTATGGGACACTAGCTTTTGCTCTTTAGAAACATTATGATTGGCTTTGTTATAGTGCCCTGCCCCGGGGTTGGCACTGCAGTGGACCACCGTGGTAGCCTTTTATGGAGCCCTATGGCTGGCACTGTAATAGGGCACTGTAGATTTGCTATTATGGGGCACTGTTATTGTTGCACTATTGCATTATATAATAAATGATATATAATCAGAGTTATCGGAACATTTTATTGTGAATGTATCGTGCTCCACTTATACCTGTCCCATTTGCAAAAATTATGAGGCGTGATACTGTGCTAGTGAGTCTGTCGCTGTTCTTACAAACAGGAATTAGACCTTGGGGTAAGTTCTCTATAGATAGAACCTGGACGTCTACACAGGAGAAAGCAGAAGCTCAGCTATAACTATACACCCACAACAGTAAAACCAAAACTTGGGATCGGCAAGAGGCACAAAACTGCAAGGACTCGTTGAACTACACAGGACCATGGACACTCGCCTTCACGTCATGTGGATGGAATTTCTTGGGATTCTTGCTCTATTGCCTCTGACCTTTACCACCATAAACCGTAAGTCCAAGAGTTAATGATCATCTAGTTTGACTTAATTTAAAGGGATATTCCAGAGAATAGTTTATTCGTCCCTTGCATATACTTCTTAGCTATCAGTTTTGGAAAAACTCTTTTTTGCTTGAAGGATCTTCTAAAACGGGTAACCCATAGTGATCAGCTGTAATCTCTGTGGGGGGGGGGATCGAGGAGTAAAGTGTTTAATTTTCCTACAGCACCACCGCAGGAGAAATTAAGTATTACACTGTTCTCATTAAAATAGGTTGTCTATGTGAATCATGAAAATGTTGAGACCTCCCAAACAAGATGCTCCAAGAGCAGAGAATCTTACAGAGAAGGGCTGTGACTTCTAAGGTCTCTCCAGTTCTGCTACAATGTATCAGTGCAGGTAGAAATGAATCCATATGAGCAAACTCTCAGTTGTGGGATGTATAAGTGTGGCACACCCAGGGGTCTGGTTTCCACAGTAATAGCAGTATTACGTCTGTGAGCAGGTGGGAGGTCTCCTGGGCAGGAATCCTAAGCATGCCACACCTCCTGCCCAGTCCTGGGAGGGGAAGAACTTCCCCTACATAAACTGGGGCTGAGGCAGGGTTAGAGAGAGGAGTTCCAGACAGAGACGGAGTCTGGTCTGGACACGCAGAAACAGGGACAGATAGACATCAGGAGCTCTGTAGGAGCCAAGGAGAAGCGCCAGGGGCTGGAGCCGTGCAGAGCTCGCCCTGGGAGAAGGTACTAAAACCGGACACAGGAGTCCGAGGCTGTGGGGACTAAGATATACCCAGCAGCAGAATCCATCCGGCAGGGGATTCCAGGTCCTCTGGCCATAAAAGCCCGGAGGCTCAGTCACAACGAAGGGACCAGCACCGCCATCCCGGAGCGGAGGCTAACAGGAGGCCCCAGGTCACCAGCCATACGGGTGAGCACCACACGGTATACCCAGGGACGTGGGCTACTTGTAACCGCCGAAAGCAGGGTAGCCAGGAAGGGTACAGACTAACGGGAAGGCCTACAACTCCACCTGGCCAGGGGAACTCCGGCTTACTCGCAGACTAACCAGGCCCCAACTACTAGCCAGTACTCCCGGGGGAATTTGCCTTGTACCATCAGTAAAGGCCCTGAACTGTACCCTCGCGTCTCCGTGCTTCCTTGTCGCACCGTTAGTGCTGGGACATCCACACCATCACACCCAACATCACCCATATCCGCTGCCCTGAGGCCATACCTCTCCCGTTGGGGGTTATATCAACATTGCTGCACACCTATACCACCGGCCTCAGCGGTCTGCCCTGCAGCGGCGGTTTCATAACCGCATTCAACGGGTGGCGTAGTCGGACACTAATACCATCATACCAATAACTGCCACTTAGTTTGACCACCCTGGGCGCGGACCGGGTCACCGCCACACGAAGACTACTACCCCCATCGGATCCGGCTCCGGGTATCTCCCGCGCGCACGCGCGCCGCACTACAGCACTGGCCCAGGGGGTGAGTCAACTTTGGCGTAGTCGGCAGGATTACGTGCCTGCAACCACCGGGTACTGCGTGCCTGAAAAAAGAGACTTTTATACTTACCTGTGGTGAAGTTTCCCGCCGTCCGGAGTCGTTTCCCGCCATCTGGAGCCGATTCCCGCCATCCGACGCCATCTTCTGCCTTCTTCCCGCCATCCATGGAGTTTTCCCGCCATCGGACGCCATCTTCGGGACGCCGCACAGGAAGAAGAGGGGCGTGGACTCCGAAAGCCCGCGAGAACTGAAGCCCCGCCTCACGTCCGGACGTTGCGTAAGGTCCTGGAAGGAGCCCAGCAGACGCCGACGTCACAGGAGCGCGACGGAAGGTCCTCAACCCTGACGATCCACTGCGGAGCCGCGGCCTACGGAAGAGGATCATCGCAAGGTAGGCCACGGTCCACTAGGGGGGAGGAGGATGTCGGATACGGAGGAGAGCTTCACCGCCACAGCCGCCGCCAGCGCCACCGCTGCTGCGGTCATGCCTTTCACCATGCCCTATATCCCGGGGGCAGCCTGGCTACCCCAGTACTCAGGGGAGTCACATACCCTAAATGACTTCAGAGAAAGGCTGGATAGCCTCTTCCAGGTGTATCCCCTCACGGAGGCGCAAAAAGTGAGCATCCTGGTGGCCCAATTAATCGGGGCAGCCCAAAGGGAGGTAAAGTTCTGGCCACATGGGAGGAAGAGGACTGTCAGAGACATACTAACCCGGCTGAAAGACACATTTGACACCCGCACCTCAGCCGAAATAAAACTAAGATTTTATGGGTGCAAACAACGGGCACATGAGAGTATAAGAGACTATGCTCTAAACCTACAAGAGGCCCTGAGAGCCATTAAGCAGGCAGACCCTGACAGCGTGGGAAATGAAGATAAGCTGTTGACTGAACAATTCATTGAGGGTCTACTGTGCAATGCCCACCGGACCCAGTTGTGGGCAATGGCCTTACAGGACCCTGACCTGGACTTTGCACAGTTCAAGGACAGAGCCATCCGGGTGCTCCGAGAACCGGCACCAGGTGGCGCTGTGACCCACAGGCGCCCTGCTATCACTTATCACCAGGAGACGGCGCCCTTGTCTGCAGGGCCTGTGGGAGCTGATGCGCAGGCTTTAAACAGTGACCCGGCTACAGACCTGCACCATCAGGTCCAAGAGCTAACTAAAAGCGTTGCCGCGCTAACCTGAACTGTGCAGTCTTTACAGGTTTCTACTGCAGGGAAGATCGAGCTGGCATCCGGACCGGAGGACATCCCGTGGCGCCGACCAAGGAGGACCCCACCGGCCAGAGGAAGACCCAGCGATCGATACAACGAGGACGGACGACCTATTTGCCGCCGCTGCAATCAACCCGGACATGTGGCAAGGTACTGTCATTTAAACGGGCACAACCTGGGGTAGAGGGCCAACCCCCAGGCATAAGACCATCAGGCCCATCAAACTGGCGTGATAAATACGTAGGGGGACGTCCAATCTTGCCTGTGGTACTGGATGGCATTCCTATGAGTGCCCTACTAGACACTGGGTCACAGGTCACCACCATCCCGTACGTGCTCTTCAAGCAGTACTGGAATGATTCGGACATAACCCGCTACCCAGACGACGACCTGAGTATCATCGCCAGCAATGGTCAGCCCGTGCCGCAGGTGGGATTCAAGGAGGTGACCATTAAAATCGGTAAAGTCGAACTGGCGGCACAAGGACTGATTATAGTGGACATAGACCGTCATGAGAGTCACCCTAGAATCACCCTGGGAACCAATGTAATTGAAAATTGTCTTGCAGAGGTGATTCTCATTTTACAGCAGGTTGCCAAGAACGCCAGTTCCGGCCAGCAGCGTGTGCTCCAAAAAGAGATCCGGGCACTGATGAAGCGGCAACAGGTGGAACTATCTGGTGGTGAGATAGGTAGCGTGAGAATGTGTGACCCGTTCCCTATTGCCATGCCCCCAAAAAGTGAGATGATGATTTGGTGCCGGGCAGCTATTGGTCTAAGAGGTAGAGACTACCAAGCAATGGTAGAACCCGTCTACTCAGACAGTAGGCCCACCATTTTGACAGCACGGGGGGTGGTCGATGTACGCCATGGGAGGGTGCCCGTTCGCATCATAAATATCGGTGAGAGAGAAGTACACCTGCCCCGGTATGCCACGCTAGCTAAATTGTTCACCATAAACCAGAATTCTGTACAGGCCGTGGAACCCTTGCCTCCATCTCAACCAGAGGAAGGTAACGGCTCTAAGAAACCAGTGGAGGACTGGTGTCAGCAACTACATCTGGGTACTGACTCCACTCCCTCACACCAGAAACAAGGAGTCTATCGGGTGGTTCAAGAGTACGAGAGAGTGTTTAGTAAACACCCGTTAGACTTCGGGCGAGTAAAGGGGGTAGAACACCACATCCCCACGGGAGACCATCCTCCCATAAAGGAGAGATACCGACCCGTACCCCCTGCACACTACCAACACGCCAAGGGGATGCTTAGAGACATGAAGGAGGCTGGGGTAATCAGGGACAGCTGTAGCCCCTGGGCAGCTCCACTAGTCTTAGTGAAAAAGAAGGACAACACTATGAGAATGTGTGTAGACTACAGGAAGGTCAACCGTATCACACACAAAGATGCGAACCCGTTACCAAGGATAGAAGAGTCCTTAGCTGCATTAAAATCTGCTAACTTCTTCTCTACTTTGGATCTCACTAGCGGGTACTGGCAGGTTCCTGTAGCAGAGGCAGACCGGGAGAAGACCGCATTCACCACCCCGATGGGTCTCAGCGAATTTAACTGTATGCCGTTCGGGCTCTGCAACGCACCAGGAACCTTCCAACGGTTGATGGAATGCTGTCTGGGACACCGGAACTTCGAGACGGTCCTGTTATACCTGGACGATGTCATCGTCTATTCCAAGACCTACGAGGACCACCTGAAACACCTGGCAGAAGTGTTCGAAGCTCTGGCAAACTACGGCCTAAAGGTGAAACCCTCCAAGTGTCACCTCCTGAAACCAAAGGTGCAATACCTGGGACACGTGGTGAGTGCTGACGGAGTGGCTCCTGACCCTGATAAGATCACCGTGATTAAGGACTGGCCAAGACCCTCCAGCATAAAGGAAGTGCGGCAGTTCCTCGGGTTGGTAGGCTACTACCGAAGATTCATTCCCGGTTTCACCAAAATGGCAGCCCCTATGCAGGACCTCCTGATAGGTCAATCTCGAAAAGCCAAAAACCAGAAGCCGCCCTTCAGGTGGGAAAAGCTGGAAGAGGAGTCCTTTTGCCAGCTGAAGATGGCCCTCACGGGGGATGAAATCCTGGCATATCCAGACTACAGCCAGCCCTTTATCCTCCACACGGACGCAAGTAACATCGGGCTAGGAGCCGTGCTGTCCCAGATCCAGCAAGGAAAAGAACGAGTAATCGCTTACGCTAGCCGAAAGCTACGACCCACCGAGAGGAACCCTGAGAATTATAGCTCATTCAAGCTGGAGTTCCTGGCAGTAGTGTGGGCAGTGACCGAACGTTTCAAGCATTACCTTGCCTCCTCCAAATTCATCGTGTACACGGATAACAACCCATTGACACACCTGGACACTGCAAGGCTCGGTGCTCTGGAACAGAGATGGATGGCTTGCCTGTCCAACTTTGAATTCACCATCAAATACCGGGCAGGACGCTCAAATGCCAACGCGGATGCCCTGTCTAGAATGCCAAACTTACCGGACGTAGGGGAAGATCCAGAAGATCTGGAAGAAGTTGAGCTCCCTGCGTTCCACCGTCATGGGATTACCCTGTATTCCCACCGTGTGAAGGACAGGCGCTCCGCGACGTTCAATCCCTTGCCCCACTACAACTGGGCGGAGACGCAAGACAGTGATCCTGCAGTCCGTCTGGTGAAGGAAATGCTGACCCAAGCCGATGCCAGAGGAGACTAAGCAACTGTGGAAGGAGAAAAGTAGGCTGTTCCTCTACAGGGAGAAGTTGTGCCGGAGAATGGTTAACTCTCGAACACATGAGTTGACCTGGCAGGTAGTGGTCCCCAGACGAGACGCGGCTATGATTCTGGAGGCGTACCACAACGGAGCAGGACATTTCGGGTGGAAGAAGCTGGAGTTCTTATTGCGTGAACGGTTCTACTGGGTAGGCATGAGAGGAGCCATCGAGAGGTGGTGCAGAGACTGTGGACCGTGCCACCTAAGAAGGAAGGACCGTGCCAGCCAGAAGACTCCCTTGCAGCCCATCATCACCCGACAGCCACTGGAACTGGTAGCCCTGGACCATGTGAAACTGGCTCCAAGCAGATCTGGGTATGTCTACGCCCTCACAATCGTAGATCATTACTCCCGGTTCCTGGTGGTGGTCCCGGTCAAGGACTTAACGGCTCAAACAGCAGCTAGAGCCTTCCAGCAGCACTTCTGCCGTCCACACAGGTACCCGGACCAAGTGCTGACAGACCAAGGGCCAGCCTTCGAAGCGGAAGTCTTCCAGGAGTTCTGCAACCTGTATGGCTGCACGAAGATAAGAACAACGCCCTATCACCCACAAACTAATGGACTCTGCGAGAAGATGAACCAGGTGGTGATAGACCTCCTGAAAACATTGCCCCTGGAAGAACGCAGTCTGTGGCCTGAGAAGCTGCCTGATCTGGTGGACCTATACAACCACATCCCTGTAGGTTCTACCAACTGTACCCCGGCTTACCTAATGAGAGCGAGGCCTGGTAAGCTGCCTATCGACCTGGATATGGGAGTCCTGACGCCCGAGGACACCTCGCCAGAGGCAGACTGGGATACAGGACGGCAGCAGCAGTATCGGAAAGTGCAGGAGAGCGTGGAGCGAAGTCTGTCTCAAGCTAGAGAAAGGCAAGAGAGGGCTTATAATCAGTATGCTCCCGCTGTTCCCCTGGTACCTGGAGAGCAGGTCTTGAAGAGGAAAAGACGGCTCCACAAGTTGGACGACCAGTGGGAGAAGGACCCTTACACCGTACTGCCATCAAGCCATGAGAACCCAAAGATTTGCGTGATCAGTAAGGATGGAGGAGAAACCACAGCCGTTGTCTCCAGAGACCACCTGAAGAAGTGTCCCGAGCAGCTGCAAAACCCTGAAGAAGAAGATCAAGAAAACCCTCGACCCGCAGAGGAAAGGGAAGAAATGATCAGGACTGTACTCGGAGACTTCCCCTGGTCTTGGACACAAGTAAACGGTGCTGTCGTGGTACCCGTCCTCACCTTTCTCCAGCCAGCCCCGCAAGTGCCTACAGAGGAACCAGTAGAGCTGGAAGAGCAGCCGGCCCAAGAGGCAGAAGAGTCCACGCCAGCAGTACAGGAGGATCAACCCTCTGCTAGTAGTGAACCTGCCGTGCCCCTAGTGAGCCAAAGAGTGTGCAGAAAGCTGCCCAGCCTGCCCATAACACCTCCTACACCCTGTAGTGCAGGACCAGTTAGTGAGCTCCGTAGGTCCACTAGGGTTACCAGAGGCCAGATGCCCGTACGTTGGAGAATCTAAGTTGGCTAGTTGCTTTAACTATTTTATGTTTACCTGTTTTGTTGTAGCCGTTGCTAATTATGTTTTTCAGTTACAGATTTCTTTATATGGACTGACAGGTTATGGACAGTGAGTAACCGGAACTCTGTTGTAAATATGTTTGGAGCGTAACCCAGGAATGGACTAAAGACTGTTAAAGACTCGGGGCAGGACAGACCCCTACCTGGTTACGGCTCCCTGTTCTTTGGTGAAATGGACACCCTTATTGCTTCCCGGTTACGGACACGCCGTGACCATCTCATGTATTTAATTGTTATTGTTTATACTCTGTTATGTTTTAAAAAAAATAAATAAATAATATGTTTAGTCCGGGAGTACTAAATTTCACTAGGGGGGAATGTGGCACACCCAGGGGTCTGGTTTCCACAGTAATAGCAGTATTACGTCTGTGAGCGGGTGGGAGGTCTCCTGGGCAGGAATCCTAAGCATGCCACACCTCCTGCCCAGTCCTGGGAGGGGAAGAACTTCCCCTACATAAACTGGGGCTGAGGCAGGGTTAGAGAGAGGAGTTCCAGACAGAGACGGAGTCTGGTCTGGACACGCAGAAACAGGGACAGATAGACATCAGGAGCTCTGTAGGAGCCAAGGAGAAGCGCCAGGGGCTGGAGCCGTGCAGAGCTCGCCCTGGGAGAAGGTACTTAAACCGGACACAGGAGTCCGAGGCTGTGGGGACTAAGATATACCCAGCAGCAGAATCCATCCGGCAGGGGATTCCAGGTCCTCTGGCCATAAAAGCCCGGAGGCTCAGTCACAACGAAGGGACCAGCACCGCCATCCCGGAGCGGAGGCTAACAGGAGGCCCCAGGTCACCAGCCATACGGGTGAGCACCACACGGTATACCCAGGGACGTGGGCTACTTGTAACCGCCGAAAGCAGGGTAGCCAGGAAGGGTACAGACTAACGGGAAGGCCTACAACTCCACCTGGCCAGGGGAACTCCGGCTTACTCGCAGACTAACCAGGCCCCAACTACTAGCCAGTACTCCCGGGGGAATTTGCCTTGTACCATCAGTAAAGGCCCTGAACTGTACCCTCGCGTCTCCGTGCTTCCTTGTCGCACCGTTAGTGCTGGGACATCCACACCATCACACCCAACATCACCCATATCCGCTGCCCTGAGGCCATACCTCTCCCGTTGGGGGTTATATCAACATTGCTGCACACCTATACTACCGGCCTCAGCGGTCTGCCCTGCAGCGGCGGTTTCATAACCGCATTCAACGGGTGGCGTAGTCGGACACTAATACCATCATACCAATAACTGCCACTTAGTTTGACCACCCTGGGCGCGGACCGGGTCACCGCCACACGAAGACTACTACCCCCATCGGATCCGGCTCCGGGTATCTCCCGCGCGCACGCGCGCCGCACTACAGCACTGGCCCAGGGGGTGAGTCATAAGATCTTCAGGCACTGATTTGTGAAGAAGAATGTTCCCATTCCCATAGCTGCCATTTTGGTCCTCCTGGGAAGACCAGCCACAGTCTGAACTTCATAAGAGAATATTATTTTATCTTTATACTGTAATAGTGTAATTTTGCAGTATATAAAACAAGCAATGGCAGCTTCAAGTCCCCTAACAAGACTAAAAAAAAAAAAAAAAAGTAAAAAATACTGTGGAAAGTTTAAATCCCTCCCACCCTTTTTTCCCTTTAAAAATAAAATACAAAAAAAATACGAAATAAAAATAAATAAATAAAAAATATATATATTTGGTATTGCCACATCTGTATACGTTTGATCTATCAAAATATGAAATGAATTAACTCGTACAGTAAACGCCATAAAGAAAAAAAAAAATCCAGATGCCAGATTTTCAATTGTTTTTGGCCTCCTGGAGGCTGCACCTTCTTAAAAAAAATACATGATCAAAATGGTAAAAACAAAAACTATAGAGTTCCTACAAAAAAAAACAAGAGTCCTCACACAGCTCCATTGACGGATTAATAAAAAAAAAGTTATGAATTTAAGAAAATGGAGACACAAAACTTTTTTTTTTGCAACTTTCCAAATTTTCATGTGACAGCTCCCTGCCTTCGATGCAGGTCCGTGAAGTTTTTTTTTGTAATAAAATGCAATAAGAGGCAATCAAAACATTGTATCTACCCCAAAATGGTATCAGTAGAAACATCAACTCAGGGCCCAAAAAAAATAAGCCGTCACCCAGCCCCAGATCCTGAAAAATGAAAAAGTTACGGTTCTCGGAAAATGGCGACAAAAGCAAATATCTTTTTTCCTTACAAAATTCCAAATTTTCCCAAATTATTTTTCTTCCCATGTCCGAATTTTTTTTTCACCACTTAAATAAAAAACAAAATAAAACTATTCATGTTTGGTATCTGCGTACTCGTACTGACCTGGAGAATCATATTACTAGGTCTTTTTTTATCATATAGTGACCATGTTTAATAAAAAAAAAAAAAAAAAAAAATTGAGGAATTGCAATTTTTTTTTGCAATTTCACCGCACTTTTTTTTCCCCAGTACACTATGTGGTATGTAACAAATCACCAATTTTCTAAATAAATCTATTTCTAAAGGTGCTATTGACATGAAATTCTCACCACATGTATGTAACAACCCATCCAATCCACACAGGCAAATAAATCATTATAGATGTCCATAAATTATGTGTAATAATGAGAAATGATAGGGAAAAAGTATTGAACACGCTTACTGAAATTCTATTAATACTGTGTACAAAAGCCTTTGTTGGTGATGAACTTTCAAGATGTATGGAGAAACTAGTCGCAGGCATTGCTCAGGTGTGATTTTGTCCCATTCTTCCACACATACACCCATGGCGTGTTCAATACTTATTTCTCCCACTGTATATACTGATATATTATTTTTATAGAAAATGGATCTTCCTGCGTACCATCACTAAATATCCCACCAAACACACAGTCTAGTATCACAGAAGAACAGGCTTTAATACTAAGATGTCCGGTCCGGTCCTGCTCCAAGGAATTACCCAATGTGACCTGGTGTAGGACAGAAGAAGGCGGCTGCGGGGCTGTGACATCTGGACGGGGAGTTTTCTATGAATGGGAAGACAACATGTATGTGCTGAAATTGGTGGCGGCACATAGGAATGACACCGGGCACTACCGATGTTCAGCAGAATATGGAGGATGGCGGATAACCGGGAATGTCATCATTGTCACTGTCATAGGAGCAAACGGTAAGACGTATAAAGGGGAGCCTGGTTTATCCGGAAGGGCAGGGTCTGGTCTCCATAGGAGCTTATCTATACTACAGACCTAGAGTAATGCAGTACATAATACAAATGATCAGATAATCGACGGTTCAGGTCTCCCAGAGAGACTAAAAAATGAATTGAAATATGCTAAAAAAAATAAATAAAAATGAAAAATATTAGAAAAAGAACAAAAATTTTCCCCATCCAAATTATTATTTTTTTTTTAAAAGCATATTAGGATTTGTTGTGTCTGTAAAAGTCCGATCTATCAGCATATTAAATTATCTAACAAAAAAAAATAGAAATGCCACAATTTCCTTTCTTTGTTTGACGCACAGCAAATCGATCAAAATAATATATCTACCACCAAATGGTGGCAATAAAAACTACAGATCATCAAGCCAAAAAAAAATAAAGTTACAGAAACAATTTTTTTTTTATTTGCAAAAGTTCAGAACTTTTTATAGTAAATCTTGTCAGCAGGTTTTTGCTATTTAATCTAAGAGCAGTATAATGTAGGGGATAGAGACAGTGATTCCAGTGATGTGTCGCTTATTAGGCTGCGTGCCGTAGTTTCAATAAAATCGGTGTTTAATCCGCAGGACTAGTTGTCATGTGTAAGCCAGTCCAGCTAATCTGTGTAACCCCGCCCCCACTACCGATTGGCAGTATACGCAGGAAGATGTCACATGGTCCTCTTTGATAGGTCATGTGAGTAACACACAGGTGCTCTGGTGTAGATCCGTAGATGGAAAATGACAGAGACAGCGGCACGCACAGCGCACCGCGCAAATTTTTCCCTTATGTACAGCACTATACATAATAGAGCAGGGGTGGGAGATTAAGTTTCACAAGGGGCCACATGAGAGACCGTGACTGTTGTGGAGGCTGAACCGATAGGCTGAAATTATTTCTGCTCAATATTAATATTGCCTTATTAATTATCATTATTTTTTTATATTAATTGTATGACTTAATTCTGAGCAGAATTAAGTATGCTGACATCCCTCTGTATACATAGAATGTATAGTTATCCTCTATAGAAATGTTATCCCCCTCATTCCAAAGATCATATATAACCTACAGAGGCCAAAAAAAGAGGCAATGGCACTAATTTTTACAAAATAGTATCAAAATGTATTACAAAGCAATGGTATACCTAACCGGCAGCCACAATGGATGATATACAAATATTCATGGACAAAGAACAGTAAAAACTAAATACCCCCATATCACTTTTTTTTTTACACAGGGCCCTGTAGGTTTGGATTTCTTTTTCCTTTAATAATAAAGACCTTCAGTTAAAAACTGCATTTTGTGTTTTCTTTGTTTAATAATTAAATTTGTTTTGTGATCTGAAACATTTAAGTGTGACGAACATGAAAAAGAAAAAGAGATCAGGAAGGGGGCAAACACTTTTTCACACCACTGAATATAGACCCTTTATGGCCTGAACAGTTGTGTACTTAGCTTAATGGCATCTTCTTCCTAAGCGTTTCTCCCCTCTTCTGGTCATTCAGGGATTTATCAGGGAATTCCTTCAATCAGGACAAGAAAAGGAGACTATAAGCCTAACTGCAATGAGAATAACAGCTCACAGGTCCAGGCAATATGCCCCCACATAGCCCCCTACATACAATATGAGCCCCCACACAGTCCCCCTATATACAGTATGAGCCCCCACGTAGCCCCCTACATACAATATGAGCCCCCACGCAGTTTCCCTATATACAGTATGAGCCCCCACATAGCCCCCTACATACAATATGAGCCCCCCCACAGTCCCCTATATACAGTATGAGCCCCCACATAGCCCCCTACATATAATATGAGCCCCCACACAGTCCCCCTATATACAGTATGAGCCCCCACGTAGCCCCCTACATACAGTATGAACCCCCACGTAGCCCCCTACATACAATATGAGCCCCCACACAGTCCCCCTATATACAGTTTGAGCCCCCACATAGCCCCCTACATACAATATGAGCCCCCACGCAGTCTCCCTATATACAGTATGAGCCCCCACATAGCCCCCTACATACAATATGAGCCCCCACACAGTCCCCCTATATACAGTATGAGCCCCCACATAGCCCCTACATACAATATGAGCCCCCACATAGTCCCCCTATATACAGTATGAGCCCCCACGTAGCCCCCTACATACAATATGAGCCCCCACACAGTCCCCTATATACAGTATGAACCCCCACGTAGCCCCCTACATACAATATGAGCCACCACACAGTCCCCCTATATACAGTATGAGCCCCAACGTAGCCACCTACATACAATATGAGCCCCCACACAGTCCCCCTATATACAGTATGAACCCCCACGTAGCCCCTACATACAATATGAGCCCACACACAGTCCCCCTATATACAGTATGAGCCCCCATGTAACCCCCTACATACAATATGAGCCCCCACACAGCCCCCCTATATACAGTATGAGCCCCCATGTAGCCACCTACATACAATATGAGCCCCCACACAGTCCCCCTATATACAGTATGAACCCCCACATAGCCCCCTACATACAATATGAGCACCCACACACTCCTCCTATATACAGTATAAGTCCACACATAGCCCCTACATACAATATGAGTAAACAGAGCCCCCTACATACAGTATGAACCCTCACATAGCCCCCAATATACAGTATGAGCCCCCACATAGCTACCTAGATACATTATGAGCCCCTACATACAATATGAGCCCCCACATAGCTACCTAGATACAGTATGAGCCCCCACATAGCCCCTACACACAATATGAGCCCCCACACAGTCCCCCTATATACAGTATGATCCCCCACATAGCCCCCTATATACAATATAAGTCCACACACAGCCCCCTACATACAGTATGAACCCTCACATAGCCCCTACATACAATATGAGCCCCCACACAGCCCCCTATATACAGTATGAGCCCCCACATAGCTACCTAGATACATTATGAGCCCCTACATATCCCCCTACATACAGTATGAGCCCCTACATAGCCCTCTACACACAATATGAGCAACCACAGAGTCCCCCTACATACAGTATGAACCCTCACATAGCCCCCAATATATAGTATGATCCCCCACATAGCTACATACATACGAGACCCCACATAGCCCCTAGATATAGTATGAGCCACCATATAGCCTCCTATACACAATATGAGCTCGCACATAGCCTCCTAGATACAGTATGAGACCCCGCATAGCCTCCTATATACAGTATGAGTCCCCACATAGCCTCCTAGATACAGTATGAGCTCCCACATAGCCTCCTATATAGAGTATGAGCCCCCACATGGCCTCCTAGATACAGTATGAGCCCCCGCATAGTCTCCTAGATACACTATGAGCCCCACATAGCCTCCTAGATACAGTATGAGCTCCCACATAGCTCCCTAGATACAGTATGAGCCCACACACAGCCCCCTACATATGTTATGAATACTCACATAGCCTCCCCATATACAGTATGACCTCCACATAGATACTTAGATACAGCATGAGCCCCCACATAGCCTCCTAGATACACAAAAAAAAAAAAAAGTCCAGCCACAGACATTCAAATCAGAATCTGTGTGTTAAAACTTCATGTTTCTTAGAATTCCTTTAAAATCACGCTGTTAAAATTGTATATCCAGTGTGTGACACCTTCGCCCTCGCCGGGTCGGTGTAGGTGTTATGGGGGATGCAGTCGTGGCCTGGACCCGTTCCGTTGTAGATCCAGGGGATTACGCGTTTCGATTAAAAATGTTCTTAGTCATAACCATGTCTGTGATCAGTACAAAAGCAGAGTTGAATAAAAAAAGGGGAGGAAAAGGAATAAGATGAGCAATTAATCAAGTAGACGAGACAATTATGCTAATAAACCAAACAAATGTCATAGGTGTAAAAGCATTAATTCAATAATAATACGTGATATCCGTTCTCTTACTCAATCCGGAAGGGACTCCGCAATTAAACTTGAAAATATATTGTGCTTCTCTAAAATGCAATCCTTTATCTCTATCCGCGCCTCGATCACTGGTGAGAACCTCCATGGACAGACAGAAGATGGTGAGAAGCTCCTGATAGAGCTCTTGTTGTAACATTTTCAGCATCGTACATATGTTCTGCGATTCTGGTCCTGAGAGGTCGTGTGCACGTGATGACATAAACCACATAGGCTGTACTGCAATTAATAACCGTGCGGTTCCTATGTGTGTATGGAGCAGCTGGGGCTTTAATGTCCTTAGAATTATCCATGTATGGACATAAGCCGCGCTGTCGTCTGCCTCATTTGTATGAACCGGACACAGATAACCAGTTACGTTTTGCTTTAGTTTGATCAGAAGGTGATGTCATGTTGCCAATAGCAATTCCTCTCCTGGATACAAAATTGACTCCTTTTTCTAGCAGTTTTTTCAAGGTGTCATCTACTATATAATTGTCTTATCCCGTCTGTCTGTCTGTCTGTCTGTCTGTCTGTCTGTCTGTCTGTCTGTCTGTCTGTCTGTCTGTCTGTCTGTCTTTCTGTCTGTCTGTCTGTCCTGGAAATCCCGCGTCGCTCATTGGTCCGGCAGCGGCCAATCAGCGCCGCAGGATTTCTGAAAAAAGATGGCGGCTGTTAGCGGCTCATCTGGCGGACGAAGGTTAGCGGCGATGCAGCGGGGAGATGAGCGGCGCTAGCAGCACAACTACCCCGACCGGCGCTGCTGACCTCCATGCGGCTAACGTCGGAAGATCAGCGACTTGGCCCGCTGATCTCCCGACAGCAAGTGTGAACGGAGGACCGGGGAGTGGCGCCGCTGGTCGGGATGCTTCTGCTGCGAGCAGCCGCTCATCTCCCGGCTTCTCGCAGCAGAAGGAGCCGCACAGGCAGCGCCGCTCCCCGGTCCTCGCTAATACGGAGCCGCACAAGCAGCGCCGCTCCCGGGCCCACACTAATACGACGCTGATTGGTCGCGGTGGCCGGCCGCGACCAATCAGCTAGATGGGCGGCAAATTTAAACGCCGCTCTGCTGATTGGTCGCGGTGGCCGGCCGACCGCGACCAATCAGCGAGATAGGCGGGAAATTTAAACGCCGCTCTGCTGATTGGTCGCGGCCGGCCACCGCGACCAATGAACGAGATGGGCGGCAAATTTAAAAGCCGCTCTGCTGATTAATCACGGCCGGCCACCGCGACCAATCAGCTAGATGGCCGGCAAATTTAAAAGCCGCTCTGCTGATTAATCACGGCCGGCCACCGCGACCAATCAGCTAGATGGCCGGCAAATTTAAAAGCCGCTCTGCTGATTAATCACGGCCGGCCACCGCGACCAATGAGCGAGATGGGCGGCAAATTTAAACGCCGCTCTGCTGATTGGTCGCGGTGGCCAGCCGGCCGCAACCAATCAGCGAGATGGGCGGCAAATTTAAACGCCGCTGTGCTGATTGGTCGCGGTGGCCGGCCGTGACCAATGAGCGAGATGGCCGGCAAATTTAAACGCCGTTCTGCTGATTGGTCGCGGCCAGCTACCTCGACCAATCAGTGAGATGGGCGGCAAATTTAAACGCCGCTCTGCTGATTGGTCGCAGCCGGCCATCGCGACCAATCAGCGTGATGGCCGGCAAATTTAAACGCCGCTCTGCTGATTGGTCGCGGTGGCCGGCCGCGACCAATGATCGAGATGGGCGGCAAATTTAAACGCTGTTCTGCTGATTGGTCGCGGTCGCCGGCCGCGACCAATCAGCGATACAGGCTGCAAATTTAAACGTCGCTCTGCTGATTGGTCGCGGTCGCCGGCCGCGACCAATCAGCGATATAGGCTGCAAATGTAAACGCCGCTCTGCTGATTGGTCGCGGTGGC
Source organism: Phyllobates terribilis (assembly GCF_046119375.1). Classification (NCBI taxonomy): domain Eukaryota; kingdom Metazoa; phylum Chordata; class Amphibia; order Anura; family Dendrobatidae; genus Phyllobates; species Phyllobates terribilis. The sequence continues at coordinate 947,254,757 of NW_027362762.1, forward strand.
CGACCGCGACCAATCAGCGAGATGGGCGGCACATTTAAACGCCACTCTGCTGATTGGTCGCGGCCGGCCACCGCGACCAATCAGCGAGATTGGCGCCAAACTTAAACAACGCTCTGCTGATTGGTCGCGGCCGCCGGCGACCGCTACCAATCAGCGATTTTGGCGCCAAATTTAAACACCACTCTGCTCATTGTTCCCGGCCGGCTGAGACCAATCAGCGAGATTGCCGGCAAATTTAAACAACGCTCGGCTGATTGGTCACTAACACAGTTCGCTAATTGGTCGCGGCCGCCACCCGCCACCGATATTCCCGCCAAATTTAAACACCGTTTTGCTGATTAGTCGCGGTTGCCGGCCGCGACCAATCAGCGATTTTGGCGCCAAATTTAAACAACGTTCTGCTGATTGCGCCCGGTCGGCCGCATACCTATTCTAGAATACCCGATGCGTTAGAATCGGGCCACCATCTAGTCAGCATATAATACTGGAAGGTATTTCTTAATCACATCAGTCACTTGGTGACAATTACTGCTATATGTAGTGGAGAAGGTTAGGCAGATTTTCTCGTGCAGTTTTTTTCTGCTGTAAGTATTCTGCTCTGCTTTTACTATCAGCTTTAATTTTTGCCCTTTCGAGCACATTAGTTGAATAGCCACGGTTTTTAAATCTACGGTCAATAATGGTGCACTCCTTCAAAAAATCTTCTCTGTTAGTACAACATCTTTTGGCTCGAATATATTCTCCTGTTGGAACATTATTCACACCATGCCTGGGATGGCAGCTGTCAGCATTCAATACAGAATTCCTAGCAGTAGGTTTGCGAAATAAGGAGCAATCAATTTTACCAGTTATAAATTGACCCTTTTAGGTTGATATCCGAATATGAAATCGTCTCCTTTTCATGTTGGAAGGTGAAAAAAAATATTAAACAGATTATTGTTAATATATTGAACAAAACCATAAACTGACTCACCGGAACCGGACCATATTATTACTAAACCATCATCTATATATCTCATGTAGCAATGTAGAGAAGATTGAAATGGATTCAGTTCTCAATAAATATAGTTGTCCTCCCACCAATTCATAAAAATAACAGCAATAGAGGGGGAAAATTTTGCCCCCCATAGAACAACCTTGCTGTTGTAGGAAAAACCTGTCTGAAAATTTGAAGTAATTATTTTTCAGCAAAAACCAAGTAGCATCTAATATAAAATCTTGCAAGCTCGTGCTATATTTGGAATATCTCTCCATATAAATGCGTATCGCATAGAGGGCTAAAGTGTGTGGAATCATAGAATATAGTGCGTTTACGTCACATGTAAGCCAGCTATTATTGATTGTCCATTCCAAACCATTCATGATATTTAGCACATGCTTAGAATCCTGGACAAAACTGGGAGAGCATCGCGTCAAAGGTTGAAGTCTCTCATCAATCCATGTTCAGACAAAGAGTCAATGCCTGAAACAATCGGTCACATTGGGGGTGGAAATGTCCCTTTATGTAGTTTAATTGCGGAGTCCCTTCCGGATTGAGTAAGAGAACGGATATCACGTATTATTATTGAATTAATGCTTTTACACCTATGACATTTGTTTGGTTTATTAGCATAATTGTCTCATCTACATGACTAATTGCTCACCTTATTCCTTTTCCTCCCCTTTTTTATTCAACTCTGCTTTTGTACTGATCACAGACATGGTTATGACTAAGAACATTTTTAATCGAAACGCGTAATCCCCTGGATCTACAATTTTAACAGCGTGATTTTAAAGGCATTCTAATAAACATGAAGTTTTAACACACAGATTCTGACTACCACAGCCGCCTTATCCGAGCACCATCCTGGAGTCCACACCCAAAGCCACAGGAATTCATCTAATGGTGAGCTGAAAAAATACTTTTCCCCCTAGATACAGTATGAGCCCCACATAGCTACTTAGATACAATATGAGCCCCCACATAGCCCCCTAGATACAGTATGAGCCCTCACATAGCCCCTTATACACAGTATGAACCCCCCCACATAGCAACTTATATACAGTATGAGGCCCCACATAGCCCCTTAGATACAGTATGAGCCCTCACATAGCCCCTTATACACAGTATGAACCCCCCCACATAGCAACTTATATACAGTATGAGGCCCCACATAGCCTCCTATATACTGTATGAGCTCTTATAGCTCACTATATACAGGGTGGGCCATTTATATGGATACACCTAAATTAAAGGGGAATGGTTGGTGATATCAACTTCCTGTTTGTGGCACATTAGTATATGGGAGGGGGAAAACTTTTCCAGGTGGGTGGTGACCATGGCGGCCATTTTGAAGTTGGCCATTTCGGGTCCAACTTTATTGTTTTCAATGGGAAGAGGGTCATGTGACACATCAAACTTATTGAGAATTTCATAAGAAAAACAATGGTGTGCTTGGTTTTAACGTAAATTTATTCTTTCATGAGTTTTTTACAAGTTTATGACCACTTATAAAATGTGTTCAAAGTGCTGCCATTGTTTTTCTTATGAAATTCTCAATAAGTTTGATGTGTCACATTACCCTCTTCCCATTGAAAACAATAAAGTTGGATCCAAAATGGCCAACTTCAAAATGGCCGCCATGGTCACCACCCATCTGGAAAAGTTTTCCCATTCCCATATACTAATGTGCCACAAACAGGAAGCTGATATCACCAACCATTCCCATTTAATCTAGGTGTATCCATATAAATGGCCCACCCTGTAGTATGAGTGCCACATAGCCTCCATATATATACAGTATGAGCCTGACATAGCTCTCTATATACATTATGGGCCCCACATAGTCTCCTATATGCAGTATGAGCCCCATATAGCCCCTATATACAGTATGAGCCCCACATAGCTCCTTATATACAGTATGAGACCCCACATAGCCTCCTATATACAGTATGAGCCCCCACATAGCCTCCTATATATAGTATGAGCCCACACATAGCCTCCTATATACAACATGAGCCTTACATAGCCCCCTATATACAGTATGAGCCTCCACATAGCCCCCTATATACAGTATGAGCCCGCACATAGCCCCCTATATACAGTATGAGCCCCCACATAGCATCCTATATACAACATGAGCCTTACATAGCCCCCTATATACAGTATGAGCCCCCACATAGCCCCCTATATACAGTATGAGCCCGCACATAGCCCCCTATATACAGTATGAGCCCCCACATAGCATCCTATATACAGTATAAGCCCCCACATAGCCTCCTATATACAACATGAGCCCCACATAGCCCCCTATATACAGTATGAGCTCCCACATAGCCCCTATATACAGTATGAGTCTCCACATAGCCTCCTATATACAATATGAGCTCTCACATAGCCTCCTATATACAGTATGAGCTCCTACATAGCCTTCTATATACAGCATGAGCCCCACATAGCCTCCTATATACAGCATGAGCCCCCACATAGCCTCCTATATACAATATGAGCTCTCACATAGCCTCCTATATACAGCATGAGCCCCCACATAGCTCCCTATGTACAGTATGAGCCCCCACATAGCCTCCTATATACAGTATGAGCCCCCACATAGTCCATATATATCGGCACACATCCCATACACATATTAATAAAAAAACACACCACATACTCACCTTGACCCTGTTCCCCGACTCTCTGATTCGGTCCCCAAGGCTCCACATGTACTTGTGGCACGTACATGCCGGCGCGTGCCTGATGATGTGATCATGCCGGAACGTCACAGCTAAGGTAACGGGAGCTCCCCTGGAGCGGGCTGCTATTCTGTATCATCGGCAAATGAGGGCAATCATTGTAATGAGGGCAATCTGACCATGGGTCCCCCCGCAGCCTCGGGGACCCGGGCGGTAGCCCACATTGTCCTTATTATAATCAGACTATCAATGTGTGCCCTTACCAGAACAAAAAAAAAGAAGAAAGGAGCTGCAGAAATAGATGAATGCAATCTACTCAGTGTAGGAATGTGAACTATTTCTTTTCACCACTAGAGGTCACTGTATTACAACAATGACATACGGCTTTAAGAAGGGATTAATCCTCAGTACATTATTTTTATCATTATTTATAGTAATATTATTATTCTCATAAACACCTCAAAGTCTGGAAAGATAAAGGAACAAAATAATTATTTAAAAATATAAAAAAAATAGAATTCTATATAATTGTGGACGACAAGTTTTATCAAAAGATCAGAACGGAGATGAGTTCTGGAAGCCCCAAACTCTTTACATGACTTCAGTTTTGGCTGCTTTTCTATCTCCTCCGCTAGGGCACAGCTATGATCGGCTTAGCTGCATTGTCTATTGGTAGTTTAAAATCTATGTCCTGTCTCATCACAGACCCGGGTTCGTTTCTCTTCCTCCATGCTTTACACTGAAGCTATGCTTTAAACAAGGGCATTTATTCCTAATCTCACTTCTCTTATTTTTTGCCATCAGCGCGTGTAATTGGGGACAGAAGTCAATCATGGATCACGTACTTCTCTATAGCGCTCCGGCTGTGGATGACCGTTGTAGTCTATGTGTGGATATACTGCTTTCTTCACCAACTGAAAGGTAAATCCCTGATAACCTGATAACCGAGCCCTCCGGCGACAGGTCCCATCGTTACTAGACTAATTTGTAGCCAAAACAAAGAATGTGGGGTTTTATTTTTCACTTTCAAAAGGAGCAAAAATAGAAGAAAAAAAAAGTTTTCAAAATGCAAAACTTTTTTTTTTTTTCACATTTTTCTTATTTTAACCCCTTCACCATTTTTCATTTTTGTTCTTTCCTCCCCTTCTTCCCAGAGCCATACATTTTTTATTTTTCCATCAGTATGGCCATATGAGGGCTTCTTTTTTCTTTTTGCAAGATGAGTTGTACTTTTGAACGTCACCATTGAAATTACTATATAGTTTACTGGAAAATGGATAAAAAAAAATTCAAGTGCGTTGAAATTGCAAAAAAAGTGCAACTCCACAATAGTTTTTTTAATTTTTTTATTTACCATGTTTACTACGTGGTAAAACTGACCTGCCATTAGGATTCTCCAGGTCATTACGAGTTCATAGATACCAAACATGTATAGATTCTTGAAAAAAAAATCTGAAATTTGTAAAGTTTTTGCATTTTTCACAATTTTCCTAGACCCATAGTGTCTCCATTTTTCAGGATTTGGGAACCGGGTGAGGGTTTATTTTTTGTTCGTTGAGCTGACTTTTTTTATTGATACCATTTTGGGGTACACATGATGTTTTGATCGCCTGTTATTACATTTTATTGCAATGTTGTGACCACAAAACAAATTAATTCTGGTGTTTCCATTTGATTTCTCGTTACGCCATTTACCGATCGGATTAATTTAGTTTATATATTGATAGATCGGACATTTCTGAATGCAACAATACCAAATATATATTTTTTAATTGTTTTATTTTTAATGGAGAAAGAGTGGGATGATTTGAACTTTTGTGTTCTTTTTAAATTTTTATATATTTTTGAAAACTTTTTTTTTAAAACTTTTTACTGTATTTAATAGTCCCGTTTGGAGACTTGAAGCTATGATCATCTGATCGCCTGTGCTATGCATAGCAAGGCTTCAGCACTGCCATATATAATAAAAATCACTATCTCCTGGCAGTGTTTTCTCAGGCGAAACCACTTCAGGAAAACAGCGACAGTCATTTTCCTGGAGCAGTTTCGGCAGCGTTTTTGCCGCTATTTTTGCTTCAGCTCCTCCGCCGCCATCTTTCATCGGCGGCTTCCGAATCGATTTGTTATGATGAATCGATTCACTCATCTTTAGCGCTGAGCAGATTGGACGGACAGTAAAAACAACAAAAAAACGGAAACGGTTAATTATTTGTGCGGATCATATTTTCCATGGTAAGGACACGTTACTGCAACAGTTCAAAACGATAAAAGTAAATTATAATATAACGTGTAATTATTATTATTATCATTATTGTAGCGGTATTTGATTATTTTGGTTTATCTTCATTATTTAATTAATTTTTTACATTTATTTACTAATTTCTTTATTTCTTTTATATGTGTGATTCTATGTGTTTTTCTCTTAATTTTTATGATTATTTTTTTTTAGCATTTTATTTCTTTTATCTGAGTGACTTTTTATTATTATATTTATTTCTTTACTAATTTATTTGTTTGTGGTTGATTTATTTCACCTATTTTTTTGGGAACCCCTATTCCCTTACAATGGTGGCAAAAAGTATTGGCACCCCTGCAATTCTGTCAGATAATACTCAGTTTCTTCCTGAAAATGATTGCAATCACAAATTCTTTGGTATTATTATCTTTATTTAATTTGTCTTCAATGAAAAAACACAAAAAGAATTGTCCTAAAGCCAAATTGGATACAATTCCACACCAAACCTAAAAAAGGGGGTGGACAAAAGTATTGGCACTGTTTGGAAAATCATGTGATGCTTCTCTAATTGGTGTAATTAACAGCACCTGTAACTTACCTGTGGCACCTAACAGGTGTTGGCAATAACTAAATCACACTTGCAGCCAGTTAACATGGATTAAAGTTGACTCAACCTCTGTCCTGTGTCCTTGTGTGTACCACATTGAGCATGGAGAAAAGAAAGAAGACCAAAGAACTGTCTGAGGACTTGAGAAACCAAATTGTGAGGAAGCATGAGCAATCTCAAGGCTACAAGTCCATCTCCAAAGACCTGAATGTTCCTGTGTCTTCCATGCGCAGTGTCATCAAGAAGTGTAAAGCCCATGGCACTGTGGCTAACCTCCCTAGATGTGGACGGAAAAGAAAAATTGACGAGAGATTTCAACGCAAGATTGTGCGGATGGTGGATAAAGAACCTCGACTAACATCCAAACAAGTTCAAGCTGCCCTGCAGTCCGAGGGTGCAACAGTGTCAACCCGTACTATCCATCGGCGTCTGAATGAAAAGGGACTGTATGGTAGGATACCCAGGAAGACTACACTTCTTACCCCGAGACATAAAAAAGCCAGGCTGGAGTTTGACAAAACTTACCTGAGAAAGCCTAAAACGTTTTGGAAGAATGTTCTCTGGTCAGATGAGCCAAAAGTAGAGCTTTTTGGGAAAAAGCATCAACATAGAGTATACAGGAAAAAAAAGAGGCATTCAAAGAAAAGAACACGGTCCCTACAGTCAAACATGGCGGAGGTTCCCTGATGTTTTGGGGTTGCTTTGCTGCCTCGGGCACTGGACTGCTTGACCGTGTGCATGGCATTATGAAGTCTGAAGACTACCAACAAATTTTGCAGCATAATGTAGGGCCCAGTGTGAGAAAGCTGGGTCTCCCTCAGAGGTCATGGGTCTTCCAGCAGGACAATGACCCAAAACACACTTCCAAAAGCACTATAAAATGGTTTGAGAGAAAGCACTGGAGACTTCTAAGGTGGCCAGCAATGAGTCCAGACCTGAATCCCATAGAAAACCTGTGGAGAGATCTCAAAATGGCAGTTTGGAGAAGGCACCCTTCAAATATCAGGGACCTGGAGCAGTTTGCCAAAGAAGAATGGTCTACAATTCCAGCAGAGCATTATAAGAAACTCATTGATGGTTACCGGAAGCGGTTGTTTGCCATTATTTTGGCTAAAGGTTGTGCAACCAAGTATTAGGCTGAGGGTGCCAATACTTTTGTCCGACCCTTTTTTGGAGTTTTGTGTGAAATGATCAATGATTTGATTTTTGCTTCATTCTCTTTTGTGTTTTTTCCTTGCAAGCAAATTATATGAAGATAATAATACCAAAGAATTTGTGATTGCAATCATTTTCAGGAAGAAACTGAGTATTATCTGACAGAATTGCAGGGGTGCCAATACTTTTGGCCACCACTGTATGTCTGGAGGAGGCAGGGATGACATGATCTGTGTAAAAATAAGGGAATTGTTTGAAATTTGAATTCTCCAAATCTTCCCAGGAAATTCTATTCATGGCGAATCAGAACTACTCCAGAGCCTTCAATTGCCCAAACAACACTATACTTTTTTCCTTACACACAAATCTTCGCCACCGTGCTGTCATACACTATCTGTACAGTTTCTTAAATGTTTATGGATTTATCTCCCTATTTGTATTGCTAAGATGTGAGCTGTGACGTCCTATTCCTATCCAGATTCACCAGAACATGGCTGCTGCATTCCCTGCCTTTGCTTTTATACAGGCTGTGATATTCCTTACTGATTGGCTGAGCTTTACCATGTGATGTGATATGAGCCAGGCATTATGGCGAAGTCTACCCGAAGTCATGTGATCCTTCTCAGGCTGAGACAATCTTCTGCATCCTGTGGGTGGGCAATTTTGACGATTTCACCAAGCCCAAATTTTTCATTATTTATAAACATTATTGGTCCTGATACATTTCCTCGGGGGAAGGCACATATTACTGTAGTTTTAATTTGACCCAGTTCTGATTACTCCATGGATATGATCATTTACTCAACCTCGTATCTAATCAGAGTGTGTATGGTTTGGTGCAAAGGACCATAAAGGGGTGGTCTCACTACAGATAGCCCCTTTTAGATTGGAGTAATTTTCCGGCAATTCACTTTAAAGCAACAGATGAATAGTCATCCATGTTATACAGGGGTGGCTCATGTCTGTTGTGGCTTATGGAGGGAGGACTTGAGCGGGGAACCTTCTTCTATGACATCCAAATTGGACAAATGTGCTGATCTCGACTTCAACCCCTAAACTTTTTTTAACATATAAATTTTTTATTAGTTTATAATTGTGCAATATAAAAAAGTACAGAAAAGAAAAAGAGGAATTGTCTCGTGTAACGTCTCTCAATAACCAGCTCAGGACCGGAAAGATAAGAGTGTTATCTCACTGTACTGTTCTAACAGATGATATAGATAGAAAGGCATATTCTGGGGAAATCTGAGCGTTCTGCTTAGCGCAGGCAGGAGGCACGAGGCCGAATTAAGGTCGGCGTGGTCCCTGGGGAAAAAATTAAACTTCAGTCACAGATCAAGACATGGAGACACCCTAGCCACTCTTTTAGAGAGAGAGAGCGCATCAAGCTTGAGAGGTAGAAAGTTAAGTTGAGCAAAAAGTTTCATGCTGGTCTGGTCCTCTGGGGTCTGTGGTCCAGTCCTCCATAGACACCTGGGCACTTTGGGTGTTTGCTAGGCCCCGTGATGTCATGACATTAATTATTAGGCATTATGTGACATCATCATGTGTGAGGACTAATTTAAGCCAAATGTGCCAAAGATGCCAAAAAGTGAAGACTACCCTGGTGCAGCGGCCACAGAGCCACGGACTGGACATTGGAACAGCATACCCAGGATAGTTTTTGCTCAAATATAGTAAATAGATGAACAAATAGATATAGGATAGATAAATATTAGGTAGATAGATAGATAATAGTGTGACACTCAAGTAGTGGTGAGATGACCGTAATGATGGACAGCAATAGCAGTATGCCAGACACACTTGGCGCAAGCCGACACGATAATGCACACCCTTGAGGGTCGGAGTACTCTTCACCCGCTCCCACTAAAGAGAGGGGGACTTTGGCAGAGCCCTTCCCAGGTGCCAATGACATGCCCAGGGGATGGGGATGACTCGGTACCCAGGCCTTTACCTGGTTTGGGGATGTCGCGGTGGTCGGCTCCCGGGCCCGTACCCTGGGGTCACTCTTGAAAAAGGGGATTGGAACTTGAATAAAATAAATAAACAGTTCGTGACGCCACCTGTTGTACCTGGTAATGATTACCAGCGCTGCTGCAGACCTCCGGGGGATGTTGGGATGGCAGCTGAGGTATTTCTGCTCCCCACAGGCGGAGCGGGCCCCCGGGGCAGGGTGGTGTGAAGGGATGCAGGAGAGAGGGGACCCAGCCGGGTCAGAGGAAGAACAGACACACACTCCGGGGCTAGTTTCAGTACCTTTACTGCAGATGGTAGGCAGGTATGGTCCGGGGTACTTGTAGGTGGTGTGCACTTCTGGACTTGCTCCCCAGTGAGCGGGTGTAAGGCCTCCTTTCTGTATCTTCCTGTCTCTCTCCCTGGAGCCTCTGACCTGCCTGGAACAGGGTCTAGCTTCCTTGATGTTTCTCTCACCCGTATGCTTGGCGGCGAGGGGTTTCCCCTGGTTACCACGATCCCTGGACGCCGGAGCTTTCGTTCTACCTAGTCCTCTAAATGTGCGGTATTCACGGGTGGACCAAGGGATATGAAATCCTCCTCAGTATGCCGGATTCCCTACTGGGCATGGAGGTCCCAATAGGCTTAGGCCCGGTGCCCGGCTTGCATCAGGGGACAAACCCTCTGTGGTTCCTCTGTCCCTTCTCCTCTCCTTGTCTTCTGGCCCACTCTAGGCTCTCACTGGCCAGACTAGCCCGCAGCTTGGGCCTAGCCTGGTTTTCAGCCACACAGACCTCAGCTTGTCTGGTGCTACAGCATCGTGTCACACTCACTGCTTCCCACTGACTGACTTCCTGAACTCCACCCCCCAGTATATATATACCTGACAGGGCTCCATCTAGTGGACTTGGGTGGAGATGTCTGCATGTATTGAGGCCACTGGGGAGAATCCGTCTGTGCACCACCCAGGAGTTCTGTGACAGCCTGCAGCTGCAGGGCGTCACACCAATAGCGGAGTGGCTGGTGGCTGGGCACACTGGCCACAGTTGGGTCAAGCACACCAATAAACTATACCGGTAAGGCAGAGACGAACCTAACAAACAAACTTGGAAGGTCAAGGAGCATAAAAACAGATGTAGAAACCAGAGGGCACCAGAGCCAGAGACAAACCAAAGAAACAATCACAAAAGAACTACCAATCATACCACTGAAGGGCAACTGAATAATTAGCGGTGAACAAGAGGATATGGCGGGTTTAAATATCCCTCTCATGGATCACCTGACACAGGAAGGGGCGAGGAGGGTGGAGAAAAAGGAATCTCCCATTACAGACCTGAACCAGGAGATATAGGATACCATGTCTCCTGGCAACAGCTGAAGCTGGGGAACCCAGGGCCCAAGATCCCTGAATAGCGTTAGTGCTGTAAGCGACGACGTCCTGCCTCCCAACCACACCACGCCCTGAGGCAGGTCCCCTGGAACAGAGTACACGGGCAAGTCGAGCCAGACTTGCCCCCTGAAGCAACCCCTCACAACCAGGGAGCGGCGAGAGGCAACCCGCCGGGGAGCCATGGTACACCTGGAAGCATGAGGGGTATGCTTGCGTGCACGCCGCCTTCCCAGCAATCCGACAGATCAATATTAGATAAATAGATATTAGAGAGATAGATATATCAGTGGTCCGGGAGATTCCAAATTCTCAAGGCTGTTCTGAACTGTTTGACCTTTGTTATCATTTATTGTTTCTTCAATTATCATATAAACATTTCTTGGTACTTTCCTTTGTAATTTACTTCCCGTTTTCAACATTCAGTGTTTAAATTCTTTTCGCATTAAATTTCTTTATTCAGTTGCATAATTTGTAGATCACAGATTCAGAGTCGGTATTGGGCCTTTTCCTTCCCCCTGCTGGAGAGGTGTATGTGCTGCTTGGGGTGATGTAAGACCACTGAGACTATCGCATCCTTACGCTGACACACCTGCACACCTTTAGTTCCACAATGACCATTAGTTGTTCAACCTGGCCATAAATGTTCAGTGACATCGAGCAAAAAATTACCAATCTTTCTGGGGCTGTTCTTTCAACAATGGATCATTCCTGGACATAGGTTGGTCCAGAATTATATCTTATCGGCCAACTACATTTCAGACGTTGATGGTCTGTGATCACTGGAGTCGATTGAATGGAGTTGATCGAATTTCCCAAAATTTGAATTTGGCAAATTCACTGGTTAGGGCAGGGGACATTTGGTTGGCACCGGAAAAAAATATTATATTCCCCACTTTTTGGCCCATCCCATACCTGTCACGCCACTGCCGCTCTCACACCTTGTTTCCAAACAGCACCTCCTCAGTTTTCTTCACCTTCCAGCCCACCGGATAGGTGCTGCCTCTGACTTAGTCCCATGCTGTCACAAGGGGCGCGTTGCTCGTCAATGCTGGCTAGACATGATCACATGGGGTCTAATCAGTGGCGATGCATGACCAAAGACTTAGAAGGAGAAGAAGGCCAAAGAGGAGTCGATCAGTAGGTAGGAGGGTCAACAAGAGGTGAGTATAAAAATTTATTAGTTTTTCTTTAACCCCTTCTCAGCCCTCAGAATCAAACACAATGGCTGACATCTAGATTTCACACAAATGGAATCTCCCAAATTCCAAAACTTTGGAGTAAATTCTTAATAAAATCGATTTTTTTTTTTTACAATCTACAGTGGCATGTAAAAGTTCGGGGACCCCTGGTCAAAATTACTGTTATTGTGAAACGGTTAAGCAAGTTGAAGGTGAAATGATCTCAAAAAGGCCTAAAGTTAAAGAAGACACATTTTTCCTTTGTATTTTAGTAGAAAAAAAATATATATATTTTTATCTTTTACATTTTAAAAATTACAAAAAAATGCACAAAAATTGTGAGGGCACATTTCTGGCACAAAGTAAACCAACTGATGAGTGGTGTAAACTAAACACTCTTACAACAGCCTGAACTGCTGTGATAAATCTGCAGCATTTTCAGACAGTCTAAGTCTAAGTTTTCGCTGTCTAAAATAAGACAGATTTGATAAATATGCCTTAATGTCGTCCTTTGATTGTGTTCTAATTTTATTCTGCAGAAAAAACGGAATTGAACGACAAATTAATTTCTTACAAGGTGAGGACGGGGGAAATTCCCCAATCTATTAATTATAATGATTTCCTAGATTTCCTTAAGAAACTAACTATAAATTTGTACACCTTTCTATAACACCTGACCTGTAACAGTTTATACTGACGTGTCCTTGACTCGCCCCCTGGGCCGTGTGGGGAACCCGGAACCGGGCCTTTTGTGGGATGCTGGGGGTCGTAGTCACAGTGGCGATGACTCGGTCCCGTGGCTCAGGGTGGTCAAACCAATGGCAGTCAATTGATATGGTTTTCATTATTTTCAAATGTCCGACTACGCCACCCGTGGATTGCGGTCAGGATGAACCGCCGCTGCAGGGCAGACCGCTGGGGCTGATGTTGGTGAGCAGCACAGGAATGGTATAATCCCCCACGGGAGGAGTGTCGCCCCAGGGCAGTGTAGGTGGATGATGGGGGTGATGGTGCGCGGGAATAATAACTCAGAGTCTCTGTAATGCAGTCCAGGATCTTTACTCACAGTTCATTATTCCACGTTACTCCGGCCGGCTGTAACTTCCTGCGTCGCACTATGTTCACCAGGTGAGGGGCTCGGCCAACTCTCATAATTTTGGAGTGTTTCACAGGACCCCCTTTGTGTGTCCTTCCTCTGGCCTGTCATACCCCACCAGTGACCACGCTTCTGTCCGGCTGCCTCGGGCCTTCTCTGGGTAAACCTCGGCGCCAGTTTCCCTGACCCTATGTGGTGCCTTCCTAGCGGGTGTAGTGAGGGGCTGCACCACATAAAATGTCACAGCCTCCGGTTTCTAGCTGAGGGTAGTTCCCCGCCTCCACTAGTTTCGGGGACCGGTCTCCCCCTTGGCCTGACGCCTCTACTCAGGTAGATGCGGGCGTGTGGTGGCTACCAGCCGGTCCACACCCCTGGGGTCCCTTCTTTCCTCTGCGTTTTTTTTCCTCTCCTTATTTCAAGAGCCCATAACTTTTTTATTTTTCCGTCCACATAGCCATCATGTTGGGGCTTGTTTTCTACAGGACAAGTTGTACTTTTGAATGAAACAACTCATTTTATCATGTGATGTACTGGAAAGAGGGAAAAAAAATTCCAAGTGTGGAGAAATTGCAAAAAAAAAGCGCAATTCTGAAACAGTTTTTTTTAGTTTTTTTAGTTACAGCACTCATTTTATGGTAAAATGACCTGGCAGTATAATTCTCCAGGTCAGTATGAGTAGGCGGATACCAAACATGCTTAGGTTTTATTTTATTTACATGGTGAAAATAAAAATCTGAAATTTATAAAAAAAAAAAAAAAACTTTTCGCCATTTTCCGAGAACCGTAACATTTTTCATTTTTTGGGAAATGGACTTGTGTGAGGAATAGTTTTGTTGCCCCTAGCCAATGATTTTATTGATATAATTTTGGGGTAGATAAAATGTTTTGATTGCTTTTTACTACATTTTTTGTATCATTATGGCGGCCAAAAAACCCGCAATTCTGACATTTTGATTTTTTTTTTTTGATACGTCATTTACTAATTGGATTAATTTAATTTATATTTTCATAGATCAGACTCTTATGAACACATCGACACTAAATACGTGCATTTTTTTATTTCTTAATTTTTAATGTGGGAAAAGACGGTGATTTAAACTTTATATTTTTTTTTTTCATGTTTTTCTAAACATTCTTTTCGTATTTTACTTTATTTGTTAGTGCCCTTAGGGGCATCTGAATGCTTGTACAATACACAGCAATACCACAGTAAAATCACCCGTCTCCTCTGAACCCCAGCTACAGACTGACTTTCACAGGATTTCCAGGATAAGAGGCACCAATGCTTCATCAGACACCTGGCCATCATGGCAACCCATTGGCGCCCAATGATGAGTGCATAGAATAGTCTGCCCCCCTGCTGGCCCACATTAAATGCCGCTGTCACAGATTGACAGTGGCATTTAACAGGTTGACAGTCTGTTATAAGCAGATGATGGTTGAGTATCACTGCCATCATCTTCCGGCAAAGATATGGACTCTAACACCTATTAAATTTTTCTCTTAATGAGAACATAGAATCAAGAAAAAGGGGATTGTATGGGAAAAATATCAACAGACCAGATGGTAAATACCTGATCCTGCGCTCCCCCGGCATCTGGGACGGGCCTGGGTTGCCGTGGCAGCGGGCCGGTTGTTGTTACTTCCGCCCTGCACTGTGCGGTGTGCTCGGGGCCCGCCCGGCTGCCGGAGGGGGCGTGGCATCGGGGTTTACTTTGCGTCCATTAGTCGGCTCTCACGCTGAGTCATATATATAGACCCACCTATACATCACTAAGCCACCCCTCCTGACGAAGCCATCAAGGCGAAACGTGCGTCGAGGCGCGCTATTAGTCCCCTGTCAGCGGTGCCTGCACACCGCACATTCAACATGTCTCTAGGTAATGTTGCTTGTACCAATATCTTGTATCTTCTATAGCCCTTAAGACACTTACATATGTACATAGTGTTACTCTAAGGGTTATCAGTTTCTGGCTGTCTAACTATATCAAGGAGCTCTGGTATATACCACGGACTTGTGGTGTATATATGCCAGGTGACTTGATGCTACCATTGATGGCATTAGAGTCTCACTTCAGCCTCATTTGATACTACTGTTCTGACTTCTACAGCATTGATCATTTTATGAACTAGAGTTATATGATATTTGTATTATCTGATCTCAGTCAGTTTAAATGCACATGCCTTATACATATGCGGTTGTTGTTCGGGGCGGCTTATAGGGATATTGTCTCCTTCTTTTGCTTTTTTTCATCTGCCTTATCTAGTTGTGCTTCTCACGGAAACCACTTTTTACTAGTAACAATTTTTACCTGTTCTATTTAAGATTCAATAAATTGTATAATTATTTAATGGCTTCTTTCTCTGGCTGCCTTTTCTTGGGATTGGGTATTTACCATCTGGTCTGTTGATATTTTTCCCATACAATCCCCTTTTTCTTGGTTCTATAAAGATATGGACTCTACTTACGTTAAAGAAAATATGATCTCATGGTACTCTGCCAGGAGATGTTTTTGTTTATATGTCTATGGCCACCCAGTGGTTATAATGTGCATTGTTTTTGCTAATGTGTCAAGATAATATATCGGATTTGTGCAGCAAGGAATTTTTGGAGATTTAAGGGTGGACACATCTGTATAGTTACAGTTTTCTTCAGGTTGCCTAGAATTATGTGTCAGTTATATGATAGTATCATTCACTCCGATATACTGAACTAAAAGCAACCAACCTAATTAAATGTTGTCAACTATTTTGCAGGTAAAATATTTGCACCCGTCAAAAAGAGCTGCAGTGTCTAATAAAAAAGAATCTCACTGAGACGTCAGAGCGACCTATGGACGGAGATCCACCGACAGAGTCCTTCGATATGATTTGTGAAGATTTGGAGACTTGTGACGATGAACTGATGCTGGAGTCACCACAAGAACAAGACTCCACTAATGAAAAATTAATGAGGGTAAAAGTGCTAATCTGTGACAATGAATAAAGGGGAAACAAAAAACTAACCAGCCCCTCTGAACAGAATAAAACAAGTGTGAACTGGTGCAAGCTGTTTTGACTGCATGATATACAAACAAAAGCATACAGCAGCACTCTGTAAGCGATAAGATGTATGCAAACACTGAATATACAAAATGTAAACTGCATTACTACTATATAGAATAAATTAAGGTACTTGGTGCATAAATTGGCCAATTCATGAGAGCCAAACAGCCACAACATCTATCTACACGCTCCTCAATATTGATATTGCAACACAAAGAAGGAAAAGTTGTGAATTTTTGTAATCACAGGATGGAGATATGTTAAAGACATGCAAACAATGAAAAAATGGAAACAAGATTTTCAAACCATCTTGATTTATTCAGTCTGGAGTATGAGCGCCATGTGCAGAAATCCCAGTACTTCCAGCCTTGGCTGCTATGACTGAGGTTATTAATGGTTGTCTGAGGAAGGTTGAGCTGCTGGATGCACTTGGTAAAATCATCAATATCCGCTGCTGGCAGCTCCTGTGTAATCACCGACCAATGACATTCCAGATGTGCTCGATAGGAGACAAGTCTGGAGACACTTCAGGCCATGGGAGCAGGTCTAGGTCACACAGGCTGCTCACAGACACACAACTAACATGTGGCCTGGTGTTGAAAAATGGCTCCTGAGACATTTTCACGTTCCCTCGTGAAGGCCTCTTCATGGCTTCAGGAAAAGATAAAATCTGACTGGACACCTCCACCTGGCCACAACGCTGTTTTGGAGCAGTATATTGACTCATTTAGACATTTGGTGCAGTCTACAATATTGGATAAACAGAGAAAGGAAACATTTAATATCAGTGTTCCAGGGAGAATGACAATTCATAGCATGAAAAACAACAATGATATCGTGGATAAAGGTGGTTCCACAGCCAGTTGACGGACATACAGCACTACGCCTAACTGTATGAAGACCCAACTCCAAATTTTATGAGGAAATTAAGAAGGGTCATCAGTGGTCTGTTTTCATATTCTACAAAACTTTTGTACTTGATACATGCATACATGATACCTGATACTAGATACATAAGCCAAGCAACCCAAGGAGGCCAAGCATCTCAGGAGTGGAACTACTCACTGAAAAAAATTCAGGATGGATAAGTAGTGTCCTTAAACCACTGGTAAGAAAAACATCCAGCTATCTGCAAGACACCAAGGACGTATTGAGCAAAATATCTACCATAGGTCCCCTCTCCAAGTCTGCCACCATTGCCACCATGGATGGGAAATCCCTGCATTCTAACATTCCATATGAAGATGGACAAGCTGCCTGCCTGAATGTTGAAGAAATTGGGAATGGATTCCTTCTGAGTCTGTGTTACAACTCGCCAGATGTATCATCATGTATAATTTGTTCTATTTCAGTGAGGAGTTATATCTACAAACACTGGAACCACCATGGGCAGCAAAATAGCACCCAAGTACGCCAAACATTTCATGGCAGAACTGGAAAGGGACTTTTTTCGCATCCAGCTCCATCAAAACTCTTGGCCTAATTCCATTACATTGGTGACATCTTAATAATATGAACTGACTCTGATCAAAAATAAATAAAGCTCCATGAAAGTTTCATCCCACCATAAACCTGACATTGGACCACTCATAAAAATACCAAAAATTCCAAGGCAACAGAGAGTTTGTATAGGGATAAAACATAGCTTTTATTCGATCCTTAAAATCACATAGCGAAGATACAAAAATGAGTTAGACAATGCAACGTTTCAGCCATAATGGGCCTTTATCAAGCCAGAAATACAAATGATAAAATTTCAGCCTCGGAATTTTTGGTATTTTCATTATTTTGGACCTTGTGAGGGGTCATACCGAGCCAGCGCGGAGCCACCATTGGTGCACAAAAATCGATCACTGATCCTATTGGACCACTCATATACAGAAATCAACTTTATGGACACCACCATAAAGATTCAAAATTGTTCAATACAGAAATCCCTGTATCCCAAACCTATTGACCATCCTACATACCTCGGATAGGATAGCTTCCACCCCAGAGACATTAAAAAGCTAATTGTCTATAGCCATCAGATATAATTGTATGTGTTCCAGCCCAACAGACAGGAATATATGAACACTTGATTCCTACAAGGACATTTTTAAGTAAAGGCTACAGTTCTAGCTCTGTTGATCAGATCATCAGAGCCACCCAGAAGCCCAGAAGTCAATCAACTTCAGTATACGTTGTAGAGAAAAAGAAGGAACAATTGTGTCCCCCTGGTAGTGACCAACGACTCTTAGCTAGAGGTATCAAGAAAAACAGCTAGAAAACGTCACCATATCCTACCAAGATGTAGGATGAAGGATTACCGGCTAAAACCTATAGTCAAACCTTCCTTTGTGATGCTACAGACAACCTCCAAATGTTAGAAAGATCGTGATCAGAAGCTTAATGCCCTCTGATACACCAAGAAGAACTTATTCTTGCAATGTGAGGAGCTACAAAACCTGCAATCATGTAAGGACTAAAGACAAGATACAGATCCCACTGTACAGGACACAACATAAACCATATTGAAGTTATCACAATCTTTGAAACACTCTACAAAGAAGGGGCATTTACACTGCAAGATAATTGTGTACTAGAGTTTTTAACCCCTTTACAACCCAAGGTGGTTTGCACGTTAATGACCAGGCCAATTTTTACAATTCTGACCACTGTCACTTTATGAGGTAATTACTCTGGAACGCTTCAACGGATCCTCCTGATTCTGAGAATGCTTTTTTTCGTGACATATTGTACTTCATGATTGTGGTAAAATTTCTTCGATATCACTTGCGTTTATTTGTGAAAAAAATGGAAATTTGGCGAAAATTTTGCAATTTTCAAAATTTGAATTTTTATGCCCTTGTGAGATATGTCACACAAAATAGTTAATAAATAACATTTCCCACATGTCTACTTTACATCAGCACAATTTTGGAGCCAAATTTTTTTTTTTATTAGGGAGCTATAAGGGTTAAAAGATGACCAGCAATTTCTCATTTTTCCAACAAAATTTACAAAACCATTTTTTTCAGGGACCACATCATATTTGAAGTCACTTTGAGGGGTCTTTAAGGACAGAAAATACCCAAAAGTGACACCATTCTAAAAACTGCACCCCTCAAGGTGCTCAAAACCACATTCAAGAACTTTATTAACCCTTCAGGTGCTTCACAGGAATTTTTGGAATGTGGAAGAAAAAAATTAACATTTAACTTTTTTCACAAAAATGTTACTTTAGACCCAATTTTTTTATTTTTGCAGGGGTAACAGGAAAAAATGGACCCCAAAATTTGTTGTGCAATTTCCCCTGGGCATGCAGATACCCCATATGTGGGGAAAAAACATTGTTTGGGTTCACGGCAGGGTTCAGAAGGGAAGGAGCGCCATTTGACTTATTGAATGTAAAATTTTCTTGAATAATTAGTGGATGCCATGTTGCTTTTGGGGAGCTCCTGATGTGCCTAAACAGTGGAAACCCCCCACAAGTGACACCATTTTGGAAACTAGATCCCTCAGGGAACTTATCTAGATGTGTGGTGAGCACCTTGAACCCCCAGGTGCTTCACAGAAGTTTATAACATTGAGCTGTAAAAATAAAATTTTCACATTTTTCCCACAAAAATGTTTTTCAGCCCCAAATTTTGCATTTTCATAAGGGTAACAGGAGAAATTGCACCATGCAGTTTGTTGTGCAATTTCTCCTGAGTAAGCAGATACCCCATATGTGGGGGAAAATCACTGTTTGGGCGCACGGCAGTGTTCGGAAGGGAAGGAGCGCCATTTGACTTTTTCATTGTAAAATTTGCTTGAATAATTAGTGGACGCCATGTTGCGTTTGGAGAGCCCCTGATGTGCCTAAACAGTGGAAACCACCCACAAGTTACACCATTTTGGAAACTATACCCCTCAGGGAACTTATCTAGATGTGTGGTGAGCACCTTGGACCCCCAGGTGCTTCACAGAAGTTTATAACATTGAGCCGTAAAAATAAAATTTTCACATTTTTCCCACAAAAATGTTTTTCAGCCCCCACTTTTGCATTTTCATAAGGGTAACAGGAGAAATTGCACCATGCAGTTTGTTGTGCAATTTCTCCTGAGTAAGCAGATACCCCATATGAGGGGGAAAATCACTGTTTGGGCGCACGGCAGGGTTCGGAAGGGAAGGAGCGCCATTTGACTTTTTGATTGTAAAATTTGCTTGAATAATTAGTGGACGCCATGTTGCGTTTGGAGAGCCCCTGATGTGCCTAAACAGTGGAAACCACCCACAAGTTACACCATTTTGGAAACTATACCCCTCAGGGAACTTATCTAGATGTGTGGTGAGCACATTGGACCCCAAGGTGCTTCACAGAAGTTTATAACATTGAGCCGTAAAAATGAAATTTTCACATTTTTCCCACAAAAATGTTTTTCAGCCCCCACTTTTGCATTTTCATAAGGGTAACAGGAGAAATTGCACCATGCAGTTTGTTGTGCAATTTCTCCTGAGTAAGCAGATACCCCATATGTGGGGGAAAACCACTGTTTGGGCGCACGGCAGGGTTCGGAAGGGAAGGAGCGCCATTTGACTTTTTGACTGTAAAATTTGCTTGAATAATTAGTGGACGCCATGTTGCGTTTGGAGAGCCCCTGATGCGCCTAAATAGTGGAAACCCCCCACAAGTGACCTCATTTTGGAAACTACACCCCTCAAGGATTTTATCAAGGGGTATAGTGAACATTTTGAACCCAGAGATGCGATACAGAATTTGAAAACATTAGGTCATCATATTGAATAAGTTGTCATTAGTCTTGAGTGCATGTGCTCGCTACTTGAGTTTGCATCGGGTACTCAGGAATGCACCATGTATCAAGGGTGCTCGAGTGACATGCTCGAGTCCCCGCCCTCATGTTTCACGGTTATTAGACACCCAAAAAAAACATGCGGGGATCGCTCGTGCATGGCAGGAAATCCCCGCAAGTTTTTTTGGCCGCGAAGCATATAGGGCGGAGACTCGAGCATGTCACTCGAGCACCCACGATACTCAATGCATGTCCGAGCACCTGATGCAAACTCAAGTAGCGAGCACTTGCGCTCAACACTAGTTGCCATATCGTCATTTTTTTTTTTTTTTTTTTTTTTGAAAAAAATCCCAACCCTTACCCTAGCCCAACCCTAACCCCAATCCTAACCCGACCTCAACCCTAACCCTAGCCTAGCCCTAACCCCAACCCTAGCCCAACCCTAGCCCTAACCCCAACCCTAACCCTAGCACAACCTTAGCCCAACCCTAACCCTAGCACAACCCCAACCCCAACCCTAACCCTAACCTGAGAGTTTATTTTTTACACCGTTCCTCGTGCGGTATAAGTGATTAGACGACTTTATTCTTCGGGTCGGTGTGATTACAGCGATACCAGAATCATATCGGGTTTTTATGATTGACAGCTGTCACACACTAAAAGACGCATTTTTTTGTAAAATCTAGTTTTTGCATCGCCATATTTTGAGAGCTATAATTTTTCCATATTTTGGCCGACAGAGTCATGTGATGGCTTGTTTTTTGCGGGATGAGTTGACATTTTTATTCTTGCCATTTTCAGGCACGTGACATTTTTTGATTGCTTTCTGTTCCGATTTTTGGGAGGCAAAATAAACAAAAACCAACAATTCAGGAATTGTTTATTTTTTATTTTTTTATTCTGCTCCGCGTGTGGTAAAATTGATAAGGTAGTTTTATTCTTCGGGTCAGTACGTTTACAGCGGTACCACATTTATATCGTTTTTCTATGTTTTGGTGCTTTTACATAATAAAAGCAATTTTATAGAAAAAATTATTTTTTTGCATCGCTTTATTCTGAGAGCTATAACTTTTTTATTTTTTGGCTGATGGAGCTGTATGGCAGCTTGTTTTTTGCGGGAGAAGATGACATTTTCAGCGGTACCATTTTTATTTATATTCGTCTTTTTGATCGCGTGTTATTCCATTTTTTGCTTGGCAGTATGGTGATAAAGCATTGTTTTTTGCTTTGTTTTTTTTTTTTGCCGTATTAACTGAAGGGGTTAACTAGTGGGACTATTTTATAGGTCAGGTCGTTCTGGATGTGGCAATACCAAATATGTGTACTTTTATTGTTTGTTTTTTTTCATAATAATATTTATTGATGGGTACATTCTTTTTATATTTTTGGTGGATTATTTTTTTTATTTTTTTTGTAATATTTTTACACATTTTTTTTTCACTTTCTGACAGTTTTTTTATTTTTATACTTTGTCCCACCATGGGACTTTCACTTTTTTTATTCTGATCGCCTGCATAGCACAGGAATGGAGCACCATCCTTGTGCTATGCAGGCTGTCATCGCTGCTCAGGGAGAAGATAGTTTGGTCATGCACTGCGCATGACCAGAAAATCATCCTGCTGTCTGGTGACCTGGATGTCATCATGGCAACATCCGGGAAGCGGCGGAAGACAGCGCTGGAGGCCGGAAGAGGAGGTGAGTATCCCGATCACCTCCCCTTTGCCCCTTAGCCACCGCAATGCTGCGATCGACTTCGATCGCAGGATTGCGGGTGTTAATGTGCCGGGAGAGGTGCGGGTCCGCTCCCTGCACATAGTACCGGGTGTCAGCTGTGACAATCAGCTGACACCCGGCGGCGATTGCCCCGCACAGCCTGTGTGCGGGCGCAATCGCAAAGACATACTAATACGTATCAGGCTCTTAAAGCCCAGGGCGCAGATACGTATTAATATGTCTTAGGCTTTAAAGGGGTTAAAGACATTTGTTTCACGATTACCTTGCTGTGTAAACAGGGTGCTGATCACCCAGTGAACTAGCAAAATGATTTTTCATTACGTGAAGTGATCTTTTATGCAGCGTATAAGGTCATCATTATCGGCAGCACATTATTCTATGTAAACAAGACTTGCACTGCCGAGAACTATGTCAGCCATGTACAGATCTCTTTGGTTTTCCTATGCTAACGGGTATTTAAACAACTGCCGATCGGAAAAAGTTTACCGATCAGTGGTCGTATCATACCGCCGGTCAGTCTGTCTACACGA
This sequence comes from Phyllobates terribilis, assembly GCF_046119375.1. Taxonomy (NCBI): domain Eukaryota; kingdom Metazoa; phylum Chordata; class Amphibia; order Anura; family Dendrobatidae; genus Phyllobates; species Phyllobates terribilis. Next base: position 947,278,128 of record NW_027362762.1, read on the forward strand.
ACTCTAAATCTGACGTGAGGATTTATGTCTTTCAACATCTGAGGAATCTACTCCAGATAAGACGAGGGCATCAGGTCTTTGGTCTTACATAAGTTTAGAGGCGATTAAACTTTCACACCACATATTTAATGTTTTTTTTTTTTTTTTACATGTTCATTTATTCCACCAGGTCTCTGCTCTTTTTGTATATTTTCAGAGGCTAGATGTAAATGGGTTAAATTCTGCACTGCCAGAGGAACAAGAATAGACAGGAATCACGAATAAGATATCCATAAATAGGGTTTTTGTTTTTTTTTAAAACCGCTATTAATTCATGGATATCCGATTCCAGTCCATCGTTGTTCCTCCGGCAGCGCAGAATTTAACCCATCTACTTCCAAACTCTAAAGATTCTCCAAGCCGTGGTCTGCAGCAGCTTTCATAAGCCTTAAAGCCGTTGTGGTCATACACCCTTTACCAGGTGAGCACTTTTGCTTATCCCTTCTCACGTTATACTCGGATAAGACCCTATTGTGCTTTTTAACTTTCCAGTTTATTTCTCTTTTTGTGTATTTATGTGTTTCTCCGTATACTTTATTATACTATGCCTGATGGAGAGACATAAGTAGTTAGTGTAACTCCATTTATGTTATTTTTTAGCCACTACAAGAGGTCATATTTACGTGATTATTATTTTGTTTCTCTTCAGTCTATTTTCAACTGGATAACACAGTACCAAAATCTGTTTTCTTTTAATTTTGTAATAAATCACCAAGAGTGTCACCCGCAATGCGCCCCCTCACCACCTCCCACAACATCGCACCTCCGCCTACATGCTTCGCAGTGGAACCACAAATGTAGAAACCATCCGCTCCTCTTTTCTCACAAACATATCGTGTTTGGGACCAAAATCTCACATTTTGACTTATCAGAGCACAGTACAGATGTCCAGTGATCTAATATCCAGTTCTTGTGTTGCTTTCACCAAAAAAAGTCTCTTCCTCTTCTTGTCTTGTAGCGGCTTCTTTGCAGCAGTTCAACCATAAAGACGGTTTTTCGCAGACTCCTCTGGACAATTTATGTTGCAATGTCTCTGTTCGGGATGAGCGGACCCTTAGAACTTTAATCTAAAGTTCGGTTCAGGTACCAGAACAGTACTAGAATTTAAAGCAGAACCCGAACTCCATTGAAAATAATGGAGACCCGAATATTTCTAACTGGTAAAAAAAAAATCTCTCTCGCTCCTGGACTTCCACCGGAACTCTGTACATTAAAACAGACTTCCGGGAGAAGTTCATGTTCAGGATTTTGCATCAGACCAAACGCTGAACTTGTAAGTTTGGGTTCGCTCATCTCTAGTCTCTGCTACTCTATGTCTGTGCATCATTTATCAGAGCTTATCTGAACTGCTGTCAATTTTCTGGTAACTTTGGTGAACTTATCCTCTGCAGCAGAGATCATTCATGGTCGTCCTTTCCCGGGGTGGACTTCATGAGAAGCAGTTTTATTATAGAAATGTATAGTATATATGACTGTACTTGAAGCTACCTTTAAGGTTCTAGCAAATATCTGGTTTGACTGACCTTCGTGCCTTAAAATTATGATGGACTTTTTGTTTCTCTTTGCTCAGTTGATTGGTCCTTGCCATGTTCTGGCTTAGAACAGTTGTGGAATTAGCATAGAATGAATGTGTACAAGCACTTCCTCTGCAAAACAAACACACATGATGGTTGCAAATACTTTCTGAAGGCCAGTGACTTCACAAGTGAGCTCTTGATGAGGCGACCTGTTCATTAGAAGCCATTTCAGATGATGAACTGACATATCTGGTAGAAAAAATGCCAAGGGGGTTTAATAAAGTTGTCATCAGTAAAAAGAGGGGTATTCTCAGGAATCTAAAGTGTATATTTGTTTCTTTACTCCTCATTCCCACATGTGCTCCTTCCTTCGTGGTTTTGTTGCCTTCAGTCTGAATCTACAATGTGCACATTCCAATAAGAATAAGCAAAACCATTGTATGAATAGGGATGTTCAAACGTTTGACTGGTATTCAGGGGCGTACATAGGAATCATGGGGCCCCATAGCAGAAGTTCTAATTGGGCCCTCCTCCCTCCCCAAAAAATGTAAAAATGTAAATAATTGTCGGGGTCACAGAAGAGCAGATCTCACAACTTTCCAGCCTTTACATAGTAATTTTCCTCCTGCTGACGTCCCAGATCCCTCTTTCATTCCCCATAAAGTGTGGTGCCAACAAAAGTGTCCCCCAAACACAGTATGATACCCCCATGGTGAATTCCTCCACATGCACAGTATAATGACCCTACTGTACCCCACCTCAACTCCCAGGGTAAAGTATGATGACACCAACACAGTATGATCCCCCAACTGCCGCACACCTTTCCACACTCCATAGAGTATAATGCACTCGCCATGGTCCTCCACACAGTATAAGACTCTCGCCATGGTCCTCCACACAGTATAAGGCACTCGCCATGGTCCTCCACACAGTATAAGGCACTCCCTCGTGGCCCTCCACGCAGTACAATGCACTCCCACATGCTCCTCCACACAGTACAATGCACTCCCCCATGGTCCTCCACACAGTACAATGCACTCCCCCATGGTCCTCCACACAGCACAATGCACTCCCCCATGGTCCTCCACACAGTACAATGCACTCCCTCATGGTCTTCCACAGAGTACAATGCACTCCCTCATGGTCCTGTACACAGTATAATGCAGCCCCCCATAGGGTAAAATGCAGCCCCCCCCCCCACCCGTAGGGTAAAATGCAGCCCCAGTCCTCCAGTATTATCAGTACACACTGATTTAAAAATAAATACATACTTACCGCTCCTTTTTCCCCGCTGCTTCAGTCTCTGCAGCTCATCACCTCAGCAGCTGCCAGCTCCACTGTCTGACACAGCGTGGCGCGTCATCATGCCGCTGCGTCAGACGCAGAAGAGGAATGATGGGAGAGGGAGTGTCTCATGATGCTCCCTCCTCCATGTTTTCGTGGGCCCCGGGCGAAAGAGTCTCAGTGGCCCCTTTAACACACACCACGATTCATGATGCACAGATACCGCAGAGAAATTATAGATATAGATATAGTACAATGCCAAAAATTTCACTGACTTGTTACATTTCATGAGTGATATCTTTTGTAAATTCTAGAATAGCTCAGAAACCGGCGAATCCTCACAGCGCACAGTGCACAGTATAATCCTCCATACAGTGTTATGGCACCACTAAGGCCTCCATACAATATTATGGGCACCACATAGTCCTCCTTACAGTATTATGAGCCCCGTATAATGCTCCATATAAAATATTGATCCCATATAATGCACCATAGAGAATACTGCCTGGTCCCCATGTAATGCCCCATGCAGGCTGGGCCCCATGTAATGCCATATGCAGGCTGGACCCCATGTAATGCCCCATGCCTTCTGGGCCCCACACAGAGCCCTCACAAGCCCACTGCATCCCCCTCGGGGCCTCCACAAGCCTGCTGCACCCCCCCCTGGGGCCCCCACAAGCCCGCAGCATCCCCCCCAGAGCACCCACAATCCCGCAGCATCCCCCCAAGGGCCCCCACATACCTGCTGCACCCCCCCCTGGGGCCCCCACAAGCCCGCAGCACCCCCCCCCAGAGCACCTACAAGCATGCAGCATCCCACCCCAGGGCCCCCACAAGCCCGCAGCAACCCCCCAGAGCACCCACAAGCCCGCAGCATCCCCCCCAGGGCCCCCCAAGCCCGCAGAATCCCCCCTAGGGCCCCCACAAGCCCGCAGCATCCCCCCAGAGCACCCACAAGCCCGCAGCATCCCCCCGAGAGCACCTACAAGCCCGCAGCATCCCCCCCAGAGCACCCACAAGCCCGCAGCATCCACCACAGGGCCCCACAAGCCAACAGCATCCCCCCCAGGGCCCCACAAGCCCGCAGCATCCTCCCCAGAGCATCCACAAGCCCGCAGCATCCCCCCCAGAGCACCCACAAGCCCGCAGCTTCCCCCCCAGAGCACCCACAAGCCCGCAGCATCCCCCCCAGGGCCCCACAAGCTCGCAGCATCCCCCCCAGAGCCCCCACAAGCCCGCTGAATCCCCCTTAGGGCCCCCACAAGCCCGCAGAATCCCCCCCAGAGCCCTCACAAGTCCACAACATCCCCTTAGGGCCCCCACAAGCACACATTATCCCTGCATTATTCCCCAGAGCCCCCTAAGGTCTCCACAAGCATTAATTAACCTCACCAGACTGCCCTCCAGCATTAACCCCCCCAAATCCCTCACTCCCAAGTATGAACCCCCTCACCCCAAAAACAACAAGAAAAAAAGACATCAGACCAGCAATTAATAGAACAATCTCCTGTTTCTCAGCTTAGGATACTGACCTCCTCCTGCAGCTTCACCGGCAGCTCTGTCTCTGCATGAGACGCTGGCATCTGGTGCTGAACTAGAACACGCCCCCGGAAATGACATCATACCTGGAAGGATCCCATACATTCTAGCGTCTAGGGCACGGGAAGAGGCAAGTATTGTGCCGGCCGGGCCCTGAACAACCAATAAGACCAAAATACCAATACTCAAAAGATACAACCAAAAATAGATATCAATAAATTCATGTAATAAAAACAACACAAAAAAGTACATAGTTGCTCAGGAGAGGGGAGGGATATGCCCACTATAGAGAGGTGGCATTTATGTTTAGATTGTCCAGTATGTCAATACATATCTGCCACACCAATATAAAAATATAAATATATCTATATTTTCCTCTTATAAATAGATTAATGTATTTATTATTCAATTTCAGTTGCTGTTATGGATAGTATTAGTGATGAGCGAATATGTTCGAAATCTGATTTCCAAACTTAAGCTTGACACGAATGTGGCACATTCGGATTCGTGATCGGAAAGGCGAGCAAAATTTGTTAAATTCCAGAAAATTGGTAACGTTCGGTGAATTTCTGTGGTTACGGGATTGCGGCGCAACTACTTGTTTTTTTTTACAGATTTGGTAGCATAGTGCTTGTGTATGATGAGCGGGGGATGTGGTAGATAAACGGGGGGGCTGGTTATAGCTCAGAACAGGTCAGATCAGCAGCACACTGTTTTTTTTTTTGTTTGTTTCTTTTCCTGTAGGCGGTAACTTTAAGTCAGGAATGCGCGGCTAGCCAATCAGAGCGCAGGAAGCATCCACAGTGTCCCAGACAGAAGGGCTTCTGCAATTGGCTGCTGAAATCACATGGCCTCTCCATATAAAAAGTGGCCATGTTCCCTCAGCGCCATTTTATGCATGTCACTGAAGGAGATAGACGCTGCTGAGTGTGCTGTGTCCTGTGTAATGAGAGATATTAGCTACATAGATGGGCGCTTCTGTGGATGTCAGATAGTGTAGATAAGTCCTATGCTGTGTACCTGTTTAATTGACCTTGCAGCACTTTTTTTGTTTTTGTGCAATTACTGAGATTCTGACAGAAAGAGCAGGGCCTATGGCTCAGAACAGTGCTGTGCACCAGGTGTACTGTCTGTGCTCCATGCAGGCAGGGTTCGACTGGCCCACCAGACAACTGGAGAATCCTCCGGTGGGCCCTGGCTTCTCCTTCAGGAGAGGTCATAGTACAAACCTTGCAGTTGCTATTGGGGCTCTTGAGCGGGGGAGAAAGGAGAAAGGTGGTCCCTCAGAATCAAATCCTCTGGTGGGCCCAATGTTCTTCAGTCTGACACTGCATGCAGGGGTATAACTTTAATCTATTTTTGCACTTGCTAATGTGATAAAGCAATCAAGCCCTTGTAGGCCACTTTTTGTTTTTGTGGGGTTGAAATTCAGCTATCTGCAAAGCTTGTCAGTGCAGAGCTTCTGATTGCAGAACTCAAAAAACTTTTTTTTTTCATTTGCTAATATGATAGTGCAAGCTGTGTTAGCCCAGTTTGCCATTTTTTTGGTGAATTATAGCGTCGGCGTCCCTGCCCCCTGCTAGGCAGGGACGCCGTTCCCCTCACCTCTCCGCTCCGTGCCCGGCGGCTTCCTCCCACTCTGCTGGCAGCGCGCGCTGCTTCCCGGCCTCTGTGCTTAGGGCGCGCGCGCTCCCCCTCCCTTAAAGGGGCCGCGCGCGCCGTCCTAAGGAGTCCCCGGCCAATGGCCGGAGGACCTCTCCATATATAAGGCACCTCCTCCAAAATGGAGGTGCCCGAGCAATGTTGTTGCAAAGCCTTTCAACTCTGCTTCAGCCCCCAGGTCCCATTACCAGTTACCTGCCAGTCACCTGCCAGTCACCTGCCAGATTCCTGCCTGTTTCTTATCTATCTGCGGTCCGACAGTTTGCCTACCAGCCCCGCCAGTCTGTCTATGGATCAGTCTGCCCGCTCACCTGGGAGCGCTCACCTACTACCTGTCTGCTAGCCTACCTGGAGGCTCCGCCGTCACGTGCTGTGACCACCTGCCTGTCCTGAGACTCTTGCCCGCTCACCTGGGAGCGCTCACCTGCTACCTGCCTGTTAGCCTACCTGGAGGCTCTGCCGTCACCTGCCGTGACCACCTGCCTGTCCAGAGACTCTTGCCCGCTCACCTGGGAGCGCTCACCTGCTACCTGCCTGCTAGCCTACCTGGAGGCTCTGCCGTCACGTGCTGTGACCTCCTGCCTGTCCAGAGACTCTTGCCCGCTCACCTGGGAGCGCTTCTCTGCTACCTGCCTGCTAGCCTACCTGGAGCCATCACTTGCTGTGACCACCGGCCAGTCCAGAGACTCTTGCCCGCTCACCTGGGAGCGTCCACCTGCTACCTGCCTGCTAGCCTACCTGGAGGCTCTGACGTCACTTGCCGTGACCACCCGCCTGTCAAGAGACTGTCCACGTCACTTGCCGTGACCTCCTGCCCTTCTACCCAGAGACTGTCCCCGTCACTTGCCGTGTCCTCCTGCCCTACTACCCAGAGACTGTCCCCGTCACCTGCCGTGTCCTCCTGCCCTTCTACCCAGAGACTGTCCCCGTCACTAGCCGTGACTACCTGCCCGCCTTCCCTGGGAGCCACCCGCTTCCTTACAAGGACTGCCCCCTTGTATAGTTGCTCAGAGGTTCCACCTCCCAGTCCAGTTACAGTTTGCTCGGGCCATGGAACCCGGTGGCACCCAAACTCCCTCGCTCTCGGACCTATGCCATGAACTGTCCCGTCAGAGGTCCCAACAGGAGTCCATCCTGAGCCACCTGCAGAATGTCAACTCTCGCCTGGACACTCTGACTGCTCCACCAGCAACCACCGCTAGTGTCATGACTCGCAACCCGGCAGCGCCGCTGCCCACCAATACCATGGCATCCTGCCCCGGTCCCCGGCTTTCTGCACCTCCTCGCTTCGGAGGCGACCCCGCTCAAGCTCGGGGCTTCATAAACCAGTGCACCCTGCACTTTGAATTCCTGGCCCACCAGTTTATCTCCGACCGAGCCAAAGTGGCATTCATCATGTCCCATCTCACTGGGGAGGCACTGGCATGGCTTAACCCTCTGTGGGAGAGAGGGGATCCCCTGTTGTCCGACCTGTCGTCTTTCCTCTCTGCTTTCCGAAGGGTCTTCGATGAACCGGGACGAAAGACCTCATCTGACTCCTCTTTGCTACGTCTCCGCCAAGGGAGTCTCACCGTGGGCCAATATGCCATACAGTTCCGCACCATCGCTTCTGAGCTTGCCTGGGATAATGAGGCCCTGGTGTCCGTCTTCTGGGAGGGCCTTTCTGGTCGGATTAAAGATGAGCTCGCCGGTCGGGACATTCCTACCACCCTGAATGACCTGGTGTCTCTGGCTACCCGGATTGACATCCGGTTTCAAGAACGTACCAAAGAGACCACCCGTGAGAGAAGGTTTCCCCGCCTAGCTCCTACTTTCCAGAAACCTGTCTCCTCTTCTGTCACTCCCCAGGCGCACTCACCCGAGTCCATGCAGATCGACCAGACCAAGTTGGTCAAATCTCGCCAAGAGTCACGCCGAGCCGAGGGGAGCTGCTTCTATTGTGGCAGTAAGGAGCACCTGATTCGTTCCTGCCCGGAGAGGCCGGGAAACTCCAGTGTCTAGGACCGCTCGGAGAGGTTGCCCTAGACAAAAATAAGTCCTCTCCAACCCTGACTTTGTCTGTATCTATCTCCTGGGGAGAGAACCGTCACTTTGAACTCGCCCACCTGGACTCTGGATCCACTGGAAACCTCATCTCTCAGTCCCTGGTTGAGAAATACCGTATTCCCACCAAGTCTCTGGCTGAACCTTTTTCAGTCGCCTCCGTGGATGGAAGACTCCTTCCGGTGACCATCCTGCTCGTCACGGAACCCATAACCCTGCAGGTGGGAATGCTGCACTCTGAGGTAATCTCCTTCCATGTGTTGTCCGGACTCTCCCACTCCCTATTGCTAGGTCTACCTTGGCTCCAGACACATGAACCCGTGTTGAACTGGCATTCCGGTGAATTACTCCGGTGGGGGCCGGCCTGCCATAAGACCTGCCTGGTTCCGGTTCGTCCGGTTCGTCCACCACCTATCCCAGCTAATTTACCCGGTCTTCCGGCTCCTTACTGGCCCTATGCTGACGTCTTCGGTAAGAAGGAAGCAGAGACATTGCCTCCTCATAGGCCATATGATTGCCCGATCGACCTGGTACCCAGTGCCACTCCACCCCGTGGGCGTATTTATCCGTTGTCTGCGGCAGAAACCCGGGCCATGTCTGAGTACATAGAGGAGAATCTGGCGAGGGGATTCATCCGGAAGTCTACTTCCCCGGCTGGAGCCGGATTCTTCTTTGTCAAAAAAAAAGATGGCTCGCTTCGCCCCTGTATTGACTATAGAGGTCTCAATCAGATCACGGTTAAAAATAAATACCCCCTTCCGCTCATCTCTGAGTTATTTGATTGTCTTAAAGGCGTCAGGATCTTCTCCAAGCTGGATCTACGCGGAGCATATAACCTGGTCCCTATCTGTCAGGGAGACGAGTGGAAAACAGCATTTAATACCCGGGACGGACACTATGAGTACCGTGTGATGCCCTTCGGTCTCTGCAATGCTCCCGCCGTCTTCCAAGAACTGGTCAACGACATCTTCCGTGACCTTCTTTACTCCTGCGTGGTGGTATACCTGGACGACATCTTGGTCTTCTCTCCGGATCTTCCCACACACCGGAGGGATGTTCGTCAGGTCCTGCTTAGGCTCAGGCAGAACCACCTCTATGCTAAATACGAGAAGTGCCTTTTTGAGCAGACCTCTCTTCCTTTCCTGGGCTATGTTATCTCCCAGACAGGTTTGCGAATGGATCCCGAGAAGCTCTCTGCTGTCCTAAAGTGGCCCCGTCCGGAGGGCTTGAAGGCGATACAGCGATTCCTGGGCTTCGCTAATTACTATCGTCTCTTCATTCCTCACTTCTCGTCACGGACTGCGCCCATATCTGCGCTCACCCTTAAGGGAGCAAATCCCAAGGTATGGTCATCCGAAGCTGAGGAGGCCTTCCTTTCCCTGAAACAAGCCTTCTCCTCTGCCCCTGTGCTGCACCGTCCGGACTGCAACAAACAGTTCTACCTGGAGGTTGATGCCTCCTCCTCTGGAGCCGGAGCGGTGCTCACCCAAAAGTCTTCCTCCGGGAGAATGGTAACCTGCGGCTTTTTCTCTAAAATCTTCTCCTCCTCTGAGCGCAATTACTCCATAGGAGACCGAGAACTGCTTGCCGTTAAATTAGCGCTGGAGGAATGGCGTTACCTGCTTGAAGGGGCTCTATACCCGGTGATCATCTACACGGATCACAAGAACCTGGCATATCTCCAAAATGCCCAGAGACTTAATCCACGTCAGGCCCGGTGGTCTTTGTTTTTTGTCCGCTTCGATTTCATCCTTCATTTCCCCCGGCGGACAAAAATGTCAAAGCTGATGCCTTGTCCCGATCCTTCCTGTCCTCCGACCAAGAGGAGGAGCCTATGCACATTATCGACCCCTCCAAGGTGATGAATGTGGCCCCCTTGGATTTGACTCGTCTTCCACCCGGCAAGACGTTCGTGGCGCCTCCAGACCGTGAGAGGGTTCTTCGCTGGGGTCATTCTTCTAAACTAGCTGGCCATGCCGGCCAAAAAAAGACCTTCCTACTCATTTCCCGGCATTACTGGTGGTCTACCCTGCGTAAGGATGTGGTAGACTTCGTCTCTGCCTGTTCATCTTGTGGCCGCAACAAAGTTCCCAGACACTTACCAGCTGGTCATCTCCTGCCGCTTCCCATACCTGTTGCCCCAAGGCAACACATCGCTATGGACTTCATTACCGATCTTCCTGTCTCTGCCGGGTGTACTGTCATTTGGGTGGTCGCGGACCGCTTCTCTAACATGGCCCACTTCATTCCCCTGCCTGGTCTTCCATCTGCACCTGAGCTGGCTAAGGACTTTATTCGCCATATCTTCCGTCTCCATGGCCTACCCCTCCACATCGTGTCAGATCGAGGTGTTCAGTTTACCTCACGCTTCTGGAGAGCCACATGTAAACTGCTGGACGTCACCCTGGACTTCTCCTCCGCTTACCACCCTCAGTCCAATGGTCAAGTGGAGCGGATCAATCAGATCCTTACCAGCTATCTCCGGCACTTTGTTAATGCCCACCATTCTGATTGGGTGGACCTCCTTCCTTGGGCCGAGTTCTCTTATAATAACCACGAGAGCGAATCCTCTTCCAAGTCCCCGTTCTTTATTGTCTATGGCCAGCACCCCCGGATTCCGTTTCCCTTCTCCGCCTCTGTGGACAACCCTGCCGCGCAGTCTCTTGTCAGCGAGTTTTCTACCATTTGGGAGAGTACTAGGTCTGCACTTCTTCAGTCCTCCGAGCGGATGAAGCGATATGCTGATAAGAGACGTCTGGATCCGCCTCAATTCCGTCCGGGAGACAAGGTTTGGCTCTCTTCCAAACATGTACGGCTCAAGATACCCTCCTACAAGTTAGGTCCTCGCTTCATCGGTCCTTTCGAAATCCTCAGGCAAATTAATCCAGTGGCCTACAAATTAAAACTCCCGGCCACCTTACGGATTCCCAACTTCTTCCACGTATCTCTCCTCAAACCCGTTGTCTTTAACTCTTTTTCCAACAATCCAGGTACTCCTCCTGCTCCGGTTTTCGCTGAAGACGTCTTTGAGGTAGAGAGTATTCTGGCCACTAAGAGGGTAAGAGGAAAGACTTTTTTTTGGTAGATTGGAACGGGTTTGGTCCTGAGGAGAGAACATGGGAGCCCCGGGAGAACATCCATAACCCTCTCATCCTTGCTAAATTTCTCTCTGGCCTAAAAAAGGGGGGGCTAAAGGGGGGGGTACTGTAGCGTTGGCGTCCCTGCCCCCTGCTAGGCAGGGACGCTGTTCCCCTAACCTCTCCGCTCCGTGCCCGGCGGCTTCCTCCCGCTCTGCTGGCAGCGCGCGCTGCTTCCCGGCCTCTGTGCTTAGGGCGCGCGCGCTCCCCCTCTCTTAAAGGGGCCGCGCGCGCCGTCCTAAGGAGTCCCCGGCCAATGGCCGGAGGACCTCTCCATATATAAGGCACCTCCTCCAAAATGGAGGTGCCCGAGCAATGTTGTTGCAAAGCCTTTCAACTCTGCTTCATCCCTCAGGTCCCGTTACCAGTTACCTTCCAGTTACCTGCCAGTCACCTGCCAGTCACCTGCCAGATTCCTGCCTGTTTCTTATCTATCTGCGGTCCGACAGTCTGCCTACCAGCCCTGCCAGTCTGTCTATGGATCAGTCTGCCCGCTCACCTGGGAGCGCTCACCTACTACCTGTCTGCTAGCCTACCTGGAGGCTCCGCCGTCACCTGCCGTGACCACTTGCCTGTCCAGAGACTCTTGCCCGCTCACCTGGGAGCGCTCACCTGCTACCTGCCTGTTAGCCTACCTGGAGGCTCTGCCGTCACCTGCCGTGACCACCTGCCTGTCCAGAGACTCTTGCCCGCTCACCTGGGAGCGCTCATCTGCTACCTGCCTGCTAGCCTACCTGGAGGCTCTGCCGTCACGTGCTGTGACCTCCTGCCTGTCCAGAGACTCTTGCCCGCTCACCTGGGAGCGCTTCTCTGCTACCTGCCTGCTAGCCTACCTGGAGCCATCACTTGCTGTGACCACCGGCCAGTCCAGAGACTCTTGCCCGCTCACCTGGGAGCGTCCACCTGCTACCTGCCTGCTAGCCTACCTGGAGGCTCTGCCGTCACTTGCCGTGACCACCCGCCTGTCAAGAGACTGTCCCTGTCACTAGCCATGACCTCCTGCCCTTCTACCCAGAGACTGTCCCCGTCACTTGCCGTGTCCTCCTGCCCTTCTACCCAGAGACTGTCCCCGTCACCTGCCGTGTCCTCCTGCCCTTCTACCCAGAGACTGTCCCCTTCACTAGCCGTGACTACCTGCCCGCCTTCCCTGGGAGCCACCCGCTTCCTTACAAGGACTGCCCCCTTGTATAGTTGCTCAGAGGTTCCACCTCCCAGTCCCGTTACATGAATGAACCTCACCTCAGCTTTATGCACAGTAAAAAAAAAAAAAATTTCTGTTGCTAGCCACGGTCCACCAAAGATTTTTTTGTGTGGCAAACGTGATACAGTCTACTAAAAGCCACCTACTATCTTAGTGCCGGTGAATAGTGTTGAGCCACCCCCGTAGTGTTCGAGTTCGGTTCGGTTCGTCGAACACCCGTATGTTCGTCGAACTGTTCGTCGAACACCTTCGAACACCGTTAAAACCAATGGCAGGCAAACAAAAACACATAGAAACACATAGAAAACACTTCAAAGGTGTCCAAAAGCTGAAAAACTGCTCAGAAGACACAACTAACACATGGAAAAGTGACAAGTACATATAGTCATGCGAAAAGAAAAGAGGTGGAGGAGTAAAAGGAGGGGTAGACACAGATATAGGCATGTCATGCCCTTCTAAAATCAAGAAAGGCTGGAGTAAAAATCTAAAATCAGCCTACCAACACCCAGACGTCGTGACAAGAAAATTAAAAAAAGAAATATCTTTAGGTACAATGGCGATTCCATTCAGAACACTTTCCTTACAAGACGTAGTGGTATCCCCATTGTGAGTTGTGCCAAAAACGGAACCCAATACATTCGGACTAATCCACCATTTGTCATATCCAAGGGGCAGGTACGTAAACGACAACATCGACGTGGAACCAAGTACAGTAGTATATACTGTACATCCTTTGACAAGGCAATCAGGCGGATCAAGAAGTTGGGAAGGGGCACCCTAATGGCCAAAACAGACATTGATGCGGCGTTCCGGTTACTTACTACCTGTGCCTCCGAATAGTGTCCACCTATTGGGCTGCTTCTGGGAAGGAGCATACTATATAGACCGCTGTTTGCCCATGGGGTGCTCCAGATCCTGCTCACTATTTGAGGCGTTTAGTTGCTTCCTCGAATGGGTTGTAATGGACGTTTCTAAGCGGGCACATATTATCCATTAGCTCGACAACTTCTTATGCCTGGGCCCAAAAGATTCGCCACAGTGTGAATACACGCGGTAGTCCACCTGTGAGAAGGAGAGAGCTGGAGGGAGAGCGGACACCACAGAGCCGAGGGGTTAGATGGAGAAAGGGAGAAGGAAAGAGGGCGAGGGAGGTAAGGGAGTACAGTGGAAGGCCGACCTGAGCTCCCCCACGTTCCTGCTGGGCGGGGAACAGCCCTGGGAAGAAAAGCCGCTTGCGCATCCCTTTGAGGTTACGGGCGCGAGCGGGCAGAGGGACTACGCTGGAGTGCGAAGCCGACACGGCCAGTCCGTTCCTGCCCGTGCGACCTCCGTGTCGCCGGGTTTGTGCCAGAGCCGCGGTGGACCCTGACGGCCAGCCCCCCTCTCCCAATACTGGTGCCTGTCCGCTGGTGGGTCGAGCCCCCCCGCGGTGGGGGGGAGTAACATCTGATGAAGAAAGACCATCTTCCAACCAAACTAAGATGTCTACTTCTTTTCGTGGACAATGTGATACGATCCCTTTCTTACTGACACGCCCATCGCTACAAATTCCAGATGAGGCACAAAAACAGCAGGTGCTTCAACGGATATCAAGTGCTCCTTCAAGTGGGCTTTCCTCCACCTCAACTTCAACATCACAAATACTCCAGTCCTCAGAGGTGTCACCCCAATCGCACTTGCTTCCTCACAGCTCCCAAGTCTCCAGCTGCCCGTCTGAGTATGGGGTAACACAGATGGTTGAGTCTGCACAGCTGTTTACTCATACTATAGCCTGGGAAACGGAGGTCTGCTCCAGAGCTTCTGTTAATCCAGACGAGGAAATGATCTGCACTGATGCCCAGAATCTTAATGAGTCGGATCCAGGACCAGATGAAGAAGGTTCTGAGCATAATGTAGACCCTCGTTCCCAAACTGTAACTCCTGTTGGTGGAGACAATGATGAAGACGATGATGAGACTCAAATGCCTGATTGGAGCAACAACTTGACTTTTCGGTCAGGGCAGGAAGAGGTTGGCTCTGAGGACGACGGGTGTGAGAACACACAGCGTGATGATGATGAGGTTGGAGATCCCACTTACTGTCAACCCACAGTCAGCCAGCTGATGAGGTCAGCAGAGGAGGTGGAGGAGGATGTGACTAGCCCAGGGGGTGGGGATGACTCGGTACCCGGGCCTTTGCCTGGCCTTTGGGATGTTGCGGTGGTCGGCTCCCGGGCCCGTACCCTGGGGTCACTCTTTAAAAGGGTGGATAATTGTTAATTTTATATGAGTTCGTGATGCCACCTGTGGTATCTGGTGAGAAGCACCAGCGCTGCAGCAGTCCACTGAGGCCGGTGATAAGGCAGCTTGATGGTATAGCTACCCACAGGTGGAGCTAGGCCTCAGAAAAGCGTATGCAGGGGGAATGCAGGACAGGCGAGACCCAGCTGGGTCAGAGCAAGAACGGGAACGGACACGGTCGTCACTTCAGTACATTTTACTGGTGGAAATTCAGGCACATCCCAGAGCACTGTAGGGTGAAGGGTGCATATCAGGATCCTCCCCAATGAGCGGGTGTAGGGCCTCCTGTTTCTTGCCTCTGCGTAGTAAGTTTCTGACCTGCCTGGAGCTAAGCCTAACTTTGTCTCTGTCCTGCGCTGGCTGACCTTGTGGTAGGGCCTTGTCTTGGAGTTCACGCTCCCAGTATGCGGGGCCTAAGCGTCTCCTGGCTCTTTTACGTATCAGCACCTTAGCGATCCTGGGACTTGTAGTTCTCCGGGGATTCCGGTTATGCCTTACTGGGTCATAGAGATCCCGGTAAGCTCGGATCTGGTGTCCGGTAAATGCTTTGAGGTGAGCTGGTTAAGCTCCTCTGCCCCCTATGTACTAACTCTTCACTTGCCTTCGGCCTACTCGGGCCCTCACTAGGCTATACACACTAACGGCAGCTTGCCGCGCTTCACCGATCTTATGGCACCGGCACACCTTAAGCTCTAACTGGGCTCCCTGAATCTAGCTAGCAGGAGCCTCATGCTCCACTGCTGAGCTATTAACTGAGTTCTCTAGACTAGACTGAGCTCCACTGCAGACTGACCTCTCTTAGGCTTCTCTACTGCAGGAACTCTTCAGAGGAACTGAACTGCCTAGCTCCACCTTCCCTATTTATATCCCTAACGGGCTCCCTCTGCTGGTCTGAGGTGGAAGGTGGAGATGTGTGAATGTTTATGGGGGCCTCTTGTGGAGGATTCCATCAATGCACTCTTCTAGGATCTGTGATACCAAGCGCAACTGGGCGTCACAGATGCTATTGACGACGAGGTTAGGTTGCGCCTTCCTGGACAGAGACGGAGTACTGGAAGCACGTCAACAACTGCATCCTCAACCACAACTCTGCCTCTGACCACAAGTCGTAGTGGCTCTTCAGGTCGCATGGGCTCTAAGCCTTGCATAGCCTGGGCATTTTTTCAGATCGATAAGGATGACCCAACTCGTGTTATCTGTTATATTTGTCACCAAAGCTAAGTAGAGGCCAAAAAATACATAGTTTGAGTACTTCATGCATGAACCGTCACATGGATATGAAGCATAAGTTGCAGTGGGAAGCTCACTGTGCTACAATGCGGCCTAGTGGGCCGGGCCAACCACCGTCTGCCCCATATTGTGCATTCGCGGCCTCTTCATCCTCTGTGACTGTGGGGAAAGCAGTCACACATGTTTTTGGACGCAGACCTGCCACCTATTTACCCGCAACAGCCAGTGTGATTGGCAGGTCATCGTTTCATTTGGAAGTGGAAACACCAGCTGGTGTTGAGCGCTCTCCGACATCGAGAGCACCACCTTTGGATCAAGGCAACCTAGCTTTTCCACCTGCATCTTCCTCACAGACCGGCAGTTTGCCGGGGACACCCTACTCAACCCCATCTAAGCACAACAGCCAGCCCTCGGTCCTTCAGATGTGGACAAGTAAAAGACCATTTCCTCCTAGCCATGACAAAGCTAAGAGGTTGAATTTCACCATCTGCAATCTGTTGGCTACAGAAATGCTGCCTTTCCGCCTGGTGGACACAGAGGATTTTCGAGACCTTATGTCCGTCGCAGTGCCCCAGTACCAGATGCCCAGTCGGCACTACTTCTCAAAGAAAGGTGTGCCTGTGCTCCACCAGCATGTCGCACACAACATCACCGCTTCTTTGAGAAACTCTGTGTGTGACAGGGTGCATTTCACCACAGACACTTGGACGAATAGGCATGGACAGGGGCGTTACATGTCGCTGACTGGGCACTGGGTAACTATGGTGACAGCAGGACAAGGGGCTGCTGTCCCAGTCTTGCTGTCCCCACGAGTTGTACATCAATCCTCTTTATCTAGAAGTTCCTCCACTGTTTCTTCCTCCTCAACCTCCTCTCGGTCCTCCACCTGCACCCAAAGTCTGTCTGGTAATGCCACCCGCTTTCTAACTGCACAGAAAGAATCCTGCACACCTCCTTACTATGCTGGCCGCAGGGCTCAATGGCATCAGGCGTGTTTACTTTGAAATGTCTGGGAAATGTGAGTCACACAGCTGAGGAGTTGTGGTCAGCTCTGGAGACCGAGTTTCATGAATGGTTATCTCCACTGGACCTGCAACCAGGGAAGGCCGTGTGCGACAATGCTGCAAACCTGGGTGCGGCCCTTCACCGGGGCAATGTCACACACGTGCCTTGTATGGCTCACGTGTTGAACCTGGTTGTCCAGCAATTTTTAGCCCACTATCACGGACTAGATGGGATTCTGCAGAGGGCACGGTCGCTGTGTGCTCGCTTCCGCCGTTCGCATCCCGCAGCTCAACGACTTACATCTCTACAGAAGTCGTTGGGCTTGCCAGTTCACCGGCTGAAATGCGATGTGCCGACACGGTGGAATTCAACTCTGCACATTTTGCAGCGACTGTGGCAGCACCGACAAGCCCTGGTGCAATACGTTCTGACGTATAGCCTGGGCCAACGAGATCCAGAGGTGGGGCAAATCACGCTGCAGGAGTGGTCTCAGATCAGGGACCTATGAAGTTGACGCGCCCCCTGAGCCGTGGGGTACCCGGAGCCGGGCCGGTAGACGCTGGGGGTTGTAGTCGCTGTGGCGGTGACCCGGTCCATGACCCAGGGCGGTCAATCCAAGGGTAATTTGTATATATGGGTTTTATATTGTCCGACTACGCCACCTGTGGAGTGCAATGGTATATTACTCCCCACAGGAAGAGTGTAGCTTCAGGGCAGTGTGGGTGGATGATGGTGGTTGTAGTGCAGGGAGTCAGTAATGAACACAGAGTCCGTGTGATGCAGTCCCAAGATCTTTACTCACAGTTGTTGCAGTCCAGATTACAGGTACCAGAGCAATCTCCCCCGTCGTGCTGTGCGTACTCAGTAAGGGGCTCAGTCCACCCCCAGATAGCTCCGGAGTACTTAGCAGGACCCCCTTCTGTGTGTCCTTTCTCTGGCCTTCTCCCTGCACCTCACACCCAGTGACACTTCTATCCGGTATCCTCGAGCCTTGGCGGGCAACGTGTGTTCCGTCCCCTGGGTCCTATGTGGCTACCTTCTTAGTGAGACTGGTGTGGACTTTGGCCTACAGTACATGAAATGCTGCAGCCTCCGGTTTCTAGTTGAGCCTTGCTGTTTCTCCGCTAGTTGAGGGACCAGTTCCCCTTATCTGGCCTGACCCCTCTACCTCCTGGTAGCAGCGGGCGTACGGGTGGCCTTCTGCACGGCACGTACCCCTAGGGTCCCTTTGGTTCCTGGAGCCTTCCTGCTCCCACTCCTCTCTTCTCTCCTTCAGTCCTGGGCCTCCCAGGATAGGCCCGCCTCTGGAGCAGAGCTCATGCAGAGCCTCTGCTCCTGTCCCTTCTCCTCCTCTGACTGGCTTGCTCTTTCTAAGATGGCTTCCTATTTATACTCTCCCTGTCATGTGCTCCCCTAAGCTGCTTTCTCCACCCACACCCACTACATAGGACCCTCCCTCCAGCTAGGGACCTGGGACTGTGCTCTCTCTTAGGAGCAATCTCGCCCTACCCCCACTGCGGGTATGTGTTGGATGCAGGTGTTAGGGTCCCGAGCCATACTCCTTCCTTACCTGAGGGTGAGATACCACACCTCTGGGTGAGATGCAGTACCTCTGTGGCGACTGAACCCTCAGGGGCGCCAGACACCCTTCTGCACAGTTTTGAAATGGCGACGAAGATGTTTAGTGCTGACTATGCCATTATCAGCATGACTATTCCGGTGATTTACATACTGGAGCACACGTTAAACAGAATTCAGTCAGGTGGTGGGACAAGAGGAGGTGGAGGAAGTAGAGGAGGAGTCGTATGCGGAAGGGATAACATCTCCAAGGTCCAGACGGTCGGCAGCACCAAGGTGACAGGCATCGGAGGGTGGGGGAGAGGGATTAACCAGGGCGCATGGTAGCAGCCACACTGTTGAGGAAGGCGCAGGAGCCGAGGAAGAAGTGGAGGACAAACTGGCGATGGGCATGTAAGACTCATCAGATGAGGGAGACCTTGATCACATTTCTGTTGTGTGAGGTTGGGGGGAGAGGGCAGAGGAAGGAAGCATGATTCTTACCTCGCTACCAACACAACAAGGACTTGGTCCTCCTGGATGCGCAAGACACATGAGTGCCTTCTTGCTGCACTACCTGCAACATGACCCTTGGATTGTCAGAATTCGAAGTAATCCCGACTACTGGGTTGCCACACTCTTAGATCCCCGGTACAAAAGTAAATTTGCCGAAATAATTCCTGCCATAGAAAGAGATTCACGCATGCAGGAGTATCAGCAGAGGCTGTTGCAGAATCTTACATGTGCTTTTCCACAAAACACTAGTGGTGCACGTAGTGAATCTCACAGTTCTAACTTGCAAACCGTGGGACTGTCGAGTCTTCATCACTCAAACCGTAACAGTAACACAGTATCTGCTGGTAACAGCAATTTTGTGGAATCGTTTCACCACTTTTTTAGACCATCCTTTGCACGGCCACAGGAGACAAGAAGTCTGACACATAGTCAACGCCTAGAGACGATGGTACAGGAGTATCTCCAAGTGAACATCGAAGCCATGACTGTGTCACTGGATCCTTGCTCATTTTGGGATTCCAATCTGGAAAAATGTCCAGCGCTCACCACTCACGCCTTGGAGATCTTGTCATGCCCTGCAGCCAGCGTTCTCTCTGAATGTGTGTTCAGCGCTGCTGGTGGTGTGTTGACAGATAAGCGCACGCGGCTGTCCACTGAGAATGTAGACAGACTCACGTGCATAAAGATGAACAAATCATGGATCCGCAAGGACTTTTCTACCCCTGTGTCATCCTGGGGAGACTAAAACCTTGAGGATTTGGTAAAATCACCTCACCAACAGTTTTAAGCAACTCTGGGGCAATTGATGCCACTTAAGTGGTGTCTGTGCCACAATTTTTGGAAAAAATGGAGACTCTTTTTGGAGTCCCCTTGCTGTGTTTTACGTGACATTGGCATCGTCAATTCCAGGTGGGTTGGGTCGCCCCCCCCCTTTTAACTGTAAGAAACTACATACACTATGGCTTGGGGTAACACAGATGGTTGAGTCTGAAGAGCTGTTTACTCAGAGGTCTGCTTCAAAGCTTCAGTGTCTGCTAGTCAGCGTAGAATTTTTAACTGCATCTAGCCTAGGCAATACTTTGGGCGTAGTAGCCCAGCTGCGAAGCAAGCTGCACCGCCTGTGTATCTAATAAGAATTTTTAAATGCATCTAGCCTAGGCAGACTGTGGAGACCCCCAACCAAACCCAGACGCTCAGCCCCCCTACCACCCCCCTTGCCTTGACAATACAATAATGTAACTCTTACAACTGGATGGGTGAGGATCGGTCACAGCTTTATTAACTCTTTATACTCATTCCATTAGAAAGGCATTTTATTTCTAAAATAATTCAGCTTGTTGCAGCATGCCCTGGGTCTCCACACCGGCAAGTTGGCTAACAAGTGTAACTCTCCAACATGTCCTTTCTATTTCCAGGCCACGGAGGATCCTGCGTACTCGTATGCAGGACTCTGACCCCCATCCATCACTCTTAATGCTTGTTCCACTCCGTCCTGGAGTCCTGACAGGAATATGTCCTGTCCAATATCCATTAAGTGAACACCGTCAGGCCGTATGAGGCCTGATTTATCTCCTTCCAGTTGTCGGTGTAGTTGTATCACTACACCGCCTCTGTCTCTTCTAAATTTTGCCATCCGAATATTTATTACCCGCCTTGTCCGTTCGATGGCCGTGATGTCTCGCACACCTTGCCATACTGCTATCGGCACAATCTCTGACCATACTATAGTTAGTTTTGTGAAAAAAATTCTCTGAAGCGCTCAGTATCTAGTTTCATTATTGCCATTAGTTATGCGCTCTTGTGATGACCTAGGTCTTTTCCCCCGGCCTGTATAACTAAGATGACTGGACCTCTTTCCTCTCTCCCTACCTTGATTACCTCCATTAGTACCTGTGGCCATCGCAGGCCTCTAATACCTCTCCAGTTGAAATATGTGTTATGAAACTCTAATTTCCTCCTGCCTGGGCGGACTTTCGCCCTTTTTTCTGCCCAATATATATACGAGTGGCCTATCACCCACACTGTTGGCTTAGTGTCACCTGTAAAAGAAACAAACCACGTTAGGATAACAAGTCCGGTCTTATGTATCTCGCCAAACACGTGGATCGCCATCTCCCTATCCTCTGAACTTCCGTTTCTGACAGTCCTGCTCTTGCTGCTTCCGTGGCCGCGCCTATGCGGAATGAGTGTGTCCCATAATCTTTGGGGTGGTTCCCTGCCGATGTTATGCATTTATTAAATATAGCTTGGAACTGGTATCTTCATAATGGCATTCCATCAATGTGTGATAGGAAGAAATTACTTTGTGATCTGATGGTTAGATATGTTTTTACTATTGTTACCCGACTCAGTGTACCATTTGTGGGTTGTAGAAGTACCCAAGTGCCCCTGCCCGCTAGAACCGTTTTTGATTGGCGTATGCGTAGACGTATTGCATTATTGGCTATGACTACGTCTTGGTGTAATAAGCCTCCACTGGTGGTAATTTTGGATTGAGGGACTAATTCGCTTATGCATAGCGCCTCGAAGAAGGTGATCGCAAATGCAGTAGACAGTAGTGTTGCTTCAAATTGTGAGTGTCATGTTAATGGTGTTAGGGATATGATGTGAGAAATCAGTTTTAGTGACACGGGACTGGACGTCTACACTTCTGACTTGGCTGACCCCTTTTCCACCCTTTTATGGATTGTCTGATGATGAATCTCTTTGTCACATCTCCCCAATTCAGTAGTTGGAAGTGAAATGCTACTCCGGTCAGACACCGCTTCGCTGACGCCCCTGATATGCCCCTCATCATTAGCTCGTGGAGAAATTCTATGGTGACTTGTAATCTGGCTTGTTCACATTGGTCAACCCGTCTGCCTGCTACTAGTCGTGTCCACTCTTCCCATGCCTTACCGTATGCTTGCCACGTCGACGGGGAAACTGACGCTCTGATTAATGGCATCAACTATTCGCCACTAGATCCCATAGGGAGGGTGGGCAACTGTTGCCCGATGGGTGGGCGTTGGGGAGGAGCTCTGTGAAAATCTGCCGAATGAATTGTGATAAAGCGTTAGCAGCAGCTTTAGACCCCTCAGCATCGTGGCTAGCGCGGACCCATACATTGTGTTTTAGGCACAGGAATGCTAACCGGCGTAGTAGGCCTAGCACTGGGAGAGACGATGATGCCATCTTATTAATGCAGTGCGCTAGGCTGGTGTTTTTTGTTATGAAGCGTATATTTTTGTTAGCCAGGCGCGCGCCCCACATTTCTATTGCTACCACTATTGGGAAGAAAAATTATTTTCCGGGCTAGATGCAGCTAAAAATTATTATTAATTTCAAAGCTGGTGGAGCTTGGTATAGATGGCCTAATACAATGAGTACCGCACACTGCTACTATGCCCAAAATTATTTTCCAGGCAAGATACAGCTAAAAATTATTAGTAATTTGAAAGCTGGTGGAGCTTAGTATAGATGGCCTAATAGATTAAGTACCACACACTGCTACAGGCCCAAAAGGTTTTACTTGGCTAGGTGCAGTAAAAAATTTGTATTACATACACAGGTCGTGTAGCTTGCAACACAGATAGGCTACTCCACTGACTAACACACTCTGCAATAGGCCAAAAAGGATTTGCTTAGCTAGATTTAGCCAAATGCTGTGAAAAACACTTGCACAGGACTAAAACAGACCTGCCTGGCAAAAAGTGATAGGAACTGATGTAACCTAGCCCTCAAAAGGGCTGCAATTACAACTAATCACTACTCCCAACCTATCTGTCGATTTAAGAGCACAGACCTGCCTGCTTAAAGTGCTAGGAACTTCTGTAACCTAGCCCTCAAAAAGGCTGCAATTACAAACTAGTCCCTACTCCCTAAACCTTTCTGTCTATTTAAGAAAAAATTTGCTTGCAATTCAGTTACACAATATAGCGCTAACAGCAGCAGCAGTGTCGTCTAACACTCAGCTGCAGCAGTGAGAAAATGGTGGCGACGGGGAAAATGGCTGGGTCTTATAGGGCAAGGACATGTGACATACACTGCCACTGACACATGCCCTTCCTTGTGTGAAATAAAGCAGTTCTCTCCGTGTGTGTGTGGCACCCCAGGGGTCTGGTTTCCACAGTAATAGCAATATTACATCTGGGAGCAGGTGGGAGGTCTCCTGGTCAGGAATCCTATGCATGCCACACCTCCTGCCCAGTCCTGTTAGGGGAAGAACTTCCCCTATATAAAACTAGGGCTGAGGCAGGGTTAGGGAGAAAAAGAAGAGAAAGAGAAGAAGAGGAGTCCCAGACAGAGACATAGTCTGGTCTGGAGTGGAGCAGCTTTAGGGAAAGAGAGATCAGGAGCTCTGTGGGAGCCGTGCTAAAAGAGGTCAGGGGCTGGAAGCTGTAGAGCTCGCCCTGATTGAAGAGTTCTCACCGGACCCGGAGTCCGAGGCTGTGGGGACTAATCCTTACCCAGCAGCAGAAACCGACCGGCAGGGGATTTCAGGTCCTCTGGCCAAGAAACCCGAAGGCATGGTCACACGCAAGGGACCAGCACCGCCGTCGTGGAGCGGAAGCTACCAGAAGGCCCCGAGTCACCGGCCATACGGGTGAGCACCACACGGTACACTCGGGGACGTGGGCTACTTTTACCCGCCTCTAGCAAGGTAGCCAGAAGAGTACAATTAGTTGGGGAGGCCTACAACTCCGCCTGGCCAGGGGAGATCCCATCTGCTCACGGACTGACCAGGCCCCGATCGCTAGTCAGTACTCCGGGAGGGTCTACCCTTGTCATCAGTAAAGACCCTGAACTACACCGCACCGTTTCTGAGTGGTTCCTGCTACCTGCATGCTATACTGCTACCCCCTTCAAACACGTCGGCTGCCCTGAGGCCATACCCCTCCCGTTGGGGGTTATACCATCTACGCTGCACAATCGTACCACCGGCCTCAGCGGTCTGCCCTGCAGCGGCGGCCTCATAGCCGCATTCAACGGGTGGCGTAGTCGAACATTCTAACATCTACTGTTAAACTCTGCCACTCAGCTTGACTCCCTGGGCACGGACCGGGTCACCGCCATGAGACTACTACCCCTATCAGATCCGGCTCCGGGTAGGTTCCCGCGTGCGCAACGCTGCGCGACTCAGGCCCAGGGGCGCGTCAACTTTGGCGTAGTCGGCAGGATTACGTGCCCGCAACCACCGGGTACTGCGTGCCTGAAAGAAGACTGTTAAACTTACCTGTGGTGAAGATTCCCGCCATCCGGCGCCATCTTCTGCCTTCTTCCCGCCATCCGTGAAGTTTTCCCGCCATCCGGCGCCATCTTCTGCCTTCTTCCCGCCATCCGTGGAGTTTTCCCGCCGTTGGACGCCATCTTGAAGACGCCGCGCGGGAAGAAGAGGGGCGTGGACTCTGAAAGCGCGCGAGAACTGAAGCCCCGCCTCACGTCCGGACGTTGCGTAAGGTCCTGGAAGGAGCCCAGCAGACGCCGACGTCACAGGAGTGCGACGGAAGGTCCTCAACCCTGACGATCCACTGCGGAACCGCGGCCTACGGAAGAGGATCATCGCAAGGTAGGCCACGGTCCACTAGGGGGGAGGAGGATGTCGGATACGGAGGAGAGCTACACTGCCACAGCCACCGCCAGCGCCGCCGCTGCTGCGGTCATGCCTTTCACCATGCCCTATATCCCGGGGGCAGCCTGGCTACCCCAGTACTCAGGGGAGTCACATACCTTAAATGACTTTAGAGAAAAGCTGGATAGCCTCTTCCAGGTGTACCCCCTCACAGAAGAGCAAAAAGTGAGCATCCTGGTGGCCCAACTAACCGGGGCAGCCCAAAGGGAGGTAAAGTCCTGGCCACCTGGGAGGAGGACTGTCGCAGGGATATTAACCCGGCTGAAGGACACCTTTGATACCCGCACCTCAGCCGAGATTAAGCTTAGATTCTACGGGTGCAAACAGCGAGCACATGAGAATATAAGGGACTATGCACTAAACCTACAAGAGGCCCTGAGAGCCATTAAGCAGGCAGACCCTGACAGCGTGGGAAACGAGGACAGGCTGTTGACCGAACAATTTATAGAGGGACTATATTGCAATGCCCACCGAACCCAGTTGCGGGCAATGGCCTTACAGGATCCTCATCTGGACTTTGCACAGTTCAAGGACAGAGCCATCCGGGTGCTCCAAGAACTGGCACCGGGTGGCGTGGTGACCCACAGGCGCCCTTCTACCGCTTACCACCAGGAGGCGGCGCCCTTGTCGGCAGGGCCTGTGGGAGCTGATGCGCAGGCTTTGAACAATGACCCGGCTCCAGACCTGCACCATCAGGTCCAAGAGCTAGCTAAAAGCGTTGCTGCGCTAACCCGAACTGTGCAGTCTTTACAGGTTTCTGCTCCAGGGAAGATCCAGCTGGCATCCGGACCGGAGGACATCCCGTGGCGTCGACCAAGGAGGACCCCACCGGCCAGAGGAAGACCCAGCGACCGATACAACGAGGACGGACAACCCATCTGCCGCCGCTGCAATCAACCCGGACATATGGCAAGGTACTGTCCTTTAAACTGGCACAACCTGGGGTAGAGGGCCAACCCCCAGGAATAAGATCACCAGGCCCATCGAACTGGCGTGACAAATACGTGGGAGGACGTCCAGTCTTGCCTGTGGTACTGGATGCCATTCCTATGAGTGCCCTACTTGACACCGGGTCACAGGTCACCACCATCCCGTACGTGCTCTTCAAGCAGTACTGGAATGACTCGGATATAACCCGTTACCCTGACGACGACTTGAGTATCATCGCCAGCAATGGTCAGCCCGTGCCACAGATCGGATTTAAAGAGATGACCATTAAAATCGGTAGAGTCGAACTGGCAGCACAGGGACTGATCATTGTAGACATTGACAAGCGCGAGAGTCACCCAAAGATAACTCTAGGAACTAATGTGATTGAAAATTGTCTTGCAGAGGTGATTTTCATTTTACAGCAGGTTGCCAAGAACGCCAGCTCCGGCCAGCAGCGAGTGCTCCAAAAAGAGATCCGGGCACTGATGCGGCGGCAACAGGTGGAACTCTCCGGTGGTGAGATAGGAAGCGTGAGAATGTGTGACCCTTTCCCTATTGCCATGCCCCCGAAAAGTGAAATGATGATTTGGTGCCGGGCAGCTATTGGTCTGAGAGGTAGAGATTACCAGGCAATGGTAGAACCAGTCTACTCAGACAGTAGGCCCACCATTTTGACGGCACGGAGGGTGGTTGATGTACGCCATGGGAGGGTGCCCGTTCGCATAATAAATATCGGGAAGAGGGAAGTATACTTGCCCCGGTATGCCACGCTAGCCAAATTGTATACCATCGACCAAAATTCTGTACAGTCAGTGGAACCCTTGCCTCCATCTCACCCAGAGGAAGGTAACGGCTCTAAGAAACCAATGGAGGACTGGTGTCAGCAACTACATTTGGGAACTGACTCCACTCCCTCACACCAGAAAGAGGGAGTCTATCGGGTGGTTCAAGAGTACGAGAGAGTGTTTAGTAAACACCCGTTAGACTTCGGGCGAGTAAAGGGGGTAGAACACCACATCCCCACGGGAGACCATCCTCCCATAAAGGAGAGATACCGACCCGTACCCCCTGCACACTACCAACACGCTAAGGGGATGCTTAGAGACATGAAGGAGGCTGGGGTAATCAGGGATAGCTGTAGCCCCTGGGCAGCTCCACTAGTCTTGGTTAAAAAGAAAGACAACACCATGAGAATGTGTGTAGATTACCGGAAAATCAACCGTATCACCCACAAAGATGCGTACCCCTTACCAAGGATAGAGGAGTCTTTGGCTGCTTTAAAATCTGCTAACTTCTTCTCCACTTTGGATCTCACTAGCGGGTACTGGCAGGTTCCTGTAGCAGAGGCGGACCGGGAGAAGACCGCATTCACCACCCCGATGGGACTTAGCGAGTTTACCTGCATGCCGTTCGGACTCTGCAACGCACCAGGAACCTTCCAACGATTGATGGAATGCTGTCTGGGACACCGAAATTTCGAGACGGTCCTGTTATACCTGGACGATGTCATCGTCTACTCCAAGACCTACGAGGACCACCTGAAACACCTGGCAGAAGTGTTCGAAGCCCTGGCAAACTACGGCCTAAAGGTGAAACCCTCCAAGTGTCACCTCCTGAAACCAAAGGTGCAGTACCTGGGACACATGGTGAGTGCTGACGGAGTGGCTCCCGACCCTGATAAGATCACCGCAATTAAGGAATGGCCAAGCCCCTCCAGCGTAAAGGAAGTGCGGCAGTTCCTCGGGTTGGTAGGCTACTACCGAAGATTCATTCCCGGTTTCACCAAAAAGGCAGCTCCTATGCAGGACCTCCTGATAGGCCAGTCCAGGAAGGCCAAGAACCAGAAGCCACCCTTCAAATGGGAGAAGCTGGAAGAAGAGTCCTTCCGCCAGCTGAAGATGGCCCTCACGGGGGATGAAATCCTGGCGTACCCTGATTACAGCCAGCCCTTTATCCTCTACACCGACGCCAGTAACATCGGGCTAGGAGCCGTACTGTCCCAGATCCAGCAGGGGAAAGAACGGGTAATTGCTTACGCCAGCCGAAAACTGCGACCCACCGAAAGAAACCCTGAGAATTACAGCTCATTTAAGCTAGAGTTCCTGGCAGTGGTGTGGGCAGTCACCGAACGCTTTAGGCACTACCTCGCCTCTTCCCGGTTCACCGTGTACACGGATAACAACCCGTTGACACATCTGGACACTGCAAGACTCGGTGCCCTGGAGCAGAGATGGATGGCCCGTCTGTCCAACTATGAATTTACGATCAAATACCGGGCAGGACGCTCCAATACCAACGCGGATGCCTTGTCCAGAATGCCAAACCTACCGGACGTAGGGGAAGATCCAGAGGAACTGGAAGAAGTTGAACTCCCCGCGTTCCACCGTCATGGGACTATCCAGTATTCCCACCGTGTAAGGGGTAAGCAATCTGCTACGTTCAACCCCTTACCTCATTACAACTGGGCGGAAACGCAAGACAGTGACCCCGCCGTCCGACTGGTGAAGGAGATGCTGACTCAGCCAGATGCCCGCCTTGACCCAGACGCTCCGGAGGAGGCCAAGCAACTGTGGGTTGAGAGGAGTCGACTGTTCCTTTACAAGGGGAAGTTGTGCCGCAGAATGGTTAACTCCCGGATGCATGAACTGATCTGGCAAGTAGTGGTGCCAAGAAGAGACGCGGCTATGGTACTGGAGGCATACCACAACGGAGCTGGGCACTTCGGATGGAAGAAGCTGGAGTTCCTGCTGCGCGGGCGGTTCCATTGGGTAGGCATGAGAGGAACCATCGAGAGGTGGTGCAGAGACTGTGGCCCATGCAACCTAAGAAGGAAGGACCGTGCTAGCCAGAAGGCTCCCCTGCAGTCCATCGTCACCAAGCAGCCGTTGGAACTGGTAGCCTTGGATCATGTAAAACTGACCCCCAGCAGAAGTGGCTACGTCTATGCTTTAACCATCGTGGATCACTATTCCCGGTTCTTGGTTGTCGTCCCCGTCAAGGACTTAACGGCTCAAACAGCAGCTAGAGCCTTCCAGCAGCACTTCTGCCGTCCACACGGATACCCAGAGCAGGTGCTGACGGACCAGGGACCTGCCTTTGAAGCGGAGGTCTTCCAGGAGTTCTGCACTCTGTATGGCTGCCGGAAGATAAGAACAACACCCTATCATCCACAAACCAATGGACTCTGTGAGAAAATGAACCAGGTGGTGATAGACCTTTTGAAAACATTGCCCCTGGAAGAACGCAGTCTGTGGCCTGAGAAACTGCCTGATCTGGTGGACCTATACAACCACATCCCTGTAGGTTCTACCAACTGTACCCCGGCTTACCTAATGAGAGCAAGACCTGGTAAGCTGCCTGTTGACCTGGATATGGGAGTCCTGACACCCGAGGACACTTCACCAGAAGCAGACTGGGACACAGAGAGGCAGCAGCAGTACCGGAAAGTACAGGAGAGCGTGGAGCGAAGTCTCTGTCAAGCTAGAGAAAGACAGGAGAAGACTTACAACCAGTATGCTCCCGCTGTTCCCCTGGTACCTGGAGAGCAGGTCTTGAAGAGGAAGAGACGGCTCCACAAGTTGGACGACCAGTGGGAGAAGGACCCGTACACCGTACTGCCCTCAAGCCATGAGAACCCGAAAGTCTGCACAATCAGTAAGGATGGAGGAGAAACCACAGCCATTGTATCCCAAGATCACCTGAAGAAGTGTCCCGAACAGATACGGAACCCTGAAGAAGAACAGGAAGACCCTCGACCCGCAGAGGAAAGGGAAGATATGGTCAGTACTGTGCTCGGAGACTTCCCTCGGTCTTGGACTCAAGTCAATGGCGCTGTTGTGGTACCCGTCCTCACCTTCCTCCAACCAGCATCTCAAGTACCTACGGAGAAACAGGTAGAGCTGGAAGAGCAGCCGGTCCAGGAGGCAGAAGACCCCACACAAGCAGACCAGGAGGATCAACCCTCTGCTTATAGTGAGCCTGCCGTGCCCCTAGTGAGCCAAAGAGCCCGTAGACAGCTGCCCAGTTTACCTTTGACAGCCCCTACACCCTGTAACTCAGGACCAGTCAGTCAGCTCCGTAGGTCTACTAGGGTCACTAGAGGCCAGTTGCCCGTACGTTGGAGGATTTAAAGTGCTCAAACTGTTTTATTTGTATTTACCTGTTTATTGTTGCTTGTAAATAATTATGTATCTCTAGTTATTTCATAGGTGTCTTTAATGGATTATCCGGAATCCTTTGTACATATGTTTGGAGCGTAACCCAGGAACGGACTAAAGACTGTTAAAGACTCGGGGCAGGACAGACCCCTACCTGGTTACGGCTCCCTGTTCCTTGGTGAAATGGACACCCTTGTTTTCTTCAAAAACTGCACCCGGTTGCGGACACGCCGTGACCATCATAATGTGTTTTTCTTTATTATGCTGTTTCTGTTTATACTTGTTATGTTCACAAAAATATGTTTAGTCCCGGAGTACTAAATTTTACTAGTGGGGAATGTGGCACCCCAGGGGTCTGGTTTCCACAGTAATAGCAATATTACGTCTGGGAGCAGGTGGGAGGTCTCCTGGTCAGGAATCCTATGCATGCCACACCTCCTGCCCAGTCCTGGGAGGGGAAGAACTTCCCCTATATAAAACTAGGGCTGAGGCAGGGTTAGGGAGAAAAAGAAGAGAAAGAGAAGAAGAGGAGTCCCAGACAGAGACATAGTCTGGTCTGGAGTGGAGCAGCTTTAGGGAAAGAGAGATCAGGAGCTCTGTGGGAGCCGTGCTAAAAGAGGTCAGGGGCTGGAAGCTGTAGAGCTCGCCCTGATTGAAGAGTTCTCACCGGACCCGGAGTCCGAGGCTGTGGGGACTAATCCTTACCCAGCAGCAGAAACCGACCGGCAGGGGATTTCAGGTCCTCTGGCCAAGAAACCCGAAGGCACGGTCACACGCAAGGGACCAGCACCGCCGTCGTGGAGCGGAAGCTACCAGAAGGCCCCGAGTCACCGGCCATACGGGTGAGCACCACACGGTACACTCAGGGACGTGGGCTACTTTTACCCGCCTCTAGCAAGGTAGCCAGAAGAGTACAATTAGTTGGGGAGGCCTACAACTCCGCTTGGCCAGGGGAGATCCCATCTGCTCACGGACTGACCAGGCCCCGATCGCTAGTCAGTACTCCGGGAGGGTCTACCTTTGTCATGAGTAAAGACCCTGAACTACACCGCACCGTTTCTGAGTGGTTCCTGCTACCTGCATGCTATACTGCTACCCCCTTCAAACACGTCGGCTGCCCTGAGGCCATACCCCTCCCGTTGGGGGTTATACCATCTACGCTGCACAATCGTACCACCGGCCTCAGCGGTCTGCCCTGCAGCGGCGGCCTCATAGCCGCATTCAACGGGTGGCGTAGTCGAACATTCTAACATCTACTGCTAAACTCTGCCACTCAGCTTGACTCCCTGGGCACGGACCGGGTCACCGCCACGAGACTACTACCCCTATCAGATCTGGTTCCGGGTAGGCTCCCGCGTGCGCAACGCTGCGCGACTCAGGCCCAGGGGCGCGTCATGTGCGCTGCTGATAGGCTGACAGATTGCACCTCCCCACTGTAAATGCGGGAAAAAGAAAAAAAAATGGAGATCTTCATTATTTCTGCAGAGATTCATCCCCTGCCCCTCCCCCTGCCCCGCTGTACACTCAAACTGCGTATTAACATTGATTATCAGCATTACTGTGAAAAAATCCAATTATGATTTTGGTGCACGAACAGTTATCGAACATAACCTCGAACAGCCGAATTTTTTTCAAATTGTTCGTGTTCGCCGAACGGCTCGAACACCGCCCAAAACAGCTCGAATTTGAGATTGGCGAACAGTTCGATTCGAACAACGCTCATCTCTACCGGTGAACATTAGCTGTTTTCAAAGTAAAAAATTAGAAATTTTTGTCTTACAAGGCAGAGTCCACAAACCATTTTTTTGTGTGGCAAACATCATACACTCTGCTATACGTCAGCTACTACATTAGTGATGGTGAACTTCAGCTGTTTTCAGAGTAAAAAAAAAAAAAGTTTTTTTCTGTTGCTAGCCACAGTCCACCATACATTTTTTTGTGTGGTAAACGTGATACAGTCTGCTAAAATCCACCTACTATTTTAGTGGCTATAAGCCACCTAGTCCTTTTAGTGGCGGTGAAATTCAGCTGTATTCAGAGCTTGTGCAGAGTCAAAAAAATCTATTTTTTGCTGCTGCTAATGACGCGCCCCTGGGCCTGAGTCGCGCAGCGTTGCGCACGCGGGAGCCTACCCGGAGCCGGATCAGATGGGGGGTAGTAGTCTCGTGGCGGTGACCCGGTCCGTGCCCAGGGAGTCAGACTAAGTGGCAGTCTATTAGCAGTGGATGGTGGATGACTACGCCACCCGTTGAATGCAGCTATGTAGCTGCCGCTGCAGGGCAGACCGCTGAGGCCGGTGGAAGGATGGTGCAGCGTGGATGGTATAACCCCCAACGGGAGGGGTATGGCCTCAGGGCAGCCGACGTGGATGATGGGGGTAGCAGGAACCACTCAGAGACGATGCGGTGTAGTTCAGGGTCTTTACTGGTGACAAAGATAGACCCTCCCGGAGTACTTGCTAGCAATCGGGGCCTGGTCAGTCCTTGAGCAGATGGGATCTCCCCTGGCCAGGCGGAGTTGTAGGCCTTCCCAACTAACTGTACTCTTCTGGCTACCTTGCTAGAGGCGGGTAAAAGTAGCCCACGTCCCTGAGTGTACCGTGTGGTGCTCACCCGTATGGCCGGTGACTCGGGGCCTTCTAATGGCTTCCGCTCCACGATGGTGGTGCTGGTCCCACGCGTGTGACCGTGCCTTCGGGTTTCTGGGCCAGAGGACCTGCAATCCCCTGCCGGTCGGTTTCTGCTGCTGGGTAGAAATTAGTCCCCACAGCCTCGGACTCCGGGTCCGGTGATACTTCTCAGTCAGGGCGAGCTCTGCAGCTGCCAGCCCCTGACTCCTTGTAGCACTGTTCCCACAGAGCTCCTGATGTTCTTTTCCTATATCTGCTTCTCTGTCTCTACTTCTTCTCTACTCACTAACCCTGCCTCAGCCCTAGGTTTATATAGGGGAAGTTCTTCCCCTCCCAGGACTGGGCAGGAGGTGTGGCATGCATAGGATCCCTGACCAAGAGACCTCCCACCTGCTCTCAGACGTAATATCTCTATCACTGTGGCAACCAGACCCCTGGGGTGTCACATTCCCCCCTAGTGAAATTTAGTACTCCGGGACTAAACATATTTTTGGAAAAACATAACAAGGTATAAACAATATTAGTACAATAAGAAAAACATATAAAGATGGTCACGGCGTGTCCGCAACCGGGTGCAGTTTTTGAAGAAAAGCAAGGTGTCCATTTCACCAAAACAGGGAGACGTAACCAGGTAGGGGTCTGTCCTACCCCGAGTCCTTAACAGTCTTTAGTCCGTCCTGGGTTACGCTCCAACTATGTACACAGGATTCCCGGTAAATCCACCAAAGACTCCTATAAACAACTAGAAACACAAAATTATACACAAGCAACAAGAAAAACAGGTAACCACAAATAAAACAATTTATACACTTCAAATCCTCCAACGTGCGGGTAACTGGCCTCTAGTGGCCCTAGTGGACCTACGGAGCTGACTGTCTAGCCCTGAACTACAGGGTGTAGGAGCTGTCAAGGGTAAACTGGGCAGCTGTCTACCGGCTCCTTGGCTCACTAGGGGTACGGCAGGCTCACTATAAGCAGAGGGTTGATCCTCCTGTTCTGCTTGTGTGGAGTCTTCTGCCTCCTGGACCGGCTGCTCTTCCAGCTCTACCTGTCGCTCCGTAGGTGCTTGGGATGCTGGTTGGAGGAAGGTGAGTACGGGTACCACAACTGCGCCATTGACTTGAGTCCAAGACCGAGGGAAGTCTCCGAGCACAGTACTAACCATGTCTTCCCTTTCCTCTACGGGTCGAGGGTCTTCTTGTTCCTCTTCAGGGTTCCGTAGCTGTTCGGGACACTTCTTCAGGTGATCCCGGGATACAATGGTCGTGGTTTCCCCTCCGTCTTTACTGATGGTACAGACCTTTGGGTTGTCGTGGCTTGAGGGCAGTACGGTGTACGGGTCCTTCTCCCACTGGTCGTCCAACTTGTGGAGCCGTCTTTTTCTCTTCAAGACCTGCTCTCCGGGTACCAGAGGAACAGCGGGAGCATACTGGTTGTAAGATTTCTCTTGTCTTTCCCTAGCCTGACAGAGACTTCGCTCCACACTCTCCTGTACTCTCCGGTACTGCTGCTGCCTCTCTGTGTCCCAGTCTGCTTCTGGTGAAGTGTCCTCGGGTGTCAGGACTCCCATTTCCAGGTCAACAGGTAACTTACCAGGTCTCGCCCTCATTAGGTAAGCCGGGGTACAGTTGGTGGAACCTACCGGGATGTGGTTGTATAGGTCCACCAGATCGGGCAGCTTCTCAGGCCACAGACTGCGTTCTTCCAGGGGCAACGTTTTCAGAAGATCCATTACCACCTGGTTCATTTTCTCACAAAGTCCATTAGTTTGCGGATGATAGGGTGTTGTCCTTATCTTCCGGCAGCCATACAGAGTGCAGAATTCTTGGAAGACCTCCGCTTCAAAGGCAGGTCCCTGGTCTGTCAACACTTGGTCCGGGTACCCGTGTGGATGGCAGAAATGCTGCTGGAAGGCTCTAGCTGCTGTTCGAGCTGTTAAGTCCTTGACGGGGACGACAACCAAGAACCGGGAGTAGTGATCCACGATGGTTAGTGCGTAGACGTAGCCACTTCTGCTTGGGGTCAGTTTTACATGATCCAAGGCTACCAGTTCCAACGGCTGCCGGGTGACGATGGACTGCAGGGGAGTCTTCTGGCTGGCACGGTCCTTCCTTCTTAGGTTGCACGGGCCACAGTCTCTGCACCACCTCTCGATGGTTCCCCTCATGCCTACCCAGTGAAACCGCTCGCGCAGCAGGAACTCCAGCTTCTTCCATCCGAAGTGTCCAGCCCCGTCGTGGTATGCCTCCATCACCATGGCTGCGTCTCTTCGTGGCACCACTACTTGCCAGATTAGTTCATGCGTCCGGGAGTTAACCATTCTGCGGCACAACTTCCCCTTGTAAAGGAACAGTCGACTCTTCTCAGCCCATAGTTGCTTGGCTTCCTCCGGAGCGTCTGGGTCAAGGCGAGCCTCTGGCCGAGTCAGCATATACTTCACCAGTCGGACGGCAGGGTCACTGTCTTGCGTTTCCTCCCAGTTGTAGTGAGGCAAGGGGTTAAACGTAGCGGCTTGCTTACTCTTTACCCGATGGGAATACTGGATAGTCCCATGACGGTGGAACGCGGGGAGTTCAACTTCTTCCAGTCCCTCTGGATCTTCTCCTACGTCCGGTAGGTTTGGCATCCTGGACAGGGCGTCCGCGTTGGTATTGGAGCGTCCTGCCCGGTATTTGATTGTGAACTCGTAGTTGGACAGACGGGCCATCCATCTCTGCTCTAGGGCACCGAGTCTTGCCGTGTCCAGGTGTGTCAACGGGTTGTTATCCGTGTACACGATGAACCGGGAAGAAGCGAGGTAGTGCTTAAAGCGTTCGGTGACTGCCCACACCACTGCCAGGAACTCTAGCTTAAATGAGCTGTAATTCTCAGGGTTTCTCTCGGTGGGTCGCAGTTTTCGGCTGGCGTAAGCGATTACTCGTTCTTTCCCCTGCTGGATCTGGGACAGCACGGCTCCTAGCCCGATGTTACTTGCGTCGGTGTAGAGGATAAAGGGCTGGCTGTAATCAGGGTACGCCAGGATTTCATCCCCCGTGAGGGCCATCTTCAGCTGGCGGAAGGACTCTTCTTCTAACTTCTCCCATCTGAAGGGTGGCTTCTGGTTCTTGGCCTTCCGGGACTGGCCTATCAGGAGGTCCTGCATAGGAGCTGCCTTTTTGGTGAAACCGGGGATGAATCTGCGGTAATAGCCTACCAACCCGAGGAACTGCCGCACTTCTTTTACACTGGAGGGACTTGGCCATTCCTTAATTGCGGTGATCTTATCAGGGTCGGGAGCCACTCCGTCAGCGCTCACCACGTGTCCCAGGTACTGCACCTTTGGTTTCAGGAGGTGACACTTGGAGGGTTTCACCTTTAGGCCGTAGCTTACCAGAGCTTCGAACACTTCCGCCAGGTGTTTCAGGTGGTCCTCATACGTCTTGGAATATACGATGACATCGTCCAGGTACAACAAGACCGTCTCGAAGTTTCTGTGGCCCAGACAGCACTCCATTAATCGTTGGAAGGTTCCTGGTGCGTTGCAGAGTCTGAACGTCATGCAGGTAAACTCGCTAAGTCCCATCGGGGTGGTGAATGCGGTCTTCTGCCGGTCCGCCTCTGCTACAGGAACCTGCCAGTACCCACTAGTGAGATCCAAGGTAGAGAAGAAGTTAGCAGATCTTAAAGCAGCCAAAGACTCCTCTATCCTTGGTAAGGGGTACGCATCCTTGTGTGTGATACGGTTGATTTTCCGGTAATCTACACACATCCTCATGGTGTTGTCTTTCTTTTTGACTAAGACTAGTGGAGCTGCCCAGGGGCTACAGCTATCCCTGATCACCCCAGCCTCCTTCATGTCTCTAAGCATCCCCTTGGCGTGTTGGTAGTGTGCAGGGGGTACGGGTCGATACCTCTCTTTTATGGGAGGATGGTCTCCCGTGGGGATGTGGTGTTCTACCCCCTTGACTCGCCCGAAGTCTAACGGGTGTTTACTAAACACTCTCTCGTACTCTTGAACCACCCGATAGACTCCCTGTTTCTGGTGGGAGGGAGTGGAGTCAGTACCCAAATGTAGTTGCTGACACCAGTCCTCCATCGTTTTCTTAGAGCCGTTACCTTCCTCCGGGGAAGATGGAGGCAAGGGTTCTACGGACTGTATGGAATCTTGATTGATGGTATACAATTTGGCTAGCGTGGCATACCGGGGCAGGTACACTTCCCTCTTCCCGATATTTATTATGCGAACGGGCACCCTCCCATGGCGTACATTGACCACCCCCCGTGCTGTCAAAATGGTGGGCCTACTGTCTGAGTAAACTGGTTCTACCATTGCCTGGTAATCTCTACCTCTCAGACCAATAGCTGCCCGGCACCAAATCATCATTTCACTTTTTGGGGGCATGGCAATAGGGAAAGGGTCACACATTCGCACGCTACCAATCTCACCACCGGAGAGTTCTAGCTGTTGCCGTCGCATCAGTGCCCGGATCTCTTTCTGGAGCACTCGCTGCTGGCCGGAGCTGGCGTTCTTGGCAACCTGCTGTAAAAAGAAAATCACCTCTGCAAGACAATTTTTAATGACATTAGTTCCTAGAGTTATCTTTGGGTGACTCTCGTGTTTGTCAATGTCTACAATGATCAGTCCCTGTGCCGCCAATTCGACTCTACCGATTTTAATGGTCACCTCTTTAAATCCAATCTGTGGCACGGGCTGACCATTGCTGGCGATGATACTCAAGTCGTCGTCAGGGTAGCGGGTGATATCCGAGTCATTCCAGTACTGCTTGAAGAGCACGTACGGGATGGTGGTGACCTGTGACCCGGTGTCCAGCAGGGCACTCATAGGAATGCCATCCAGTACCACGGGTAAGACTGGACGTCCTCCCACATATTTGTCGCGCCAGTTCGATGGGCCTGGTGATCTTTTTCCTGGGGGTTGGCCCTCTACCCCAGGTTGTGCCAGTTTAAAGGACAGTACCTTGCCATATGTCCGGGTTGATTGCAGCGGCGGCAGATGGGTCGTCCGTCCTCGTTGTATCGGTCGCTGGGTCTTCCTCTGGCCGGTGGGGTCCTCCTTGGTCGACGCCACGGGATGTCCTCCGGTCCGGATGCCAGCTGGATCTTCCCTGGAGTGGAAACCTGTAAAGACTGCACAGTTCGGGTTAGCGCAGCAACGCTTTTAGCTAGCTCTTGGACCTGATGGTGCAGGTCTGAAGCCGGGTCATTGTTGAAAGCCTGCGCATCAGCTCCCACAGGCCCTGCCGACAAGGGCGCCGCCTCCTGGTGGTAAGTGGTAGTGGGGCGTCTGTGGGTCACAACGCCACCGGGTGCCGGTTCTCGAAGCACCCGGATGGCTCTGTCCTTGAACTGTGCAAATCCCAGATGAGGGTCCTGTAAGGCCATTGCCCGCAACTGGGTTCGGTGGGCATTGCAATATAAACCCTCTATAAATTGTTCAGTCAACAGCCTGTCCTCGTCTCCCACGCCGTCAGGGTCGGTCTGCTTAATGGCTCTCAGGGCCTCTTGTAGGTTCAGGGCATAGTCCCTTATACTCTCATGTGCCCGCTGTTTGCACCCGTAGAATATAAGCTTGATCTCGGCTGAGGTGCGGGTATCAAAGGTGTCCCTCAGCCGGGTTAGTATCCCCGCGACAGTCCTCCCCCCAGGTGGCCAGGACTTTACCTCCCTTTGGGCTGCCCCGGTTAGTTGGGCCACCAGGATGCTCACTTTTTGCTCCTCTGTGAGGGGGTACACCTGGAAGAGGCTATCCAGCTTTTCTCTAAAGTCATGCAGGGTATGGGACTCCCCTGAGTACTGGGGTAGCCAGGCTGCCCCCGGGATATAGGGCATGGTGAAAGGCATGACCGCAACAGCGGTGGCGCTGGCGGGGGTTGAAGCGGTGAAGCTCTCCTCCGTATCCGACATCCTTCTCCCCCCTAGTGGACCGTGGCCTACCTTGCGATGATCCTCTTCCGTAGGCCGCGGCTCCGCAGTGGATCGTCAGGGTTGAGGACCTTCCGTCGCGCTCCTGTGACGTCGGCGTCTGCTGGGCTCCTTCCAGGACCTTACGCAACGTCCGGACGTGAGGCGGGGCTTCAGTTCTCGCGCGCTTTCGGAGTCCACGCCCCTCTTCTTCCCGCGCGGCGTCTTCAAGATGGCGGCCAACGGCGGGAAAACTCCACGGATGGCGGGAAGAAGGCTGAAGATGGCGCCGGATGGCGGGAAAACCTCACGGATGGCGGGAAGAAGGTTGAAGATGGCGCCGGATGGCGGGAATCTTCACGGATGGCGGGAAGAAGGCTGAAGATGGCGCCGGATGGCGGGAAAACTTCACGGATGGTAAGTTTTAAAAGTCTCTTTTTCAGGCACGCAGTACCCGGTGGTTGCGGGCACGAAATCCTGCCGACTACGCCAAAAGTTGACGCGCCCCTGGGCCTGAGTCACGCAGCATTGCGCACGCGGGAGCCTACCCGGAGCCGGATCAGATGGGGGGTAGTAGTCTCGTGGCGGTGACCCGGTCCGTGCCCAGGGAGTCAGACTAAGTGGCAGTCTATTAGCAGTGGATGGTGGATGACTACGCCACCCGTTGAATGCAGCTATGGAGCTGCCGCTGCAGGGCAGACCGCTGAGGCCGGTGGAAGGATGGTGCAGCGTGGATGGTATAACCCCCAACGAGAGGGGTATGGCCTCAGGGCAGCCGACGTGGATGATGGGGGTAGCAGGAACCACTCAGAGACGATGCGGTGTAGTTCAGGGTCTTTACTGGTGACAAAGATAGACCCTCCCGGAGTACTTGCTAGCAATCGGGGCCTGGTCAGTCCTTGAGCAGATGGGATCTCCCCTGGCCAGGCGGAGTTGTAGGCCTTCCCAACTAACTGTACTCTTCTGGCTACCTTGCTAGAGGCG
This sequence comes from Phyllobates terribilis, assembly GCF_046119375.1. Taxonomy (NCBI): domain Eukaryota; kingdom Metazoa; phylum Chordata; class Amphibia; order Anura; family Dendrobatidae; genus Phyllobates; species Phyllobates terribilis. Next base: position 947,317,349 of record NW_027362762.1, read on the forward strand.
GGTAAAAGTAGCCCACGTCCCTGAGTGTACCGTGTGGTGCTCACCCGTATGGCCGGTGACTCGGGGCCTTCTAATGGCTTCCGCTCCACGATGGTGGTGCTGGTCCCACGCGTGTGACCGTGCCTTCGGGTTTCTGGGCCAGAGGACCTGCAATCCCCTGCCGGTCGGTTTCTGCTGCTGGGTAGGAGTTAGTCCCCACAGCCTCGGACTCCGGGTCCGGTAAGAAATCTTCTCAGTCAGGGCGAGCTCTGCAGCTGCCAGCCCCTGACTCCTTGTAGCACTGTTCCCACAGAGCTCCTGATGTTCTGTTCCTATATTTGCTTCTTTTCTCTGTCTCTACTTCTTCTCTACTCACTAACCCTGCCTCAGCCCTAGGTTTATATAGGGGAAGTTCTTCCCCTCCCAGGACTGGGCAGGAGGTGTGGCATGCATAGGATCCCTGACCAAGAGACCTCCCACCTGCTCTCAGACGTAATATCTCTATCACTGTGGCAACCAGACCCCTGGGGTGTCACACTAACATTATACAGCAGGCTACGTCTGAGTTTGAAATAGTTTGGAGAATATCTCCTATGTTATACATGCGTCATCCACAGTAAAAAAATCCTTTGTTCGGTTCCTAACACTATGCAGCAGAAACATCTCAGTTTGAAATAATTTGGAGAATATCTCCTATGTTATACAGGCCTCATCCACAGTAAAAAAAAATACTTTGTTTGGTTCCTAATGTTATACAGCAGCCTAGATCTCAGTTTGAAATAGTTTGGAGAATATCTCCTATGTTGTACATGCGTCATCCACAGTAAAAAAAAAAAAAACCTCTTATGTCATACAGGCGTCATCTACAGTAAAAAAATACTTTCTTCGGTTCCTAACGTTATACAGCAGGGACATCTCAGTTTGAAATAGTTTGGACAATATCTTGTATGTTATACAGGCGTCATCCACAGTAAAAAAAATACTTTCACATATAGTAAAAGGAAAGCCAGCTCACCCAGTACTTATAATCCAGCTTGCACAGAACCAGGTGGATCCGCACCAGAATATGCTAAAAAAAAATGGGATAGTTGTTCCAGCGTCTGGTAAAATAATTCTTTTATTTTTCGTCCATTAAAAACTTGCAAAAATTACAAAGGTTGCATAGACAGGGTAGGGGAGCAAGACGCGTTTTATCCCCAATGGGTGTTGGACAGGGGTAAAAAAATAATTTCTGACAAAAAACGGACTGATCTATTGCATCCTAAAACAAAAGTAAAAATGATTTTTTGAAAAGTAAACCTGTCATCTCGCTGCAATATAGTGCACAATTTCCAGAAATAAAAAAATTGTTTACTAAACATCTACTAATACTTTTTAAGATGAAACATTAGCATGCATTTTGAAAAAAAGCTGTAATGTTGTGGCAAAAAAGGCCCCTTCATTAGGGGACTCACTTTCTCCAACATTTTTTTCTGATCCACACATGAAAAAAAGCACTTGGTTGCAGCAGAAAGGGCAGTTTAAATGTGGCTCACTGAAATGTCGCATGTGTTCATACACACTGTGCAGTTCTGTTTTTCATGATTCTGATCATTCAAATGAATATAAAATCAAACAGTATATTAATTGTGATTCAGAGAACGTGGTATACAAAATGAATTGTACTATATGCGATAATTTTTATATAGGTTGTACTACACGTAAATTAAAAACTAGGTTTAATGAACATTATAATGACATGCTTAATTCAAATAACACCAGTAGAAATGTCTCTGCTATTGCAAAGCATTTTATTATTGAGCACAATGGTGACGTCTTCTTTGCAAGTTTTAGGTATTGAAAAACTTTTTCCACATGCAAGAGGTGGAGATATAAAGTGAAAATTATTGACAAAAGAAGCGCATTGGATATTTAATCTGGATTCAAGAAGCCCAAAGGGTTTTAATCTGAAGAGAGAAACCATGTATCACTATTGACTGTTTTCATGCACCTGTTGCTTAATGTGTTAATTATGTCATGTGATTTGTTCCAACTGTTTTCATTGGCACATTTTTAGTATTTTAAAAAATCCTTTTCATTGTTTAGCTATGCAGTGATAAAGAATGCAAGTGAGCGTTCAAAACGCGTCTTGCTCCCCTACCCTGTCTATGCAGCCTTTATAATTTTTGCAAGTTTTTAATGGACAAAAAATAAAGAAAGAATTATTTTACCAAACGCTGGAACAACTATCCCTTTTTTTAAAAAAAATACTTTGTTTGGTTCCTAACGTTATACAGTAGCCTAGATCTCAGTTTGAAATATTTTGGACAATATCTACTATGTTATACATGCGTCATCCACAGTAAAAAATACCTTGTTCGGTTCCTAACACTATACAGCAAGAACATCTCAGTTTGAAATAGTTTGGAGAATATCTCCTATGTCATAAAGGCGTCATAGACAGTAAAAAAAATACTTTGTTCGGTTCCTAATGTTATACAGCAGGAACATCCCAGTTAGAAATAGTTTGGAGAATATCTCGAATGTTATACAGGCCTCATCCACAGTAAAAAAAAATACTTTGTTCAGTTCCTAACACTATGCAGAAGGGACATCTCAGTTTGAAATAGTTTGGAGAATATCTCCGATGTTATACTGGCCTCATCCGCAGTAAAAAAAAATAGTTTGTTTGGTTCCTAACATTATACAGCAGCCTAGATCTCAGTTTGAAATAGTTTGCAGAATATCTCCTATGTTATACTGGCCTCATCCTTAGTAAAAAAAATACTTTGTTTGGTTCCTAATGTTATACAGCAGGGGACATCTCAGTTTGAAATAGTTTGGAGAATATCTCCTATGTTATACTGGCCTCATCCACAGTAAAAAAAATACTTTGGTTCCTAACGTTATACAGCAGCCTAGATCTCTGTTTGAAATAGTTTGGAGAATATCTCCGATGTTACACAGGCGTCATCCACAGTAAAAAAATACTTTATTCGGTTCCTAATACTATACACCAGGAACATCTCAGTTTGAAATAGTTTGGAGAAAATGTCCTATGTTATACTGGCCTCATCCACAGTAAAAAAAAATACTTTGTTCAGTTAGTAACGTTATACAGCAAGCCATATCTTACCTTGTCGTTTAGTGCCGCTGAAATTTAGGTGTGCGCAGAGCTGTTGCAAAGGAAAAAAATCGAATTTTGTTTTGCTAATAGCGTGCTCCTACTACAGTATCTGAGCAACATGAGTGCGAAAAAGAGAGGTCGTGTTGGAAGGGGGAATAAGCTTGGTGTTCAAGGTATACGTGAGGTAGGTGGTAATGTTAGTGAAAGCACTAGTGAACCAACACCGTCATGTCCTATCCAAAGACAACTGACAACTTCTGTTACTGGACGGGTTACTCCACTCCCTTTCTTTGTCAGCTGCACAGCCATACGCCTTGTTGATAAGGGCCAGAAAGAGCAGGTGCTCCAGTGGATGGCAAGCGCTGCTTCAAGTGGCCTCTCCTCTTCTTCCTCCATCTCAACATCACACACAGTACAGTCCACAGAGGTGGCACCCCAATTACCCATGCTTCCCCCCGTGTCACAACTGTCCAAGCGCCAAACTGACTGTAGTGAAACACAGATGAGCGAGTCTGTAGAACTGTTCACCCATTCTATATCATGGGCAACAGAAGTGTACTCCAAACATTCACAGAGTCAAAAAGAGGAGGAAAGCTTCTGCACCAATGCCCAAATTTTTTTTATGTTGGATTCAGGGCAGGATGGAGTAGGATTCAAGCAGGTTCCTGACCCTCGTCACGAGACGTTAACCACTGGGGAGGGATGTGATCCTGATCAGACTCAGATACCTGAGGCTCATGCGGACTGTACTGTGCTGGCAGGGCAACAAGAGAATAAGGGTCACTCTGAGGGCGATGAATGAGATAACATATTGGATGATGACGAGGTTGAAGATCTAACTTGGTTGGAACCCAGAATCACACATCCGAGTAGCTCATCTGAGGAGGTGGATGAGGAAGGCGAAGAGGTTACCTTCCGCCCTACGGCGCAGACACGGAGTGATGCAAGCAAGAGTAGCACTGCATCCTTAGCCACAACTGTGGCTGTGGCCAGCAGCGGTTGAGGGTCTGCAGCTCGCAGGAGTGGCAAGACTTGCCTAACCTGAGACTTTTTTGAGACCGCAAAGGATGAGTCAACTCACGTTATCTGCACGCTTAGCAAGAAAAAGCTCAGTAGAGGGAAAAAGTGCAATAATTTGATTACTACATGCATGAACCTTCACATGTGCACACAACATGCGTTTCACTGGGAATCTCACTGTGCTAAAATTCAGACCAGCGCACCTAAACAACCATCAGATGCCCCATCAACCGCATCCGCTGCTTCTTCCTCCTCCTCTGTTACCATGGCAAGTGTTGGCACGCAGGTCTCCCACCGCAAAACTTCTGGTTTTCTACCCGCTCCAGTCAGGCTGAGGGAGAACCTATCAGCTGTAACGGAAGCGGACATGCTTGCTGTTTGTTTCACCGAGCACACCACACGTTTATCAATCCACCGTAACATTTGCGCTTGCACCTCACTCATAGTCCAGCAGTTTGTCCATTTCACCGTACTCTAGCCTTTCTCAGCACCGCAGCCAGCCCTCGGTCCCGCAGTTGTGGTCACATAAAAGATTGTTTCCTCCCACACATGACAAAGCTAAGAGGTGGAAATCCACCATCTCCAATCTGTTGGCCACGGGAATGGTGGTGTCAGGCCCTAATTTTTTGAACTGTGAACACTCCTGTATGGCTGCTTTTTGACTGAGGAGGTAACCGGTGAACCTGGAGGAAACCCCCGCAAACACTGAGAAAACATACAAACTACTTGCAGATGTTGTCCTCTATCATCATAAAGGCGTTAGCGCATTGTCTAGGAGACCGACCACCGCTGCTGTCTACCTTGTGAACATTGGGTTGAAGCTTGCAAGGTGTCACAGTTACCGTGACAGAGAGGAGCCAGAAGACCGCAGCGTCTGATTCCTACCACTGCTGCAGTCATTAAAAAGAAGCCTTTCGCCTTCATATTAATCGGTGCAGGGGTTAATCTGCTTAGTTGTGAGTTAACGTGATTTAGGCTCTCGACAGATTTGTCCCATGCATCTCACCTACTATGATAACGCTGTATCCCAATTAGAGATGAGCGAGCATGCTCGCTACTGCTCGGTACTTGCCCGAGCATCTGACTGCTCGAGATGCTTGGCGCTCACCGAGTATTTCCAGGGTTGCTCGGCGGGAGCTCGGGTCCCCTCCCTGCATGTTTGGCGCTCTTTAGAGAGCCAATGAACATTCAGGGATTGTCTGCCACACACTGAAATGCCACAGCCATGTTGGTTGTGGCATTACAGTGATTGCCTGGCGTCATCAGGTGTATATCAGACCTGGCGCCGCCATGCTCGTCACAGTCTACTCCAGAATCAGGCAGTGTAGGGAGAGGTGCTGCTGAGCTAGGGAGAGATTTTCTTGTTTCTTAGTTAGTGTAGGTATACCACAATACAGTGGGTACGGAAAGTTTTCAGACCCCTTTAAATTTTTCACTCTTTGTTTCATTGCAGCCATTTGATAAATTCTAAAAAGTTCATTTTTTTTCTCTTTAAAGTGCACTCTGCACCCCATCTTGACTGAAAAAAAAACAGAAATGTAGAAATTTTTGCAAATTTATTTAAAAAGAAAAACTGAAATATCACATGGTCATAAGTATTCAGACCCTTTGCTCAGACACTCATATTTAAGTCTCTTGGTGAGACTGATATGGACTGATAACCCATAACATCTACACTGCCCTGAAGCTAAGCTCTACCTGTGGAGAGCCACACCATCCCTGCTGCAGTAACATCAGCTCCAGAGGACCTGCTCCCCTAGCCGCATACAACAGGTGGCATCACGAACTTTATTCAATCACTATAAATCCCCTATCAATAACCCCTTTTTATTGACCGCCCTGGGTCACGGACCGGGTCACTGCCACTGTGACATCCCCCAGCATCTACTGACCAGGCACCGGGTACCCCACGGCCCAGGGGGCGCGTCAACATGGCGTCACGAACAGGATTCACGAAGCCCGGTATAACCGGGTCCTGTGTGCCATAGACTTTATTGAACTGTGTTATTGACGCGCCCCCTGGGCCAGTGTTGTTTGGGGGATACCCGGAGCCGGATCAGATGGGGGTTGTAGTCTCCGAGTGGCGGTGACCCGGTCCGTGCCCAGGGTGTCAAGCTCAGTGTGTGGCAGTCCTACAGATGTTGCTGGATGTTCTTTAGTGTCGACTACGCCACCCGTTGATTTGCGGTCAATACGGCCGCCGCTGCAGCAGGGTCCGCTGAGGCTGGTGGTGTGTGTGCAGCTTCTGGTAGTATAACCCCCAACGGGAGGGGTATAGCCTCAGGGGGTCAGTTGTAGAGGGTGGTGGTTGTGGTGGTGCAGTGAGGATGGTAATAAGACTCAGAGTCGGGCTGTGCAGTTCAGGGTTTTTACTTACTGCTGTTGTGCTGGTCACTCCGGCCTTGAGTGACCGCCCGAGCCGTGCTGCGTCCACCAGGTCCTGGACTCGGCCAACCCCCAGGTAATTCTGGAGCGTGATCCTGAGCTCCCTTTCTGACGTTCCTTTTCTCTGGCCTTCCCCACCAGGGATCCACTTATGTCCGGCTCCCTCGGGTCTCTTGGTGGTCAAGCCTCCTCTGGGCTCCCTGACCCTATACTTGGTGTGCCTTCGCAGTGGATTTAGTGGGGGGTCGTGGCAGATCCTGCCCACAACCTCCGGACTCTGGCTGAGGATTAGTGCCCTCCACCAGCTTGGGATCCGGTACCCTTGTGCCAACCCTTCACCCTTCTGGTTGTATTTGGGCTCTTGGGGTTCCCTCTTCTTCCCCTCTGGGTCCTTTTCTTCTCCTCTCTCTCTTCTTTCAGGACTACTTGACCCTCTACAAAAGACTGACTGGTAACTGTCTGCCTGTCTGACCCTGATCTAAGATGGTTCCCACCTTATATACTCCCTCTATGTGTGAGCTCAGGTGACCAGCACCCAATGAGCTCCTAGCATTACCCAGACTGCTCCCCCTATCTGCCCCTACACTACTGGGATGTTCCACCCCCCTCCCACTCCAGCCAGGGACAGACACTGTCGTACCTGCACATATACCTAGTGGGAGTACCATTGATCTGTCCCCCGGAAATGGGATGTATGTAGTGCATGCAGCCTACTGAGCTCAGTTCCACACTCCATCCTTACCCGGGAGTGGAATATCGCACCTCTGGCTTGAGGTGCAATACCCCTGTAGCAGCCGAATCCTCAGGGTGCTACATTATCACGTGGTTTGCCGCCCGCTGAGGGGGAAGAAAGAAGCCCTGATCCGGAACCGCCGGGTAAGAGATCCTTCCGCTTGCAGAGCAGCATACTGGTAGGTCAGGAGACGCCCAGGACCTGGCTGAGGTTCACTAGGGGGGAGGAAGATGCCCCACATGGAGGAGGGTTCAGGCGCAGCCGCTGCCACTGTAATGCCGTTATCAATGCCATACATACCGGGGGCGGCGTGGTTGAGTAGCACACCCTGAACGACTTTGAGGAGAGACTGCGCAGTTTGTTTAAAGTGTACCCCCTGTCTGAGGAGCAGAAAGTCAGCATCCTCATAGGCCAGCTAATCGGTGCAGCCCAGAGAGAGGTGAAGTCCTGGCCGGGCAGAGACAAAGGCACTGTAAAAGAAATACTGGCCCGATTGAAGGATACCTTTGACACCCGCACCGCAGCAGAAATTAAAATGAAGTTTTACGGGTGCAAACAAAGGGTGCAGGACAGTGTACGGGACTATGCTCTAAACCTGCAGAAGGCGCTGCGGGCCATTAAACAGGTAGACCCCGACAGTGTGCGAGACGAGGACAGATTGGCTCCTGTCCAGCGCTCACAGGACACAGCTGCGCATTATGGCTCTGCAAAACCCTGATCTGGACTTTGCACAATTTAAAGACAGAGCCATCCGGGTGCTGCGAGAATCAATCCCAAATGGCACTGCATCCCTCCGGCGTCCAGCTATCACATACCATCAGGAGGTGGCGTCCTTTTCCCCAGCACCTGTGGAGGCTAACGCGCAGACCCTAGATAATGATCCATCTGCGGACCTACGCCTTCAGGACCAGGAGCTGACCAAAAGTTTGGCTGCGTTAACCAAAACCATACAGGCCATTCAAGTGTCCCCCAAGGAAAAGATCCAGCTGGCTTCCAGTCCAGATGACGTCCCATGGCGGCGACAGAAGAGAATTCCACCGATGAGAGGGAGGAACAGTGATCGCTACGATCAGAACTGACAACCCATCTGCCGCCGCTGTCAAAAGGCGGGGCACTTTGCAAGATTCTGCGGTTTAAAACGAGCAACCCCTGGGGCAGAGGGCCAACCCCCAGGAGTAAGATGACCAGGCCCCCAAAGCTGGCGAGACAAGTAAGTGGGAGGACGACCGGTCTTACCTGTCGGGCTTGATGGCATCCCAATGAACGCGTTGCTGGACACTGGGTCCCAGATGACCACGATGCCATATATCCTTTATAAACAATACTAGACTGATTCAGACATTACCCACAGTCCAGATGAACATCTTAGTATCTATGCCAGCAATGGTCAGCCCTTGCCTCAGGTGGGGTACAAAGAGGTGACCATAAAAGTTGGCAAAGTAGAATTGCCATCACAAGGAATGATTATTGTTGATATTGATCGCCGAGAAAGTCATCCCATGATAACCTTAGGCACTAATGTGATAGAGAATTGTCTTGGAGAAATTATTGTTTTGTTGCAACAGAGACTGCCAGTTCCAGTCCCAAGAAATCAAAGCCCTGATGAAAAGACAACAGGTAGAACTGTCTGGAGGGGAAATTGGCAGTGTCAGGATGAGTGATCCGTTCCCCATTGTAATGCCCCCTAGGAGTGAAATGTTGATATGGTGTTGAGCAGCAATTGGTCTCAGGGGTCAAGATTATCAGGCCCTGGTAGAACCCGTGTACTCTAACAGTAGGCCCACCATCTTGACAGCCAGGGGGATGGTCGATGTCTGCAAGGGGAGAGTACCGATACGCATTCTGAATTGTCGGGAGAAAGAGGTCAATTTACCCCGGTATGCTACCCTTGCTAAGCTATTCACTGTCAGTAACAACTCAATAAAGACAGTGGAACCCTTGCCTCCATCCAAACCGGTAGAGGATAATGGCTCCAAGGGGCAGATGGAGGATTGGTGTCAGAAGCTACAAGTGGGCACTGACTCCACCCCTTTGCACCAAAAGCATGGAGTATACCGTGTGGACCAAGAATATTATCGAGTCTTCAGCAAACACCCACTAGACTTTGGGCAGGTAAAAGAGGTTCAACATCATATCCCCACGGGAGATCATCCGCCCATTAAAGAGAGGTACCAGCCTGTACCCCCAGCTCACTATCAATGTGCCAAAGGGATGTTACGGGAGATGAAGGAGGCTGGGGTGATAAGGGATAGTTGTAGCCCCTGGGCAGCTCCATTAGTTCTCGTTAGAAAGAAGGATGGTACAATGAGGATGTGTGTTGACTACAGGCAGATTAACCGCATTACACATAAGGACGCCTACTCATTACCCAGAATTGAGGAGTCACTAGCTGCATTAAGATCTGCTAATTATTTCTCCACTTTGGATCTCACCAGTGGGTACTGGCAGGTTCCTGTGGCAGAGGCAGACAAAGAAAAGACTGCGTTTACAACACCAATGGGTCTCAGCGAGTTCAACAGCATGCCATTCGGGCTTTGCAACGCCCCAGGAACCTTCCAGCGGTTAATGGAGTGCTGCCTAGGACACAACAACTTTGAAACTGTCCTGCTGTACCTGGATGACGCAATTGTCTACTCGAAGACATATGAAGACCACCTGAAGCACCTGGCCGAGGTGTTTGAAGCACAATCTGGTTTTGGCCTGAAGGTAAAGCTGTCCAAATGCCACCTGTTGAAGCCCAAGGTGCACTACCTAGGTCATGTGGTAAGCGCCGAAGGTGTAGCGCCAGACCCTGAAAAAGTCACCGTAATCAAGGACTGGCCAAGACCATCCACTATCAAGGAAGTGCGGCAGTTCCTTGGGCTGGTAGGCTACTACAGGAGATTTATCAAGGGTTTCAACAAGATAGCAGCACCCATGCAGGACCTCCTGGTAGGCCAGTCCAAGTAGGCCAAGAACCCGAAACCTCCATTCTAATGGGGTAAACCAGAAGACCAATCTTTCACCCGACTGAAGATAGCTCTGACCGGAGACGAAGTCCTGGCCTACCCCGACTATGGCCAACCCCTTATACTTCATACAGATGCCAGCAACGTGGGATTGGGAGCGGTGCTGTCCCAGGTAGAGCAAGGCAGAGAGAGAGTGATTGCCTATGCCAGCAGGAAGCTCCGGCCCACGGAAAGGAACCCCGACAACTACAGTTCCTTCAAGTAGGAGTTTCTCACCATAGTCTGGGCTGTAACAGAGCACTTCAAGCACTATCTTGTCTCCTCCAAATTTACAGTCTTCACAGATAACAACCCGCTGACGCACCTGGAGACTGCGAAGCTTGGTGCCCTAGAGCAACGATGGATGGCCCGACTGTCTAACTACAAGTTTACCATCAAGTATGGGGCGGGGCATAAAAATGCAAATGCTGATGCGCTGTCCAGTATGCCCAACTTGCCAGATGGGGGAGAAGACCCGGAAGAGCTGGAGGAGATAGAGATACCCGCTTTCCATCATCATGGGGTGACCCAGTGCTCCCACTGTGTGAGGGACAAGCTCTCCGCCAACAGAGAGGCCACGTTCAACCCATTGCCCCACCATGGATGGGCAGAGACGCAGGATAGCGACCCGGCTGTCCGCCTAGTCAAGGAGTTACTGATGCAAGCTGACTCGCACCCGGATCCAGATGCTCCACAGGAGACCCAACAGTTGTGGAAGGAGAAGGGCAAGCTGTTCATCTACGAGGGGAAGCTGTGTCGAAGAAGCATCAACTTCCGGACACACAAATTGGTCTGGCAGGTGGTAGTCCCAAGGCGGGATGCACCAATGGTCTTAGAAGCGTACCACGATGGAGCAGGACACTTCGGGTGGAAGAAGTTGGAAGTCCTGCTACATGAGCGATTCTACTGGGTTGGCTTGAGGAAAGCAATCGAGAGATGGTGTCGAGAATGTGGTCCATGCAACCTGAGACAGAAAGACCGTGATAGCCAGAGGGCTCCCCTGCAGCCCATAATCACCAAACAACCACTTGAACTGGTAGCCTTGGACCACCTGAAGCTAGCCCCAAGCCGGTCAGGCTATGTCTACGCTCTCACCATAGTAGACCACTACTCCAGGTTCTTGGTAGTAGTGCCATTTAAAGACCAGATGGCTCAGACGGCAGCAAAAGCGTTCCAACAGCACTTTTGTCGCACGCGCGGTTACCCTGAATGGGTGCTTACCGACCACGGTCCAACCTTTGAAGCAGAAGTGTTCCAGGAATTCTGTAACTTGTACGGCTGCAAGAAAATAAGGACGATGCCGTATCATCCCCAGACCAATGGGTTGTGTGAAAAGATGAACCAGGTGGTGATAGACTTGCTGAAGACGTAGCCCCTTGAAGAGCGCAGCCTGTGGCCAGAGAAGTTACCAGATTTGGTGGACCTGTATAACCACATCCCGGTGAACTCCACCAATTGCACACCCGCTTACCTGATGAGAGCAAGACCTGGTAAGCTACCCATTGATTTAGACATTGGAGTCTTAACACCAGAGACGACATCACCAGATGCAGATTGGGATACAGAGCGGCAGCAACAATACCACAAGGTGCAAGAGTGTGTTGAGAAAAGTTTGTCCCAGGCGAGACAGAAGCAAGAGAAAACTTATAATCAGCACGCACCTGCCGTTCCCTTATCACCTGGAGAACAGGTACTTAAGAGGAAAAGACGAGTCCACAAGTTAGATGACCAGTGGGAGGTTGAGCCATACACCGTCCTACCCTCAAATTACGACAACACCAAAGTGTGCCTCATCAGCAAAGATGGAGGGGAAACTTCAGCGGCAGTCTCAAGAGACCACTTGAAGATGTCCTGAACAGTTGAAACACACAGAAGAAGATCCAGACAGCCCTCGGCCCACAGAAAAAGTGGAGGAAACGGTTCAGACAGTCCTCGGAGGATTTCCCCGGTCTTGGACGCAGGTGAACAAAGTGATTGTGGCACCGGTCTTGACCTTTCTCCAAGCGGCCTCACCGGAAGCTGCAGAAGTCCCAGAACAGCTGGAAGACCAGTCGGCCCCAGAGACAGAGGTTTCATCATCAGCAGACCAGGAGAATCGACCCTCTGCTAGCAGTGAACCTGTCGTACCCATGGTGAGCCAAAGAATTCGTAGGAAATTACCCAGCCTACCGGTGTTACCTCAGACTACCAGTAGTGTAGTTCACCCTGAACCCACTGCACCAGGGGTAGACACTAGGGACCAGGGTAGGACAGTGACAACTAACGTACTACGTAGATTGACCAGGAGTACAAAAGGTCAGCCCCCTGCCCGCTGGAGAAGCTAAAGTATAAGAGAATGAAAGCGTATGTTGTTTATAGTTGTACCCGTTAAATAATCCTGGATATAGATATTTGTTGAATTTTTGGACAGTTGGGCCATAGGACTAGGTGTGGTCAGGACAATATTGAATATAGTTACTAATAGGCCTAGAAAATAAACCGCAGGCATGGCTGAAGACCAGCCCCAACGAAAGAGTGCCCTGAAGCCACGCCCAGGGACGATACACAAAGTGGGTTGATGCGGTTCCCACCAGCCAAATTACAGTTACCAGGATTGTGGCGTAAGGACTAAGCGCCGCAGTGACTGCTTTAAATTTTTGTTGGATTTTTTGTAATTTTTGACTTTGTAAACTATTTGTAATGTGAATTGTTATTGTTAATTGTTAATTTTAAAAGGTATCCTCAGTCCGGGAGTACTGAAGTTAACTAGGGGGGAATGTGGCACCCCAGGCATCTGGTTGCCACAGTGGCATTGCCTCCCTCACAAGAGGTGATGCCATGCCTGGAAGCAAGCAGGGGTCCCCTAATCAGGTTTTACTAAGCATGCAACACTTTCCTGGCTCCAGACCAGCAAGGGGAGTTCCTCCCCTTGGCAACTGGGATCTGGGGGCGGGGTTAGTTAGTCTTAGTGTGAGGAGTTGAAGTCAGGACGTCAAAGAGAGAGGAGCTGGGGACTGGAGCTGCGCGGCAGTTCACCCCAGAAGGAACCAACACTGAAGAACCGGACACCGGAGTCCGAGGCTGTGGGGCACTGAAGGCCCAGCAGCAGAAACCGGAGGGCAGGAGACTGCAGGTCTCCTGGCCCCATCAGACGCCCGGAGGCTCAGCAGCACAGAGGGCCCAGCATCGCCATGTGGGAGCGACGCACCAGCAAGGCCCGAGCTGCCTGCCATACGGGTGAGCACAGAACCGTTGCACTCAGGGACGAGGGCCACCGCATAGCTACAAGCAGCAGGGCCAAAGAGTTTAGTGGAAAGGGAAGGCCTCCAACTTCACCTGGCAAGGAGGATTCTTTACTTGCTTCCAGGCTGCCCGGTCTTCCACTACTAGCCTGTACCCTAATCCCGGCTTGTCTAATCACCACCAGTAAAGATAAGAGGAAACCGCCATTAAGTTGTGGACTGATTATTGCTGCGCCATCAACCCCTGCACTACAATGCCCAGCATAACCCATAACATCTACACTGCCCTGGAGCTAAGCTCTACCTATAGAGAGCCACACCATCCCTGCTGCAGTAACATCAGCTACAGAGGACCTGCTACCCGGCAGCGACGGCTCCCCTAGCCGCATATCACAGGTGGCGTCACAAACTTTATACAATCACTATAAATCCCCTATCAATAACCCCTTTTTATTGATCGCCCTGGGTCACGGAGAAGGTCACCGCCACTGTGACATCCCCCAGCATCTACTGGCCCGGCACCGGGTACCCCATGGCCCAGGGGGCGCGTCACAGCAATAATCACAGAGACAAGGAAGTGCAGTCCTCAGGGTCTTTACTTATGGTTGTTGCAGTCCACGTTACAGGTACCACAGTAACTTCCCTCGTCGTGCTGCGCTTACTCAGGGAGGAGTTCAGTCCACCCTCAGATATCTCCGGAGTACTTAGCAGGACCCCCTTCTGTGTCCTTTCTCTGGCCATCTCCCTGCACCTCATACCAAGTGTCCCAATTTGGTACCTGCGGGCCTTGTCGGGCGACGTCTGTTCCGTCCCCTGGGTCCTCTATAGCTACCTTCTCAGTGAGAGTGATATGGACTGTTGGCTGCAGGACTTGAAATACTGCAGCCTCCGGTTTCTAGTTGAGACATATGTGGCGCCCCTGAGGGTTCAGTCGCCACAGAGGTACTGCACCTCACCTGAGGTGTGGCATCTCCTTCTCTCAGGTAAGGAGGAAGTACTGCCCAGGACCCCAACACCCGCATTCAACACTACACTACTCCAGGCCGGCAGGAAGGGCATTATGCACTTCTTCTGCTGCCCTGTCCCTGGCTGGAGTGGGAGGAACCAAAGAGAGGGGGAACCAGTAGTGGGTGTGGGTGGAGGATGTAGAGTAGGGGACAACTTGAATAGTAGATATATAAAGGGGAGCCATCTTAGGGTGGCAGTGCAGTGCTGTGCAGTGAAGTGAGTAGTAAGGAGAGGAGGGGAGCAGATTCTCTTCAGGAGCTCTGCTCCAGAGTGGGGCCTAGTAAGATGGAGGCCCAGGAGTGTGAGGGGAATCAGGGAGGAAGGCTCCGGTAACAGAAGGGATGCCAGGGGGTACAGTGAGTGCAGGACGGCACCCGTACGCCCGAATCTGCCAGGCGTCAGAGGGATCAGGCCGCAGGAAGGGAACCGGTCCATGGACCAGCCGTGTTACTCCAGGTCTTGGCTCGAAAACCGGAAGCTTCTGCACTTCCATGGTGCAGTTGCCACAGCTTCACCCTAGTCGCCGTGAATTGCATCAAGTAGGTCCGGGAACTCCAGGTTGCCCAGAGGGACTTCAGAGCACCCGATCGGGACTGTGTGTGGGGAGCGCAGGGCAGGAGGGAGAAGACCCAGCGCGGGAAGTCGGCCAAGGAAGGAACATAAAGGAAGGGGGTCCCGTTAAGTGCTTCTAAAATATCTGAAGGAGTGCTGAACCCCTGCCTGGCAAACGCAGTGCGACGCGGGAGTCTGACACCTGGACAGTGTACCCGAGGATCCTAAAAAGAACTGTGAGTAAACTCGGATGACTGCACTCCACTGTCTCTGTCAGTTATTTCCTTCACGCTACCGCGCCTGCACTACAACGTGCAGCATCACCTTCTGCACCTACACTGCCCCGGGGGCCCGCTCCACCTGTGGGGAGCAGAAACATCCCAGCTGCCATCCTATCACCCCCAGAGGACAGGCCCCAGAGGACGGGCCCGGGAGGCGACTGCCGTGACATCCTACAAAGAAGGTAAAGGCCCGGGTACCGAGTCCCCCATATCCCCCTGGGCGAGTCACATACAATCTCCCGCTAGTTGAGGGACCGGTCCCCTTTGTATGGCCTGACCCCTCCACCTCCTGGTGGATTCGGGCGTATGGGTGGCTTCCAGCACTGTCAGTACCCCTGGGGTCCCTTCTTCCGTTCCTGGAGCCCTTCCTGCTCCCTCTCCTCTCTCTTCAGTCCTGGGCCTCTCCTCAGGCCCTCTGCCTGAGCAGAGCTCCTGCAGAGCCCTGCTCCACTCCTCTCACTGTAGTCTGTTCACTCTCTCTCCTCAGACTGGCTGAACTGAACTAACAAGATGGCTTCTCTTTTTATACCTTCCTCTCATGTGCTCCCCTAAGCTACTTCCTCCACCCACACCCACTACATAGCTCCTGCCCCCCAGCTAGGAGCTTTGCTCTCCCTTAGGAGCAATCTCGCCCCACCCCCACTGCGGGTATGTGTTGGATGCAGGTGTTAGGGTCCTGAGCTGTACTCCTTCCTTACCTGAGAGTGAGATACCACACCTCTGGGTGAGATGCAGTACCTCTGTGGCGACCAAACCCTCAGGGGTGCCACACTAGTACGACTGAAGAATTTATAGAATTATAATCTCTATAAACATGATTTAAATAAACTCTAATACATTTAAGGTGCAATCCAACAGTGTTTTACAAGATTGGAATCCTCAAGAGCATGATTCAAATAGATTGTAATAATAGATAACAAGACATAATTATTAGCATCAATAAGAATCAGAATTTAATGTGGATATAGAACATACTTTGCACATGATTTGGACCTACTGTATTGGGTAATAATTGGAGTGATGAGAGGGGGTAGTGGTTTGTCCACATTTAATTTGGTTTCTTTATTTGATATGTGACACCCCAGGGGTCTGGTTGCCACAGTACTAGAGATATTATGTCTGAGAGCAAGTGGGAGGTTTCTCTGGTCAGGATCCCTAAACATGCAACATGGTCCGCCCAGACCTGGGAGGGGAGGAATCTGCCCTTTTAAACTGGGTCTGGGGCGGGATTAGAGCAGTCAGAGCCTGGAGAGGGAAAGGAAGAACTAGGAGCTCTGTAGGAGCAGTAGCAGAAGTCCAGGGGCTGGAGCTGAGCAGAGCTCGCCCTGGACAAGGACACTAAAACCGGACACAGGAGTCCGAGGCTGTGGGGACTGATCTACACCCAGCAGTAGAAACCAGCCGGCAGGGGATTCCAGGTCCTCTGGCCATAGAAGCCCGGAGGCTCAGTCACAGAGAAGGGACCAGCGCCGCCATCCAGGAGCGGAGGCTAACAGAAGGCCCCAGGTCACCAGCCATACGGGTGAGCACCACACGGTATACTCAGGGACGTGGGCTACTTGTAAACGCTGACAGCAAGGTAGCCAGGAAGAGTGCAGATTAACGGGGAGGCCTACAACTCCACCTGGCCAGGGGAACTCCTGCTTGCTCGCAGACTGACCAGGCCCCTTATACTAGCCAGTACTCCCGGGAGGGTCTGCCTTGTACCATCAGTAAAGACCCTGAACTGCACCACACGTCTCTGTGATTCCTTGTCGCACCAGCACCATCAGCACTGGGACCCTCACACCATCACTCCCATCATCTCTCACATTAGCTGCCCTGAGGCATTTACTCCTCCCGTGGGGAGTTATCCCATACTCGGCTGCGCAACCAACATCAGCCTCAGCGGTCGGCAGCGCAGCGGCGGTCCCCACTGACCGCAATCCACGGGTGGCGTAGTCGGACACTTATTACAACATTTAGACTGCCACTGGTTTGACCGCCCTGGGCACGGACCGGGTCACCGCCACGGAGAACTACAACCCCCAGCGATCCGGCTCCGGGTATTCCCCCTGCACAGCAGCAGCGCACAGGCCCAGGGGGCGCGTCAACTTTGGCGTAGTCGGCAGGATTTCGTGCCCGCAACCACCGGGTACTGCGTGCCTGAAAAAGACTTTTTGAACTTACCTGTGGTGAAGTTTCCCGCCGTCCGGAGCCGATTCCCGCCAATCAAACGCCATCTTGGACCGTTTCCCGCCGTCTTCTGCCTTCTTCCCGCCATCAGACGCCATCTTGGACCGTTTCCCGCCGTCTTCTGCCTTCTTCCCGCCATCCGCAGCTGCTTCCCGCCATCGGACGCCATCTTCGGGACGCCGCACAGGAAGAAGAGGGGCGTGGACGCCGAAAGCGCGCGAGATCCGAAGCTCCGCCCCCACGCTGACGCTGCACAAGGTCCTGGAAGGGAGGAAGAGCGACGCTGACGTCATCGGAGCGCGACGCCAGGTCCTCAACCCCGACGATCGACTGCGGAGCCGCGGCCTACGGAAGGAGAGCATCGCAAGGTAGGCCACGGTCCACTAGGGGGGAGGAGGATGCCGGATACCGAGGGGAGCTCCACTGCCACAGCCACCGCCAGCGCAACCGCTGCTGCGGTCATGCCCTTCACCATGCCCTATATCCCGGGGGCAGCCTGGCTACCCCAGTACTCAGGGGAGTCACATACCCTAAATGACTTTAGAGAAAGACTGGATAGCCTCTTCCAGGTGTACCACCTCACAGAAGAGCAAAAAGTGAGCATCCTGGTGGCCCAATTAATCGGGGCAGCCCAAAGGGAGGTAAAGTCCTGGCCACCTGGGAGGAAGAGGACTGTCAGAGAGATACTAGCCCGGCTGAAAGACATGTTTGACACCCGCACCTCAGCCGAAATAAAACTAAGATTTTATGGGTGCAAACAACGGGCTCATGAAAGTATAAGAGACTATGCTTTAAACTTACAAGAGGCTCTGAGAGCCATTAAGCAGGCAGACCCTAACAGCGTGGGAAATGAAGATAAGCTGTTGACTGAACAATTTATTGAGGGTCTACTGTGCAATGCCCACCGGACCCAGTTGCGGGCAATGGCCTTACAGGACCCTGACCTGGACTTTGCACAGTTCAAGGACAGAGCCATCCGGGTGCTCCGAGAACCGGCACCAGGTGGCGCTGTGACCCACAGGCGCCCTGCTATCACTTACCACCAGGGGACGGCGCCCTTGTCTGCAGAGCCTGTGGGAGCTGATGCGCAGGCTTTAAACAGTGACCCGGCTACAGACCTGCACCATCAGGTCTAAGAGCTGACTAAGAGCGTTGCCGCGCTAACCAGAACTGTGCAGTCTTTACAGGTCTCTTCTCCAGGAAAGATCCAGCTGGCATCCGGACCGGAGGACGTCCCGTGGCGCCGACTGAGGAGGACCCCACCGGCCAGAGGAAGACCCAGCGACAGATACAACGAGGATGGACGACCCATCTGCCGCCGCTGCAATCAACCCGGACATGTGGCAAGGTACTGTCATTTAAACGGGCACAACTTGGGGTAGAGGGCCAACCCCCAGGCATAAGATCATCAGGCCCATCGAACTGGCGTGATAAATACGTAGTGGGACGTCCAATCTTGCCTGTGGTACTGGATGGCATTCCTATGAGTGCCCTACTAGACACTGGGTCACAGGTGACCACCATCCCGTACGTGCTCTTTAAGCAGTACTGGAATGACTCGGACATAACCAGCTACCCAGATGACGACCTGAGTATCATCGCCAGCAATGGTCAGCCCGTGCCGCAGGTGGGATTCAAGGAGGTGACCATTAAGATCGGTAATGTCGAACTGGCGGCACAGGGACTGATTATAGTGGACATAGACCGTCATGAGAGTCACCCTAGAATAACCTTGGGAACTAATGTGATTGAAAATTGTCTTGCAGAGGTGATTCTCATTTTACAGCAGGTTGCCAAGAACGCCAGTTCCGGCCAGCAGCGTGTGCTCCTAAAAGAGATCCGGGCACTGATGAAGCGGCAACAGGTGGAACTATCTGGTGGTGAGATAGGTAGCGTGAGAATGTGTGACCCGTTCCCTATTGCCATGCCCCCAAAAAGTGAGATGATGATTTGGTGTCGGGCAGCTATTGGTCTAAGAGGTAGAGACTACCAAGCAATGGTAGAACCCGTCTACGCAGACAGTAGGCCCACCATTTTGACAGCACGGGGGGTGGTCGATGTACGCCATGGGAGGGTGCCCGTTCGCATCATAAATATCGGGGAGAGAGAAGTACACCTGCCCCGGTATGCCACGCTAGCCAAATTGTTCATCATAAACCAGAATTCTGTACAGGCCGTGGAACCCTTGCCTCCATCTCAACCAGAGGAAGGTAACGGCTCTAAGAAACCAATGGAGGACTGGTGTCAGCAACTACATTTGGGTACTGACTCCACTCCCTCACACCAGAAACAGGGAGTCTATCGGGTGGTTCAAGAGTACGAGAGAGTGTTTAGTAAACACCCGTTAGACTTCGGGCGAGTAAAGGGGGTAGAACACCACATCCCCACGGGAGACCATCCTCCCATAAAGGAGAGATAGCGACCCGTACCCCTGCACACTACCAACACGCCAAGGGGATGCTTAGAGACATGAAGGAGGCTGGGGTAATCAGGGACAGCTGTAGCAACTGGGCAGCTCCACTAGTCTTAGTGAAAAAGAAAGACAACACTATGAGAATGTGTGTAGACTACAGGAAGGTCAACCGTATCACACACAAAGATGCGGACCCGTTACCAAGGATAGAAGAGTCCTTAGCTGCATTAAAATCTGCTAACTTCTTCTCTACTTTGGATCTCACTAGCGGGTACTGGCAGGTTCCTGTAGCAGAGGCGGACCGGGAGAAGACCGCATTCACTACCCCGATGGGTCTCAGTGAATTTAACTGCATGCCGTTCGGGCTCTGTAACGCACCAGGAACCTTCCAACGGTTGATGGAATGCTGTCTGGGACACCGGAACTTCGAGACGGTCCTGTTATACCTGGACGATGTCATCGTCTATTCCAAGACCTACGAGGACCACCTGAAACACCTGGCAGAAGTGTTTGAAGCTCTGGCAAACTACGGCTTAAAGGTGAAACCCTCCAAGTGTCACCTCCTGAAACCAAAGGTGCAGTACCTGGGACACGTGGTGAGTGCTGACGGAGTGGCTCCCGACCCTGATAAGATCACCGTAATTAAGGACTGGCCAAGATCCTCCAGCATAAAGGAAGTGCGGCAGTTCCTCGGGTTGGTAGGCTACTACCGAAGATTCATTCCCGGTTTCACCAAAATGGCAGCCCCTATGCAGGACCTCCTGATAGGTCAATCTCGGAAAGCCAAGAACCAGAAGCCACCCTTCAAGTGGGAAAGGCTGGAAGAGGAGTCCTTCTGCCAGCTGAAGATGGCCCTCACGGGGGATGAAATCCTGGCATATCCAGACTACAGCCAGCCCTTTATCCTCCACACGGACGCAAGCAACATCGGGCTAGGAGCCGTACTGTCCCAGATCCAGCAGGGGAAAGAACGGGTAATCGCTTACGCCAGCCGAAAGCTACGGCCCACGGAGAGGAACCCTGAGAATTATAGCTCATTCAAGCTGGAGTTCCTGGCAGTAGTGTGGGCAGTGACCGAACGTTTCAAGCATTACCTTGCCTCCTCCAAATTCACCGTGTACACGGATAACAACCCGTTGACACACCTGGACACTGCAAGGCTCGGTGCCCTGGAACAGAGATGGATGGCTCGCCTGTCCAACTTTGAATTCACCATCAAATACCGGGCGGGACGCACAAATGCCAACGCCGATGCCCTGTCTAGAATGCCGAACTTACCGGATGTAGGGGAAGATCCAGAAGATCTGGAAGAAGTCGAGCTCCCTGCATTCCACCGTCATGGGATTACCCTGTATTCCCACCGTGTGAAGGATAGGCGCTCTGTGACGTTCAATCCCTTTCCCCACTACAACTGGGCAGAAACGCAAGACAGTGATCCCGCAGTCCGTCTGGTGAAGGAAATGCTGACCCAAGCCGATGCCAGTCTTGACCCAGACGCTTCGGAGGAGACCAAGCAACTGTGGAAGGAGAAAAGTAAGCTGTTCCTCTACAGGGAGAAGCTGTGCCGGAGAATGGTTAACTCTCGAACACATGAGTTGACCTGGCAGGTAGTGGTCCCAAGACGAGACGCGGCTATGATTCTGGAGGCATACCACAACGGAGCAGGGCATTTCGGATGGAAGAAGCTGGAGTTCTTGTTGCGTGAACGGTTCTACTGGGTAGGCATGAGAGGAGCCATCGAGAGGTGGTGCAGAGACTGTGGCCCGTGCCACCTGAGAAGAAAAGACCGTGCCAGCCAGAAGACTCCCCTGCAGCCCATCATCACCAGGCAGCCACTGGAACTGGTAGCCCTGGACCATGTGAAACTGGCTCCAAGCAGATCTGGGTATGTCTACGCCCTCACAATCGTAGATCATTACTCCCGGTTCCTAGTGGTGGTCCCGGTCAAGGACTTAACGGCTCAAGCAGCAGCTAGAGCCTTCCAGCAGCACTTCTGCCGTCCACACGGGTACCCGGACCAAGTGTTGACAGACCAAGGACCAGCCTTCGAAGCGGAGGTCTTCCAGGAGTTCTGCAACCTGTATGGCTGCAAGAAGATAAGAACAACGCCCTATCACCCTCAAACCAATGGACTCTGCGAGAAGATGAACCAGGTGGTGATAGATCTGCTAAAAACATTGCCCCTGGAAGAACGCAGTCTGTGGCCTGAGAAACTGCCCGATCTGGTAGACCTGTATAACCACATCCCTGTAGGTTCCACCAACTGTACCCCGGCTTACCTAATGAGAGCAAGACCTGGTAAGCTGCCTATCGACCTGGATATGGGAGTCCTGACACCTGAGGACACCTCACCAGAGGCAGACTGGGATACAGAACGGCAGCAGCAGTATTGGAAAGTGCAGGAGAGCGTCGAGCGAAGTCTGTCTCAAGCTAGAGAAAGGCAAGAGAAGGCTTATAACCAGTATGCTCCCGCTGTTCCCCTGGTACCTGGAGAGCAGGTCTTGAAGAGGAAGAGACGGCTCCACAAGTTGGACGACCAGTGGGAGAAGGACCCGTACACCGTACTGCCATCAAGCCATGAGAACCCAAAAATCTGCGTAATCAGTAAGGATGGAGGAGAAACCACAGCCATTGTCTCCAGAGACCACCTGAAGAAGTGTCCCGAGCAGCTGCAAAGCCCTGAAGAAGATCAAGAAAACCCTCAACCCGCAGAGGAAAGGGAAGAAATGATCAGTACCGTACTCGGAGTCTTCCCCCGGTCTTGGACACAAGTAAACGGCGCTGTCGTGGTACCCGTCCTCACCTTTCTTCAGCCAGCCCCGCAAGTGCCTACAGAGGAACCGGTAGAGCTGGAAGAGCAGCCGGCCCAAGAGGCAGAAGAGTCCACACCAGCAGTACAGGAGGATCAACCCTCTGCTAGTAGTGAGCCTGCTGTGCCCCTAGTGAGCCAAAGAGTGCGCAGAAAGCTGCCCAGCTTGCCCATAACACCTCCTACACCCTGTAGTGCAGAACCAGTTAGTGAGCTCCGTAGGTCCACTAGAGTCACTAGAGGTCAGATGCCCGCTCGCTGGAGAATCTAAACCAATGCACTGTAAAGTTGACTGTTTATTGAAAAATGTTTATGGTTTATGTTTGTTGCCTGTTACTAATTATGTTTCTCAGTTACCCTGCAGATTTATTTGGACTAACAGGTTATGGACACTGGATAACCGGAACAGTTTTGTAGATAGTTGCACCTTGGTGCCGCTTGTGAAGACGGCCGCGGAAGAGAAAACCTGTCTGGCGTGGCCTACTTGCGGCCCAAAGTAGTTAGTCTAACCTTGCAGCCACGCCCAAGGACAACGCAAGGGGTTTGCTTTGGACAGGTCCCCTATTCTGTGCCAAGACTTCGCCTTGTTGGGTGACATGGACACCCCCTTTGTTTCATAAACTTCACCTTGGGTGATATGGACACCCGGTCACGGAAACGCCGTGACCTCTACAGACTAAAGTTTCTTGTGAATATGTTATTGTATTATTGTTATACCTTGTATTTATGTTTCTTTAAAAAATGTGTTTAGTCCCGGAGTACTAAAATTTACTAGGGGGGAATGTGACACCCCAGGGGTCTGGTTGCCACAGTACTAGAGATATTATGTCTGAGAGCAAGTGGGAGGTTTCTCTGGTCAGGATCCCTAAACATGCAACACGGTCCGCCCAGACCTGGGAAGGGAGGAATCTGCCCTTTTAAACTGGGTCTGGGACGGGATTAGAGCAGTCAGAGCCTGGAGAGGGAAAGGAAGAACTAGGAGCTCTGTAGGAGCAGTAGCAGAAGTCCAGGGGCTGGAGCTGAGCAGAGCTCGCCCTGGACAAGGAAACTAAAACCGGACACAGGAGTCCGAGGCTGTGGGGACTGATCTACACCCAGCAGCAGAAACCAGCCGGCAGGGGATTCCAGGTCCTCTGGCCATAGAAGACCGGAGGCTCAGTCACAGAGAAGGGACCAGCGCCGCCATCCAGGAGCGGAGGCTAACAGAAGGCCCCAGGTCACCAGCCATACGGGTGAGCACCACACGGTATACTCAGGGACGTGGGCTACTTGTAACCGCTGACAGCAAGGTAGCCAGGAAGAGTGCAGATTAACGGGGAGGCCTACAACTCCACCTGGTCAGGGGAACTCCTGCTTGCTCGCAGACTGACCAGGCCCCTTATACTAGCCAGTACTCCCGGGAGGGTCTGCCTTGTACCATCAGTAAAGACCCTGAACTGCACCACACGTCTCTGTGATTCCTTGTCGCACCAGCACCATCAGCACTGGGACCCTCACACCATCACTCCCATCATCTCTCACATTAGCTGCCCTGAGGCAATTACTCCTCCCGTGGGGAGTTATCCCATACTCGGCTGCGCAACCAACATCAGCCTCAGCGGTCGGCAGCGCAGCGGCGGTCCCCACTGACCGCAATCCACGGGTGGCGTAGTCGGACACTTATTACAACATTTAGACTGCCACTGGATTGACCGCCCTGGGCACGGACCGGGTCACCGCCACGGAGAACTACAACCCCCAGCGATCCGGCTCCGGGTATTCCCCCTGCACAGCAGCAGCGCACAGGCCCAGGGGGCGCGTCAGATATATGTCGATACATTCTGTAATCATGTATATTGTTACCCAATAGAGTTGGTCCAAATCATGTGCTGAGAGGATAAGGTTTACAGAAATACAATGTGTAGACTTAAAAAATATGTGGTTATCCATGGTTCTATACAAACAATTGACAATTCTCCTGTAATTCTCCCATACATATGGGCCATTTCCTGTTGTGCAATTTGTGGACTTTTGCTTGTTTCAGGTAATTTTTGTGAATGATGGCCCCAGTTCTCCAGTACTTTTTTTGATCTCTGACTCGGGTCATGTACTTTGCCTCCCACAAACAATAAGTGTCATTTTCTTGCTGTTGTTTCCTCTTGATAAAAAGTTTTCTATTTTTGGTAATGCTGCATTATTCCACGAACCACATGAAGCTCTTGTGTGAATATGTGCGTGGAACATTGAAAGGTGACCGAATGTCATAAAGTGTTAGCTAAAAGAGTATTTCCACTCAGTCTAAAAATAAAATCAGGCCTTATAATAGTGAAAATATCCACCCATTGAAACGTCTCGGGTCTCAGTGCAAAATCTGTAACAAAGGCTCCACCAGCAATGTGTCACATACCGCATCTTCATGTTGGCAGAGATTCTTTTGGGCAAACTATGGACACCAGGACCCAAGTTTGACCACTTCTACACCCTATTACACTATCATATCTTTATGTTTACAAAGGTGCTTTTGGGAAACCTATGCACGCCAGGACCAAAAATGTGACCACTTCTGAAGCCTATTTCACACCATCACTGACGTTGACAATTGAGTCTCACCCCCAGTCCTTCTGGGCAATACCACAAGACCATGCCCTCAAATCCACTCGTAAGTAGGGTTAAGGACCATCCCTGAATTTGTGGGATTCTTTATAAAAAATTGGGACAGTCCCAGAAAATTCAGGATTGTTCGCAACTACAGTATGAACTTTTAACAATGACCCTGGACATAGGTCTTTTGTGGATAGTCTACCTGCATATCTCCCCATAACAACCCTTCCTGTTCCGTTCCTTTTAATTTCAGTGAAATAGGCCCTTGTTGCGAGAAGTTGGACTCAAGCACAAATCCCCCTAAAAATCAAGATTTGAACAGTGAGGCACCATTTACCTATGATAATGTGGCGCCCCTGAGGGTTCAGTCGCCACAGGGGTACTGCACCTCAGATAGAGGTGTGGTATCTCCTCTTCCAGGTAAGGATGGAGCATCTCTCAGGACCCCACTTCACCACTCAAGACTACACCACTCCTGTCCGGTAGGGGGCCTAAATTAACCAGGATGCTGCCCCGGGCCGGGATAGAGGAGATGGGGGGAACCAAAAATAGGGGGAACCATTGCAGTTGGTGAGGGTGGAGGACACACTTTTAGGAAACACTTATTGATTCATATTTAATCTACGACCATCTTAAGTTCAAGGTCTTTGATTGTGGTCTTCTGCCAGGGTCCAGCAAAAGTCTGCAGCTGACTGAAGATACACGGTCCTCATTCTCTGGTCTTGAGACGAGGAGCAGGTAAGAGTTAACCACTGTTTCTACCCCGTCAAGGTCCTGACCTAAGAAGGCCTTGGAGGGGAGCAGAGGAGATAGGCTCCACAGGCAAAAGGATCCCAGGGGATACGGACGGAGCGGAGTCGCCACCTGTATTCTTTACTCTGGCCTAGTCAGAGGGATTCCTGCTGCAAGAGGGGTGACCGGCCCCCGATATCTGACTTTGTTACTTCACGTCTCAGTCGGAAAAGCCCGGAGGCTTAGTGGATCCCAGGGGGATACGGACGGAGCGGAGTCGCCACCTGTATCTCTTACACTGCGTTTATCCAGTGGGACCCGGCCTTACACCACGTTCATACCACACACAGTCAGGAGAAGACTCAGTGGGAGAACTTGCCAAGGAGAGGAACACACACCAGAGGGGTCTCGACAGGTGCTCCTGATCTACCTGGGAAGTGCTGAACCCCCTTCCCGGTGGCCGCAGTACGCCATGTGTAGCAGAGAGAAGCTTTGTGGCTGAAAGTTCATCTGAAAGTGAGTAAAGACCCGGATGACTTCACACACCGCCTCAGCCTGTTATTTCCTGCGTGGCACTGCACCCACCATTTCCTTCTCACACTGCCCTGAAGCCTGCTCCGCCTGTGGGGAGCCGTCCCATCTTAGCTGCCCGTAACACCGGCCTCAGGAGACTGTAGCAGCACTGGTGTTCATCACCGGAAACCGCAGCTGGCGTAGTGGAAATACCACTCTTACTTGAAAGCCAAATTTTTAATGAGGCAGCCCTGGGCACGGAACGGGTCAAGGCCACGACTGCAACCCCCCCCCCTACAACCGACCCAGCTCTGAGTAAACCCCCGCAGCTCAGGGAGGGCGCCTCAATAACACCCAACCACCAGCACATAAAGGTAAAAATGGAGCCATAGCAAAGCCATGGGCAGAGTGTGCCATGACTCGGCTTTGTAGGGCCACCAGGGGATAAGTGCCTTGCACGTAGCAAGGTTTTTTTGTGTCAAAAGTTTAAGGGGACGGTCTAAAAGGGGGGGTGGTTTGGGTCATTAGTTAGGGTCATATAAATGGTGTGGGTGGGGCTGTGGGGGCATTCTAGTCACAGTGGCACAACAGAAGGTATCACCTCCATGTTACCTGCTCTCCTGCAGCCTATAACATGTTGCGTATGGCGGATGTGGACCAGATCCTGCAGCAGCTCCATGCTGCTGTCAGTGGAAATGATGGGGACTCTGTACTTTCTCGGGTGCAGGAGATTCTCGGTCCATCTGGCAGCGGTGAGGCAGACCCGACATAGATGCGGCGGGCACGCAAAGCCCGGCCACCAGAACACCGCAGGTCCAGGCCGGGGAGGAATCCTACCCGGCGATTGAGGCCGGCGGACTCGGAGCCTGGTCCTGCAGCTGATCATGTGACCAGGCTTCTGGCCTCTAGTGCTTCAGTCTCCAGCAATATGGCAGTGGGGCCTTCTGGTGGGGTGTCCACTGAGGTGCCTGCTGGCTTCCTGCAACAGATTAACCCTGCTAGACACAGCCCAGGAGGGTTGGGGTCTTTGGAAATTGTGGAAGGATCTCGCCAGCGTACCAGATTGGCTGGTGAGGAGGTGCAGCAGTCAGTTCGCTCATCCGTGGTCATACCTGCCAGACATGATCTGCATGGATTGATGACGTACGGTCAAGTGGTGGTCGGTGTTATGCCAGGTCAGAAGGATTGTGAACATTAGGATTCAGGACTTGCGGCTGGTTGATTTCGTGTGCCAACACAGCCCGGTGAGTATGCTTCCATGTCTTGTGCGTCT
Source organism: Phyllobates terribilis (assembly GCF_046119375.1). NCBI lineage: Eukaryota > Metazoa > Chordata > Amphibia > Anura > Dendrobatidae > Phyllobates > Phyllobates terribilis. Next base: position 947,345,116 of record NW_027362762.1, read on the forward strand.
TTTCCTAGTATAGCCTTGTCAGGGGCAGGGAGTAGTGTTTTGTCAGATCCAGCACAGGGCTATTTAGATAGCGGTTTTACTGGGGGTATAGAAGATTTAGGAATTAGGGGGTCTGACTACTTGGGGCACTTGTTAGGCGAGGTACGGGAATTGTTAAGTCCCCTTGACAGAACTAACAGTGCCGTTGGGGGGTCACCTGTCTCAGTTTGGTAAGCTGGAGGTAGTTCTTCAGCTCAGGTGGCTAAGGTTGTTTCATGCCAAGCGCCCAGTGGGCCCGGTATGTCCTTATCTGTTCAAACTGAGAAGGAGAAGGAGGGTGATAGGATTTTGTTAGATGATAGGGTACAAGGCGAAGTGTATGCATGCTTTGAGGGTTCGCTGGGGGCACATTTAAAAAATGAGAAGAGGGAGAAAATTTGGAAGGATGAGTATGTTGAAATATTCTCGCAACTACTTTTAGAGAAATTCAATTTAGACAAGGGGAAGAAGGATGAGAGCAAAAAGGAGGAGAAGAGGAGATGGTGGTTAATCCCACAGACTTTTGCAAATTGGTTCCAAGCGTTTGTGATATTGGCAAGTGTAATTGGGGAAAAAAGCTCCAGACAATTGTTTGGGCTTATTATTTTATTTAGATGCGATCAGGGAGGCTTAATGTGCTTATGGGGGCCAGACATGGTTGAGTACGATGAACAGTTCAGGCAGAGGAAAGCGGTGAGGCCCAGTATACGCTGGGATAAAAAGGACATAGGTTTGTGGCTGAAAGTGATGGCTCTGGCACATTTTGGTTAGTCCTTTCATGGGGGAGCTGGTTTTCCCGGCCAGCAAGGAACATCAGGGGAGGCTGGGGGAGTCGGATCAAAGTTTGGATTGTGTTGGCAGTTTAACGAGAGCCAATGCAAGTTCGGCACCAGCTGTAAGTTTAAGCACCAGTGCTATTCATGCAATGGGTCATCGCATGGATCAGCTCATTGTTTTAGAAAATGAAAGGGTAAGTCTGGGGGTGATGTTGGAAAGGGGACAGGCTACGGTGAATTTTCACAGGATGGCCCCTTATCTAAATAGATATCCAGAGCGAGGAAAGGCTGTGTTGTTAGAGGATGATTTCAAGTTTGGTTTCATGATAGCAGCACCGGTTCATGAGGTTCCTTTCAGGCTTAAGAATTTCAAGTCTGCTTATCAGCATCCAGACGTAGTACCTCACAAAATTTAGTCTGAGGAGGCGAAGAGTGGCATGGCAGGCCCTTTTGGTTCCCCTCCGTTGGCTAATTTGATAGTTTCGCCTTTGAGGGTGGTGCCTAAGAAGGAGTCAAACAGATTTCAGCTCATTCAGCATTTATCGTTTCCAAAAGGTTTTTCTGTGAACGACGGCATTGACCTGGAGCTTTGCTCAGTGGTTTATACCTCCTTCGACGAGGCGGTCGTGGTCGTGCCTTATTAGCTAAAACAGATATTGAATCTACTATCAGGTGCATCCTGATAGTTTACATGTTGTTTTTTGGAGAGCGGGTGTTTCGTGTATAGGTGTCTTCCTATGGGGTGTTCGTTGTCTTGTGCGTTGTTTGAGACAAGGAACAAGATGAGCAAATATATAGATGAGCAAATATATTCAAGTGGAACTGAATTCTACTGGAATATTACAAAAATTCATAATCACCAAATTGCGGATATATTTGCAATTAGCTTGCGAGTGGATACAACCAAATTATGGATGCTGTCTGCCATTTTGGTAACCACCACTCCACAAATAATGCTGCACGACCAGCTCTACCCTCACCTACTGTATCCTCACCCATCCCTTGTAGACTGTGAGCCCTCGCGGGCAGGGTCCTCGCTCCTCCTGTACCAGTCGCCGTCACATTGTGTTCAAGATTATTGTAATTGTTCTTGTATGTATACCCCTTCTTCACATGTAAAGCGCCATGGAATAAATGGCGCTATAATAATAAATAATAATAAAAATAATAATAATTTTGCTGAACTGTAGAGGGCCAGCAAAAGGTTATAAAATCAAGGAGACCGTAATTTGTGCTATACGCAACAGTACTGTAGTATTACTGTGTATACTACAAGCGACTGGATGATTGCAGGTTTAAGTACCCCAAGGGGACTAACAAATACAGTGAATAGTAAAAAAAATGTTTTTAAAAATATGAAAAAAATTAAAAAATATATAGAAGTTCAAATTGCCCTCTTTTTCCCCCATTCAAAATATTTAAATAAAAAAATAAAAGATGCACATATCTAGTGTCCCTAGGTCCATAAAATTCCAATCTATTAAAATATCAAGTTAATTAACCCGATTTGATAACTCTGTAATAACAGAAAAAAAGCAAAATGCCAGAATTTTAGTTTTTTCAGCCCATGCAGCACCGCAAAAAATGCAATAAAAGGCGAACAAAACATTGTATCTAACAAGTTCTCCTCCAGGATTGCCCTGTATTTAGCACCATCCATCTCCCATCAACTCTGAACAGCTTCCCTGTCCCTGCTGAAGAAAATCTTCCCCACAGCAGGATACTGCCACCACCGTGTTTGACGGTGGGGATGGTGTTTTTAGGGTGATGTGCAGTGTTAGTTTAAGCCTCATTCAGACATCAATGATTTTTCTCATGTGCAAAAAAAAGGCCACTTTTTCAGTGTTTTGGATGGGATTGTCATCAGTTTTTGTTCCAGGTGTCACCAGTGATTTTCTCATATGCTTAAAAACATATTGTGCTCTTTACAGGGGTGGATTAAGAGTAGCAAGGGCCCAGGGCAGTTTAGAAGGCGCGGCCCCCCCCCCACACACCTGATTTATCATGTGACTTGTCACATGATCCCCTGTGATAGACCATGTGATAGTTTACGTGAAATTAATTTGGCACAATATTAATTATAATATTTTTTTTTAGGCTGTGTGCCCACTATGCGCTTTTTAAGCGTTTCCGCAGCGGCAATTCCGCTGCAGAAACGCTTAAAAAACGCTTGGTAGAAGGTCTGCCATGTTCCCCAATGATAATCCGCATGTGCTGTGTACATGCTGCGGAAATTTCCGCTGCGGAAAAATCCGCAGCATTACCAATTATTTTGCGGAAGCGCAGCATTTTCGCCGCCATTGACTTGCATTAGAACGCATGGAATCCGCATCCCTGCATCTGTAGATGCGGAATCCATGCGTTTCAATGTGCGGATGGTACCCAGGTTGTTATGATTTGCTACAAGCACTAAGGAAAGACAGGAGATCTGTCCCTACAATAGAACTAAACTGGATCCCTACGATGTAACGGGGAACCTGATCCTGCGATCAGACCCGCTAAAGTCCTCAGCTAGTCTGTACGAAGACCTATAGATGCAAGGGAGGGATCCCTACAAGAACTAGGGACTGGGATAAAGTTGGACACCCCCTAGCAGAAATTGTAGCAGTAAAAGACAAACACACAACATAGAACATAGAGGTCAGAAGACCTAGCAAAACTAACAGAGAAAGGTAACAGAGCACCAAGCTAGCTCAAGAGTAGTAATTACAATGGAGTCCAGCAAGGCCAGAAGGGCGGAGCCGGATTAAATAGGCAAAAAAAGGTCATGTGACCAGCAAACAAGAAAAAAACCAACAGGAGAGTTCTAACAGTACCCCCTCTTCTAAGAGGATCCTCTGGATCCCCTCGGCCCGGGCTTATCAGGAAACCTCCTGTGAAACGCTCTGACAAGTCTGGAAGCAGAAACATCATCCGCCCTCACCCATGAGTTATCCTCGGGTTCGAAACCCTTCCAAGCGACGAGATACTGCAAACTCCCTCTATACTGTCTAGAATTTAAGATGCGGGAAATTTCATATTCCCCGTCCTCCACCACTGGAGGAACAGTGGCAGAGGCGTCACCAACCGACACATCAGCTCTTTTCAACAGAGAAACATGAAACACCGGATTAATCTTCCAGGAGGTAGGAACCTCCAACCTAACAGCAGATTGGTTAACTATCTGAAGCACCTTAAAGGGCCCTACAAACTTGGGACCCAATTTTTTAGAAGGAATCCTCAATCGCAGATTCTTAGAGGACAACCAAACCATGTCACCAATAGCAAACGAAACCTCTTGCCGTTTCCTATCAAAGTACCTCTTAGATTTTTTGTTAGCCTCCTGAAGATTATCACACACATCCGTCCAAACTCTCTCCAAATCACCGGAAAAACTCTCCTCCTCAGGCACAGCCGATACCAATTTGGAGAATGACCCAAAAGACGGATGTCTCCCAGAACAACAAAAAAAAGGCGAACACCCAGCAGAAGAGGATGTATGGTTGTTAAGAGCAAATTCAGCAAGTGGCAGAAACTCAGACCACCCCTCTTGATTGTCTGCCACAAAGCAACGCAAGAACTGCTCAACATCCTGATTCTTCCTTTCTGTCTGGCCATTAGACTCAGGATGATATCCGGATGAAAACGACAAATGAACTCCCAACCTGTGTTATGTTCTGCTACCAAAGCTAAGGAAAGAGAGGAGATCTGTCCCTACTATAGGACTCAGCTGAATCCCTACGATGTAACAGGGAACCTGATCCTGCGATCAGACCTGCTAAAGTCCTAATCTAGTCTGTACGGAGACCTATAGATGTGGGGAGGGAATCCCTACAAGTACTAAGGACTGGGAGGAATATGGGACACCTCCTAACAGAAATAGTAGCAGACAGACGAACAAACAAAATAGATAGAACATAGAGGTCCGTAGACCAAGCAAACTAACAGAGTTAGATACAGAGCACAGGCTAGCTAGAAAGTAGATATACAATGAAGTCCAGCAAAGCCAGAAGGGCGGAGCAGGATTAAATAGGCCAACAAGGTCATGTGACCAGCAAAGGAAAAAAAACCTAACAGCAAGGTTCTAACAGTACCCCCCCTTCTAAGAGGATCCTCCGGATCCCCTAGGACCAGGCTTATCAGGAAATCTCCTGTGAAACGCTCTGATAAGTCTGGACGCGGAAACATCATCTGACCTCACCCAAGAGTTATCCTCGGGTCCGAAACCTTTCCAGGCCACAAGATACTGCAAACTACCTCTATACCGTCTAGAGTCAAGGATGCGAGAAATTTCATATTCCCCGTCCTCCACCACCGGAGGAACAGAGGCAGAGGCGTCACCATCCGACACAACAGCTTTTTTTAACAGAGAGACATGAAAGACCGGATTAATTCTCCAGGAGGTAGGAACCTCCAACCTAACAGCAGATTGGTTGACAACCTGAAGCACCTTAAAGGGCCCTACAAACTTGGGACCCAATTTCTTAGAAGGAATCCTCAACCGCAGATTCCTAGAGGACAACCAAACCATGTCACCAACAGCGAACAAAACCTCCTGTCGTTTCCTATCAAAGTAGTCTTTAGATTTTCTGTTGGCCTCCTGAAGATTACCACGCACATCCGTCCAAACTCTTTCTGAATCACCGGAAAAATTCTCCTCCTCAGGCACGGCAGATCCCAACTTGGAGAACGACCCAAACGACGGATGTCTCCCAGAACAACAAAAAAAAGGCGAACAACCAGCAGAAGAAGATGTATGATTGTTCAGAGCAAATTCGGCAAGTGGCAGAAACTCAGACCACCCCTCTTGATTGTCTGCCACAAAACAACGCAAGAACTGCTCAACATCCTGGTTTTTCCTTTCTGTCTGGCCATTAGATTCAGGATGATATCCGGACGAAAACGACAAATGAATTCCCAACCTGTCACAAAAGGCACGCCAAAAACGAGCCACGAACTGAGGTCCCCTATCAGAAACAATGTCAGTAGGAACGCCATGAAGTCTGACAATTTCCTTGACAAAGGCCTTAGCGAGAGTTTTAGCGCAGGGCAGTTTGACGAAGGGAACCAAGTGACACATCTTGCTAAAACGGTCCACGACCACCCAGATGACAGTAAAACCCTCAGAGGGGGGAAGGTCAGTTATAAAGTCCATAGCCAAATGTGTCCAAGGAGCACTGGGGACCTCCAAAGGACAAAGCAACCCCGCAGCAGGAGTATGTGAGGACTTAGATCTAGCACATATAGTACATTGGCGCACCCACTTAATGACTTCCTTCTGCCATCCAGGCCACCAAAAACTGCGACCCACCAGTCTCTTGGTCTCAGAGATTCCGGGATGACCTGCCAACCGAGATTCGTGACACTCAACAAACAAATCTCTCCTAAAGGTCCCAGGCACAAACAACCTCCCATGAGGAGTGTTAGATGGGGCATTCTCCTGAGCTTTAAGAATCTCATCTTCCAAAACGGAGTCTAAAGCAGCTATCACAACACCTTCTTGTAAAATGTTTTCCTCTTTCTCAGCACCGACTATGGGAGAAAAACTGCGAGACAAGGCATCCGCCTTAACATTCTTAGTACCAGGGATGTAAGTAACGGAGAAATTAAACCGCGAGAAAAACAGTGCCCACCTAGCCTGACGGGCATTCAGGCGCTTGGCAGCATCAAGATATATCAGATTTTTATGATCCGTAAGAACCTGAACGGGAAATTCCGCACCTTCCAAGAAGTGGCGCCAGTGTTCAAATGCGAGTTTAATAGCCAATAATTCCCGATTACCAATATCGTAATTCAGTTCAGTCTCCGAAAATTTTTTTGAAAAAAAGGCACAGGGATGTAATCCATCCCCGTTATCCTGAGACAATACTGCGCCAACCCCCACAGAGGAAGCATCAACCTCAACCAAAAACGGCCTAGTAACATCAGGCTGCATAAGGATGGGAGCAGAGGTGAACCTCTCCTTGAGATACACAAAAGCTTCAATGGCCTCAGAAGACCACTGAACCGCATCAGCACCTTTCCTGGTGAGATCAGTCAGAGGTTTGACAATACTAGAAAAATTTTTTATGAATTTTCTGTAGTAATTGGCGAAACCCAAAAACCTCTGTATCGATTTCAAACCAATAGGCCTAGGCCATTCCTGCACAGCCTGAACCTTAACCGGATCCATCTCAAAACCTTTGCTGGAGATAATGTAGCCCAAAAAACTAATTCTCTGTACAGCGAACTCACATTTCTCCAGCTTAGCAAAAAGCGAATTGTCCATTAATAACTGTAATACCTCACGCACGCTCCGCCAATGAGACTCCAGATCTGGCGAATAAATCAAAATGTCATCCAAATACACAACCACATTTTTACCGATCAAAGGTCTAAGGATGTCATTAATCAGATTCTGAAAAAATGCAGGAGCATTAGTAAGACCAAAAGGCATAACCAGATTCTCAAAATGACCCACAGGAGTGTTAAAAGCAGTCTTCCATTCATCACCCTCCTTCATGCGCAACAGATTGTATGCCCCCTTAAGGTCAATTTTAGAGAACCACTTGGCCCCCAATAACTGGTTAAACAGATCAGGAATCAATGGCAGTGGGTAAGGATTGCGTACCGTAATTTTGTTAATCTCACGAAAATCCAGACAAGGACGTAAACCGCCGTCCTTTTTTTTTACAAAAAAAAATCCAACCGCCACAGGAGACTTAGAGGGCCTAATGTGACCGGCGGCCAAACTTGTCTGTATGTATTCCTTCAAAGCCTTCCTCTCAGGAATAGTAAGGTTAAATAAACGACTTTTAGGAAGAGTCGCTCCAGGGACAAATTCAATAGAACAATCATAGTCTCTATGGGGAGGCAAAACCTGCGATTCCTTCTCAGAAAAAACTCTCCAAAAATCCTGAATAGGAACAGGCAATTCTCCCCTATCCAAAGCTGCAATACGCCCGTTACAACACTTGTCATAACATTTATGGCTCCAGGATTTAATTTCACTGGTAGACCAATCCAGTACAGGATTGTGAAATTTTAACCAGGGCAAACCCAATATTACTGGAGAAGGCAAGTTATTCAACACTACCAAATCCAATTTCTCATGGTGAACACCATTAATAGTGAGAGGAAATTCACTGACCTTGAGAGTAATATTCTTCAAAGGGGAGCCATCCACAGAAACCACAGCAATGGGGGATGATAAAGGTTCAGGTTTTAAATTGAGTTTTTCCACGAATCCCCCATCAATTACATTCAGTGTAGACCCGCAATCAACAAACACCCGAAATTCCATTAATTTTTCCTGAGCAATCGTGGAAGCAGCTAAAAATATACCCTTGGAAATTAAACAGGCAATACGGGCGTGACTGACCATTTTTTTTTCTTTCTTCATACGAAGCTCACAGCCTTTAATCAAATGACCAGATTTTCCGCAATAGAAACACAAGCCTTCCGAAAAACGACGGTCTTTTTCTTGAGAGCGAGGTGCCACCGATCCAATCTCCATCGGTTCACCACTGTTAGTACACACATTATCATAACCAGAAACTGACATAGCAGAGGATTTGCTCTCATTAACCCTAGCACGCAGTCTTCTATCCACCCGTATAGCTAATTGCATAGCCTGTTGCAAATCCTCAGGTGTAGGATAAGCAATTAGCAGGTCTTTAACCCTTTCACTGAGCCCAGCAAGAAATAGACTTTTCAGAGCAGAATCGTTCCACCCTGTTTGAGTGGACCAACGACGAAAATGAGTACAATATTTTTCGACATTACCTGATCCTTGTTTTAAACGTCTCAACTCAGTCTCAGCTAATGCCACACGGTCAGGATCATCATATAATAGTCCTAAAGCAGAAAAAAAACTATCCACTGATCTGAAGCATGTATCACTAGGTTGCAAAGAAAAGGCCCACTCCTGAGGCTCTTTGCGCAAAAGTGACATTATGAACCCTACGCGCTGGGATTCATCCCCAGAGGACTTGGGTCTCAAACGAAAATACAATAAGCAAGCATTTTTAAATGAAAAAAATTCTCGATGTTCACCAAAAAATAAATCCGGCAAACATACCTTAGGCTCCAAGAAATATGCTCCGGGACAGTTACTCACGTGCTGACGGAGCTCGGCCACTTCCAGAGAGAGTCCCTGCAGGTGTTTAGCCAAATCCTGAACCGACACCATGATGGAACAAAAAAAAAAAAATCTTTCCTTAGAGAATTTGCAGGCTGGACTTACTGTTATGTTCTGCTACCAAAGCTAAGGAAAGAGAGGAGATCTGTCCCTACTATAGGACTCAGCTGAATCCCTACGATGTAACAGGGAACCTGATCCTGCGATCAGACCTGCTAAAGTCCTAATCTAGTCTGTACGGAGACCTATAGATGTGGGGAGGGAATCCCTACAAGTACTAAGGACTGGGAGGAATATGGGACACCTCCTAACAGAAATAGTAGCAGACAGACGAACAAACAAAATAGATAGAACATAGAGGTCCGTAGACCAAGCAAACTAACAGAGCTAGATACAGAGCACAGGCTAGCTAGAAAGTAGATATACAATGAAGTCCAGCAAAGCCAGAAGGGCGGAGCAGGATTAAATAGGCCAACAAGGTCATGTGACCAGCAAAGGAAAAAAAACCTAACAGCAAGGTTCTAACAACCTGTCACAAAAGGCACGCCAAAAACGAGCCACGAACTGAAGTCCCCTATCAGAAACAATGTCAGTAGGAACGCCATGTAGTCTGACAATTTCCTTGATAAAGGCCTTAGCGAGTGTCTTAGCGCAAGGCAGTTTGATGAAGGGAACCAAGTGACACATCTTGCTAAAACGGTCCACGACCACCCAGATGACCGTGAAACCTTCAGAGGGGGGAAGGCCAGTAATAAAGTCCATAGCCAGATGTGTCCAAGGTGCACTAGGAACCTCCAGAGGGCAAAGCAACCCCGCAGCAGGAGCATGCGAAGACTTAGATCTAGCACACACAGTACATTGACGCACCCACTTAATGACTTCCTTCTGCCATCCAGGCCACCAAAAACTGCGACCCACAAGTCTCTTGGTCTCAGAAATTCCTGGATGACCTGCCAACCGAGACTCATGACACTCAACAAACAAATCTCTCCTAAAGGTACTAGGCACAAACAACCTCCCATGGGGAGTGTTAGATGGGGCATTCTCCTGAGCTTTAAGAATCTCATCCTCCAAAACGGAGTCCAAAGCAGCAATCACAACACCCTCTTGTAAAATGCTCTCCTCCTCCTCAGCACCGACCATGGGAGAAAAGCTGCGAGACAAAGCATCCGCTTTAACATTCTTGGTACCCGGGATGTAAGTAACAGAAAAATTAAACCGCGAGAAAAAAAGTGCCCACCTAGCCTGATGGGCATTCAAGCGCTTGGCAGCATCAAGATAGATCAGATTTTTATGATCAGTGAAAACCTGAATGGGAAATTCAGCACCTTCCAAGAGATGACGCCAGTGTTCAAATGCGAGTTTAATAGCCAGCAATTCCCGATTACCAATATCGTAATTAAGTTCAGTCTCAGAAAATTTTTTTGAAAAAAAGGCACAGGGATGTACTCCATCCTTGCTTTCCTGAGACAACACCGCACCGACCCCCACAGAAGAAGCATCAACCTCAACCAAAAACGGCTTAGTCACATCAGGCTGCATAAGGATGGGGGCAGAGCTGAACCTCTCCTTTAGAAACACAAAAGCTTCAATGGCCTCAGAAGTCCACTGAACCTTATTAGCACCTTTCCTGGTGAGATCGGTCAGCGGTTTGACAATAATAGAAATTTTTTTATGAATTTTCCGTGATAATTGGCGAAACCCAAAAACCTCTGTATCGATTTCAAACCAATAGGCCTAGGCCATTCCTGCACAGCTTGAACTTTAACCGGGTCCATCTCAAAACCTTCACTGGAGATAATGTAGCCCAAAAAACTAATTCTCTGTACAGCGAACTCACATTTCTCTACCTTAGCAAAAAGCGAATTGTCCATTAATAACTGTAAAACCTCACGTACACTCCGCCAATGAGACTCCAGATCAGGCGAATAAATCAGAATGTCATCCAAATACACAACCACATTTTTGCCGATCAAAGGTCTAAGGATGTCATTAATAAGATTCTGAAAAAATGCTGGAGCATTGGTAAGACCAAAAGGCATAACCAGATTCTCAAAATGACCCACAGGAGTGTTAAAAGCAGTCTTCCATTCATCACCCTCCTTCATGCGCAACAAATTGTATGCCCCCCGGAGATCAATTTTAGAGAACCACTTGGCCCCCACTAACTGGTTAAACAAATCAGGAATCAATGGCAGTGGGTAAGGATTGCGTACAGTAATTTTATTAATCTCACGAAAGTCCAGACAAGGACGTAAACCGCCATCTTTTTTTTTTAGAAAAAAAAATCCAACAGCCACAGGAGACTTGGAAGGCCTAATGTGACCGGCGGCCAAGCTTGTCTGTATGTATTCCTCCAAAGCCTTTCTCTCAGGAATAGTAAGATTAAATAAACGACTTTTAGGAAGAGTCGCTCCAGGGACAAATTCAATGGTACAATCATAGTCTCTATGGGGAGGCAAAATTTGTGACTCCTCCTCAGAAAAAACTCTCCAAAAATCCTGAATAGGTACAGGTAATTCCCCTTTTTCCACCGCAGCAATACGTCCGTTACAACACTTGTCATAACATTTAGGGCTCCAGGACTTAATGTCATTGGTAGACCAATCCAGTACAGGATTGTGCAATTTTAACCAGGGCAACCCCAAAATTACTGGAGAAGGCAAATTATTTAATACTACCAAATCCAAATTCTCTTGATGAATACCATTAATAGTGAGGGGAAATTCACAGACCTTGTGAGTAACACTCTTCAAGGGAGAGCCATCAACAGAAACCACAGCAATAGGGGATGACAAAGGTTTAGGTTTTAATTTCGTTTTTCCAAGAATCCCCCATCAATCACATTCAGAGTAGAACCACAATCCACAAATACCCGAAATTCAATTAATTCTTCCTGAGCAGTGGTAGTAGCAGATAGGAATACTCCCTTAGTATTTAAACAGGCTATACGTGCATGACTGACCATTTTTTTTTCTTTGTTCATACGAAGCACACAGCTCTTAATAAAATGACCAGAATTTCCGCAATAAAAGCACAAACCTCCAGAAAGCCTGCGGTCTTTTTCCTGAGAGCGGGGTGCCATCGCCCCAATCTCCATCGGCTCTCCATCAGACCCTCTCAAAACTCGGAGCTGACATGGCAGAGGATTTACTCTCATTAACCCTTGCACGCAGTCTCCTGTCCACCCGTATAGCTAATTGCATTGCCTCCTGCAAGTTTCCAGGTGTGGGATAAGCAATCAGCAAATCTTTAACCCTTTCACCTAGCCCCGCAAGAAACAAACTTTTCAAAGCTGAATCGTTCCACCCCACCTGGGCAGACCACCTACGGAAGTGAGAACAATATTTTTCCACATTACCTGATCCCTGCCTCAGATGTCTCAATTCAGACTCAGCAGATGAGACCCGATCAGGATCATCGTACAACAAACCCAAAGCAGAAAAAAAACTATCCACTGATCTAAAGCACGGATCACTAGGTTGGAGAGAAAAGGCCCATCCCTGAGGATCTTTGCGCAAAAGTGACATTATGAACCCTATGCGCTGTGATTCATCACCAGAGGATCTGGGTCTTAAACAAAAATACAATAAACAAGCATTTTTAAAAGAAAAAAAATCTTGTTGTTCACCAAAAAATAGATCAGGCAGACGTACCTTAGGCTCCACAAAATGTGCTCCAGAACAGCTACTCACGTGTTGTTGGAGCTCGGCCACCTCCAGAGAGAGTCCCTGCAAGCGTTGAGCCAAATCTTGAACCGAGACGATGATGGAAACTGGAGGTCTTTCCTTAGAGAAATTTTTTTTTTGGGCTGGACTTACTGTTATGATTTGCTACAAGCACTAAGGAAAGACAGGAGATCTGTCCCTACAATAGAACTAAATTGGATCCCTACGATGTAACGGGGAACCTTATCCTGCGATCAGACCCGCTAAAGTCCTCAGCTAGTCTGTACGAAGACCTATAGATGCAAGGGAGGGATCCCTACAAGAACTAGGGACTGGGATAAAGTTGGACACCCCCTAGCAGAAATTGTAGCAGTAAAAGACTAACATAGAACATAGAGGTCAGAAGACCTAGCAAAACTAACAGAGAAAGGTAACAGAACACCAAGCTAGCTCAAGAGTAGTAATTACAATGGAGTCCAGCAAGGCCAGGAGGGCGGAGCCGGATTAAATAGGCAAAAAAAAGTCATGTGACCAGCAAACAAGAAAAAAACCAACAGGAGAGTTCTAACACAGGTATAGAGAAGAAGAGACTCTCCTCCGGACCCAGGTACCATAGAACCTGTAAAAAAAAGAATAAAATAAAAAATATACATTATACTTACCTTCTGATGGCCCCCGGTGTCTTTATCCGATGCGTCCTGGCTTGCCAGCAGCTCGCGATGGTCTGAAAAGGACCTGCCGCGACGTCATTTAGTCATGTGACGGGTCACGCGACCGCTGACGTCGGCAGGCCATCAGAAGGTAAGTATATATTTTTTATTTTTTACCATTCTTTTACGGTCACACTATATAAATCCATGCCGGTTGGATGGATTTATGTAGTGTAACCAAGTTGTCAAGCACTTTCCAAGTGATGCTAAAATCGCTTGTCAACCCGCATGCGGAAATGCAAGTGAAGAACGCTTCACATCCGCATGTCCCTGGCAGGAAAATGCATGTAAAATCCGCATGTACAATCCGCATGTAAAATCCACATGCGTTTTTTCTGCCAGGGAGATGCAGAAACGCTCAAAAAAAATCCGGAACATTTCTGTATCGTGGGCACATAGCCTTACATTAATTGTATGACTCAATTAATTGTATTGTATTAATTGTATGACTCAATATTGAGCACACGTAGCCATCTATACACAGCGGGAGGCTGCACGGTGCCATCTATACACAGCGGGAGGCTGCACGTAGCCATCTATACACAGCGGGAGGCCGCACGTAGCCATCTATACACAACGGGAGGCCGCACGTAGCCATCTATACACAGCGGGAGGCCGCACGGCACCATCTACACACAGCAGGAGGCCGCACGGCGCCATATATACACAGCGGGAGGCCTCACGGCGCCCCCCCAGAGACAGCAGGAGGCCGCACGGCACCATCTATACACAGCAGGAGGCCATACGGCGCCATCTATACACAGCAGGAGGCCGCACGGCGCCATCTATACACAGCAGGAGGCCGGACGGCGCCATCTATACACAGCAGGAGGCCGGACGGCGCCATCTATGCACAGCAGGAGGCCGCACGTCGCCATCTATACACAGCAGGAGGCCACACGGCGCCATCTATACACAGCAAGGGGCCGCACGGCGCCATCAATACATAGTTGGAGGCCGCACGGCGCCATCTATACATAGTGGGAGGCCGCACGGCGCCCCCCTCAAGAGACAGCAGGAGGCCGCGCGGCGCCAACTATACTCAGCAGGAGGCCGCACGCAGTCACGCATGCAGTCACGCACACACACAAACATATACAGACATATACAGTACAGACCAAAAGTTTGGACACACCTCCTCATTTAAAGATTTTTCTGTATTTTCATGACTATGAAAATTGTACATTCACACTGAAGGCATCAGAACTATAAATTAACACATGTGGAATTATATACTTAACAAAAAAGTATGAAACAACTGAAAATATGTCTTATATTCTAGGTTCTTCAAAGTAGCCACCTTTTGCTTTGATGACTGCTTTGCACACTCTTGGCATTCTCTTGATGAGCATCAAGAGGTAGTCACCGAAAATGGTTTTCACTTCACAGGTGTGCCCTGTCAGCTTTAATAAGTGGGATTTCTTACCTTACAAATGGAGTTGGGACCATCAGTTGTGTTGTGTAGAAGTCTGGTGGATACACAGCTGATAGTCCTACTGAATAGACTGTTAGAATTTGTATTATGGCAAGAAAAAAGCAGCTAAGTAAAGAAAAACAAGTGGCCATCATTACTTTAAGAAATGAAGGTGAGTCAGTCCAAAAAATTGGGCAAACTTTGAATGTGTCCCCAAGTGCAGTTGCAAAAACCATCAAGCGCTACAAAGAAACTGGCTCACATGAGAACCGCCCCAGGAAAGGAAGACCAAGAGTCACCTCTGCTTCTGAGGATAAGTTTATCCAAGTCACCAGCCTCAGAAATCGCAGGTTAACAGCAGCTCAGATTAGAGACCAGGTCAATGCCACACAGAGTTCTAGCAGCAGACACACCACTTCAACAACTGTTAAGAGGAGACTTTGTGCATCAGGCCTTCATGGTAAAATAGCTGCTAGGAAACCACTGCTAAGGACAGGCAACAAGCAGAAGAGACTTGTTTGGGCTAAAGAACACAAGGAATGGACATTAGACCAGTGGAAATCTGTGCTTTGGTCTGATGAGTTCAAATTTGAGATCTTTGGTTCCAACCACCGTGTCTTTGTGCGACGCAGAAAAGGTAAACGGATGGACTCTACATGCCTGGTTCCCACCGTGAAGCATGGAGGAGAAGGTGTGATGGTGTAGGGGTGCTTTGCTGGTGACACTGTTGGGGATTTATTCAAAATTGAAGGCATACTGAACCAGCATGGCTACCACAGCATTTTGCAGTGGCATGCTATTCCATCTGGTTTGCGTTTAGTTGGACCATCATTTAATTTTCAACAGGACAATGACCCCAAACACACCTCCAGGCTGTGTAAGGGCTATTTGACCAAGAATGAGAGTGATGGGGTGCTACGCCAGATGACCTGCCCTCCACAGTCACCAGAACTGAACCCAATCGAGATGGTTTGGGGTGAGCTGGACCGCAGAGTGAAGGCAAAAGGGCCAACAAGTGCTAAGCATCTCTGGGAACTCCTTCAAGATTTTTGGAAGACCATTTCCGGTGACTACCTCTTTAAGCTCATCAAGAGAATGCCAAGAGTGTGCAAAGCAGTCATCAAAGTAATAGGTGGCTACTGTGAAGAATCTAGAATATTAGACATATTTTCAGTTGTTTCACACTTTTTTGTTAAGTATATAATTCCACATGTGTTAATTCATAGTTTTGATGCCTTCAGTGTGAATGTATAATTTTCATAGTCATGAAAATACAGAAAAATCTTTAAATGAGAAGGTGTGTCCAAACTTTTGGTCTGTACTGTACATACACGCATAAACACATTTGAAACACAAAAATACATATAAACAGACATCACACAATGATATCTGCCTGCACACACACACACACACACACATACACACACACACACACATACACACACACACACATACACACACACACACATATACACACACACATATACACACATACACACACACATACACACACACACACATATACACACACACATATACACACATACACATACACACACACACACATACACACACACACACACACATACACACACACACACAGACTCACCATCCCCCGGCTCTATTCCTCCTGCCTGCTCTCTCTTCTCCGCTGCAGCAGTGCAGGCTGGGCGCGCACTGTGTGACGTCACAGCTAGGAGACACGGCCGCGCACAGGGAAGTTAACTGCTGCAGTGCTGGCCCGGCCGGAGAAGAAGTAGCGGCGGCCGCTGCTAGGGGAGCGGTCCGGGGCCCCCCCTCCCGCCACTGCTACCGGTATGTGCCGCGGCGGCCCGCACATATAATGAGGGCAATCCGGCATTAGACACCCTGCCCGGAGCCGCGGGCCCCCTGCAGGCTCGGGGCCCCGGGCGGTAGCCCGGATTGCCCTCATTATAATCCGCCTATGGCTCTTTCTACTGTATTTATAAAGCTTTAGTCAGACATCAGTTTTTTTTACTTGTAGGTAAAAAAAAAGACCAATTTTCATCAACGTGGATCAGATTTGCATCAGTTTGGTTGGCAAGTCGGGTTTTACTATCAGTGATTTTCTCATAAGCCAAAAAAAATTGCAAAGCTTTTCTCATTCACTACAATGTAAAAAATGGACAGCAGCCGGACAGCACACGGACAGCACATGGACAGCACACGGACTGCACATGGACAGCACACGGACTGCACACGGATGGCATCTGTGTTCTGTTTGTGATTGTCATGGACCCATAGCCTTGTATTGGCGAGTTTGATCTGTCACTTGGATAAAAAAAACAGAAGTTCTTTTTGTGGGTGACTTGGTCAGCAAAAAAAATGGACATGGGAACACTTGGTATGTGTTTCATCCGTGAAAGCCATGAGATAGAACATGAATGTGAAAAAGAAACGCCTGAGTAATGCTGAATGCAAAGCAGTTTTTATTACTTCAATGCATCTGTAAGGATTGTAGACTGTGCTGCAGCGTTCCTACCCCTGAAGACACCAATTGCGTCATGTGTATTGTGCAATGTGAATTATGTCATGTGTCTTTGGTAAGTATTGTGTTGTAATGTATTGTAATGTGGTCATACATAGTGTTACAGGTTTTTAATATTAGAGTTAGGACTGTCCCACAAGGGATGCCGTGAAGTGGCGGGACAGCTTTTACATTATTTTGATCAAAATTATGTTAACTAAATACCCTTTATTATTTATTATTATTTTTGCACTGTGCGATTTATATATTTACTTTTAATTATTTGGGTATTTTTCTTGTCTTTGGTTTCTCTCTGTTTAATGGCCTTGTGTGAACATGCATTTACATTTTGCATGCACATCAATTTATGTTCCAGTTCACACCTTCAGGTTTTTTCTTTGCAGTTAGTATGCTTTAGTGCATATAAAAGGGTGTGGCCGCCCTTTGTCTGGGCTGGGACGCTGATCCTGCCTCGGTTTTATACTTGCACCAGGGATCCAGTCTCTCTGCCCTTGTCCATATGTATGTCACTTGACAAATGGTAAGGTTTTTAATATTAGAGTTAGGACTGTCCCACAAGGGATGCCGTGAAGTGGTGGGACAGCTTTTACATTATTTTGATCAAAATTATGTTAACTAAATACCCTTTATTATTTATTATTATTTTTGCACTGTGCGATTTATATATTTACTTTTAATTATTTGGGTATTTTTCTTGTCTTTGGTTTCTCATAGTGTTACAGGTAGTGTTGGGAATGTATAGTAATGTAGTGTATAATATAGGGAAAGATGGTGACTATAGTTTAGGTAGTGAGGTTAGGGTAAGATAAGATAGAAACAATGTTTGGGACTAGCCTATAGTGGGAGGGACTAAGTTTTAGTGAAAGAGATGGCTTCCTGTACTTAGTTAAATAGGGTTTGGAGAGTGAAGTGAGCAGCGCTGCCATGTGTGATTTACAGTAAAAGGAGACCTAAGGACAGGAATAGTGAGATCAGGAGGAGAAGTGACTGACTAGTCATAGCGACCTTCCAGAGAAGGGTTGGTGGATAGTTTGCAGAGTCACGGAAACACTGAGCTTGCAAATGCCGAAGGTAACGGGCCTAAACAGGACTGAGTTAATGGGACTAGTAGGAGTCCCAAGAGGTAGATCCAGGGCACCAGTAGTGGAAGAAATAGGATGCGCTGCTGAGCGAGTAAAGAGACTTGCTGATCACGACTGTGGTGACAAGCTGGTCTGTGACAAAGTAGGGGGAAACATTGTGCTTCACTGGCCCTGGAGTAGACTAAAGAGGAAGGATACTGTGTAAATGAAAATGCTTTGCACTTAAAAGGAAACATCCATAAGACTTTGTACATGCTATTGTGGCGCACTGCTACGCCCAGGTGCCACAGAGCCCAGTAGAGTGCATGGATGGACTTCTCCACAAGAGGCCCTCACACATTCACACACCTCCACCCTACCACCTCATACCACCAGAGGGAGCTCGTTAGGGATATATATATGGAGGGTGGAGCCAGGCAGCTTAGTGAGTCAGAAGGAGTGAGACAGACTGAGAGAGGATCTGAGAGAGTGCTGGCGCTGAGACCAGTGAAGACGCAGCGCATCTGCTGCTAAGTTGTGAGGGCCCCGAGTGCGGCCGAAGGCAAGAGGAGAAGGGTGAGAGGAGTTGAAGGGGGCAGAGGAGCGTACCAGGCTCATCCCGAACTATAAACCGGACACCGGGTCCGCGCCTACAGGGTTCCTTTACACCCAGTAGGGACCACTGGATACCTGGAGGACTACAAGTCCCAGGTCGACCAACGCTGACTACCGTACCAGGGCTAGGAGTCACGGAGGCCTCAGCGTCCAGGGAGAGTGATCTCCAAGAGAAGGCCCTACCACCAGGTCAGCAGGTGCAAGAGAGAGAGACAGTAATTAAGCCAGGCCTAGCTCCAGGCAGGTCAGAAGCTTAGCAAGTGAAGTGTGACGCCCTGCTGCGCATGGAGCCACAGATCCTGGGGGGGTGCATTTTAGGTTTTCTCCACAAGAGGCCCTCAGAGCATACACACACCTCCACCCTACCTCAAACCACCGGAGGGAGCCTGGATAGGGATATAAATACGGAGGGTGGAGCTAGGCAGAGTCAGTCTGCTCCAGAGTTAAGAACAGAGCAGAACAGTCTGTGAGTTAGTTCTCCTTAGGAAGTGAGAGGAGACAGAACAGTCTGGAGTCCACAGCCAGTTCCTGCAGAGTGAGACACAGAGAAACAGGTCAGTCTGCAGTGGAGCTCGGTCAGACTCAAGCAGCTCGAGTTAAGTGAGCTAGGAGCGTTGCTGACGCTCAGAGAGCAGCAGAAGAGGCAGCCAACTAACTGCCAGTGTGTATAGCCTAGTGAGGGCCCGAGTAGGCCGAAGGCTAGAGGACTGAGTAGCATTGGGGGCAGAGGAGCTTTACCAGCTCACCCCAGAAACCATATACCGGACACAGGGTCCGAGTCTGCAGGGATTCTTTACACCCAGCAGAAGACAACCAGAACCCCTGGCGAACCACATGTCCCAGGAATACCAAACGCTGACTGTTATACCAGGGTCAGGAGTTACCGAGGCCCCATATACCAGGGAGTGTGTACTCCAACAGAAGGCCCTACCACAGGATCAGCTGGTGCAGAACAGAGACTAAGTTAGGCCTAGCTCCAGGCAGGCCAGAGACTAACACTAAGCGGCAAAGAAACAGGAGGCCCTACACCTGCTCACTGGGGAGAGTCCTGCAGTGCACCCCTCACCCTACAGTGCTCCGGACGGTACCTGCATTTCCACCAGTAAAAGGTACAGAAGCAAACCGTGTGTGTGTGTGTCCCCTGTTCTTCTTTGGACCCGACTGGGTCACCGCCATATCATGCACCTCGTCAAACATCACTGCCCTGAGGCCCCGCTCCGCCTGTGGGGAGCGATTCCATCTAAGCTGCCACAACACCGGCCTCAGTGGACTGCCGCAGCGCTGGTGATCCTCACCAGACACCACAGGTGGCGTCACGAACTTTGACATTCACTTTCCCCTTTTTAAGAGAGACCCCAGGGTACGGGCCCGGGAGCCGACCACTGCGACATCCCCCAAGACCAGGCATTAAGGCCCGGGCGCCGAGTAGTCCCCATCCCCTGGGCTCCACATCTCTCTAACTGGCGTCACGAACAGGATTGCGTGCCCGTTGCCACCGGGTACTGTGCGCCTTAAGAAACTGTAAAACTCACAGTGATGAAGCTTTTCCCGCCATTTTCTGGAGTTTCCCGCCACTGGCCGCCATCTTTCCGGTCGCCGCACGGGAAGAAGAGGGGCGTAACCGCTGGAAGCGCGCGAAGTCGAGGACACGCCCCACGCACTGACTCAGCGTCAGGTCCTGGCAGGAAGCCCCAGCGAATAATCTGACGTGGAACGTAAGCGACGCAAGGTCCTACCAGAAGACCGTCACCTGCGGAGCTGCGGCCTACAGAAGGAAGGTAGGCCACGGTTCACTAGGGGGGGCGCCAAGATGTTGCAGCAACAACCCGACGTCGCGGCCCAGGCTGACAGCCCCGATGATGCACCCGCGGTCGCCGCGCAAGACGGAGCTGCCGCTCCATCACCAGGGCCTGTAGCCCCTATCGTACCATTGACTTTACCATACATGCCTGGAGCAAAGTGGCTCCCCCAGTACAGCGGCAAGCCAGACCTCCTGTCTGGATTCAAGCGCAAAATATGCAGCATACTGGTCATGTATTCTATGACGGGCAAACAATGAGCTGCAGTAGTTGTGGGACAATTGACTGGTGCTGCGGAGAGAGAAGTAGAGACTTGGTCGGCCGCAGACCAGGAATCAGTGTCCACAATTTTCAAAAAGTTACAGACTGCCTTTGAGGACCGCACTGAGGCAGACCTCCGGATGAGGTTCTACCAATGCTCTCAGAAACCGGAGGACAGCGTTCGGGACTATGCCTGCCGTTTACAAGGGGCCCTGCGAGCTCTAAAACAGGTTAGTCCAATTAGCATAACTAATGAGAGTAAAATGCTAAAAGAACAATTTGTCCGGGGGCTGAGGTCCCAAGCGGAGAGCAGGACTGTGCGTTGGTGGTCCTTGGATCATCCAGATGCTACCTTTGACACCCTTAAGGATATGGCTATAAAGGGACTGCAACCCCTGGAGACGGCAGATACTGCAATCCAACGTTACCAGGGTGGGGCCACTCCAACGCCAGCAGCACCCACCTTTTCCCCGCTGGCTGCTGAAGCCAAAGTGCAGGCAGCGCCTCCTGCTGAGCTGGATTGTCTGCGCTCAGAAGTGCGCCAGCTGACCAAAAACATGGCCACTGTGATGAGTGCCCTGCAGCTACGGACGGAGCCAGAGACAGAGAGAAAGATCCTGCTAGCCGACTGCCCTGTGGATGTCCCCTGGATGAACCAGAGAAGAAGGAGAACGTCGCCACCCCAGAGGAGGACATTGCCACCCCGGAGGAGGACAACGCCGCCCCCAGGAAGGACCAACAACCAGCGCCATCCTCACCAAGAGTTCGTCTGCCACCGCTGCCAGAAGGCAGGTCACACAGTGCACCAGTTTCCTTTAAACAAGCAAACCCTGGGTCCGAGGGCCAACACCCAGGAATAGACTCAGCAGGCCCCTCAGACTGGCACCGCAGGTTCATGGGAGGAAGACCTTTCCTATCCATCATACTGGACGGCATTGCGATACCTGCCCTGCTGGACACCGGATACCAGGTAACAATCATATCTGATATCCTCTATAGCAAATACTGGTCCATGGACAGTCTCCAACCCCCAAACCCAGACTTTTCAGTATATGCCTCTAACGGCCTCCCTCTTGACCTACTTGGGGTTAAGAATGTAGCAGTAAAAGTGGGGAGAGTGGAGTTAAAGGACCAGGGACTCATTGTAGCGAAGACTGTCAATGAGGAAAATGGACTGAATGTGGTACTAGGCACTAACATTGTTGGTAACTGTTTGGAGGAGGTTGTGTTTTTACTCCAACAGCTCGCTGACGTTGCCAGACCAGGGCAGAAGAGAGCGATCCAGAAAGAGATCCGAGCCCTGATGTACCAGCAGCAAGTGAAGCTGACCGGTGGTGAGATTGGTAATGTGCGGGTAACAGACCCCATACCCATTGTGATACCCCCAATGAGTGAAATGCTTATCTGGTGTAGAGCAGCAATAGGTCTTAAAGGACAGAGCTACCAGGCAGTAGTAGAACCCCTTAGCTCAGAGCACAGACCTACACTCTTAACTGCCAGAGGGGTAGTAGATGTACGCAATGGGAGGGTGCCCGTCCGTCTTCTCAACTATGGGAAGACGAGGTCAGATTACCACGTTATGCCACTGTTGCCAAACTTTACACTGTAAATAATAACTCTATTCACACGGCGGAGTCCTTAACCTCCCCAGACCAAGTGGAGGATAATGACCCTGCAACCCAGGTGGAGGATTGGTGTCAGCAGATCCATGTTGGGACAGACACCACTCCAGCCCACCAGAAACAGGGAGTACACCGGGTGGTTCAGGAATACGCGCAGGTATTCAGCAAACACCCACTTGACTTTGGGAGGATTAAGGGGGTACAACATCACATCCCCACAGGCAACCATGCCCCCATCAAGGAACGGTACAGGCCTATACCCTCAGCACACTACCAAAAAGCCAAGGAGATGTTGCATGACATGAAGAAGGCAGGGGTAGTAAGGGATAGTTGTAGTCCCTGAGCAGCTCCCCTAGTTCTAGTCAGGAAGAAGGGTGGAAGCATGAGAATGTGTGTAGATTACAGACAAGTAAATCGCATTACACATAAAGATGCATACCCTTTACCCCATATTGAGGAATCCCTGGCCGCCTTAAAGTCTGCAAATTACTTTTCCGCCCTTGACCTCACTAGTGGGTACTGGCAAGTAGCTGTGGCTGAGGAGGATCGGAAGAAGACGGCCTTCACCACCCCGATGGGACTCTGCGAGTTCAACAGTATGCCGTTTGGACTCTGCAATGCCCCCGGAACGTTCCAGAGATTGATGGAGTGCTGCCTGGGACACCACAACTTCGAGACCGTGTTACTATACCTGGATGTCATGATTGTGTACTCCAAGATGTATGAGGACCACTTGAAGCACCTGGCGGAGGTATTTGAGTCACTGTCCCAGTATGGGATGAAGTTGAAGCCCTCCAAGTGCCACCAGCTCAAGAGAAAGGTACAGTACCTGGGACACATTGTCAGTCCAGATGGAGTAGCACCAGACCCGGAGAAGGTCACTGCCATCCAGAAATGGCCGGACCCGAAGAACTTCAAGGAGGTGCGTCAGTTCCTGGGACTGATAGGATACTACCGGAGGTTTGTAAAAGATTACACCAAGAGAGCAGCGCCTCTGCAAGACCTCCTGGTAGGACAGTCCCCCAAAGGCAGAACCCCCCCGTTCCACTGGGGTAAAGAGCAGGCTGAATCATTCAAGGAGATGAAGCAGATCCTGACAGGCGACGAGATCCTAGCCTACCCTGACTACAGCCAACCGTTCCTGCTGTATACTGATGCCAGCAATGAAGGATTGGGAGCTGTCCTAAGTCAGAAGCAGAATGGTCAGGAGAAAGTCATCGCGTATGCAAGCAGGAAGCTCCGCCCGACTGAGAGGAACCCAGAGAACTATAGCAGCTTTTAGTTAGAGTTCCTGGCCTTGGTCTGGGCCATCACAGAAAGGTACAAGCACTACTTAGCCTCCAGCAAGTTCACTGCCTACACTGACAATAACCCCTTAACTCATCTTGAAACAGCCAAGCTGGGAGCCATGGATCAACGATGGATGGCTCGGCTGTCAAATTACCAATTCACAATAAAGTACCGGGCGGGCCGCTAGAACGTCAACGCCGATGCCTTGTCCAGGATGCCTCACCAGTCAGACACAGAAGAAGAAGTGGATGACCTGGAGGAGATTGAGCTACCTGCCTTTCATCGGAATGGGATGATCCACGAGCAACGAGCCTCCAGGAGGCAGCGTGGTAAGACGTTAAACCCTTTGCCTCACCACAGCTGGAAGGAGACCCAGGACAGTGACCCAGTTGTCAGCCGTATCAAGGAGCTGATAACCCAAGAAGATTCCTCCCTGGAGAAGGACGCGTCTCTACAAGCAAAGCATCTGTGGAATGAGAGAAGCCGGCTGTTTATCTACCGTGAGAAGCTGTGCCAGAGGTACGTCAATCCAAAAACCCATGAGATGGTATGGCAGATAGTGGTCCCCAAGACGGACATCCAGATGGTGTTGGAGGCCTACCACGATCAGGCGGGGCACTTTGGCTGGAAAAAGCTAGAGACCCTGTTGAATTGTCGATTCTACTGGGTGGGAATGCGCAGCTCCATTGAGAGGTGGTGCAGAGACTGTGGACCCTGTAGCCTAAGAAGAAAAGACTACAGCAGCCAGAAGGCACTCCTGCAACCCATCAAGACGACTCGACCCCTGGAGATCGTGGCCCTGGACCATGTCAAGTTTTCACCCAGCCGGTCAGGATATACCTATGCCCTGACCATGATGGATCACTACTCCTGGTTCCTGGTGGTCGCCCCTGTCAAAGACCTGACAGCAGAGACAGCAGCGAAGACGTTCCAAGCGTACTTCTGCAGACCCCATGGATACCCTGAGCAGGTACTGACTGACCAAGGCCCGGCCTTTGAGGCTGAATTGTTCAAAGAGTTCTGCCACCTGTACGGGTGTAAAAAGATCAGGACTACACAGTACCACCCCCAAACTAATGGTCTCTGTGAAAAGATGAATAACATCATCATCGACCTGCTGAAGACCATACCACTTGAGGAGAGAAACCAGTGGCCAGACCTACTACCTGACCTAGTAGACCTGTACAATCATATAGCAGTAAGTTCCACCAACTGCACTCTGGCATACCTAATGCGGGCAAGACCTGGGAAGTTGCCCATGGACCTGGAGCTTGGTGTTGTAGAACCTGAAGCTGATGTGACCACTGAGGACTGGGACACGACCAGACAGGAGCAGTACAGAAGAGTACAAGCCTGTGTCGAAGACAGTCTCACTCGAGTGAGGGATAAACAAGAAGCATAATACAACAGAAGTGCACCAGCAGAACCCTTCACACCAGGAGAAATGGTATTGAAAAGGAAGCGGAGGAACCACAAGCTTGATGACCAGTGGGAGAGAGAACCCTACACTGTGTTGAATTCAAGGTTCGACAACAGGAAGAAGTGTCTAATCAGCAAGGATGAAGGAAGAACAACTGCAACAGTATCTAGGAACCAACTGAAGTTGTGTCCAGATCTGCTAAAACCACAAGAAGAAGTGCCTCTCATTTTCCCGGAGGAACCTGATGGAGCAGTAATACATACTGATTTAGGAGACTTCCCGGCAGATTGGCCTCAAATCGGAGGAGCAGTCATAATTCCAGTACTAGAATTCTTCCAACAGCCAGAAGACCCTCCACAGCAAGTTGAACCTGTAAGTGCTGCAGAAGAGCCTAGTGCCGCAAAAGAGCCTGCTAAGGAAGAATCCCCGGAAGGAGGATCCCCGGCAGAAGCAGAGAAAGAAGGCCCAGCCAATAGTGAACTTGCCAGCCCAGTAGCGAGGTTAAGGCCGTTTTTCAATACCATCGCTAGTAGAACAAACAGGGGAGCCGAGAGAGACACTGACACTACACGGACCACCGCACTACGCAGATCTACACGTAGCACGAAAGGTCAACTCCCTGTCAGGTACACTAAGTAAAATAGTTAAATCCCGACAGATGTAGATAGTTACCCCTGTATTGTATTGTATAATACTGTATATTATTGCATTATCCTGTGTATGTATTGCTATGTATTTATTGCCTTTTACAGGCCTGTAACTTATATTTTGCCCCTCTAATGGACAATCCAAGTGAAACGGACACTTTACTTATTTGCTTCCCATTACCCACTTGGGTATCTAAGAACTCTGTGGCTGAGGACTATGTGCAGCCCAAAGACTTTATTTGTACATATTTGCACTCCCTGAGTACCCCATTGAGCAACCTCTCCGGAAGAGACTTGGACTTTCTGGTTGCTTATTGCCTACTGTTTATTGAACTATATATGTATATTTATCCATGTTCTGGTTATGTAACGTTCAAGTGTCCTAACCTCCCATAAAGGGAAGCTTGTTATTGTTGTTGTTACAAAATGTGCTTCAGCCCGGGAGTGCTGAGTTCAACTAGTGGGGAATGTGACGCCCTGCTGCGCATGGAGTCACAGATCCTGGGGGGGTGCATTTTAGGTTTTCTCCGCAAGAGGCCCTCAGAGCATACACACACCTCCACCCTACCTCAGACCACCAGAGGGAGCCCGGATAGGGATATAAATACGGAGGGTGGAGCTAGGCAGAGTCAGTCTGCTCCAGAGTTAAGAACAGAGCAGAACAGTCTGTGAGTTAGTTCTCCTCAGGAAGTGAGTGGAGTCAGAACAGTCTGGAGTCCACAGCCAGTTCCTGCAGAGTGAGACACAGAGAAACAGGTCAGTCTGCAGTGTAGCTCGGTCAGACTCAAGCAGCTCGAGCTAAGTGAGCTAGGAGCGTTGCTGACGCTCAGAGAGCAGCAGAAGAGGCAGCCAACTAACTGCCAGTGTGTATAGCCTAGTGAGGGCCCGAGTAGGCTGAAGGCTAGAGGACTGAGTAGAATTGGAGGCAGAGGAGCTTTACCAGCTCACCCCAGAAACCATATACCGGACACAGGGTCCGAGTCTGCAGGGATTCTTTACACCCAGCAGAAGACAACCAGAACCCCTGGCGAACCACATGTCCCAGGAATACCAAACGCTGACTGTTATACCAAGGTCAGGAGTTACCGAGGCCCCATATACCAGGGAGTGTGTACTCCAACAGAAGGCCCTACCACAGGATCAGCTGGTGCAGAACAGAGACTAAGTTAGGCCTAGCTCCAGGCAGGCCAGAGACTAACACTAAGCGGCAAAGAAACAGGAGGCCCTACACCTGCTCACTGGGGAGAGTCCTGCAGTGCACCCCTCACCCTACAGTGCTCTGGACGGTACCTGCATTTCCACCAGTAAAAGGTACAGAAGCAAACCGTGTGTGTGTGTCCCCTGTTCTTCCTTGGACCCGGCTGGGTCACCGCCATATCGTGCACCTTGTCAAACATCACTGCCCTGAGGCCCCGCTCCGCCTGTGGGGAGCGATTCCATCTAAGCTGCCACAACACCGGCCTCAGTGGACTGCCGCAGCGCTGGTGATCCTCACCAGACACCACAGGTGGCGTCATGAACTTTGACATTCACTTTCCCCTATTTAAGAGAGACCCCAGGGTACGGGCCCGGGAGCCGACCACCGCGACATCCCCCAAGACCAGGCATTAAGGCCCGGGCGCCGAGTAGACCCCATCCCCTGGGCGCCACAAAAGCAACGGATCAGGAGGCCCTATACCCACTCACTGGGGAGAGTCCAGAAGTGCACCCTTCCTACCGAGTACCATGGACCATACCTGCATCTACACCAGTAAAGGTACCGAAGCGAACCCCTGTGTGAGTGTCTGTCATTTCTCCCTGAACGGTCCTGGCCATCTCTCACCTGTACCACCATCCATTTTCCCACGCTGCCCTGAGGCCCGCTCCACCTGTGGGGAGCCGTTCCATCATAAGCTGCCCTAACATCTGCCTCAGAGGACTGTCGCAGTGCTGGTAGTCCTTACCAGGCACCACAGGTGGCGTCACAAACTATTTATTATTTTTTCCTATCCAAGTTATCAATCCCCTTTTTAGTTGACCGCCCTGGGCCACGGACCGGGCCAGCCACTGTGACCTATCCCCCCACCAGCATCCATAGGCCCCGCTGCCGAGTACCCCATTTTCCTGGGGGCGCGTCACTATCCCTTGCACATAACCCTTACCAAGTTACCTTTCAGTAAAGACTGTGTTTTAGAACAGAAGTCTCCTTTATTGAACTGTGGAAGCTATGGTCCTGGTCAGCCAACACCACCGGTTGCAGGTGGCCTGCATGAACGTAAGGCCCTCACTGCATGAGTACAAACACCCAGCCAAGACCCACACACTTTCATATTGCGCACCGGGGTGTAAAAGGAGGAGAAGAGTCCCTAGCCGGTAGCTACCGCCCCACGTCACCCTACATGTCATCCAAAGCATCAAAGGTTGAGTGATTGCTTGAAATATCTCCTTCTGCAGGAAAAGTTGGTGAAAATTCTGAATTTGGCAAAATGCGTATTGAAGTCATCAGTTCAGCCTGAAGAACAGTTGCATACTACTTTCCTTTAGGTTGGAGCGCTTAGTACTATGTGTTATGACACAGCTTCAATCTGGCCAGGAACAATTATTCTTAATTATGCTAGACGTACTGTTCTTTTGTTCAGTAGGTCAAGAGACATGAGCCATTGTTTCATGTGAGACTGTCTGTTGACCCTTTTTGTTTGTTAAATTGTGGAATGCCTGCTGATTACATATTGCATCAACCCCCTACGTTGTATTAGTTTTCACAACTTGGAAGACAAATATGCAGTCAAATTGAACAATTGAACAATGAGGGATTACCTCCTCCCATATTCCCCCAATCATGTGGGATATAAAAGGGGCCTGCCCCTTTCATCGATGTGATTCTGCAGGACGACAGCTCAGGAACCATGGCTCCAGCTGGTGGGATACAGATCTGCTCCACTGCCAATCACTGAGACCACAAAGACGTTTGGAGAACCCAGATTGGGTCAATCAGGTCACCTGGCCACATACCTTGCTGTGCTTGATCAGCTTTCTAAACTTGCCACTACCTCCTCTCTGTGGGTGCCCGCCAAAAGTGGGGTAGGCCCTCGATGGCCCAAAGTCATGGAAATTCTAATCTCTGGCGAGCCAGTGGAAGGGTGAGATGCTGTCATTTGCACCATCTTTGTTATGATCTGCCTCAAGCACTAAGGAAAGACAGGAGATCTGTCCCTACAGTAGAACTAAACTGGATCCCTACGATGTAACGGGGAACCTGATCCTGCGATCAGACCCGCTAAAGTCCTCAGCTAGTCTGTACGAAGACCTATAGATGCAAGGGAGGGATCCCTACAAGAACTAGGGACTGGGATAAAGTTGGACACCTCCTAGCAGAAATTGTAGCAGTAAAAGATAAACACACAACATAGAACATAGAGGTCAGAAGACCTAGCAAAACCAACAGAGAAAGGTAACAGAGCACCAAGCTAGCTCAAGAGTAGTAATTACAATGAAGTCCAGCAAGGCCAGGAGGGTGGAGCCGGATTAAATAGGCAAAAAAGGTCATGTGACCAGCAAACTAGAAAAAAAAACAACAGGAGAGTTCTAACAATCTTGAGTACTTGCTGGGAATGTACTATGCATTGTTGACTGTTGGTGATCCAATAAAGTCTTACCGTAGTGTGGAACCCTCACCCTGTGTAGTCTGAAAAGTGTTCTGCCCATGGGGAAGGAGTACCAGCATTCACTGGAATGAGACCTGGTCCAAGCATTCTTTCTAAAGACTGCCAGGCCAGTGGATGAGAGCACACTGACCCCCATGTCTCCACACTATGTTTCTCTAAGTGTCCCCCAGTGTGCCCTGGGTATTTTACCAAGTGCACAATCTTCAATTGTATCTGCATCCTCTGCTGCAAGTTTCTTCAGAGTCCACCGACACCTCTAACTAGAAGGAGGGACACACAGGACATCAGCAATAACAAGCAAAGAAGCCATAAAGCAGTTGGACCATGCAAGCAAGTTATCACCTATCCACAGGATAAATGGTGATGTGCTGTTTGCTGGGGTTCCAACACTGAGACCTGCATTGATCCATAAAATGGGGCTCTGTAGTACACTGTTAAAGGGAATCAGTCAACAGGAGATAGAGGCTGAAACACAGAATTCAGGGATGTGTCACTTGTCAGAGTAAGTGCTGTTGTCAATTAACTGTGAAGGATTTATCACTAAGAGATTAACATTTCCGGACTACTCCAGCAACTAAGTAGCTCACTGTCTATGGACTTTGTACACGGAGAGCCTGGTGTGGGCGGGGTTAGCTTTGTTGTGGTTGGGTGTTACACGCATGCCGCTAGGCTGAGATAGGGCAAGATGGTATTCATGAATTCGTTGGAATCCTGGGGGAACCGTTACCCAGGGTGATCATAGGCTGCAGCTTCTCTCAGGCACACGATGGATTCAGTTGCTGACTAGACACATCTGACAAGAGTCTTCATAAACAGTTGAACAGTGGAGTTTAATTAACTACGGCCAGTACCATTTAACTCTTTGAAGCAACAGGATTCACCACAGTACAGTCTATTAAAGCAGGCACAGTAACATCAGTCTCTTCAGTAGCATAATTCAGCACAGATTAGATCTCTTTGCAGCACACTTCTATGCATACACAACCACAGGTTTTTCCTTCACAAAGACACAATAGTGCACACCATTCTTTATCCTGCATGGAGATGGAGGGGGATGGTTTGATGAGGGAGATGATCCCTGTGACACGATTCCTTCCAGTCCTTATCTTTCTGCCCGATAATACTCTGCACTGTTAGTTTAGAGAGTCTATCTGACCCGTGTTTAGCTTCCCTCCTGACCTGAATTCTGTTTACTTGCCTTCTGTGAGATACAGATCACACACCACCTTTCTCTTAGGCTCTAGCCAGACTAAGTAACAAGTTCCCCACAATCCCCCTAGGGCTCTGCTAAACACTCCACATGTCCTATGACTGTTGTGGCAAGTCGACTCGCTCGGCTCTCCTGGAGGCAGACTCAGGACACATGTTCTCAGGTTTCCTCTCTGCTGGTTTATTATCAGCCATAAACTCATGCAGGTTTCACAGGAAAAACAAACATGACCCCTCTGGGTTGAACGAAAAAAAACCAAAGCAAAGTATAACTCAGTCCATAGATGA
This sequence comes from Phyllobates terribilis, assembly GCF_046119375.1. Classification (NCBI taxonomy): domain Eukaryota; kingdom Metazoa; phylum Chordata; class Amphibia; order Anura; family Dendrobatidae; genus Phyllobates; species Phyllobates terribilis. The sequence goes on from NW_027362762.1 coordinate 947,376,165, forward strand.
GCGGGTTCCGCCCGCTCTCGGTAGCATAAACTGCACTGCTAAAGTCCATGTGAAAAGCTCTGCAGCTTCCACAATACTGTCTGGAGACTTCCCTCTCCAGACCACACTCCACAGGAAAAAAAACAGGACTGAGCTTTTACACATTGCTCAGCCACACCCTGAGGTGAGGTAGGGGGAATGGCGTCCCGCCCTCTTTGCCATTCCCATAAAACCGCACACCCTTTAACAGAGTAAGCCTACCAGCATATAACACGCTGGCAGAAAAATAAAGCAGGTCTTAGTTCACACAGGAGAGCATCCTGAGTGACACATACCTCCCCTCACATATAAAACCAGTGACACTGTCACACTGTGTTAACCCCTCTAGTTGCTGGATGCTTCTGAAGCACAACACTTCCTGTCTCTTGTGACTGTGTTAACTCTTATAGTTGCTGGAAGCTTTTGAAGCAACAGCACTACTTCTACATGTCACATGGAGTTAGATGTGGTGTGGGAGGGGTTAGCTTTATCAGCTCTGCTTCTTCCTAAATCTAAAAGCCCTGATTGTGTGAGAACTCCTGTATCCAGTAATATAAGTGATACATCGTTGTATTCAGCTTCTCTTTGCCTACATCATGCTGCTCTCAAATAAGGTAGCAAAAACCTGCTATCAGATTCCCTTTAAAATGGACCAGTGGCCCTGTATGCACCCCATTGCTCTAGTCATTGACTATAGGACAGCAGGAAATAGCCATGCGATGTACTCAGTTATTTCCTGCAGGTCTTTAATTGAATTGAGCGATAGTGTCCATGCATGACAAAATCAAGGAAAATACACCTAAAAAGTAAAGTAAAACGTGTACAATGCTAATAAAAAAAAACAAATGCTAATAAAGTAAAAATTTGAAAACGTAAAATACATATTACAAGGTATAAAAGTAGAAAAATACATTTATAAAAAAAATCTACATGCATAAAATAAAAAAATACATATGTAAAAAAAATGAAATAAAGGACATATAAATAAATAAAATAAATAAATTAAAAAAAAATAAAATAAAAAATAAAACACCTAAAAAAAAATCAATGACAAAACAAATGCACATTAAAGTGTTACATATACAACACTAAATAAAATTAAAAAGCATTGATAAAATAAAAATGTAAAAGCATACATATAAAAAATACACATCTTACTACATAGAGAGCTTAATGTTGAGGTGAGTCCAAGAAAAGCATCAGCTGAAATGCTACATGATTACCGGTAGTTGTAACATCATCTATATATATAATCGTCTTATCCCGTCTGTCTGTCTGTCTGTCTGTTTGTCTGTCCAGGAAATCCCGCTTCGCTCATTGGTCCGCCAGCGGGCAATCAGCGCGCGGGATTTCTGAAAAAAGATGGCGGCCGTTAGCGGCTCATCTGCAGGACGGAGCTCAGCGGCGATGCAGCCGGGAGATGACCGGCGCGAGGCGCTCATCTCCCGGCCGGCAACAGCAGAAGGAACCCGACCGCCGGACCCATCTGCGGGACGGAGATGCAGCCGGGAGATGAGCGGCGCGAGGCGCTCATCTCACGGCCGGAAGCAGCGGAAGGACCGCCGGCGCCGCTGACCTCCATGCGGAAGGAAGGACCGGGGAGCGGCGCTGCGGGTCGGGATACTTCTGCTGCGAGCGCTTGCTCATGTCCTGGGTTCTCGCAGCGGAAGTTGCCGCACAGGCAGCGCCGCTCCCCGGTCCTCACCAAGACGATTCGATGATTGGTCGCGGTCTTCGGACCCGACCAATCACTCATCTTACCGCAAAAGTTAAGCACCGTTGTGCTGATTGGTCGCGGACGCTGCCCGCGACCAATCACCGATTTGGGCGCCAAATTTAAATATCGGCCGCGACCAATCAGCACAGCGGTGTTTAAATGTGGAGCCAAGATCGGTGATTGGTCGCGGCCGATATTTAAATTTGGCGCCCAAATCGGTGATTGGTCGCGGTCAGCGTCCGCGACCAATCAGCACAATAGTGTTTAACTTTGGCGCCAAAATCAGTGATTGGTCTCGGGCCAAGACAGCGACCAATCACCGATTTGTGCGGCAGATTTAAATAGCGCCCGCGGCCAATTGGATGTCAGCGGCGCTGCCTGTGCGGATACTTCCGCTCCGAGAACCCGGGACATGAGCGGGCGCTCGCAGCAGAAGTATCCGGACCCGCAGCGCCGCTCCCCGGTCCTCCCTTCACACCCTAGCCGCTGATGTCCCCACAGTATCCGCATGCTGTTACAAAGGTCCGGACATTTGTGTTAAAAATCGCTGATTGGTCGCTGGCGCTGCCCGTGACCAATCACCGATTTGGGCGCCAAATTTAAATATCGGCCGCGACCAATCAGCACAGCGGTGTTTAAATGTGGACCCAAGATCGGTGATTGGTCGCGGCCGATATTTAAATTTGGCACCCAAATCGGTGATTGGTCGCGGTCAGCGTCAGCGACCAATCAGCACAATACTTTGGCGCCAAGATCAGTGATTGGTCGCGGGCCAAGACAGCGACCAATCACCGATTTGTGCGGCAGATTTAAATAGCGGCCGCGACCAATTGGATGTCAGCGCCGCTCCCCGGTCCTCCCTTCACACCCTAGCCGCATGGATGTCAGCGGCGCTGCCTGTGCGGATACTTCCGCTCCGAGAACCCGGGACATGAGCGGGCGCTCGGAGCAGAAGTATCCCGACCCGCAGCGCCGCTCCCCGGTCCTCCCTTGACTCCCTAGGCGCTGATGTCCCCACAGTATCCACATAGTGTTACAAAGGTTCGGACATTTGTGTTAAAAATCGCTGATTGGTCGCTGCCGCTGCCCGCGACCAATCACCGATTTGGGCGCCAAATTTAAATATCGGCCGCGACCAATCACCGATCTTGGCTCCAAATTTAAACTCCGCTGTGCTGATTGGTCGCGGCCGATATTTAAATTTGGCGCCCAAATCGGTGATTGGTTGCGGGCAGCGTCGGCGACCAATCAGCACAGCGGTGTTTAAATGTGGAGCCAATCATGATTTTTAACAAATATGTCAGGACCTTTGTAACACCATGCAGATACTGTGGGGAAATCAGCGGCTAGGGTGTGAAGGGAGGACCGGGGAGCGGCGCTGCGGGTCGGGATACTTCTGCTCCGAGCGCCCACTCATGTCCCGGGTTCTCGGAGCGGAAGTACCCGCACAGGCAGCGCCGCTCCCCGGTCCTCCCTTCACACCCTAGCCGCTGATGTCCCCACAGTATCCGCATGGTGTTACAAAGGTCCGGACATTTGTGTTAAAAATCGCTGATTGGTCGCTGGCACTGCCCGCGACCACTCACCGATTTGGGCGCCAAATTTAAATATCGGCCGCGACCAATTACCGATCTTGGCTCCACATTTAAACAGCGCTGTGCTGATTGGTCGCCGACGCTGCCCGCGACCAATCACCGATTTGGGTGCCAAATTTAAATATCTTCCGCGACCAATCACCGATCTTGGCTCCAGATTTAAACACCGCTGTGCTGATTGGTCGCGGCCGATATTTAAATTTTGCGCCCAAATCGGTGATTGGTTGCGGGCAGCGTCGGCGACCAATCAGCACAGCGCTGTTTAAATGTGGAGCCAAGATCGGTAATTGGTCGCGGCCGATATTTAAATTTGGCGCCCAAATCGGTGAGTGGTCGCGGGCAGTGCCAGCGACCAATCAGCGATTTTTAACAAATATGTCAGGACCTTTGTAACAGCATGCCGATACTGTGGGGACATCAGCGGCTAGGGTGTGAAGGGAGGACCGGGGAGTGGCGCTGCGGGTCGGGATACTTCTGCTCCGAGCGCCCGCTCATGTCCCGGGTTCTCGCAGCGGAAGTATCCGCACAGGCTGTGGCGCTCCCCGGTCCTCACTAATACGATTCCGCTCCCCGCTCCTCACCAATACGATTCGCTGATTGGTCGTGTGCGGAGAGCGCGACCAATCAGTGATCTTGGCGCTAAAGTTAAACACCGCTCTTCTGATTGGTCGCGGCCGCTGCCCGCGACCAATCACCGATCTTGTCGCCTCATTTAAACACTGCTGTGCTAATTGGTCGCGGACTCCAGCCGCGACCAATCAACGAGATTGGCGCCAAATTTAAGCAATGCTCTGGTGATTGGTCGCGGTTGTCGGCTGTGACCAGTCAGCAGTATTGGCGCCAAATTTAAACCTCACTCTGCTGATTGATCGCAACCACCGGCCTCGACCAATCTTCGTTTTTTGTGCCAAATTTAAACAACGCTCTGCTGATTGGTCGCGGTCGCTGGCCGCGACCAATCAGCAGTATTGGTGCCAAATTTAAACCCCGCTCTGCTGATTGGTCGCGGCCGCCAGCCGCGACCCATCAGCATTATTGGTGCCAAATTTAAACCCCGCTCTGCTGATTGGTCTCGGCCGCCAGCCGCGAACAATCAGCGAGATTGGCGCCAAATTTAAACACCGCTCTGCTGATTGGTTGAGGCCGCCTGCCGCGACCAATCAGCGATTTTGCCCCCAAATTTAAACAACGCTCTGCTGATTGGTCGCGGCCGTCAGCCGCGAACAATCAGCGAGATTGGCGCCAAATTTAAACACCGCTCTGCTGATTGGTTGAGGCCGCCTGCCGCGACCAATCAGCGATTTTGCCCCCAAATTTAAACAACGCTCTGCTGATTGGTCGCGGCCGTCAGCGGCGACTAATCAGCGATTTTGGCGCCAAATTTAAACACCGCTCTGCTGATTGGTCGTGGCCGGCGACCATTCAGCGATTTTGGCGCCAAATTTAATCCCCGCTCTGCATCGCTCTGCTGATTGGTCGCGGTCGCCGGCCACGACCAATCAGCAGTATTGTCGCCAAATTTAAACACCTCTTTGCTGATTGGTCGCGTTCGCGACTAATCAGCGATTTTGGTGCCAAATTTAAACACGCTCTCCAGTCCTCACTAACACGGTTCGCTGATTGGTCGTGGCCGCCGCCCGCGACCAATCAGTGATTTGGGCGTAAAATTTAAACAACGCTCTGCTGATTGGTCGCGGCCGTCAGCCGCGACTAATCAGCGATTTTATCGCCAAATTTAAACACCGCTCTGCTGATTGGTCGCGGCCGGCGACCAATCAACGATTTTGGTGCCAAATTTCAACCCCGCTCTGCATCGCCGTGCTGATTGGTCGCGGTCGCCGGCCGCGACCAATCAGCAGTATTGTCGCCAAATTTAAACACCTCTTTGCTGATTGGTCGCGGTCGCGGCTAATCAGCGATTTTGGTGCCAAATTTAAACACGCTCTCCAGTCCTCACTAACACGGTTCGCTGATTCGTTGCGGCCGCCACCCGCGGCCAATCAGCGATTTTGGAGCAAAATTTAAACACCGCTTTGCTGATTGGTCGCGGCCGGCGGCCGCAACCAATCAGCGAGATTGGTGCCAAATTTAAACACCGCTCTGCTGATTGGTCGCGGCCGCCAAATGCGACCAATCAGCGATTTTGGCGCAAAATTTAAACAACGCTCTGCATCGCTCTGCTGATTGGTCGCGGTCGGCGATCACGACCAATCAGCAGTATTGGCGCCAAATTTAAAAAACACTCTGCTGATTAATCGCGACTAATCAGCGGTTTTGGTGCCAAATTTAAACACGCTCTCCAGTTCTCACTAACACGGTTCGCTGATTGGTCGCGGCCGCCGCCCGCGACCAATCTCCGATATTGCCGCCAAATTTAAACACCGCTTTGCTGATTGGTCACGGTTGCCGAACGTGACCAATCAGCGATTTTGGCGCCAAATTTAAACACCGCTCTGCTAATTGCGCCCGGTCGGCCGCATACATATTCTAGAATACCCGATGCGTTAGAATCGGGCCACCATCGAGCTGAATAGAAATGTTCTTAAGGCAGAGATTTTAACAGGATTAGCTGAAGGTGATAAAGTATTTATACTAAGAATTGATTTATGTCCATCAGAAACAGGACAAATGAAGTTTGGACATGGTCAATTACCGTATATGTGGCGTTATTAATTATGACAACTTTGTTGTTTATCGTGTAAAAAGGCTGAAAGTAAATGGCACACTTTTCTAGCTTCCGAAACGTATTTGTTTCGGAACTCAGGCTGTTACTATAAAATAAAACACATAAAAAGTAATACAAGTAAAAATATAAAAATAAAAAATTCACATATATAAAATAAAATACATGAAAAAGTCATACAAGTAAAAATACTAAATAAAAAATACGCATATATAAAATGCATAAAAAAATCTAAATAATAAAAAACAATGAGAAATAAATGAAGTATTACATAAATCTCACAAAAACAAGAATTATCAAAAAATGTAAAAACATATATATATATATATATATATATATATATATATATATATATAAAGAAATCTACATTAAAAAAAAAATCAGCCCAAGCCTTTCTCTAATGACCTGCTCTGTATGACATCAGTGATGAGATACTTTATTTTGACAATAGCTGGTTAATGAGGCAAGATTTGCTTCTTCTGTACAAGAACAGGAAGTTGAGTAGAGATGAAAAGTTCGATACGTCGTTGTGTTCCTTATACCGTGGGCTGCGGTGAATGTTCTCATTTTCTATAGCAGCCGTCTATCTGTATGAAACGCAGCTCATCCAAAAGTGAGAGAGTCACCCTCGAAGACCGTGCTGGGCTCAGCTACGACAACCTATGAAAACAACTCCGGTACTCCCAGGACTAGGTCTCACCATATATTAGTAGAAATGATGACAAATCTCATCACTGCTACATAGAAACCTGTGAACCATGGACACATTGGCGCCAGCTTTTCGGAGGGGCCTTGTCGTGCTGTATATGACGGTCTCGTTATCGCTCGCGAGGAGCTTAGTGAATGGTGAGTACTTGTATCAAACATTCAGGACACATCATTATGACTGTCGTATAGATGTTGTGGAGCTCATTTTGTCGTGGATGTGTACAGGGGCTGAGTCTGTGATATACCATGAAAGCAAATCTTGATGATGTATTGGGTCATCGATATTTTTTAATGGTACGATTGGTAAGAGCGTCATCCCTATACATGAAAGAAACAGTTTGAAGACTATGGTGAGACCTGTTCTAATAGGTGGAGGCTCTAGGAGTAGGTCCACCATGTGTAAGAGTGTCATCCCTATACATGAAAGAAACAGTTTGAAGACTATGGTGGGACCTGTTCTAATAGGTGGAGGCTCTAGGAGTAGGTCCACCATGTGTAAGAGTGTCATCCCTGTACACGAAAGAAACAGTTTGAAGACTATGGTGGGACCTGTTCTAATAGGTGGAGGCTCTAGGAGTAGGTCCACTATGTGTAAGAGTGTCATCCCTATGCACGAAAGAAACAGTTTGAAGACTACTGTGGGACCTGTTCTAATAGGTGGAGGCTCTAGGAGTAGGTCCACTATGTGTAAGAGTGTCATCCCTATGCACGAAAGAAACAGTTTGAAGACTACTGTGGGACCTGTTCTAATAGGTGGAGGCTCTAGGAGTAGGTCCACTATGTGTAAGAGTGTCATCCCTATACATGAAAGAAACAGTTTGAAGACTATGGTGGAACCTGTTCTAATAGGTGGAGGCTCTAGGAGTAGGTCCACCATGTGTAAGAGCATCATCCCGATACACGAGAGAAACAGTTTGAAGACTAAGGTGGAACCTGTTCTAATAGGTGGAGGCTCTAGGAGTAGGTCCACCATGTGTAAGAGAGTCATCCCGATACACGAGAGAAACAGTTTGAAGACTAAGGTGGGACCTGTTCTTCCAGTAGGTGGAGGCTCTGGGGGTAGGTCCACCATCTATCACCTATCCTAGGGTTTATGGGTGAAATATTCCTTTAAGCATTTTTGAGTTTTGGGCGTTTTTCATTTTTTACATTTCTTGATGTAACTCAAAGCGGTTGTCCCAACTTGGACATTTATAGCATGTCGTTAGGATATAGGATGGGACCTGCTTTTTATCATTGAGAACAGGACTCCCAGGATAAGATCCTATTGAATAAAGAGGTGGCAAACATAACTCTTTCCAATCATTCATATGGGAGCTTAGTAAATTGATGAGCGCCCCATCCCATGAGAGCGAGCGCCAGATCCCTTTTCTCAAGAGGCTGGGACTATTCATACACCATGCAATGTCCCAGATGTAACATCCCTTTAAATTCATACTGAATTATCAAACACACTATAAACAATTAATTTTTTGTAGGAGTTTAAACATTTTTTACTACATTTTTGAGGTCTTGTTTTTTTAAAAAATGTCACGTTCTCTAAGTATGGCATCTTTTCTGGTGTATTTCTAAGGCCTCATTCAGAAGTTAGTGATTTTTCTCCTAGGTGATGAGCGATGTTCGTCAGATTTTGATCAACGTTTGTCTTTTTTAACCATCAGTGATCTTCTCGTATGGCAAAAAAAAAAATATTGCAAAGCTTCTCCTACACAATGCAATGTTAAAACGGATGGCGCGCATGACACAAGGATGACATCTCTGTGCTGTCTGAGATTTCCATACACTTGTATGGCCTCATTCAGACATTTGTTTTTCACATCTGTGTTATAAGTCTGGTTTCGTACAGATGTGTTTTGTGGTCTGTATTCAGACCGCAATTCATGAACTGTCCACAGGTCTACTGACCAGACTTTCACAGCCTCATATTTGCCTGTAGGAGCCTCCGAGGTCAGGCCAAACATCTCAAACCAAGTGTGGACTGGTAAACACGGATGTGTGAACCCAGCCTAAGCGTGATATTTTACAACACGTATCCAACTATAGTCTATGTTGCTATTAACGCATACTTGTTTTTTGCAAATAATCATGTCCGTTTTCGATAAAACTCTACACGACACAGATGACCTCCGTGTGCCATTTGCATACTCTCTGTTTTAACATTGTGATGGGTAGAGGGTTTTTAATTTCTTTTATGTTTGTCTATAAAAATAATCACTGATGTTAAGAGAAGACACAAGTACTAACTTTATACATTTTATTATAAATTATAATGAATTTGTCGGACGCGCTTGGCCAGGCCACCTCCCGGCTAAGCTCCTCTCACTTCTCAAAAACACAGCAGAGCTGGTAAAGACTTGGTGCAAAAAATGCCAAAAGTTTGCAAAGTTTCAACAAGTTGCCCAAAGATGTTGAGAAATTTCAAGCACTTTTATGCCAGAAAACCCCCTAAAATAAAAAAATTAAGGAAGGAAGCCTAAAACAAAAATTTAGAAGAATCAACAAGGATGCCACAACTAAATAAACTGGACAATTTTGTATGAGGACATCAGCAGATCTGCGTGAAAGACCACGAGGAAGACAAGGCTTTGTAGAAGCCGTGCGCTATGATTTCATGGGTTTGTCCCCACTGGCAGAAACTTTCTTGAGCACACATTTCTTAAACCTACCTGCATCTGACATTAATTAACAGATTTTTTTCCTTTTCCATAAAGTGTTTTCTTAGCTGTGCGATATTTATGGGATTCTTCTATGCACGGCGCGTTTCACATCTCTGGAACTTTGACGGGACCATGCAAGAACTTTCCATTTTTTCCATGTTTACTTGGTGGTATGGGGCATTGTTATGTTGTAAGATCCCTCACAGATTAGGTCACATTGTCTCAACTGGGACACTGAGGGCATGTAAATAGGATATTCCATAAATTCCCAATAACCCCACGTTTACCTCCAAAATGGGGCACAGGTGGTCGCTGTCAGGAGTAGACAAGGCAGCGCGTGTGCAATTGAGAGCTCTGAAAATTGCTCAGCACATGGTGGACCTTGACATGGATGGCATATCCTATTAATATTCCAGAAATATTTCAGATGGGGCAACCTCTATCAGTGACCTGTGATGCTTTAAAAAATTCATAGGGTTGCTTAAGCGTTGATGGAGTTAAATCAATTCCCAAAAAATAATATCTGCTCATCATGCTTTACACTCCAGGTATCAAGTTCGTTTAGTAAAGCCTGCAATCTTCCAGGCATGGCCAGTATTAATGCTCATATCCATAATTTCAGCAGTTTCCTAAATAATCACCAACCAATGATGCCCTAGATGTGCTCGATGGGAGACAAGTCTGGAGACACTGCAGCGATGGGAGCACATTTAGGCCACACAGGCTGCTCACAGTAGCACCAAGAAACATGTGGGTTGTGGCTGTCGTATTGACAAAACTGCTTCTGGGACACTTTAGAGAAATGGTCACACAACTGGTTCCACCCCCAAATCAAGGTAATGCCGAGCTGTTAGTCACCTGCAAAGAAGACTAGAGGGGTCCGACTCTCATACATTATGCCATCCCAAACCATAATCCAGGGAGTAGGTCCGGTGTTACTTTGCCTTTCAAAGGCCTCTTCTTTTTGTTACCTATGTAGTCTCAGATTCAAAGAATTACTCAAAGTGATCCATTCTGTACTGCAAGTGAGATTAGACATCAACTACCAAGAATAAGGTGTCACTCATTGTCTACAGAAACCATTAGACGGTGTCTACATGACATTGGGCTGCGAGCCAGACATCCAGTTACAGGTGTCCACTGACCTCAATCAATAGTTCTCAAAGTCTATTACGTCACAGAGCAAAACAGCAATGGAGGATATAATGGAGGTCTAGCCTCATCAGTGATGACTTCTCTGTTTTACTGTGGATGAAGTGATAATAGGTAATTGGTCTGGAGATCATGTGGTCAACGCCATAAAGAGGCCTTCTCGAGGGAACGTTACATCGGTCCTACTTCTAGGATTATTGTGTGGGGTGATGCGGCGCCCCTCAGGGTTCAGTCGCCACAGGGGTACTGCACCTCAGCTTGAGGTGTGGTATCTCCTCTTCCAGGTAAGGATGGAGCATCTCTCAGGACCCCACTTCACCACTCAACACTACACCACTCCTGTCCTGAAGGGGAACTAAATGCACCAGGGTGCTGCCCCGGCCCAGGATAGAGGAGATGGGGGGAACCAAAGATAGGGGGAACCAAGTAGTGGGTGAGGGTGGAGGACACACTTTTAGGAAACACTTATTGATTCATATTTAATCTACGGCCATTTTAGGTTCAAGGTCTTTGATTGAGGGTCTTCTGTCAGGGTCCAGCAAGAGGCTGTAGCTGGCGGAAGGTTCGCGGTCCTCGTATTCTGGCCTTGAGACGAGGAGTGGGTCAGAGTTAACCACTGTCTCTACCCGGTCAAGGTCCTGACCTAAGAAGGCCTTGGAGGGGAGCAGAGGAGATAGGCTCCACAGGCAAAAGGATCCCAGGGGGATACGGACGGAGCGGAGCCGCCACCTGTATTCTTTATTCTGGCCTAGTCAGAGGGATTCCTGCTGCAAGAGGGGTAACCGGCCCCCGATATCTGACTTTGTTACTTCACGTCTCAGTCAGAAAAGCCCGGAGGCTTAGTGGATCCCAGGGGGATACGGATGGAGCGGAGTCACCACCTGTATGCTTTACTCTGGCCTAGTCAGAGGGATTCCTGCTGCAAGAGGGGTAACCGGCCCCCTATATCTGACTTTGTTACTTCACGTCTCAGTCAGAAAAGTCTGGAGGCTTAGTGGATCCCAGGTGGATACGGACGGAGCGGAGTCGCCATCTGTATCTCTCACACTGCGTTTATCCAGTGGGACCCGGCCATACACCACGTTCATACCACACACAGTCAGGAGAAGACTTAGTGGGAGAACTTACCAAGGAGAGGAACACACACCAGAGGGGTCTCGACAGGTGCTCCTGATCTACCTGGGAAGTGCTGGACCCCCTTCCTGGTGGCCGCAGTACGCCGTGTGTAGCAGAGAGAAGCTTTGCGGCTGAAAGTTCATCTGAAGTGAGTAAAGACCCAGATGACTTCACACACCGCCTCAGCCTGTTATTTCCTGCACGGCACTGCACCCACCATTCCTCCTCACACTGCCCTGAGGCCTGCTCCGCCTGCGGGGAGCCGTCCCATCTTAGCTGCCCGTAACACCGGCCTCAGTGGACTGTTGCAGCGCTGGTGTCCATCACCGGAAACCACAGGTGGCGTAGTCGAAATACCATTCATCTTTGAAAGCCCAATATTTTTATGTGACCGCCCTGGGCACGGAACGGGTCCAGGCCATGACTGCCTCCCCTGCAACCCCTAAACTGACCCGGCTCCGAGTAACCCCACCGCTCAGGGAGGGCGAGGTGTCACAGTGACAAAATGTTTGTTAGCCGGACCTCTCTAGACTTCTTTCCAGGTAAACAGCAACAGCAATTTTGCAAACATTTCCCAGGAACCATATTTCAATATAACAGCTCTAGGTAGATCCATTGACTCCTGCTTGCTCCTGATCTTGACCTTGGCTTTGTCCTTGACTGTGTTCATGCCTTGTTCACTGGATTGTCTGCTCAGTATCTGTAGTCCAACCCTTAGTTTTGACCCTTGGACACATTCCTTACTATGCTCTCATCTCATCTTTTGGCCTGTTAATTTCTGACTAATTGGTCGTCAACAATTCGTGTCTCAATTCCTTCTTCTCTACTCCTGCATCAGAGCCACTACTGTCAAACCGTTACTATTTCGGGTACTGTAAGCTAATGATCTTTCTAAAACAAAGTCCAGACCTCCTTGCAGAGGAAAGGGAGATATTTTAAGTGAGCCAATGGCTCCACTTCTCCCATATGAGACTATAGCTTTAAAAAAGTACAACTCTCAGCATGATTTATCAATGCATTAGAGGAAAATTGGCGTGCTCACAGTAGAGGAGTCGAGGTGCAGGTGGAATCAGGTTTTGAGCCCCTGGGACATCTAGTTAGGTAAATTCACAGCACACTCTTGTGATGAATGCAATTTCTTTTTATTTCAAAACTCTAGTGCAGGTAGACATAAGCTCTGATCAAGCATAGAGTGCAAATAATAGATGCGATATAACATTTCGACACGATCCCCGGTCTTGTTCCACAAAGTCGTTCTTGGTGTGCTGAGCTTCTCCATGAAAGATACTAGTGGTCTTTGATGGGGTAAAGCAAAGAGGTTTGTCCTTGGCTATGGTGTCCTGGTTTGCGCTCCTGCACCTCTGATGTGTTTTACCCAAACTTGATATTATGGTTAAAACTAGCGTTAGAACCACAAACATGAAGTCTATATTGAGAGTAGTAGTGGACACATGTCTTAATCAGTCAATTTCGGTTCCTCATTCAGTTCCTTTGCAACCAGCGTATAACATCTGGCCCTTTGCCCTCGGTGTAAAACATCTGACCCCTCACCATATGACAGAATGACTGGTGGTGCAGAGCTCACTGATATCAGCGCGGTCCTGTACTTTGAACCACCGGAGTAACAAGTCCATCCATTACATTTCTTCCTCCTCAATCTTCCTCCATCACCTATGAGTGATATTATTGAAAAGTGGAAGTAAAATTAACAACTCAGCCACGAGGGGGGGACCGAGTTCTGAGGAGCAGAAAAGTCACCAACTCTTTGCTGACTTCATAACTGCAGAGTCCAGACCTCCTCTAGTATTGACATCAGCACAAGCTTCATGGCCGAGCAGCTGCATGCAGCCGGACATCACCAAGCACAATGCCGAGTGTCGGATGGAGTTTTGTAAAGCCACCACCACTGGACTCTGTAGGAGACGTGTTCTGTGCAGTGACGGATCGCTCTTCTCTACCTGCGTCTGATGGAGGAGTCTGGGTTTGGTGAATGCAGGAGGACGTTACCCCCTGACTGCATTGTGTGCTGTACAGATGGTGGAGGAGAATGATGCTATGGGCTGTTATCAGGGGGCGGCCTCGGCCCCTCAGCTACAGTGATGGGAAATCTTACAACATCAGCACAAGACATTTTGGACATTTGTAGCTTCAGCTTTGTGGGAACAGTTTGGGGAAGGCCCTCTTCTGTTCCCCATGACTGTGCCCAAGGTCCACAAAAACATAGTTGGCAGAGTTTGGTGGAAGAACATGACTGGCCGCCCAGATCCCGGACCTCAGCCACATCCAATAACTAGACCAGAGATTGTGATCCTGGCCTCTTTCCAACATCAGGATCTGACCTCACAAATGCTCTTCTGGATGAAGAACAAAAATTCCCACAGACGCCTCAAAAAGAAGTAGGCATTCTTCCCAGAAGAGCAGGAGCCATCATATCTTAAAGGGCTCGGATCCATATTAATGTCTGTGTATGTAGGATAGGAAGTCAGAAAAGAACCTGAAGGTGGAGGGGGCACGTACTTTTGACCATATAGTGTAACTGAAATGAGCTTTATCCTTCTTCATATTTCATGTGACCTAATATGATTTGCTGTATTTAAAAGTGGTACAGTAACTGAAAATTTGAACATCGCTGTCACAGATCTCACTTATACCAGTGCCAGCTATTCCTATGTACAATTTACACTTAGCCTGGGTTGAGTCTGTAGCTCAGGTCATCAGACTCGTGTCTCCTCGGGGCTCGATTCATATCTGTCCATCCTACTACAACGTCATGAATATTATTAGTCTACACAATTGTAATAAGCAGAATTTACTCATTGATTGTTGTGCAGACATTGAGCTGTGACGGTAATACATATTGGGTAATTTGCAGCCTTGACAGAGCAGAGAACGGTAGGAGGATGCTGTGGTTGGAAAATGTCCCACCTGAAACAAAAGCAAGCAGCAAATGTGGGTCAAATGTGCTCTGCTTTGTGCTAAAATAAGCAAAGTTGAGCAATGCTAGTGAGATACTGTACAGAATATACTACGTAAAAGTCAGATGTAACTGTGTCAATTTCAAGGGAAAAGTTAAAGTCACCAATAATTAGAACCAGCACCTGACGAGCTAAGTTAGTGAAGGGCTCACGGTGCCTGGTGGGGCCCACTATGCCCAGGAGTCAACGCTTGGTGGATGTGTCTACTACGTGTATGGAGCCGGCTCAGGGGCTGTGTTATGTAGTCCGCACCTGAGCCTAATCAATCAGGACAGCGGCACTCAAGAGTTTGACCCCCCACTTCCAACCCCCATTGACCTCTCCTCCGCAACATGATTGCAAGGTGCTGATTGCACTGTCATGGCAACCTACCAAAGGCCCCCATGTCTGCCATGCTTGTGAATGGGCTTCATAGAAGATCGTTCATTTTACAAAACAATGCAATATTACAATATTGAAGTGTATTGTACAAATGATCAAGTCCCTTGGGGGAGGGAAAATGGAAAATTAAAAAAAATATATATAAGTTCATATCACCTCCTTTCTCAGAACATAAATTAAATCTAAAACATAAGCTTAATATTTCATATCAATGTGTGCGGAATTGTCAAAATTAATAAAAAGTCCTAATATTTATCCCATACGGTGAATGCCAGAAAATTCAAAATGGAAGAATAGCTGTTATTTGGTGACTTTGCTTTTGAAAATAAAAATGGAATAAAAAGAGATCGGAAAGTTAAATGGACACTAAAATGGTAATAATAAAATCTAGAACTCGTACAA
This sequence comes from Phyllobates terribilis, assembly GCF_046119375.1. Lineage (NCBI taxonomy): Eukaryota > Metazoa > Chordata > Amphibia > Anura > Dendrobatidae > Phyllobates > Phyllobates terribilis. The sequence continues at coordinate 947,391,569 of NW_027362762.1, forward strand.
AAAAAAAAAAAAAAAGCCCTGATAGAACTCTATTGACCGAAATATGATTGGATTAGTATGGATTTATCTGTACCTGTGATGAAGTTTTTTTTTAACTATCTACAATTTTTGTGAAGATTTATTATACATGCCTTGATTCATTGCTGGATTTTTTCCTTTTTTCATGTTGGATTGTTTTGAGCCTTGCGAAGAAACCTAACCATGACTAGAGGTATAGCGTTATTTGGTGAGGTGACTCTCTCCTTCCTTATTCCTATTTTTGTATGAAAAGGTAATAACTTATAGCTCTTGGAGGACAAAGAGAAAAAATTGAAAGCGAAAAGAGTCTCACTGAGACTTGTCCAAGGGCCTGGTATCGGCCATAGTTTAATAAGATATGAAATGAGGAAGCCAAGCAGCAAAGCCATTAAGAAAATGGTGGGGTGAATCCATGGGGGTCATAGTCAACCTGCACTTAATGGAAGAAGACTCCAAGGGTGTACACATTAATAGAGAGGGATGAAAGTGAGAGTAACAAGGACTGACCTGGAAAGTGCTTTATCTATACTCAGGTGTGGGGATATGAGAGAAGTATTAACCTCTGTGAGGTTGAGCATCAGGGGAAGCGATATTGTCGAAACGTGTGAAATAATTGATTGTGTAACCATGAGAAATAAATACAAATAATATATGCAGGATATAGGAAAGCTAAATTTGTCATTTACTTCTCCATAATATGTGCAGTGTAATCAATAAGTATAATAAGTATTCCTGCAGCCCTATGCAAAACGCCAATCAGTGATGTCACCATGAGATGTGCTAAATGATAAATTCAGCTGTGCAATATGGGATAGTGTCAGTCCTAATAATCCTTTCTGTCTTTTTTTTGGTTTACTCATCTCTAGTTTTCCTTCCTTCATTTTTATTGTATGATACTTGTCAGGTTTGCTGTGTAGACAGAAGCCGAATAAGCAGAGTCATCTCAGTATGATTAGTGGTTGCACTTGTTAATGACACCTCTGCCAAGGTAACACACTATATATTAAAGACCCCCATGAACAATAGATAGCTGTGGGACAGTCATTCGACTGTTGGCTATATCTCGACTCCCACATACACAAGAACGCCTTCCATTCTTTTCTATGAGGAGTCTGGTAGAACATTGTCTTTGTGTAGAACAAAAGTAAATTTGCATTCCAATGGCCGGATACTTCTATTCCCTGAAATAATTTGTCAGGGAAGAGTCGAAAGTCCAAACACACAATAGACGGTTGGCCGATCTTACCGAAATCGGTGGATTTGGCCAACAAGTCTAATTTGTATGAAGATTCTGTATAGAGCTGACCTGTCACAACTTGGTCTAAAGTGGAGGGGTCTGGATTCCATCACTTTCCCGACAGCTAACATAAAGCAAAGACATCCTGATGTACGGTTCATGCCGAAAATACAGGAAGGGAGTGTGCCTCCACCAATATATCCTTCCCGGAGAGCAGTTTTATAAATATGAAATACATTACTAACTACAGTGGGTCAATGTCAGGAATCAAATGGAAAACATGACACTAGTGCGAAAAGAAGCCCTGGCAGGGTAGGAATGTCCATCCGATAAGATTAAACAATTTATTTCACTTCTCTTTTTTCTTTACTACACGTGATAGAAAAAAAAACAAAAAATCCCTAGTGTGCACATGTGTCTGAGGTGAGGTGAATGTGGGCTACCATAACCTGAAACAAGGATCTGATAGCGAAATATAGAACATGTCCAGTGGTGGATGTGGATGAAGTCGTAGAGGATTATAGAATCAAGAGATTTTGTTACATAACAAGGGTGTGTGTGCACAATGTCTTTTTTTAGGTGGAATCTATCTGGAATCCGCTTGAAAAAGCACCGCAGACTCGCAGAAAAAAATGTACATAATGCACAGTATGTAAAAACAACATTGCTGTGCACATGTTCACTCTTTTGTTGCTTCTTTTAACTTCTTCAGGTTTCGGAAACTGAGAAGCAGTTGTTTATTCTTTGGGCGGCTTCCACTACTTGCTAGTTCTAAAACCTAAGATAGAAATGAAATGAGGCGGTAAAAGCCATCCCACTGCGACAAGGTGTACCCAAATCGGGATGATCCTATACTTTCTCTAATATTGAAACCTTACCATGTGTCAAAAACAACCTCAATGTGAATATGGGTAGAGCAGGAGTGGGACCCAACTATGGACACTCAGCCATGGGAAGCCATATAAACGTAATGCCCGGCTCAAAATTTGAGCTGGGCATTACGTTTATGTAGCTTTCCATGGGTGGATGTCAATAATTAAGACCCTCTCCTGCTCTGCTCTCATTCACATTGAGGTAGTTTTCGAATTTTAGTAAGGTTTTAATATTAGAGACAGTATAGGACTGTCCTTGTGTCACCCTGGCCTGGATGCCACAAATATAATAAAGCTGTGTCTGAGAGCAAGGGGGAAGTTCTCTAGTCAGGGGAACATTAGCATGCAATACCTCCTGTCTCAGGCCAGTAGGGGGAGCAGGCCGCCCCTATAAAAGCTGGAACTGGGGGCAGGGTTAGAGAGAACTGGACGACCTGTCTCAGGACTGAGAGGTGTCCCAGAGCAGAGAGAAACAGTTGTGTTGCACCCTAAGAGGACGTGTGGCAGTAGGAGAGCCACAAGCCAGGGACAAAAGGTGAAGTACGCCTGTCCTGGCAGACAAAGAACCAAATTTACCAGACTTTGGAGTCTGAGGCTGTGAGGATTCCACGTCCTGCAGCAGATAACCAGTCCGCAGGGGACTGTATGTTCCTTGGCCTAAGAAGCCCGGAGGCTCCGCCACAGCAGAAGGGACCAGCAAAGCCGTACCAGGCCGAGAGTAGAAAGGGACCCACGTTGCAAACCATACGGGCGAGAGGACACGGTGAGCTCGGGAACGTGGACTGTTACCCTATAAGAAGGAGATAGCCAGAAGGAGCGCAGAGAGCACGGTAGGCCTACACCCTCAACCTGACCAGGGCCAACTTCCCATTTGCTCTCAGACATCCAGGTCCCCTCTTAGCCGGGACTGTTTGTGGGTCAGTTCACCTGTTCTAGTAAAGACCCTGGACTGTAACCTGTTGTCTGTGTGCTCCTTGCTCCTCCAGCACTAACGGTACTGAGACGCCCTACACCATCACCCCCATCCTCCATTATACTGCCCTGGGGCCGCACTCTTCCCATGGGGAGTCACACTACCCCAGCTGCATACATCATCAGCCCCAGCGGACTGCCTTTGTCACGCTGTCTCCGTATACTGGAAGTAGGGGGCCTAAGCTGACCCTAAGCTGGGGCCCTGACTAATCCCTCAACCTGGAGGTACTGTTAAAGGTACAGAGGTCCAGGCCGCCAGCGTAACCCCTACCTCCTGAAGATCCCTGCACCACAGTAATCTAGTCCTGAGAAGGACCCCGATCACAACCAAAGGGAACAAGACATAATATGCCCAAACACAATACTTAGACGAACGAGACAGTACAAGGGAAAAACCAAAACCACCTTGCATACAAACAACTTCTCAACTACAACAGAGGGAAAACCAACGGGAAAGGAGATAAATGATAAAGCGAGGAAAGGGAAAAAACACTTCCAAATACACTTATCTCAGCAACTCCAAACACCACGATCAGCTCTGTCAGTCTGAATGAAATGCTTTCACCGACACTTCCCAAACAGACCAGCAGGTATATGAAGGAGTCTCACTACAGAAGTATTGATTGCAGCTGGGCGAGGCTGGACCTCATCTAGCCCAGAGAGAGAGAGAATTAACTCCCTCACTGCCGAGAGACACAAAGCACCAACAAGTCAGCTGCGAGAAGTCAGGCTGTGTACTCGTGACGATCTTCGTGGCAACACACCCGTGACAGTACCCCCCCTTCTACGAGGGGCCTCCGGACCCTCAGGGCCAGGTTTATCCGGGTGAGTCGTGTGGAAGACCCGAACTAATCGGTCTGCGTTAATATCCGACGCAGGAACCCACATCCTCTCCTCAGGACCATACCCCTTCCAATGAACCAGGTACTGAAGGGACCGGCGATTAAAGCGTGAATCAATGACCCTCGATACCTGGAACTCCAAGTTACCATTGACAACCACTGGAGGGGGAGGTAAAGGTGACGGTACCACCGGCGCCACATACCTCTTAAGCAATGATCTGTGAAACACGTTGTGAATTTTAAACGTAGGGGGGAGATCAAGACGGAATGCCACCGGATTAATAATAGAACTGATTCTGTACGGCCCAATGAACCTGGGACCCAATTTCCAGGAGGGAACCTTAAGTTTAATATTCCTGGTAGACAACCATACCCGATCGTTCACACTTAGGTCCGGACCAGACACTCTCCTCCTATCAGCCATACGTTTGTATCGGTTCCCCATAGTATTCAGATTCTTCAGCACCCCTCTCCATACTGAAGCGAGTGATGAGGAAAATCGTTCCTCCTCAGGAACCCCCGAAGAGCCCCCCCTACTGAAAGTACAAAACTGGGGGTGAAAACCATATGCCCCAAAAAACGGGGACTTACCAGTGGACTCGCTCCGCCTATTATTAAGAGCAAACTCTGCCAGAGGTAAGAAAGAAGCCCAGTCCTCCTGGTTCTCTGACACAAAACACCGGAGATATGTCTCCAAGCTCTGGTTCATACGTTCCGTCTGACCATTGGTCTGAGGATGAAAAGCCGAAGAGAATGACAACTGCATCCCCCGCCGTGCACAAAACGCCTTCCAGAACTTGGACACAAACTGAGACCCCCGATCAGACACCACCTCGGAGGGTACCCCGTGAAGCCTCACAATCTCCCCAATGAACACCTGTGCAAGAGTTTTAGCATTAGGGAGAGCCGGAAGAGCGATAAAATGTGCCATCTTGCTGAACCTGTCCACTACAACGAGTATGACCGTTTTACCCGAAGACGGAGGGAGGTCCGTAATAAAGTCCATAGACAGATGAGTCCAAGGACGCTCCGGGATCTTCAAAGGTAAGAGGGCCCCAGACGGACGGGTATGTGAGGTCTTAGAGCGCGCACAAACCCCACAGGACGCGACAAAAGTTACCACCTCCTTATGTAAGTTAGGCCACCAAAACCGACGCGAGAGGAGATCCACAGTTGCTTTACTCCCCGGGTGTCCTGCAAAAACAGAGTTATGGTGTGCCTCGATCACCTTTTGTCGCAACTGATCTGGAACAAACAGTCTCCCTGGAGGTCCAACAGGGGCGTCCCCCTGAGCCTCCAATACCTCCTCCTCCAGCTCAGAGCATACTGCCGAAACCACCACCCCCTCCTGAAGGATAGGAATCGGGTCGTCCGTATTCCCGGCCCCCGGGAAACTACGAGATAAGGCATCCGCCTTTACATTTTTTGACCCAGGACGATATGTAACGACAAAATTAAACCTGGTAAAAAACAATGACCACCTAGCTTGTCTGGGATTCAGACGTTTCGCGGACTCCAGATATAGCAGGTTCTTGTGATCGGTGATGACGGTGACCGGATGAACTGCCCCCTCCAAAAAATGGCGCCACTCCTCAAAAGCTAACTTAATGGCCAAGAGTTCCCTATTGCCGACATCGTAATTCCTCTCAGCGGACGACAATTTTTTAGAGAAAAAGGCGCACGGATGCCACTTACCAGGGGACGAACCCTGTGACAATACTGCTCCCACCCCTACCTCGGAAGCGTCTACCTCTACAATGAATGGCTGAGACGCATCAGGTTGAATGAGTATGGGCGCCGAGGCAAAACATTTTTTCAAAGAGGAGAATGCTTGACAAGCCTTGTCAGACCACCTAGAAAAATCCGTCCCCTTTTTAGTCATGTCTGTGAGAGGCTTAACCATGGACGAGAAATTACGAATGAACTTCCGGTAATAATTAGCAAACCCCAGGAAACGTTGTAGTGCCTTAAGATTCTCTGGCCGATCCCACTCAAGAACTGCCCGCACTTTCCCAGGGTCCATACGAAAACCGGACGCTGAAACCAGGAAGCCTAAAAACTGGAGTTCCTGTACGGCGAACACACACTTTTCCCACTTGGCATACAGTTTATTATCCCGCAAGATCTGTAACACCTGCCTAACGTGCTCCTGATGAGACACCAGATCCGGCGAGTAAATTAAGATATCATCCAGATATATGACAACAAACTGTCCCACCAGGCGGCGAAAGATGTCATTAACAAAGTGTTGAAACACCGCCGGGGCATTAGTCAGACCGAATGGCATGACAAGGTTCTCATAATGCCCCTCCGGAGTGTTAAACGCCGTCTTCCACTCATCCCCCTCTTTCATCCTAATCAGATTGTACGCCCCCCTGAGATCCAACTTAGAGAACCATTTGGCGCCCACGATCTGATTAAAGAGATCGGGAATAAGTGGGAGCGGATACGGATCTCGGACCGTAATCCGATTAAGTTCACGGAAATCCAGGCAAGGGCGTAGGCCTCCATCTTTCTTCTTAACAAAGAAGAACCCCGCAGCCACCGGTGAAGATGAAGGTCTAATATGCCCCTTAGCCAGACTTTCTGAGATATAATCCTTCATGGCCTGCCTCTCAGGACCAGAAAGGTTATACAACCTAGCTTTAGGTAACTTGGCCTCAGGGAGCAGTTTTACAGAACAGTCATACACGCGATGAGGAGGTAGTTCCTGACACCCTTTCTCCGAGAATACATCCTCAAAGTCCGCCAGAAATGGAGGTAAGACCCAAGGAGTAACCGCACCAATGACCGTGTTCATGCAGTTTTTATTACAGAATTTACTCCATTGGCTTATCTCCCTGGTTTGCCAATTAATAACCGGGTTATGCTTAGCTAACCAAGGAAGGCCCAACACAATAGGAGTGGGAAGACCCTCCAACACGTAGCAAGACAACAGTTCTTTATGTATTGCCCCCACTTGAAGTTTTACGTCATGCACAGCTTGCAAAAAACTTCCCTGACCGAGAGGCCTGGCATCGATCGAGAATATGGGGATGGGTTTAGCCAACTCACTCAACCGCATACCTTGGACCCGGGCAAACCGAGCATCAACCAGATTAGCCCCGGCCCCACTATCCAGAAGAACAGATATCCTCTCAGTTCTCGTACCCACCACCACCTCCGCCGGTACGAGAAACTGAGACGAACCTAGGGACGAAATACCTACTCCCAGATTGCCGTCCACCACACAACCTGGGATTAACAGTTTTCCGACGACTCTTCACTCTGCAAGGGACGGGATGGACACCCCCCAATAAAATGTCCCTTTCTCCCGCAGAAGAAACACCTTCCTGCCTTATGGCGCACCACCGGTCCCCTCCCCCGAAATGATGTCCCTCCTAATTGCATAGGCTCCTCTGGACTGACCAGGGGAACCACCATATGAGGGGACCTTGTAGGAGGTGGAGTCATCACAGGGGGTAGAATTATCCCGCACCTCTCCCGAAGCCGTCTGTCCACGCGAATAGCAAGGGCCATAGCGGCTTCCAGTGACACGGGAGAGTCATACTGTGCCAACACATCCTGTAATTTGTCGGATAAACCATGACAAAACTGGCTCCTAAGAGCCGGGTCATTCCACTGGGTGTCCGTGGCCCACCTACGGAACTCCGAACAGAATTCCTCCGCCGGACGATCTCCCTGCTGGATCCTACGTAACTTAGACTCAGCAAGGGAGATCCGATCTGGGTCATCATATACGAGTCCCAGAGCAGCGAAAAACCTATCCACTGACTGGAGAGCCGGGGAACCCGGGGGAAGAGAGAACGCCCAGGATTGTGGGTCCCCTTGTAGGAGCGAGATGACAATTCCCACCCTTTGTTCTTCACTCCCCGATGACCGAGGCCGCAGCCGAAAGTACAATTTGCATGCCTCCCGGAAAACAAAAAACTTGTCCCCCCCCCCCCAGTGAACCTATCAGGGAGAGCTACTTTAGGTTCTGGTCCGGCTTGCTCCTGAGGATGCCAAACCTTGGACCTAACGTCCGCCAGCTCCATAGACAAACTCTGCAATTGCCGAGCTAGACCGGCTACTGGATCCATGGTAGCTGGAGAAAAACTAAGTTGGGTCGGTGAAAATGTCACGCTGTCTCCGTATACTGGAAGTAGGGGGCCTAAGCTGACCCTAAGCTGGGGCCCTGACTAATCCCTCAACCTGGAGGTACTGTTAAAGGTACAGAGGTCCAGGCCGCCAGCGTAACCCCTACCTCCTGAAGATCCCTGCACCACAGTAATCTAGTCCTGAGAAGGACCCCGATCACAACCAAAGGGAACAAGACATAATATGCCCAAACACAATACTTAGACGAACGAGACAGTACAAGGGAAAAACCAAAACCACCTTGCATACAAACAACTTCTCAACTACAACAGAGGGAAAACCAACGGGAAAGGAGATAAATGATAAAGCGAGGAAAGGGAAAAAACACTTCCAAATACACTTATCTCAGCAACTCCAAACACCACGATCAGCTCTGTCAGTCTGAATGAAATGCTTTCACCGACACTTCCCAAACAGACCAGCAGGTATATGAAGGAGTCTCACTACAGAAGTATTGATTGCAGCTGGGCGAGGCTGGACCTCATCTAGCCCAGAGAGAGAGAGAATTAACTCCCTCACTGCCGAGAGACACAAAGCACCAACAAGTCAGCTGCGAGAAGTCAGGCTGTGTACTCGTGACGATCTTCGTGGCAACACACCCGTGACAGCCTTGCAGCGGCGGTTCCTAATAACCGCAATCCACGGGTGGCGTAGTCGGACATTATCAACAGCACGTAGCAGACTACCACTGGTCTGACCACCCTGAGCCATGGAACCGGGTTGCCACTACTATCCCCATCGTCTCCCCATTGCCCGACTCTGAGTGCCCCAAGGCCCAGGGGGCGAGTCATCCTTATTTGGGTACACCTTGTCATGGTAGGATGGCTTTTACGCTATTTTTGATCAAAAACAGTGTTTACTAAGTCCCCTATGTTATTTATATGTACTATTACTTTTTACTTACTTATGGAAGGGTATATGCTCATTTTGTTTCTATCTTAGGTTTTATCTGTTTAATGGCCAGTGTGAAAATGCTCGCATAAATTGCATGTATACCAACCTATCCTCCAGTTAATTTTTTTCCTGTTTTACTAGATAGTTAAAGTATAAATTACAGAAAGAAGAAGCTGGACCCACTGCAAAAACAATGGTAAAATTATTAGTCACATTATATAGTCACATATTTATATACAACAAGACCCAGAAATAATGCAATAGATGAGACAGGTGATGTAAAGCAGAACGATCATTATGGGAGAAGGATAAACAATATTTACAGCCACAACTGTTTATCCCTCTTCCATACTCATAGTTCTGCTTCACTTGTCTCATCTATAGCATTATTTCTGTGTCTTGTTGTGTAAAATATGTGACTCTTCAGATTTTGTGTTATACTATTCCTGATGAAGAGACCTGAGTAGTCTGGAAAGCTTGCAACTTGTTACCATCTTTTCAGTTAGCCATCAAAAGGTATCAACCACTGAGGACTCTCAAATCTAAATATTTTTCTAGGGGAATTCAGGATTTGGGTGGAGTTGGTCTTTACATGTCTACATTGGTAACAATCTTTTTGGTCTTTTCTGTAGGAGACAGTTCACCGTGTAGACCTGGAATAACCATCGAACAAAACCAAAACTCTGGCACTTTACCAGGGCAGTCTCTTGTCCTGCATTGCCTGGTGCGGCTCTGTAACCTGGAATTACCTAATGTTACTTGGTGTAAAATAGCCGGACAACAGTGTGATCCCGTGAGAACCAGAGATGGGATCTACTCGAAGCTGGAAGACCAGAAAGAAGACAGCGCTGTTTATGTTCTGAAATTTGACTCTGTACAAATGAACGCCACTGGATATTATCAATGTAAAGCCAATTGGAAGGATCAGCAGATAATTGGCCGCACTGTAGAACTTGTGTCTCGTGAGTCCCATAGGTTTTCACTGTGTTCATGTGAAATGTAAAGTATATTAGCTAATAGGCCAGTGCAAAGGTGGGGTTTGGTTTCTTCTTGAGGAGACCACCACTGCTAAAGGGAGACTGATAGGTCGTGATCCTTGGAAAAAGGTATGCACATTAGAAGAGTGAGAGATTTCTTTCTAGTGCTACCTATTGAAGTGCCACCTTCTGGAGGAGAACTCATTTGCATGCCCTTTTTCCCAGGTAGCATTACCTTACTTATAATACTCTCTACACCAACTGGTGGTCTCTACAAGGAAAAATATCTCCTTAGACTCAACATCAAAGTCCTCACAGCCAACTGACACCCTGCTGTGCATTGTCAAGGTTGCAAGACCCCAAAATTATCTGTTCTTATCAGTGAATATGGCAGCAGCTTCTGCCCTGACCCCCAGAATTGAAGCCACGGGAAGAGTAGTCCTTGTCACAAGGATTGTTCGGGACGCAATTACCATTTGGGTTCCCATTTCCTGCAAGGGGATTGTGTGGCCATCAAATTCTGCGACATCCTGCATTCCCTGGTGGTTCTTCTCCCTTTGAAGGAGAACCGAAGGAGACTGAGCTCTCAATTCCTCTAAGGTGGCAACCCAGGAGGATACAGGGAGAATGCCGGGCACTCCCAAAGCTTTGTCGAGGGGAAGCCACTGATCCTTGACTCTCCCTGTGACTTTCTGTCCAGCGGGACAGGGAAACGTTTATTGGAGTGGATTGCCATGCAGCACATTCTTGTGCACTTTTTTATGTGGCACTGCTCACATTTTTTGCTCACTCAGATGAAGAGCTCATGCTCTTGCGAAAAATAAAACAACCCTGCTATTGGATGTCTCTTCCTTACGAAATCAGTCTGGTTTGACTAATATCGTTTAATCGTTTGCAAGGTGCCATCTGCCACAAAAAAAGCCACAAACATTAGAAATAGCACATGGTAGATGAGGCCCATTTACAGTTTTTTCCAGTTATTATATTTTGTAGTATATATATTATATTATATATTACCGTATATTTCGGACCATAAGACGCACTTTTTTCTCCCCAAATTTGGGAGGAAAATGGGAGGTGCGTCTTATGGTCAGAAAGTAACTTACCGGTGGTGGTGGAGTGGGATCGCAGGGCCATCAGGAAGGTGCCGGCGGTGGCAGCAGCAGCAGGCGGCGGCAGAAGTGGAGGAGGAGGAGGAGGTGAGCCGGTATTTGCCTGGTGTTTGCTGTGAGCAGCTTCCGGTGTGCGTGGCCATGTTTCTGAAGCTGTGATCTATGGGAAAATGGAGATAAGCTCTGCCATGTCGGGGGCCATTTTTCTGTAGTTCACAGCTTCAGAAATATGGCCGTATGCACCGGAAGCTGCTCACGCCGCTCTGCCATGCCAGCAAGACACTGGCCTTGGTACCAGGCCCCAGCCCCAGGCTCCCAGAGCCAGCCACCAGGACCCCAGTGCCAGCCACCAGTGCCAGGCACCCAGGCCCCAAGCCCCCAGCGCCAGCCAACAGCCCACCAGTGCCAGGCCAACAGTGCCAGCCACCAGGCCAGCCACCAGTGCCAGGCCACCAGCCCACCAGTACCAAGCCCCCAGCGCCAGCCACCAGGCCCCCAGCCCCAGGCACCCAAACCCCCATCTCCAGCCACCAGCGCCAGGCCCGGCTTCCTGAAGGACCCTGCCTCCTGTAACCCCCACTCCACCACCCTCCCAGGTAAGATACCTATTCAGTCTATAAAACGGACCCCCATCTTATAAAAAATATTTTTTCCCCCATTTTCCACCCCAAAATTTGGGTCTTATGGTTCGGTGCGCCTTATAGTCCGAAAAATACGGTAGTTATATTATTACTATTATTATATAATATAATATTATATATACAGTACAGACCAAAAGTTTGGACACACCTCATTTAAAGATTTTTCTGTATTTTTATGACTGTGAATTAACACATGTGGAATTATATACTTAACAAATAAGTGTGAAACAACTGAAAATATGTGTTATATTCTAGGTTCTTCAAAGTAGCCACCTTTTGCTTTGATGACTGCTTTGCACACTCTTGGCATTCTCTTGATGAGCTTCAAGAGGTAGTTGGTCTTCCAACAATCTTGAAGGAGTTCCCAGAGATGCTTAGCACTTGTTGGCCCTTTTGCCTTCACTCTGCGGTCCAGCTCACCCCAAACCATCTCGATTGGGTTCAGGTCTGGTGACTGTGGAGGCCAGGCCATCTGGCGGAGCACCCCATCACTCTCCCTCTTGGTCAAATAGCCCTTACACAGCCTGGAGGTGTGTTTGGGGTCATTGTCCTGTTGAAAAATAAATGATGGTCCAACTAAACGCAAACCGGATGGAATAGCATGCCGCTGCAAGATGCTGTGGTAGCCATGCTGGTTCAGTATGCCTTCAATTTTGAATAATTACCCAACAGTGTCACCAGCAAAGCACCCCCACACAATCACACCTCCTCCTCCATGCTTCACGGTGGGAACCAGGCATGTAGAGTCCATCCGTTCACCTTTTCTGCGTCGCACAAAGACACGGTGGTTGGAACCAAAGATCTCAAATTTGGACTCATCAGACCAAAGCACAGATTTCCACTGGTCTAATGTCCATTCCTTGTGTTCTTTAGTCCAAACAAGTCTCTTTTGCTTGTTGCCTGTCCTTAGCAGTGGTTTCCTAGCAGCTATTTTACCATGAAGGCCTGCTGCACAAAGTCTCCTCTTAACAGTTGTTGTAGAGATGTGTCTACTGCTAGAACTCTGTGTGGCATTGACCAGGTCTCTAATCTGAGCTGCTGTTAACCTGCGATTTCTGAGGCTGGTGACTTGGATAAACTTATCCTCAGAAGAAGAGGTGACTCTTGGTCTTCCTTTCCTGGGGCAGTCCTCATGTGAGCCAGTTTCTTTGTAGCGTTTGATGGTTTTTGCAACTGCACTTGGGGACACATTCAAAGTTTCCCCAATTTTTCAGACTGACTGACCTTCATTTCTAAAAGTAATGATGGCCACTCGTTTTTCTTTACTTAGCTGCTTTTTTCTTGCCATAATACAAATTCTAAGTCTATTCAGTAGGACTATCAGCTGTGTATCCACCTGACTTCTGCACAACACATTTGATGGTCCCAACCCCATTTATAAGACAAGAAATCCCACTTATTAAACCTGACAAGGCACACCTGTGAAGTGAAAACCATTTCCGGTGACTACCTCTTGAAGCTCATCAAGAGATTGCCAAGAGTGTGCAAAGCAGTCATCAAAGCAAAAGGTGGCTACTTTGAAGAACCTAGAATATAAGACATATTTTCAGTTGTTTCACACTTTTTTGTTAAGTATATAATTCCACATGTGTTAATTCATAGTTTTGATGCCTTCAGTGTGAATGTACAATTTTCATAGTCATGAAAATACAGAAAAATCTTTAAATGAGAAAGTGTGTCCAAACTTTTGGTCTGTACTGTATAATACGTTAGCTAATATAATAGAAAATATTAATATATTATTATCCAATGTAAAAAGTTAGAGATGCGCTAAGAAGTACCGTATATACTCGAGTATAAGCTGACCTGAGTATAAGCTGAGGTACCTAATTTTACCACAAAAAACTGGGAAAACTTATTGACTCGAGTATAAGCCTAGGGTGGGAAATGCAGCAGCTACTGGTAAATTTCCCCATCCTGTTAAGCATTGCCCACTCATCCCCAATCCCGGTATGCATGGTACCCCTAATCCCACAATCCTAGTATGCATGGCCCCCTCATCCCCCAATCCTGGTATGTATGGCCCCCTCATCCCCCAATCCTGGTATGCATAGCCTCCCCATCCCCCAATCCTGGTATGTATAGAACCCCTCATCCCTCAATCCTGGCATGCATGGGCCCCTCATCCCCCAATCCTGGTATGCATGGCCACTTCATTCCCAATCCTGGTATGTATGGCCTTCTCATCACCCAATCCTGGTATGCATGGCCTCCTCATCCCCCAATCCTCGTATGCATGGCCTCCTCATCCCCCAATCCTTGTATGTAGAGGACCCCTCATCCCCCAATCCTGGCATGCATGGCCCCCTCATCCCCCCAATCCTGGTATGCATAGGACCCCTCTTCTCCCAATCCTGGTATGCATGGCCACTTAATTCCCAATCCTGGTATGTATGGCCTTCTCATCACCCAATCCTGATATGCATGGCCTCCTCATCCCCCAATCCTGGTATGTATGGCCTCCTCATCCCCCAATCCTGGTATGCATGGCCTCCTCATCCCCCAATCCTGGTATGCATGGCCTCCTCATCCCCAAATCCTGGTATGCATGGCCCCCTCATCCCCAAATCCTGGTATGCATGCCCCCATCACAGCACACTTAAAACAAATAAACACATAGTTATCTTTCCTCACCTCTGCTCCAGTGCTGTGTCCTGTCTGCAGCAGCTCATGTCAGTTTCTGAGGCGCAGCACACGCTCTCAGAAGCTGATGTGAGCTGCTGCCTGCATATTCACTCCTCACCACGCCGGGACCATGTGCGTGGAAAGGAGAGAATATGCATTCATTTTAGTAGCGGGCACGGTCAGCAGGAGCCGCAGCTCAGAGCTCCTCCGTGCCCGCTACTAAAGAGAAATTAATATGTCCATGGGAGTGAAGAAGGGGGAATATTCATTTCCCTTAGCAGCGGGCACACGCATGTGCCTTGCTCCTCCGCCGCCGCAACCCCCCCCCCCCATCCCTAGTCACCAACGAATTCTCTGTATACTTGGTATACCCGAGTATAAGCCGAGGGGGGCTTTTTCAGCACAAAAAATGTGCTGAATAGCTTGGCTTATACTCGAGTATATACGGTAAATCCAAAACTAAAATGTAGAAATACTATCAGTATTTCATATGGATATAAATCAATTGGATATATAGGTAAAGGTTCCAGAAAACGGTGTTTCCTACCTTTTAATATGATGATCCTTTTGTTCGCTCCAAATTAACTGTCCTCAGCGATATGGATGTGGTGCCGACCGGTCACCATATATTCATCAGAGATATGAAGGCGGTCATAACCGCTGAAACGCCTAAGAAAGGTACTCACTCCGGAATTCATTTCCTGACGGAGAGCACACATTGCTTGAGTGACGTCACTTACCTGAAAAGGCGGCAGCCTGTTGGAATCACTGCGCGATATATGGTGACCGGCCAGCACCACATCCATATCGCTCAGCTCCTTATCCATCACGTGGATTGTGGACACACGCACCCCACGAGTACACCAAAGATTAGGACACACAGACACACAATCCAGTACCCAGTACAACGGGACGGACTTTTTTGGCATTTTGCCAGGATCTCTATTAAGCATAGTGCAACTCTCTGCAGGACATTTGCCAGGATCTCCATCGAGCAAAGTGCAATGATCTGAAAAGGATCATCATTAGTGATGAGTGAACGTGCTCGCCACTTCTCGGGTCCCCGTCCTTCATGTTTGGCACTCTTTAGAGAGCCAATGAACATGCAGGGATTGCCTGCCACGCACTGTAATGCCGTAGCCATGTTGGTTGTGGGCATTACAGTGATTGGCATCATCATCAGGTCTATATAAGACCGGGCGCCGCCATGCTCGTCACAGTCTACCCCGGAAACAGGCAGAGTAGGGAGAGCTGCTGCTGAGTCAGGGAGAGATTTGCTTGTTTATAGTTAGTATAGGTATTCCACAACATATATATATATATATATATATATATATATATATCCAGCTGAACTAACAGTCCTTCTGAGGACTACTCCAGCTGCATATATTTAGTAATGATAGCAGGAGTTAGGCAGGCAGGCACGGTATGTGGGAGACTGCAGTGCACATAGTGCATTGAACGTCCTGTCTGCTGCTGCTGCTGCTGCTCTTAAATATATTTGTAGACATAGCCCCAGAAATCAGAGGCCAGGGCAAATTTTTTTTTATCTTAATCCTGGTTATTTGCTTAAAAAAGCAATCTAGAGTACACCATTTTTCTGCCCCATTTGCTTGTTCTCACTGCAGAATATAGCCAGATCTGTTCCATATTTCAGCGATAAACATCCAGAAATTTGAACTGAACGTGGAAAATATTGGCCTCCTTTTCCATTCTTTTGCAGTGTGTCAGTCAAGCTATTCACACTAGGTCTCTGTGAAGAATAATATTAGTAAATTACAGGCCTGCTATTTAAAACCGTGGTTCTTTGTCAGACGTATCTCACATATAACTGCGTTCCAAAATCAGCCACTTCTGCCTTCCATTCTGTTGCAGTATGTCGGTCAAGCTATTCACACTAGGTCTCTGAAGAATAATATTAGTACATTACATGGCGGAAAAGCACTTGACTAAGTTGGCCGAAACCCAGGGTCCAGAAACAGTGTCTGTGGGTGACACCACTGCTTCTTCCACTGATGTGCGTGCACGCCAATCCCCTGTCCATGGAACATGCGAAGATGCCTCCCACCCTGCACTTGTCATTGCACACTCTCAACTAGCACCATCAGCAAGCACGTGGTCCACATCCTTTTCCCAGCACAGCATTCAGTTGTCCCTACCCAAGTCCTTGGAACGCAAGCACAAATACGCAGCCAAAGTCCCACAGGCAACACTACTAAATTCACATATTTCACGAATTCTTGCGCTCAAAATGTTGCCTTGTAGGCTCGTGGAGACAGCAGCTTTACGCAACTTGATGGCGGCGGTGGTCCCTTGGTACTTGGTCCCCAGCCACCACTATTTCTCCCAGTGTGCCTTCCCCACATTAAACGAGCACGTGTCCCACAACATTAGCCGTGCCCTTAACAATGCAGTTACTGGGAAAGTTCACCTAGCCACAGACACATGGACAAGTGCTTGTGGGACAGTACATCTCGCTGACGGAACACTGGGTTAATATAGTGGAAGCCGGGACCCTGTCAAACCTTGTGTCACGGGTGTGTCGCCACGAAGATCGTCACGATTACACAGCCTGACTTCTCGCAGCTGAGTTTTTGGTGCTTTGTGTTTTTCGGCAGTGAGGGAGTTAACTCTCTCTCTCTGTGCTAGACGAGGTCCAGCCTCACCCAGCTGCAATCAATGCTGCTGTAGTGGGACTCCTTCAAATGCCTGCCGGTCTGTTGGGGAAGTGTCGGTGAAAGCATTTCATGCAGACTAACAGAGCGGATCGTGGTATTTGGAGTTTCAGAGCTAAGTGTATTTGGAGTGTTTTTTCCCTTCCTCGCTTTATCATTTATCTCCTTTCCCGTTGGTGTTCCCTCTGTTGTAGTTGTGTAGTTTTTGTATGCAAGGTGGTTTTGGTTTTACCCTTGTACTGTCTCATTCGTCTAAGTACTGAGTGTGGGCATATTATTACCTGTCCCCTTTTGTTGTGATCGGGGTCCTTCTCAGGACTAGATTACTTAGGTGCAGGGATCCTCAGGAGGTAGGGGTTACGCTGGCGGCCTGGACCTCTGTACCTTTAACAGTACCTCCAGGTTGAGGGATTAGTCAGGGCCCCAGCTTAGGGTCAGCTTAGGCCCCCTACCTCCAGTACACAGAGACAGCGTGACATTTTCACCGACCACTTAGATTTTCTCCAGCTACCATGGATCCAGTAGCCGGTCTAGCTCGGCAGTTGCAGGGTTTGTCCATGGAGCTGGCGGACGTTAGGTCCAAGGTTTTGTATCCTCAGGAGCAAGCCGGACCAGAACCTAAAGTAGCTCTCCCTGACAGGTTCACTGGGGGGCGGGACAAGTTTTTTGTTTTCCGGGAGGCATGCAAATTGTACTTTCGGCTGCGGCCTCGGCCATCGGGGAGTGAAGAACAAAGGGTGGGAATTGTCATCTCGCTCCTACAAGGGGACCCACAATCTTGGGCGTTCTCTCTTCCCCCGGGCTCCCCGGCTCTCCAGTCAGTGGATAGGTTTTTTGCTGCTCTGGGTCTTGTATATGATGACCCGGATCGGATCTCCCTTGCTGAATCTAAGTTACGTAGGATCCAGCAGGGAGATCGTCCGGCGGAGGAATTCTGTTCGGAGTTCCGTAGGTGGGCCACTGACACCCAGTGGAATGACCCGGCTCTTAGGAGCCAGTTTTGTCAAGGTTTATCCGACAAATTACAGGATGTGTTGGCACAGTATGACTCTCCCGCGTCACTGGAAGCCGCTATGGCCCTTGCTATTCGCATTGACAGACGGCTTCGGGAGAGGTGCGGGATAACTCCACCCCCTGTGATGACTCCACCTCCTACAAGGTCCCCTCATATGGTGGTTCCCTGGTCCATCCAGAGGAGCCTATGCAATTAGGAGGGACATCATTTCGGGGGAGGGGACCGGTGGTGCGTCATAAGACAAGAAGGTGTTTCTTCTGCGGGAGAAAGGGACATTTTATTGGGGGGTGTCCATCCCGTCCCTTGCAGAGTGAAGAGTCGTCGGAAAACTGTTGATCCCAGGTTGTGTGGTGGACGGCAATCTGGGAGTAGGTATTTCGTCCCTAGGTTCGTCTCAGTTTCTCGTACCGGCAGAGGTGGTAGTGGGTACGAGAACTGAGAGGATATCTGTTCTTCTGGATAGTGGGGCCGGGGCTAATCTGGTGGACGCTCGGTTTGCCCAGGTTCAAGGTATGCGATTGAGTGAGTTGGCTAAACCCATCCCCATATTCTCGATCGATGCCAGGCCTCTCGGTCAGGGAAGTTTTTTGCAAGCTGTGCATAACGTAAAACTTCAAGTGGGGGCGATACATAAAGAACTGTTGTCTTGCTACGTGTTGGAGGGTCTTCCCACTCCTATAGTGTTGGGCCTTCCTTGGTTAACTAAGCATAACCCGGTTATTAATTGGCAATCCAGAGAGATAAGCCAATGGAGTAAATTCTGTAATAAAAACTGCATGAATACGGTCATCGGTGCGGTTACTCCTAGGGTCTTACCTCCATTTCTGGCGGACTTTGAGGATGTATTCTCGGAGAAAGGGTGTCAGGAACTACCTCCTCATCGCGAGTATGACTGTTCTGTAAAACTGCTCCCTGAGGCCAAGTTACCTAAAGCTAGGTTGTATAACCTTTCTGGTCCTGAGAGGCAGGCCATGAAGGATTATATTTCAGAAAGTCTGGCTAAGGGGCATATTAGACCTTCATCTTCACCGGTGGCCGCGGGGTTCTTCTTTGTTAAGAAGAAAGATGGAGGCCTACGCCCTTGCCTGGATTTCTGTGAACTTAATCGGATTACGGTCCGAGATCCGTATCCGTTCCCACTTATTCCCGATCTCTTTAATCAGATTGTGGGCGCCAAATGGTTCTCTAATTTGGATCTCAGGGGGGCGTACAATCTGATTAGGATGAAGGAGGGGGATGAGTGGAAGACGGCGTTTAACACTCCGGAGGGGCATTATGAGAACCTTGTCATGCCATTCGGTCTGACTAATGCCCCGGCGGTGTTCCAACACTTTGTTAATGACATTTTTCGCCGCCTTGTGGGACAGTTTGTTGTCATATATCTGGATGATATCTTAATTTACTCGCCGGATCTGGTGTCTCATCAGGAGCACGTTAGGCAGGTGTTACAGATCTTGCGGGATAATAAACTGTATGCCAAATGGGAAAAGTGTGTGTTCGCCGTACAGGAACTCCAGTTTTTAGGCTTCCTGGTTTCAGCGTCCGGTTTTCGTATGGACCCTGGGAAAGTGCGGGCAGTTCTTGAGTGGGATCGGCCAGAGAATCTTAAGGCACTACAACGTTTCCTGGGGTTTGCTAATTATTACCGGAAGTTCATTCGTAATTTCTCGTCCATGGTTAAGCCTCTCACAGACATGACTAAAAAGGGGACGGATTTTTCTAGGTGGTCTGACAAGGCTTGTCAAGCATTCTCCTCCTTGAAAAAATGTTTTGCCTCGGCACCCATACTCATTCAACCTGATGCGTCACAGCCATTCATTGTAGAGGTAGACGCTTCCGAGGTAGGGGTGGGAGCAGTTTTGTCACAAGGTTCGTCCCCTGGTAAGTGGCATCCGTGCGCCTTTTTCTCTAAAAAAATTGTCGTCCGCTGAGAGGAATTACGATGTCGGCAATAGGGAACTCTTGGCCATTAAGTTAGCTTTTGAGGAGTGGCGCCATTTTTTAGAGGGGGCAGTCCATCCGGTCACCGTCATCACCGATCACAAGAACCTACTATATCTGGAGTCCGCGAAACGTCTGAATCCCAGACAAGCTAGGTGGTCATTGTTTTTTACCAGGTTTAATTTTGTCGTTACATATCGTCCTGGGTCAAAAAATGTAAAGGCGGATGCCTTATCTCGTAGTTTCCCTGGGGCCGGGAATACGGACGACCCGATTCCTATCCTTCAGGAGGGGGTGGTGGTTTCGGCAGTATGCTCTGAGCTTGAGGAGGAGGTATTGGAGGCTCAGGGGGACGCCCCTGTTGGACCTCCGGGGAGACTGTTTGTTGCAGATCAGTTGTGACAAAAGGTGATCGAGGCACACCATAACTCAGTTTTTGCGGGACACCCGGGGAGTAAAGCAACTGTGGATCTCCTCTCACGTCGGTTTTGGTGGCCTAACTTACATAAGGAGGTGGTAACTTTTGTCGCGTCCTGTGGGGTTTGTGCGCGCTCTAAGACCTCACATACCCGTCCGTCTGGGGCCCTCTTACCTTTGAAGATCCCGGAGCGTCCTTGGACTCATCTGTCTATGGACTTTATTACGGACCTCCCTCCGTCTTCGGGTAAAACGGTCATACTCGTTGTAGTGGACAGGTTCAGCAAGATGGCACATTTTATCGCTCTTCCTGCTCTTCCTAATGCTAAAACTCTTGCGCAGGTGTTCATTGGGGAGATTGTGAGGCTTCACGGGGTACCCTCCGAGGTGGTGTCAGATCGGGGGTCTCAGTTTGTGTCCAAATTCTGGAAGGCGTTTTGTACACGGCGGGGGATGCATTTATCGTTCTCATCGGCTTTTCATCCTCAGACCAATGGTCAGACGGAACGTATGAACCAGAGCTTGGAGACATATCTCCGGTGTTTTGTGTCAGAGAACCAGGAGGACTGGGCTTCTTTCTTACCTCTGGCAGAGTTTCCTCTTAATAATAGGCGGAGCGAGTCCACTGGTAAGTCCCCGTTTTTTGGGGCATATGGTTTTCACCCCCAGTTTTGTACTTTCAGTAGGGGGGGCTCTTCGGGGGTTCCTGAGGAGGAACGATTTTCCTCATCACTCGCTTCAGTATGGGGAGGGGTGCTGAAGAATCTGAATACTATGGGGAACCGATACAAACGTATGGCTGATAGGAGGAGAGTGTCTGGTCCGGACCTAAGTGTGAACGATTGGGTATGGTTGTCTACCAGGAATATAAAACTTAAGGTTCCCTCCTGGAAACTGGGTCCCAGGTTCATCGGGCCGTACAGGATCAGTTCTATAATTAATCCGGTGGCATTCCATCTTGACCTCCCCCCTACGTTTAAAATTCACAACGTGTTCCACAGATCGTTGCTTAAGAGGTATGTGGCGCCGGTGGTACCGTCACCTTTACCTCCCCATCCAGTGGTGGTCAATGGTAACTTGGAGTTCCAGGTATCGAGGGTCATCGATTCACGCTTTAATCGCCGGTCCCTTCAGTACCTGGTTCATTGGAAGGGGTATGGTCCTGAGGAGAGGATGTGGGTTCCTGCGTCGGATATTAACGCAGACCGATTAGTTCGGGCCTTCCACACGACTCACCCGAATAAACCTGGCCCTGAGGGTCCGGAGGCCCCTCGTAGAAGGGGGGGTACTGTCACGGGTGTGTCGCCACGAAGATCGTCACAATTACACAGCCTGACTTCTCGCAGCTGAGTTTTTGGTGCTTTGTGTTTTTCGGCAGTGAGGGAGTTAACTCTCTCTCCCTGTGCTAGACGAGGTCCAGCCTCGCCCAGCTGCAATCAATGCTGCTGTAGTGGGACTCCTTCAAATGCCTGCCGGTCTGTTGGGGAAGTGTCGGTGAAAGCATTTCATGCAGACTAACAGAGCGGATCGTGGTATTTGGAGTTTCAGAGCTAAGTGTATTTGGAGTGTTTTTTCCCTTCCTCGCTTTATCATTTATCTCCTTTCCCGTTGGTGTTCCCTCTGTTGTAGTTGTGTAGTTTTTGTATGCAAGGTGGTTTTGGTTTTACCCTTGTACTGTCTCGTTCGTCTAAGTACTGAGTGTGGGCATATTATTTATTACCTGTCCCCTTTTGTTGTGATCGGGGTCCTTCTCAGGACTAGATTACTTAGGTGCAGGGATCCTCAGGAGGTAGGGGTTACGCTGGCGGCCTGGACCTCTGTACCTTTAACAGTACCTCCAGGTTGAGGGATTAGTCAGGGCCCCAGCTTAGGGTCAGCTTAGGCCCCCTACCTCCAGTACACAGAGACAGCGTGACACCTTGGGGCAGAACACGTCCTCCCGACACCGAGGATTGCGAGCCCTGGGTCAATCAGGGTTGGCCCCACATTCTACAGCTCCTGCACCTCCTCCTCCTCCTCTTCAGCCTCCATCTCCAAAATGACCACATCGGTCGCAAGCTGGAAGCACTGCAGCACTGCCTAGGCCAATCGGTAACAGGCTGTGCTGAAGCTAATATGCTTAGGTGACAAACAGCACAATGATGAAGAGTTGTGGACAGCTCTGAAAGAGCAGGCAGATCTGTGGCTCACACCGCTAAGCCTACAGCCAGGCATGGTCGTGTGTGACAATGGCCAGAACCTGATTTCGGCTCTGAGGAGAGGCGAGCTCACACACGTGCCATGCCTGGCCCATGTGCTTAACCTTGTGGTTCAGCGGTTTCTCAAAACCTACCTGGATCTGCAGGATCTGCTTGTCAAAGTACGCCACCTGTGTGCCCATTTTAGAAAGTCAGCTACAGCTTCCTCCGGCCTTGCCGTTCTTCAGCAGCGTTTGCAGCTTCCAGCTCAGGAAGCTCTGAGTTGGAACTCTACATTGCAGATGTTGGGAAGGATTTGTGAGCAGAAGAGGGCAGTTGTTGTTGACTACCAGCATCAACAAGGCCATCGGTATTCAGGTCAGACTCCACACATAAAACCTCAGGAGTGGACATGGATGTCAGACATCTGTACCATCCTCCAAAACTTTGAGGACTCCACCAAGATGGTGAGCGGCGATGATGCCGTAATTAGCGTCACCATCCCGCTTCTCTGTCTTCTGAAATGCTCTCTACTCACAATTAAAGAGGATGCATTGCAGACGGAGCACGATGAGATGGAGCAAGGAACCATACAGGGTGATTACACACAGTCCAGCCTCATCTCATCTCAACGTGAATTGGGTGACAATGAGAAAGAGGAGGAAGAAGAACAGGAGCTAGTTTCCTGCGCTATAGATGGTACTACCTGCACAACTGTCATACCGTCTGTTCAGCGGGGGTGGCCTGAGGACAGGGAGGAGGAGGAGGAGGAAGAGGAGAAGAGCATGGTCAGTCGTCCTCTTGGTGAGTACATGGAAGTCTTGCCTGTTAGCAGTCTGGCACACATAGCTGAGTTTATGTAACGCAGCCTTTCCCGTGAACTTCGCGTTCTCCAAATTTTGGGTTACAGTCATTACTGGTTGGTGACACTTTTAGACCCACGCTACAAGGAGACCTTTCTGTCTCTTATTCCCATGCAGGACAGGCCTAATAAAATGGGGCAGTACCCAAATGCCCTTGTTGCGGAATTATTAAAAAAATCCCCACCTGAAAATGCTGGCGGCAGAAGTCACAGTTCGTTGGACAACCAAGGACTACAGGCGAGAGAGACACAAATCCAAACCAGCAGAGGCAGGGGAACACTGTCAAAGCTCTGGGACAATTTTCTCAGACCCTCCCATCACACAGGCCCTGATGAGGGGGCTACTCTCACAAGTAGATTTAAGTTTCGGAAGATGCTGAAGGAGTATCTTACCGACCATACCAACGTCCTCGTGATTACTTTGCGCCTTATAATTATTGGGTATCCAAGCTGGACACATGGCATGGACTGGCTCTCTACGCCTTGGAGGTCCTGACCTGCCCTACCACTAGTGACGTGCCCCCTGGGCCGTGGGGTACCCGGTGCCGGGCCGGTAGATGCTGGGGGAATGTCACAGTGGGGGTGACCCGGTCTGTGACCCAGAGTGGTCAATAAAAAGGGTTATGGATCGGGGATATATAGTGTTTTTATAGAGTTCGTGACGCCACCTGTGGAATGCGGCAAAAGGGAGCCGCCGCTGCGGAGCAGTCCTCTGAAGCTGATGTTACTGCAGCAGGGATGGTGTGGCTCTCCAAAGGAAGAGCTAGCTCCAGGGCAGTGTAGATGTTGCAGGTTGTGCTGGGCGTTGTAGTGCAGGGGTTGATGACGCAGCAAGAAATACAGAGACAAGTAAGTGCAGTCCCAGGGTCTTTACTGGTGCTGTTTAGACAAGCCGGGACTAGGGTACTGGCTAGAAGTGGAAGTCCGGGCAGCCTGGAAGCAAAAAAAGAATCCTCCTTGCCAGGTGAAGTTGGGGGCCTTCCCTTTCCACTAAACTCTTTGGCCCTGCTGCTTGTAGCGGTGCGGTGGCCCTCGTCCCTGAGTGCGGTGTTTCTGTGCTCACCCGTATGGCAGGCAGCTCGGGCCTTGCTGGTGCGTCGCTCCAAGTGGCGGTGCTGGACCCTGCGGTGCTGCTGAGCCTCCGGGCGTCTGATGGGGCCAGGAGACCTGCAGTCTTCTGCCCTCCGGTTTCTGCGGCTGGGCCTTCAGTGCCCCACAGCCTCGGACTCCGGTGTCCAGTTCTTATGTGTTTGTTCTTCTGGGGTGAGCTTCCGTGCAGCTCCAGTCCCCAGCTCCTCTCTCCTCAACGTTCTCGCTTCAACTCCTCACACTAAGACTAACCCCGCCCCCAGATCCCAGTTGCCAAGGGGAGGGGGCTCTCCTTGCTGGTCTGGAGCCAGGAAAGTGTTGCATGTTTAGTATCCCTGACTAGGGGATCCCTGCTTGCTTCCAGGCATGGCATCACCTCTGGTGAGGGAGGCAATGCCACTGTGGCAACCGGACCCCTGGGATGCCACACTAGCGTTTTTGTCAGAGTGGGTTTTTAGTGAATTATAACCAATAGGTGCATCCGTCTGTCAACTGAAAATGCTGACAGGCTGACTCTTATAAAAAAAACAAGGGCTTGATTGGGCCAAACTTCTTAACACCACCGAATGATAGCAGCGTAACATAAACTCAAATACAGTGTCTTTTTTGGGAGGTCTAACTCTATTCCTATGCACCTTTGTCTTCACACCCAGACATGGGTATACGCTTCCTGATTTTGTCTAATTGCTCTTGTCCTCCTCCTTCTCCTCATCCTCATCCACCACAATATCACCACCATATCTACCATATCACCATATCTACGTCTCTTGCAAGGGACATTGGAGTTCCTCCAAATTTTTGCCAGCCGTTGCTTCACTGCATAGGCAAACAACAGTATGGGAGACCCACTTCCTTATAATGGGAGCATTTTTTTCATGAGGCCCTCCGACCTCTACGTCTCTTGCAAGGGGCATTGGAGTTCCTCCAAATTTTTGGCAGCCGCTGCATTCACTGCATAGGCAAACAGTATGGGAGACACACTCCTTTTTAATGGGAACATGTCATACTCGTTACTGTGTCTTTAAATTGTTATTGTGGTTTTTCCCAAATTTTGGCAGCAGTCACAGCATGGGCATTACCACTATAGGAGACCTGCTCCTTTATAATGGGAACATTTTTTTACTGAGGCCCTCCTCTATGTCTCTTCAAAGGGGTATTGGGGTGCGTCCAAATTTTTGGCAGCCCTTGCAGTCACTGCATACCCAATAGCAGTATAGGAGACACACTCTTTAATAATGGGAACACCAAAGCATAGCTGACTGATGGCTCTCTAACAATAGCGAGGGCAGACTGCTGGCCCTTTAAGAATAGTAAGGGCCGCCTGATAACCCTATAAAAGTAAGTTTTGTGACTTTCAGAGTTCCTCCATCATAAATGGCCAGATAAGGTTGTAAAATGTTAAAATGACATTTACTGGTAAATGTTTTCTTCACCATTGAAAGGATTCAAAAATGCCAGAACGCATCAAAAGTGCTACGTGTAAACATAGCCCAAGGTGGGGAGAAGCATTTTTGTTTTTTGGTTATTTATTTTGCCGTACCCTGGAAAGGATGTTCCTTAACGTATTTTCCAGGAAAATGGGAGGAGCCGATTGAAAAATGCTCGAGTTTCCCATAGACTTACATTGGGCTCGTTGCTCAGGTCGAGCAACCGAGTTTTCCAATTTGCTCGACCCGAGCAACGAGCACCCGAGCATTTTAGTGCTTGCCCATCACTAATCATCATATTAAAAGATAGGAAACACCGTTTTCCGAATCCTTCACCTATATATCCATTTGGTTTATATCCATATGAAATACTGATATTATTTCTACGACTTGGATTTACTTCTTAGCGCATCTTTAACTTTTTACATCGGATTTTTACTGTTTTCACTAGTCTGCACTTAGGCAAAGGTGCTCTTGAGTTTGCAGCTTGGAAGTTCACAAACACAGCGCTAGTGCAAAATATTTTTTCTGTACATTATTATTATCGTTGTTATTATTATATTAGCTTATTAGTTATTATATTATTTGTAATATTAATATTTATATATAATAGTATAATTATGTATACATAATATAGTTATATAATAGAATAATTATAATATATTATTATTGCTAATATTATTGTCTTAATATAAACTAATATAATATATTATATAATATATATAATAGCTAATGTAACATAAAATAATACAATAATATATTACATTATTGATATTATATCAGCTTATTAGCTATTATATTATTTTTAATAGTATTATATAATTAATATTAATGTATAATATAGTACTACATTTATGTATATATATACAGTACAGACCAAAAGTTTGGACACACCTTCTCATATAAAGATTTTTCTGTATTTTCATGACTATGAAAATTGTACATTCACACTGAAGGCATCAAAACTATGAATTAACACACGTGGAATTATATACTTAACAAAAAAGTGTGAAACAACTGAAAATATGTCTTATATTCTAGGTTCTTCAAAGTAGCCACCTTTTGCTTTGATGACTGCTTTGCACACTCTTGGCATTCTCTTGATGAGCTTCAAGAGGTAGTCACCGGAAATGGTCTTCACTTCACAGGTGTGCCCTGTCAGGTTTAATAAGTGGGATTTCTTGCCTTATAAATGGGGTTGGGACCATCAGTTGTGTTGTGCAGAAGTCTGGTGGATACACAGCTGATAGTCCTACTGAATAGACTGTTAGCTGCTTTTTTCTTGCCATAATACAAATTCTAAGTAAAGAAAAACGAGTGGCCATCATTATTTTAAGAAATGAAGGTCAGTCAGTGCGAAAAATTGGGCAATTTCAAAGTCATGAAAATACAGAAAAATCTTTAAATGAGAAGGTGTGTCCAAACTTTTGGTCTGTACTGTATATATATATTAATATATATTTAATACTATGTTATTATAGTATTACTATTATATGTATTATTAGTAGTATTGTTGTATTAGCTATTATATAATATATTAGCTATTAGATTATTTTTAATATGATTATATCATTAATATTAATATATCACACATTAATATAATTATATATATAAATTATAATTATTATATTAAATATGATGTTGTATATTAATTATTATATTATTTGTTATATTATATTTTACAACAAAAATAATATTAATAACAACAACAATAATAATAATAATAATAATTTCATATTATTATTTTACATTTTATATTACTTATTATATTGTTTGTACAGTGACAAAAAAATTGTGAAACAATTTTAATTTTTATGTACAGTATTTTTTGACACTTGCAAATTTGCCAGTACACCCTGATAAAGTGGAAGCAAATATATAAAAATGAAGTCAAACTTTTTTTTTTTTTTTTAAAGTCAAACTATTGCTTCTCTGCAATAGGCAAAAAGTTAAAAAGGTTTTCTGACTTCTAAAAAATCTTTTCCAATCAGCAAGAATGGTTTCAGTTCAATAAAATGGGGCACACTATTTTTTTCCAGAATAAATTTCGGAATAAATTTCACAAGTTCAGTAGTGGAGACCAGAGTAAATTAGTACTAAAAAAAATGTTTTAGCATAATAGATCTATTTAAAAATATTATCTTTGTTTTTTTATGTTTTATTTTCTTTTGTTTAATACAAATATAATCTAAAATAATTTTTTTTTGTAAAATCAAAAAGTCATAAAAAATTAACTCTAAATGAAATATTTGGTTTTAAACAACTTTTACATGAAACAATACCTTATAAGAAAAAAAAAATTTCCCCTGAATTTTCTATACAATTAAAACCACAGTCTTTTATACCCTTTTTAACAGGACAATTTTTCATTTTTGTGCATTTGTTTTTTCATCTTCGACATCATTCATTTTACTTCACAAATTGCTGAAAAATAGGGAAAAAAAATTTAAGTGCAGTGAAATGGTGATAAAATGTGATGTTGCCATTTTTTTTTTCTTGTATTCATTTTGCAATAAAAATAATCTGGTAACATGATTTTCCAAGTCAGTACAATTACGGCAATACAAAATGTGCATAATTTTCTTGGAGAGTTTTTTTTTCACTTAAGTGATGAAACAAAAAAAATGTAAAATTTGTCAATGAAGATTTGTTTTGAGTCGACTTTTAACTTAATATTTTTTTTGGTTGATAGAGATGTGTTTGGTCTTGTTTTTCATTTATCAGGCTGAATTTTTTCTTCATACAATTTTGGAGTGCATATGACATTATGATCGCTTTTTATGGCATTTTTTAGGGAGTAAAAAAACTCGCAATTTTCCAAATCTGATTTTTTTTTTACTCTATACATCTTTTACATTTTACATTTTGATAGATCAGACTTTTTTTGTGTTTGCTGTGATACCAAGAATGCTTTTTTTCTTTCATTATTTTTAATAGTAAAAAAGAAACGTGATTCCAATTTTTAGATTTAATATGTTTTAAATTGTTAAATTTTATTTTTTTAGCCCCTGGCTTCCGTGATAAAAAATTGGTTCCCTGCGATTGTATTGCGGGGAGCCAATGGGAGCCACTGCAAGTGTTTTGACAGCTGCACTTAAATAGTGAAATAGCAGTAATTAGAGCTAGTTCTGGTCTCTGCTGTTACACAACCGGTATCTGTCAGGTATGGTGTGAGCTCAGCTTCTGTATGGGAATATACCCTATCAACTGTTTAA
Source organism: Phyllobates terribilis (assembly GCF_046119375.1). NCBI lineage: Eukaryota > Metazoa > Chordata > Amphibia > Anura > Dendrobatidae > Phyllobates > Phyllobates terribilis. The sequence continues at coordinate 947,420,717 of NW_027362762.1, forward strand.
AAAAAAAGCTGCCTTTTCTTTAGAATTTACAGTTAGTTTGAGTCATACTCTCATAACTGGGTCAAGCGTGTAAATGAGGATGTAAAATATATTTTCCCTTTTTGTTGGACCAGATTGATTATTTATGTCTTGTTTCATTTTCACTAGAAAGTGCGACTGAAAAAAGCACCGCAATGAATACCACAGAGACAGGTAAAAGCTTCTTATTCTAAGAGCAATATCTGCAAAAAGTTGTTGGTAATTTTTGTATATTTTCTGGAAATTCCTTATTGTACAAAAGTTTTCACCTAAATATATTCTGTAATTGCCCTTTTTAACAACTGTTTATAAGAGAACATATAAACGATTGTGATTGGACAGTCCCAGGCCAATGAAGAGAGAGAAAGACTGGGCATGGGAGGGGCTTGGGAACTACCTGAGTTTTTGGGTCCTAAGCTCTCTTCCCTATGAGCTTGCCAATCAGTTCCCATCTGGTATAAGAGATCTGTGAGGCTCATATTATTTATTATGTCATTATAATAATTGATAACTAGGATCATGCAAAGTTATGAATAAGTAAAAAGGAAAGAAAAAAGTTTGGTTTGGGCCAAAGTATCTATCCTAAACTCAGATGTGAAGACGTCCAATAGTAGGAATGCAATGTGGAACCTGCTGATACTGAAATCTTATTAATATATTTCAGCATATGTAATGTTCTTATTCTGTTACCCCCCCAGGCAATACCACAAAGGGAACAGATACTATTCAGAATTTTACATTATTGTTATATATTGTATCAACCCTGGGAGGGCTCTGTGCTTTTATTATCACCATCTCCTTGTTGATTTACTGTCTGCGACATTTTAAAGGTAACTTTTTGGCAGTTTGTATTTTAAGTATCTCTGTGGGATGGTTCTGTACCCCGAGTGTCAGTGTCATTATCCTGTACCCCGAGTGTCAGTATCATTATCCTGCACCTAAAGTGTTAGTGCCATTATCCTGTAACCCAAGTGTCAGTGTCATTATCCTGCACTCCGAGTGTCAGCGTCATTATCCTGTACCCCGAGTGTCAGTATCATTATCCTGCACCTAAAGTGTTAGTGCCATTATCCTGTACCCCAAGTGTCAGTGTCATTATCCTGTACCCCGAGTGTCAGTATCATTATCCTCCACCTAAAGTGTTAGTGCCATTATCCTGTAACCCAAGTGTCAGCGTCATTATCCTGTACCCCGAGTGTCAGTGTCATTATCCTACACCCCGAGTGTCAGTATCATTATCCTGCACCTAAAGTGTTAGTGCCATTATCCTGTACCCCAAGTGTCAGTGTCATTATCCTGTACCCAAAGTGTCAGTGTCATTATCCTGCACCCCGAGTGTCAGCGTCATTATCCTGTACCCCGAGTGTCAGCGTCATTATCCTACACCCCGAGTGTCAGTATCATTATCCTGCACCTAAAGTGTTAGTGCCATTATCCTGTACCCCAAGTGTCAGTGTCATTATCCTGTACCCCAAGTGTCAGTGTCATTATCCTGTACCCCGAGTGTCAGCGTCATTATCCTGTACCCCGAGAGTTAATGTCATTATCCTGCACCCCGAGTGTCAGCGTCATTATCCTGTACCCTGAGTGTCAGCGTCATTATCCTGTACTCTGAGTGTCAGTGTCATTATCCTGTACTCCAAGTGTCAGTGTCATTATCCTGTACCCCGAGTGTCAGTGTCATTATCCTGTACCCCGAGTGTCAGTGTCATTATCCTGTACCCCGAGTGTCAGTGTCATTATCCTGTACCCTGAGTGTCAGTGTCATTATCCTGTACCCCAAGTGTCAGTGTCATTATCCTGCACCCCAAGTGTCAGCGTCATTATCCTGTACCCCGAGTGTCAGCGTCATTATCCTGTACCCCGAGTGTCAGTGTCATTATCCTACACCCCGAGTGTCAGTATCATTATCCTGCACCTAAAGTGTTAGTGCCATTATCCTGTACCCCAAGTGTCAGTGTCATTATCCTGTACCCCAAGTGTCAGTGTCATTATCCTGTACCCCGAGTGTCAGCGTCATTATCCTGTACCCCGAGAGTCAATGTCATTATCCTGCACCCCGAGTGTCAGCGTCATTATCCTGTACCCTGAGTGTCAGTGTCATTATCCTGTACTCTGAGTGTCAGTGTCATTATCCTGTACTCCAAGTGTCAGTGTCATTATCCTGTACCCCAAGTGTCAGTGTCATTATCCTGTACCCCGAGTGTCAGTGTCATTATCCTGTACCCTGAGTGTCAGTGTCATTATCCTGTACCCCGAGTGTCAGTGTCATTATCCTACACCCCGAGTGTCAGCGTCATTATCCTGTACACCAAGCGTCAGTGTCATTATCCTGTACCCCAAGTATCAGTGTCATTATCCTGCACCCCGAGTGTCAGCGTCATTATCCTGTACCCGAGTGTCAGTGTCATTATCCTGTACCCTGAGTGTCAGTGTCATTATCCTGTACCCCGAGTGTCAGTGTCATTATCCTGTACCCCGAGTGTCAGTGTCATTATCCTGTACCCCGAGTGTCAGTGTCATTATCCTGTACCCCGAGTGTCAGTGTCATTATCCTGTACTCCAAGCGTCAGTGTCATTATCCTGTACCCCAAGCGTCAGTGTCATTATCCTGCACCCCGAGTGTCAGCGTCATTATCCTGTACCCGAGTGTCAGTGTCATTATCCTGTACCCCGAGTGTCAGTGTCATTATCCTACACCCCGAGTGTCAGCGTCATTATCCTGTACCCCGAGTGTCAGTGTCATTATCCTACACCCTGTGTGTCAGTGCCATTATCCTGTACCCCAAGTGTCAGTGCCATTATCCTGTACCCCAAGTGTCAGTGTCATTATCCTGTACTCCAAGTGTCAGCGTCATTATCCTGTACCCCGAGTGTCAGCGTCATTATCCTGTACTCCAAGCGTCAGTGTCATTATCCTGTACCCCAAGTGTCAGTGTCATTATCCTGCACCCCGATTGTCAGCGTCATTATCCTGTACCCGAGTGTCAGTGTCATTATCCTGTACCCCGAGTGTCAGTGTCATTATCCTACACCCCGAGTGTCAGCGTCATTATCCTGTACCCCGAGTGTCAGTGTCATTATCCTACACCCTGAGTGTCAGTGCCATTATCCTGTACCCCAAGTGTCAGTGCCATTATCCTGTACCCCAAGTGTCAGTGTCATTATCCTGTACTCCAAGTGTCAGCGTCATTATCCTGTACCCCGAGAGTCAGCGTCATTATCCTGTACCCCGAGTGTCAGTGTCATTATCCTGTACTCCAAGTGTCAGTGTCATTATCCAGTACCCCAAGTGTCAGCGTCATTATCCTGTACCCCGAGTGTCAGCGTCATTATCCTGTACCCCGAGTGTCAGTGTCATTATCCTGTACCCCGAGTGTCAGTGTCATTATCCTACACCCCGAGTGTTAGTATCATTATCCTGCACCTAAAGTGTCAGCGTCATTATCCTGTACCCCGAGTGTCAGTGTCATTATCCTGTACCCCGAGTGTCAGTGTCATTATCCTGTACTCCAAGTGTCAGTGTCATTATCCTGTACCCCAAGTGTCAGTGTCATTATCCTGTACCCCAAGTGTCAGTGTGATTATCCTGCACCCCGAGTGTCAGTGTCATTATCCTGTACCCCGAGTGTCAGTGTCATTATCCTGTACCCCGAGTGTCAGTGTCATTATCCTGTACCCCAAATGTCAGCGTGTAATTACCCTGTACCCCCAAACGTTAGAATGATTTTTTATAACATTTTTATTACATTAATGCATTTTAATGCAGTGTAAAAAGTCATGGTATAGACAGTAGATAGTCAGTTATGTAGATACAGTCACTATTGAGGGATCCTCCTTTGTATATTGTATTGTATATTTTTACTCTCACAGCTTTTTTACTGTGATCTGTTTTAATAAAAAAACATTTTATTTTCAATTTCTCCAAAGTTAAGCACAGCACCTCATCTCAGGACCCTGCGACTACTGAAGAGGTGAGTCTTGTTTCCCGGTCCATTACAGTCAATATATTATTTGACTTTTTACCCTTTTCTTAGCTCCTTCACCATGGGACTTGACCATTCAATCATTTGATCTTTCAGTAATAATCTGCAACACTTCTGTATTTTTATGTGTTATGCCTCTGAGTATTACACTACTGAGCCTATGAGGTTGCCGAAAACACACTTCAGGCGAAATGAATGCCCTGTGTAAAGCCAAGTGCAGGGCTTGAGACAATAAAAAGAGCAGCACCACCTTCCCCAAACTCTACTCATGACATATCACCAATGATGAAATGTAGAGATTTGATCATATCTTACTGTTCATCGAGTATTAATATGTCCTTATTGTTTTTAGCTCCAGTTCGTAGCCATGTCAGGAAGTCTGAAGAACTGTCCGAAACAGACACAAGGAGGAACTCTGAAGGACACAGACCAGACTGCCGTAACCGTTGAGGTCACATATGACAATGCCCACTTGGGTTACAAGTCCTCTCCAAAAGAAGAAGACTCCATTGTCTATGCTGATCTAAACTACAATAGCAAAAAGACAATTTTTCAGTTTGAAGACGACCATGAGGTTGAATATGCCACAGTACATCTGAACGAATCCAGAGAAAAATGATCATTAAGATATGAGATAATCAAATTTGACTGTCTTGTCATATCTAAATGATGAGGCCAGATGTTCTTTGGAGAACTTGAGTTGTGGTAGTCTATCATGAATGATCGTCCATGGCTTTACTCTACGGATAACCAAATAAATGAAAACAATTCTTCAAGATGTCAACTCTGAGATGAGTTCCTCACATTGGTTAAGGCCACCATGGACCTGTTGGACTAGTTAAACGTCTAGAGTAATATACACATTACATAAAGTTATAACATATTTCTAATTTTGTAATTTATAGAATAATCATTTATCTAAAAAAAAAACAAGAGCTATACAATGATTGTATATTGAAAACTAAAGGTGATATGTTGTCTCATGAACTTTCTAGAAGTTGGCTTAGACTATTCAACTTTGAAATTAAAGATAATGTATAGCCTTATTAAAAGGAGATAAAGGTGCTACTTAAAGAGAGTTTATTGAGATTTCCATGTAGGGAACCTCCCCAAATTCCAAAAAAATTGCAACCTTTTTGGGGCTGGTTGGTGCCCCCTACAACTCTGAATATCTGAAATCTAAGAAAATCAATGAGATCAGTGGTGACTTATTATACATCACAATTAAAATGATTGGTTCTTCTAAAGACATATTCTAGAAAACTTCACAGATTATAGATGAGGTTCAAGCACATTAGTCTGAAAACTGGTCTCTTTACCTTTGGAACAGGTGAGAGTTTCAGTTTATAGACCTTAATAATATCATCTCAAGTTGAGGTTCCAGCTCATGGATCCCATTAAAGTTAGACTGTCAGCTCATGGACCCTCATTATGTTTTTTTAGGTCGGGATTCAAGGTCATAGATTCCCACTGATATTTTTTTGTGCCAAGATATAAAATTTGTAAACTTGTCTAGAAGCTTCTAAACTTAGAATTCTTTATCGAATTACAGACATATGAATGTATGTGTAGCAGGAATAAATGTCACGTTCTACGTTCAATGAAATAGTTGGACTTCCCTACAGTGCCCCAAAACTGATTTCAAAACTTGATAAAATTAATAAATAAAATATGGATGAGCCATCTCCAACTCAACTTGGAATGACGACATCAATGTCTACGTGATGTCTAGCGGACAAGGAAGTAACACCGATCAAGTTTTATGGAGACTCCTTGGCAAAATAATGAATAGACCCCTTTCCATGGAAGAAGAAAAGCAAAGTTTACACGTGGCATTAAAATCATGTTCTTACTACGAGGAGTGACATTTCGAAAATGTGAGATTGAAGCTCGCTAAAAATGAGTTTTAGAAACCTCTGCAGGCTTTCACTTTCTGTAGACAGGTGGAGGAAATGATGCAGATGTCTAAAGGCTTGGTTCTAAGTTGATGCTAGCGGACATCACATTCTACTGGGTTGTCTTCTCGTAAATAACAGAGACTTGATGGGGTGAAAGTTTCCACCAATGGTCTTTTTATTCATGCTTCCCCTCTTGATTTTGTACTATGCATGGGGTAGTGGAGGTCCCAGTTAGTTTGCCCCCAATTACCCATCCTATAATATAGACGTATACTGCTGGATGAATCTTGTACTGTTTTGTGAATTTTCTTTGTTACCATGTCGTGTGCTGCTCAATATAATCCCTATAGAATATCTAATAGATGAAAGATCACAAATGGACTTCGACCTCAACGACTGTATATCCTGAGATTAGACCTAACATGTTACTGTGTACATATAGAGCTATTATTTTGTCCTAAATGATTAAAATTCTATGAGATATTGAATGATTGTAATTTAAAATAGACAATTAGTTAATGATTGTAAATTATATGCTGAGCGATTAAAATATATTCATGCTTTTTTGTGATGTTTTTGCAACTTTTTAGAAAGACATCATCACTAGTGTTGAGCGATACCTTCCGATATCAGGAAATATCGGATCGGATTGGATCGGGCCAATAACCAAAAAGTATCGGATATCGCCGATTCCGATACCGGAAACCAATGCAAGTCAATGGGACACAAATATCGGAATGAAAATAAACCCTTTCTTTCCTTGTAGGTTAATTCTACATGAAGGAAAACAACTAACAATAATGTAGAATGTATTGGGGGAGGTGGTTGCCCAAATCGATGGGAACAGTGCTCACACTGAAGCATGAAAAGCCGGCAATTCAGCAGCGGCATACACCGGTACCCGACAATTTATAACAGAAAGAATAGAGCTTCACACATAGATTAGATAGATAGAAACATGTCAGTCACATATATAATAAGTGGAGTGACAGTGTTGATTACTGTACTTGTCATTTAGTGTTAAAATAAAGGATTTATTTAAAAAAAAATTGGCGTGGGGTTCCCCGTAATTTTAAGCTCTAGCGGAGGTTAAGCAGATGGCTGGGGCAGATGTTTGAAGCCTGGGAAGGGGGTAATACCCACGGAGCTCCCCAGGCTACTATCCCGCGGATACTGAGAAGCGCAGGCATGCTTGCGCTCCTCAGTGTCTGGCTGTGACGGCATCCAGATAAGCCGACAATGAACTCAGCTCACCTCATGCACGTCACTGACAGCATGGGAGAATTCTCCTGCGCATGCGGTGAGCGTGAGAGACTCGGCTCATCTGGATGCCGTCACAGCCTGACACTGAGGAGCGCAAGCATGCCTGCGCGTCTCAGTGTCTGCGGGATGACAGGCTGGATGGCAGCGTTCTGCAGCGGTCCAGCCTGTCATCTTGATGTAGCAGAGCTGAAGCTGTCCTGGGATCCATGGAAAGGTAAGGATGAGGTTGGTTTATTATTTTTCTTTTATTGCAGGAGATCGTTGGCTTCAGCTGGAATGGGCGTGAAATAATTTAAAAAAAAAAATACGTGGGGCTTTGCCCTATTTTTGTGTCCAGTCAGGTACAACTAGGCAGCTGGGGGCTGGAATCCACAGCGCAGGGAGGCCCAAGCTTTCTGGGGCCCCCTCCGCTGCAAATTGCAGTCCGCAGACACCCCGGAAAATGGCGCGTTCATAGAAGCGCCATCTTCTGGCGCTGTACCCAACTCATCCAGGGCCCGGGTGCGGTGGCTCACTGGGTTAATAAAGGGGTTAGGGCCAGCTTGGTATTATCGCAAGCCCTAAGCCTGAAATTCATGGGGTCACGCCAATATTAGACATGACCGCCATGAATTTCTAGTAAAGTATTTAAAAAAAACACAACACCCAGAATAAAGTCCTTTAATTGAAATAAACACACAATTATTTATTGTTGTAAATTAAACCATACTTACCATCACGCCCATTCCAGCTGAAGCCAATGATCTCCTGCAATAAAAGAAAAATAATAAAAAACCAACATCATCCATGGTTCCGAGGACAGCTCCAGCTCTGCTACATCGAGATGACAGGCTGGATCGCAGCAGAAAGCTGCCATCCAGCCTGTCATCCCGCGGACACTGAGAAGCACAGGCATGCTTGCGCTCCTCAGTGTCAGGCTGTGACGGCATCCAGATGAGCCGAGTCTCTCACGCTCACCGCATGCGCAGGAGAATTCTCCCACGCTGTCAGTGACGTGCATGAGGTGAGCTGAGTTCATTGTCGGCTTATCTGGATGCCGTCACAGCCAGACACTGAGGAGCGCAAGCATGCCTGCGCTTCTCAGTGTCCGCGGGACACTGAGATGACAGGCTGGATGGCAGTTTTCTGCTGCGATCCAGCCTGTCATCTCGATGTAGCAGAGCTGAAGCTGTCCTGGGAACCATGGAAAGGTAAGGATGATGTTGCTTTATTATTTTACTTTTATTGCAGGAGATCGTTGGCTTCAGCTGGAATGGGCGTGACGGTAAGTATGGTTTAATTTAGAACATTAAAGAATTGTGTGTTTATTTCAATTAAAGGACTTTATTCTGGGTGTTGTGTTTTTTATAAATACTTTACTAGAAATTCATGGCGGTCATGTCTAATATTGGCGTGACCCCATGAATTACGGGCTTAGGGCCAGCGGATAATACAAAGCTGGCCCTAACCCCTTTATTACCCAGTGAGCCACCGCACCAGGTCCCTGGATGAGTTGGATACAGCGCCAGAAGATGGCGCTTCTATGAACGCGCCATTTTCTGGGGTGGCTACGGACTGCAGTTCGCAGCAGGGGGGGCCCGCAAAGCTTGGGCCTCCCAGCGCTGTGGATTCCAGCCCCCAGCTGCTTAGTTGTACCTGGCTGGACACAAAAATAGGGCGAAGCCCCACGTATTTTTTTTTTTTACTTATTTCATGAAATTCATGAAATAATAATAAAAAAAGGGCTTCCCTATATTGTTGTGTCCGGCCAGGTACAATTAGGCAGCTGGGAGTTGGGGGCAGCCCATTCCTGGATGCTGTACCTGGCTGGCATACAAAAATATGGCAAAGCCCACGTCAAAATTTTTGGGAAAAATTAATTAAAAAATAAATAATAATTTAGGGACTGCATCTTTATTAACTCCTCAAGTGTCATTTAGTGTTAAAATAAAGGATTTATTAAAAAAAAAATTGGCGTGGGATCCCCCATAATTTTAGTCTCTAGCGGAGGTTAAGCAGACGGCTGGGGCAGATGTTTGAAGCCTGGGAAGGGGGTAATACCCACGGAGCTTCCCAGGCTACTAATATCAGCCCCCAGCTGAATACCTAGCCTTTACCAGCTATTAAAATGGGGGACTCCCCCCAAAGAAATGACGTGGGGTCCTCCCTATTTTAATAGCTAGCAAAGGCTAGGCAGACAGCTGGGGGCTGATATTACTAGCCCAGGAAGGGTGCCATGAATATTGGCCCCCTCCCAGGCTAGAAACACCAGCCGTCAGCCACCCCAGAAATGGCGCATCCGTAGGATGCGCCAATTCTGGCGCTTAGCCTCGCTCTTCCACGCTGCCCTGGTGCGGTGGCAGTGGGGTAATAGGACTGGGGTTCATGTCAGCGCCAGCTGCCATGAAGCCCAGGTTAATAATGATGGGGGTTTATAAGACACCCCCATTACTAACCTACAAAGTGTTAAAAAGAAAACACACTACACCCATAAAAAAATAATTTATTTGAAATAAAACACACCATTTTATTTAATTCTTAGTTTACTAAAAAAAAATAGTTACCTGTCCACGTTCCTGCGCTGATCTCCCATGCACAGCTGTCACATCTGGAGATGGTGACAGCTGTGCATGGCTGCTGTAAGCTCACGCTGCCGGGAACACGTCCGCTCCCGGCAGCGGGAGCCACTGACTGAGGTCACCGGAGTGCATTCAGTCAGCGCTGCTCCGGAGACCTCCTTTACGGCACTGCTGTACCGTGGGAATTTCTCACGGTACAGCAGGGCCGTAAAGCAGCTAACCGGAGCAGCGCTGCCTGAACTCCGGCGAACCCGCTTATGCAATGACGGGGCTGCTTTACGGCCCCGTCATTCTAGCGGCGGCAGCGGTTCAGAGCGGTCACATTCTATGTGGCTGCTCTAAACTGGAGATCATCGTGGGACACTCGTGGACTACTACGGAGGGGTAAGGATAAGGTTGTGGTTTATTATTTTACATTTTATTACAGGAGATCGATGGCTTCGGGGAATTAGGTGTCTAGGTGAGTATAGGCGTAGTTTTTTATTTTTTACTTTATTTTAGGTGGCGATCGGCGGGGACAGGTAATGTATAAACTAATTTATTGTAGGTAACCACTGGCCACCAATGACATGTATTTAAAATTTATTGGGGACCAAAAAAACATGTATAGGGGCAAAAATAGCACATGGGGCAGTTTAAATAGCAGGATCAGGCTGATGGGAACTACTGCTCCCATCGAGCTGATCCTGCTGGCACGAGTGGACGGGGGACAGACATAGGCCGATGGGAGTAGTAGTGTCACATCGGCCTATGTCTGCCTGCACGCACACTCCCGCAGACATCGCACAGACACCGCACACACTCGCAGACATCGCACAGACACCGCGCACACCGCGCACACACCCGCAGACATCGCACAGACAACGCACACACCCGCAGACATCGCACAGACACCGCGCACACCCGCAGACATCGCACAGACACCGCACACACCCACAGACATCGCACAGACACCGCACACACCCGGAGACATCGCACAGACACCCACACACACCAATCATGATGGGTCTGATCGTCTGGGAGGTGAGGCTGACCTGTGCGGCCGTGGGAAAGTTCATGTGAGTTCATGCAATGCAGTCAAGCATGAACTCACATGAACCCTCCAAGGGCACCGCGGCTACTTCAAATGAACAGCTGATCAGCATCACCTGATACCTCAGCTGTTCATTTGAAATAACCGGCGGGAAAGCGCAGCACAGAACGGGAAAGCCGGCGGTGAAGTCTTTTCACTGCCGGCTTCCCCGCCCGGGTCCTTCGCTCCCCGCTCCTTGGTGCTGCGCTCCCCGCCCGGTCCTAAGTTACGATCAGGATGGGGGGAGCGGAGGATCGGGGTCGGAGGCTGCGGGGAAGCAGTATGGGGCTGTGTGATTGTTTAAAAGCCGGCGGCTTTTTACCGCCCGCCGGCTTTTAAACAATCAGGAGAATTCTCTCACGCTGGGATGGCATTCTGATGACAGGCTGAATCGCAGCTGAGCGCTGCCATCCAGCTTGTCATCCTTCAGAGACACTGCAGAGCGCAGGCATTATGGGAACTTCCGATTCCGGTATTCGATATTGTAAAAGTATCGGAATTAAGTATCGGAATTCCGATACCGCGAATATCGGCCGATGCCCGATATTTCAGTATCGGAATGCTCAACACTAATCATCACAGTTTTTCAAGTAGCTTTTTGAAACAGAAGTTTATTAAAGATATCAAGAGTTATCCAACAGTCCATCTACTCAACCCAGAGGTCTAAAGAATAGGAAGTAAGACAATAAAGACCAACCGCCTATCCTTATACATCGATCGTCTCATCTACTAGAGGTCCATTGCCAGGGATCCTTTCTGATCAATTTCAATTAAAAAAAATCAGTGTGAATGTACCCTTATGTTCATCCCACATCCCAAGATTCAGTAGTATATGGGCCCTTGGGGAACAAAAAGTCACAGAATGTCCCTTGTCTACTGCACCTTAGGCATGAAGGGAATCTGTCAGCTGAAAATGAGCTATTCTTTCAATTAAGCTTCTTAAATGCTTATTTTTTTTGTTTCATATCACAATCTATATATTTAAAAAAAATTTTGCAATCCTGAGTTATCTACTGTTTATAGAGGTGTTATCAGTCATTGTACAGGAGGAGGAGGTGACCTGTGATATCATCTATTGTGAATGGTGGATCCTGTGTTATCTACTGTATATGGAGGTGTTTTCAGTCATTGTACAGGAGGAGGAGGTGAGCTGTGACATCATCTATTGTGAATGGTGGATCCTGTATTATCTACTGTATATGGAGGTGTTTTCAGTCATTGTACAGAGGAGGAGGTGACCTGTGACATCACCTATTGTGAATGCTGGATCCTGTGTTATCTACTGTATATAGAGGTGTTATCAATCACTGTACAGGAGGGGGGAGGAGGAGAGCTGTGACATCACTTATGGTGAATGGTGGATCCTGTGTTATCTACTGTATATAGAGGTGTTATCAGTCATTGTACAGGAAGTTGGAGGAGGTGAGCTGTGACATCTCCTATTGTAAATGGTGGATCCTGTGTTATCTACTGTATATAGAGGTGTTATCAGTCATTGTACAGGAGGAGGTGAGCTGTGACATTACCTATTGTGAATGGTGGATCCTGTGTTATCTACTGTATATGGAGGTGTTATCAGTCATTGTACAGGAGCAGGTGAGCTGTGACATTACCTATTGTGAATGGTGGATCCTGTGTTATCTACTGTATATGTGACTCACCCCCTGGGCCATGTTGTGTAGCGTTGCGCACGCGGGGAATACCCGGAGCCGGATCCGATAGGGGTAGTAGTCCTTGTGGCGGTGACCCGGTCCGTGCCCAGGGTGTCAAACTAAGTGGCGTTATTGATATGATGGTATTAGTGTCCGACTACGCCACCCGTTGAATGCGGTTATGAAACCGCCGCTGCAGGGCAGTCCGCTGAGGCCGGAGGTACGGATGTGCAGCGTGGATGGTATAACCCCCAACGGGAGGGGTATAGCCTTAGGGCAGCTGATGAAGCAGGAAAAGATGATAGTGGTAGTGGTGGTGTGACAAGGAAGCTCAGAGACGTGCAATTGCAGTTTTCACAGCTTTACTCACAGTTCTTTATCAGGTCCCTTGTGTACAGCTAGGACCACCCGAGCCGTGCTGCGTCCACCAGGTGCGGGACTCGGCCAACTACCAGGCAGTTCCAGAGCATGGTCCTTAGCTCCCCTCTCTTCCTTTCTACTGGCCGTCCCCACCAGGGATCCACCTTTGTCCAGCTCCCTCGGGCCTTCTGGTGGTGAAACCTTTCCCGGTTTCCCTGACCCTATATGGTATGCCTTCCTGGTAGATATGGCGAGGGGTCGCGCCAAAACTTGTCCACGACCTCCGGTTCCTGGCTAAGGATAATTGGCCTCCACCAGTTTGGGATCCGGCACCCTGTTCTGCCAACCCTTCACCCGTTATTTCGTGGGATCTTAGGGTTCCCTCTCTCTTGCGTCTCTGGGCCTTTCCTGGTGGTTCTGTTCCTTCTTCCTCTGACTTCTCTCTCTCTCCCTCTCTCAGCTTCAGGCCTCCACTCCAGGCCTGACTCTGGAGCTGGGCCCAGACTGAGCCACAGCTCCCTGTCAGCCCTCTCTGGCTGAGCTCCTTTCTGCACAGAACCAACCGTACCCTAGGATGGTGCCCACCTTATATACTCCCTCTGACACCCGAGCCCAGGTGACGAGCAACCAATGGGCTCCTACCTCTGCCCAGAGTCCCTCCCCTCTCTGCTCCTACACCACTAGGATGTTCCTCCCCCCTCCCCACTCCAGCCAGGGACAGAAGCTGTCGTACCTGCACATCTATCTGGTGGGAGTACCGTTGATCTGTCCCCCGGAAATGGGGTGAGTGTGGTGCATGCAGCTATCTGAGCCCAGTTCCACACTCCATCCTTACCCGGGAGTGGAATACCACACCTCTGGTCTGAGGTGCAATACCCCTGTAGCAGCCGAGTCCTCGGGGTGCTACATTCCCCCCTGGTAAACCACAGCATGTCCTCGGGCTGGAATAGAGCAAAACCAAATTACAACATACAAAATTTTTAAAGTGCACTCACATATAAGACGTTAACCAACAACTCATCCCTTTATGGGAGGTACTCTTTTCTTCTTTCTCTTAACGTTACAGGTATAAAACATTTCGGAAACATTATCAGACTTTCTTCACATACTTATAAAATACCATTAACTCTTTTAGCATCATATAAAACTTTGTCATATAAAACATTCTTGACCAACACGTTCTTGATCTCTGGTCAGCGTGCAACATGTGACCAGGTAAAGTGCAACAGTCACTAGTTCCAAAGTAGAAAAGCAGTTCTTCTATAAAACCAGTAGGGGGCGCCTCAAGAAGCGCAACTATTCACAGGGTGGCCGCTCTCAGTCCTCGGCCAGTGGGAATAGGGAATTGGCTGCTCACAGTCCTCAGCCTGGTAAGGGATTAAGGGCACACTGGTAACAGTTCACACAAACACCAATTTTACGACAGTTCTTGTACCCCGACGGGTAACTATATACAGTCCTTCTTTACCACACTCTAATAATGGTGTCCTCTTCGTGCTCCTTCCTGAGGGTAGTCTTCAGACCCGTCCGGGTCCTCTTGGCTTTCCTCATACTGTATCTCCTCCTCAGTCAGCCGGTGTACGTGAAGGGCGTACGGTCCTTTGGCACACTGATGCCGGGTGAAGGTGACCTCATCACCCGGGTAGAGGTCACGTCCGCGGTGTCCCTCCGGCAGGTGGCTCTCCACATCCCTGCGGGTGACAAAGATGTCGCCGGGGGTTCGGTGATCCCGGATAAAGCCCCAGCCATGCTCCAACTGGAACTTTATTACGGTCCCGTTGGCGCGGGGACCGTGGGCCGCACGGGGGTTTCGTCGGGCCCGGCGTTTCTGCTCCGCGCTTTGGACCTGCAGCTGTTCCTCGCGGATCCGCCTCTCTCGCCGTTCTCTCCCAAAGACCTCTAGCTGTTGACGGCAGCACTCCTCACGCCGGGCTGCGGCCGCCCGGGTTTCCTTGGTGAACCCCATGAGGTCCTCACCGGTCGGATCCCATGCAAATTGGGCGTCCTCCAACGAGAGCGGGACAATTTTGACGGGCGCCGGAGCCGGGATCAGAGGCTCGCACATGGGTTGTTCCTTCCGGAGTCGGGGGTTGACGTACTCCGGTGGCCACACGAAGGGCAGCCCGTCCGGGCTGGTATGTTGTGCAAACAGATCGGCGCCCAGGGGTGGCACTGTGGAGGTTGAGGGTGCCGTAAGGGCGGCAGCGCCCGGGGGTGCTCGGCCTTGCGTCCAGGCCGGAGGCATCCTATCTGGGTCCAAGTATGGCACCTCCCGGGAGGAGAGTGCTGTGGAGACCGCGGCACCCGGAGGTACTCGGCCTTGCGACCAGGCCGGTGGCACTTCCTCTTTTGCCGCGCTCCGGGTCAAGGGGCGTGGCGCGGAAGGGGGCGTGACCGCGGCTCCGGCCGCTTGAGGCCTAGTTGGGAGCAGTGGCGGTGCGGCAACGGGCGCGGTGAGTGGGACTTCGGGCTCTGCGACGGGGAGCTGGGGCAGGCTTTCGGCTACTGGGCTCGGGGTGATGACGTCCCCATTACCTGCTTCCATCCCTGCGGCTCCCTCCGCGGCGTCGTCTCCGGCCTTCGTCCCTCCTGCACCATCCTCAGGGGCAGACATGCTCCACGTTACGGGTGGCGTCCTCTGCTGGCGGGTTTCAGCCTGCTGGGCCATCTCCCTTCTCCATTCGGCCAGTGCTTCTTGCTGTACTCGGGCCATCTTCCG
This sequence comes from Phyllobates terribilis, assembly GCF_046119375.1. Classification (NCBI taxonomy): domain Eukaryota; kingdom Metazoa; phylum Chordata; class Amphibia; order Anura; family Dendrobatidae; genus Phyllobates; species Phyllobates terribilis. The sequence continues at coordinate 947,436,243 of NW_027362762.1, forward strand.
GGCCAAGGCCTCCAGCGCGGTCTGTGCACGCTCCCGATCTCTGGGGAGCTGTGCCAGGATCTCCACCAGGCCTTCTGGGGTGGCGGCCTGCAGCAGGCCCCGGACCACGGGGTCGGTACCGCTTGTCTCTTCCTCCATCCCCGGGTGCGATCTGTCCAGACTCCTCCAGGCCGCACCCATCTTCTCCGTTTTGTTCTCTATCCGCCCCCCTTGGGAGTGGTCCCGGGGCAACTTAGTGACAGTCAGTTTCAGGGGCAGACCCCCCACTTTGATGGACATTTCCATGGTGGTAGTCTCGGCTGGTGGGGGCGGTCTCCGCTTTTGGCGCCCTTCTGGGACCGCGACCACGATGGGAGGTCGTCTCTTGCCACCCTCTGGCACGCCCATAATGGCGTCCGCTCTGCCAGGGCGGGAAATCGTCTCAGATGGCGGGAATCGTCTCCTGATGGCGGGAAACTTCGCAGATGGCGGGCAAAGACTGCAGATGGCGGGCAAACGGCGGGAAACGACCCCAGATGGCGTCCGATGGCGGGAACCCTCTGGAATTGGCGGGAGACTCCTTTTTGCGGTAAATGTGAACTTTTCTTCAGGCACGCAGTACCCGGTGGTTGCGGGCACGTAATCCTGCCGACTACGCCAAAGTTGACTCACCCCCTGGGCCATGTTCTGTAGCGTTGCGCACGCGGGGAATACCCGGAGCCGGATCCGATAGGGGTAGTAGTCCTTGTGGCGGTGACCCGGTCCGTGCCCAAGGTGTCAAACTAAGTGGCGTTATTGATATGATGGTATTAGTGTCCGACTACGCCACCCGTTGAATGCGGTTATGAAACCGCCGCTGCAGGGCAGTCCGCTGAGGCCGGTGGTACGGATGTGCAGCGTGGATGGTATAACCCCCAACGGGAGGGGTATAGCCTCAGGGCAGCTGATGAAGCAGGAAAAGATGATAGTTGTAGTGGTGGTGTGACAAGGAAGCTCAGAGACGTGCAATTGCAGTTTTCACAGCTTTACTCACAGTTCTTTATCAGGTCCCTTGTGTACAGCTAGGACCACCCGAGCCGTGCTGCGTCCACCAGGTGCGGGACTCGGCCAACTCCCAGGCAGTTCCAGAGCGTGGTCCTTAGCTCCCCTCTCTTCCTTTCTACTGGCCGTCCCCACCAGGGATCCACCTTTGTCCAGCTCCCTCGGGCCTTCTGGTGGTGAAACCTTTCCCGGTTTCCCTGACCCTATATGGTATGCCTTCCTGGTAGATATGGCGAGGGGTCGCGCCAAAACTTGTCCACGACCTCCGGTTCCTGGCTAAGGATAATTGGCCTCCACCAGTTTGGGATCCGGCACCCTGTTCTGCCAACCCTTCACCCGTTATTTCGTGGGATCTTAGGGTTCCCTCTCTCTTGCGTCTCTGGGCCTTTCCTGGTGTTTCTGTTCCTTCTTCCTCTGACTTCTCTCTCTCTCCCTCTCTCAGCTTCAGGCCTCCACTCCAGGCCTGACTCTGGAGCTGGGCCCAGACTGAGCCACAGCTCCCTGTCAGCCCTCTCTGGCTGAGCTCCTTTCTGCACAGAACCGACCGTACCCTAGGATGGTGCCCACCTTATATACTCCCTCTGACACCCGAGCCCAGGTGACGAGCAACCAATGGGCTCCTACCTCTGCCCAGAGTCCCTCCCCTCTCTGCTCCTACACCACTAGGATGTTCCTCCCCCCTCCCCACTCCAGCCAGGGACAGAAGCTGTCGTACCTGCACATCTATCTGGTGGGAGTACCGTTGATCTGTCCCCCGGAAATGGGGTGAGTGTGGTGCATGCAGCTATCTGAGCCCAGTTCCACACTCTATCCTTACCCGGGAGTGGAATACCACACCTCTGGTCTGAGGTGCAATACCCCTGTAGCAGCCGAGTCCTCGGGGTGCTACATATGGAGGTGTTATCAGTCATTGTACAGGAGGAGGAGGAGGTGAGCTGTGACATCACCTATTGTGAATGGTGGATACTGTGCTATCTACTGTATATAGAGGTGTTATCAGTCATTGTACAGGAGAAGGACGAGGCGAGCTGTGATATCAGCTATTGTGAATGGTGGATCCTGTATTATCTACTGTATATAGAGGTGTTATCAGTCATTGTACAGGATGAGGAGGAGGTGAGCTGTGACATTACCTATTGTGAATGGCGGATCCTGTGTTATCTACTGTATATGGAGGTGTTATCAATCACTGTATAGGCAATGGAGGAGGTGAGCTGTGACATTACTTGTTGTGAATGTTGGATTCTGTACTATCTACTGTATATAGAGGTGTTATCAGTCATTGTGCAGGAGGAGGAGGTGAGCTGTAACCTCACATATTGTTAATGTAATCCTGTGCTGATAATGAGATGACTGCGGTTTACAGAACAGAAAGTGTCATTCTATTCATTATAAAGCAGAGTGGCCGAAGTAAAAAGAGATTATAGTTTTTTTTTAATATAGCTATTGAAGGAAAACTTGACCAAACATTGGTAAAATAGGTTTAATATAGAACATAAATTTTGGCCAGTTTATTAAAAAAAAAATTGTAATTTCATGCCTAACCGATTATTTTTTTATGTGGGTGTGCTAAAAAAAAGGCAATTCATATATTGTACCTTTAACTAATAAGCAGGTGCTGACTAAATTACAAAAACATGGCGGCAGAAGCCATTCTTGTCCACATCTCAATATTTTAACCTTAATGGAGCTGAACAGCAATTTCTACGGACAGGCGTGGCGCCCTTTGTGAATAAAGTATCCATCTGTCTCTAATTTTGAACAACCCCTTTAAGTGCAAAGATGTCGTGTACAGTAATATACCCAAAAATATCTAATATAAAACTCTCACAAATCACTCGCTTTGTCAGGGTAGATTTCCCCAAGTTGAAACGTGGCGTTATTTTACGAGAAGGTTTTTGAGCTTTTTTCAAGCTTGGGGGAGATTTCAGAGGTAATTTTAGAAATGATTATCACATAGACAATACCAAAAATAATAGTGAAACGCGAATACCACACGCTCTCATAACTATTGCAATTACATCATTCACGAGTCCGGGAGTCTTCCGGTACTTTCTGAGAATCATACCTAGAGTTATCCTTTGTGCAATGTATGCTCTGGACAGTTCCTGCACTGATACATTGAAACAAACTATCTGGAGTTGGGAGAATTCAGCTCTTCATGTACAATATCGCTTATCGAGCCGCATTTATCTGAATTGTCTTACAGAAAAATAGCTTTTATTGCCCATAGCCACCAATCAGCACTCAGCTTTCACCATAGCAACCAATCAGAGCTTACCTTTCTCCAGAGCAACCCAATAAGCTCAGCTTCACTTTATCAGAGCAACCAATCAGAGCTCAGCTTTCATTTTACCTCAGCGGTGTTAGTAATGTGTGTGGCCGTCGTCGACTTCCTGTCAGAGTCTTTCTTTGCAGAGGACGCGTTGTGTCTGTGTAACGAGATGACATACTGTGGTAATGGAGGTGATGTACACACAGGATCAGTCACAGGAACACAAGAATGTTCTGCTGGGCAATGTCCAGACGTTTTCGATCCAGTAATAAGCAACACATATGGTTTAGAGTGGAAATAGTGTAACACAGGATCCATGGTCAATGCGTAAAGAAATAAAAAATCGTGTTCAGACACCCGTCTTTGTCTCCGACTGTTATGATCTGCAACATGTACTAAGGAAAGATAGGAGAAAGCAGTCCATACAGTAAGACTAAGCTGAATCCCTACGATGTAGCGGGCTGCCTGTTCCTAGCGAACGGACCCGCCTTAGTCCTCGGCTAGTCTGAACGAAGACCTATAGCGTAAGGGAAGGGGTCCCTAAAAGAACTAAGGACTGGGACAAAAATGGGACACCTCCTAAACAGAGAAGTTGTTGCAGAACACAAAAAGACAAACTGACAAAAATGTACTAGAGGTCCAAGAAGGACCAAGCGAACTTGACAGAGAAAGGCAAACAGGAGGGTTCTAACACAGACGTCCAGGAGAGGATCTGTAAAAAGCTGAATTAGCAGGTTCACTGAAATTTGTCCAAAAACATTTGATTTGCTTACACTTTATTCAATGTGAATCAAATGTACCTTATCATGCTCCAAGTTCCCTCCAGACCGCAAACTATAGCAAATGTGGGGTAAAAAAAATATACAAACCTGGCCCCCACCTTCTTTGGGCAGCTCCCTGACTGTTCCACACAGTTCCTGCCTGGACTTCTGTCACAGCAGGTCTCCGGTCTTTCTTCACAGGTTTCTTTTGGTCGTTGGTGCCTCGTGATATTGTGAAGTGTTTTGCCCCACGACAAAATTATATCACAAGGCTTAAAGCACTCCTGACAGGAGGATTGTGCTCAGTAAACTACATACACTGTCAGGTGGGTGCCATTACACTGATTAAAATGATGCCTTGGTTGATGAAATCCGTCCTGTGGTTCTTGTGTAATCTTTACTTTCAGTTTGGAGATAATGATATGCTCGTGCTTCGGGGCGGCCTGTGGGGGGTGCTCTATCTGGTGCTCTGCTTACATATTCATCTGTATGCTCTTATGACAGCTCACTGTGCCTTCATTGACCTGCCTCCTATTTTACATAATGCATCTAGTAGTGCAGGGCTAGGTAAAATAGGAGGCACTGAACGATCAGTGAGCTGTCATAAGAGCATACTGATGAATTTGTAATCAGAGCACCAGATAGAGCCCACCCCACAGGCCGACCCAGGCATATCATTATCTAAAAACCGAAAGCAAAGATTACACAGAACCACAGGATGGATTTCATCCACTAAGGTATCATTTTAATCAGTGTAAATGTGCCCACCTGACAGTGTATGTGATTTACTGAGCACAATCCTGCGACAGGTGTGCTTTAAGGTTTCCATATACATTAGACAAACTTTGGCCAAATTTGCCAATGTTAATGGCTTTGGCCGACAGTCTAATGTGTATGGAGTCTTCAAACTCTTCACCAATAGACGATGCTATAAATATCCAGCATATCCGATTTCGGACTGCCAATCTTTTTGCACACTAAGAGATAAGCCACCACAAGACATCTAGCAGTGGCTTTCTCACAGAGAGGGCGTTTATTGTTTATGAGAGAGACAGCCAAGATTGCTGCCATCCAATCGATCAGCTGAAGCATTGTTAGTCCGATAGTTGTCTAAGGTGTATGGGGGACTTTAGTCAGCGTCAAAGGTGTTGAAGACCGAAAGGGATTTGTGAAAAAAGTTGAAGACCTGCTGAGACTGAAGACTGCATGGGAAACTGTGAGGACCGGAAAAACTGAGGGCTCAGAGGGAAGAACTAAGTACAATTTTTTTTTATCCCTGTTTCCGAGCATTTTTGAAACCAGCAAAATGATAACTGATGGGTCGCCATTTTGATGAATTTGTGTGAAGTGAATCGCGAAAATTTCGGATTTGTGTGAATCCAATTTTGTATGGAAAATCTGAGGGCTCGGAGGGAAGAAGTGAGTATCATTTTTATTTTATCCCTGTTCCTGAGCCTTTTGAAACCAGCAAAATGATGACCTGCAGGCAACAATTTTGTTGAATTTGCGTGAAGTGAATCGGGAAAAATTTGGATTCATGTGAATCCAATTTTTGGGTGAAATTTAAGTCGAATTAGATTCACCTAAAAGTGATTCATTAATCTCTATACAGTAAGTATTCCCCTATCCATAGGAGACCACTGATACCCCAAGCGATCCCATGAATCCCATGAATGGGGCTCTAGAAGTTAAGAACCAGGCTCTGTAGAGTCACATTTTTTAAGGAGTGGAGGGGCACATATTTGGCCTCCGTTCCATTCATTGTCTATAGGACTGCAGGAGAAAGCCAATTACAGTGTTTCTCATAGAAAATGAATGGAGCTATAGTTGAGCATGTGCACCTCCGCTCCATTCCAGATTGGACCCTGCAGAGTCCAGGTCCCAAGTTCCAAAGCCCTGTTCTTGGAATCATTGGTGGTCACACCAGGAGGACACCCAGGGATCGGTAAGTTAGCTCCTATTTAATGTATAGGGGATAACTTACTATCTTGGGAATAACCCTTTAAGGAAGGGTACTTGGTGCTCTGATTACAACAGTATTAGGTACTTGCTGGCACTATAAATATGGTCCTTTATTGAAACTCCCACTGGCAATTTGTTGGCTTTACCAATGTTGGTATTCTGAGGACAATATTTTGTATCGGCAACTTTTCTGACAATATTAACTGGAGCTCTGTGCTAACACTATAACTGGAAAGAAATTTGATGGCACTGGAAATGACAAGAGAACTACAATAACAATGAAATAGTAGTGACGCGCCCCTGGGCCTGCTGTGTCGCGCAGCGTCTCGCGCACGGGGGCTTACCCGGAACCGGATCAGATGAGGGTTGTAGTCTCCGAGTGGCGGGGACCCGGTCCGTGCCCAGGGAGTCAAACTCAGTGTGTGGCAGTCTTGATAGGTGTTATTTGAGTGTCGACTACGCCACCCGTTGATTTGCAGCTATGGAGCTGCCGCTGCAGGGCAGACCGCTGAGGCCGGTGTAGAATTGTGCAGCGTGATAGTATAACCCCCCAACGGGAGGGGTATGGCCTCAGGGCAGCCGACGTGGAAGATGGGGGTAGCAGGAACCACTCAGAGACGGTGCGGTGTAGTTCAGGGTCTTTACTGGTAACAACGATAGACCCTCCCGGAGTACTTGCTAGCGAACGGGGCCTGGTCAGTCCTTGAGCAGATGGGATCTCCCCTGGCCAGGCGGAGTTGTAGGCCTCCCAAACTGACTGTACTCTTCTGGCTACCTTGCTAGAAGCGGATATAAGTAGCCCACGTCCCTGAGTGTGCCGTGTGGTGCTCACCCGTATGGCCGGTGACTCGGGGCCTTCTAATGGCTTCCGCTCCACGATGGCGGTGCTGGTCCCACGCGTGTGACCTTGCCTTCGGGTTTCTGGGCCTGAGGACCTGAAATCCCCTGCCGGTCGGCTTCTGCTGCTGGGTAAGAGTTAGTCCCCACAGCCTCGGACGCCGGGTCCGGTAAGAAAGCTTCTCAGTCAGGGCGAGCTCTGCAGCTGCCAGCCCCTGACTCGTAGTAGTATTGCTCCCACTGAGCTTCTGCTGTTTCTTCCTATGACTGTTTCTCGTCTCTACTCTCCTTGACTCCTAACCCTGCCTCAGCCCCGGGTTTATATAGGGGAAGTTCTTCCCCTCCCAAGACTGGGCAGGAGGTGTGGCATGCACAGGATCCCTGACCAAAGGACCTCCCACCTGCTCTCAGACATAACATTACATTACTGTGGAAACCAGACCCCTGGGGTGCCACATTAACATCATATATTATTCATTGCTCTGCCCTCTAATGTTTATGAGACGACTCTGCTAATATTGTCCCAGTCTACACAGTAAAGCTGACAATTGTGTGAAAACTGAAATATTTCAGATTTTTTTTAAATATATGAATAGTAATAGAAAATAAATAAAAATGCTACAAATTGGCAAAGTATTTATGTAAATGGGGAAGTCTGTGCCTGAGTCTACTGCCAGCTTAAGGGGAAGCGGAGAGGAGCAATTTCAATAACAGAAGTGTAACAAATAGCCATTCGTTATGCAATCCTTATCTTTGCATGTGAAACTTCACCAACCAACACTGTAAATATCATAATTCTCAGTAAGAGCTGAAGACACTTCCACGTGGGCGTCTTGTCGTGTTGAAGTGCCGGAGAGCCTTATCTTTCAAAACTTTCACTTGCCACCCACCGCGCATATTAAATTTCCTTTGATGCATAAGGGCAAGGAAAGTGCAAGAAATTAGGTTACGTCTTCATGTTTAAACCAATGTAAGATGTATTATTCCAGTAGATTTGCATCAAGAACTTAAGCCCTTAGTGACCAAGCCAATTTTAACCTTAATGACCAGGCCAAATTTTTTTAAATCAGACCAGTGTCACTTTATGTGGTAATAACTCTAGAACGCTTGAAAGGATCCAAGTGATTCTGAGACTGTTTTTTAAAGACATATCGTACTTCATGATAGTGGTAAAATTTGTTTGATATGTGTATATATCTGTGAAAATATCGGAAATTTGGTGAAAATTTTTACAATTTTTGCAATTTTCAAACTTTTCATTGTTATGCCCTTAAATCAGAGAGTTATTTCACAAAAAATAGTTCACAAATAACATTTATCACATGTTTACTTTATATCTGCATCATTTTTTTAAACATAATTTTTTTTTTGTTAGGAAGTTAGAAGGGTTAAAAGTTGATCAGCAATTTCTCATTTTTCCAATAAAATTTACAAAATCATTTTTTAGGGACCACATCACATTTGAAGCGACTTTGGGAGGCCTACACACGTGGTCAAAATTGTTGGTACCCCTCGTTTAATGAAAAAAAAAACCACAGTGGTCACAGAAATAACTTGAATCTGACAAAGGTAATAATAAATTAAAAATCTATGAAAATGAACAAATGAAAGTCAGACATTGCTTTTCTGCTTCCACAGAATTTTGAAAAAAATTAAACTCATGAAATCGGCCTGGACAGAAATGATGGTTCTTCTTAACTTAATATTTTGTTGAACAACCTTTTGAGGCAATCACTGCAATCAAACGATTCCTGTAACTGTCAATGAGACTTCTGCACCTCTCGACAGGTATTTTGGCCAATCCTCATGAGCAAACTGCTCCAGTTGTCTCGTGTTTGAAGGTTGCCTTTTCCAGATGACATGTTTCAGCTCTTTCCAAAGATGCTAAATAGGATTTAGGTCAGGGCTCATAGAAGCCACTTCAGAATAGTCCAATGTTTTCCTCTTATCCATTCTTGGGTGTTTTTAGCTGTGTGTTTTGCGTCATTATCCTGTTGCAAGACCCATGACCTGCGACTATGACCAAGCTTTCTGACACTGGGCAGCACATTTCTCTCTAGAATCCCTTGATAGTCTTGAGATTTCATTGTACCCTGCACAGATTCAAGACACCCTGTGCCAGATGAAGCAAAGCAGCCCCAGAACATAACAGAGCCTCCTCCATGTTTTACAGTAGGGACAGTGTTCTTTTCTTGATATGCTTCTGTAGCACCCTGAGGATTCGGCTGCTACAGGGGTATTGCACCTCAACCCAGAGGTGTGATATTCCACTCCCGGGTGAGGATGGAGTGTGGAGCTGAGCTCAGAAGGCTGCATGCACTACACACATCCCATTTCCGGAGGGCAGACCAACGGTACTCCCACTTAGAAATGTGCAGGTACGACCGTGTCTGTTCCTGGCTGGAGTGGGAGGGGGGTGGAACATCCCAGTAGTGTAGGGGCAGATAGGGGGAGCAGCCTGGGTAAAGTTAGGAGCTCATTGGGTGCTGGTCACCTGAGCTCACACATAGAGGGAGTATATAAGGTGGGAACCATCTGAGATCAGGGTCAGTCTGTCAGAGTTGAGTCAGAGAAGCAGAGCAGAGGAGAAGAGCAGCTCCAAGGCCAAGAGAGAGAGAGAGGAGAAAGAAAGACCCAGAGGGGGAGAAAGAAGGAACTCCAAGAGCCCAAATTAGACCACAGGGTGAAGAGTTGGCAACAGGGTACCGGATCCCAAGCTGGCAGAGGCTACTGCACACCTTAGCCAGGAACCGGAGGTCGTGGGCAGGATCGATCTGCCACGATCACCCACTAAATCCACCCGGAAGGCAGACCAGGAATAGGGTCAGGGAACCCAGAGACAAGGGTTTACCACCAAGAGGCCCGAGGGAGCCGGACATAGGTGGATCCCTGGTGGGGAAGGCCAGAGAAGAGGACAGGACAGAAAGGGAGCTCAGGACCACACTCCGGAGTTGCCTGGGAGTTGACCGAGTCCAGGACCTGGTGGACGCAGCACGGCTCGGGTGGTCACTCAAGGCCGGAGTGACCAGAACAACTGCAGTAAGTAAAAAAACCCTGAACTGCACAGCCCGACTCTGAGTCTCTTTGCTGCACCTTCACAACCACCATCCTCCACGGCTGACCCCCTGAGGCTATACCCCTCCCGTTGGGGGTTATACTACCTAAGCTGCACACACATCACCAGCCTCAGTGGACCCTGCTGCAGCGGCGGCCGTATTGACCGCAATTCAACGGGTGGCGTAGTCGACACAAAGGAACATCTAGTAACATCTATAAGGACTGCCACACACTGAGTTTGACACCCTGGGCACGGACCGGGTCACAGCCACTCGGAGACTACAACCCCCATCTGATCCGGCTCCGGGTATCCCTAACAGCACTGGCCCAGGGGGCGCGTCAACTTTGGCGTAGTCGGCAGGATAACGTGCCCGCAACAACCGGGTACTGCGTGCCTGAAGAAAAGTTCATCGTTACCTTAAAAAGAAGTCTCCTGCCGGTTCCGGAGGGTCCCCGCCATCGGGCCCCATCACAGGTCGTTTCCCGCCGGTTGTCCGCCATTTGCAGCTTTTTCCCGCCATCCATGGAGTTTCCCGCCACTGGGAGACGATTCCCGCCATTTCCGAAGATTTCCCGCCTTGGGGGAGCGGACGCCATTATGGGCGTGCCAGAGGGTGGCAAAAGGCCACCTCCCATCGTGGGCCAGGTCGAAGAATGGCGCCAAAAGCGGAAACCGCGCCCACCAACAGAGACTGTGATGCTGGAAGTGTCCATCAGCGTAAGAGAACTGCCCCTGGAACTGAAGTTGCCCCGGGACCACCTTCAATGTGGGCGGAGACAGAACAAGAGAACGAAGATGGGTGCAGCTTGGAGGAGTCTGGAGAGAGCGCACCCGGAGACAAGACGTCTGGAAGAGAGTCCAGAGAGAGCCTACCCGGAGATGGAGGGAGAGTCAGGCAGCACCGACCCAGTGGTCAGGAGCCTGTTGCAGGTCGCCACTCCAGAAGGCCTGCTGGAGATCCTAGCACAGCTCCCCCGAGACCGGGAGTGTGCACAGACCGCGTTGGAGGGCCTCGCACGGAGGATGGCCCGGGTGCAGCGGGAGACTTTGGCGGAGTGGAGCCGAGAGATGGCCCAGCAGACCGAAACCCGACAGCGGAGCACGCCACCTGAGACGAGGAGACAGACCGCCTCTGAGGATGGCGCAGGAGGAATGAAGGCAGGAGACGGCGCCGAGAAGGGAGCTGAATGGACAGAGGCAGGTAAAGGGGACGTCTCTACCCCGAGCCGGGAAACCGCGTGCCTGCCCCAGCTCCCCGTCGCAGAGCCCGAAATTCCCCCTGCCGTGCCCGTCGCTGCATCGTCACCGCCGCAGACTAGGCCTCAACCGGAAACCGCGGCCGCGACCCCTGTGACATCACACGCCTCGACCTCGAGCGTGGCCAAGCAGGAAATACCACCGGCCTGGTCGCAAGGCCTAGTACCTCCGGGCGCCGCAATACCAACAGCGCCCCCTACCTCCGCGGAGCCACCGGCCTGGTCGCAGGGCCGAGTAACCACGGGCGCCGCCGTTCTTATGGTGCCCTTTGCCTTTAGGGTGCCCCAAGCCTGGTCGCAAGGCCTGGTCGACCCGGGCGCCACTACCATCAACGCGCCCTCAACATCTAGAGTGCCGCACCTGGGTGAAAATCTATTTGCCCAGCATACGTGCCCGGATGGGCAGCCCTTTATATGGCCACCGGAGTTTCACCATCCCCGACTCCGGAAAGAGAGACCCCTAGACGAGCCCCTGATTCCGGCTCCGAAGCCTGTAAAGAGGACCTCGCCCCCGCTGGAGGAGGCACAGTTCGAGTGGGACCCCACCGGAGAAGACCTCATGGGGTTCACTCAGGAGACTCGGGCGGCCGCAGCGGAGCGTGCAGAGTGCTGCCGGCAGCAGCTCGAGGTCTTCGAGAGGGAGCGGAGAGAGAGGCGGGTCCGGGAACAGCAAATGCAGATAAGGAGCGCGGAGCAGAAGAGCCGGACCCGGAGGAACCCCCGTGCAGCCCACGGTCCCCGTGCCACCGGGACTGTAATTAAATTCCAACTGCAGCACGGTTGGGGTTTCATCAGGGATCATCACACCCCCGGCGACGTCTTTGTCACCCGCAGAGACGTAGAAAGCCATCTGCCGGAGGGACACATAGGTCGTGACCTGTATGTAGGGGACGAGGTCACCTTCACCCGGCACAAGTGTGCCAAAGGACCCTACGCCCTCCATGTGCATCGCCTGACGGAGGAGGAGCTGCGGTGTGAGGAGGAGCAAGAGGACCCGGACGGGTCTGAAGAATCTAAAGAAGGAGCAAGAGGACGCCGTCGTTGAAATACGGTAGAGAGAGACTGTATAAAGTTGCCCGTCGGGGTACCAAGAACTGTTGCTGCTTAAAATATGTCCCCGTTGGGACAAGAGTGAACTGTTAACCCCGTGTGTCCCTATTCCCATTACCTGGCCGAGGACTGAGAGCGGCCATATTCCCTTTGTATATAGTTGTGCTTCCTAAAGCGCCCCCTACCGGTTTTATAGGAAACCGTGTTCTTCAAGAGACTGTCGCACTTTACCCGGTCACAAGTTGCACAGTGACCGGAGGAACCAGAAATAAGAATGTTATATATGAAAAGTTTATTGCTGCTGATGATGTATATGATGTTTTATATGTTTTATATGTTTAAAAAAAAAAAAAAAAAAAAATTGTATGTTTGTGGATGTTTTTGTTCTCTTACAGCCCGAGGACGTGCTGTGATTTACCAGGGGGGAATGTAGCACCCTGAGGATTCGGCTGCTACAGGGGTATTGCACCTCAACCCAGAGGTGTGATATTCCACTCCCGGGTAAGGATGGCGTGTGGAACTGAGCTAGTAGGCTGCATGCACTACACACATCCCATTTCCGGGGAACAGACCGATGGTACTCCCACTAGAGAAATGTGCAGGTACGACAGTGTCTGTTCCTGGCTGGAGTGGGAGGGGGGTGGAACATCCCAGTAGTGTAGGGGCAGATAGGGGGAGCAGCCTGGGTAAAGTTAGGAGCTCATTGGGTGCTGGTCACCTGAGCTCACACATAGAGGGAGTATATAAGGTGGGAACCATCTGAGATCAGGGTCAGTCTGTCAGAGTTGAGTCAGAGAAGCAGAGCAGAGGAGAAGAGCAGCTCCAAGGCCAAGAGAGAGAGAGAGGAGAAAGAAAGACCCAGAGGGGGAGAAAGAAGGAACTCCAAGAGCCCAAATTAGACCACAGGGTGAAGAGTTGGCAACAGGGTACCGGATCCCAAGCTGGCAGAGGCTACAGCACACCTTAGCCAGGAACCGGAGGTCGTGGGCAGGATCGATCTGCCACGATCACCCACTAAATCCACCCGGAAGGCAGACCAGGAATAGGGTCAGGGAACCCAGAGACAAGGGTTTACCACCAAGAGGCCCGAGGGAGCCGGACATAGGTGGATCCCTGGTGGGGAAGGCCAGAGAAGAGGACAGGACAGAAAGGGAGCTCAGGACCACACTCCGGAGTTGCCTGGGAGTTGACCGAGTCCAGGACCTGGTGGACGCAGCACGGCTCGGGTGGTCACTCAAGGCCGGAGTGACCAGAACAACTGCAGTAAGTAAAAAAACCCTGAACTGCACAGCCCGACTCTGAGTCTCTTTGCTGCACCTTCACAACCACCATCCTCCACGGCTGACCCCCTGAGGCTATACCCCTCCCGTTGGGGGTTATACTACCTAAGCTGCACACACATCACCAGCCTCAGTGGACCCTGCTGCAGCGGCGGCCGTATTGACCGCAATTCAACGGGTGGCGTAGTCGACACAAAAGAACATCTAGTAACATCTATAAGGACTGCCACACACTGAGTTTGACACCCTGGGCACGGACCGGGTCACAGCCACTCGGAGACTACAACCCCCATCTGATCCGGCTCCGGGTATCCCTAACAGCACTGGCCCAGGGGGCGCGTCACTTCATTTTTCCGTCTGTGAACATAGAGCTGATGTGTCTTGCCAAAAACTTCCATTTTTGTCTCATCTGTCCATAGGACATTCTCCCAGAAGCTTTGAGGCTTGTCAACATGTAGTTTGGCAAATTCCAGTCTGGCTTTTTTATGATTTTTTTCAACAATGGTGTTCTCCTTGGTTGTCTCCCATGAAGTCCACTTTGGATCAAACAATAACGGATGGTGCGATCTGACACTGATGTTCCTTGAGCTTGAAGTTCACCTTTAATCTCTTTAGAAGTTATCCTGGGCTCTTTTGTTACCATTCGTATTATCTGTCTCTTTGATTTGTCATCAATTTTCCTCCTGCGGCCACGTCCAGGGAGGTTGGCTACTATCCCACGGATCTTAAATTTCTGAACAATATGTGCAACTGTAGTTACAGGAACATCAAGCTGCTTGGAGATGATCTTATAACCTTTACCTTTAACATGCTTGTCTATAATTTTCTTTCTAATCTCCTGAGACAACTCTTTCCTTTGCTTCCTCTGGTCCATGTTGAGTGTGGTACACACCATGTCACCAAACAGCACAGTGAGTATCTGTAGCCCTATATACAGGCCCACCGACTGATTACAAGATTGTAGACACCTGTGATGCTAATTAGTGGACACAACTTGATTTAACATGTCCCTTTTGTCACATTATTTTCAGGGGTACTATCATTTCTGTCCAGGCCTATTTCATGAGTTTAATTTTTTTCAAAATTCTGTGGAAGCAGAAAAGCAATGTCTGACTTTCATTTGTTCATTTTCATAGATTTTTAATTAATTATTACTTTTGTCAGATTCAAGTTATTTCTGTGACCATTGTGGGTTTTTCTTTGATTAAACGAGGGGTACCAACAATTTTGACCACGTGTGTATATAACAGAAAATACCAAACAATGACAACATTCTAAAAACTGCACCCCTCAATGTCCTCAAAACCACATTCAGGAAGTTTATTAACCCTTCAGGTGCTTCACAGGAAATAAACCACTGTGGAAGGAATAAATGAACATTTTACTTTTTCCCACAAAAATGTTACTTTAGCCCCCAATTATTTCATTTTCACAAAGGTAACAGGAAAAAATGGACCCCAATATTTGATGTGCAATTTCTTCTGAGAGCGCCGATACCCCATATGGGAAGGCGAACCACTGTTTGGGCACATGGCAGGGCTCGGAAGTGAAGGAGCACGGTTTTACTTTTTGAACGCAAAAATGGCTGGAATTCAGAGCGGACACCTTGTTGCATTTGGAGAGCCCCTGATGTGCCTAAACAGTAGAATCCCCCACAAGTGACCCCATTTTGGAAACTAGACCCCTCAAGTAATGTATCTAGATGTGTGGTGAGTTTCTTGAACCCTAAAGGGCTTCTCAGAAATTTATAACGTAGAGCCATGAAAATAAAATAATCACATTTTTCCCACAAAAATGTACTTTTAGCCCCAAATTTTATTTTCACAAGAGTAACAGGAGAAAATGGACAAAATAGTTTGTTGTGCAATTTCTCCTGAATATGCCGATACCTCATATGTAGGAGAAAACTACTGTTTGGGTGCATGGCAGGATTCAGAAATGAAGGAGTGACGTTTTGGCACACCGACTTTGATGGAATGGTCTGCGGGCGTTTTGTCGCGTTTGGAGAGCCTCTGATGTGTCTAAACAGTGGAAACCCACCACAAGTGACCCCATTTTGGAAACTACACCCCTCAAGGATTTTATCGAGGGGTGTACTGAGCATTTTTAACCTACAGGTGATTCATGAAAATTTATAATATTTAGATGTGAGAACAAAAAATATTTTTTTTCCACTAAAATACTGTTTTAGCACCAAATTTATAATTTACACTAGGGGTAATAGGAGAAATTGGAACCCACATTTTTTCATGCAATTTCTCCTGAATGTGGTAGTACCCTATATGTGGATGTACACTACTGTTTGAGCACACAGCAGGGATCGGATGGGAAGGAGCACTACTTGGCTTTTAGAGCACAGATTTTGTTGAAATAGATTGTGGACTCCATTAGCCAAGCCCTTCAAGTGCCAGAACAGCAGAACTCCCCCCCAGGTGACTCAATATTGGAAACTTCACTGCCTAAGGAATTCATCTAGTGGTGTAGTGAGTATTTTGAATCCATAGATGACTCAGAATTTAATAACATTGACACGTGGAAATATGACATTTTAGTGGTAAAAATTTAATTTTGGTATTTGCTGCAAATTAACACAAGGGTTAATAGGTGAAACTGGACCCAATACTTTATTGCGCAATTTCTCCCAAATGTGGTGATGCCCTATATGTCATCAAAAATTTCTGTTAGGCCAGACGTCAAGGTTGAGAAGGAAGGAGCGCTATTTGGCTCTTGGAGCACAGATTTTACTAGAATAGTTTGTGGGTCATATTTGCGGAGCCCCAAAGGTGCCACAACAGCATAAAACCCCCAAAAATTACCCATTGTAGAAATAGCACCTCTAAATGAATTAATCTATGGATGCTGTGACTATTGTGTAACATCCATACAAGGATTTTTGTCTGGAGAAATGCAAATATGCCTGTTTAGTGGCCATATATTGTGCCCCCCTACAGTCTAGTGCCTCCATATATTGTAGCGCACCCATACATTGTGTTCAGCTTGTGCTTCTTGTAATATTCACCCCGTAAATTGTTAAGACCTCTGTCCCCACTACGATAATGCCATTTGGATTTGGGAGCGCAGAATTCACTGGATTTTATTTGAGGGGGTTGGAGCCATGTAGTTTTTCCAGAGTCTTTGTTCTACCAGTAACGTGGGACCCCCTATATTTCCAGTGACAGTTGACGGACCTGAATGGGGGCTGATTTTGTGCAGGATAAATTAGGGTTTTTATTGATAACATTTGGGGTACATAATATTTTTATATCGCTTCCAGAATAAGGCTGGGACCACAATCTTGTGCTGAGCACTTACGACAGGGTTTCTGTGTAAATCCCACAAAAAATGCGATTCAGACAAAACGCCCAAAGGAACCACCCACCATAATGAGGCAGATCGAGACACTTTGGAGTCCGTTTGGTGTTTGCTCCGGTGGTATCCATCTGTTTAGGGGTACACAGATCTGTGGTTGCCCACACTTGTGTGCTAAAAAGACACCTAAAATGGGACACTGCCAGAATAGGGACCAGTCAAAAGTGACTCAATCTGCCTTATAAGTGAGTGGTTCCATCTGGGTTTTTTTCTGAGTTGTGGTTTTGGGGAATTTACACGGAAACCCAGACGTAAGCGCTCAGCGCAGGACAAATGTGAGCCGAGAATTACTCCGATTTTTGGGAGGCAGAATGAAGACAGCAGTACAAGAATAGCTCTTATTTTTATTTTTGCGCAGTAAACCGTGCGGTAGAAGTGATAAGGCGGATTTATTCTTTAATTTATTTATTCTTATTTTTTGCGGGACGAGCTGCAGATTTTTTTGGTACCATTTTGGGACATATAACCTTTTTTGATCGCTTTTTATTCAGATTTTTCACACACAGAATGAACAAAAACCAGCAATTCAGTTATTGTTTTTATTTTTTGTGTTTTGCGCCGTTCATCGTACGGTAAAAGTGATAAGACTGATTTGTTCGCCGGGTCGGTTTGATTACTGCAATACCAGATTTATACAGTTTTTTTATGCTTTGATGTTTTTACACACTAAAATCAATATTTTACAAAATTGAATTTGCTTTTGCATAGTCTTATTCTGAAAGCAGTCAATGTCTCACTGACACAGCCTGTGAGACCCAGCTTATAGCTGGATCTCACAGGCCACCGTACCCTGGGGTCATCAAATGACCTCAGGGTACCATGGTAACCATCAACACCCACGATTCTCATCGATTGGGTCGGATGGTTACAAGGGGGTTCTTTCAACCCCATTGCAACCAATTAAATACAGCTGTGGCGATTGACAGTGGTATTTTAGGGGTTTGTTGGCCCTGATTGATTACAAAACTGGCCAGGGCCGATACCGCAGGGTGTCAGCTGTCACATACAGCTGACACCCGTGGTAATTGTGGCTGCTGGGCGGCGCTAAACACTTAATCCTGATCACCATTTTAAAAAGGCGATCCCTTAACGACCGCCGTTTTAATACCTATCGGCAGTCGTTAAGGGGTTGAAGTGGCCAGACACTCTTGGTCAAGTGCTCATTCGGGTGGCATTGCTTGGCACATTTGTACATGGGTGAGCTGGAAGGAATATCTAGGAGGGGAGGTTGGCTTTTCTCCTAAGGGAAAAATTGGTCACAAAAGATTACACCCGACTGGATTCCTCTTTTCTCCAAAATCAGGGAATGAGGACTCCTACAGTGGGGAAAATAAGTATTTGATATTTGATACGCTGCCGATTTTGCAAGTTTTCCCACCTACAAAGAATGGAGAGGTCTGTAATTTTTATCGTAGGTCACTTCACCTGTGAGGAACGGAATGTTAAAAAAAATCCAGAAAATCACATTGTATAATTTTTACATAATTAATCACAGTTGAAGTTGTCGTCACTGAATTTTGGGTCTTCTATCCTTTGGATTACGAGCTCGGAGAGAATGAAGACACAGGACAGGATGTTTGTGCCTAAACATACTCTAAAAACTTTATTACAAAACACAGGGCTAATATACACCCTAAAGGCAGGAAACGGATTTGCCATATATGGTTCGATTATACAGTTTAGCTGAACAAGCGAAAAAAGCTAGTTTCTGTATGCTTTAAAATATTTAATTAGACTTATCTAGTTAGCAAGGTCATTTCATCTTTCTGCAAGAACACATTATTGCTACACTAGAAGAAACATCTGGCCAGTGAGTACACTTTATCTTTTTAGCAAGGACACGCTATTGATACAAGAAGGAACATTTCATAGCTGTTGTTTTCACCTAAAATAACTGTCAGACTTATATAGCATAGATGGGGCCTTTAAACTTGAGGGACTCCATCTTCTGCTATAAAATTCCATCCTTTTGTTCCTTCATTTATCAATACGAATCTCTATGTTTTCTTTTAGTACAACGCTGAATACACATTAAAAAAAGCTTAAAAACCAAATAAACCGCAAGACACATTAGCAAAACCTGTAAAATAGCTTGTACTATACCAGCCAACCACCCACCAATACCGTTAAACCAATTTGCGGGATTTAGAAAGGAAAATCTCTGTGTGGAATTATTGGCCAAAGTATCTGAACAGTTCACTCAAAAGTTTATCTCTTCCCATGAGACCGGGACAGCGAGAAAGGGAATGCTAGTGGACGTCACAGGGGCATGTGTACATATCCAACAATTAGCAATGGTCTGGTTTTGCTCCTTTAGTCCATCGATTAGAGCAAGATGGTGTCTAATGAATCTATTGTCGTCTCCATCCATGGTGCCTAACCTAGTCCATGCACCTGTGGTCGCAAGGATGCAGGTAAGTATAAACAATGTCATCATTCTTTGTCCGCTGGTTCTCCTAGTATCTTTTTGCAATGGGACGCGTGGATCCAGGTCTCTTTTCCCTCTAACTTAACGGCTGTACTTGTGGTCAGCAGAACTTGAAAGGGTCCGTCAAACCGTGGATCTAGGCTTTTCCTCACGTGTCTTTTTATAACCACCCAGTCTCCAGGTTGCAGCGTATGGCTGCTAGAGTCTTGATCTGGATCTGGAAGAGAACTGAAGACATTATCATGTACTTGCTTAATCTTTTTGTGTAAAGCCCTCACATAGAAACTTAGCACATGGTTGTTCATTTCTAATGCTTGCGGATAGAAACACCCTAGGCTGGGTACGTTGCCAAACAATATCTCATATGGAGAGAGTCCAGTCTTTCTATTAGGCGTGTATCTTACTGAAAACAGAGCAAGTGGTAAACAGTCCGGCCATGGTTTTCCTGTCTCAGCCATGGCTTTCTGAATTTTTAATTTCAATGTCCCATTCAGTCTTTCCACTTTTCCACTACTTTGTGGGTGATATGGGGTATGGAATGCATGTTGAATTCCTAGAGCTGACATGACTTCATTCATTATTTCACCTGTGAAGTGTGTACCTCTGTCACTCTCAATTACCTCTGGTACCCCATACCTGCAGACCACCTCCGCAAGCAGTTTCTTTGCGGTTGCCGCAGCCGTGGCTTTGGCAATCGGGAAAGCCTCTGGCCATCCTGAGAACAAATCAATACAGACCACCACATATTCACATGATCCTGACTTTGGCAGTTGAATATAATCAATTTGCAGTCTCTGGAATGGATAGAGGGGCCAGGGGGTGTGTTTGGGTGGTGTTTTAACTACTCTACCCTGATTATGTGTAGCACATATCATGCACCCTTGTACCAGGTTTTCAATACAGGTGGAGAATCCTGGTGCCACCCAATGTTTCTGCATCACACTTATAACACCCGTTTTAGATTGGTGTGTCGGCCCATGTAGTATCTGGGCAGCTGCTGGGTACAGTGCCCTTGAAAGGCATCGTCATGTCCCTTTCCCCCATACCCCATTTGCTTCATTCAGGCATGCACCTTCCTTTAACCACTTATCAACCTCCTCCTTTTGAGCCTGAGCCTGCATTTGGGATAAGATGTCCTCCAACACAAAGGGGTTTTTAGGGGCACTTAACTGACGTACTGTTGACCCTTGTTGCGGCTTACAGGCTGCTCTTTTTGCCACTGCATCTGCCATCGCGTTTCCTCTGCTTACCTGGTCGGTGGGTCTGGTATGTGCTCTTACCTTTATGACAGCTACTTGTTTAGGTAGTTGTAGCGCATCAATTAACTGCTGGACCGCATCAGCATTCTTAATGGGGTGTCCTGCTGCCGTCAGGAAACCTCTTGACTTCCATATTGGACCAAAATCATGCGATATACCGAATGCGTACCTAGAATCTGTGTAAATGTTAACAATACTACCTTCCGCTAGTTTACAGGCCTCGGTTAGGGCCCTAAGTTCAGCTTCTTGAGCCGATTGGTGTGGGAGCATTGGTTCTGCCTTGATTACTGCATTGAGGGAGACAACTGCATATCCAGTATGGAAGGTACCTGAATCGTCCTGATGACGGGATCCATCTACAAAAAATTCAAAATCTGCATTTTGTAATTCATGTTCAAATACAGTAGGTAAACCTGCCGTTTCTTGTGCCATCATTTGTACACAGTCATGAGGAACTTCCTCTCTTGGATCTTCCTTAAAAAGCACAGTACCTGACTCCTCCTTTAGATCCGAGAGAGGTAACAAAGTTGCTGGGTTCAGGGTAGTACACCTCTGTAAAGAAACATTGGGAGGCATTAACAGTGCACATTGTAACCTGAGATGACGTGCTGCTGAGAGGTGAGCGGGTTGCACTTGATTCAATATAGTGTAGACATCATGAGGTGTTAGAACGGTGAGCGGGTGGTCAAAAACAATGTCTGCAGATTTATGGAGTAATAGTCCAACAGCATGCAGAGCACGTACGCAGGATGGTGCACCTCTGGCTACCGCATCCAATCTGCCACTAAAGTAGACAACAGGTCTCTGATTATCACCGTGTGTTTGAGTTAAAACTCCTGCTGCATGTCCAGCTTGTTCATGAAGGTACAGAGTAAATGGGAGCTCATAATTAGGGGTACCCAAAGCTGGAGCGGCCAAAATACGGTTCTTGAGAGAATAAAAACAGTCTATTGCCTCTGATGTTAGTACAAAAGGTGTTGGGGTAAGACAGTCATAGAGGGGCTGCATTAAAACAGAGACGGCATGAATCCACTGTCTGCAATAGGAAACAAGTCCAAGAAAAGTTCTGAGGGCTGCAAAATTAATGGGGACGGTGAATGCCTGTACTGCTTGTTTGCGTGCATTTGTTAAATGACGAGCTCCTGGTGTAATGCAATGTCCCAAAAAGGTGACTGAAGATTTACAAAACTGAAGCTTATCTTTCGATGCCTTGCAGCCAGCGCGATAGAGAAACAACATAAGCGATATAGTTGCACTATGACATTGTTTCCTGGAGGGGGCACAAATGAGCAGGTCATCGACATATTGCAAAACAACGATATGTGGTTCAGACCATCCCTCCAGTATTTCCTGCAGACTTGCAGTGTACATTGTGGGTGAATTCTGGGCACCCTGTGGCAACACTGTCCATGTATACTGACTGCCCTGGAATGTGAAAGCAAACAGGTACTGGCAGTCAGGATGTAATGGTACACTGAAAAATGCATTTGCCAAATCGATCACTGAAAAACAAAGAGAGTTAGAAGGTATCTGTGACAGAAGAGTATGTGGGTTGGGCACAACTGGTGTTAGAAGTTCTGTGGCTTTGTTAACCAACCGGAGGTCATGGACCATTCTATATGCGGCTGGTTGTCCTGGCACACTCTTTTTCTTTACTGGGAGCAGGGGAGTGTTGCAAGGGGACTGGGTTTTGACTAGGACTCCTCTCTTTAGTAATTTTTGGACTTGCTGGGCTATGGCATTCTCCAGAGCCAAGCTAAGGGGATACTGCTTCTGTTGAGGCAAGATGGCTCCTGGTTTTAATTTCACCATTACTGGTTGAACTCTTAACCTACCAACATCTGTTTTGTCTGAGGCCCAAAAATCATGTGGCACAGCCTGCTCCAATATCGGGGGAAACTCATTTGTCTCTTCTATGCTGGCAATATCTAGTGACATAATTTTGCAAAGGGTACTTGGTTTTAAACCTGGGGTAATGGTGACAGTGCCATCGGGATGATACTCAATATGTGATTGTAATTGGGACAACACATCATTTCCCAATAGATTACATTGGCCTTGGGGCGATACCATGAGCTGGCTATGTACAGTAGCTCCTTCAATTTGCAGGGGAATTCTTTTAGTGACAGGAAGCAGGACAGACGGGGAATTGAAGGGGGTGGCAATGACATGATGTGAAAAATCAGTGTCAGTATATGGCCAATCACCTTGCGTAATTACTGAATTGTCGGCCCCCGTATCTACTTGGAAATTGATTTCATGTCCCCCTGGTAGGTTCACCTGCACTATACAACTGGGAGTTGGGGGTAAGGAGATGAGGGGGTTCATGTGCAAGCTACCCTCATCCTATGGGGGCGTTGTTTGGTCAGCTGGAGGACCCGTACTCTGAGCATTTGGATACGGGTTGGTCCTACAGTTCTTTCTAAAATGTCCTGGCTTTTTACATCCGTAACACAGTTTCTGTCCTCCTCCTTCAGTCCGTCCTCTGCCTCTGTTGTTTCTGGGGGTCGTCTCTACTATATGTATTCTGGCAGCTCTTTTTGCCTGCGCTATGTCATGCTGTGCCCCCTGAGCTATTCTAGCTAAATCTTCTGCCTTCACTGATCTCCAGTCCGGTCTACTTGCTTTTACCTTATCTGCAATCTCTTTCTTTAGTCCATTCATGAAAGCACTTGCTAATACCCTCTCACTAGTCTTATTCCCGGGGTTGAACCCCATTTCTGACCAGGTTTTCTTTAGTGCATAGAAATAATCCTTAGGATCTTCCTCCTTTCCCTGCACTCTATCTTCTAGTGTAACTTGCTTTTCTGCTTGCCTGTCTTGACAATGTTTTACCAACGCTGCTGCGAATAGGACTCCAGCTGCTGCATCATTAGATTCTGCATCTACGGGTCCGGTCCTATTGGCATACTATTTTTTTGTCTCATCTATCAACCTATCATAGCGGGCTTCATCTGCCAATTTTCCCTTAATTACCCCCTGCAGATCTATTCTAGTGGCATGATATGTATCCTATATGGTGGTGATCATTCTAGCAAAACCCATAGGGGACTGGGACGGATCTGGCAGCTGGGAGATCAGTGCCAACTGCTCTGAAGGGCTCCATGGTCTATACATTAACA
Organism: Phyllobates terribilis; assembly: GCF_046119375.1. Classification (NCBI taxonomy): domain Eukaryota; kingdom Metazoa; phylum Chordata; class Amphibia; order Anura; family Dendrobatidae; genus Phyllobates; species Phyllobates terribilis. The sequence continues at coordinate 947,459,920 of NW_027362762.1, forward strand.
TTGTGCGAGCTTCCTGACCTGGAACCACTGCATCCCCCCCTGCTGCTGCTGCTGCTGCTCCCGGTGCTCCTGGCACAACTATCGTCCTCATTGGGAATTGTCTAGCTGGGTGGGGTCTCGGTCCTCCACATGCCACACAGATGTCTACTGTCAAGGGGTTCTGCTGTCCACATCTGGGGCAAACCCAACAATTAGGTTCCTGGGAATTCTGGTACTGGGGTGGGGGTGACGTCGGGAGCGGACAGGGAGGAAAATCTGTCATTCCGGTTTTTGTCAGTCTGTAACGTCCGTCTCCTAATTCTTCAATCTTTCCTTCAAAATAAGCGCATGCATTCATCCATACATCTACTGTCCCTAACAGACCCTTATCTTTCAATCATCCATGATAGGAGTTAAAGAAGGATTTCCATTTCTCTCCATTCAGCTCTCCATTCTCATTCATTCCCGCTTTACACAATATTTTGTCAATTCCAATCAGTGCCTGTTTCCCTTCTCTGCATACCACTAAGTCTTTGGCTATAATGCCTTCCTTGGCATTTTGGTTCCCCATTTTTTTCGGTTCTCCTCACCTAGAAGAGACTCCTCAGTCACTTAGCCAATGGGCCACAAAGGTTTCTGAACCATTCCACTACTAGCCTCTCTAGGACTTATACGCCAACCAGAAAAACAGACCAAAAACATCAATCCCAGGACACATCCACAACACAATCATCGGATCCATACTTTCATTCTTAAATTCTCCAAAGGATAGAAGGCAGGACTGTCAATTTATCTGAGGGATTCTACTGGCTCAAAGGGACCTGAGCCAGACAACAATCTGTTGAATTACCTGGGGAGCCGACCGCTCGGGGGTGAGGGAGTCTCTTCTATGCAGTGATATAATTAGGTAGAATATAACAGTTATTCTTACCTCAGCGCTGTATATATCACCAACAGAGAGCTTCACTCGTCCCACGTCTCGGACCGGTCGAGCACCCTTGGGTAGATTAACTCAAGGTCCCTGTTCGAGGCGCCAGCTGTCGTCACTGAATTTTGGGTCTTCTATCCTTTGGATTACGAGCTCGGAGAGAATGAAGACACAGGACAGGATGTTTGTGTCTAAACATACTCTAAAAACTTTATTACAAAACACAGGGCTAATAAACACCCTAAAGGCAGGAAACGGATTTGCCATATATGGTTCGATTATACAGTTTAGCTGAACAAGCGAAAAAAGCTAGTTTCTGTATGCTTTAAAATATTTAATTAGACTTATCTAGTTAGCAAGGTCATTTCATCTTTCTGCAAGAACACATTATTGCTACACTAGAAGAAACATCTGGCCAGGGAGTACACTTTATCTTTTTAGCAAGGACACGCTATTGATACAAGAAGGAACATTTCATAGCTGTTGTTTTCACCTAAAATAACTGTCAGACTTATATAGCATAGATGGGGCCTTTAAACTTGAGGGACTCCATCTTCTGCTATAACAAAGTGTACCTATGATAAAAATTATAGACCTCTCCATTCTTTGTAGGTGGGAACACCTTAAAAATAGGCAGTGTATCAAATACTTATTTTCCCCATTGTATTTTACACATTTGATATCTGGCCAGTCTGGCCAAAATCATTGAGTTCAGCCAGCATAAATCTAAATTGTACAGGTACCAAAAATCATTCTTGCCGAAACTCACAGAATGTTAAGCAGGCTCTCTGAAAAATGGAAGTTCTCCCAGACTGTTGGCAGTAGACGTGTTGGCAAATCTTTTGGGCAAGACTATAACCTTCAACACTTTCAGAAGATTTCTTGAGAGTGATGTTGACCACTGCATTGTTGTGTGTGGCAATCAACATCCTCCAAGAGAGGCGTCTCTAAAAATAAGCAAGTATGAAAAAAAAACAGTCCTGGAGCTGAGTTGTGCCAATACATTATTCTATGGCAAAACAAAGGACCTTCCTCTGATTAGTGGTTTGACCCGGAGTTTGTTTCTCTCAACTCAGTTACTGTTGTGGACCAGGTGTAGAAGAAAAGACCGAATCAACATATTAGTAGGAATGGAGTCATCATGAGTTGAAGGTAAGAAATAGTGATGAGCACAATTGCTCATTACTCGAGTTTGCCTTGGTACTCTATGCACCGAGTATCTCGGGTACTTTTGCTTTGTTTGCAGAGTCATTTTGTGCTGACAAACTCCTTATAAATATATCTGTTATTTTCACAGTCCCAATACATATTTTGAGGGATTTATTTGTTTGGTAAGAGAGTTGCATCTACAAAATACTAATAATTTTTTTTTTTGGATCAGGATCACAAAAGTAACATTTAAAGTGATTGTCCACATTATTCTGTAAGTATTCCAGGTATTTTATCTTTGTTTTAAAATAGGTGTTGGGGATATCATTTTGTGGCACTTACTAATTTGTGAGTATTAGAGGTTCGTCTCCTTTGTGAAGTGCCATCAGCTTGTTAGTTTACCCTTCTTTATAGAGGATGGACAGGTTTGGTCACGCGCTCTTCCACCAGCAGCCATTTTGCGGATAGAAGAACAGAGCAGCCTCTGAGGGCTAAGCTAAAGTATCTGAGAAGAATCTGTAATTCTTCACCTCAGTTAAAATATAAATTGCTAATGAAAGCCAAGTGTTATCTAAGCAGTTAGATAATGTGGGGTGGGGCCGGGGTGTGTGTGGGGGAAATGATCCCCCCTTTAACCTTATTGCCCCCACTTCAGGGAGTTTGGGTGGTTCTCATGGGTTGACAAGGTGGCTGAGGGTCTAGTGAAGGCTTCTGTGCCTAATAAGGTATGTTAGTTGACAAATGCATTATGGTGGTAAAAAAAAGCTTAACATATAAAAAGTTCCAACAATAGAATAGACGCAAATAAAGAATTATTCATTCCTATAAGGAAATCCAGGAAGGACAGACAGTGGACCGAGGGGGGCTGTGGCAGCACCAGCATCCTGAAGATAAAGCTCCCTCATCAGATAATTAACTTAGGTAGGAATACCTAATACCCATAGGTAGATCTGGACAATTATAAAGAATCGATTGGAGAAGAATCCTCCTTACCACAGTAATCCATGGAAAGATTTGCAGCAATTAGGAGAGAATATGTGTCACCCTGGCCTGGATGCCACAAATATAATAAAGCTGTGTCTGAGAGCAAGGGGGAGGTTCTTTGGTCAGGGGAACATTAGCATGCAATACCTCCTGTCTCAGGCCAGTAGGGGGAGCAGGCTGCACCTATAAAAGCTGGAACTGGGGGCAGGGTTAGGGAGAACTGGACAAACTGTCTCTGGATTGAGAGTTGTCCCAGAGCAGTGAGGGACAGGTGTATTGCACCCTAAGAGGACGTGTGGCAGTAGGAGAGCCACAAGCCAGAGACAAGAGGCGAAGTGAGCCTGTCTTGGCAGACAAAGAACTCCATTTTACCAGACTTTGGTGTCTGAGGCTGTGAGGATTCCACGTCCTGCAGCAGATAACCAGTCCGCAGGGGACTGTATGTTCCTTGGCCTGAGAAGCCCGGAGGCTCTGCCACAACAGAAGGGACCAGCAAAGCCGTACCAGGCCGGGAATAGAAAGGGACCCACATTGCAGGCCATACAGGCGAGAATACACGCTGAGTTCGGACCATGGGCTGTTACCCTATCAGGAGGAGATAGCCAGAAGGAGCGCAGAGAGCACGGTAGGCCTACACCCTCACCCTGACCAGGGCCAATTTCCCAATTGCTCTCAGACATCCAGGTCCCCTCCTAGCTGGGACTGTTTGTGGGTCAGTTCATCTGTTCTAGTAAAGACCCTGGACTGCAACCTGCTGTCTGCGTGCTCCTTGCTCCTCCAGCACTAACAGTACTGGGACGCCCTACACCATCACCCCCATCTTCCATTATACTGCCCTGGGGCCACACTCTTCCCGTGGGGAGTCACACTATCCCAGCTGCATACATCATCAGCCCCAGCGGTCTGCCTTGCAGCGGCAGTTCCTAATAACCGCAATCCACGGGTGGCGTAGTCGGACATCACTTGAAACTTATAAAGGGACTACTACTGGTCTGACCACCCTGAGCCACGGACCGGGTCGCCACTACTACCCCCATCGTTCCCCTATTGCCCGGATCCGAGTGCCCCACGGCCCAGGGGGCGAGTCAGCTTTGGCGTAGTCGGCAGGATAGTAACCAACCCGCCACAAACGGGTATTGCGTGCCTGAAAAGACTGTACACGTACCTGAAGAAGAGGTTTCCCGCTATCCGGAGCCGTTTCCCGCCATTTTCAGCCATCTCCCGCCATCTTCCGTCGGTTCCCGCCATCTTCAACCGTTTTCCCGCCATCGGACGCCATCTTCAGGACACCGCGCGGGAAGAAGAGGGGCGTGGACGTCCAAACCGCGCGAGACCCGAAGCTCCGCCCCACGCACCGATGCTGCGCAAGGTCCTGGAAGGGAGAGAGAGCGACGTAGACGTCACCAGAACGCGACGCAAGGACCTCGTCCGGAGCAGCACCAGCGGAGCCGCGGCCTACAGAAGAGGATCGTCGGAAGGTAGGCCATGCTTAACTAGGGGGGAGGAAGATGTCGGACACGGAGGCGCACACTACCACCAGCGCAGCTGCAGCAGCGGTGATGCCATTTTCCCTGCCCTACATCCCTGGAGCGGCCTGGCTGCCTAAGTATCCAGGGGAGCCCCATGCCCTAACTGACTTTAAGGAAAGGCTGTACAGTTTGTTCCAAGTCTACCCCCTGACAGAGGAACAGAAGGTCAGCATACTAACAGGGCAGTTAACTGGCGCAGCCCAAAGGGAGGTAAAGTCATGGCCCGCTGAGGAGAAAAGAACTGTGAAGGGTATTCTGGCCCGGCTGCGGGGTACCTTTGACACACGTACCTCCGCTGAAATTAAAATGAGGTTCTATGGATGTAAGCAGCGGGCACAGGACAGCATCAGAGACTATGCCCTAAATTTGCAGGAAGCCTTGAGGGCCATCCAACAAGCTGACTCTGGCAGCGTGCAGGATACGGATAAGCTACTAACAGAACAGTTTATAGAAGGTCTGCTGTCTAGCACCCACAGGACCCAGCTGCGCCTCATGTTCTTCCAGAACCCTGACCTGACCTTTGCCCAATTCAAGGACAGGGCCATAAGGGTGCTCCGTGAACCCGCAACAAGTGGCGCTATAAACCCCCGGCGCCCTGCTCTCACCTACCACCAGGAGGCGGCGCCCTCCTCTATGGACTCTGTGGGGGCCGATGCACAGGCCCTGAACCAAGCCCCGTCGAAAGATCTGCATCACCAAGTCCAGGAGCTGACCAGGAGCGTTACGGCGTTGACCAGGACCGTCCAGGCGTTACAAGTGGACCCGTCAAGACCCATCGAGCTGGCTTCAAGTCCGGAGGATGTTCCGTGGCGTTGACAGAGGAGGATCCCGTCGTTCCGAGGGAGGCCCACAGACCGCTACGCAGAGGATGGACAGCCCATTTGCCGTCGATGCAACCAGCCCGGACACATTTCCAGGTACTGTAATTTAAACGGGTCCAACCTGGGGCAGAGGGCCAACCCCCAGGCATAAGATCACCAGGCCCTTACAATTTGCGTAATAAGTACGTTGGGGGGCGCCCGGTTTTACCTGTGGTGCTGGACAGTATCCCCATGAGCGCCTTGCTGGATACTGGGTCGCAAGTAACCACTATCCCTTATGTACTTTTTAAGCAGTATTGGACTGATGCTGATATCACACGGTATCCAGACAGTAACTTGAGCATCATCGCCAGTAATGGCTTGCCCGTGCCGCAGATGGGGTTCAAGGAGATGACCATTAAAATTGGTAAAGTTGAACTACCGGCACAGGGAGTGATTATTGTGGACATTGACCGTCGTGAAAGTCACCCTAAAATAACTGTGGGTACTAACGTGATTGAAAATTGTCTTTCAGAGGTAATTGTAATTCTACAACAGGTGGCGGTGAATGCTAGTTCCAGCCAACAGAGAGTCCTCAACAAGGAGATAAAAGCCCTGATGAGACGGCAGCAGGTAGAACTGTCTGGTGGTGAGATTGGTAGCGTAAGACTGAGTGACCCATTCCCCATTTCCATGCCTCCCAAAAGTGAAATGATGATCTGGTGTCGGACTGCAATCGGGTTGAGAGGTAGAGACTACCAAGCCATGGTAGAACCCGTGTACTCGGACAGCAGGCCCACCATTTTGACAGCCCGGGGGGTGGTTGATGTCCATCATGGGAGAGTGCCCGTTCGCATCCTCAACATTAGGGAGAGGGAGGTACATTTACCCAGGTACGCTACACTTGCCAAACTGTTTGCTGTTGAGCACAAAGCTATCAGGGCCGTGGAACCCTTGCCTCCATCTCCTCAGGCGGAGGGTAATGGCTCCAAGAAACAAAAGGAGGACTGGTGCCAGAAACTACATGTGGGTGCTGACTCCACTCCCCTGCACCAAAAACAAGGAGTCTACCGGGTGGTAAAGGAGTACGAGAGAGTCTTTAGTAAGCACCCGCTAGACTTCGGCAGAGTAAAAGGGATAGAACACCACATCCCCACAGGGAGCCACCCACCAATAAAAGAGAGACACAGACCTGTACCCCCTGCACATTATCAGAACGCCAAGGGTATGCTGCGGGAAATGAAAGAAGCTGGGGTCATTAGAGATAGCTGTAGCCCCTGGGCAGGCCCCTGGTTCTGGTAAAAAAGAAAGACGGCACCATGAGAATGTGCGTGGACTATAGACAAATCAACCGTATCACGCACAAAGACGCATATCCGCTGCCTAGAATAGAAGAGTCTTTAGCCGCACTAAAATCAGCTAACTTCTTTCCTACTTTGGACCTTACTAGCGGGTACTGGCAGGTTCCTGTGGCAGAGGCTGACAAGGAGAAGACCGCCTTCACCACTCCGATGGGACTGAGTGAGTTCAACTGTATGCCCTTCGGGCTCTGCAACGCACCCGGGACCTACCAGCGGCTGATGGAATGCTGTCTAGGGCACCGAAACTTCGAGACGGTCCTCCTTTACCTGGACGACGTGATCGTCTATTCGAAGACCTACGAGGACCATCTAAAGCACCTGGCCGAGGTGTTCGAAGCCCTGGCAGGCTATGGCCTGAAGGTGAAACCATCGAAGTGTCACCTGTTGAAACTGAAGGTCCAGTACCTAGGGCACGTGGTAAGCGCGGAAGGAGTGGCCCCCGACCCTGACAAGGTCACAGCAATCAAGAGCTGGCCAAGCCCCTCGAACATCAAAGAAGTGAGGCAGTTCCTCGGATTGGTAGGCTACTACCGAAGGTTCATCCCAAGGTTCACTAAGATGGCAGCTCCTATGCAGGACCTCCTGATAGGACAGTCTAAGTCCATAAGCCAAAAGCCACCCTTCAAGTGGGATAAACCGGAAGAGGAGTCCTTCCGCCAGATTAAGATGGCCCTCACAGGGGATGAGATCCTGGCCTACCCTGATTATGGCCAGCCTTTTATTCTCCACACAGACGCCAGTAATGTGGGACTGGGAGCCGTACTGTCACAAAACCAACAGGGCAGAGAAAGGGTGATCGCGTACGCCAGCCGGAAGCTGAGGCCCACCGAGAGGAACCCGGAGAATTACAGCTCCTTCAAGCTACAATTCTTGGCGGTGGTGTGGGCCGTAACAGAACACTTCAAGCATTACCTGGCCTCCGCAAAGTTCACTGTGTACACGGATAACAACCCGTTAACACACCTAGACAGTGCAAGACTTGGTGCCCTGGAACAGCGGTGGATGGCCCGTCTCTCCAATTATGACTTCGTGATCAAGTACCGGGCAGGCAAAACCAATGCCAACGCTGACACCCTATCGAGAATGCCTCACTTACCTGAAGGTGACTAAGACCCAGAAGAGCTGGAGGAGGTAGAGCTCCCCGCGTTTCACCGGTATGGAGCCGCTCAATACTCCCACCGCGTGAAGAAGGAAGATCTAACAACCGTTATGATCAATCCCCTACCTCACCACAGCTGGGCCGAGACCCAAGATAGTGACCCTGCAGTTCGCCTGGTGAAAGATCTGCTGACCCAGGAAGACGCCCGCTTAGGTCCGGATGCTCCAGAGGAAGCCAAGCAGCTATGGAAAGAGAAGAACAAGCTGTTCCTTTATGAAGGCAAGCTGTGCAGACGACTTGTCAACCACCGGACACACGAGCTGACCTGGCAAGTCATGGTCCCAAGGCGGGATGCAGCTATGGTCCTGGGGGCTTACCATGACAGAGCGGGGCACTTCGGTTGGAAGAAACTGGAGTTCCTTCTAAGAGGACGGTTCTTTTGGGTCGGCATGAGAGGGGCTGTAGAAAAGTGGTGCAGAGACTGTGGCCCTTGTCACCTAAGGAGGAAGGACCGCACCAGCCAGAAGACACCCTTGAGGCCTATCATCACCACGCAGCCTCTTGAGCTGGTAGCTCTGGACCACGTAAAATTGGCTCCAAGCCGGTCAGGATACATCTATGCCCTGACCATCGTGGACCACTATTCCCGTTTTCTAGTGGTGGTCTCGGTAAAAGACTTGACAGCCCAAACGGTGGCCAGAGCCTTCCAGCAATACTTCTGCCGTCCACACGGGTATCCGGAACAGGTCCTGACGGACCAGGGTTCAGCGTTCGAAGCTGAAATCTTCCAAGAATTCTGCATCCTCTATGGCTGTAAGAAGATTCGGACAACGCCTTACCACCCACAAACCAACGGGATGTGTGAGAAAATGAACAATATAGTCATTGATCTCCTGAAGACGTTGCCCCTGGAGGAACGCAACCTGTGGCCAGAAAAACTGCCGGACCTAATAGACTTGTACAACCATATCCTGGTGAATGCTACAAACTGCACCCCGGCTTACCTGATGCGAGCTAGACCAGGTAAGCTGCCCGTAGACCTGGAGATGGGAGTCCTAACACCTGAGGACACCTCCCCGGATGCGGACTGGGATACGGAAAGGCAACTGCAGTACAAGAAGGTACAGGAGAGTGTGGAGAAGAGCCTCGCCCAGGTGAGAGAGAGGCAAGAAAGACTCTTCAACCAACACGCCCCTGCTGATCCCCTAGAACCTGGTGAGCAGGTCCTGAAGCGGAAGAGAAGGCTACATAAGTTGGACGACCAGTGGGAAAGGGAACCCTACACCGTACTGCAGTCTGACCACGACAACCCGAAGGTGTGCGTGATCACCAAGGACGGAGGAGAAACCACTAGTACCGTCTCCAGAGACCACCCCAAACGATGTCCCGAGCAACTCTGTAGTGCAGAAGAGGATCAAAGTGACCTTGAACCCGCAGAGGACAAGGAAGAAATGATCAGCACTGTTCTCGGAGAGTTCCCTCTGTCCTGGACTCGAATAAACGATGCAATAGTGGTACCCGTCCTGCATTTCCTGCAACCGGTTCAGCAACAACCTACACCGGAGCCGGAAGACAAAGAGGAGCAAGCAGTTCCAGAGGCAGAAGAGCCTGTACCAGAAGCCCAGGAGAGTCAACCCTCTGCTGACAGTGAGCCTGCCATGCCTGCGGTAAGCCAAAGGACCCGCAGACAGCTGCCTGCCCTACCTGTACACCCAGCTGGTAGCTGTACCCCTAACGCTAGTGGGGAAAGCCAGGTCGGTCCACCACCAGACAGTGGGTTAAGGAGGTCAACCAGGAGCACAAAGGGGCAGATACCCGCTCGCTGGAGAATATAGGGTGCACTAAAATTGTAAATAACCATGTTGCCAAATGTTGAAATGTTTGCCAAGTTACCTGCATGATTATTAATAGTGTATTTCAGTTTCTTGCAGTTACTGTACGGACTCAAAGGTTATGGACTTTTAATAACCGGGACTTTGTATGGACTGCTTTCGGAGCCTAACCAAGGAATGAACTAAGACTGTAAAGGACTTGGGGTAGGACAGACCCCCACCTGGTTAAGGCTCCCCGTTGTGTTGGTGAGATGGACACCCGGTCACAGACCACACTGTGACCTTAAGAACTCAATCTGTGCGTCGTTTGTCTACTAATGTTTTATAGTCATGTATATTATCTTTGTTTACTGTTTTGTCCCAGAGCACTAAATTCTACTAGGGGGGAATGTGTCACCCTGGCCTGGATGCCACAAATATAATAAAGCTGTGTCTGAGAGCAAGGGGGAGTTTCTCTGGTCAGGGGAACATTAGCATGCAATACCTCCTGTCTCAGGCCAGTAGGGGGAGCAGGCTGCCCCTATAAAAGTTGGAACTGGGGGCAGGGTTAGGGAGAACTGGACGACCTGTCTCTGGATTGAGAGTTGTCCCAGAGCAGTGAGGGACAGTTGTATTGCACCCTAAGAGGACGTGTGACAGTAGGAGAGCCACAAGCCAGAGACAAGAGGCGAAGTGAGCCTGTCTTGGCAGACAAAGAACTCCATTTTACCAGACTTTGGTGTCTGAGGCTGTGAGGATTCCACGTCCTGCAGCAGATAACCAGTCCGCGGGGGACTGTATGTTCCTTGGCCTGAGAAGCCCAGAGGCTCTGCCACAACAGAAGGGACCAGCAAAGCCATACCAGGCCGGGAGTAGAAAGGGACCCACGTTGCAGGCCATACAGGCGAGAATACACGCTGAGTTCGGACCGTGGGCTGTTACCCTATCAGGAGGAGATAGCCAGAAGGAGCGCAGAGAGCACGGTAGGCCTACACCCTCACCCTGACCAGGGCCAATTTCCCAATTGCTCTCAGACATCCAGGTCCCCTCCTAGCTGGGACTGTTTGTGGGTCAGTTCACCTGTTCTAGTAAAGACCCTGGACTGCAACCTGTTGTCTGCGTGCTCCTTGCTCCTCCAGCACTAACGGTACTGGGACGCCCTACACCATCACCCCCATCTTCCATTATACTGCCCTGGGGCCGCACTCTTCCCGTGGGGAGTCACACTATCCCAGCTGCATACATCACCAGCCCCAGCGGTCAGCCTTGCAGCGGCGGTTCCTAATAACCGCAATCCACGGGTGGCGTTGTCGGACATCACTTGAAACTTATAAAGGGACTACCACTGGTCTAACCACCCTGAGCCACGGACCGGGTCGCCACTACTTCCCCCATCGTTCCCCTATTGCCCGGATCCGAGTGCCCCACGGCCCAGGGGGCGAGTCAAATACACTGAAAGCTACATGAATAAAAACCTCAGTTTGACCATTAGTGCATAAAAAATATAATGAGATCGTAAAATAATAATACAGTAAAATGAAATCACCAATGATACAAACGATTCCACAATGAAAAAAAAGAAGCAAGGAGCAGTGATACAAATCAAATGTATGGAAATATGTACAAAAATGTATTATGAAAATACACGATGACATATCTCCCAACGTTAAAAACAAGAAAGGGGGACACATACCGTGGTGCGCGCCACACTATTAACCTCGCCCAGTACTTTTTGTGCACCACCCCGAAATAGTGCCACTAGAGAAGTGCTCCTCATACATTATGATGCCTTCACAGTGCCCCCTCACACAGTATTGACACGCCCCCAGGGCAGTGGGGTACTCGGCAGCCGGGCCTATGGATGCTGGGGGGGTATGTCACAGTGGCTGGCCCGGTCCGTGGCCTAGGGCGGTCAACCAAAAAGGGGATTGTAACTTGGATAAAAAATAAAAATAAAGTAAATAGTTTGTGACGCCACCTGTGGTATCTCGTAAGGATTACCAGCGCTGCTGCAGACCTCCAGGGGGTGATGGGATGGCAGCTAAGGTGTTTCTGCTCCCCACAGGTGGAGCGGGCCCCCGGGGCAGTGTGGAGTTTGGTGGGTGGTGATGCTAGGACTTGTAGTGCAGGCGAATGGCACAGCAGGAGTAACTGACAGAGACAGGGGATTCGCTTCAATACCTTTACTGGTGCGGATGTCAGGTACGGTCCAGGGTACTCAGTAGGATGGGTGCACTTCAGGACTTCTCCCCAGTGAGAGGGTATAAGGCCTCCTGGTCCGTGTCTGCCTCTCTGTATGCTCCTGGCCAGCCTGAAACTGGGCCTAGCTTATGTGTCATGCTGTTCCTTCACCCGTCGCTCGGTAGTAGGACCTTCTGTTGGCAATCACTCTCCCTGGACGCTGGGGCCTTGTGGTTCCTGGTCCTGTAATGGGTCTAGCTTCAGGTCAGCCAGGGACTTGTAGTCCTCCTGGGATGCCGGTGATCCATACTGGGTATAAGGGAACCCTGTAGGCGCGGACCCGGTGTCCAGTTTGTATATCGGGGTGAGCCTATGATTCTCCTCTGCCCCCTCAACTCCTCTCTCCTTTCTCCTCTTGCCTTCGGCCACACTCGGGGCCCTCAGAACTCAGCAGCAGACGCGCTGCATCTTCGCTGCTCTCAGCGTCAGCACGCTCTCAGACTCTCTCTCAGTCTGACTGATCTCTAAACTGCCTGGCTCCACCCTCCATATATATATCCCTAACAGACTCCCTCTGCTGGAATGAGGTGGAAGGGTGGAGGTGTTTGTATGTAGTGAGGGCCTCTTGTGGAGAAGTCCAGCCATGCACCCTGGGTCCTGTGGTACCTGTGCACAGCAGGGTGCCACAGTATGATGCCTCTTCCTCAAAGTGAGGCCTCCACTTTGCCCCCATACACTTAACCTCACCCATTACTTTTTATGCATCACCCAGAAAGTGTCACTCACTAATGAAGCTCCTTAGTGTTCCCATACACTGTAATACCCCATTATGGCCTCCTTACAGTATGATGCCTTCCCACACAATAAGATGCCCCAATAATGCCCCTCCAAACAGTATGATACTCCAAAGAAGTCCTCCACATAAACATATGGCACTCCAGAGTGCTCTGCTCGCACTGTAGGATGGCTGATACCTCCCTAGACATTACATTATGCCCAGTACACAGTGCACCCCACACATAGTATAATGCCCCCAAAGTGCTCCTCACACATTATGATGCCTCTGTAGCGCCCCCTTGCACAGATTGATTACCCCTTACTCAGTATGAGGCCACCACTTTGCTGCCACACAGTCTCCAGTGTCCTCACAGATGATGATGCCCTTATAGTGCCCCTCACACAGTATTATGTTTAATAGTGCCATTCCACCCAAAATGGCTAAATAAAAAAAAAGACACTCACCTAGCCAGTTTCTATATTGAGCGGTGCAGGCCGGTGTGAGGTGCAGTACAGCAGTTCCCTTCTATTGATGTCACTGCGCCTTCTGCACTAAGACTCAGACATGGGAGAGGACAGACACAGGCTAGATGTTGGATCAGGCAGCTCGTGGATGGCTATCTGCTCCACCATTGTGTTCAACTAATCTACATCTGAAGAATGCCAATACGGTTGAAACTGGAAAATACCTCCAACTTCCCGGGACAGTTACCAAAATCCAGGAAAGTCCCACTGAATATGGGATGGTTGGCCGGTATATACAGTGAGATGAAATCTCTGATTAATATGGAATTAAAAGCACTAAATGAATAATATTATTATGCCATGCATGCAATGAATAAAACCATCAAAAGGCAGATACCACTGATGCATTGGCCGTTCAGCTGCAAACAGTAGAGTTTTCTCCACATGGAGAAACAGTACCCTGTAGACTTTAATTGTGTTGTAGCACAAAATACAATGAAATACTATGAAATATATATTATATATAGAGAGAAATTGATATTAAGTTACTGTAACTAATAGAAAAAAACTCAAAGTCTGTACCCAGCTCACAAGTCTAGAGCAGTATTATAGCAGAACAGGAAGCCAACGAGCCACCAGAAGTCTCAGTTTCCCCGCATGATGTGTTGGTGAATTGTAGACGGTGATCAGACACTGTGATTCCTATTAAAACACAGCCTGTGTACAGTGCCAGTATTCCCTAGAGCAGGGGTCCCCAACTTGTGGCTCGGGAGCTAGATGTGGCTCGTTGGCCCATGAAGAGTTTCTCATTGCTCATGGCTGCCTGCCAGCTTGGTGCATTAGCACCAGGACTAGCAAACAACTATGAAGAGCCGGTCTCCAGATGGTGAATATTGTGAGTAGCCCTGCACAAAAGAGAAGATCTGAATGTGCATATCCTGACCTTGGGGGTTTGGAGATAATTTAAGTATGGTAAGCTGGATACTTGATGATGCTAATGTGGCGCCCCTGAGGGTTCGACCACCACAGGGATGCTGCACTTCTCTAATGGAGTGTAGAGTTCCTCCTCTGAGGTAAGAACAGTGTGATGGTCAGGACCCAACCTCCACATCCAACACCACATTTCTCCACCAGAGGGGGCTAGAATGCACTAGGTGCTACCCTCCTGGTTACAGGGTGACTGGGGAACCAAGAGCTAGGGGAACCAGTTAGTGGGTGAGGGTGGAGGACTCACATTCTAGTGACACTTTACAATTTCATATTTAATTAAAAGCCATCTTGGTTCGTGGTCCTTGTTAGTCAAGTCTTTTGGCGGTCATGTACTGTGATCTCCCGCCCTGATAGTGGATCCTGTGTGGGCCTGCAGAGGACGGAGACACAGCCCTCGTACCTTAGCCTTGGGTCGAGGGGCAGGTTGTAGACCGGGAATGTCTCAACCCGGTCGAGGACCAGGACCAAGAAGGCCCGGAGCTTAGGAGTGTAGCTCCACAGCAAATGGATGCCAGGGAGGATGCAGACGGAGCGGAGTATGCCACCTGTCCTCACCACCTGATATATTCAGAGGGAGTCCGGCTGCAAGAGGGGTACCGGCCCCCGACACCCGACCTTGCTACTCCATGTCCTGGTTGGGAAAGCCCGGTAGGCCCTGAGGATCCCACTGGGTATCGTAAGGAGCGGAGCTGCCACCCGTGCCCTTTTTCTGAGAGGAGTTCAGAGGGATACCCGGCCTATCTACACACACAGACGGGTAAGGATACGGTCTGTAGTTCAGGAACACTCTGGTGCGGGGTCCTGATTGAACGCTGGACTTACACGGAGGTTGTCGGACCCCCGTCGCTGGTGGCCACAGGACTCCACGGGGAGCAGGGAGTCGCATTCCTTCTGCCATCTCTTGTGTGAGTAAAGCCTTGGAAGTTCACCCCTATGGCCTCCGGACTGTTTATTCTGCGCTACACCGCACGACGCAGCACCCGGTCTCCTCTACTACTACCCCCTCCATCCTGTCTCTCTGCCCTGAGGCCCTGCTCCACCTGTGGGGAGTAGTAACAACACTGGCTGCCCTAACACCAGGCCTCAGCGGACTGCGGCAGCGCTGGTGGCCTTCACCAGGTGCCACAAGTGGCACAGTCGTAATCAGCCACTCAACCCGGATAAGCCCATACCATCCTTTTAATTGTGACGGCCCTGAGGACGGGTCAGGTCCGGGCCACGGCTGCACGCCATCTCTCCATCACAGGACCCGACTCCGAGTCCCCCATCTCCCAGGGTAAAGATAAGGGCTTCCGAGAAGAGGCGTTACACTGTCAGAGGAGATGTTTGATTCTACCGATCTTCTTATCGGTGCTAACTAGGCCCCATGGACGTCATTGACATCAATGATGTACGTCATAGCCTACATGACTGTGGCGGTCTAGTCAATGCCAGAAGATACAAAGACAGGAGGGAGCAAGCAGAGGATCGGGCGAGGAGCTTAGGTGGCAGCACAAATGAGGTATAGTGCCTAGAACAGTTGAGTATACCTTCCTTCTCCTCTATTTATTACACTTTGGGGTTTTGAAGAGACCTGAGAGCATAAAAGCTTCTTTTTTTTTTTTTTTTAGAACGCTACACTTTTGATTCAGACTAAATTTATTTTGACCAATTCAAATCTGATTGCCAAATCAAACAAATATGCCTAAAACAAATTTTAGGAGATTTACTCTACAGTGGAGCAACCACCTCATTTCTCCACCAACATCTGTAGTGTAGACATATTCAAGAATTATTTATGCAGGGCATTAAGAGAAAGTGAGCATAAGTGTGAACGAGTACAAATGGGAAAGGCCAAAGAGATAATTAAACTACTCCAAATAGGAAGAACATTTAGGGAAAAGATGAAGTTTGCACGTAGATGGAACTTTAAGAACCGCACAGACTTCCTGTTACCTGAGCTCACTGCATATATCAAAGACTCGCTGCAGCACCACCCAGGATGGTACCAAACCACATCAAGGTAGGTTATGAATTCATATTGTTCACCGACAATGACACCAGGTTATAATTCTCTGAATACGTCTCACTCTGGTGTCATCTGGTTCTAAACAATATACAGTTGCAGTCAAAATTATTCACACTTCCCCCCGCCATTGCAAATTTGATTCCTTAGCAAACTTTACAAACTTTCTACTGTTTGCAATAAGCTAATGAAACAAACAAAATAAACAACTCAACACAACTAATATAACAAGTGGTTTCTCCAAATTCACCGCAAAATGCCACTTTTACTGACTCCTGCAGTCTCAGAATTATTCCACCCCCTAAATAGAATCACTCAGAGGAGCGCACATTTGGAAATCAGGTTTCATATCTAATGGCTGTAACTGTTTGTCATATGTCAATAGGGGGTTAAGGAAACTAGTAAAAAATGTAATAAACATTTATAAAAATCAAAAAAATATCAATTACCCCCCAAATATAAAAGTTAAACCAACATCCTTTTCCCCACGTAACTAAAAAAAAGTAAAAATGTCCAACTTAATAAGATTGTCACGCAAGGTGAGGGAAAGACTGAGTGCAACACGAAGGGAAGAGGAGGAGGAAGCCCAAACACTAGGGAAAGGGATAGTGGAGACCCCTAGAAAGATCTAAAATCACTCTGCCTACCCTATCATCCCTATATAGGTTCCACACCTATCGCCAAGCAGGAACCTAAGCCCTGAATGTCCCTAGAGCCTGGCCCTAGATAGGGAGGGGACAGGGTGAGCACTAGTCAGGCCCCACTACAAACTAATGACAACAAGGTAGACAAACAAAGTGGATACACTTAGCTTGAGCAGACACCATAGAGATAATGCCAACTGTCCTCCAAGGGCACCAGAGAAGAAACTAGCCGACTGCTAGTGCTCCAAGCCTACACAGAGGTACATAGAACTATCACTGGCGACTCTCTAGAGAAACTGAGACTATTCAACTACCCAGCAGGGGTGTGTCAATCAGTAGCAGAAGGTGGAGGTCGCTGCTGGGTCCTAAAGGAAGAAGGGTAAAACTATACTACAGAGATTAGGGAATCAAGAAGGCATCTACAATGCCAAGCGCAGTGACCTTCTACAGCCGGCTCCAGAGCGATTGTCTGTCACATCTGACACACCCTTGACAAAGATATAAAAATATTTATCCCATATGGTGAAAGGAAAAATGAAAGAATATTTCAAAACACCGTATGCACCCCAATTCAATAAAAAACATTAGCTCAGTGTGCAAAAATCAAGTCCTTACACAACTTCATTGATAGAATGATGAACAAGTTATGGATCTTAGAAAATTATGGCACAAGCTTAATTTTTTTTTATTTTTTTTTAAACCACTAAAATATAAATTAAATCTTAAAAGTTTGGTAACAGTGTTATTATACTATTCTGGAAAACCTTTTTTGCAATGTCATTTTTACAACATAGTAAACGCCGTAAAAACAAATCCCAAAAAACAATGGCAGAACTGCATTTTATTCACCTTTTCATGTGGTAAAGTGAAAGGTGTAATTTAAAACTACAACTTGTCCCAACACAAGCCCTTATATGACTGTAGGGAGATGGACATACTGCTCACTTTCCCCTCTTGAAGAAACAAGTATACTGTTTTGTGCTGTAATGTGAATTGTAATGTGCGTTATAGGTGTAAATAATATTGTTATTGTGTGTAGTTTGACAATAGTAAGGTCTAAGTTGATTGGGAAAGTGACAATCTCCTGGTTGTAATGCAGATAGGGCCTGGAGTGCTTAGAAAGATGACGTAAGGTCCATTGTGAGCAGTGCTGCATTCTGGGGTGTCTCTAAAGTGAGTGGAGACCAAAGGAAAGAGATAGCGAGATCCGGAGCAGAAGTGCCTAAGAAACAGAGTGAACTACCGAAGATGGGTCCTGGGAGAGGAGCAGAAAGGCCCTGAGTTTATAATTCTTGAAGGTAACGGGCCTAGATAGGACTCTACGAGTAGAAAATGCCAGGCAGGAGTTCCAGAGCGTCAGCACTATAGAAGATAAGTACCGGCCAAACTGGCACCCTAAGGTGTAAGATGATGCGGAACTGCGGGTCAAGTAAAGGACTATTGCTAAACATGATTGTAGAGTTGAGCTGGGTGATGATAAAGTAGTGAAAACCAGTGGAGAAAGAGGACAGTTAGAGAGAGTAAAGAGGAAAGGAGAACAATAGAGAGAAAAAGGAAGGAAACTATGTGTGGAAAATGCTTTGTGTTGTAAAGAAAACATTCATAAGACTTTGTACCTGCTATCTCTTGTATATATTCCCTACCAAGTTCCGATTCAGTAAAAATTTTCTTTTTAAATGGTAGTCTCCCTCATTGAACTGTCCAATATCTGTTCTGGCAAACCAGTAACGTCGGTTACATCAAATAAATCAAAAGATCCAGAATAAATATGGTAAAAAACAATCAAATAAATCAAAAGATGACACCCCACTCCTAATAATAAGGGGGGGTAATCAAACCATGACCACAGCTTTTATCGTTAAAATTAATGTTTATTAATCCAAAAAATTCATTTATAAACAACAATAAAAATTTATTCAGTACCTCAATAATGAGGGATAGCAAATAGCTCTGCCCTATAGTCACTGTATGCTCAAATAATCAAATTACGGAAAAGTTCATTATTGTAAAAGATGGGCTCAACCAAAAAAATCCTAATCCAATAATCCAATAATTAGTACATAAGAAAAATACACAATCACATAATTCATATGGTAGAAAATTATTAAGTGAACTCATGCAAGAGGATCTGTGTCCTAAAATGGAGTAAGGTGCAATATGCAGGTGCTGCTGATGTGAATTAGGAAACAATTCTCAAAAGCAAATGTAAATAATACGGCTCTAATAAAATGCAACTCTCCAAAAATCAATTGTATTTGAGAGTCCACCTTTATCCATGAATTACCTGTAATTGTAGAGGAGCTCTGTGTAGGGCATGCACGTGTCCCTCAACCCCGACGCGCGTTTCGTCAACACTTCCTCAGGGGGCGTGTCTGGGAGAAGGGGTGTGGGTGTTAAATAAGGGGCCGGAGCCAATCATAATAGCTGCCGCTAAAGACGCCGCTGTGTCTACTAATGTTAAGTACCGTGCTCTGGCTAATAAGCTGCGCGAGACATTGTGTGCCCGCCCCCAGTCACATGACTCCGAGACTTCCGGCAGGTGACCCGCAAGCCGGCAGTGCAGTCACTATGTGACGGCAGTGCGTGCCAGCAAGGTCTAATAGCCGGAGGTCTTCAGAGTCAGGGGAGGTTCCCATCAATGCTAGCGCTTCTCAGCCATGAAAGAGTGAGGAAAGGTCAGGAATGGCCATAATCGCATAGTATGCTTACCAATATGTGTCAATAGATAAATAAGGTGCATGTAGCATAGTATGTAAAGTGCATCAGTGATTGCTCAATAAGCAAGAAATGTATGAAAAGTGTAAACTAATAATAAATGATAAATAATAAATGAACAAGTACATGTATTATATAATAAAAAAAAAAAGGAGTGCAATAAGAAAACATTTTTTTAAAAATGTTGCCCTAAGTGCTTATTAATAATATTTTTATATAAATATAATTGTATATATTAATATATCACGTGAATGTATAATAAGTAAAGTGCTATACTCAAAATTAATAAAAAATACCTATAACCTAATATGAAATTAATTGTTACACTGGTGAAGATATGCATAACATATAAATGCAAAAAAAATATATATATAAAACACTTAATAAAGTGCGCAAAGTGCTAAAGTGTTTGAAGTGCTGCTCATTGTAATAAATCAATGTATAAATTATGTGTAAATATTATGATAATATAAGTATGCAATACTGTGCCAAAAATTATTAAACACAAACATACACAATTAATTCAGTAACATACAATACCAAAAGGGGACTCCATATCAAAACCATCCCCCCATATATAGCTATAAATTATACAAAAATAACATATCGGAAAAATAATAAGAACAATATATTATCCAAAATCAATACAATGTCCCCCATAATTAAATGGATATAGTGATCTAATTAAAAAAATTTAAAAAAATTCCACGGTCCAAACAAAGACACCTCTCCACGATCTTTAATCCAATAGATCCCGGCCCACGAACAATGGACATGGTCAGCAACATCAAGGCGACAGCCGGCAAGACCCCCAAGGTAACCAGCTTAAAGAACTAGAAATAAACATAAAATTAATATCCACATAATAACACATATAAATTACATAACTAATAAATATAAAGGACCCCCCCCCCTAAAAATCCATAAAAACTAAATAAGATACCAGTCTCACTAATTATCATATAAATGCACTAAAACCAAAATGTTCATTAAGTCCCTGTGGCGCTATACTTCCTAATCTAAAAATCCATTTACTTTTTACTTGGGCCAAACTTCTACTAAGATTACCTCCTCCTTGTCCCAGGCAGACCTGGTCTATGCCGATGACCTTCAAGAGAGACGCATTACTATGATGATGGTAGAAAAAATGTCTGGGTAGAGTTTTGAGTCCTGATGGGTCCTCAGCACTTGCACCTTTTTCAATGTCTGGAATATGTTCTCTTATGCGTACACGTAGTTCTCTCGCAGTCAAACCGATATAGATTTTACCACATGGGCATTTGGCACAATGAATGACACCCTTTGATGAGCAAGATAGGTGATGTCTAATATCATATGTCCGGTCTCCTGTGGCATTCTTAAAGCTCTTACTTTTCTGCATGTTAGGATAAGCCTTACAACGCCCACAAGGAAAGAAACCCTTAACCTCTAGCCAATTTTGGTTGCATTTTTTGGCCGATTCATAGTGACTGTGTACAAGTATGTCTTTAAGATTTTTGGATCTTCTTGCCATTATCAAAGGTCTTTCCGGCAGGCATTGTTTTAGAATAGGATCCGACAGGAGGACCTGCCAATGTTTGCGAACAATCTCCACCATACCAGACCACTGCTTATTGTATGTGGTGATTAGTCGTATAGGTCCATTCATATCTTCACTTTTAGGTTTGTTCTTATATAGAAGCTCATCCCTGGTGATGTTTTTTGCCCTTTGATATCCGTTATTAATTTGCTTTGTACTGTAACCTCTGTTTTTAAACCTCCTCCTCAGGTCTTTGGCCTGATTCTCAAAAAGCTGCTGACTAGAGCAAATTCTTTTAGCTCTTAAGAACTGGCCTGTAGGGATGCCTCGAATAGTAGACGGTGGATGGGAAGAAGTGGCATGTAGCAACGTATTTGTCGCCGTAGGTTTTCGGTACATATCTGTGGAAATATATCCATTATCAAGAGTGTTTATTTGGATATCTAAAAATTCCAATTTTCTCCCAGCTTTGTACGATAGCTTAATATTAAGTTGATTATCATTGAGCCTAATCATTAACAGGTCAAGATCAGACATTGTCCCTTCCCATGTAAACCACACATCATCAATGTACCGCATCCATTGATGAACATTATCCATACCAGCTACGGGGTCACTTGTAAAAATTTCCCACTCCCATGCCCCTAAAAATAGGTTAGCATAGGAGGGTGCATAAGATGCACCCATCGCGGTACCCTGTAACTGGACATAGATCTGATTATTAAAGATAAAGCAATTATGGGTCAGAACATATTCCAATAATATTAATAGCAATTCTGATAATCGCAACTCAATATTACTGGACTTCAAAAACCAGGCCACCATCGGAATGTTTAATTGACGTGTACAATGACTCCATGTCAGCAGTTACCATAACCATATTTTCAGGAAGAAACATATTGTCTAACCTGTGTAATGCTGCTGTGGTTTCCTTTATGTAAGAAGGGAGCGCAGCCACAAGCGGTTTGAGGAAATGGTCTATTGTGTCACAGATGATCTCACATAAGCCATTATTACCCGCCACTATAGGTCTTCCTGGGGGATTGGCAGGATCTTTGTGGATCTTTGGGATCAAGTAAAAAGTCAGCATCCGAGAGTTGGATGAACATCGGTTACATGCAGCCTGCATGGGCGTAGCACCCTCACAGCACAAGTCCACACACCCAGCATTAATAATCATTGCTCTTTCAGGGATTATAAGAATCCTACAGTGAAGTATGGTGGGTGCTTAGTGATACCTACCGTGAACTGCTGGCAGTGGTTTGGTGACGTCTAGAGCAAAGCATGACAGTGGTTAATTGATACCTATAGTGAAGTATAGCGATGTCTCAATGATGTCTACAGTAAAGCATGGTGGTGGCTCGTTGCTACCTACAGTGAAGCATAGTGGCGGCTCATTGATGCTAATAGTAAAGCATGGCGGTGTCTCAATGATGCCTACAGTGAAGCATGGCAGTTTCTAGTTGATACCCATAGTAAAGCATGGTGGTAGCTTGGTGATTCATGCTCTAGAGCATGGCAAATGATTGGTGATTCTCTGAGGTTTCTTACTCTGTAAATTAATACTTGCAACATGCAAAAGGCAAGATAGATTCAGTTAAGTAGCAGGAAATCCTGGGAGCAAACATCATGCCTTTTGTGAGGAATGCCTACAGTGAAGCATGGTGGTGACTCGTTGATATCTACAGTGAAGAATGGTGGCGGCTCGTTGATTCTTACAGTAAAGCATGGAGGTGTCTCAATGATGCCTACAGTGAAGCATGGCAGTTTCTAGTTGATGCCTACATTAAAGCATGGTGGTAGCTCGGTGATTCATGAACTGGAGCATGGCAGGGGCTTGGTGATGCTCTGGGGCTTCTTCCTCTGTAAATGAATACCTGCAACATGTAAAAGGCAAGATAGATTCAGTTAAGTAGCAGGAAATCCTGGAAGCAAACATCATAGCTTTTGCGAGGAAGCTTAATCTTGTCGACATTCATCATTGGACATTCGTCATTGGGCATGCCAAGATAAAAATAGCAAACCTTCACCGTCCATGTATTTCATGTTCTCAATGGCAAACTCCTCACCATCCTCGTACACACAGGCCTCTCAGGTGATAAAACACAGGTGGCACCCTCTTTAAACTCCTTACTCTCACTCGCTGAGAGTTTTTTTTACTCCTTTACTTAGAAACAGCTACAGCGTATTCCACCATAGACAGTCACAGAGGCAATCTACATTTAAAAAATTACACCTTTTGGAAAATGGCGACACAGACCCCAATTTTTTTTTCACCAATAAAATAATAATAATAAAAAATACTAGTAAGTTTGGTATCATCATAATTAAAGTAGCCTTGAGAAGCATTTTCCCATGTTTATTTTATCATACATCTAATACTGAAAAAACAATGTCCCCCACCCCAAAAAAAAATATTTTTTTTTTTACTATTTCATCCCACTTCGAATTTTTTTCCTGCTTTTCAGTACATTCTATGGTAAAAATAAATGATGTAATTCAAAACTACAACTCTTCTTGCAAAGAAAAAACAAACAAACAAGTCCTTCATGGCTATGTTGATGGAAAAATCAAATAGTTATGGTTCTTGGAAGAATGGGAGAAAAGAAAAAAAAACAATATGCCAGTCACTGTACTGCAGCGAGCATATCATCTCAAGGGCCAAAAATTTCCGCCAGCTGTGACAAAAGAATTAACCAAGACCAAGTCAACCATAATTGTTTCCTTTAGGGCAGAGTTAGGAAAGAGGGGGAGTCTCTTCCTGCCCTCATCCTATATACCCCTTTATGACCCTCCCTCTTTCCTTTTAAACCAATTAACTTCCCTGACTACCAAATTTAAACCAAATCATCCCCATCAACACTTTGTTAACCCTCGCAGTCCTTGCCACCTTCATTAAACATTGCGGTGTCTACAAGGAAACAGGGTTATGTTTTTTTTGTAAGCCAGCCAGTCTATGAACACATGTATAGCATTATTAGACCCATGGTGGGCCCATGGATGCCCACCAAATGCCCACAACCCTTTTGTATCCCTTTCACAAGATTGCAATGTTAGAACTAACAGTATCACTGATAGGGTATGACTTGGGTCCCAGTGGTTCCTCCGATGAGTCTAGGCCTTGAGGTTCCAGCAACAGAAGACAACCCCATTTGTACATAACTTTGTTGTCCATCATCTGCCTCTGTTGTCACTGTCTATGTCTTATGGGGTGATTGACAATCAGGTGCACAGAGGTAGCGTTTGTGCAAAGGTCCTACTGCCCAAGGGGGCCCAAAGGTCCCTCTGCCACATAAGGAGACACCAGTATTATAAAAAACTGTTTTTGGGGGGAAAAAAAAAAAAGAAAGAATTGGTTGCAAAAGTTTACACTTTTTAGATAAACAGGAACGTACCCTTAGTGTCACCTTCAAGCGTGCACTGTACGTCAAGGGCGTCTGAGAACTAGGCCAGTGACTCACACACTTACACTGGAAACGACTTGTAAAACCCAGCAAATTGAGGAAACCAAGTTTAAAAAAAAAACACAGAAAAAAAGAAAAGATTCTTCTCGTGCGGAAAGTTTTCTAAACATCTATAGTTGGAAAGAAAATCCAGGCACTCGTGCTTAACCCCTTCACTACCCAGTGATTTTACGTTCTTTCGTTTTCGTTTTTTCCTCTCCTTGTCCGAAGAGCAATAAGTTTATTCGTTTTTTGGCCATATGAGAGATTGTTTTTTGCGGGACAAGTTTGTACTTTTGAACAACATCATTCATTTTACCATATCGTGCACTGGAAAATGTTAACAAAAATTCCAACTGCGGTGAAATTGCAAAAAAAAAGTGGAATTTCACAATTGTTATTTTGTATTTTTTTATTTAGCATGTTCATTATATAGTAAAACTGACCTGACAATATAATTCTCCAGATCAGTACAAGTATGCAGATACCAAACATGAAAAGTTTTTTTTTTTTATTTAAGTGGCAAAGAAAATGCGGAAACTTGTAAAAAAAATTATTTTGTATTGACCGGCAACGTTTTCATTTTTTAGAATATGGGGCTGTATGAGGTCTTATTTTTTTGCACCCTGAGCTGACATTTTTACTGACACCATGATGTTTTGATCGTCTCTTAATGCATTTTATTGCAATGTTGCGGTGGCCAAAAAAAACGTAATTCTGGCGTTTTTATTTTTTTCTCATTACGCCGTTTACCTATCGGATTACTTTATATTTTATCGAACATTTCTGAACGCAGCGATACCAAATATGTTTATTTTTTTAAATTGTTTTTTTTTAATGGGGCAAAATGATTGAGTTGAACTTTTCAGGTTTTTTTTTTTTTTTGCAGATTTTTTTAAACTTTTTTTTTTTTTTTTTTACTTTTTTACTGTCTTCAATAGTCTCCTTAGGATACCTGACGCTTTTGATCTTCTGGATGCCTGGGCAGTTCTACAGCGACGGGCTGGCGTTCACAGGAGGCTCGTAATGACAGGCACGGGGGGGTCATCAGCCGACCCCCAGCTGTCATGACAACCCATCGCAATCACGTGTCAGTCGTGCCGATGTTCTGGATGAATGTCTTCTTGCCGACGCATGTTAAATCCCGCTGTCAGTGATTGACAGCGGGATTTAACTGGTCAGCAGCCGCGGGCGAAGCAACGCTCCACCTGCGGCTGTTTGAGGCACTTGATGATTAAATCAGCCGTCATGTGCGTGGAAAGATGTAGGCTCGCAGGCACACGACCTTTGATGTACGTCTACATCAAAGGTAGTGAAGGAGTTAATAAAAAAATAAATAAATAAATAATAAATAAAAAATTTAATACGCAAAAAATATAATAATGAATAGATATAAAAATAAACAGTCCCCCATTCCCAAAAAGGGGCACACATCCCAGATCCGAAATGCACAAATTTTTGGTATTCTAAAATACATGAGTGCATTATTAAGAGGAGCGGTCACTTATTGTAAACATGTCATCCTTTATTACCCGGTGTAAATGCCGCTGTTCTCCTCAATCCAGCGATGTTTCTAACTTGTTTCTGTGCCTCTCCGTTCCTGATATATGGTCATATCTTCCTTGTATGCAAATCTGGCTTTGTAAGTCAAGTGGGTGTGGTTCTCTAGAAGACGTCCACAGAGAAGAGTTGGATATCACGCCCACTTGGCTAAAAAAGATTAGAGGAATGAGCCTCATATCTCAGTAATCATTAAACAGAATCAAAAAAACCTTAAAGAGAAAAAAACGGTAAATGTACATCAGTGTCTGTATATATATATATATATATATATATATATATATATATATATATATATATAAATAAATCCTTATTAAGGTACATGTGTAGATTGGACTATACTGACCAATCGGTAAAAGAAACACTGGAACCAAAGAAATTCAACCAAAACAAGGCCACATATTATAAAATATATAACAAACTTTATTCGATCAAGATAAAATACATGTGAAGGGGTTGTGAAAAACAACCAGAAATCAAGCATGTGTTCCCCAAATGTAAATGTATATCATGAAAGGAGGCGCTAATCAAGCATGTGTTCCCCAAATATAAATGTATATCATAGACATATATGCACAAAATGAGATAAATGAATTAAGGCAGGGTATCACAAGGTAATGCTTTCTTAACATGGAGAGTATATGGCTCTTTGACCTTTCTGTCTTGGTTTCCACGTATCTCTGGATGGACCCATGTATTAGTTGTCGGCGCTGTACACCAGAACTCCAAGATTGTGACCTTCCACCAAAAATAGGTTACTGGACCTTTAATACCCACCTGTAAACAAATTCTGATATGAGCAAATATATATTTGTAATTTCTTGTGAATATTGTGACATGTTGAGATATAGTTGTTTATCATGTATACCTTGTGAGCTTTACTTATTTATTCACATGTATCACTATATATATCACTACTTGCACTTTATATTTGCTAGTTCTAGCTCTCTTTCTTACATTCATATAACAATATTAAGTTATTAGTGATATGAACAATTATATATACAGTACACCTCCTCTGATATAGAGACGTAATGAGTTGCATATGTACATACTTATATACCTCTGGGAGTATTTCTCACATTCATGGCACTTTATATTTATATATTATACCACATACTAATTTCTCTTGCTTTTTACACTTCACATTTTACACTATACACACCCTCACATTAGTATCACTTTAGCTACATTTATACATTTATATATATGCTTTTTTTTCATTACTTCACTTTGATACATTCTATTTATATATATAGGTATTATTTTATTATTAGATATTTTATATACATATATGTATTCCTTTTTTCTATTATTTTGCTATATCTATCATACAGCGGGATATACTGTATGTGTTCTTGGATATGCTATGTTTCTTGACTGCTTGAATATATATTTTTTATGCACCTTTTTTCTTTCTCTTATATATGGCCCAGCTCACAATTGTTTATAGATGTACATGGTTAGATATTGTCATGCGCCCCCCTTTTTATCCATTCAACCATTTTCTACACCTATGCACACGTGCTTTTGTATGGTACCATACATCTGTTCCATCCATTCCTCTCTTTCATTTATTCACCATTATCGTACACTTGCTTGATGACAGATACTATCATTCGCCCCAATATGTGCCGGCTGGATGGTACGCAGGCGTGCACTGTGTCTCATGTGTCTCTGCCCCCCTCTCGCATCGTTCCCCTGGCGCAGCGTCACATGACCGCGGCTTTGAGGGTCACATGGGGAGGGGGCACGGCGATGCCTGGCATCCTCCTGTGCTCGCTTGCATCAGGTCACACCCACCACCGTCTCTTATTGGCTCATATTCCTTTGTATACCTCCCCTTCCCAAGATGATGCCACCCCCTGACGAAGGCTGACGCCAAAACGCGCGTCGGGGTGGGCGCTTCATCGTGTGTCCCCTTGCTTCTGACTTCTACCCAGGTACATATATCAATCTTATTTAAACCATTTACCTCTATTTGGGTTTGCTCTACTATAGCACACATGTCAGGAGTCTCATTCATTATACAGTCATATGAAAAAGTTTGGGCACCCCTATTAATCTTAAGCTTAATGTTTTATAAAAATTGGTGTTTTTGCAACAGCTATTTCAGTTTGATATATGTAATAACTGTTGGACACAGTAATGTTTCTGCCTTGAAATGAGGTTTATTGTACTAACAGAAAATGTGCAATCTGCATTCAAAGAAAATTTGACAGGTGCATAAGTATGGGCACCTCACCAGAAAAGTGACATTAATATTTAGTAGATCCTCCTTTTGCAAAAATAACAGCCTCTAGTCGCTTCCTGTAGCTTTTAATGATTTCCTGGATCCTGGATGAAGGTATTTTTGACCATTCCTCTTTACAAAACAATTCCAGTTCAGTTAAGTTTGATGGTCGCCGAGCATGGACAGCCCTCTTCAAATGATCCCACAGATGTTCAATGATATTCAGGTCTGGGGACTGGGATGGCCATTCCAGAACATTGTAATTGTTCCTCTGCATGAATGCCTGAGTAGATTTGGAGCGGTGTTTTGGATCATTGTCTTGCTGAAACATCCATCCCCTGCGTAACTTCAACTTTGTCACTGATTCTTGAACATTATTGGCAAGAATCTGCTGATACTGAGTGGAATCCATGCGTCCCTCAACTTTAACAAGATTCCCGGTGCCGGCATTGGCCACACAGCCCCAAAGCATGATGGAACCTCCACCAAATTTTACTGTGGGTAGCATGTGTTTTTCTTGGAATGCTGTGTTTTTTTGCCACCATGCATAACGCCTTTTTGTATGACCAAACAACTCAATCTTGGTTTCATCAGTCCACAGGACCTTCTTCCAAAAAGAAATTGGCTTCTCCAAATGTGCTTTTGCATACCTCAGCCGACTCTGTTTGTGGCGTGCTTGCAGAATCGGCTTCTTTCGCATCACTCTCCCATACAGCTTCTCCTTGTGCAAAGTGCGTTGTATAGTTGACCGATGCACAGTGACACCATCTGCAGCAAGTTGATGCTGCAGCTCTCTGGAGGTGGTCTGAGGATTGTCCTTGACTGATCTCACCATTCTTCTCTGCCTTTCTGATGTTTTTCTTGGCCTGCCACTTCTGGCCTTAACAAGAACTGTCCCTGTGTTCTTCCATTTCCTTACTATGTTCCTCACAGTGGAAACTGACAAGTTAAATCTCTGAGACAGCTTTTTGTATCCTTCCCCTGAACAACTATGTTGAATAATCTTTGTTTTCAGATCATTTGACAGTTGTTTTGAGGAGCCCATGATGCCACTCTTCAGAGGAGATTCAAACAGGAGAACAACTTGCAAGTGGCCACTTTAAGTAGCTTTTCTCATGATTACATACACCTGGCTATGAAGTTCAAAGCTCAATGAGGTTACAAAACCAAAAAAAGTGCTTTAGTAAGTCAGTAAAAAGTAGATAAGAGTATTTAAAACAAGAAAATGATAAGGGTGCCCATACTTATGCACCTGTCAAATTTTGTTTGAATGCTGATTGCACACTTTCTGTTAGTACAATAAACCTCATTTCAAGGCAGAAACATTACTGTGTCCAACAGTTATTACATATATCAAACTGAAATAGCTGTTGCAAAAACACCAATTTTTATAAAACATTAAGCTTAAGATTAATAGGGGTGCCCAAACTTTTTCATATAACTGTAGCACCCTCTTTTCATCCTGAGGTATCATTGCACTATAGCACCTTACTATTACATAGTTACATAGTTACATAGTTTATAAGGCCGAAAAAAGACAAGCGTCCATCCAGTTCAGCCTATTTCTTGTGCACTGCAGCTATTCCGCAGCGTTGATCCAGGGGAAGGCAAAAAAAAAAACATGCGGTATAGGCCAATTTACATCATTGAGGAAAAAATTCACTTCCCGACACCAATCTGGATTAATTAACTATCACTAAGCATAAGATGTAATTTTATTGTTCTCAAGAAAGGCGTCCAGGCCTCTCTTGAACTCATTAAGTGAGTTGGACATCACCACTTCCTCTCCCAGAGAGTTCCAGAGTCTCACGGCTCTGACCGTAATGAATCCCCTTCTATGCTGGTGCAGGAACCTCCTTTCCTCCAGACGCATAGTGTGCCCCCTCGTCTTTGTCAGCATCCTTGGTATAAACAGGTCATGGGAGAGATCTCTGTACTGCCCCCTGATGTATTTATACATGTTTATGAGGTCTCCCCTTGCTCTAGGAGACTTCACATGTTATACTATGTCATATTGTGGCACCCCGGGGGTCTGGTTGCCACAGTAATTATGTCGGAGTGCAAGTAGGAGGTTTCTCTGGTCAGGAGCCCTAAGCATGCAACACCGCCATCCCAGACCTGGGAGGGGAGGAATCTGCCTTAAAAACTGGGTCTGGGGCGGAATTAGGGAGTGAAGTCCCAGACAGAGACGCAGTCTGGTCTGGAGGACAGCAGACACAGGGAAAGGAAGAACTAGGAGCTCTGTAGGAGCAGGAGTGAGTGCCAGGGGCTGGAAGCCAGATGGCTCGCCCTGGCTGAAGACACTTAGACCGGACACGGAGTCCGAGGCTGTGGGGACATCCAGGTCCAGCAGCAGAATCCAACCGGCAGGGGATTCCAGGTCCTCTGGCCAAAGAAGCCCGGAGGCACGGTCACAAGCAAGGGACCAGCACCGCCATTGTGGAGCGGAGGCTAACAGGAGGACCCAAGTCACCGGCCATACGGGTGAGCACCACACGGTATACTCAGGGACGTGGGCTACTTCTACCCGCATACAGCAAGGTAGCCAGGAAGAGTGCAGCTAGACGGGTAGGCCTACAACTCCACCTGGCCAGGGCAGATCCTGCTTGCCCTCAGACTGACCAGGCCTCTACTGCTAACCAGTACTCCCGGGAGGGTCTGCTTTATAACATCAGTAAAGACCCTGAACTGCACTGCACGGACTCTGAGTTATTCCTGCTGCGCTCGTGCACCATTACTCCCATCATCCACACCAACTGCCCTGAGGCTATACTTCTCCCGTGGGGATTCATCCCATTCTTAGCTGCACACACAACACCGGCCTCAGCGGTCTGCCTTGCAGCGGCGGTCCCCACTGACCGCAATCCACGGGTGGCGTAGTCAGACCACTATCATACTAGTAAGACTGCCACTGATTTGACCACCCTGGGCACGGACCGGGTCAACGCCACGGAGACTACAACCCCCCCAGCGATCCGGCTCCGGGTATTCCCAACACACACGTGCACGCACGACACAGGCCCAGGGGGCGAGTCAACTTTTGGCGTAGTTGGCAGGATTCAAATCAGCTCGCTACCACCGGGAGACTGAGATACTTTCTGTGGTGAAGTTTCCCGCCGTCGGACGCCATCTTGAGTCGTTTCCCGCCATCTTCTGCCGTCTTCCCGCCATCCGCAGCCGCTTCCCGCCATCGGACACCATCTTCGGGACGCCGCACAGGAAGAAGAGGGGCGTGGACGCCGAAAGCGTGCGGGATCCGAAGCTCCGCCCCATGCTCCGACGCTGCGTAAGGTCCTGGAAGGGAGGAAGAGCGACGCTGACGTCACAGGAGCGCGACGCAAGGTCCTCAACCCCGACGATCGACTGCGGAGCCGCGGCCTACGGAAGAAGAGCATCGCAAGGTAGGCCACGGTCCACTAGGGGGGAAAGAGGATGTCGGATACCGAGGGGAGCTCCACCGCCACACCGGCCGCCTACGCAACCGCTGCTGCGGTCATGCCATTCACTATGCCCTATATCCCGGGGGCGACCTGGCTACCCCAGTACTCAGGGGAGTCACATACCCTAAGTGACTTTAGGGAAAGACTGGATAGCCTCTTCCAGGTATACCCTCTCACGGAAGAGCAAAAAGTGAGCATCCTGGTGGCCCAGTTAATCGGGGCAGCCCAAAGGGAGGTAAAGTTCTGGCCATCTGGGAAGAAGAGGACTGTCAGAGCCCGGCTGAAAGACACGTTTGATACCCGAACCTCAGCCGAGATAAAACTCAGATTTTACGGGTGCAAACAGCGGGCACACGAAAGTATAAGAGACTATGCTCTAAACCTACAAGAGGCCCTAAGAGCCATTAAGCAGGCAGACCCTGACAGCGTGGGGAATGAAGACAAGCTGTTGACCGAACAATTTATTGAGGGTCTACTGTCCAACGCCCACCGAACCCAGTTGCGGGCAATGGCCTTACAGGACCCTGACATGGACTTTGCACAGTTCAAGGACAGAGCCATCCGGGTGCTCCGAGAACCGGCACCAGATGGCGCTGTGACCCACAGGCGCCCTGCTATCACTTATCACCAGGACGCGGCACCCTTGTCTGCAGGGCCTGTGGGAGCTGATGCGCAGGCTTTGAACAATAACCCGGCTACAGGCCTGCACCATCAGGTCCAAGAGCTGACTAAGAGCGTTGCTGTGCTAACCAGAACTGTGCAGTCTTTACAGGTCTCTTCTCCAGGAAAGATCCAGCTGGCATCCGGACCGGAGGACGTCCCGTGGCGCCGACTGAGGAGGACCCCACCGGCCAGAGGAAGACCCAGCGACCGGTACAATGAGGACGGACGACCCATCTGCCGCCGCTGCAATCAACCCGGACACATGGCAAGGTACTGTCATTTAAACGGGCACAACCTGGGGTAGAGGGCCAACCCCCAGGCCTAAGATCATCAGGTCCATCGAACTCGTGTGATAAATACGTAGGGGGACGTCCGGTCTTGCCTGTGGCACTGGATGGCATTCCTATGAGTGCCCTACTGGACACTGGGTCGCAGGTCACCACCATCCCGTACGTGCTCTTCAAGCGGTACTGTAATGACTCGGACATAACCCGCTACCCAGATGACGACCTGAGCATTATCGCCAGCAATGGTCAGGCCGTGCCACAGATAGGATTTAAGGAGGTGACCATCAAGGTCGGTAAAGTTGAAGTGCCGGCACAAGGACTGATCATTGTGGACATTGACCGTCGCGAGAGTCACCCAAAAATAACCCTAGGTACTAATGTAATCAAAAACTGTCTTGCAGAGGTGATTCTTATTTTGCAACAGGTTGCCAAGAACGCCAGTTCCAGCCAGCAGCGTGTGCTCCAAAAGGAGATCCGGGCACTGATGAAGCGGCAGCAAGTGGAATTATCTGGTGGTGAGATAGGTAGCGTGAGAATGTGTGACCCGTTCCCTATTGCCATGCCCTCGAAGAGTGAAATGATGATTTGGTGCCGGGCAGCTATTGGTCTAAGGGGTAGAGACTACCAAGCGGTGGTAGAACTCGTCTACTCAGACAGTAGGCCCACCATTTTGACAGCACGGGGGGTGGTCGATGTACGCCATGGGAGGGTACCGGTCCGCATCATAAACATCGGGGAGAGAGAAGTACACCTGCCCCGGTATGCCACACTAGCCAAATTGTTCACCATAAACCAGAACTCTGTACAGGCCGTGAAACCCTTGCCTCCATCTCAACCAGAGGAAGGTAACGGCTCTAAGAAACAAATGGGGGACTGGTGCCAGCAACTGCATTTGGGTACTGACTCCACTCCCTCGCACCAAAAACAGGGAGTCTACCGGGTGGTTCAGGAGTACGAGAGAGTGTTTAGCAAACACCCGCTAGACTTTGGGCGAGTAAAGGGGGTAGAACATCACATCCCAACGGGAGACCATCCTCCCATGAAGGAGAGATACCGACCCGAACCCCCTGCACACTATCAGCACGCCAAGGGGATGCTAAAAGACATGAAGGAGGCTGGGGTAATCAGGGATAGCTGTAGCCCCTGGGCCGCTCCACTAGTCTTAGTGAAAAAGAAAGACAACACCATGAGAATGTGTGTAGACTACAGGAAGGTCAACCGTATCACACACAAAGATGCGTACCCGTTACCAAGGATAGAAGAGTCCTTAGCTGCATTAAAATCTGCTAACTTCTTCTCTACTTTGGATCTCACTAGCGGGTACTGGCAGGTTCCTGTAGCAGAGGCGGACCGGGAGAAGACCGCATTCACCACCCCGATGGGACTCAGCGAATTTAACTGTATGCCGTTCAGGCTCTGCAACGCACCAGGAACCTTCCAACGGTTGATGGAATGCTGTCTGGGACACCGGAACTTCGAGACGGTCCTATTATACCTGGATAATGTCATCGTCTATTCCAAGACCTATGAGGACCATCTGGAACACCTGGCAGAAGTGTTTGAAGCCCTGGCAAACTATGGCCTAAAGGTAAAACCCTCAAAGTGTCATCTACTGAAGCCAAAGGTACAGTACCTGGGACACGTGGTGAGTGCTGACGGAGTGGCTCCCGACCCTGACAAGATCACCGTGATTAAGGACTGGCCAAGACCATCCAGCATAAAGGAAGTGCGGCAGTTCTTCGGGTTGGTAGGCTACTACCGAAGATTCATTCCCGGTTTTACCAAGAAGGCAGCTCCTATGCAGGACCTCCTGATAGGCCATTCCAGGAAGGCCAAAAACCAGAAGCCACCCTTCAGATGGGAAAAGATGGAAGAGGAGTCATTCCGCCAGCTGAAGATGGCCCTCACGGGGAAGGAAATCCTGGCGTACCCTCATTAGAGCCAGCCCTTTATCCTCCACACAGACGCAAGCAACATCGGGCTAGGAGCCGTGCTGTCCCAGATCCAGCAGGGGAGAGAACGGGTAATTGCTTACACCAGCTGAAAACTGCGACCCACGGAAAGAAACCCTGAAAATTACAGCTCGTTCAAGCTAGAGTTCCTGGCAGTGGTCTGGGCTGTAACCGAACGTTTTAAGCATTACCTTGCCTCTTCCAGGTTCACCGTGTACACGGACAACAACCCGTTGACACACCTGGACACTGCAAGACTGGGCGCCCTGGAGCAGAGATGGATGGCCCGCCTGTCCAATTATGAGTTCACGATCAAATACTGGGCAGGACGCTCCAATACCAATGCGGACGCCCAGTCCAGGATGCCAAACCTACCGGACGGAGGGGAAGATCCAGAAGAACTGTAAGAGGTCGAACTCCCTGCGTTCCACCGTCATGGGATTACCCAGTATTCCCACCATGTGAGGGGCCAGCGATCCGCTACGTTCAACCCCTTACCCCACTACAACTGGGCCGAAACGCATAACGGTGACCCCGCAGTCCGTCTGGTGAAGGAAATGCTGACCCAGGCTGATGCCCGCCTGGACCCAGATGCTCCAGAAGAGACCAAACAATTTGTGGACGGAAAAAAGCAGACTGTTTCTCTACAAGGAGAAGTTGTGCCGCAGAATGGTCAATTCCCGGACACATGAACTGATTTGGCAGGTTGTGGTACCGAGACGGAACGCAGCTATGGTGCTGGAGTCCTACCACAATGGGGCAGGGCACTTCGGCTGGAAGAAGCTGGAGTTCCTGCTGCGCGAACGGTTCTACTGGGTAGGCATGAGAGGAGTCATTGAGAGGTGGTGTAGAGACTGTGGCCCGTGCAACCTAAGAAGAAAGGACCGTGCCAGCCAGAGGAGCCCCCTGCAACCCATCGTCACCAGGCAGCCACTGGAACTGGTAGCCCTAGACCATGTGAAACTGGCTCCAAGCAAATCTGGGTACGTCTACTCTCTTACCATCGTAGATCATTATTCCCGGTTCCTGGTGGTGGTCCCTGTCAAGGACTTAACGACTCAAACAGCAGCTAGAGCCTTCCAGCAGCACTTCTGCCGCCCACACGGGTACCCGAACCAAGTGATGACGGACCAAGGACCAGCCTTCGAAGCGGAGGTCTTCCAGGAGTTCTGCAATCTGTATGGCTGCAGGAAGATAAGGACAACGCCCTATCACCCCCAAACCAATGGGCTCTGCGAGAAGATGAACCAGGTTGTGATAGATCTGCTAAAAACATTGCCCCTGGAAGAACGCAGTCTGTGGCCTGAGAAACTGCCCGATCTGGTGGACCTGTATAACCACATCCCGGTAGGTTCCACCAACTGTACCCCGACTTACCTAATGCGAGCAAGACCTGGTAAGCTGCCTGTTGACCTGGATATGGGAGTCCTGACACCCGAGGACACCTCGCCAGAGGCACACTGGGATACAGAACGGCAGCAGCAGTACCGGAAAGTACAGGAGAGCGTCGAGCGAAGTCTCTGTCAATCAAGAGAAAGGCAGGAGAGGACTTATAACCAACATGCTCCCGCTGTTCCCCTGGTACCTGGAGAGCAGGTCTTAAAAAGAAAAAGGCGGCTCCATAAGTTGGACGACCAGTGGGAAAAGGACCCGTACACCGTACTGCCCTCAAGCCACAATAATCCAAAGGTGTACGTCATCAGCAGGGATGGAGGAGAGACCACAGCTACTGTCTCCAGGGACCACCTGAAAAAGTGCCCCGAGAAGTTGCAAAGCACGGATGAAGATCAGGAAAACCCTCAACCCGTAGAGGAAAAGGAGGAAATGATCAGCACCGTACTCAGAGACTTCCCCCGGTCCTGGACACAAGTAAACAACGCTATCGTGGTGCCCGTCCTCACCTTTCTCCAGCCAGCCCCTCAAGTGCCTACAGAAGACCAGGTAGAGCTGGAAGAGCAGCTGGCCCAGGAGGCAGAAGAGTCCACACCAGCAGCGCAGGAGGATCAACCCTCTGCTAGTAGTGAGCCTGCCGTGCCCCTAGTGAGCCAAAGAGTACGCAGACAGCTGCCCAGCTTACCCATAACACCTCCTACACCCTGTAGTGCAGGACCAGTTAGTGAGCTCCGTAGGTCCACTAGAGTCACTAGAGGTCAGATGCCCGCGCGCTGGAGAATATAAGTAATACACTGTAAATTTACCTGTTTCTTGAAAATGTTTATGGTTTTTGTTGTTGCCTGTTATTGATTATGTTTCTCAGTTACCCTGCAGATTTCTATGGACTAACAGGTTATGGACGCTGGATAACCGGAACAATTCTTGTAGATAGTTGCACATAGTGCCTCTTGCGAAGATGGCTGCGGAAGAGAAAACCTGTCTGGCCAACGCAAGGGGTTTTCTGTGGACAGGTCCCCTACCTCACTTAAAGCTTCACCTTGGGTGATATGGACACCCGGTTACGGACACGCCGTGACCTCTAAAAACTAAAGCTGCTTGTAAATATGTTGTTGTATTATTGTTTATACCCTTGTATTTGTATTTTCTTGAAAATGTGTTTAGTCCCGGAGTACTAAAATTTAGTAGGGGGGAATGTGGCACCCCAGGGGTCTGGTTGCCACAGTAATAGAAATATTATGTCTGAGAGCAAGTGGGAGGTTTCTCTGGTCAGGAGCCCTAAGCATGCAACACCGCCCGCCCAGACCTGGGAGGGGAGGAATCTGCCCTTAAAAACTGGGTCTGGGGCGGGATTAGGGAGTGAAGTCCCAGACAGAGACGCAGTCTGGTCTGGAGGACAGCAGACACAGGGAAAGGAAGAACTAGGAGCTCTGTAGGAGCAGGAGTGAGTGCCAGGGGCTGGAAGCCAGATAGCTCGCCCTGGCTGAAGACACTTAGACCGGACACGGAGTCCGAGGCTGTGGGGAGATCCAGGTCCAGCAGCAGAATCCAACCGGTAGGGGATTCCAGGTCCTCTGGCCAAAGAAGCCCGGAGGCACGGTCACAAGCAAGGGACAAGCACCGCCATTGTGGAGCGGAGGCTAACAGGAGGCCCCAAGTCACCGGCCATACGGGTGAGCACCACACGGTATACTCAGGGACGTGGGCTACTTCTACCCGCATACAGCAAGGTAGCCAGGAAGAGTGCAGCTAGACGGGGAGGCCTACAACTCCACCTGGCCAAGGGAGATCCTGCTTGCCCTCAGACTGACCAGGCCTCTACTGCTAACCAGTACTCCCGGGAGGGTCTGCTTTATAACACCAGTAAAGACCCTGAACTGCACTGCACGGACTCTGAGTTATTCCTGCTGCGCTCGTGCACCATCACTCCCATCATCCACACCAACTGCCCGTGGGGAGTCATCCCATTCTTAGCTGCACACACAACACCGGCCTCAGCGGTCTGCCTCGCAGCGGCGGTCCCCACTGACCGCAATCCACGGGTGGCGTAGTCGGACCACTATCATACTAGTAAGACTGCCACTGATTTGACCACCCTGGGCACAGACCGGGTCAACGCCATGGAGACTACAACCCCCAGCGATCCGGCTCCGGGTATTCCCCGCACACACGTGCACGCACGACACAGGCCCAGGGGGCGAGTCAACTTACTCTCCATGTTAAGAAAGCATTACCTTGTGATACCCTGCCTTAATTCATTTATCTCAATTTGTGCATATATGTCTGATATACATTTATATTTGGGGAACACATGTTTGATTAGCGCCTCCTTTCTGGTTGTTTTTCCCACCCCATTCACATGTATTATATCATGATCTAATAAAGTTTGTTATATATTTTAGAATATCTGGCCTTGTTTCGGTTGAATTTCCTTGGTTCCACCATATCTCAGTAACAGAGAGGTGCAGGAACAAAATAAAAACAACGCCGGATTCAGGAGACCAGTGACTTTTATACTTGTTTTAAAACAAATGACATATTTATGTCGTGTTCTAGGTCTACTTTCAATGGCATCAGGTACTAAGATGTTCCTATCGCCCAGAATATACGTTACCCCAAACATACAATAATTACCCCTGGACACCATTTTTTCCCTTTTCTGGGTGTTAATCACTTACGTCCAGAGGCTGCTGAGCAAAACTAGGGAGACGTTTTGGAATTTTGCTCTGAGGATTAAAGTCCATATCACCCCCGGTCATGAAAGTGTTAATAATGTTAATAACGTACAGTGCATTGTGAAAGTATTTGGCCCCCTTGAACTTTTCTACCTTTTGCCACATTTCTGGCTTCAAACATAAAGATATAAAATTCTAATTTTTTGGGGAAGAATCAACAACAAGTGGGACACAATCGTGAAGTGGAACGAAATTTATTGGATATTTTAAACTTTTTTAACAAATTCAAAACTGAAAAGTGGGGCGTGCAATATTATTCGGCCCCTTTACTTTCAGTGCAGAAGTTCAGTGAGGATCTCTGAATGATCCAGTGTTGTCCTAAATGACTGGTTATGATAAATAGGATCCACCTGTGTGCAATCAAGTCTCCGTATAAATGCACCTGCTCTGTGATAGTCTCAGGGTTCTGCTTCAAGTGCAGAGAGCATCATGAAGACCAAGGAACACACCAGGCAGGTCCGAGATACTGTTGTGGCGAAGTTTAAAGCCGGATTTGGATACAAAAAGATTTCCCAAGTTTTAAACATCTAGTAAGTGCATGTGTTCTGTATGGATGTGAAGTGGTGTCCTCAGCTAAATGAACCCTTTTCCAATACAAAAAAATCGGTCTGTCTTTGATTTTTGTCTCAGTAATTCTTTCTCTAGTTTAAACTTTGAGCATCAGGATCACATTGTTATACTTACTTGTTTCTATCTACTTTGCAGGAGTAGGAGTGCGCCATCGTGTGGCCAATCTAAGGAATGCTAATATTTTCAATATTTCACTTTAGTAATAATTATTCTGTCCTTGGTGTAAAAGAAATGAGTTCTCTGTGCTCAATGAGGTGCTGCTGTGCTTTTGCCTTCACACAGCAGCTGATCTGAAGAAGCAGAGCGTCAGTGTTAGGCATGGGGCAGGTGGTAGATTTAAAAATACCTATGACCACTACTAAATATATCTGTGCCCAGGGACTTGTGCGACTGTGCCCATTAGTGAGAGGGGCCCATCAAGACCAGCCTTATTTTCAACTCAATGTGCATTCTTGGACGCACCTCCAGTTGAAAATGATTGTGGAGCAGAGAGCCAGTGGCTGTCCACCCCGCACTAACTCTACACTCTATCAGGGGCCCACAACTGCAGAGCACGCCATGTAACATCATTACACAACCATCTCCTTGGATGCTCATCCAGCTGAAATAGGCACTGGCATTTGTGGGCCCCTCACACAGCCACCGTAATCGATAGCCCCGATAGCAGTTCTCACCTTTCCTTCTTGTTCCAGACATACTAAACAGTGTGAAGGTGTCACGGGTGTGTCAGAAGTTACAGACAGTTGCCCTGCAGTTGGTTACAGGAGATCTCTACCTTTGGCATTACAGACATCTTCTTAGAGGCTGTTTCTAGGACCCAGCGGCTGCATCCCTCTGGCTAATTAACACCCTGACCTGGGTGAATAAATACCTGCTGTGGTTTAGAGGAAGGTGCCGGCGATATTCTTTACTACTTGTGATGGCTTTAGCAAGATCAGTACTTCGTCATCTCTGGAGCTTGCGGACATGTGCGCATTTGTCTGGAGTCGTCTAAAGCTAAGCTATTCCCCCCTGTTTGTTCACCCATGTTGTCTATAGTGTTTAGTGGAGATCGACTAGTGCTTATCTCCTCCATTCCCTAGCCTTAGCCATATGCCAGGGAAAGACAGGGCGAGGCACAAGTGTGACAATTAGTGAAGAGCCAATTCAGGGATGTTAGGGGAGACAGGGTGATGCTGTATCAACCTAGGAGCTCTCCACTTCCTACCCTTTCCCTAGAGTCTGGGCTCCCTTTCCCTCTTCCCTTTGTGTTCCACTCAAGTCTTTCCCACACCTTGCGTGACAGAAGGTGGCTTTTTCAGAGTAAATAACATTACCCCTGTCCTTTGCAATCGAATTCTCATACTTCTCGCAAAATGTCAGTCTGTCTTTGATGTTTTTCTTTAAGTTGCTTCTTTGCTGTCCTTCTTAACACCAGGTCATCCACCAGCTGTGAAGCTCACAACTAAGCTTTAGGGCTTGTGTAGATGAGCGTATTTTTGGCCCGAGTGTGATCTGACAAAACATCGGATCGCACTCGGACCAATGTTATTCTATGGCGCCGTGCACATGTCAGAATTTTTCTCTGGAGAGAGGCTGTCCAAGTAAAAAAGATCAAAGCATGCTCAATTTCCATCCAATCGGCTCACTTGGAAGTCAATGAGTCAGTGGAAAAAAAATCTGATCACACTCGGGTGACACCTGAGTGCGATCCAATTTTCACAGACTCACAGAATGAAGAAGATGGAGAATTTTTTTTCCATGTTCTCCTCACCCATGAAAATCAGAATGTCATGGGCATAATAGACTTGATTCTTTCGGATGAGAGAATACACGGTCGTCTGCACCTGCCCTGATAAGAGGCTCCAATTTTACTACGTACTGAAATATTATTATATTGTAATATATACAGTCATGAACAAAAGTGTTGACGCACCCTTGAATTTGTTCCATAAAATGAAGTATTTCTCCCAGAAAATTATTGCAATTACACCTGTTTTGTTATACAACATGTTTATTTCCTTTGTGTGTATTGGAACAACACAAAAAAAACCAGGAAAAAAGGCAAATTGGACATAATTTCACACAAAACCCCAAAAATTGGTCGGACAAAATTGTTGGCACCTTTCCAAAATTGGGGGTAAATAACTTTGTTTCAAGCATGTGATGCTCATTCAAAACCACCTGTAGCAAGTAATAAGTGTGGGAAATATGAAAATCACACCTGAAACCAGATAAAACAGGGAGAAGTTGACTCAATCTTTGCATTGTGTGACTGTGTGTGTCACACTAAGTATGGAGAACAGAAAGAGGAGAAGAGAACTGTCTGAGGACTTGAGAACCAAAATTGTTGAACAATATAAACAATCTCAAGATTACAAGTTCACCTATAGAGTAATAATAATAAAAATTAAAATCACTGCCTCTTTCTCTCCAAATAAAAATAAAGAAACAATAAAAAATAACATAAACATATATGTTATTCCCGTGTCTGTAAAAGTAAATTCTATCAAAATATAAAATGAAATAAGCCAGTAATAAAACACCGTAAGGAGAAAAAAATAAAAACGCCAGAATAGTGTTTTTTGTCACTACACTACCCGAAAAAAATGCAATAAAAAGCTATCACAATATCATATGTATGCCGAATTAATAGCAATAAAAATGTCAGAAAAATGAAAACGTTACGAGTTTTGGAATAGGGCGCGACAAAACAAATTTTTTTTCTACAGACTTTTGAATTATTTTTCACGTCATCCTGAAATATCATGTTACCAGAACATTATTACGGCACAATGAAAAAAACCCACGATAAAAATGCACTCAAAAAACATCATGGAAAACCCAAGGAACCTAGTTAACTAATTGGTGCAGAAAAAGCTGAAGAAAATCTGCAACATCAAAAACTCAGCAAATACTCATCGTGCTAATGTAGGCTAAAGTTTTCATCTCAAAAATTTACCCTGGGATTTTTGTTTTGGTCGAAGTCGCTATAAATAGTCTGATTTCCAGTAAAAAAAAAAAAATCTCCCGAAGCAAAGTCTTATTATGAAGATTTAGTCATGGTGAGCGTGACATTTGATATTTCGCTTTTTAACCTTGCGAGTCATGAAAGAAAAAAAACAACTTGGAGAACAGGAGAAGTCCCAGAAGACTGGAGAAGAGCAAATGTTGTTCCTATCTTCAAAAAGGGGAAGAAGGTGGACCCAGGGAACTATAGGCCGGTGAGTCTGACTTCTATACCAGGAAAGATCTTTGAACAAATTATTAAACAACATATATGTAAGTACATGGATAAGAATGAAGTGATTAACCAGAGTCAGCATGGGTTTGTAACTAACAAGTCATGTCAGACTAACTTAATTTCCTTCTATGACAGAATCACTGACTGGGTGGATCAGGGAAATGCTGTAGATATAGTATATCTTGACTTCAGCAAAGCATTTGACAAAGTATCTCACACCATCCTTATTGAAAAAATGACCAAGTATGCAATGGACCAGGCAACTGTTAGGTGGATTCATAACTGGCTTA
This sequence comes from Phyllobates terribilis, assembly GCF_046119375.1. Taxonomy (NCBI): domain Eukaryota; kingdom Metazoa; phylum Chordata; class Amphibia; order Anura; family Dendrobatidae; genus Phyllobates; species Phyllobates terribilis. The sequence goes on from NW_027362762.1 coordinate 947,502,644, forward strand.
GTGATCGGACTCAAAGGGTGGTTGTAAATGGCTTCACATCCAGCTGGATGAATGTCTCAAGTGGGATACCACAGGGCTCCGTCCTGGGACCTGTATTGTTCAACATCTTTATCAATGATTTAGATGAAGGAATTGAGGGTAAACTGATTAAATTTGCTGATGACACAAAGCTAGGAGGGATAGCTAATACTAGAGAAGAGAGAGAGAGGATTCAAAAAGACCTAAATAAACTGGAGCAGTGGGCAGCAACCAACAGAATGGTTTTTAACAGGGAAAAATGCAAAGTACTACATCTTGGCAATAAAAATAAAAAAAGCATATACAGAATGGGAGGAATAGAGCTAAGCAACAGTACATGTGAAAAAGACTTAGGTATACTAATAGATCATAGACTGAACATGAGTCAACAGTGTGATGCAGCAGCAAAAAAGGCAAATACAATTCTGGGATGTATTAACAGAAGCATACAGTCTAGATCACGTGAAGTCATTATCGGTCTTTACTCCTCTTTGGTCAGACCTCATCTGGAATACTGTGTACAGTTTTGGGCACCACATTTTAAAAAAGACATAGACAAACTGGAGCAAGTTCAGAGAAGAGCGACCAGAATGGTGACTGGTCTGCAAACCATGTCCTATGAGGAACGGTTGCAGGATTTGGGAATGTTTAGCTTGCAAAAAAGAAGACTGAGAGGAGACTTAATAGCTGTCTACAAATATGTCAAGGGCTGTCACATTGTAGAAGGATCATCTTTATTCTCATTTGCACAAGGAAAGACTAGAAGCAATGGGATGAAACTAAATGGGAGGAGACACAGATTAGATATTAGAAAAAACTTTTTGACAGTTAGGGTGATTAATGAGTGGAACAGGCTGCCACGAGAGGTGGTGAGTTCCCCTTCAATGGACGTCTTCAAACAGAGGCTGGACAGACATCTGTCTGAGATGATCTAGTGAATCCTGCTTTGAGCAGGGGGTTGGACCAGATGACCCAGGAGGTCCCTTCCAACTCTACCATTCTATGAACTTGTTGTCATATAAATTACTGCACCGTATATTTCTACCACTAGGTGGCCGTTAGGTATATTTTCCCTACAATTACTGCGTTGGAACCAAAGGCATCAGTGACTGGTGCCGAAAAAGTAAAAACAGGATATGTGTCAGTAAGGCCGCCCGCGAGAGGACGGCAGCTGCGTTCCCTGCATCCTCTCCTGTTGTGGTTGAAGATCTGCAGCTATTAACCCTTTAGATGCTGCGTGGCATGTTTGTGACTCAAACAAAAGGAGGAGACTCGGCCATAAGCTCATTATTAGTGATGAGCAAATTGATTCATAACGAATAGAATTTATTAGAAATTTCCAGATTTTTTTGCGATTTGATTCATGTGAGTTCCAGCAAAATGGCGGCCAGGCAGATGTAATTTTACTCTATTCTGAGGGTAGGGAAGGGATTAAAAAAAAAATGTTATACTCACCTTTCCTTGGCTCAGCGGTCACATAGGGCGCAACACGCTCATTTTTAGATATCTGTTTTTTATACTGTGCATATTTTTGCAAATATATTTTTGGATATTTTAGCATTTTTATACTGCATATTTTTGCACATTTTTGAAAACATATGTTTGGATATTTTAGCATTTTATACTGCATATTTTTGCACATTTTTTGCAAATATATGTTTGGATATTTTTGCATTTTTATACTGCATATTTTTTGTAAATTTTTGTAAATATATTTTTGGATATTTTAATTTTTGCATTTTTACACTGCGTATTTTTGCACAATTTATGCAAATTTTTCTTTTTTTTCTTAGTTTTTGTAGTTCTATTTTTTTATATTACATATTTGTAAGCAAATTTGTATTTCTAGACATTTTTTTATGCTCATAGGAGAAATTTAAATCTTTTATTTTTTTCAATTTATTGTTTTTCTTTATACTGTAAACTCTTGGATTTTCTGCTAAGTGCACCCGTGAGAGCGGTAATCTAGGACATCACTGCTGTCTGTTGTAGTAACATGGCTTCCTCCTCGTTTTCTCACGCTCTCAACATTTCCCGTGTCAATTATTAGAAGAGGCTGACAGTTCCCGCGTCACTGCTGGGTTACTGAGGAGCAACGGACACGAGGTCTCAGACTCAATTAGGAAAGTATTTTAATAGTTTTGTCTTGAGACCATTTTGCTGCTGAAGGGTCTAAACTTTTTTTTTCAAGATATGGTCCAGCATGGAAGTTATGAAACTTTGCAAATCACTTTAGTAGGAGATGTTTCTTCATTTCTGAAAAAAAAAATTGCACGTAAGTGGTTTCCAAACCCCAGCTTTTCCCCAGACTATTCACCTGTCTTCAAATGTAGACCGTACTCATTTGGAGAACTGATGATGGCACTGATGGGTCAGCTCTTAACCTGTGTATCACTAAGGCTTCATTCACATGTTAGCTTTTTCTCATCCCAGTTTCATCAGTGTTTTTAATAAGAGTTACATCAGATTTTCATTAGTTTTATCGGAGTTTGGTCCAAGTTTCGTCAGTTTTTCTCCATCTATATCTGGACAGCACTCAATGGATGGCACTTTCCGATTTTTTTTCACAGACCCCTAGACTTGCATTACCGATTTTGATTGGATACTTGAATCAAGATTGGACATGTCTCCGAAATTTTGCGTGAACCACTTGGTCCACAAAAAAATCACAGACATGTGAACAGCCCTATAAAATATCAAGCACTATCCATGAAAAACATGAATAGAAGTTGTACTCAAGAAACTGATGTGTGTCGATATTGACTTGCACTAACAGTATAACATTATAAACTTTATTTACATACTTTTTTTTTCTAGGGTAAGGGTTATGACTAGAGAGAGAGCTAGGCTAGGGTTAGGTATAGGTTTAGCACTAGGGTTAGTGATAGTGCTAGGATTATGGATATGGTTAGGTGTAAGGCTAGAGTAAAAAAATAGCTACAGGAAAAAACCTAAATATGTGATAAAAAATATATAAAGTGAAAAAATCTAACAATGCAAAACTTTTATTTTTAAAATTTTATGATGAATTTCAGCAAAAAGCAGAAAATAACTAGAGGGTCAATGGACAAACTATAATTACTTCACTGTTTTCTTAACACATAATACAGCTGGATGGGGAATAAAAGAGTCACTACTGGATTGATGGAAGGGACTCGGGGAGTGTTAATGGTCCACGGTCTGAATTAGAGAAGGCAGGATACTCACCTTGCTTTGTGCATTGGCAGAAGGCTTTGGGCTGAATTTGCCCTGTAACTGGGCCTAATATACCAGCCCCAGTCACAGGGGAAATAAGCATATAAATATGTATTTTTAATGTTGAAATTCCATCCCCACCAAAGGACTTTTATGACGTTATTTGAGCAAAATGTGTGAAATAAATAAAACACAAAACTATAATTGTAAGGGAAAAACAACTAAAAACATTTTTTAGAAACACAAAACCCAAATTCATGGTTGCTGAAGGCACGTCAATACCAATAGGTAAGAACGTGCCGGGACAGCAGCATAGCTCCAAGATACATATAATAACAGGAGACAAATTAGTGCTGTCAATAAAAAAATATATAAAAAGACAAGTATTTTATAGATTTACAAATGACATAATAATTCAAATATAGTACATGTATCAAAAAACAGGAAAACAGAAAAATGAAATTGTGGCTGGTTAAACAATCCTTGGGGAACATTGTATTTTTTCTATTTATTTTTGTGCGGGTTTTTTATACAGTCATAACTTTGATTGCTCTTTGTTCATTTTTACGATCTTGAAATGTGACATAATATTATTCTTTCCTCCCGGAGATAGAAACTTCCCTGTGTTTTTCTTCCATGGCACCTTCTCCACCCTAATTCTCTGATATCAGACTTCTACAAATGCCAGGTCCTTTGTTAGGTGACATCCGGGCAGAGTGTTTGGACGTACGTGTCTGTAATCTGAAAGATAATACATGAAAATTCTCATTTTCTTTTATGACACAGAAAAGTGAAGATAAGATTCTAGAAATGTTTTTTTTTCCCTTTTAGACTTGTTTCACTTGGCCAATAAAGTCACACTTTAAAGGTCAGATCCCAATGGTTCTTCCGGACATAGAGTTCCGTGTTTCTTTTGATGCAGTAGCCCCCTAGTGGTGAGGAAATTGAAGTACTGTTACGCATCTGTCCGGGATCTGTGCTTTGCTTCCCTCACCTCTGTCTGCTAGACTCAGCTGTGCTCCACGTCAGGCTTTGCAGATGGTTGGCTTGATCCCATGGGAGTATTCGCCTGGGTCTATATAAGGCACACCAAGACACGCACCTGTGTCTTGGTATTAAGACTTTAGTGTTGCTAAACTCTGGTTGCTCTATACACCTTCACCTGCTTTGCTGCCTGTCCGTGGTTTCCTCTGACATGCTTGTGGTTTCTGGCATTCTGCCTGCTTGCCTGTGGTCTCCTGGACATCTTCTGCCTACTTACGGTTTCCTGCACTCCGCCTACCTGCCTGCAATCTCCTGACATCTACTGTCTGCTTGCAGTTTCCTCCACTCTGCCTACCTTCATGCGGTCTCCTGACATTTTGTGTCTGCCTGCGGTTTCCTGCACTCCGCCTACCTGCCTGCAATCTCCTGCCATCTTTTGTCTGCCTGCAGTTTCCTGCACTCTGCCTACCTGCCTGCAATCTCCTGCCATCTTTTGTCTGCCTGCAGTTTCCTGCACTCCGCCTACCTGCCTGCAATCTCCTGCCATCTTTTGTCTGCCTGCAGTTTCCTGCACTCTGCCTACCTGCCTGCAATCTCCTGCCATCTTTTGTCTGCCAGCGGTTTCCTGCACTCTGCCTACCTGCCTGCAATCTCCTGCCATCTTTTGTCTACCTGGGGTTTCCTGCACTTTGCCTACAATCTCCTGCCATCTTCTGTCTGCCTGCAGTTTCCTGCACTCTGCCTACAATCTCCTGCCATCTTCTGTCTGCCTGCAGTTTCCTGCACTCCGCCTACTCGCATGCGATCTCCTGACATATTCCATCTGCCTGCTGTTTCCTGAACTCTGCCTACCTGCCTGCGGTCTCCTGACATATCGTCTGCCTGCGGTTTCCTGCACTCTGCCTACAATCTCCTGACATCTTCTGTCTGCCTGCGGTTTCCTGCACTCCGCCTACTCGCATGCGATCTCCTGACATATTCCATCTGCCTGCTGTTTCCTGAACTCTGCCTACCTGCCTGCGGTCTCCTGACATATTCTGTCTGCCTGCGGTTTCCTGTACTTCGTCTACCTGCCTGCGATCTCCAGTCCCTCAGCTGTCCGTGTCCCGCGTGCTCCACCTATCTGCTGCACTGATGCCCATGGCACGTGTGGCCATCCAGACCTTGAGCTTGGAGGATCCACCTTACCTGGTAAGTAAGTACCAAGTACAAGTACCATCACAGAGGCAGACTTTATACCGTCATGTGGCTGAAACTGATGAAACATCCAAGAATCTGAGAATAAACGGCCGCATGATAAAGGGCTGAATGAAATATGAGATATTGACACTTTTTTGACTATTTTCTCCCATTTATTGCAGCTGCCATAAAGCACACACACCATGCTGCTGTCAGAGATTGTAGGCGGACAGCACACAGGCAGCAGGTCAGCCCATCAGGAGCAGTGATGTTTCATCCCAAAGCTCTTTGCTTTATCGCTGTTTCCTTGTCAGCCATGGTGTGACGAGTTCTTCCTTATCTTCTGTGGATTCCCTGTGATTCACCTGACTTGCCTGATCAGATTTTTATCTGATCTAATGGGCCCGATTCACTATTTCATTTGCATCTATTTTTTTGTTTAGAGTTTTAGGTGTTTTGCACCAATCTGATCTCTCCATTTTCCTTTCTGAAATCTATTCTATATGTGTTCAACTGTTGGTTGGTTTAGAGTTTCCAGGGGATTTCACCTGATTCATCATTTGCAAATTTTAAAAAAAGTTGCTAAACTTGTTGCAAATGTGCTCCAGTCCCCCTCTATTCTCCTCTCTGGAGTGAATTTTTTTGTATGCCAGAAATATTTGACCAATTTTTGTTACATTTTGCAAAATATACGACATTTTTGCGCTAAAAAAAAAAGTTGGAAAAATGGGTTAAAGACAGAAAGTCCATTTCAGACTATGTGTAAAATTCATGAACAGTGTATGCCATTTTGATTAATTTGGTGCAAAAAAAAAGTTAGCGAATGCCAAAAGTCAAAAAAAGAAAAGTGACAAAAAGAATGTCAAATGACGAAGGGGCCCAACATCTTCTGCAGCCAATTCCTGATCCTAAAACCAACTACCTGTTTGCAACTCAGATCCACTTGATCACATCTGTTCCTGCAACCTGATCGTCTGTTAAGGACTATCCTCTGAGCTATGACTTGGGCATCCAACTGGTAAAGTCTAGACCTTTTTGCAGAAATTAAGGGTGAAGAATGGAACAATTCTGCACCTCAGATTGTCTGCACCAACTCAGTACCGGTCTCTGCTGGTTGTTACACTTTTCTTGTTCTTGGCCCACCCCTGAGGTACCTCCTACTAGCAAGTCCAAACTCCTAAGAACCGAATGTCCTCTAGCTATCATCCAGATACTCTTGGATCTATATAGACAAAGCAATATGGATGTGCCCCCCCACACTCACTAATCCCACCACCCTCAGAGAATTAAAAAAAAATAGAAAATAAACATCTGCAAAATGTAAAAAACAAACAAATATATATGAGAGGTACAAATACATTACACTAACATTACACACATAAGATGCCCACCTTCAGGCTGCGCTTTGTTCTGTATCTTTGTCTTTTGAACTTGTACTTAATCTCATTTCCTAAATCATCTGGAACAATAGAAGTGATGAAAAAAAGGAAATGACTGAAGTCTCTGCATCTTGTACAAGTAAATGTTATTTTTGGAACAGGACAGTAAGTTGATTTCGCTATTAATGATTTTTCAGACTATAGCAACAAGTCTGCATCTCATCTATATTAATTTCCATCATCTATAAACACTAGAAAGCAGCTTCTCTATCACTCTGTTCCTCCATTTCTTTTCATAGACTTCTACAGGCGGCTTAATCTAAACTCTCAGTGAGCCGGCAGTCTGGCTTGTTTTGAGCAATTCAGATTCTAGCAGTTTTCTGGAGTGAATAATGTGTTCCAGAGGCAGGAGGGGGAAGTGACTCATAAGTGGAGTAAGAAACAGAAACAACAATGAGCCATTAAGAATTTTAGAGATCATTTTTTCAAACGGTCTGTACATCTGAATGTTAAAAATCTGAAATCCTTGATAGATCTCTGTTTCTCTTTCTTATTCCACTTATGAATCACTTCCCACCTACACACCTATTCACTCTGAAAAACTGCTAGAATCTACATTGCTCAAAACTAGCTGAAATGTACAGTGCAACTGTTTTCTAGTAAGTGTTTATCTCTCCCATGAGCAGGATTCACAGCTACACTGCTTAGTACTGCTGCATAATGTCCTCCATCCGGCTGCTGTTTTTGAACATGTGTTACATAAAGAGTGGAGAGCAGGACTGAGGGTTGATCAAATCAGTTCCTCTGTTTGCCATTTTGTCAAGTTCCAGCCACATAAAATACAATGGAAATATCAACTCAGTTATCTTTCTCATATTTTACCAAAAATAAAGTAGAAATGTAGTAAATTATTTCTCCAGTGCATCCCAGTGTGCTACAAATCAGCAAACATAAATCTGGCAAACATTTTCCTCAATCCACCACCAGGAGGCTGAACTTTACAGCATGGAGACTATTGTTAATTATCAACCATGTAATTAGATGTCCCTGTGTATGATGCAGTCCAGACAAAGCAGGATGATACAGCCACTTGTAAATAGTTAATCTGCAAGAGGAGGACATGACTGCTTCTAAATGGTTAACCTGCTAGAAAAGGAGATACACTGTAGCTGCTCCTAAAAGGGGTAATCTCATATATGGGGACATAACTGCTTTCAAAAAGTTTTGTTACTCATTCCTCCTGGATCTAGAGCCTGGCACAGGGTCCTCCTACTTCTGCTGGCTTCCTCTGCTGCCCAGGTTCCTGGGAACTTCTGCACACTCCCAGCCTTTAACAGGTTTGCTTAGTATTCAGGTATTTGATGTTTATGCTGCTATCTGAGACTGCCTTCCTTTTCTGCCTTGGTGTTTGTGATTAACCCAGCTTTGCTACATCGCTGGGTAACTCTGCTATTTCACTGCCCAGTTCAGCCTTGGATTTTGTAATAAGACCAACTTTGCTGGTGACTCGCCCAGGGGGATATGGGGGAGACTACCCGTACCCTGGGGTCACTCTTTAAAAGGGGTTTGTTAACAGTTTTGTCTCGTGACGCCACCTGTGGTTCCTGGTAATGAGTACTGACGCTGCTGCAGACCTCCGGGGGTGATGGGATGGCAGCTGAGATGTTTCTGCTCCCCACAGGCGGAGAGGGCCCCCGGGGCAGTGTTGATGAAAGGGATGCCGATGGTTATGCTGGGCGTTGTAGTGCAGGCGCGGTGGCGTGTTAGAAATAACTGAAGGAGACAGTGAAGTGCAGTAGTCCGAGTTTACTCACAGTTCTTTTAGGTTCCTCGGGTACATTGTCCAGGTGTCAGCCTCCCGCGTCGCACTGTGTTTGCCAGGCAGGGGTCCAGCACTCCCTCAAGTATATCAGAAGCACTTAGCGGGACCCCCTTTCTTTATGTTCCTTCCTTGACCGACTTCCCACGCTGGGTCTTCTCCCTCCTGCCATGCGCTTCCCCACACAAAGTCCCGATAGGGTAGTCTGAGATCCCTCTGGGCAACCTGGAGTTCCCAGACCTACTTGGTGCTCTTCACGGCGACTTGGGTGAGGTTGTGGCAACTGCACCATGGAAGTGCAGAAGCCTCCGGTTTTCCAGCCGAGATCTGGAGTAACATGGCTGGTCCAGGGACCGGTCCCTTCTTGCGGCCTGATCCCTCTGACGCTTGGCTGATTCGGGCGTACGGGTGCCGTCCTGCACTCACTGTACCCCCTGGGATCCCTTCTGTTACTGGAGCCTTCCTCCCTGACTCCCCCCTCACTCCTGGGCCTCTCTTACTAGGCCCCAATACGGAGCAGAGCTCCTGAAGAGACTCTGCTCCTCAGACTGCTCCTCTCCTATCTTTCTGAATCTCTCACCCTCTAAGATGGCTTCCCTTTATATATATATATATTCTTTAAGTGCTCCCCTGTTCTACGTCCTCCACCCACACCCACTACTGGTGCCCCCTCTCTTTGGTTCCCCCCACTCCAGCCAGGGACAGGGCAGCAGAAGAGGTGCATAATGCCCTTCCAACCGGCCTGGAGTAGTGTAGTGTTGAGTGCAGGTGTTGGGGTCCCGGGCAGTACTCCATCCTTACCTGAAAGAAGGAGATACCACACCTCTGGGTGAGGTGCAGTACCTCTGTGGCGACTGAACCCTCAGGGGCGCCACACTGGCTAATACTGCTATACCACTGCTATAATGTGCAACTCAGCTCTGCTCCACTGGTTCCTCATTGGTGAGTCTCCTCTGATCCCTTGTTACACCTGTTGTCGCAACCTCAACTCTGCTACGGCTTCCATTGTTCAATCTTGGTCGCCCACATGCACCGACATGTGGCGCCCCAGAGAGTTCGGCCGCCACAGGAATGCTGCACTTCTTTAATGGAGTGTGGTGTTCCTCCTCTGAGGTAAGCCTAGTGTGATGGTAGTGACCTAGCCTTTTGCATCCAACACCACATTCCACCAGAGGGAGCTAGTATGCACTAGGTGCTGCTCCCCTGGTTACAGGGAGACTGGGGAACACAAAGTGGTAGGAACCAGTTAGTGGGTGTGGGTGGAGGAACAGTTAGTTAGTGACACTTCTAATTTCATATTTAATAGAATGCCATCTTTGATCTTAGTTCTTCGTTGTTCTTGGGCTGTCAAGCGGTCTAAACTACTGTGTGTAATGTGACTTCCCTCCGGGAGCGCAGATCCTGTGTGGGCCTGCTCCGGTATGGGACACAGCCCTCGTACCCCGATCTTTGGGGCGAGAGGTAGGTTGCAGACAAGGAATGTCTCAACCCGGCCAAGGACCAGGATCAAGAAGGCCTGGGAGCTTTAGAGTGTGGCTCCCTAGCAAATGGGTCCCGGGGAGGATGCAGACGGAGCGGAGCACGCCACCTGTCCTCGCCTACCTGATCTATTCAGAGGGATTCCGGCTGCAAGAGGGGTACCGGCCCCCGACACCCGACCTCGTACTCTATGTCCAGGACGGGAAAGCCCGGTTAGGCCCTGAGGATCCCGCCGGGCTTGGGATGGAGAGGAATTGCCACCCGAGCCATACACCTGCAGGAGCTCAGAGGGAGACCCGGCCTATCTACACACGCACAGATGGGAAGGGGTAAAGTCTGTAGTGCAGGAACACTCTGGTGTAGGGACGCTACCAAACACGGGACTTCCACGGAGGTAGTCGGATCCCCCGTCCCTGGTGGCCGCAGGACTCCGCGAGGAGCAGGGAGAAGCCTTGCGCTGCTTATGAGAACTGTGAGTAAAGCCTTGGAAATTCATCCCTATGGCCTCCGGACTGTTCATTACGCGCCATACCACGCGACGTGGTGCCCGCATTCCCCGCACTACTACTACTACCCCCTTCATCTTGCCTTGCCTGCCCTGAGGCCGCGCTCCGCCTGCGGGGAGCAGCGAGAACTTTAGCCGCCTTGACATCGGGCCTCAGCGGACTGTAGCGGCGCTGGTGGCGCATCACCAGACACCACAGGTGGCGTAGTCGACAATTACCACTCAACCCGGAAAGCCCTAACATCATTTTCAATGTGACGGCCCTGGGCACGGAACGGGTCGAGGCCACGACTGCATCCCCGTCCTCAACATCTGACCCGGCTCCGAGTACCCCATCTTCCCAGGGCAGGGCTTGCAAGCGTCACAGACACCATCTGTCCATGCTGCATAAGAAGTGGCGATCTGGACAAAGGACTTCGAAGATTCACCTTATCATGTAAAACATAACAGGTTTATCTCTCATTACAGATGCACAGAGTCCAAAGGCACAACATGGACTAGAAGCTGTGTAAGGTTTTATCCTGTAGCTATTTCTTCAAGTCTCCTCTTCCTGCTTCTTCATATTACACAGGAATCCATCTTATATTGAGGAATATACAGTATAATAGATCCAGTATGAAGACGGCAGCACAGATCTCTCCTGTGATTAAATGCTGCACTCAGTCTCTCCCCACATAGTGGTATCTCTCAGCCCAGAGGCTGGAAGTCTTACACAGCTGCTAGCATACTGAGACAGTGGAGAGTCCAAGCTTAACCACCCTCTCTTAAGGTGACAGAGATTTTTTACTAGATTTTTAAGGAAATGTTTACATTTCCTAATTATATATATATTTGAGAAAGGCTTATATTTTAGTCTCATTTCAGTTCATGAAGTTTCCTCTATTTTACCAACCAATATCTGGGTGGGTAGGCAAATTTCCTTGCAGAAGATTTTGTTTCCTGGGGGAGTTGCAATGGCAGTCCTATCACCCAGCTTTCCTAGAAATGTAGATATCTAACATTTATTTTAAGGTGAACACATCTCTGGTCTGCGAATTAAAAGGTTAAAACTTGTTCCACAGCGTTGAGAATACGATAGGATAATTGCGACTGTTTATATTGCAGCTGCCACAGGAAATGGGGTTAAATCCCAATAAGCAAAATGAGAGATGGAAGGTCCAGAGGACTGATTTATAGGCGTTCGGTAGCAATAGACGTGTTATTTCTACAGCAAAGATTAATGGTCAGTGACATTGTTAAAATAAGGAAATGGAGAGAGGTCTGGCACTGATTCTGGACATACATGGGAAGTGTGGTTCCTGCTAAGGAAATCCTGTGTGGGGGGCAGCAGTTATGTACCAGTGCCGTACTCCGATGCAAAGCCAGAGAATACGGAGTGACATGGTCATCATGAGATTTCCAGCACAGACTCTGATGCATTTCATTCCAACTTTGATTTATATGCTCCTCCAAGTTCATGGAAATCATATTGACAATTCAAATTAAATTCCCTAATAAAGGGTGTGTATACTTTTGCAACCATGTTTTTTTTTTTTCATTGCTGTGCAGCAGTGATACCCAACTTGTGGCTAACAAGCCCCTGGTGTGTGGCTCCTGACTCTCTACTCTCTCAATTGTATCAGTGTTCACAGAGAGTATTATTTTTGTTGAGAGTGGTCCTTAGGAGCATTATTATTTGTAAAGGGGGCAGTCAGGGACCATATTACATTAGATGGGGCACTTGGGACATTCAGGGGATTATTACTTTTTCTTAAGGATGCACTCAGTATATTATTAACTTTTAAGATGTCAATAGGGGAATTACAACCTTAAGGCTGTGTTCCCACTATGTATTTTTTAAGCGTTTCCGCAGCTGCAATTCCGCTGCGGAAACGCTTAAAAAACGTTTGGTAGAAGGCCTGCCATGTTCCCCAATGATAATCCACATGTGCTGTGCACATGCTGCGGAAATTTCCGCTGCGGATTATCATTGCGGAAAAATCCGCAGCACTCCCAATTATTTTGCAGAATTGCGGCGTTTTCGCTGCCATTGACTTGCATTGGAGCATATGACATCTGCATCACTAGATATGCACATGCGGATATCATGCGGTTCAATGTGCGGATGGTACCCGGGTCTGGAGAAGAGGAGACTCTCATCCAGACCCGGGTACCATAGTACCTGTAAAAAAAATAATAAAATAAAAAATAAATATTATACTTACCTTCTGATGGCCCCCAGTGTCCTTTTTCGACCCGTCCTGGCTTGCCAGCAGCTTGCAATGGTCTAAAAGGACCTGCCATGACGTCATTTAGTCATGTGATGGCAGCATTTCTTCAGTGTTTTATGTCTTTCCCTCCCTATGTCCTTGGCTAAGCTGTGAGCTGTGATGTCGTCTCACTATCCAGATTCACCACAAAATGGCTCTTGCATTCCCTGACTCAGCTTTTATACTGGCTGTTTGGGTGTGCTATACAATGTTATGTGATAGCTGGAAATATATTGTGGGAAAGCTCACCCAGGCCACACCCGAAGTCAATTGAGCTTTCTCTGGCTGATTCAGTCTTCGGCAACATGTAAAGTTGCAACATCGGTTCATAAGAATCAAATCACAAATTGTAACAATTCATCAATTAATTCCCAAAAATTTGACGCAACTTTGATTCTCAACGTATCAATTCGCTCATCTCTGGTATGTGCAATAAATATTTTTTTTTCTATTTTTTTAGAATTTGTTTAGTTTATTCGTTATGGCACCCCCTGGTGTTACATACTTGTTATGGATCCCCTTGGGGTTACATACTTGTTATGACGCCCTATAGTGTTATATACTTGTTATGGCGCCCCCTGGTGTTGTATACTTGTTATCATGCCCTTTAGTGTTACATACTGGTTATGGCATCCCCTGATGTTACATACTTGTTATGACGCCCTCTAGTGTTACATACTGGTTATGGCATCCCCTGGTGTTAAATACTTGTTCTGACACCCCCTGGTGTTACATACTTGTTATGGCTCCCCCTGGTGTTACATACTTGTTATGGATCCCCCTGGTGTTACATACTAGTTATGGATCCCCCTGGTGTTACATACTTGTTATGACACCCTATAGTGTTATATACTTGTTAGGGTGCCCCTTGGTGTTACATACTTGTTATCATGCCCTCTAGTGTTACATACTGGTTATGACATCCTCTGGTGTTACATACTAGTTATGGTGCCCCCTGGTGTTACATACTTGTTATGGCTCCCCCTGGTGTTACACACTTGTTATGACGTCAGATGGTGTTAAATACTTGTTATGACGCCCCCTGGTGTTAAATACTTGTTATGGCACCCTCTGGTGTTAAAGACTTGTTATAGTGCCCCTTGTTGTTATGTACCAATATATTAAAGTGTTAACAAGAAATGTATTCACTGAAAGTCTTTTTAACCCATTCAAATTACATCAGAGAAAATCTGTGCTGTCCTCTCCGTGTAGATTGAGCAGCATGCAATTCACTCTGCCATGAAACAATTGGGGTGACACTGTGTCCTAAAGTGACAGGAGGTGACACAAGGCTCAAACTGAGCGCTGTGCTCGGCTATGGGGTCCAAATACTGGACGCTTCCTTTCTGCAGTCAGGCAGTTGCATTGGAAACGTGTGATAATAACTTGACAATGTCACCGGCTCTCAGCAGTCAGAATGGGGAGAGGAGCATTGTGGAGTAATGTGATTTCTATAATCCCAGCAATCCGAGGAGAGCTACTAGTCCTCCATTGTTCAGCAGGCAGAGAAGGCCGGGAACACACATTATGTCATCCCTGCTTCCTCCAGACACAGAGGAAAAAGGGGGAGAAAAGTTATTACAAATGAAAAAGAAACACTTCCCCAACCTTCCTACACTTACTTCGAAATCTATGGAAATATGTATGAATAAAACTGTCACATCTAAGCCATGTTGTGTCAAGGACCCCAAAAATATACCAAATGCAAACGAAAATCAACCATTGTTATGTATTTAACGGGAATCTGTCACCAGGTTTTTGCAACAACCTCAACTCAGAGCTGTATAATGTGAAGACAGAGACCCTGATTCCAGCAATGTGTCACCTTACTGGGCTGTTTGCTGTCATTTTGATAAAAATCCCTGTTTTCTTTGCTGCAGATCTAGCAGAGCTCCGAATGCTGAGCTGTGTATAACTTCGCCTGCTCCACTGATTGGCAGCTTTCTGCCTATGCACAGTGTACACAGAAAGCAGGCAATCAGTGATGGGGGTGGTGTTATACAGAGCTCATGAATATGGAGGACTATCTGGTTAAGGTTTAATAGTCTTGTTATGATACACCATGTAGTGGCTGTTTACAGATACTGCAGCTCAGATCACATGCACTTGAATAGGAGATGATTGGTAGGGGGGGGGGGCAGGTGTCTGATCCCCATGATCTGAGATTAATGCCCTGTTGTCACGGGTGTGTCGGAGGTGACAGACAGTTGCCCTGCAGTGGCCTGTAGGAGATCTCCATGTTTGGTATTGCAGACAGCTTCCTGGATAGGAGGTTGTCTTTAGGACCCAGCGACTACCTCACTTTGGCCTGGGTGTATATATACCTGGTTTCTCTAGGTGGGTGTCGCCGGTTATACTCATTCCTTCTTGGAGCTTGGCTGAAGTAGCATCACCTCCTCTTTGGAGTCTTGAGGCCGTGTGCTCTGTTGGAGTTTCTTCTAAAGCTAAATTGTAATTCCCCTGTATTGTCTTCCCCCTTTTTCTTTAGAGTGCTAGCGGAGGTTGACTAGTGCTCATCTCCTTCCACCCCCAGTTGTAGCCTTACGCCAGGGATAGTAGGGCAAGGCGCGTGATCGGCAACGGCTGCGCAGGCTGTATAGGGACAGTAGGGGAAGACAGGGTGACGCTAGTCCAGTTTAGGAGGTCACCACTTCCCCTTTCCCTAGTGTCTGGGCTCCCTTTACCTTTCCCCCCAGTATTGCATTTACACCTGGTGTGACACCTGTTCTACAGATAGGTTATATCATCGATATCATAAGCCTGGAAAACTCCTTTGAAATTGAGAGTCATTAGAAGTTTAAAGGGATTAAAGGGATTCAGCCCCTATAAAATCACAAGTGTGGTCAGATTTTACTTATTTTTAGTAAATGTATTCCATATGTAACTAAGGGGCTTCAGTGCACAATTAACGCCCCCTCAATTACCAACCTCCACCCCCACCCTTATGATGATTGACAGTGCTGCCTGCATTAAATCCTCAGCTCTGCTCACACTGACAGTGCAGGAGCGGGGCACACACAGTGTCAGTGTGTGCAGAACCCTCTGATCCCCCTGTCCTGTCTTCAGCGGCCCTTCACTGCACAGACTTCTAGACATCGGCGGGCAGCCAATGCTGACAGGAGAGGGCAATGAGAACGCGCTGTGCCACTGTGTGCTCTGCTCCTGCAGTGTCAGTGTGTGCGGGACAGAGGATTCAATACTGCCTAGAGGTTGAAGGCATGCTAGAAGAAAAATGTTCACCTTATCAATAACATCAATAACAACAACAAAAAACTGGTTCTGTCTTAGTACCATATTAAACACTTAACTGTGGGTGAAAAAAAAAAATTGGGTAAAACATAAAATAAATAAATAATAAATAATAAATAGTGCGATGTTAAAAGGTGAAATTTCACTTGAGTCATTCAGGCATCAGAAGTCTTTGACCTTGAGAAAGGTAATACGGAGCACATCTTTTTAGGATTTCCTGAACATCAGCATGAATTGTGAAGAATGACTTGGCTCCAGGGAAAGTCAAGCTTTCCGGTCCTATAATCTACTCCTTGTCCAGCGTTCCGGACCTGTAATCTACTCCTTGTCCAGCTCTCCGGACCTGTAACCTACTCCTTGTCCAGCTCTCCGGACCTGTAACCTACACCTTGTCCAGCTCTCCGGACCTGTAACCTACTCCTTGTCCAGCTCTCCGGACCTGTAACCTACTCCTTGTCCTGCTCTACGGTCTTGTAATCTATTCCTTGTCTAACTCTCCAGTCTTGCAATCTACTCTTTGTCCAGCTCTCCAGTCTTGTAATCTACTCTTTGTTCAACTCTCCGGTTTTGTGATCTACTCCTTGTACAGCTCTCCGGTCTTGTGATCTACTCCTTGTCCAGCTCTTCGGTCTTGTGATCTACTCCTTGTCCAACTCTCCGGTCTTGTAATCTACTCCTTGTAGAGCTCTCCAGTCCTGTAGTCTACTCCTTGTCCATCTCTCCGGACCTGTAATCTACTCCTTGCCCAGCTTTCCGGACCTGTAACCTACTCCTTGTCCAGCTCTCCGGTCTTGTAATCTACTCCTTGTCCAGCTCTTTGGTCTTGTAATCTACTCCTTGTCCAGCTCTTCAGTCTTGCAATCTACTCCTTGTCCAGCTCTCCGGTCTTGTAATCTACTCTTTGTCCAGCTCTTCGGTCTTGTAATCTGCTCCTTGTAGAGCTCTCCGGTCTTGTAATCATGTAAGTAAAGAACATAAAAAGGGACACCCAGCACTCGTTGCTCATGGGACCTGGAGTCTAGGGGGGACCAAATGGATCTTTTGGTCCTAATCAAAGGACCGATATATTACAGACACATGACAGCGAGGGGCCCTGTTGGAGATTTTGCATTGGGGCCCATAAGCTTCATCTTATGCCATTGGAAATGACTTAATCTGGGAAGATTTCTTGAGATGATGTGTATGAATTACAGTGGGATTTTTAGAAATGCAGTGGACAGGGTAACATTATCCTGGGACTTTCTCTTCTCTCCAGTGGAAAGTTCCAAATGATCTTATCTAGAGAGGAAATACCAGAAGCTGGTGGGGAAAGTACCAGTGAGTCCCTTTTTTAGAGAGAGATGATTGCCTTTTAAAGGGGCATTCGAAAAGGAAACAGAAGTCCCCTGTTCTGGTGATGGATTGGAACCCCACCAATCTAGAAGTTATCCCCTCTCCTATAGACAGGTGATAACTTCTTATTACCACAATACCCCTTTATGTCTGAATTTTCTGAACTTTCCTTAAAATAAAATGACGTATTTAAGGAGGGGCAAAATGGTGAAAAACACTAATTTCGTACTCAATTCAAAAGCTGAGAATTACCTGGTATGGCTTCCAGCAGCTTTTGTTCCATGTGTTTTCAATCTCAAAAGTATTAGCTTGAAAGAGCTTGGGAATTCTTGTCTAAATCCGAATATAGAGCAATTAAGAAACATTCCTATGGTTTTCTAGATGTGTTTAATTGCAAGGAATCCACTACAATCTCTTAACGAGGCGGTACAAGACTTCAGAGTTCTTACACATGGTTTGGCCACATCTAAGCTCTTATATGTCCTGGAACACAAATTGAAATCAGACTTGTATCTGATGTTCTGCTGAAAACCTCTCCAAAGTATAGGCCTTTTCTAAAAACTCTTCTTTCTATAACCCTTCAAAATCCAATTAGCTTCATGTCTCATCTCAGCAATTAAACGTCCGATTCCTCCGCTCTGGTTGCAATATAGCACATCTTCAGTTTCTCAATGGAAAGTTGAGTTGGGATTTGATCCCACGATAAATTTCGGAAGATGTGGAAGCCGTGGACCCAGATCATGTCTCAGGTGTCGTTTACAATGTTTCTGATCTTTTCAAACTTCTCTTTGAAGTTCTTCTCACTTTTGTTTCTTCACAGGTCTCATTTCTTCTTCTGTACGTCCAGTCACAACATGATGTGTTCCTACCACGTCACTCTGCTGGAACATTTAACCAGGCTCAGGTGGCAGGATGTCTCCAGAGTATTCGGGTAGTTGCTATTTCTGCCACTGCACAGATCTTCTACATCCAAGCCTTCATTAACACAGTTCTTCTGCTAGACTCTGCTATCTCCAACTCTTCGGTTATGCTGCAAAGCTCTGCTATGAAACTCAAGGCACCACTGCTCCAGCTCTGCTTTATCCAAAGTAAATGTTATGAGCTCCCCCCTAGTGGTGGCTTTAAAAATTTGTATGAAACACACTCCTCATAGTGGTGGCTGTATAAATTTGTATGTAATCATCTCCCTTTAGTGGTGGCTGTATAAATCTGTATGTATTGATCTCCCACTAGTGGTGGTTGTATAAATCTGTATGTAGTGAGCTCCCTCTAGTGGTGGCTGTATAATCTGTATGTAGTGAGCCCCCCCAAGTGGTGGTTGTATAAATCTGTATGTAGTGAGCTCCCTCTGGTGATGGCTGTATAAATCTGTATGTAGTGAGCTCCCCCTAGTGGTGGTTGTATAAATCTGTATGTAGTGAGCTCCCCCTAGTGGTGGTTGTATAATCTGTATGTAGTGAGCTCCCCCTAGTGGTGGCTGTATAAATCTGTATGTAGTGAGCTCCCCCTAGTGATGGCTGTATAAATCTGTATGTAGTGAACTCCCCCTAGTGGTGGTTGTATAATCTGTATGTAGTGAGCTCCCCCTAGTGGTGGGTGTATAAATCTGTATGTAGTGAGCTCCCCCTAGTGATGGCTGTATAAATCTGTATGTAGTGAACTCCCCCTAGTGGTGGTTGTATAATCTGTATGTAGTGAGCTCCCCCTAGTGGTGGCTGTATAAATCTGTATGTAGTGAGCTCCCCTAGTGGTGGCTGTATAAATCTGTATGTAGTGAGCTCCCCTAGTGGTGGCTGTATAAATCTGTATGTAGTGAGCTCCCCCTAGTGGTGGGTGTATAAATCTGTATGTAGTGAGCTCTCTCTAGTGGTGGGTGTATAAATCTGTATGTAGTGAGCTCCCCTAGTGGTGGCTGTATAAATCTGTATGTAGTGAGCTCCCCTAGTGGTGGCTGTATAAATCTGTATGTAGTGAGCTCCCCTAGTGGTGTCTGTATAAATCTGTATGTAGTGAGCTCCCCCTAGTGGTGGGTGTATAAATCTGTATGTAGTGAGCTCTCTCTAGTGGTGGCTGTATAAATCTGTATGTAGTGAGCTCCCCCTAGTGGTGGCTGTATAAATCTGTATGTAGTGAGCTCCCCCTAGTGATGGCTGTATAAATCTGTATGTAGTGAGCTCCCTCTAGTGGTGGTTGTATAAATCTGTATGTAGTGAGCTCTCTTTAGTGGTGGTTGTATAAATCTGTATGTAGTGAGCTCCCTCTAGTGGTGGTTGTATAAATCTGTATGTAGTGAGCTCCCCCTAGTGGTGGCTGTATAAATCTGTATGTAGTGAGCTCCCTCTAGTGGTGGTTGTATAAATCTGTATGTAGTGAGCTCCCCCTAGTGGTGGCTGTATGAATCTGTATGTAGTGAGCTCCCTCTAGTAGTGGCTGTATAATCTGTATGTAGTCAGCTCTCTTTAGTGGTGGTTGTATAAATCTGTATGTAGTGAGCTCCCTCTAGTGGTGGTTGTATAAATCTGTATGTAGTGAGCTCTCTTTAGTGGTGGTTGTATAAATCTGTATGTAGTGAGCTCCCTCTAGTGGTGGTTGTATAAATCTGTATGTAGTGAGCTCCCCTTAGTGGTGGCTGTATAAATCTGTATGTAGTGAGCTCCCTCTAGTGGTGGTTGTATAAATCTGTATGTAGTGAGCTCTCTTTAGTGGTGGTTGTATAAATCTGTATGTAGTGAGCTCCCTCTAGTGGTGTCTGTATAAATCTGTATGTAGTGAGCTCCCCCTAGTGGTGGCTGTATAAATCTGTATGTAGTGAGCTCCCTCTAGTGGTGGTTGTATAAATCTGTATGTAGTGAGCTCTCTTTAGTGGTGGTTGTATAAATCTGTATGTAGTGAGCTCCCTCTAGTGGTGTCTGTATAAATCTGTATGTAGTGAGCTCCCCCTAGTGGTGGCTGTATAAATCTGTATGTAGTGAGCTCCCTCTAGTGGTGGCTGTATAAATCTGTATGTAGTGAGTAGAGATGAGCGTTGTTCTACTCGAACTGTTCGCCAATCTCAAATTCGAGCTGTTTTGGGCGGTGTTCGAGCCGGTCGGCGAACACGAACAATTTGAGAAAAATTCGGCTGTTCGAGGTTATGTTCGATAACTGTTCGTGCACCAAAATCATAACTGGATTTTTTCTCAGTAATGATGAAAATTAATGTTAATACGCAGTTTGAGTGTACAGCGGGGCGGGGGGAGGGGCAGGGGATGGATCTCTGCAGGAACAATGAAGATCTCCATTTTTTTTTTCTCTTTCCCGCATTTGCAGTGGGGAGGTGCAATCTGTCAGCCTATCAGCAGCGCACACACGGAGCGAAGTGCTTTTTTTCACACAAGCAAGGGCATGTGTGATTGGCAGTGTATGTCACATGTCCTTGCCCTATAAGACCAAGCCATTTTCTCCGTCGCCACCATTTTCTCACTGCTGCAGCTGCGTGTTAGACGGCACCGCTGTTGCTGTGTGCGCTATACCTTGTTAATTTCAAGCCAATTTTCGCACAAATCTACAGATAGCTTGGGAGTAGGGAATAGTTGTGATTGCAGTCCTTTTAAGGACTAGGTTACAGCATTTCCTACAACTTTTATCAGGCAGGTCTGTGCTCTTAAATAGATAGGTTGTGCGAGTAAAGACTAATTGTAATTGCAGTCCTTTTCAGGACTAGGTTACATCAGTTCCTATCAGTTTTTGCCAGGCAGGTCTGTGCCTGTGCTGTGCAAGTTTTTTTCACAGCATTTGGCTGAATCTAGCAAAGCTAATCCTTTTTGGCCTATTGCAGAGTGTGTTAGTCAGTGGAGTAGCCTATCTGTGTTGCAAGATATACCACCTGTGTATAGAATACCAATTTTTTTACTGCACCTAGTGAAGTAAAATCTTTTGGGCATAGCATCATTCTATTAGTCCATCTATACTGACCTCCATCAGGTTGCAAATTAAAAATAATTTTTTTCTTCATCTACCTCTGAAAAAATATTTGGGCTTCTAGCGGTGTGTGGGACTTGGTCTATTAGTCCATCTATACTGACCTCCATCAGGTTGCAAATTAAAAATAATTTTTTTCTGCATCTAGCTCTGAAAAAATATTTGGGCTTCTAGCGGTGTGTGGGACTTGGTCTATTAGTCCATCTATACTGACCTCCATCAGGTTGCAAATTAAAAATAATTTTTTTCTGCATCTAGCTCTGAAAAAATATTTGGGCTTCTAGCAGTGTGTGGGACTTGGTCTATTAGTCCATCTATACTGACCTCCATCAGGTTGCAAATTAAAAATAATTTTTTTCTTCATTTAGCTCTGAAAAAATATTTGGGCTTCTAGCAGTGTGTGGGACTTGTTCTATTAGTCCATCTATACTGACCTCCATCAGGTTGCAAATTAAAAATAATTTTTTTCTGCATCTAACCCAGCCAATAGTTTTGGCCTAATACCACAGTTTGGCCACTCAGCTCTGCTCGGTTACCATCCATTGTTTTTTTGTGCAAACAACTCCAGAGTTGTGAATTAGTTAACCACCAAAATGAGTGGAAAAAGGCCTGCTGCTGGTGGAAAGGGGAATAGGCGTGTTGGGAAGGGGAAAAAAGGTTGTGTCCGTGGGGTAGGTGCAGAAGAAAGACCATCTTCCAGCCAAACTAAAATGTCTACTTCTTTTAGCGGACAATGTGATAAGATCCCTTTCTTACGGCCACGTCAATCGCTACAAATTCCAGATGAGACACAAAAACAGCAGGTGCTTCAACGGATATCAAGTGCTCCTTTAAGTGGGCTCTCCTCCACATCAACTTCAACATCACAAATACTCCAGTCCTCAAAGGTGTCACCCAAATCGCACTTGCTTCCTCACAGCTCCCAAATCTCCAGCTGCCCGTCTGAGTATGAGGTAGAACAGATGGTTGAGTCTGCAGAGCTGTTTACTCATACTACAGCCTGGGAATCAGAGGTCGACTCCAGCGCTTCTGTGAATCCAGACGAGGAAATGATCTGCACTGATGCCCAGAATCTTTATGAGTCGGATCCAGGACCAGACGCAGAAGGTTCTGACCATAATGTAGACCCTCATTCCCAAACTGTAACTCCTGTTGGTGGAGACAATGAGGAAGACGATGATAAGACTCAAATACCTGATTGGAGCGACAACTTTAGTTTTTTGTCAGGGCAGGAACAGGTTGGCTCTGAGGACGACGGGTGTGATAACGCACAGGGTGATGATGATGAGGTCGGAGATCCCACTTACTGTCAACCCACAGTCAGCCAAGAGATGAGGTCAGCAGAGGAGGTGGAGGAAGATGCTAGTGACGACGAGGTCAGGTTGCGCCTTCCTGGACAGAGACGTAGTACTGGAAGCACGTCAACAACTGCATCCTCAAACACAACTCTGCCTCTCACCACAAGTCGTGGTGGCTCTTCAGGTCGCATGGGTGCTAAGCCTTGCATAGCCTGGGCATTTTTTCAGATCGATAAAGATGACCCAACTCGTGTTATCTGTAACATTTGTCAGCAAAAGCTAAGTAGAGGCCAAAAAATACATAGTTTGAGTACTTCATGCATGAACCGGCACATGGACATGAAGCATAAGTTGCAGTGGGAAGCTCAGTGTGCTACAATGCGGTCTAGCCGGCCGGGCCAACCACCGTCTGCCATATCTTGTGCATCCGCGGCCTCTTCATCCTCTGTGACTGGGGGGACAGCAGTCACACCTGTTTTGGGGCGCAGACCTGCCACCTCTTTACCCGCAACAGCCAGCGTGATTGGCAGGTCATCATTTTCTTTGGAGGTGGTAACACCAGCTGGTCTTGAGCGCTGTCCGACATCGATAGCACCACCTTTGGATCAAGGCAACCTAACATGTCCACCTGCATCTTCCTCACAGACCGTCAGTTTGCCAGGGACACCCTTATCAACCCCGTCTAAGCACAATAGCCAGCCCTCGGTCCCTCAGATGTGGACAAGTAAAAGACCATTTCCTCCTAGCCATGAGAAAGCTAAGAGGTTGAATTTCACCATCTGCAAGCTCTTGGCTACAGAAATGCTGCCTTTCCGCCTGGTGGACACAGAGGATTTTCGAGACCTTATGTCCGTCGCAGTGCCCCAGTACCAGATGCCCAGTCGGCACTACTTCTCAAAGAAAGGTGTGCCTGCGCTCCACCAGCATGTCGCACACAACATCACCGCTTCTTTGAGAAACTCTGTGTGTGACAGGGTGCATTTCACCACAGACACTTGGACGAGTAGGCATGGACAGGGGCGTTACATGTCGCTGACTGGGCACTGGGTAACTATGGTGACAGCAGGACAAGGGGCTGCTGTCCAAGTCTTGCCGTCCCCACGAGTTGTGCGTCAATCCTCTTTATGTCATTTTTCCTCCACTGCTTCTGCCTCCTCAACCTCCTCTCGGTCTTCCACCTGCACCCAAAGCCTGTCTGGTCATGCCACAAGCTTTCTAACTGCGCAGAAGGGATCCTGCACACCTCCTTACTATGCTGGCAGTAGGGCTCAACGTCATCAGGCGGTTTTTACATTGAAATGTCTGGGAAATGTGAGTCACACAGCTGAGGAGTTGTGGTCAGCTCTGGAGAACCAATTTCATGAATGGTTGTCTCCACTGGACCTGAAACCAGGGAAGGCCGTGTGCGACAATGCTGCAAACCTGGGTGCGGCCCTTCGCCGGGGCAATGTCACACACGTGCCTTGTATGGCTCACGTGTTGAACCTGGTTGTCCAGCAATTTTTAGCCCACTATCCCAGACTAGATGGCCTTCTGCAGAGGGCACGGTCGCTGTGTGCTCACTTCCGCCGTTCGCATCCCGCAGCTCAGCGACTTACATCTCTACAGAAGTCGTTGGGCCTGCCACTTCACCGGCTAAAATGCGATGTGCCTACCCGGTGGAATTCAACTCTGCACATGTTGCAGCGACTGTGGCAGCACCGACAAGCCCTGGTGCAATACGTTCTGACGTATAGCCTGGGCCAACGAGATTCAGAGGTGGGGCAAATCACGCTGGAGGAGTGGTCTCAGATCAGGGACCTATGCACCCTTCTGCACAGTTTTGAAATGGCGACGAAGATGTTTAGTGCTGACGATGCCATTATCAGCATGACTATTCCGGTGATTTACATGCTGGAGCACATGTTAAACAGAATTCGGAGTCAGGTGGTGGCACAAGAGGAGGTGGAGGAAGTAGAGGAGGAGGAGTTGTATGCGGAAGGGCTAACATCTGCAAGGTCCAGACGGTCGGCAGCACCAAGGCGGCAGGCATGTGAGGGTGGGGGAGATGATTTTACCAGGGCGCATGGTAGCAGCCAAACTAGTGAGGAAGGTGCAGGAGCCCAGGAAGAAGTGGAGGACGAACTGATGGAAGACTCATCAGATGAGGGAGACCTTGATCACATTTCTGTTGTGCGAGGTTGGGGGGAGAGGACAGAGGAAGGAAGCATGATTGCTACCTCGCCACCAACACAACAGGGACTTGGTGCTCCTGGATGCGCAACACACATGAGTGCCTTCTTGCTGCACTACCTGCAACATGACCCTCGAATTGTGAGAATTAGAAATAATCCTGACTACTGGGTTGCCACACTGTTAGATCCCCGGTACAAAAGTAAATTTGCAGAAATTATTCCTGCCATAGAAAGGGATGCACGCATGCAGGAGTATCAGCAGAGACTGTTGCAGAATCTTACATGTGCTTTTCCACAAAATACCAGTGGTGCACGTAGTGAATCTCACAGTTCCAACTTGCCAACCGTGGGACCGTCAAGTGTTCAGCACTCAAACCGTAACAGAACCACAGTATCTGCTGGTAACATCAATTTTGCGGAATCATTTCACCACTTTTTTAGCCCATCCTTTGCAAGGCCACAGGAGACAAGAAGTCTGACACATAGTCAACGCCTAGAGACGATGGTACAGGAGTATCTCCAAGTAAACATTGAAGCCACGACTGTGTCACTGGACCCTTGCTCTTTTTGGGCTTCCAATCTGGATAAATGGCCGGAGCTAGCCACTTACGCCTTGGAGATCTTGTCATGCCCCGCAGCCAGCGTTCTGTCTGAACGTGTGTTCAGCGCTGCTGGTGGTGTGCTGACAGATAAGCGCACGCGGCTCTCCACTGATAATGTAGACAGACTCACGTTCATAAAGATGAACAAATCATGGATCCGAAACGACTTTTCTACCCCTGTGTCATCCTGGGGAGAGTAAAAGCTTGATGATTGGTTAAAATCACCCTACCAACCGTTTTAAGCTTTCAAATTACTAATCATGTTTATCTGTATCTTGACTGGAAAATAATTTGGGCTTTGTAGCAGTGTGCAGCACTGATCCTATTAGGCCATCTATAATAAGCTCCACCAGATTTAAAATTAAAAATAATTTTTAGCTGCATCTAGCCCGGAAAATAATTTTGGGGCTCCGAGATGCGCAAGACACATAAGTGCCTTCTTGCTGCACTACCTGCAGCATGACCCTCATATTGTCAGAATTCGAAGTAATCATGACTACTGGGTTGCCACACTCTTAGATCCCCCAAACTTTTCGATCAACCTTTTCATTTTAATAAAGACCAAAAAAATGGTCATTTTTGAAATTATAAGCATTAGCAGGTTGTTAGAAACTGAAATCAAACAGTTTTCAACTCAAAACTTTATTCTAGGTGATGTTACATTTTCACATAGGACCCCTTGTTCGAAAGGAGCTTCTGAACTCTCTCGTCCATTGAATTTGTCAGGTTTTGGATGGTTTCTGCTTCAATTGTTTTGCATGAGGACAGAATACCCTCCCAGAGCTGTTGCTTAGATGTGAACTGCCTCTCGCCATCATAGACACTCCTTTTAATGATGCTCCAAAGGTTCTGAATGGGGTAGAGGTCAGGGGAGCATGGGGGTCACACCATAAGTTTGTCCCCTTTTATGCCCATATCAGCCAGAGATGCAGATGTTTTATGTGCAGCATGAGATGGTGCATTATCATGCAGAAAAATGATCTTGCTGTGAAATACACGGTTCTTCTTCTTGAACCATGGCAGGAAGTGCTGTTTGAGAAAATCCACATACATTATGGAGTTCATCTTTAGCGCCTTCAGGGATCCTAAAGGGGCCGACAATCTCTCTCCCCATGATTCCAGCCCAAAACATTACTCCACCTCCTCCTTGTTGGCGCTGTAGCCGTGTTTGCGTGGGGTGTCCATCAACCAGCCATCCTCCACTCCATTCATCTGGACCATCGAGCGCTGCACGGCACTCATCCGTGAACAAAACAGTTTTGAAATCAGTCTTCATGTAATGTTTGGCCCACTGGAGCCGTTTCTGCTTGTGTGAAGTGGATAGAGGAGGTCGACAGGATGGCATATGCACAGCTGCAAACCTCTGAAGGACCCTGCATCTTGTTGTTCGGGGGACGTTGGAGGCACAAGCAGCTTCAAAAACTTGTCTGCTGCTATGACAAGGCTTTTTTGCCGCTGCTGTTTCAACCTGACGTAATTGCCTGTAGGAAAGAGTCCTCAATTTGCCCTTATCAGCACGCACACGTGTGTACTGTGAATCAGCTACATACTTCTTGATTGCCAAGACACTTCATCCTGATCATCGCACAATGTTGATTGTAGTCATGCCTTGACCTAAACACTCCACAATTTGTTGCTTCTCAGCAGCCGACACATTCTTTTTCTTTCCCATTTTGGCAGAAAATGTAGGCTGCTTAATAATGTGGGACAGCCTTCTTAAGTAGTCTTGCCTTTCATTGGACACACCTGCCAAACTAATTAGCACAGGTGTCTGCAATTGCTTACAGTGATATAAAGAGCCCTGACACACATCACCATCAATGAGTTTAACTGACAAACAAACAAATTCTTCCCTTATCACTCCTAAACACTTTTTGCATAATAATTTGGAACGCGGTGTACATGTGCTTTTCCACAAAACACCAGTGGTTCACGTAGTGAATCTTACAGTTCTAACTTGCCAACCGTGGTCTGTATGGAATTGTTCAATAAAGGGCCCAAAATTAAGATAACATAGATGGGAGAGGTCTCTATGAATAGGAATTCCTAAGTATTTGATACCCTGTGAGGGCCAGGCAAAGGGAAAGTTGGACTGGATGGAATCCTATATGGATTTAGGGAGGGAGACATCGAGGGCCTCAGACTTCGCTGCATTGATTTTAAAATTTTACCATGTAACAAAGTGATCTATTTCAGCCATAACAGCAGGGATGGATATATGTGATTGAGTGATATATACTAGGACACCATCAGCAAATAGAGAGCACTTGTACTCGGTGCCTCCCACCTCAATCCACCTAATATTGGGGTTATGGCGAATTGATGAGAGCAGGTGCTCCGTCACTAGGATGTATAAGAGAGGGGACAGAGGACATCCCTGCCTTGTCCCATTGGTGATTGTGAAAGGTGATGAAAATGTTCTGACGCACCCCCTGGGCCTTGGGACACCCGGAGCCGGACCCTTTTTGGTGGATGCTGGTGGTTGTAGTCTTCGTGGCGGCGATCCGGTTCCGTGGCTCAGGGCGGTCAAACCAGTGGCGGAACTATTTATGTGGTTTTGATGTTTAAATGTCTGACTACGCCACCCGTGGATTGCGGTCAGAGTGAACCGCCGCTACAGGGCAGACCGCTAAGGCTGGTGTTGTGGGTGCAGCAGAGCGTAGCATAACTCCCCACGGGAGGAGTATAGCCTCAGGGCAGTGTATGCGGAGGATGGGGGTGATGGTGCAGGGCAGCAGCAGTAACGACACGGAGTCAGTGATGCAGTTCAGGGCCTTTACTCACAGTTCTTATTATCCAGACCACGTCTGCAGGTAACGGCTGCCCACGTCGTACTGTGCTCACCAGGTGAGGGGCTCAGACAACTCCCAGATAACTTTGGAGCGCTTCACAGGACCCCCTTTGTGTGTCCTTTGTCTGGCCTTTCTTACCAACACTTCTGTCCGGCTGCCTCAGTCCTCCTCTTGGTAAACTTGGCGCCAGTTTCCCTGACCCTATGTGGTGCCTTCCTAGCGGGTGGAGCAAGGGGCTGCGCCACATAAAATGTCAGAGCCTCCGGTTTCTAGCTGAGGGTCGTTTCCTGCCTCCACTAGTTCGGGGACCGGTCTCCCCCTTTGGCCTGACCCCTCCACGCAGGTGGATTTGGGCGTGCGGTGGCGACTCGCCCGTCCGCACCCCTGGGATCCCTTCATTCCTCGTTCCTGGAGCCTTCTCCGCTCCTCTTCCTTCCTTCTCCCTCTTGCAGGCCTGGGCCTCTGTTACTAGGCCCGCCTCCGGAGCAGAGCTCATGCAGAGCCCCTGCTCCCTGCCACTTCTGCTCAGACTTCTCTGCACTGAACTAAGATGGTGCCCACCTTTTATACTCCCTTCTCAATGCACCCAGGAACTGCTTCCTCCCTGCTCCTGCACTGCAGGGTTCCCCTTCCTCAGTGTTCCCTCCCCCCACTCCAGCCAGGGACAGGGACTGTCGTGCCCATCTCAGGGGCATATTGGTCGCCCTGCCCCACGGCAATGTGGTGTAATGCATGCAGGTGTCGGGTCCTGATCCACACTCCATCCTTATCTGAGAGTGAGATATCACACCTCTGGGTGAGGTGCAATACGTCTGTAGCAACCGAGCCCTCGGTGCTACAGTTCCATTTATCTTCAGCCTAGGTGACGTATTGTGATACAGGGCCGTGATTTTGGCTATAAAAGGGTCCCCTAGACCCCTACCCCAAGCTTTTTAAGAGAATCATATATGGCGTGCCAGGAGACTCTATGGAATGCTTTCTCAGCATCCAACGAGAGTATCTACTTACAAATTTTTAACTGCATCTAGCCCAGGAAATACTTTGTGCCTAGTAGCAGTGTCTGCTAGTCAGCGGATTATCCCGGCTGTTAAGCAAGCTACACCACCTGTAGTTTGGACACTTAATTTTTTCAAAGGAAATGCTTCGGGACCACGGGATACTTAGTGAAGAGCATCAGGAGGCACCCCAAGGCATAGGGGCTGGGACTGGCACTAGGATGCCTTGCGGTGGACAGCCGAGCTCGATCCTTATAAAAGCTTTTTAACTGCAGCAGCTTTAGTGGACGCTACTGGAGCTGGAATTACGCGGCTGCTGGCATGAGACTTGCCCTCCAATAGATCCTTGTAAATGGATTTAAAGTGTATTCATTTAAATTAGAGGGACAATTTAAATTAAAAAGCTTAGAGCTGCCTCCACCACAGGGGGGCTCTCTCGACCCACCAGCGGACAGGCACCAGTATTGGGAGAGGGGGGCTGGCCGTCAGGGTTCACCGCGGCTCTGGCACAAACCCGGCGACACGGAGGTGGCACGGGCAGGAGCGGACTGGCCGTCTCGGCTTCTCACTTTTTGGATTTTAGAAGGGCATGACATGCCTATATCTGTGTCTCCCCCTCCTTTTACTCCTCCACCTCTTTTCTTTTCGCATGACTATATGTACTTGTCACTTTTCCATGTGTTAGTTATGTCTTCTGAGCAGTTTGTCAGCTTTTGGACACCTTTGAAGGTGTTTTCTATGTGTTTCTATGTGTTTTTGTTTGCCTGCCATTGGTTTTAACGGTGTTCGAAGGTGTTCGACGAACAGTTCGACGAACAGTTCGGCGAACACACGGGTGTTCGACGAACCGAACCGAACTCGAACACTACGGGGGTGGCTCAACACTACTCTTAAATAGATAGATTGTGGGAGTAAAGACTAATTGTAATTGGAGTCCTTTTCAGGACTAGGTTACATCAGTTCCTATCAGTTTTTGCCAGGCAGGTCTGTGCCAGTGCTGTGCAAGTTTTTTTCACAGCATTTGGCTGAATCTAGCAAAGCTAATCCTTTTTGGCCTATTGCAGAGTGTGTTAGTCAGTGGAGTAGCCTATCTGTGTTGCAAGATATACCACCTGTGTATAGAATACCAATTTTTTTACTGCACCTAGTGAAGTAAAATCTTTTGGGCATAGCATCATTCTATTAGTCCATCTATACTGACCTCCATCAGGTTGCAAATTAAAAATAATTTTTTTCTTCATTTATCTCTGAAAAAATATTTGGGCTTCTAGCAGTGTGTGGGACTTGGTCTATTAGTCCATCTATACTGACCTCCATCAGGTTGCAAATTAAAAATAATTTTTTTCTTCATTTAGCTCTGAAAAAATATTTGGGCTTCTAGCAGTGTGTGGGACTTGTTCTATTAGTCCTTCTATACTGACCTCCAGCAGGTTGCAAATTGAATATAATTTTTTTCTGCATCTAGCTCTGAAAAAATATTTGGGCTTCTAGCGGTGTGTGGGACTTGGTCTATTAGTCCATCTATACTGACCTCCATCAGGTTGCAAATTAAAAATAATTTTTTTCTGCATCTAGCTCTGAAAAAATATTTGGGCTTCTAGCAGCGTGTGGGACTTGTTCTATTAGTCCATCTATACTGACCTCCATCAGGTTGCAAATTAAAAATAATTTTTTTCTGCATCTAGCTCTGAAAAAATATTTGGGCTTCTAGCAGTGTGTGGGACTTGGTCTATTAGTCCATCTATACTGACCTCCATCAGGTTGCAAATTAAAAATATTTTTTTTCTGCATCTAGCTCTGAAAAAATATTTGGGCTTCTAGCAGTGTGTGGGACTTGGTCTATTAGTCCATCTATACTGACCTCCATCAGGTTGCAAATTGAATAAAAAAATTTTCTGCATCTAGCTCTGAAAAAATATTTGGGCTTCTAGCGGTGTGTGGGACTTGGTCTATTAGTCCATCTATACTGACCTCCATCAGGTTGCAAATTAAAAATAATTTTTTTCTGCATCTAGCTCTGAAAAAATATTTGGGCTTCTAGCAGTGTGTGGGACTTGGTCTATTAGTCCATCTATACTGACCTCCATCAGGTTGCAAATTAAAAATATTTTTTTTCTGCATCTAGCTCTGAAAAAATATTTGGGCTTCTAGCAGTGTGTGGGACTTGGTCTATTAGTCCATCTATACTGACCTCCATCAGGTTGCAAATTAAAAATAATTTTTTTCTGCATCTAGCTCTGAAAAAATATTTGGGCTTCTAGCAGTGTGTGGGACTTGGTCTATTAGTCCATCTATACTGACCTCCATCAGGTTGCAAATTGAATAAAAAAAATTTCTGCATCTAGCTCTGAAAAAATATTTGGGCTTCTAGCGGTGTGTGGGACTTGGTCTATTAGTCCATCTATACTGACCTCCATCAGGTTGCAAATTAAAAATAATTTTTTTCTGCATCTAACCCAGCCAATAGTTTTGGCCTAATACCACAGTTTGGCCACTCAGCTCTGCTCGGTTACCATCCATTGTTTTTTTGTGCAAACAACTCCAGAGTTGTGAATTAGTTAACCACCAAAATGAGTGGAAAAAGGCCTGCTGCTGGTGGAAAGGGGAATAGGCGTGTTGGGAAGGGGAAAAAAGGTTGTGTCCGTGGGGTAGGTGCAGAAGAAAGACCATCTTCCAGCCAAACTAAAATGTCTACTTCTTTTAGCGGACAATGTGATAAGATCCCTTTCTTACGGCCACGCCAATCGCTACAAATTCCAGATGAGGCACAAAAACAGCAGGTGCTTCAACGGATATCAAGTGCTCCTTTAAGTGGGCTCTCCTCCACATCAACTTCAACATCACAAATACTCCAGTCCTCAAAGGTGTCACCCAAATCGCACTTGCTTCCTCACAGCTCCCAAATCTCCAGCTGCCCGTCTGAGTATGAGGTAGAACAGATGGTTGAGTCTGCAGAGCTGTTTACTCATACTATAGCCTGGGAATCAGAGGTCGACTCCAGCGCTTCTGTGAATCCAGACGAGGAAATGATCTGCACTGATGCCCAGAATCTTTATGAGTCGGATCCAGGACCAGACGCAGAAGGTTCTGACCATAATGTAGACCCTCATTCCCAAACTGTAACTCCTGTTGGTGGAGACAATGAGGAAGATGATGATAAGACTCAAATACCTGATTGGAGCGACAACTTTAGTTTTTTGTCAGGGCAGGAACAGGTTGGCTCTGAGGACGACGGGTGTGATAACGCACAGGGTGATGATGATGAGGTCGGAGATCCCACTTACTGTCAACCCACAGTCAGCCAAGAGATGAGGTCAGCAGAGGAGGTGGAGGAAGATGCTAGTGACGACGAGGTCAGGTTGCGCCTTCCTGGACAGAGACGTAGTACTGGAAGCACGTCAACAACTGCATCCTCAAACACAACTCTGCCTCTCACCACAAGTCGTGGTGGCTCTTCAGGTCGCATGGGTGCTAAGTCTTGCATAGCCTGGGCATTTTTTCAGATCGATAAAGATGACCCAACTCGTGTTATCTGTAACATTTGTCAGCAAAAGCTAAGTAGAGGCCAAAAAATACATAGTTTGAGTACTTCATGCATGAACCGGCACATGGACATGAAGCATAAGTTGCAGTGGGAAGCTCAGTGTGCTACAATGCGGTCTAGCCGGCCGGGCCAACCACCGTCTGCCATATCTTGTGCATCCGCGGCCTCTTCATCCTCTGTGACTGGGGGGACAGCAGTCACACCTGTTTTGGGGCGCAGACCTGCCACCTCTTTACCCGCAACAGCCAGCGTGATTGGCAGGTCATCATTTTCTTTGGAGGTGGTAACACCAGCTGGTCTTGAGCGCTGTCCGACATCGATAGCACCACCTTTGGATCAAGGCAACCTAACATGTCCACCTGCATCTTCCTCACAGACCGTCAGTTTGCCAGGGACACCCTTATCAACCCCGTCTAAGCACAATAGCCAGCCCTCGGTCCCTCAGATGTGGACAAGTAAAAGACCATTTCCTCCTAGCCATGAGAAAGCTAAGAGGTTGAATTTCACCATCTGCAAGCTCTTGGCTACAGAAATGCTGCCTTTCCGCCTGGTGGACACAGAGGATTTTCGAGACCTTATGTCCGTCGCAGTGCCCCAGTACCAGATGCCCAGTCGGCACTACTTCTCAAAGAAAGGTGTGCCTGCGCTCCACCAGCATGTCGCACACAACATCACCGCTTCTTTGAGAAACTCTGTGTGTGACAGGGTGCATTTCACCACAGACACTTGGACGAGTAGGCATGGACAGGGGCGTTACATGTCGCTGACTGGGCACTGGGTAACTATGGTGACAGCAGGACAAGGGGCTGCTGTCCAAGTCTTGCCGTCCCCACGAGTTGTGCGTCAATCCTCTTTATGTCAAAGTTCCTCCACTGCTTCTGCCTCCTCAACCTCCTCTCGGTCTTCCACCTGCACCCAAAGCCTGTCTGGTCATGCCACAAGCTTTCTAACTGCGCAGAAGGGATCCTGCACACCTCCTTACTATGCTGGCAGTAGGGCTCAACGTCATCAGGCGGTTTTTACATTGAAATGTCTGGGAAATGTGAGTCACACAGCTGAGGAGTTGTGGTCAGCTCTGGAGAACCAATTTCATGAATGGTTGTCTCCACTGGACCTGAAACCAGGGAAGGCCGTGTGCGACAATGCTGCAAACCTGGGTGCGGCCCTTCGCCGGGGCAATGTCACACACGTGCCTTGTATGGCTCACGTGTTGAACCTGGTTGTCCAGCAATTTTTAGCCCACTATCCCAGACTAGATGGCCTTCTGCAGAGGGCACGGTCGCTGTGTGCTCACTTCCGCCGTTCGCATCCCGCAGCTCAGCGACTTACATCTCTACAGAAGTCGTTGGGCCTGCCACTTCACCGGCTAAAATGCGATGTGCCTACCCGGTGGAATTCAACTCTGCACATGTTGCAGCGACTGTGGCAGCACCGACAAGCCCTGGTGCAATACGTTCTGACGTATAGCCTGGGCCAACGAGATTCAGAGGTGGGGCAAATCACGCTGGAGGAGTGGTCTCAGATCAGGGACCTATGCACCCTTCTGCACAGTTTTGAAATAGCGACGAAGATGTTTAGTGCTGACGATGCCATTATCAGCATGACTATTCCGGTGATTTACATGCTGGAGCACATGTGAAACAGAATTCGGAGTCAGGTGGTGGCACAAGAGGAGGTGGAGGAAGTAGAGGAGGAGGAGTTGTATGCGGAAGGGCTAACATCTGCAAGGTCCAGACGGTCGGCAGCACCAAGGCGGCAGGCATGTGAGGGTGGGGGAGATGATTTTACCAGGGCGCATGGTAGCAGCCAAACTAGTGAGGAAGGTGCAGGAGCCCAGGAAGAAGTGGAGGACGAACTGATGGAAGACTCATCAGATGAGGGAGACCTTGATCACATTTCTGTTGTGCGAGGTTGGGGGGAGAGGACAGAGGAAGGAAGCATGATTGCTACCTCGCCACCAACACAACAGGGACTTGGTGCTCCTGGATGCGCAACACACATGAGTGCCTTCTTGATGCACTACCTGCAACATGACCCTCGAATTGTGAGAATTAGAAATAATCCTGACTACTGGGTTGCCACACTGTTAGATCCCCGGTACAAAAGTAAATTTGCAGAAATTATTCCTGCCATAGAAAGGGATGCACGCATGCAGGAGTATCAGCAGAGACTGTTGCAGAATCTTACATGTGCTTTTCCACAAAATACCAGTGGTGCACGTAGTGAATCTCACAGTTCCAACTTGCCAACCGTGGGACCGTCAAGTGTTCAGCACTCAAACCGTAACAGAACCACAGTATCTGCTGGTAACATCAATTTTGCGGAATCATTTCACCACTTTTTTAGCCCATCCTTTGCAAGGCCACAGGAGACAAGAAGTCTGACACATAGTCAACGCCTAGAGACGATGGTACAGGAGTATCTCCAAGTAAACATTGAAGCCACGACTGTGTCACTGGACCCTTGCTCTTTTTGGGCTTCCAATCTGGATAAATGGCCGGAGCTAGCCACTTACGCCTTGGAGATCTTGTCATGCCCCGCAGCCAGCGTTCTGTCTGAACGTGTGTTCAGCGCTGCTGGTGGTGTGCTGACAGATAAGCGCACGCGGCTCTCCACTGATAATGTAGACAGACTCACGTTCATAAAGATGAACAAATCATGGATCCGAAACGACTTTTCTACCCCTGTGTCATCCTGGGGAGAGTAAAAGCTTGATGATTGGTTAAAATCACCCTACCAACCGTTTTAAGCTTTCAAATTACTAATCATGTTTATCTGTATCTTGACTGGAAAATAATTTGGGCTTTGTAGCAGTGTGCAGCACTGATCCTATTAGGCCATCTATAATAAGCTTCACCAGATTTAAAATTAAAAATAATTTTTAGCTGCATCTAGCCCGGAAAATAATTTTGGGGCTCCGAGATGCGCAAGACACTTAAGTGCCTTCTTGCTGCACTACCTGCAGCATGACCCTCATATTGTCAGAATTCGAAGTAATCATGACTACTGGGTTGCCACACTCTTAGATCCCCCAAACTTTTCGATCAACCTTTTCATTTTAATAAAGACCAAAAAAATGGTCATTTTTGAAATTATAAGCATTAGCAGGTTGTTAGAAACTGAAATCAAACAGTTTTCAACTCAAAACTTTATTCTAGGTGATGTTACATTTTCACATAGGACCCCTTGTTCGAAAGGAGCTTCTGAACTCTCTCGTCCATTGAATTTGTCAGGTTTTGGATGGTTTCTGCTTCAATTGTTTTGCATGAGGACAGAATACCCTCCCAGAGCTGTTGCTTAGATGTGAACTGCCTCCCGCCATCATAGACACTCCTTTTAATGATGCTCCAAAGGTTCTGAATGGGGTAGAGGTCAGGGGAGCATGGGGGTCACACCATAAGTTTGTCCCCTTTTATGCCCATATCAGCCAGAGATGCAGATGTTTTATGTGCAGCATGAGATGGTGCATTATCATGCAGAAAAATGATCTTGCTGTGAAATACACGGTTCTTCTTCTTGAACCATGGCAGGAAGTGCTGTTTGAGAAAATCCACATACATTATGGAGTTCATCTTTAGCGCCTTCAGGGATCCTAAAGGGGCCGACAATCTCTCTCCCCATGATTCCAGCCCAAAACATTACTCCACCTCCTCCTTGTTGGCGCTGTAGCCGTGTTTGCGTGGGGTGTCCATCAACCAGCCATCCTCCACTCCATTCATCTGGACCATCGAGCGCTGCACGGCACTCATCCGTGAACAAAACAGTTTTGAAATCAGTCTTCATGTAATGTTTGGCCCACTGGAGCCGTTTCTGCTTGTGTGAAGTGGATAGAGGAGGTCGACAGGATGGCATATGCACAGCTGCAAACCTCTGAAGGACCCTGCATCTTGTTGTTCGGGGGACGTTGGAGGCACAAGCAGCTTCAAAAACTTGTCTGCTGCTATGACAAGGCTTTTTTGCCGCTGCTGTTTCAACCTGACGTAATTGCCTGTAGGAAAGAGTCCTCAATTTGCCCTTATCAGCACGCACACGTGTGTACTGTGAATCAGCTACATACTTCTTGATTGCCAAGACACTTCATCCTGATCATCGCACAATGTTGATTGTAGTCATGCCTTGACCTAAACACTCCACAATTTGTTGCTTCACAGCAGCCGACACATCCTTTTTCTTTCCCATTTTGGCAGAAAATGTAGGCTGCTTAATAATGTGAGACAGCCTTCTTAAGTAGTCTTGCCTTTCATTGGACACACCTGCCAAACTAATTAGCACAGGTGTCTGCAATTGCTTACAGTGATATAAAGAGCCCTGACACACATCACCATCAATGAGTTTAACTGACAAACAAACTAATTCTTCCCTTATCACTCCTAAACACTTTTTGCATAATAATTTGGAACGCGGTGTACATGTGCTTTTCCACAAAACACCAGTGGTTCACGTAGTGAATCTTACAGTTCTAACTTGCCAACCGTGGTCTGTATGGAATTGTTCAATAAAGGGCCCAAAATTAAGATAATATAGATGGGAGAGGTCTCTATGAATAGGAATTCCTAAGTATTTGATACCCTGTGAGGGCCAGGCAAAGGGAAAGTTGGACTGGATGGAATCCTATATGGATTTAGGGAGGGAGACATCGAGGGCCTCAGACTTCGCTGCATTGATTTTAAAATTTTACCATGTAACAAAGTGATCTATTTCAGCCATAACAGCAGTGATGGATATATGTGATTGAGTGATATATACTAGGACACCATCAGCAAATAGAGAGCACTTGTACTCGGTGCCTCCCACCTCAATCCACCTAATATTGGGGTTATGGCGAATTGATGAGAGCAGGTGCTCCGTCACTAGGATGTATAAGAGAGGGGACAGAGGACATCCCTGCCTTGTCCCATTGGTGATTGTGAAAGGTGATGAAAATGTTCTGACGCACCCCCTGGGCCTTGGGACACCCGGAGCCGGACCCTTTTTGGTGGATGCTGGTGGTTGTAGTCTTCGTGGCGGCGATCCGGTTCCGTGGCTCAGGGCGGTCAAACCAGTGGCGGAACTATTTATGTGGTTTTGATGTTTAAATGTCTGACTACGCCACCCGTGGATTGCGGTCAGCGTGAACCGCCGCTACAGGGCAGACCGCTAAGGCTGGTGTTGTGGGTGCAGCAGAGCGTAGCATAACTCCCCACGGGAGGAGTATAGCCTCAGGGCAGTGTATGCGGAGGATGGGGGTGATGGTGCAGGGCAGCAGCAGTAACGACACGGAGTCAGTGATGCAGTTCAGGGCCTTTACTCACAGTTCTTATTATCCAGACCACGTCTGCAGGTAACGGCTGCCCACGTCGTACTGTGCTCACCAGGTGAGGGGCTCAGACAACTCCCAGATAACTTTGGAGCGCTTCACAGGACCCCCTTTGTGTGTCCTTTGTCTGGCCTTTCTTACCAACACTTCTGTCCGGCTTCCTCGGGCCTCCTCTTGGTAAACTTGGCGCCAGTTTCCCTGACCCTATGTGGTGCCTTCCTAGCGGGTGGAGCAAGGGGCTGCGCCACATAAAATGTCAGAGCCTCCGGTTTCTAGCTGAGGGTCGTTTCCTGCCTCCACTAGTTCGGGGACCGGTCTCCCCCTTTGGCCTGACCCCTCCACGCAGGTGGATTCGGGCGTGCGGTGGCGACTCGCCCGTCCGCACCCCTGGGATCCCTTCATTCCTCGTTCCTGGAGCCTTCTCCGCTCCTCTTCCTTCCTTCTCCCTCTTGCAGGCCTGGGCCTCTGTTACTAGGCCCGCCTCCGGAGCAGAGCTCATGCAGAGCCCCTGCTCCCTGCCACTTCTGCTCAGACTTCTCTGCACTGAACTAAGATGGTGCCCACCTTTTATACTCCCTTCTCAATGCACCCAGGAACTGCTTCCTCCCTGCTCCTGCACTGCAGGGTTCCCCTTCCTCAGTGTTCCCTCCCCCCACTCCAGCCAGGGACAGGGACTGTCGTGCCCATCTCAGGGGCATATTGGTCGCCCTGCCCCACGGCAATGTGGTGTAATGCATGCAGGTGTCGGGTCCTGATCCACACTCCATCCTTATCTGAGAGTGAGATATCACACCTCTGGGTGAGGTGCAATACGTCTGTAGCAACCGAGCCCTCGGTGCTACAGTTCCATTTATCTTCAGCCTAGGTGACGTATTGTGATACAGGGCCGTGATTTTGGCTATAAAAGGGTCCCCTAGACCCCTACCCCAAGCTTTTTAAGAGAATCATATATGGCGTGCCAGGAGACTCTATGGAATGCTTTCTCAGCATCCAACGAGAGTATCTACTTACAAATTTTTAACTGCATCTAGCCCAGGAAATACTTTGTGCCTAGTAGCAGTGTCTGCTAGTCAGCGGATTATCCCGGCTGTTAAGCAAGCTACACCACCTGTAGTTTGGACACTTAATTTTTTCAAAGGAAATGCTTCGGGACCACGGGATACTTAGTGAAGAGCATCAGGAGGCACCCCAAGGCATAGGGGCTGGGACTGGCACTAGGATGCCTTGCGGTGGACAGCCGAGCTCGATCCTTATAAAAGCTTTTTAACTGCAGCAGCTTTAGTGGACGCTACTGGAGCTGGAATTACGCGGCTGCTGGCATGAGACTTGCCCTCCAATAGATCCTTGTAAATGGATTTAAAGTGTATTCATTCAAATTAGAGGGACAATTTAAATTAAAAAGCTTAGAGCTGCCTCCACCACAGGGGGGCTCTCTCGACCCACCAGCGGACAGGCACCAGTATTGGGAGAGGGGGGCTGGCCGTCAGGGTTCACCGCGGCTCTGGCACAAACCCGGCGACACGGAGGTGGCATGGGCAGGAGCGGACTGGCCGTCTCGGCTTCTCACTTTTTGGATTTTAGAAGGGCATGACATGCCTATATCTGTGTCTCCCCCTCCTTTTACTCCTCCACCTCTTTTCTTTTCGCATGACTATATGTACTTGTCACTTTTCCATGTGTTAGTTGTGTCTTCTGAGCAGTTTGTCAGCTTTTGGACACCTTTGAAGGTGTTTTCTATGTGTTTCTATGTGTTTTTGTTTGCCTGCCATTGGTTTTAACGGTGTTCGAAGGTGTTCGACGAACAGTTCGACGAACAGTTCGGCGAACACACGGGTGTTCGACGAACCGAACCGAACTCGAACACTACGGGGGTGGCTCAACACTAGTAGTGAGCTCACTCTAGTGGTGTCTGTATAAATCTGTATGTAGTGAGCTCCCTCTAGTGGTGTCTGTATAAATCTGCATGTAGTGAGCTCTCTCTAGTGGTGACTGTATAAATCTGTATGTAGTGAGCTCCCTCTAGTGGTGGCTGTATAAATCTGTATGTAGTGAGCGCCCTGTAGTGGTGGCAGTATAAATCTGTATGTAGTGAGCTCCCTCTAGTGGTGGCTGTATAATATGTATGTAGTGAGCTCCCCCTAGTGGTGGTTGTATAAATCTGTATGTAGGGAGCTCACTCTAGTGGTGGGTGTACAAATCTTTATGTAATGAGTGCCCTCTGGTGGTGGCTGTATAAATCTGTATGCAGGGAGCTCCCTCTAGTGGTGGCTGTATAATCTGTATGTAGTGAGTTCCCTCTAGTGGTGGCTGTATAATCTGTATGTAGTGAGCTCCCCCTTGTGGTGGTTGTATAAATCTGTATGTAGTGAGCTCCCTCTAGTGGTGGGTGTATAAATCTGTATGTAGTGAGCTCCCTCTGGTGGTGACTGTATAAATCTGTATGCAGTGAGCTCCCTCTAGTGGTGGCTGTATAATCTGTATGTAGTGAGCTCCCCCTAGTGGTGGTTGCATAAATCTGTATGTAGTGAGCTCCCTCTAGTGGTGGCTGTATAATCTGTATGTAGTGAGCTCTCTCTGGTGGTGGCTGTATAAATCTGTATGTAGTGAGCTCCCTCTAGTGGTGGCTGTATAAATCTGTATGTAGTGAGCTCCCCCTAGTGGTGGCTGTATAAATCTGTATGCAGTGAGCTCCCTCTAGTGGTGGCTGTATAATCTGTATGTAGTGAGCTCCCCCTAGTGGTGGTTGTATAAATCTGTATGTAGTGAGCTCCCTCTAGTGGTGTCTGTATAACCTGTATGTAGTGAGCTCCCCCTAGTGGTGGTTGTATAAATCTGTATGTAGTGAGCTCCCTCTGGTGGTGGCTGCATAAATCTGTATGCAGTGAGCTCCCTCTAGTGGTGGCTGTATAAATCTGTATGTAGTGAGCTCCCTCTAGTGGTGGCTGTATAATCTGTATGTAGTGAGCCCCCCCAAGTGGTGGTTGTATAAATCTGTATGTAGTGAGCTCCCTCTAGTGGTGGCTGTATAAATCTGTATGTAGTGAGCTCCCTCTGGTGGTGGCTGTATAAATCTGTATGTAGTGAGCTCCCCCTAGTGGTGGTTGTATAAATCTGTATGTAGTGAGCTCCCCCTAGTGGTGGTTGTATAATCTGTATGTAGTGAGCTCCCCCTAGTGGTGGTTGTATAAATCTGTATGTAGTGAGCTCCCCCTAATGATGGCTGTATAAATCTGTATGTAGTGAACTCCCCCTAGTGGTGGTTGTATAATCTGTATGTAGTGAGCTCCCCCTAGTGGTGGGGGTATAAATCTGTATGTAGTGAGCTCCCCCTAGTGATGGCTGTATAAATCTGTATGTAGTGAACTCCCCCTAGTGGTGGTTGTATAATCTGTATGTAGTGAGCTCCCCCTAGTGGTGGCTGTATAAATCTGTATGTAGTGAGCTCCCCTAGTGGTGGCTGTATAAATCTGTATGTAGTGAGCTCCCCTAGTGGTGGCTGTATAAATCTGTATGTAGTGAGCTCCCCCTAGTGGTGGGTGTATAAATCTGTATGTAGTGAGCTCTCTCTAGTGGTGGGTGTATGAATCTGTATGTAGTGAGCTCCCCCTAGTGATGGCTGTATAAATCTGTATGTAGTGAGCTCCCCTAGTGGTGGCTGTATAAATCTGTATGTAGTGAGCTCCCCCTAGTGGTGGGTGTATAAATCTATATGTAGTGAGCTCTCTCTAGTGGTGGGTGTATAAATCTGTATGTAGTGAGCTCCCCCTAGTGGTGGCTGTATAAATCTTTATGTAGTGAGCTCTCTCTAGTGGTGGGTGTATAAATCTGTATGTAGTGAGCTCCCCCTAGTGATGGCTGTATAAATCTGTATGTAGTGAGCTCCCCCTAGTGATGGCTGTATAAATCTTTATGTAGTGAGCTCTCTCTAGTGGTGGTTGTATAAATCTGTATGTAGTGAGCTCCCCCTAGTGGTGGCTGTATAAATCTGTATGTAGTGAGCTCCCTCTAGTGGTGGTTGTATAAATCTGTATGTAGTGAGCTCTCTTTAGTGGTGGTTGTATAAATCTGTATGTAGTGAGCTCCCTCTAGTGGTGTCTGTATAAATCTGTATGTAGTGAGCTCCCCCTAGTGGTGGCTGTATAAATCTGTATGTAGTGAGTTCCTTCTAGTGGTGGCTGTATAAATCTGTATGTAGTGAGCTCTCTCTAGTGGTGGTTGTATAAATCTGTATGTAGTGAGCTCTTTCTAGTGGTGGCTGTATAAATCTGTATGTAGTGAGCTCCCTCTAGTGGTGTCTGTATAAATCTGTATGTAGTGAGCTCCCCCTAGTGGTGGCTGTATAAATCTGTATGTAGTGAGCTCCCTCTAGTGGTGGCTGTATAAATCTGTATGTAGTGAGCTCCCTCTAGGGGTGTCTGTATAAATCTGTATGTAGTGAGCTCTCTCTAGTGGTGACTGTATAAATCTGTATGTAGTGAGCGCCTTGTAGTGGTGGCAGTATAAATCTGTATGTAGTGAGCTCCCTCTAGTGGTGGCTGTATAAATCTGTATGTAGTGAGCTCCCTCTAGTG
Organism: Phyllobates terribilis; assembly: GCF_046119375.1. Classification (NCBI taxonomy): domain Eukaryota; kingdom Metazoa; phylum Chordata; class Amphibia; order Anura; family Dendrobatidae; genus Phyllobates; species Phyllobates terribilis. The sequence continues at coordinate 947,545,264 of NW_027362762.1, forward strand.
GTGGCTGTATACATCTGTATGTAGTGAGCTCCCCCTAGTGGTGGCTGTATAAATCTATATGTAGTGAGCTCCTCCTAGTGGTGTCTGTATAAATCTGTATGTAGTGAGCTCCCTCTAGTGGTGGCTCTATAAATCTGTATGTAGTGAGCTCTCTCTAGTGGTGTCTGTATAAATCTGTATGTAGTGAGCTCCCTCTAGTGGTGTCTGTATAAATCTGCATGTAGTGAGCTCTCTCTAGTGGTGACTGTATAAATCTGTATGTAGTGAGCTCCCTCTAGTGGTGGCTGTATAAATCTGTATGTAGTGAGCGCCCTGTAGTGGTGGCAGTATAAATCTGTATGTAGTGAGCTCCCTCTAGTGGTGGCTGTATAAATCTGTATGTAGTGAGCTCCCTCTAGTGGTGGCTGTATACATCTGTATGTAGTGAGCTCCCCCTAGTGGTGGCTGTATAAATCTATATGTAGTGAGCTCCTCCTAGTGGTGGCTGTATAAATCTGTATGTAGTGAGCTCCCCCTAGTGGTGGCTGTATAAATCTATATGTAGTGAGCTCCTCCTAGTGGTGGCTGTATAAATCTGTATGTAGTGAGCTCCCTCTAGTGGTGGCTCTATAAATATATATGTAGTGAGCTCCCTCTAGTGGTGGCTGTATAAATCTATATGTAGTGAGCTCCTCCTAGTGGTGGCTGTATAAATCTGTATGTAGTGAGCTCCCTCTAGTGGTGGCTCTACAAATCTATATGTAGTGAGCTCCCCCTAGTGGTGGGTGTATAAATCTGTATGTAGTGAGCTCCCTCTAGTGGTGGCTGTATAAATCTGTATGTAGTGAGCTCCCCCTAGTGGTGGCTCTATAATTCTGTATGTAGTGAGCTCCCTCTAGTGGTGGCTGTATCAATCGGTATGTAGTGTGATCTCGTAGTTGTGGTTACTATATATTATAGAACAGATATTACTTTAACCGGCACAGAATTTTCGGCATTATTACAGAAAGAACAGTAACTTTATTAAGACATTGTACACTTTTCACATGGAATAGACAAAAAAGTTGAATAAAATATAAAGGTAGAATAAATACACATAGGACGATCCAGTGTTCTTGACCTTTCATTGCTCGGTAACTATTGTAGCAGCATCGTGTGGGACACTCGATTATGGACTTGAATTGTAGAAACATCAGGGCACAGAGATCAGGGATCATTGGGGCGCATATATTTTTTCAAGATGCCGACACATATCACTGTCAGCGCATTTTGGTCTCTAGTTTTTGAAAAAATCTTGTTCACAATTTGCACTTGCATTGATCCCCGTGTCCATCAATCATTCCTCCAAGTATTCATTCATTCATTCATGCATTTCTTTTGTTTATTCATTGATTTGTTCTTTTTCCCATGCATCGATATATTAATCATTCACATATTCATTCATTACTTCATTCATTTATCCATATATCAATTTCTTTGCTCATCTGTTTATTCATCCATCTCTTCACATACATTCTATTGTTCATTCATTCATCTATCCATGTCTATATTTAATAATCCATCTATTCATTCATTCATTTTCCCATCCATCCTCTCTATCTATCCATTAATTTATTCATTTAAATATTAGTCATTCATTCATCCATCTCTATATTAATTCATTATCCATTATTTATTCATCCATTCATTCCTCCGTGTATTTATTTATTCAATCGTACATGTGTTTTTTTTTATTAATTGATCTGCTATTTTGCCAGTACATACATTTAATAATCATCCATTCATTCAATTCAATTTGTTTGCTCTTTTTTTCATTCATCCATGAACAAATGAACGATTGGTTATATGCATTCATTCAACTATTCAACCATTTATTCATTTACCTACCCATTTATTTATTAATTTGGTCATTCATTCATTTACTTATCTGCTCCTCCATCATCACTATCAATCTATAAGTTCATTTATAGATAAATTTGGCCATTCATTCATTCATTCAATCATTCATTCATTCAATCATTAATTCATCTATCCATCCCCTTATTTGTTTGTCTATACATCCATTTGTTTATTATTCATTCATTCTTCAATCATCCCTTTGTCTGTAGTGAAGTAAATGCTTTTTATTACTATGCACACATCATGGTGCCCTTTTTAAAAGCTCTTAGAGAAAAATCATTTTTGAGACCAGAAGACCAATTATGACGGGATGGAGTCGGCACTGAGAACCTAGAAGACAAGAAAAGAAAGGAAATGAACTGCAGCGGTAACGTAATAAACAACCACTATTCCCTTACTAGGCGGAGGTTTTTGCAGTTTTGTCATCAGAATATTCCAGTTTATTTATAGCGAACCCCGTGTCTGCCACAATTCTTTTTTTAGGATATACAGTACAGACCAAAAGTTTGGACACACCTTCTCATTTAAAGATTTTTCTGTATTTTCATGACTTTGAAAATTGTACATTCACACTGAAGGCATCAAAACTATGAATTATCACATGTGGAATTATATACTTAACAAAAAAGTGTGAAACAACTGAAAATATGTCTTATATTCTAGGTTCTTCAAAGTAGCCACCTTTTGCTTTGATGACTGCTTTGCACACTCTTGGCATTCTCTTGATGAGCTTCAAGAGGTAATCTAATCTGGTTATTTGTATGTGGAGACTTGAATCAGCGCAGCCCTTTACCTCCTCCTTGCTCAGCTACGATAGGTAAATGGATCATAAGGAAGAGCGAATCTGACAAAATTCTAATTGAGCAGATTCGCTGAAATGAGGCAGTGACATTTGATTTGTATCAAATTTATTTGATGTGGATCCAATGTAAATTATTATGCTCTGAGGTCTCTCTATGATCAGCATAGGTAAAACAAAAAAATTATACTCACCCAGCCAGAGGTGTAAGGTTTTCTGGCACCCAGGGCAAGAATTCAGTTTGGCGCCCACCCTCCTCAAAGCGCATATGTGATTTGCACACTTAGTCACATACCGACAAGCTGCTTTCCCAAATTCGCTCAATGTTCAGTGAAACACCGAGAAAAGCAGGAAGAAAAGCTCGCTGTCATGTAAGATTGAAAATAGCATATGAGTGAAGTGGTTGGAACCTGCAAGGAGAGCTGAATCCTAAGGCCACGGCCCCACTATCAGTATTCGGTCAGTATTTTTTCTCAGGAGTGGGAGCCAAAACCAGGAGTGGGTGATAAATGCAGAATTAATGACTTGTTTCTATTATACCTTTTCTCTGATTGTTCCTCAACTGGTTTTGGCTCCCACTCCTGAGAAAAAATACTGACCGAATACTGACCAAATACTGATAGTGGTGCCGTGACCTAACAGTGAGTAATTTCCACTCGAACGTGAGTACAATTGAGAACTCAGCACTAGGAGCCGGCGCGTTGCACATTCTGGGAGCCGACTGTCAGCTTGACAGTCAGCTCAGAGAACTGCTGGCTTACAGTCAGGGCGGCAGCAGAACACTGCTGCCAGGGGAGACACTTCGGACTGCCGCATTAGGTGGCCTGACTGTGCCCCCCCCCGCCGGCTGCGCCCGGGACACATGCCCCGCCTGCCAACCCCCCCCCAAGATATGCCTCTGCACCCAATGAGACTGAGAACAGAACAGGAAGTGTGGATATAGCTTTAGTCCTATTGAACAGTGTGAACAGTGTGAAAGTTGCAAGAAATTGCAAGAAATATATATAGAAATAGTGATATGGAAAATAAAATAAAAAAATTGTTAAAAAATGTACTTACATTTTATAAACACATTAAACTTGATTTAAACAATAAGTAATTTTCCAGTTACACATTCCCTATAGGTGCTGACAATAATGCACCTATTATAGCTCTGAATATGTGGGATGCAGGAGTTGAAATTTTTGTCATGGAAAGAAAGCACACCACCAGCATTTTTGGAATATTAATTAAAAAAAAGGTTTACCTTTCTAGCTATCAATTAATTAAAGCGCAACACCCTAAAAAGTCACAATGTTAGCTAAGCCACGGCCAGAAGCTCAGACTTCTGGCTTTACTATCAACTAGGGGACTTTGGGGACTTTGCTGGAGGTGACACATGGAAATCCATCAGTCGTAGTTACACAGTTGCAGGCATAGCGGCATCCTATTGCTGCCAACAACCTTTCCTTGGCAGATATGAGATGACTTGTATGGGATTTTGTGGTTTTCTCCTTACCTGCAGACACCCCGAATGTGGATTCTTCTCCTGAGTAGGTGACTTTGCACTTTGGCATTTTTATCTGCTGAGTGTCCGGACTTCTTATCAGTACCCAGCTTGTAACCGTCAGGAGTCCATCATTGTTGGTGCCATTGAGGGTTCCCTCATCTACATCCACCCAAGAAATCACAGGACGAGGCCAACTACGGGCCACACATGTTATTTTAAGACACCCAGTGTCATGATCCTTCGACACTGTTACGTTCAAAGGTTCTAGAAGAAAAAACAGAGAATCAACTTTTTAAGTCATGTGACCATAGAGCAGACTTGGGCAAAGTGCGGCCCGCGGACTGAGACAATCGAAAGGCTGAAAACAGTGGCTCACGGGTCGCGAAATGCCCTCCGCTGCCTGTGTAGCACCCTGAGGATTCGGCTGCTACAGGGGTATTACACCTCAAGCCAGAGGTGTGGTATTCCACTCCCGGGTAAGGATGGAGTGTGGAACTGAGCTCAGTAGGCTGCATGCACTACATACATCCCATTTCCGGGGGACAGACCAATGGTACTCCCACTAGAGAAATGTGCAGGTACGACAGTGTCTGTCCCTGGCTGGAGTGGGAGGGGGGTGGAACATCCCAGTAGTGTTGGGGCAGATAGGGGGAGCAGTCTGGGTAATGCTAGGAGCTCATTGGGTGCTGGTCACCTGAGCTCACACATAGAGGGAGTATATAAGGTGGGAACCATCTTAGGACAGGGTCTTTTGTAGAGAGAGGTCAGTCTGTCAGAGTTGAGTCAGAGAAGCAGAGCAGCTCAGCCAGCTCCAAGGCCAAGAGAGAGAGAGAGGAGAAAGAAGGACCCAGAGGGGGAGAAGAGGGAACTCCAAGAACCCAAAATTAGACCAGAGGGTGAAGAGTTGGCACAAGGGTACCGGATCCCAAGCTGGTGGAGGGCCCTAATCCTTAGCCAGAGACCGGAGGTCGTGGGCAGGATCTGCCACGACCACCCACTAAATCCACCCGGAAGGCAAACCAAGAATAGGGTCAGGGAACCCAGAGACAAGGGTTTTACCAACAAGAGGCCCGAGGGAGCCGGACTTAGGTGGATCCCTGGTGGGGAAGGCCAGAGAGAAGGACAAGTCAGAAAGGGAGCTCAGGACCACGCTCCAGAATCACCTGGGGGTTGGCCGAGTCCAGGACCTGGTGGACGCAGCACGGCTCGGGTGGTCACTCAAGGCCGGAGTGACCAACACAAAAGCAGTAAGTAAAACCCTGAACTGCACAGCCCGACTCGGAGTCTTATTACCACTCTCACTGCACCACCACAACCACCACCCTCTACAACTGACCCCCTGAGGCTATACCCCTCCCGTTGGGGGTTATACTACCTGAGCTGCACACACACCACCAGCCTCAGCGGACCCTGCTGCAGCGGCGGCCGTAGTGACCGCAAATCAACGGGTGGCGTAGTCGACACTAAAGAACATCCAGTAACATCTGTAGGACTGCCACACACTGAGCTTGACACCCTGGGCACGGACCGGGTCACCGCCACTCGGAGACTACAACCCCCATCTGATCCGGCTCCGGGTATCCCCCAAACAACACTGGCCCAGGGGGCGCGTCACCTGCATCCCAGTATTATCGCTATCTGCATCCTCAGGATAGTGGTGAACACATTGCTGAAGGACAGAGCCGCCAGCTCCTTCTTCCACCAATCAGCGTGTGCGACTGAGCCAGCAGACTCGATGACGTCATTTCATTGCGTCTGCTTTGCGGTGAGTCAGTGCACCGGAGACCAGAGCAGAGTATCGGAGAGACGGGAACGAGGTGTGCATGGGGTGTTTTTTTTTTTTAAATATGTGTATGGGATGTGTGCCTGTATATAGGGGGCTATGGGAGGGCTCACACTGTATGTAAAGGGCTAATTGGGGCTCATACTGTATATAGGGGCTGTGTGGGCGTTCATACTGTATATAACGAGACTATGTGGGGACTCATACTCTATATAGGGGGCAATGGGAGGGCTCATACTATATATCTATGTAGGGGCTCACACTGTATATAGCGGGCTACAAGAAGGCTCATCCTGCATATAGAGAGTCTATATGGGGGTTAACACAGTATATAGGGGCCATGTGGGGCTCATACAGTATATAGGGGAACTGTGTGAGGCTCATATTGTATATAGGTGGACTGTGTGGGGCTCATACTGTATATTGGGGGACTGTATGAGGCTCATACTTTATATAGGGGGACTGTGTGAGGCTCATATTGTATATAGGTGGACTGTGTGGGGCTCATACTGTATATTGGGGGACTGAATGAGGCTCATACTTTATATAGGGGGACTGTGTGAGGCTCATACTGTATATGGGAGCTGTGTGTGGTTTCATACTGTATATGGAGGTCTCATACTAAATATAGGTGGCGCTATGAGGGGGCTTATACTGTATATAGGAAGATAAGGGGCATTTCTACTGTATATAGGGGGCCATGTGGGGGCTCATGCTGAATATAGGAAGGTGAGGGTCATTCATACTGTATATAGGGGGCAGAATTAATTTTAGCCTATTGGCTCGGCCTTCACAACAGTCACGGTTTCTCATATGACACCTCGGGAAAATTAATTGCCCGCCCCTGCTTTAGACAGATCATTACTGTATGAGAGATTGTTTTTTATGGAACGAGTTGTACTTTTGAATAACATTATTTATTTTACGATATATTGTACTGAAAAACAGGAAAAGTTCCAAGTGCGGTAAAATTGTGAAAATAACACAATTCCATCATTGCTTTTTGGGTTTTATTTTTACGGCATTCAGTGTGTGATAAAAATGCCCCCGCTTCATGATTCTCCAGGTCAGGACAATTATGGTGATATCAAACTATTTTAGTGGTTCAAAAAAATCTGAATTCTGTAAAAAAAATATTTGATTTGTATTACAATTTTTTGAGACCTGTAGCTTCTTTTTTTTTTTTGTCTATTGAGCTTAGTTAGAGCAAGTTTTTTTTGCAGCCTGTGCTGATATTTTAATTGATTTGGGGGTAATTCTGATACTTCAGCATCTGATCTAACAGTCTCAGACACTGCTGAGCTGTAATTGGCAGCATATGGGAAGGAAGTGAAAGTGCACGCCCTTAGAGAAGACTATGAAGAACCACCCAGTTGAACTGCAAAGTGGAGATTTCACATACTGCACTCCAGGAGAAACAAATGTGAATATCTCTGCAATGGAGTGACACAGAGCAAAAAGGAAAAGAGTCCCATAATCAGGGATTTTTTTGCAAGATATTTAAAACTTCAATGCTTTTTTTTTTATTTCACCATCGGAGTGGTATCACTAATATAAGTTCCCTACCCCTAGTAATATATTTACCAGCTGCCATCTTCTCCTGTTCTTGGTGCTGCTTTGGTCGTCTTCTGCAGGTTGTGACCCACCGGATTGCTCCAGTGTTTGCTTGTAGAGCTGGAGGTCTCGCCGGTTGTTCTCATAGACTTACATTGAGAGCTTGTGGCCATTACCTCTGACTTCCGGGCAGTCAGATGTTGTGGTCACAAGATGGCGGAACGGGACAGGAGTGGAATAGCAGAAGAAGTATAATTCTAGGGGCAGGGAACATGCACTAGTGATAACAATCCAGTGGTGAAAAAAAGAGGCGCCGATTGGTTCTTTAACTCAGTTTTTTGGAGTAAGTGAAAGGTCTTCTTTAAATTTACCTACGAACTAAATGTATGTGAGTAAGAAGTAGGACTGGAACTTATGTTTAGGCACAACATCTGTAAATGAGCAAATGTTTTGAAAGTCAAATTTGCCGGAATCAGTGATTTATTTTTATTTATTTTTTTTAGAGAAAACCCATTTATTGATTTGCTGTAAATCAAAATTATTTCAAAGCTTCCAAATGCCCTGAAAAATGTGTATGGTGTTATTCTCTATTCGGCAGTTACTAATCTTCCCAGTTGTGCTGTCACACACATCTGTACTGTTTATTTAGTTTTTAATAGCTTTTTCACCTTATATTTGTGTCTAAGCTGTTAAGGAGCTGAAACTCCTAAACCCTTCGTCCAATTGTAATGTGGATACCCTCAAATGAAAGCTGAAAATCTGAACTTCAACTGCATCTGAATTGTTTTGTTTAAAATTCATTGTGGTAATGTCTAGAACCAAAATTAGAAAAATGTTGTCTCTGTCCAAATATATATGGACCTAACTGTATGTCCAGTTTATATACAAAGTAACTCACAAATCAGTAATTTCTGAACATTTTTAACAAAAATTTGTTCAACTTTGAATCGATTTTCCCATCTCTATCTACAATAGTTTTTTTTTAGTTCAGGTAAAGTTTGCAAAGTTTTTTTACACTTTATAGTAAAATTTGTTGTGAGGTGGACATAGTTGTGAAGAGCAACAAGAGAAGCTGTGTTTTATTTTAATTATTTTTTTCATAAATCAATAGTGCACATGAAAATGAGAAACTTTGTAATATAAATTATCAGAGAAATCTGCTTCTTTCTCCTCCTAGACTGATCTTACATTCTCAGAATTTTAAATTTGTGGGTGAAATCTGTTTTCAGTGAATATAGACTTTCCCATTACTGAGATAGGAGATGACTGTCAGTGCTCATAAAGTTCCATGGAATTTACAGTAGAATATCCTCCCCTCCATAGAACGTCTGTGTGTTCCTCTAGCTCCTCCCCTCCATACAATGTCTGTGTGTTCCTCTAGCTCTTCCCCTCCATAGAATGTCTGTGTGTTCCTCTAGCTCCTCCCCTCTAAAGAATGTCTGTGTGCCTCTAGCTCCTCCTTTCCATAGAATGTCTGTGTGTTCCTCTAGCTCCTCCCCTCTAAAGAATGTCTGTGTGTTCCTCTAGCTCCTCCCCTCCATAGAATGTCTCTGTGTTCCTCCCTTCCATAGAATGTCTGTGTGTTCCTCTAGCTCCTCCCCTCCATAGAATGTCTGTGTGTTCCTCTAGCTCCTCTCCTCCATAGAATGTCTGTGTTCCTCTAGCTCCTCCTCTCCATAGAATGTCTATGTGTTCCTTTAGCTCCTCTCCTCCATAGAATGTCTATGTGTTCCTCTAGCTCCTCCTCTCCATAGAATGTCTATGTGTTCCTTTAGCGCCTCCTGTCCATAGAATGTCTGTGTGTTCCTCTAGCTACTCCCCTCCATAGAATGTCTGTGTTCCTCTAGCTCCTCCTCTCCATAGCATGTCTGGGTGTTCCTCTAGCTCCTCCCCTCCATAGAATGTCTGTGTGTTCCTCTAGCTCCTCCCTCCATAGAATGTCTGTGTGTTCCTCTAGCTCCTCTCCTCCATAGAATGTCTGTGTTCCTTTTGCTCCTCCCCTCCATAGAATGTCTGTGTGTTCATCTAGCTCCCCCCCTCAATAGAATGATTTTCCCCGGACCTTCAGGAGGGGAATACATGGCATTATCTGGTGCCTTGTATTCCTCTGGTACTGAAGGGGTTAAATGGAGGGAAGATGTTTTCCCGCTAATTTTCGTAGGTCACGTCAACAAGGTGATAGAGTTAAGTGATTGGTGAGTGGGTCCGGCCACTCAGGGGTCAGTAGTAGGGCAGACAGTATTTTTTGCCCTGGTAACTGCCCCTGATTGGTCTGGACTTTGGTTACCGGGGAAGTGCAGGGTGATATAAGTGGGCAGCGCCGGAGATGTGTGTTTGTTCTCTGGCGCTGTCATACCTGGGAGCTGCCCCACCCTCCCTCCCCTATTTTATGCGTTTAGTCACTGCCGGGGTTAGTCGTCCAGGGATCTGGATGGACAGGTAATTTTGGTTAACGGGCTTGAGCCTTATGGCTAAGCTGCGGGTTAATAAAGGTTTGAACTTGGTTTTTAATAAAGTTGAAATATTTATTGGTTTATACTTACATTTATAAGTTTTTAATATTTAAAATATTTAAATAAAGGCCGTGGCCAATTGTTTTCCATCTAATCAATGTGTCGAGTATGTTGTTTTTTGCGCTGTTTAGATAAAGGTTGGGGTAATGTATAATGCCATGTCTGTGTTCCTCTAGCTCACCCTCTCCATAGAATGTCATTGTGTTCCTCTAGCTCCTCCCTCTCCATAGAATGTCATTGTGTTCCTCTAGCTCCTCCCTCTCCAAAGAATGTCATTGTATTCCTCTAGCTCCTCCTCTCCATAGAATGTCTGTGTGTTCCTCTAGCTCCTCCCCTCCATACAATGTCTGTGTGTTCCTCTAGCTCCTCCCCTCTATAGAATGTCTGTGTGCTCTTCTAGCTCCTCCCCTCCATAGAATGTCTGTGTTCCTCTAGCTCCTCCCCTCCATAAAAAGTATGTGTGTTCCTCTAGCTCCTCCCCTCCATAGAAGGTCTGTGTGTTCCTCAAGCTCCTCCCCTCCATAGAATGTCTGTGTGTTCCTCTAGCTCCTCCCCTCCATAGAATGTCTGTGTGTTCCTCTAGCTCCTCCCCTCCATAAAAAGTATGTGTATTCCTCTAGCTCCTCCCCTCCATAGAATGTGTGTGTTCCTCTAGCTCCTCCCCTCCATACAATGTCTGTGTGTTCCTCTAGCTCTTCCCCTCTAAAGAATGTCTGTGTGTTCCTCTAGCTCCTCCCCTCCATAGAATGTCCGTGTGTTCCTCTAGCTCCTTCCCTCCATAGAATGTCGGTGTTCCTCTAGCTCCTCCCCTCCATACAATGTCTGTGTGTTCCTCTAGCTCTTCCCCTCTAAAGAATGTCTGTGTTCCTCTAGCTCCTCCTCTCTATAGAATGTCTGTGTGTTCCTCTAGCTCCTTCCCTCCATAGAATGTCGGTGTTCCTCTAGCTCCTCCCCTCTATAGAATGTCTGTGTGTTCCTCTAGCTCCTCCTCTCTATAGAATGTCTGTGTGTTCCTCTAGCTCCTTCCCTCCATAGAATGTCTGTGTTCCTCTAGCTCCTCCCCTCCATAGAATGTCTGTGTTCCTCTAGCTCCTCCCCTCCATAGAATGTCTGTGTGTTCTTCTAGCGCCTCCCCTCTATACAATGTCTGTGTGTTCCTCTAACTCCTCCCCTCTATAGAATGTCTGTGTGTGTTCCTCTAGCTCTTCCCCTATATAGAATGTCTGTGTGTTCCTCTAGCTCCTTCCCTCCATAGAATGTCTGTGTGTTCCTCTAGCGCCTCCCCTCCATACAATGTCTGTGTGTTCCTCTAGCTCCTCCCCTCTATAGAATATCTGTGTGTGTGTTCCTCTAGCTCCTCCCCTATATAGAATGTCTGTGTGTTCCTCTAGCTCCTCCCCTCCATAGAATGTCTGCGTGTTCCTCTAGCTCCTCCCCTCCATAGAATGTCTGTGTGTTCCTCTAGCTCCTCCCTCCATAGAATGTCTGTGTGTTCCTCTAGCTCCTCCCCTCCATAGAATGTCTGCGTGTTCCTCTAGCTCCTCCCCTCCATAGAATGTCTGCGTGTTCCTCTAGCTCCTCCCCTCCATAGAATGTCTGTGTGTTCCTCTAGCTCCTCCCTCCATAGAATGTCTGTGTGTTCCTCTAGCTCCTCCCCTCCATAGAATGTCTGTGTGTTCCTCTAGCTCCTCCCCTCCATAGAATGTCTGCGTGTTCCTCTAGCTCCTCCCTCTCCATAGAATGTCTGTGTGTTCCTCTAGCTCCTCCCTCCATAGAATGTCTGTGTGTTCCTCTAGCTCCTCCCCTCCATAGAATGTCTGTGTGTTCCTCTAGCTCCTCCTCTCCATAGAATGTCTGTGTGTTCCTCTAGCTCCTCCCCTCCATAGAATGTCTGTGTGTTCCTCTAGCTCCTCCCCTCCATAGAATGTCTGCGTGTTCCTCTAGCTCCTCCCTCTCCATAGAATGTCTGTGTGTTCCTCTAGCTCCTCCCTCTCCATAGAATGTCTGTGTGTTCCTCTAGCTCCTCCCTCCATAGAATGTCTGTGTATTCCTCTAGCTCCTCCCCTCTATAGAATTTGAAAAGCACCAACTGTCATCTCTTATCTCAGTAATGGAAAAGTCTGTCTTCACTGAATACGGATTTTACCCATGAATTAAGAGTGAAAGATCAGTCCAGGAGGAGAAAGAAGCAGATTTCTCTGATAAGATATATTACAAAGTTGCTTATTTTCATGTGCACTATTGATTTATGAAATAAAAATTAAAACATTTACTCTATAAATTTAGCATTTGTTTTTAATAAGCCAAAAGAATAATAAAAAAAAAATCCCTTTTGTGATTTCTCATACCGTAGACTTGTAAGGATGTCTCCGCTGCCGATGATCCTCCAGGAAAGATATTGAACAGACATTTGTAATTTCCTTCATTGTTCACATTAACCCTGAACAGGGTGAGCAAAGACGTGTCCATGTCTTCCATCGTCAGACTGAGGAATCCTCGATATTCTGGCTCAATGTTCTCTCCATCATTGTAATTTGCGATGTTTTTGCCATTTTTCTGCCACGATATTTGTATAATTTTTGTTTCTTTATCATCAGGTTTTTTTCTTTTGATGCACCTTAGTGTCACGGGTTGATGGAGTCTCACCATGTGATGTTTTTCGATGAACACCTCGCCTGTGGGGTCAATAAATTTATGATTTTTTTTTTATATAACGTAGATTTTGGAAAAAAAAAAAATAATAATAATAAAAAAAACATAAAATACAAACAAAATATAAAAAATGATGCAAATTAATACTATAGTTTTTTGGGGGGGGGGCACAAAAAATAAGCCCTCACCCAGTCTCAGATCTCGAAAAATGAAAACGCTACAGGTCTCAAAAAATAGCGACAAAAGCAAAGATCTTTTTCCTTAGAAAATTCCACATTTTTTTTCACCACGTAAATAAAAAAAGTGCTATACATGTTTGGTATCTGCAAACTCGTACTGACCTGGAGAATCATCTTGCCTGGTCAGTTTTACCATATAGTGAACATAGTAAATAAAAAAAAAGCAAAAAACAATTATGGAATTCACTTTTTTTTTGCCCGTTTTCTAGTTCAATGTTGTAGAAAGAATGGCGTCATTCAAAAGTACAAATTGTCCCTCAAAAAACAAGCACTCATTTCACTATATTGACAGAAAAATAAACAAGTTATTGCTCTTGAAAGAAGGGGAGGAAAAAAAGAAAACGAGAGTATGGAAAATGGCCTGAGGTGAAGGGGTTAAAATGTCATCAAGTGAACTTATCCTCTGCAGCAGAGGTCATTCTAGGACTTTCTTTCCTCATGACAGCCAGTTTCATAATAGCGATTGTTGGTTGTCATAACTGCACTAAAGGCTACCTTCAAGGTTCTACCAATTCTCTGGACTGATTGACCTTCATGCCTTAAAATTATGGTAGACTGCCATTTCTTTTTACATAGTTGATAGTTCTTGCCATATTCTGGTATAGAACAGTTGCGGAATAGGAATCAGCAGCACTGTATGGAGCTGTGGACCAACTCTGCTTCTGCAAGACACACCTGATGATCACAAACACTTTCTGAAGGTCGGTGATTCTACAAATGAAGTCTGGACAAGGTGACCTGTTCATTGGAAGCCATTCTAGGTGATGATCTGATGAAGATGCTGGAAAGAATACCAAGGTGGTGTAAAGCGGTCATCAGAAGAAAAGGTGGTATTCTAGTTTGTTTCACATGTGTCTCTTTAGTCCTTGTCTCCATATGTGTCTCTCCTTGGTTTTGCTGCCTTCAGTCTGAATCTATAATGTGCACATTCCATTAAGAACAAGGAAAACCATTGTATGAACAGGTGTGCGTTACTTTTACAAATCAAAGCCGCCATCCTCTGCAAACAGCCCCATTTTTGTGCTTGGCCCATGGTTTTTTACTTCAGCTTTGTGTGAAGAAGGTTGAGCGCAACACTAGAAATATCTTAAAGGAAATCTGTCACCAGATTGGTTCCATTTGAGATAAAACCTTTCAGCCCTGATATACAGCATTCTAATATGCTGTATAAATGCCCCCAATCCAGCCTGCAAGACAAGAAAAAGACCTTTTATTATAATCACTTACGGAGCAGTTGGGTCCGATGGCGTCACTTCCGGGAGGTCTGGTGCCTCCCTTCTTCTTGCGATGCCGTCCTCTTTCTCCTTCAGTGTTCCCGGCATCACTCTCCTGTATGCTTCTATCATGCTAGGTAAGGGAAGGACCAAGTGTACAATGAAGGGAAACGTGGGGGAAGCCCAACAACTAGGGAAAGGGAGAGTGGAGATCCCTAGACAGATCTTACAACACCCTGACTCCCCTATCATATCTAAATAGGTTCCACACCTATTGCCAAGCAGGATACCTAATCCCTAACTAACCCTAGAGCTAGGACCTAGGTAGGGAGGAGAAGGGGTGAGCACTAGTCAGCCACACTGCAACTAAAGACAAACAAGACAAATAGACAAGGGGATACACTTAGCATTGAGAAGACACCAGAGAGATCACGACAACAATCACCAAGGAACTCCAAGAAGAAACTAGCCGAATTCTAGTACTCCAGGCCTGAACAGAGGAAAATAGTTCTATCACCGGCGACTCTCTGGAGACACTGCAGCTATTTAAATATCAAGAAAGGGTGTGTCAATTAGCAGCAGAAGGGGGAGATCAATGCTGGGTCCTAGCAAAAGAAGGATACCACTACACTATAGAGATGAAAGGATCAAGGAGGTGTCTGCAAAGCCAAGCGCCTTGAGCTTCTACAGCCGGATCCAGAACGATTGTCTGTCAAACCTGATACACCCGTGACAGCTTCTCTGACCTGTTGAGGGAAGAGCAAAGTACTGCAGTGTGCATGAGCCGGGAAAGGTCAAAGAGCCCCGGGGCATGTGCACTGCAGTACTTTACTCTGCCCTCGATGGCATAGAAGTATGCATGCGTAGGAGCGCGATTCTGTGGACACTATGTGGATGATGTAGGATGTGTCATCCACACAAAGCACAGAAGGAGGACAGAGTCACAAAAAGAAGGGAGGCACCGGACCAAGACAGCAACGCCTAACAGACCCAACCACCCCATAAGTGAGTATTATAGAAGGTCCTTTTCTTGTCTTGCAGGCCTGATTGGGGGCATTTATACAGCATTATAGAATGCTGTATATCAGGGATGAAAGGTACAGGTCTTATCTCATATGGGACAAACCTGCTGACAAGTTCCCTTTAAATGCATTTGTATATTTTTTTTTTCAGAACAAACAAAAATAGTCTAAAAAGAAAAATCATTGACAAAACTCTAGGAAACCTTACCAGGAATAGTAAGACAAGTTTCTTTCGTTAATGACTCTTTGAGGATGCTAGTAAAAGTACATCGGTAGCAACCTTCATCCTGAATGCTGGTTTTATTAATTGTGATCGCCGTCTCGTTTAGGCCTGAAGTGCTCATCCAGACACGATCCTTGTAGCCTTCACTGATTTCAGCTCCGGAGTCTGACGTATACGTGGCTACAGTGGTTTCTCTGCCGTCTACAACCTTTGTCCATGTCACTTGCACGGCAAAAAAGGTCGGAGGTAGAATACACTTTAGTGTTACACTTTTCCCGTACTCCACCGGCCCAACTTCAATTTTCACAACTGCAAAATTAACAAAAACTTCTCTTTTGGAATTTTTCAGATACAAAGGGAACTATGAACAGTAATACAGTTCTACAATGAGCTACAAATGGAAGGTAGAGGATTTTTTTCTCAACCCCAATAATATGAATCTTTCGACAGAACATAACGTACTGGTTCAAACTCATTTTAAAGATATTTTTGAAAGCAATTTGGTAAGGTGGTAAGGTCGATAACACAAGATCACACCATTGACAATAGCACAGCTCTTCCCTCCATCCTCTATCCGGGCAGGGAGGAGTGGGGACAGCTAAAGAAGTAAGCGGCTGGCAAAAATGTAAAAATAAAAACATACGTTTCGGGCCATCTCCTCTGCTCCTTATTTCTTGTACGGTCCAACACGCCTCGGTAGCGTCGCATCTCCAGACCGGTATTACTCTAGGCAGGGGCTTCTGGTCACGAGTAGGGCCCAGAACATGTGCAGTGAACTCCAGGGTCTGCTTCCGGCCATAAGCCTACAGTGAATATTGGGCCATAGGTGCAACGCGACAGTGGGCAAGGAGCCGTGGGGATGGTCGAAAATGTGAGCAGTGAGGTGAGTATGTTATAGCTTTTAATCTCTTTCTGGCTCTCTACTGATCATTTTGCTGAATTTGTGCCAAGCAATTAAAAAAAAAAATCCACATTCTCCAGATTGCAGATTTTTGTAAAATTCTAATAAAATTTAATTTCACTTGAATACATATATCCATCTCTACTTGACATCCATTTAGATGATTTTACAATGCGGCTCTCCCGAGAACCCCCCCTCTATAATATCTATGCTACCTAAAAGGGCACATGGACAGAGGTTGTGTTTCTGAGATACTCCCCTTTAACGAGGGTTTTTTTTTTTTTTTTTATGTCACTTCATTAAAGCAAATCTCTTTCCACAGAAGAGAAAAAATAAAATAGAAAAGAATTTACAGATTAGATTTTTTATATAATAAAAAAATTATACATTATCTCCAAAAATAATCTTACTGTTGAGGGTCCAAAAATGTGGGATGGATAACTACAGAAAATCTGTTGGATATACAAACCACGGGAATATAAGAGGTAAGTGGTTAGTAATAAGAACAATTACCTGTTTACAGATATTTGCGTTATTTTTTGCTGTTGAGGCCTTTTTCCAAAAAAATCACAACAGTAAAAGTGTGTGTTTAATACCATCTTACAAAACTTTAGAAAGCAGAAGTTAAAGGGATGACTGCAGGATCACACTACACACTTGGTTTCTTTGTAGTCTGTAATCATGGAGACACATACTGTAGATCTGCATAGACCCAAAAAAGTAGGAGATGTAAAGACTATAAGTTGCTTTAGTTTTTGCGTTAGATTAATGGGGGGCAAGAAAAAAATGACTTATACAGTAAATAAACCCTACAAGTTGTTGAACTGCCTAGTAAAGTCTCAAAGGATGTAAATAGATAAGTCTTCTACTTACCAGAACCACAGGCAAAGCAAAGTAAAATCAGGAGCCAGACAAAAAAAAAATATGACCCCTAAGAAAAAATAAATAAAGATAAATAATTAAATGGTCCATAAAACAGACTTTTATCTACAATCCATAAAGTAAAGTGAAATGAATCCATAACCTGACAGTGTCAGATTAGACAACCTTGAGCCCACCAGAGAAAATGAGATGTGGAGCCCATCATCTGGATATATAGGACTGGATTTCGCCCCTTTAATTGCTGGACCCCATGTGCACTATTGTTGCTATGACCCTATAAATTTTCGGAGTTTGAACTCCCTTTAGAATCCTATTTTCAAGTAAACCAATCCAACACTGAACTTGATTGATCGTGGATTTTATGTTAGTCCTTTATTTCTGAGCTATTGTCCTTGGGGTCCTTGAATCTTACAGGTAACTTTTACTTAAGTTTTTTACTTTTTGAGAATCCAAATTTCCTGATAATTTAGTAACTTTCATATCTCATTATTTACATTTTACTATACAAGGTAAGTTTCCCTGCAGCACACCCATAGGTGAAATGAAGAATTACACCATTAACAATTTTTAAATCACTGGATAATCTCTTTTACTCAATGTTGAATATTTATTACTGTTGTATTTTTAAAAATTTTAATACATTAACTCACATGAAGCATTTCTGAAGCTCAGGTTTCATATGAAATATTCTATAATGAATCCAACACTAAAACTTGATTACTTGCATATTTTATGTTAGTCCTTTATTTCTGAGCTTTTGTCCTTGGGGTCCTTGAATCTTACAGGTAACTTTTATTTGCTTTGCTGACTTTTCCATAATTCAGGATTCCTGACAATTCAGCATCTTTCATATTTAATTATTAGAATTGTTCTATACTTGGTAGCATAATCTATGGTAGTGGTAGAACCTAGTTTCAAGTGCTCAATTTCCCTGCAGCACACCCACAGGTGAAATGAAGAATTACACCATTAACAATTTTTAAATCTCTGGATAATCTCTTTTACTTAATCCAACACTGAAACTTTTTTATGTTATTCCTTTATTTCTGATCTTGACTCTTTCGTAATTCAGGATTCCTGATAATTCAGTACCTTTGATTTTACTATATATTAACTGAATATTACTATATACAGTGGGGAAAAAAAAGTATTTAGTCAGCCACCAATTGTGCAAGTTCTCCCACTTAAAAAAATGAGAGCGGCCTGTAATTGACATCATAGGTCGACCTCAACTATGAGAGACAAAATGAGAAAACAAATCCTGAAAATCACATTGTCTGATTTGGAAAGAAATTTTTTTCAAATTTTGGTGGAAAATAAGTATTTTGTCAATTACAAACAAGCAATATTTCTTGCTCTCACAGACCTGTAACTTCTTCTTTAAGAGGCTCCTCTGTCCTCCACTCATTACCTGTAGTACTGGCTCCTCTGTCCTCCACTCATTACCTGTAGTACTGGCACCTGTTTGAACTTGTTATCAGTATACAGTCACACTCCAAACTCCACTATGGTGAAGACCAAAGAGCTGTCGAAGGACACCAGAAACAATATTGTAGCCCTGTACCAGGCTGGGAAGACTGAATCTGCAATAGGCAAGCAGCTTGGTGTGAAGAAATCAACTGTGGGAGCAATGATTAAAAAATGGAAGACATACAAGACCACTGATAATCTCCCTCGATCTGGGGCTCCACACGGGATCTCACCCCGTGGGGTCAAAATGATCTCAAGAACGGTGAGCAAAAATCCCAGAACCACACGGGGGGACCTAGTGAATGACCTGCAGAGAGCTGGGACCAACGTTACACAGGCTACCATCAGTAACATACTACGCCGCCAGGGATTCAGATCCTGCAGTGCCAGACGTGTCCCCCTGCTTAAGCCATTACATGTCTGGGCCTGTCTGAAGTTTGTTAGAGAGCATTTGGATGATCCAGAAGAGTATTGGGAGAATGTCATATGGTCATATGAAACCAAAATAGAACTGTTTGGTAGAAACACAACTCGTCGTGTTTGGAGGAGAAAGAATGCTGAGTTGCATCCAAAAAAAACCATACCTACTGTGAAGCATGGGGGTGGCAACATCATGATTTGGGGCTGTTTCTTTGCCAAGGGACCAGGACGACTGATCCGTGTGCATGAAAGAATGAATGGGGCCATGTATTGTGAGATTTTGAGTGCAAACCTCCTTCCATCAGCAAGGGCATTAAAGATGAAACGTGGCTGGGTCTTTCAGCATGACAATGATCCCAAGCACACCGCCAGGGCAACGAAGAAGTGGCTTCGTAAGAAGCATTTCAAGGTCCTGGAGTGGCCTAGCCAGTCTCCAGAACTAAACCCTATAGAAAACCTTTGGAGGGAGTTGAAAGTCCGTGTTGCCCAGCGACAGCCCCAAAATATCACTGCTCTAGAGGAGATCTGCATGGAGGAATGGGCCAACATACCAGCAACAGTGTGTGCCAACCTTGTGAAGACTTACAGAAAACGTTTGACCTCTGTCATTGTTAACAAAGGATATATAACAAAGTATTGAGATAAACTTTTGTAATTGACCAAATACTTATTTTCCACCAAAATTTGAAAAACTTTCTTTCCAAATCAGACAATGTGATTTTCAGGATTTGTTTTCTCATTTTGTCTCTCATAGTTGAGGTCGACCTATGATGTCAATTACAGGCCGACCTCATCTTTTTAAGTGGGAGAACTTGCACAATTGGTGGCTGACTAAATACTTTTTTCCCCCACTGTATGGTACCATAATCTATGATGGAACCTAGTGACAAGTACTCAGTTTCCCTGCAAGTACACCCGTAGGTAAAGGGGAAAATTACACCATTAACTCACGTGAATCATTTCTGAAGCTCAGATTCCATATGAAATATCCTGTAATGAATCCAACACTGAAACTTGATTGATCGCAGATTTTATGTTAGTTCTTCATTTCTGAGCTACTGTCCTTGAATCTTACAGATAACTTCTATTTACTTTTTTATCTCTCCCATAATTCTGGATTCCTGATAATTAAGTACCTTTCATTTTACTATATATGAACCAAATATTACTATACATTGGAGCATAATCTATGGTAGAACCTAGTAGCAAGTGAGAGCTCAGTTTCCCTGAAGCGCACCCATAGGTGAAATGAAAAATTACACCATTAACATTTTTTAAGTCAGTGGTTACTTGATACTCAATGTAGAATAGTTATTCCCATTGTATTTTGACACATTTTAATAAATTATTTCACAATGAAGCATTTCTAAAGCTCAGATTCCATATAAAATATTCTACAGTGGTTTTCGGAAGAAAAAAGTCTGAGCTACAAAAGCGAAATGTGAATCCATTATTTGTAAATTTTACAGAAAGTTCTTATCTGCTGAAATCTGAAATTTCTTGCGATGTGTTTAACCCCTTAAGGACTGGTGATTTTTCAATTTTGCACTTTCGTTTTTTTCCTCCATTTATTCCAAGAGCCCAAACTTTTTTTTTTTATTACTTCTACGTCAACATATAGCCATGTGAGGGCTTGGTTTTTGCAGGACAAGTTATACTTTTGAATGACCCCATCCAATTTATCATATGATGCACTGGAAAGTGGGAAAAAAATTAAATATGTGGCAAAATAGCAAAAAAAAAATATGCAATTTTTTTTTTTTTTTTTTTTTTTTTTAATTTACAGAATTGATTTTATGGTAAAACTGACCCAGTAATATGATTTTCCAGATCAGTACGATTGCACAGATACTAAAGATGTATAATTTTTGTTTTATTTAAGCGGTGAATAAAAAATTAAGGAATTTATAAGAAATTTTTTTGCTTGTGTTGCCATGTTCCGAGAGCTGTAGCGTTATCAATTTTCCGGATATGGAGCTGTGTCGGGGTTTGTTTTTTTGGGCCCTGAGCTGATGTTCTTATTGATATTTTTTGGGGTAGATACAATGTTTTGATCATTTTTTTTTCTGTTGTTGTAGTGGCAGAAAAGCTGCAATTCTGGTGGTTTTAGTTTTACGCTGTTTGTTATATTACCTATTCGACTAATTTATTCTAGATTTTCATAGATCGGACTTTTATGAATGCAGCAATACCAATTTTTTTTTTAATTTCTTGCTTTTTAATGGGGGAAAAGGGGGGGTGACTTGAACTTTTATATATTTTTTGTTTTTTTTTTCATATTTTTTAAAAAAAAATGTTTACTTTTCACTGTACTTGTTAGTCACTTTAGGGAACTTTAACCTGCTGTCATCTGATCTCTTGGGCTGTATGCAGTAATGCCACAGTATTGCTGTACATAGCAGAAATCACGGCCTCCCTTGAACGCCAGCCATAGGTGTACATTAATGACAGACCACAGGGGTCTTCAGCAGACCCCTGGCTGTCATGGCAACACATCTACATCCCGCAATCACGTCACGGGAGTACTGATGAGGGGATAGAATGGCACGACCCCCTGCCAACGAGCATTAAATGCCGCTGTCACAGATTCACAGCATCATTTAGCAGGTTAACAGTAGGGTTGAGCGAGTATGTTCTGTCCGAGTACACTCGGGCCGAGCTCCGAGTATTTATAGCTGCTCGGTGATAAGGTTGAATCGCTCCCGTGTGCATGATTTGCAACTGTTTGACAGCTTTATTACATGTGAGGAATGTGTAAGAAATAGAGATTCCTCACATGTATTAAAGCTGTCAAACAGTTGCAAATCATGCACACGGGGAGCGATTCAACCATATCACCGAGCAGCTGTAAATACTCGGAGCTCGGCCCGAGCATACTCGGCGAAAGGATTAATAGAACATACTCGCTCATCACTAGTTAACAGCCATGAGTGGAGCTTTTCTCTGGCCGCGGCTGTTAGAGGCAGATGATGGCTGAATATCACAGCCATCATCTGCCGTGAAAAATGTGAGCTCGGCGTGTGAGCCGACATCAAAGGCAGGGAGATGACATATGACGGACATAGTCAGTCATAAGTCAGTAAGGGGTTAATCCAGCAAAATGGAGACAGGATGACAGCAATATTGCTGGATTCTAAAAGGGTGGTAAGTTGTGAAGAAAAAAAAAGATAATACCTCTTTCCAGGTCGTCATCTATCTCTCTACATAGCTCTCAGCTCAATCCTTCAGTTCTCTTTTAGGTACCTTCTGGTCCTTTTCATGGCGCCACTGGTCGACATCCATCTTCACAGTGAACTTCAGCACCTAAACCACTGACTTGGCCTCACGCCTTTGCGTTGTACGCCATCATACATCATGACCTTGCTTGAGGCCTAGTTTTTAGGCCTCGTGCTGTCATGATATGTGCTGAAGGCATCAAAGACCACATGAAAGAGGACTGGTGGCAGCTAGAGGAATACTGAAGAACCAAACAGGAGATGAGTGGAGTAACAGGTGAGGACACAGGAGTGGTGAGTATATATTTTTTTACCTCTGTTTGCTATACTCTTGGATCTGAAGAGACTTCAGATGATAATACTGCATATTAAATTCACACTGAATAGATTCAATGCAATGCAATGAGATTCCCTCATCTCTATTTCCCCTGTAACTGGGGCCAATATGCCAACCCCAAGTACAGGGGAAATCAGTCATAAAAATAAAAAATAGCCACTGCCAATCCAAAATGCTATTTAGAGCCCCACATTTCATGAAAGAACAAACCATATCTACATCATATATTCTAATAGAACACAGGATAAAGAATATTTTACTGCCACTTTTGTGGTCTTAAAGGGAACCTACACTAATTATTATTTGTATTACGTGGCACTGCATGAAATGCTCTGCAGATCGGTGGGACCCCACTGATTGCTCAAAACACATGTTAGATGTGCAACGCTTGGGAAGCGTGTTCTTCATGAGAGCACACACAGACACTGACACACATATGTGTGCACGTTTGTGTTGGAGCTTAGTCCTCCTGCTTCCCGAGAAATGCACATCAAACAAATGTTTTGAGCAATTCTCAGGTGATTCAAAACCTAATCCTCCACCGATCTGCAGGGCATTTCATACAGTGCCATATAATAAAAATAATAAATTAGTGTAGAATAAACTTAGAAAAAAAGTGAAAGAAAAAACACATTTCCTATTCTTTCTTTACATCGTCCCCTAATATCGAAATAAAAAATAAAGAGTAAAAATATAAAAATGAACTAAAAGTTAGGCCTCACCATGTATCACAAAAAAAAGAGGCAAAAACGAGTTGAATAACAAAAACGAGGAGAACAAAAATTAGAGCTCTTAAAATCGCATGTATGGAAGAAAAGAAATATCACAAGCTTTGCAGGCTGTTGTTTTTAACCAAAAATTATTTTGATTCTTTTCCATATTGTGAATACTATAAATTTAATTTAAAAAGTAACATTTGTTCAAATAATGTTTTTTTATCAGTTTGCTGGCACCAAAAAGTTAAAAACGTTGTCAAACTTTATGCAAAAAATGTTTGATTTGCGATTTTTGTCACTTTTGAAATGTGGATAGGAGTGTCAGAGTGTTTATTAAGTTAGATTTATAAATTGCAACTTTTTAAAAAGTTACACAAAAAGTTGCAATTCTCACTCCCATGGAGGGTGGTGTCATAAATGGTTAAACATTTTTAGACAAGTCTCATATCTAAATATGTTCAAAACTTGTCAGTGTAATACTTTGATAAATTTTACAAAAGTAACGGGCAGCACACCCCAAGCAAAAGTTGTTTCAAAAATTCCCTTTGTGATAAATTCCATTCCTAGTCTTTATGAAGCAGACTTTTTTCTTACAGACATTTTCCGCAATCGTTCAGCTTCATTATCTCACAAAACTACAAAAAAATAACAAAAGCAGAAAACAAAATTACGACAAAAACAGAAAAGTCTTAGCCAGTTCACATCTTACCGTCTTCTCCATTGTAAGCCTCACATAGTTCTGACAGCGAGTTCCTCTGGAGTTCAGAAGCAAGACCCTGTACTGCCATCTAGAGGCCAGTGCCTTCCAGAGACTTTGGTGGGTTTGAGATCAGGGAAGCTGTACTACATGAAAAAAAATGTTGAGATTAGGGATGAGCAGATCATTTGTAATTCAAATTAGCGGTCTTTGCTGAATTTTCCTGCAAAAATGTTAATCACATGAATGAAAAGCCTCTAATTGCCATTAAAATAAGTGCATTAGCACTCCACTTGGTTGAGATGTATATTGAACCCGTTTTTGAGCTTTGCAGAGATATTAACCAGTGGTAACCAACATCCTATTTAACAACACAGTGAGGTTTCAGACGTTGTAGGCTATTTAAATAGTATAAACAGTCCAAAAATTATCCCTTTTTGGGAGCAGATGCATTTCTTGCTGATGTTTATACACATACAGTACAAATGGAATTAGCCACAGCTTTTAAGATGGAGAGTGCAACAATTATCCCTGTTTGGGTAGTATTTTCAACTAGGAGGAAAAAATTGTCCCTTTTTTGGTATCCAGTGGTTAGCTATTCAAAAAATTAAGCAATTACAAAATTTGTATTTACCCTTCCCGACATTTGTAGTAGATATACTGTATGTCATAGTCGGGAAGGACTTCCCGACTGATGCAGTGCATGTATGTCATGGCAATCTCCCGCGCCCCTTGTGGACAGTTGTAGCTTCCAGCTGATTGGGTAAGGTCATTTTTTGTTCCCTATGACTGTGCCCAGTGCACAAAGCAAGGTCCATCAAAATCAATCTGGCATCAGTTTTTTTCTATGTAATCTGAGAGTGAAGGAGGGTAAATGGCCAGTTTGCTGTGGGCCGGAACTGAGTTCTCTTTGCCCTGAAACCCCTCTTCTAAACAGGAATTTGAGTGGAGTGTACTGTGTAGTAGAGCTCATCCTTTACTCACTGTTACTTCAGGAGTCCTCATTAGCTCCCTGTCCTTGGGACCAGTTCCAGCTGCAAACAAGAAAAGAGACCTTGGGTCCAGGTTTACACGTTCGGCTTTATTGTGCAATTCATTTACACATGGCTGCAGCATACAGTCCTTTTGTGGTGATGTTCCATTGCTTCTGTGTCTTACCAGTCTTTGTCCCCATCCTGTCATGCAATCCACCATCTTCCTCTTCCCCTGCAATATCTTCCTCATCAGGGAGACAGAGGTCTGCTTCTCAGTATCTCTTCCGGACCTTAGGCCCAAGACTGTCCCGGCATCCAGATAGAGCTTTAGAAGTGTATTCATTCCATTAGAAAACTTGCACTGATGGAACACTTTCAGCTCTGCTGTATCTACCATCTAAAATCTGTTTCTCTGTGTTGTTTAGCCTTCCTTCCCTCCACTCCACTCTCTTTCACCGAACCTGAACCTGCACTGAGCTGAGTCTTAAACTTTACCACTAACCCGGAAAAACATTTTCTCTAAAAACTCTCCTAACCCCTCCCAACTAGTGGGCTAAAACTGTATCCCTATGTACTGTATGGTTCCCCTAGTAGACAGACCTCCCGCTTTCCCCAGGACAGCCTTAAGGCAAAGCCTAGAGGAGAACCAAACACACAACACCAGCCATAGGGATAAAACAAAACACTCTTTTATATAAATATCACGCATTAACACGTCACACGTAATCACATAACCCTTTTGTTGTCACAGCATCTTCATCTCCCTCCACCCTCCTTCAAGAGCAGCATAATGTATTAGCTAAGACCCTGATTCCGGCGATGTATCATTTGCTGGTCTGCTTGCTGTCATTTTGATACAATTACTGTTTTCTCTGCTGCAGAAGTAGCAGTGTTCAGAATGCTCAGAATGCTGAGCTCTGTATAACCCCATCCACACAACTGACCGGCAACTTTCTGTGTACACTGTTTATTGGCAGAAAGCTGCTAATCAGTGGTGCGGGGAGTGGTTACATAGAACAAGAGGACTAGGAGGCACGAGACTAGTTCTGTAGTGATAATCTTCTGCTGATAAAACACTGATTTAATTGAAACAGCAATACAAAGCCTGATAAGTGACACATCGCTGGAATCAGGTTCTCAGCCTCACGCAGCTCTCAGATTACTTAGCTAAAACATAATGACATATTCTCTTTAAGGCATGGTTGAAGGAATTTACTGTTGAAGAAACCTCACATAAACACTATGCAGATGGCGTAGCTGTATGTAATCTCATTCAGTTTTAACGGGGGGCACTGTCCTTCTGCATACATAAGATGTTGGCCAAATCTGTTCTATCTTCTCTGGATGGTAAAAGAAAATTGCTAAAGAGCTGGAATGTTTGAAATCATAAGCTTTGGGGGCTTTTATGTGAATTCATTTTCTCACGTTTTGATGAAAATGTTTGGAAAATACCTTTATGGAATAGGGAAGTCCCAACCAGCAGCTACGTTTCTTAATACCGCTCATTGTCAGAAGAAAGCTCTGGACAGGAAATAGTTTCTGATGTTCCTTTATGGGTGATTGTTTCTACTGTAAATAGTTCATTTGTTGACCTGGATAATTTGTATGAAAAACCTTTTGGTTGGTGTTTCCAGTACACAATGTGGAAGTAAATGTTCCTGTAATGTGGTAGCTTGTTAGTAGTGTTGAGCCACCCCCGTAGTGTTCGAGTTCGGTTCGGTTCGTCGAACACCCGTGTGTTCGCCGAACTGTTCGTCGAACTGTTCGTCGAACACCTTCGAACACCGTTAAAACCAATGGCAGGCAAACAAAAACACATAGAAACACATAGAAAACACCTTCAAAGGTGTCCAAAAGCTGACAAACTGCTCAGAAGACACAACTAACACATGGAAAAGTGACAAGTACATATAGTCATGCGAAAAGAAAAGAGGTGGAGGAGTAAAAGGAGGGGGAGACACAGATATAGGCATGTCATGCCCTTCTAAAATCCAAAAAGTGAGAAGCCGAGACGGCCAGTCCGCTCCTGCCCGTGCCACCTCCGTGTCGCCGGGTTTGTGCCAGAGCCGCGGTGAACCCTGACGGCCAGCCCCCCTCTCCCAATACTGGTGCCTGTCCGCTGGTGGGTCGAGAGAGCCCCCCTGTGGTGGAGGCAGCTCTAAGCTTTTTAATTTAAATTGTCCCTCTAATTTGAATGAATACACTTTAAATCCATTTACAAGGATCTATTGGAGGGCAAGTCTCATGCCAGCAGCCGCGTAATTCCAGCTCCAGTAGCGTCCACTAAAGCTGCTGCAGTTAAAAAGCTTTTATAAGGATCGAGCTCGGCTGTCCACCGCAAGGCATCCTAGTGCCAGTCCCAGCCCCTATGCCTTGGGGTGCCTCCTGATGCTCTTCACTAAGTATCCCGTGGTCCCGAAGCATTTCCTTTGAAAAAATTAAGTGTCCAAACTACAGGTGGTGTAGCTTGCTTAACAGCCGGGATAATCCGCTGACTAGCAGACACTGCTACTAGGCACAAAGTATTTCCTGGGCTAGATGCAGTTAAAAATTTGTAAGTAGATACTCTCGTTGGATGCTGAGAAAGCATTCCATAGAGTCTCCTGGCACGCCATATATGATTCTCTTAAAAAGCTTGGGGTAGGGGTCTAGGGGACCCTTTTATAGCCAAAATCACGGCCCTGTATCACAATACGTCACCTAGGCTGAAGATAAATGGAACTGTAGCACCGAGGGCTCGGTTGCTACAGACGTATTGCACCTCACCCAGAGGTGTGATATCTCACTCTCAGATAAGGATGGAGTGTGGATCAGGACCCGACACCTGCATGCATTACACCACATTGCCGTGGGGCAGGGCGACCAATATGCCCCTGAGATGGGCACGACAGTCCCTGTCCCTGGCTGGAGTGGGGGGAGGGAACACTGAGGAAGGGGAACCCTGCAGTGCAGGAGCAGGGAGGAAGCAGTTCCTGGGTGCATTGAGAAGGGAGTATAAAAGGTGGGCACCATCTTAGTTCAGTGCAGAGAAGTCTGAGCAGAAGTGGCAGGGAGCAGGGGCTCTGCATGAGCTTTGCTCCGGAGGCGGGCCTAGTAACAGAGGCCCAGGCCTGCAGGAGGGAGAAGGAAGGAAGAGGAGCGGAGAAGGCTCCAGGAACGAGGAATGAAGGGATCCCAGGGGTGCGGACGGGCGAGTCGCCACCGCACGCCCGAATCCACCTGCGTGGAGGGGTCAGGCCAAAGGGGGAGACCGGTCCCCGAACTAGTGGAGGCAGGAAACGACCCTCAGCTAGAAACCGGAGGCTCTGACATTTTATGTGGCGCAGCCCCTTGCTCCACCCGCTAGGAAGGCACCACATAGGGTCAGGGAAACTGGCGCCAAGTTTACCAAGAGGAGGCCCGAGGCAGCCGGACAGAAGTGTTGGTAAGAAAGGCCAGACAAAGGACACACAAAGGGGGTCCTGTGAAGCGCTCCAAAGTTATCTGGGAGTTGTCTGAGCCCCTCACCTGGTGAGCACAGTACGACGTGGGCAGCCGTTACCTGCAGACGTGGTCTGGATAATAAGAACTGTGAGTAAAGGCCCTGAACTGCATCACTGACTCCGTGTCGTTACTGCTGCTGCCCTGCACCATCACCCCCATCCTCCGCATACACTGCCCTGAGGCTATACTCCTCCCGTGGGGAGTTATGCTACGCTCTGCTGCACCCACAACACCAGCCTTAGCGGTCTGCCCTGTAGCGGCGGTTCACTCTGACCGCAATCCACGGGTGGCGTAGTCGGACATTTAAACATCAAAACCACATAAATAGTTCCGCCACTGGTTTGACCGCCCTGAGCCACGGAACCGGATCGCCGCCACGAAGACTACAACCACCAGCATCCACCAAAAAGGGTCCGGCTCCGGGTGTCCCAAGGCCCAGGGGGTGCGTCAGAACATTTTCATCACCTTTCACAATCACCAATGGGACAAGGCAGGGATGTCCTCTGTCCCCTCTCTTATACATCCTAGTGACGGAGCACCTGCTCTCATCAATTCGCCATAACCCCAATATTAGGTGGATTGAGGTGGGAGGCACCGAGTACAAGTGCTCTCTATTTGCTGATGATGTCCTAGTATATATCACTCAATCACATATATCCATCCCTGCTGTTATGGCTGAAATAGATCACTTTGTTACATGGTAAAATTTTAAAATCAATGCAGCGAAGTCTGAGGCCCTCGATGTCTCCCTCCCTAAATCCATATAGGATTCCATCCAGTCCAACTTTCCCTTTGCCTGGCCCTCACAGGGTATCAAATACTTAGGAATTCCTATTCATAGAGACCTCTCCCATCTATGTTATCTTAATTTTGGGCCCTTTATTGAACAATTCCATACAGACCACGGTTGGCAAGTTAGAACTGTAAGATTCACTACGTGAACCACTGGTGTTTTGTGGAAAAGCACATGTACACCGCGTTCCAAATTATTATGCAAAAAGTGTTTAGGAGTGATAAGGGAAGAATTTGTTTGTTTGTCAGTTAAACTCATTGATGGTGATGTGTGTCAGGGCTCTTTATATCACTGTAAGCAATTGCAGACACCTGTGCTAATTAGTTTGGCAGGTGTGTCCAATGAAAGGCAAGACTACTTAAGAAGGCTCTCTCACATTATTAAGCAGCCTACATTTTCTGCCAAAATGGGAAAGAAAAAGGATGTGTCGGCTGCTGAGAAGCAACAAATTGTGGAGTGTTTAGGTCAAGGCATGACTACAATCAACATTGTGCGATGATCAGGATGAAGTGTCTTGGCAATCAAGAAGTATGTAGCTGATTCACAGTACACACGTGTGCGTGCTGATAAGGGCAAATTGAGGACTCTTTCCTACAGGCAATTACGTCAGGTTGAAACAGCAGCGGCAAAAAAGCCTTGTCATAGCAGCAGACAAGTTTTTGAAGCTGCTTGTGCCTCCAACGTCCCCCGAACAACAAGATGCAGGGTCCTTCAGAGGTTTGCAGCTGTGCATATGCCATCCTGTCGACCTCCTCTATCCACTTCACACAAGCAGAAACGGCTCCAGTGGGCCAAACATTACATGAAGACTGATTTCAAAACTGTTTTGTTCACGGATGAGTGCCGTGCAGCGCTCGATGGTCCAGATGAATGGAGTGGAGGATGGCTGGTTGATGGACACCCCACGCAAACACGGCTACAGCGCCAACAAGGAGGAGGTGGAGTAATGTTTTGGGCTGGAATCATGGGGAGAGAGATTGTCGGCCCCTTTAGGATCCCTGAAGGCGCTAAAGATGAACTCCATAATGTATGTGGATTTTCTCAAACAGCACTTCCTGCCATGGTTCAAGAAGAAGAACCGTGTATTTCACAGCAAGATCATTTTTCTGCATGATAATGCACCATCTCATGCTGCACATAAAACATCTGCATCTCTGGCTGATATGGGCATAAAAGGGGACAAACTTATGGTGTGACCCCCATGCTCCCCTGACCTCTACCCCATTCAGAACCTTTGGAGCATCATTAAAAGGAGTGTCTATGATGGCGGGAGGCAGTTCACATCTAAGCAACAGCTCTGGGAGGGTATTCTGTCCTCATGCAAAACAATTGAAGCAGAAACCATCCAAAACCTGACAAATTCAATGGACGAGAGAGTTCAGAAGCTCCTTTCGAACAAGGGGTCCTATGTGAAAATGTAACATCACCTAGAATAAAGTTTTGAGTTGAAAACTGTTTGATTTCAGTTTCTAACAACCTGCTAATGCTTATAATTTCAAAAATGACCATTTTTTTGGTCTTTATTAAAATGAAAAGGTTGATCGAAAAGTTTGGGGGATCTAAGAGTGTGGCAACCCAGTAGTCATGATTACTTCGAATTCTGACAATATGAGGGTCATGCTGCAGGTAGTGCAGCAAGAAGGCACTTATGTGTCTTGCGCATCTCGGAGCCCCAAAATTATTTTCCGGGCTAGATGCAGCTAAAAATTATTTTTAATTTTAAATCTGGTGAAGCTTATTATAGATGGCCTAATAGGATCAGTGCTGCTCACTGCTACAAAGCCCAAATTATTTTCCAGTCAAGATACAGATAAACATGATTAGTAATTTGAAAGCTTAAAACGGTTGGTAGGGTGATTTTAACCAATCATCAAGCTTTTACTCTCCCCAGGATGACACAGGGGTAGAAAAGTCGTTTCGGATCCATGATTTGTTCATCTTTATGAACGTGAGTCTGTCTACATTATCAGTGGAGAGCCGCGTGCGCTTATCTGTCAGCACACCACCAGCAGCGCTGAACACACGTTCAGACAGAACGCTGGCTGCGGGGCATGACAAGATCTCCAAGGCGTAAGTGGCTAGCTCCGGCCATTTATCCAGATTGGAAGCCCAAAAAGAGCAAGGGTCCAGTGACACAGTCGTGGCTTCAATGTTTACTTGGAGATACTCCTGTACCATCGTCTCTAGGCGTTGACTATGTGTCAGACTTCTTGTCTCCTGTGGCCTTGCAAAGGATGGGCTAAAAAAGTGGTGAAATGATTCCGCAAAATTGATGTTACCAGCAGATACTGTGGTTCTGTTACGGTTTGAGTGCTGAACACTTGACGGTCCCACGGTTGGCAAGTTGGAACTGTGAGATTCACTACGTGCACCACTGGTATTTTGTGGAAAAGCACATGTAAGATTCTGCAACAGTCTCTGCTGATACTCCTGCATGCGTGCATCCCTTTCTATGGCAGGAATAATTTCTGCAAATTTACTTTTGTACCGGGGATCTAACAGTGTGGCAACCCAGTAGTCAGGATTATTTCTAATTCTCACAATTCGAGGGTCATGTTGCAGGTAGTGCAGCAAGAAGGCACTCATGTGTGTTGCGCATCCAGGAGCACCAAGTCCCTGTTGTGTTGGTGGCGAGGTAACAATCATGCTTCCTTCCTCTGTCCTCTCCCCCCAACCTCGCACAACAGAAATGTGATCAAGGTCTCCCTCATCTGATGAGTCTTCCATCAGTTCGTCCTCCACTTCTTCCTGGGCTCCTGCACCTTCCTCACTAGTTTGGCTGCTACCATGCGCCCTGGTAAAACCATCTCCCCCACCCTCACATGCCTGCCGCCTTGGTGCTGCCGACCGTCTGGACCTTGCAGATGTTAGCCCTTCCGCATACAACTCCTCCTCCTCTACTTCCTCCACTTCCTCTTGTGCCACCACCTGACTCCGAATTCTGTTTAACATGTGCTCCAGCATGTAAATCACCGGAATAGTCATGCTGATAATGGCATCGTCAGCACTTAACATCTTCGTCGCCATTTCAAAACTGTGCAGAAGGGTGCATAGGTTCCTGATCTGAGACCACTCCTCCAGCGTGATTTGCCCCACCTCTGAATCTCGTTGGCCCAGGCTATACGTCAGAACGTATTGCACCAGGGCTTGTCGGTGCTGCCACAGTCGCTGCAACATGTGCAGAGTTGAATTCCACCGGGTAGGCACATCGCATTTTAGCCGGTGAAGTGGCAGGCCCAACGACTTCTGTAGAGATGTAAGTCGCTGAGCTGCGGGATGCGAACGGCGGAAGTGAGCACACAGCGACCGTGCCCTCTGCAGAAGGCCATCTAGTCTGGGATAGTGGGCTAAAAATTGCTGGACAACCAGGTTCAACACGTGAGCCATACAAGGCACGTGTGTGACATTGCCCCGGCGAAGGGCCGCACCCAGGTTTGCAGCATTGTCGCACACGGCCTTCCCTGGTTTCAGGTCCAGTGGAGACAACCATTCATGAAATTGGTTCTCCAGAGCTGACCACAACTCCTCAGCTGTGTGACTCACATTTCCCAGACATTTCAATGTAAAAACCGCCTGATGACGTTGAGCCCTACTGCCAGCATAGTAAGGAGGTGTGCAGGATCCCTTCTGCGCAGTTAGAAAGCTTGTGGCATGACCAGACAGGCTTTGGGTGCAGGTGGAAGACCGAGAGGAGGTTGAGGAGGCAGAAGCAGTGGAGGAACTTTGACATAAAGAGGATTGACGCACAACTCGTGGGGACGGCAAGACTTGGACAGCAGCCCCTTGTCCTGCTGTCACCATAGTTACCCAGTGCCCAGTCAGCGACATGTAACGCCCCTGTCCATGCCTACTCGTCCAAGTGTCTGTGGTGAAATGCACCCTGTCACACACAGAGTTTCTCAAAGAAGCGGTGATGTTGTGTGCGACATGCTGGTGGAGCGCAGGCACACCTTTCTTTGAGAAGTAGTGCCGACTGGGCATCTGGTACTGGGGCACTGCGACGGACATAAGGTCTCGAAAATCCTCTGTGTCCACCAGGCGGAAAGGCAGCATTTCTGTAGCCAAGAGCTTGCAGATGGTGAAATTCAACCTCTTAGCTTTCTCATGGCTAGGAGGAAATGGTCTTTTACTTGTCCACATCTGAGGGACCGAGGGCTGGCTATTGTGCTTAGACGGGGTTGATAAGGGTGTCCCCGGCAAACTGCCGGTCTGTGAGGAAGATGCAGGCGGACATGTTAGGTTGCCTTGATCCAAAGGTGGTGCTATCGATGTCGGACAGCGCTCAACACCAGCTGGTGTTACCACCTCCAAAGAAAATGATGACCTGCCAATCACGCTGGCTGTTGCGGGTAAAGAGGTGGCAGGTCTGCGCCCCAAAACAGGTGTGACTGCTGTCCCCCCAGTCACAGAGGATGAAGAGGCCGCGGATGCACAAGATATGGCAGACGGTGATTGGCCCGGCCGGCTAGGCCGCATTGTAGCACACTGAGCTTCCCACTGCAACTTATGCTTCATGTCCATGTGCCGGTTCATGCATGAAGTACTCAAACTATGTATTTTTTGGCCTCTACTTAGCTTTTGCTGACAAATGTTACAGATAACACGAGTTGGGTCATCTTTATCGATCTGAAAAAATGCCCAGGCTATGCAAGGCTTAGCACCCATGCGACCTGAAGAGCCACCACGACTTGTGGTGAGAGGCAGAGTTGTGTTTGAGGATGCAGTTGTTGACGTGCTTCCAGTACTACGTCTCTGTCCAGGAAGGCGCAACCTGACCTCGTCGTCACTAGCATCTTCCTCCACCTCCTCTGCTGACCTCATCTCTTGGCTGACTGTGGGTTGACAGTAAGTGGGATCTCCGACCTCATCATCATCACCCTGTGCGTTATCACACCCGTCGTCCTCAGAGCCAACCTGTTCCTGCCCTGACAAAAAACTAAAGTTGTCGCTCCAATCAGGTATTTGAGTCTTATCATCGTCTTCCTCATTGTCTCCACCAACAGGAGTTACAGTTTGGGAATGAGGGTCTACATTATGGTCAGAACCTTCTGCGTCTGGTCCTGGATCCGACTCATAAAGATTCTGGGCATCAGTGCAGATCATTTCCTCGTCTGGATTCACAGAAGCGCTGGAGTCGACCTCTGATTCCCAGGCTATAGTATGAGTAAACAGCTCTGCAGACTCAACCATCTGTTCTACCTCATACTCAGACGGGCAGCTGGAGATTTGGGAGCTGTGAGGAAGCAAGTGCGATTTGGGTGACACCTTTGAGGACTGGAGTATTTGTGATGTTGAAGTTGATGTGGAGGAGAGCCCACTTAAAGGAGCACTTGATATCCGTTGAAGCACCTGCTGTTTTTGTGCCTCATCTGGAATTTGTAGCGATTGGCGTGGCCGTAATAAAGGGATCTTATCACATTGTCCGCTAAAAGAAGTAGACATTTTAGTTTGGCTGGAAGATGGTCTTTCTTCTGCACCTACCCCACGGACACAACCTTTTTTCCCCTTCCCAACACGCCTATTCCCCTTTCCACCAGCAGCAGGCTTTTTTCCACTCATTTTGGTGGTTAACTAATTCACAACTCTGGAGTTGTTTGCACAAAAAAACAATGGATGGTAACCGAGCAGAGCTGAGTGGCCAAACTGTGGTATTAGGCCAAAACTATTGGCTGGGCTAGATGCAGAAAAAAATTATTTTTAATTTGCAACCTGATGGAGGTCAGTATAGATGGACTAATAGACCAAGTCCCACACACTGCTAGAAGCCCAAATATTTTTTCAGAGCTAGATGCAGAAAAAAATTATTTTTAATTTGCAACCTGATGGAGGTCAGTATAGATGGACTAATAGACCAAGTCCCACACACTGCTAGAAGCCCAAATATTTTTTCAGAGCTAGATGCAGAAAAAAATTATTTTTAATTTGCAACCTGATGGAGGTCAGTATAGATGGACTAATAGACCAAGTCCCACACACCGCTAGAAGCCCAAATATTTTTTCAGAGCTAGATGCAGAAAAAAATTATTTTTAATTTGCAACCTGATGGAGGTCAGTATAGATGGACTAATAGACCAAGTCCCACACACTGCTAGAAGCCCAAATATTTTTTCAGAGCTAGATGCAGAAAAAAATTATTTTTAATTTGCAACCTGATGGAGGTCAGTATAGATGGACTAATAGAACAAGTCCCACACGCTGCTAGAAGCCCAAATATTTTTTCAGAGATAAATGAAGAAAAAAATTATTTTTAATTTGCAACCTGATGGAGGTCAGTATAGATGGACTAATAGACCAAGTCCCACACACTGCTAGAAGCCCAAATATTTTTTCAGAGCTAGATGCAGAAAAAAATTATTTTTAATTTGCAACCTGATGGAGGTCAGTATAGATGGACTAATAGACCAAGTCCCACACACTGCTAGAAGCCCAAATATTTTTTCAGAGCTAGATGCAGAAAAAAATTATTTTTAATTTGCAACCTGATGGAGGTCAGTATAGATGGACTAATAGACCAAGTCCCACACACCGCTAGAAGCCCAAATATTTTTTCAGAGCTAGATGCAGAAAAAAATTATATTCAGTTTGCAACCTGATGGAGGTCTGTATAGATGGACTAATAGAATGATGCTATGCCCAAAAGATTTTACTTCACTAGGTGCAGTAAAAAAATTGGTATTCTATACACAGGTGGTATATCTTGCAACACAGATAGGCTACTCCACTGACTAACACACTCTGCAATAGGCCAAAAAGGATTAGCTTTGCTAGATTCAGCCAAATGCTGTGAAAAAAACTTGCACAGCACTGGCACAGACCTGCCTGGCAAAAACTGATAGGAACTGATGTAACCTAGTCCTGAAAAGGACTCCAATTACAATTAGTCTTTACTCCCACAATCTATCTATTTAAGAGCACAGACCTGCCTGATAAAAGTCGTAGGAAATGCTGTAACCTAGTCCTTAAAAGGACTGCAATCACAACTATTCCCTACTCCCAAGCTATCTGTATATTTGTGCGAAAATTGGCTTGAAATTAACAAGGTATAGCGCACACAGCAACAGATTGCACCTCCCCACTGCAAATGCGGGAAAGAGAAAAAAAAATGGAGATCTTCATTGTTCCTGCAGAGATCCATCCCCTGCCCCTCCCCCCACCCCGCTGTACACTCAAACTGCGTATTAACATTAATTTTCATCATTACTGAGAAAAAATCCAGTTATGATTTTGGTGCACGAACAGTTATCGAACATAACCTCGAACAGCCGAATTTTTCTCAAATTGTTCGTGTTCGCCGACCGGCTCGAACACCGCCCAAAACAGCTCGAATTTGAGATTGACGAACAGTTCGAGTAGAACAACGCTCATCTCTACTTGTTAGCTCCAAATAAGTCTTCCCCAGACAGGTTTTGTGCCAGCAACTCCATATATTAGGTTCCTGTCCTTCACCCCTTCCTACAGGGATTTGAATTTACACAAAGACTCTGAGTTGAATCCTTGGAGTGGCTGCTGGCTGGTGCAGCAGGCTGACAGTAAATGGTCATAATGACTCATAAAGTCAAACCAATACCAGGAGATCAGGGACAGGAGCAGAATTGTCACACAGAAGAATAGTCTAAACACGAGGTGAAGTCAGAAATAGGACTCAAAAGCAGAACAACAAGAGTGAACCAGAGCAGGTATAAACTGTAATTACCGTATATTCCGGCGTATAAGACGACTTTTGAAGACTGAAAAATCTTCTGTCTAGTCTGGGGTCGTCTTATACGCCGGTAATGTTTTTGAACTTTCAGAAATTGACATGCGGGGATACTCTGGGGGTGTTAATAAGCTGCCGTGGCCGTATCCCTGCCATGTGGGAGTTAATATAAGGTGGAGGGAGTTAAAATACGGCGGCGGTAGGTCCAGATAGTCAGCGCTTCTGTGCTGAAACTGACACATCGCTGCGCTGTGTCTTCTCAGGCCTGGGACACAGCGCAGCGTATTCCCAGCAGCGGAGACAGACAGAACCTAGCGAACTTTTCTGACACATCACAGTGTCTTCCCAGCTCCGGACACAGCGCAGGGCTTCTGTGCCGACAGCTTTCACTTGTCACAGAAGCGCAGCGCTGTGTCCGGAGCTGGGAAGTTCGCATCGCTTCTGTGACAAGTAGTGTTGAGCATTCCGATACTGTAATATCGGGTATCGGCCGATATTCGCGGTATCGGAATTCCGATACTTAATTCCGATACTTTTACAATATCGAATACCGGAATCGGAAGTTCCCATAATGCCTGCGCTCTGCAGTGTCTCTGAAGGATGACAAGCTGGATGGCAGCGCGATCCAGCCTGTCATCAGAATGCCATCCCAGCGTGGGAGAATTCTCCTGATTGTTTAAAAGCCGGCGGGCGGTAAAAAGCCGCCGGCTTTTAAACAATCACACAGCCCCATACTGCTTCCCCGTAGCCTCCCACCCCGATCCTCCGCTCCCCTCGCCACCTCCCATCCCGATCGTAAGTTAGGACCGGGCGGGGAGTGCAGCACAAAGGAGCGGGGAGCGAAGGACCCGGGCGGGGAAGCCGGCAGTGAAAAGACTTCACCGCCGGCTTTCCCGTTCTGTGCTGCGCTTTCCCGTCGGTTATTTCAAATGAACAGCTGAGGTATCAGGTGATGCCGATCAGCTGTTCATTTGAAGTAGCCGCGGTGCCCTCGGAGGGTTCATGTGAGTTCATGCTTGACTGCATTGCATGAACTCACATGCCAGCAGGATCAGCTCGATGGGAGCAGTAGTTCCCATCAGCCTGATCCTGCTATATAAATTGCCCTACTGTGTCCCCAATAAATGTTAAATACATGTCATTGGTGGCCAGTGGTTACCTACAATAAATTAGTTCATACATTACCTGTCCCCGCCGATCGCCACCTAAAATAAAGTAAAAAATAAAAAACTACACCTATACTCACCTAGACACCTAATTCCCCGAAGCCATCGAGCTCCTGTAATAAAATATAAAATAATAAACCACAACCTTATCCTTACCCCTCCGTAGTAGTCCACGAGTGTCCCACGAAGATCTCCAGTTCAGAGCAGCCACATAGAATGTGACCGCTCTGAACCGCTGCCGCCGCTAGAATGACGGGGCCGTAAAGCAGCCCCGTCATTGCATAAGCGGGTTCGCCGGAGTTCAGGCAGCGCTGCTCCGGTCAACTCCTTTACGGCCCTGCTGTATCGTGAGAAATTCCCACGGTACAGCAGTGCCGTAAAGGAGGTCTCCGGAGCTGCGCTGCCTGAATGCACTCCGGTGACCTCAGTCAGTGGCTCCCGCTGCCGGGAGCGGACGTATTCCCGGCAGCGTGAGCTTACAGCAGCCATGCACAGCTGTCACCATCTCCAGATGTGACAGCTGTGCATGGGAGATCAGCGCAGGAACGTGGACAGGTAACTATTTTTTTTTAGTAAACTAAGAATTAAATAAAATGGTGTGGTTTATTTCAAATAAATTATTTTTTTCTTGGTGTAGTGTGTGTTTTTTCTTTTTAACACTTTGTAGGTTAGTAATGGGGGTGTCTTATAGACGCCCATCATTACTAACCTGGGCTTCATGGCAGCTGGCGCTGACATGAACCCCAGCCCTATTACCCCCTGCCACCGCTACAGGGCAGCGTGGAAGAGCGAGGCTAAGTGCCAGAATTGGCGCATCCATAGGATGCGCCATTTCTGGGGCGGCTGACGGCTGGTGTTTCTAGCCTGGGAGGGGGCCAATATTCATGGCACCCTTCCTGGGCTATTAATATCAGCCCCCAGCTGTCTGCCTAGCCTTTGCTAGCTATTAAAATAGGGGGGACCCCACGTCATTTTTTTGGGGGGGTCCCCCATTTTAATAGCTAGTAAAGGCTAGGTATTCAGCTGGGGGCTGATATTAGTAGTCTGGGAAGCTCCGTGGGTATTACCCCCTTCCCAGGCTCCCAGATTTTTCCTGAGCGTTTCTGCATCTCCCTGGCAGAAAAAAAGCATGCAGATTGTACATGCGTTTTTCCTGCCAGGGAAAAGCGGAAGTGAAGCGTTCTTCATATGCATTTCCGCATGTGGGTTGTCAAGCGCTTTCCAAGCGATTTTAGCATCACTTGGAAAGTGCTTGACAACTTGGTCACACTATATAAATCCATGCAAACAGCTGGATTTATATAGTGTGACCGAAAGAATGGTAAAAAATAAAAAATAAATATTATACTTACCTTCGATTGGCCCACGGTGTCTTTTTCCGATGCATCCTGGCTTGCCGGCAGCTCGCGGTACACTAAAGGACCTGCCGACGTCAGCAGTCGCGTTACCCATCACATGACTAAATTACGTCATGGCAGGTCCTTTTCAGACCATCGCGAGCTGCTGGCAAGCCGAGACGCATCGCTAAGGACACCAGGGGCCATCAGAAGGTAAGTATAATGTATATTTATTCTTTTTTTTACAGGTACAATGGTACCCGGGTCCAGAGGAGAGTCTCCTCTTCTCCAGACCTGGGTACCATCCGCACATTTAAACGCATGGATTCTGCATGTACAGATGCAGTGATGCGGATTCCATGTGTTCCAATGCAAGTCAATGGCGGCGAAAACGCCGCGCTTCCGCAAAATAATTGGTAGTGCTGCGGATTTTTCCGCAATGATAATCCGCAGCGGAAATTTCCGCAGCATGTGCACAGCACATGGGGATTATCATTGGGGAACATGGCAGACCTTCTACCAAACGTTTTTTTAAGCGTTTCTGCAGCGGAAGAGCCACTGCGTAAACGCTTAAAAAACGCATAGTGGGCACACAGCCTAATAAAAACTTCTCTTGAGCTTTTCACTCTATCAACACTGCTGCAAGTCTTTGACTGACTATATTATACTAAATGTCCTTCACTTTATCATATGGCTTAGAGAATCTACCACACCAGGTGAGCCCGTAACACTGTAGAAAGCAGGTATTGTAGACGATTACTATATCTTTTAGGAAGTAGAGTTAAATGTTTGTGGGAACTCCCCACTAGAGCTCTGACGTATCCACAAACTGGAAGTAACTGAAAAACTAGTGTTTTATGGCCAGTGAAATGGAAATCTAAAAGTAATAGAAACCACCACATATATGAGTTGGACACCTTCATGGAGGTCTGGGTGGAGATTCCCTTCAAGGTATTGTCACATTCCCATCAAGACTTGCTCCTGTGACATCTGC
Source organism: Phyllobates terribilis (assembly GCF_046119375.1). Taxonomy (NCBI): domain Eukaryota; kingdom Metazoa; phylum Chordata; class Amphibia; order Anura; family Dendrobatidae; genus Phyllobates; species Phyllobates terribilis. The sequence continues at coordinate 947,585,711 of NW_027362762.1, forward strand.
TTCTGGCAGCAGCAATGCTGTATTCATTCTGTGGGTGGTGCTGGTGATGAAGATGTCATGACTAGATGGTCTAGGCGGCATATGCTTTGTCCAGCCTAAGGTACTATTGTGACTGGGACCTGAAGTTCCACCTAGTCTGCAGTATGGTTGTGCAGGAGTAATTAACCACACTCTAAGCTCCCAGAATATAAGCTACCGTATATTCCGGCGTATAAGACGACCTGGTGTATAAGACGACCCCCCTACTTTACTGTTAAAATATAGAGTTTAGGATATATTCACCGTATAAGACTACCCCTTTTCCAACGCATACCAAACACCGGTAAAAATTAAAAAAAAACAGATTTGAATTTAACATGGTCCTTTTTTAATTTAAATTCTTATGACATGCAGGTATATAGCAGGAAAACTGTCACTCATAAACATAAGGCATACAACAACAACATTACTATCATCCATTTTCATCAGCGGCATACACCGGTACCCGACAATTTAGAACAGAAAGAATAGAGCTTCACACATAGATTAGATAGATAGAAACATGTCAGTCACATATATATGAAGTACAGTGACAGTGTTGCTTACTGTACTTGTCATTTAGTGTAAAGGATTTATTAAAAAATATAATAGTGTTTCCATGCACCCTTCTCTTTAAAAAAGCCGGCCGGCAATTCAGCATCTGTACCCGACAATTTAGAATAGAAGGAATAGAGAATCATACATAGATTAGATAGATAGAAACATGTCAGTCACATATATATGAAGTACAGTGACAGTGTTGAATACTGTACTTGTCATTTAGTGTTAAAATAAAGGATTTATTAAAAAAAAAATTGGCGTGGGGTTCCCCGTAATTTTAGGCTCTAGCGGAGGTTAAGCAGACAGCTGGGGCAGATGTTTGAAGCCTGGGAAGGGGGTAATACCCACGGAGCTTCCCAGGCTACTTATATCAGCCCCCAGCTGAATACCTAGCCTTTACTAGCTATTAAAATGGGGGACCCCCCCAAAAAATGACGTGGGGTCCCCCCTAATTTAATAGCTAGCAAAGGCTAGGCAGACTGCTGGGGGCTGACATTAATAGCCCAGGAAGGGTGCCATGAATATTGGCCCCCTCCCAGGCTAGAAACACCAGCCGTCATCCATAGGATGCGCCAATTCTGGCACTTAGTCTCGCTCTTCCACGCTGCCCTGGTGCGGTGGCAGGGGGTAATAGTGGTGGGGTTCATGTCAGCGCCAGCTGCCATGAAGCCCAGGTTAGTAATAATGGGCGTCTATAAGACACCCCCATTACTAACCTACAAAGTGTTAAAAATAAAAAACACACACTACACCCAGAAAAAAAATAATTTATTTGAAATAAAACACACCATTTTATTTAATTCTTAGTTTACTAAAAAAAATAGTTACCTGTCCACGTTCCTGAGCTGATCTCCCATGCACAGCTGTCACATCTGGAGATGGTGACAGCTGTGCATGGCTGCTGTAAGCTCACGCTGCCGGGAACACGTCCGCTCCCGGCAGCGGGAGCCACTGACTGAGGTCACCGGAGTGCATTCAGGGAATTTCTCACGGTACAGCAGGGCCGTAAAGGAGCTAACCGGAGCAGCGCTGCCTGAACTCCGGCGAACCCGCTTATGCAATGATGGGGCTGCTTTACGGCCCCATCATTCTAGCGGCGGCAGCGGTTCAAAGCGGTCACATTCTATGTGGCTGCTCTAAACTGGAGATCATCGTGGGATACTCGTGGACTACTACAGAGGGGTAAGGATAAGGTTGTGGTTTATTATTTAATATTTTATTACAGGAGATCGATGGCTTCGGGGAATTAGGTGTCTAGGTGAGTATAGGTGTAGTTTTTATTTTTTACTTTATTTTAGGTGGCGATCGGCGGGGACAGGTAATGTATGAACTAATTTATTTTAGGTAACCACTGGCCACCAATGACATGTAGTTAAAATTTATTGGGGACCAAAAACAAAAAAAAATATGGGGGCCTAAAAAAATAAAACGTGTATAGGGGCAAAAATATAAACCTATGGGGGCCAAAATAATATGTGGGGCAGTTTAAATAGCAGGATCAGGCTGATGGGAACTACGGCTCCCATCAAGCTGATCCTGCTGGCACGAGTGGACGGGGGACAGACATAGGCCGATGGGAGTAGTAGTGTCACATTGGCCTATGTTTGCCTGCACGCACACACCCGCAGACATCGCACAGACACCGCGCACACCCGCACACACCCGCAGACATCGCACAGACACCGCGCACACCCGCAGACATCGCACAGACACCGCGCACACCCGCACACATCGCACAGACACCCACACACACCAATCATGACGGGCTGATGGTCTGCGAGGTGTGGCTGACCTGTGCGGCCGTGGGAAAGTTCATGTGAGTTCATGCAATGCAGTAAAGCATGAACTCACATGAACCCTCCGAGGGCACCGCGGCGACTTCAAATGAACAGCTGATCAGCATCACCTGATACCTCAGCTGTTCATTTGAAATAACCGGTGGGAAAGCGCAGCACAGAACGGGAAAGCCGGCGGTGAAGTCTTTTCACTGCCGGCTTCCCCGCCCGTGTCCTTCGCTCCCCGCTCCTTGGTGCTGCGCTCCCCGCCCGGTCCTAACTTACGATCAGGATGGGGGGAGCGGAGGATCGGGGTCGGAGGCTGCGGGGAAGCAGTATGGGGCTGTGTGATTGTTTAAAAGCCGGCGGCTTTTTACCGCCCGCCGGTTTTTAAACAATCAGGAGAATTCTCTCACGCTGGGATGGCATTCTGATGACAGGCTGGATATCAGCTGAGCGCTGCCATCCAGCTTGTCTTCCTTCAGAGACACTGCAGAGCGCAGGCATTATGGGAACTTCCGATTCCGGTATTCGATATTGTAAAAGTATCGGAATTAAGTATCGGAATTCCGATACCGCGAATATCGGCCGATACCCGATATTTCAGTATCGGTATGCTCAACACTAGATACAGAGAAGAAATATTCAGGGATCCAGAGAATAATCTCCAATGAAGCGGCACAATGCAAGTACATGGAAAATCTCCGGTTGAAACCACATCCCTGTTTATAGCCATGTTGCCTGTTCTCCAGAAGCCCCACATTTCTTCTGTGAGTACGGGAGTAAAGTTTTCTGACATAGGCTCACACCTTTTCCAGGTATAAAGTCCCTCCGTACCCACTAGTGTTGAGCGAATATGTTCTATTAACCCTTTCGCCGAGTATGCTCGGGCCGAGCTCTGAGTATTTACAGCTGCTCGGTGATATGGTTGAATCGCTCCCGTGTGCATGATTTGCAACTGTTTGACAGTTTTATTACATGTGAAGAATGTGTAAGAAATAGACATTCCTTACATGTACTAAAGCTGTCAAACAGTTGCAAATCATACACACGGGAGCAATTCAACCATATCACCGAGCAGCTATAAATACTCGGAGCTCGGCCCGAGCATACTCGGCGAAAGGGTTAATAAAACATACTCACTCAACACTAGTACCCACCCATTAAACCACTGTAGAGCTCTATTACGTGGGCATTACTGTGGCGGTTATGCATTGTATGTTTTTTGTATATATATTGCAGACAAATTTAGCCAAGTTCTCTACGGACCTACATCTGACCCAGAATAAGTTCTCTGTGTTAGTCCAGAGCCTGGTGTTGCCTCCTCTGTATCTATATCGATATAAGGAAACTCTATCAGTCACTAAGTGGGAGGAAGGTCGGAATGAATATTTCCTGTTATAATTACATAGTAAACCCGTATAGTGTATTTTGTAAGACGTACGTGAGTCTCAGTTTTTAATTATTAAAACCGTTGTCGTTTCACCCTCTTGTTTTTCTTGCCTTTTGCCTTGAACTATTTCTTTGCTTCATCTCAGATCTGAGAGCTTAATCAGTGATCTAATATAAAAGATAATAAAATGAGAATCATAACTTAAAATATAAAAGAATATACAAGTAAACAATATAGTAGCAAAACTAATTAAAACTATAATTCCTGACTCTCATACACAGCACAAACGGACCTGAATACTCCTGTATCCTCCATGAGAGAGCCATCGCCAGACTCCTCTGTCCTCCTCCAAACTTATTTGCCCTCTTCTGGACTCATTTGCCCCTCCTTCAGACTCATTTGACCCTCTTCTGGACTCATTTGCCCCTCCTTCAGACTCATTTGCCCTCTTCTGGACTCATTAGCCCCTAATCTAGACTTATTTGTCCCTCCTCCAGACTCATTTGTTCTCTTCTGGACTCATTTTCCCCTCCTCCAGACTCATTTTCCCCGCCTCCAGACTAATTTGCCCCTCCTCTGGACTCATTTGCCCTCTTCTGGACTCATTTGCCCCTCCTCCAGACTCATTTGCGGTATTCTGGACAAATTTGCCCCTCTTCCAGACTCATATCCCCATTCTTACATACTCATTTGCCCCTCCTCTGGACTTATTTACCCTTTTCTGGACCCATTTGCCGCTCCTCTGGACTCATCTGCCCCTCCTCCGGACTCATTTGCCCTCTTCTGGACTCATTTGCCCCTCTTCTGGACTCATCTGCCCCTCCTCCAGACTCATTTGCCCTCTTCTGGACTTATTTGCCCCTCCTCTCGACTCCTCAGACCTCCTCCAAACTACCTTACCAGTTGCTTATCTGCTAATGAAGAAAATGATCGGCCCTTGGAAATCCAACATGCTGGATCCTTCGCTCACTCTGACAATATTTGCCGGAAGATAATTGTTAGGTACCCAAGAAAGATCAATTCCACCAATATCGGCAGATTTAGCTAATTAAAATGTGTATGTGGGGCCTTAAAGAGCATTACTTGGACAACCCCTTTTAAAATAAAGTAGTTCCCCTTGTAAAATAAAAATATCCTGTACTCACTTCCCATACCGGCGCCGGGTCAACCAGGACTTGATTGACATTGTTATGTAACAGCCCCGCAGCCAATGCCCCTTGAAACAGATGTGGATTACAGCGTACTAAAAACCTTCTACCCATTATTGGGGAGTGGGTCTCCCTTAGTTTTCGCCTTTGCATTGAAAAGCAAAAGCTGACTAAAATTAGGAGGAAATGCAATGCCCCTTGGAAGAGCTGTGGAGTTCAGAGTGGCTTAAGAAGACGCTTTTAATGCCCCTTTGAAGAGACGTGGAGGTCACAGTAGCTTAACAAGACGGTTTTAATGCCCCTCGGAAAAGTGGTGGAGGTCGCAGTAGCTTAACAAGACGGTTTTAATGCCCCTCGGAAAAGACGTGGAGGCCCCAGTAGCTTAACAAGACGGTTTGAATGCCCCTTGAATGCCCCTTACAAGAGCCATGCAGTACAGCATATTACAAACATTATTCCCATTATTGGGGAGTGGGTCTCCTATAGTATTTGCTTATGCGTTCCAAGCAAAAGCTTCCCAAAATGAAGACGGAACAACTTGCAATGCCCCTTACAAGAGCCATGCAGTACAGCATATTACAAACATTATTCCCATTATTGGGGAGTGGGTCTCCCATAGTATTTGCTTATGCCTTCCAAGCAAAAGCTTCCAAAAATTAAGACTGAGCAACTTGTAATGCCCCTTACAAGAGTCATGCAGTACATCATATTACAAACATTATTCACATTATTGGGGAGTGGGTCTCCCATAGTATTTGCTTACGCCTTCCAAGCAAAAGCTTCCAAAAATTAGGACGGAGCAACTTGCAATGACCCCTTACAAGAGCCATGCAGTACAGCATATTACAAACATAAGTCCTATTATTGGGGAGTGGGTCTCCCATAGTATTTGCTTATGCCTTCCAAGCAAAAGCTTCCCAAAATTAAGACGGAGCAACTTGCAATGCCCCTTACAAGAGCCATGCAGTACAGCATATTACAAACATTGTTCCCATTATTGGGGAGTGGGTCTCCCATAGTATTTGCTTATGCCTTTCAAGCAAAAGCTTCCAAAAATTAGGACGGAGCAACTTGCAATGCCCCTTACAAGAGCCATGCAGTACAGCATATTACACACATAAGTCACATTATTGGGGAGTGGGTCTCCCATAGTCTTTGCTTATGCCTTCCAAGCAAAAGCTTCCAAAAATTAGGAGGAAATGCAATGCCCGTTCGAAAAATCGTGGAGGTCCCAGTAGCTTTACAAAACGGTTTTAATGCCCCTTACAAGAGACGTGGAGGTCAGAGTGGTATAACAAGACGCTTTTAATGCCCCTCAGAAGAGACGTGGAGGTCAAAGTGGTATAACAAGACGCTTTTAATGCCCCTTACAAGAGACGTGGAGGTCAGAGTGGTATAACAAGACGCTTTTAATGCCCCTTACAAGAGACGTGGAGGTCAGAGTGGTATAACAAGACACTTTTAATGCACCTTACAAGAAACGTGGAGGTCAGAGTGGTATAACAAGATGCTTTTAATGCCCCTTACAAGAGATGTGGAGGTCAGAGTGGTATAACAAGAAGCTTTTAATACCCCTCAGAAGAGACGTGGAGGTCAGAGTGGTATAACATGACGCTTTTAATGCCCCTTACAAGAGACGTGGAGGTCAGAGTGGTATAGCAAGACGCTTTTAATGCCCCTCAGAAGAGACGTGGAGGTCAGAGTGGTATAACAAGATGCTTTTAATGCACCTTACAAGAGACGTGGAGGTCAGAGTGGTATAACAAGACGCTTTTAATGCCCCTTACAAGAGATGTGGAGGTCAGAGTGATATAACAAGACGCTTTTAATGCCCCTTACAAGAGCCATACAGTACAGCATCTTAAAAATATTATTCCCATTATTGGGGAGTGGGTCTCCCACAGTCTTTGCTTATGCCTTCCAAGCAAAAGCTGACAAAAATAAGGACGGAGGAACTTTCAATAATGGCAACACGGACCACGGTCAGCCTGGTGGTATACTGGTGGTGGAGGCTGAGGATAAGGAGAAGAACATAAAACAACCGAAATGAGGAAGCATATACCCATGTGTGGGTGTGAAGCGGTGCATGTGAATACACCTCCCGAAATAACACAGTGGATTTGACTTTATGTTACTCTGCTGTCATTTGGTGGTGATGAGAAGTCTGGCCCAATCCAGCCCTTGTTCATTTTGATAAGGGTCAGCTTGTCAGCATTGTCAGTTGACAGGCGAGTGCGCTTATCAGTTATAATTCCCCCAGCGGCACTAAAAACACGCTCCGATAACACCCTAGCGGCAGGGCAGGCCAGGACCTCCAAGGCGTACAGAGCGAGTTCATTCCAAGTGTCCAGCTTGGATACCCAATAATTAAAAGGCACAGAGGAATCACGGAGGATGCTGGTACGGTCGGCAAGGTACTCCCTCACCATCTTTTGAAACTTTCCACTCCTTGTGAGAGTACTCTGTCCGAAGGGAGGGTCTGAGAAAACTGTCCCAGAACGTTGACAGTGTTCCCCTGCCTCTGCTGGATTGGAATTGCCTCTCTCTCGCTTGTACGCTTTGGTTGGTCAACGAACTATGACCTCTGCCGCTAGCGTGTTCAGATGGGAATTTTTTTAACAGGTCTGCAGCAAGGGCCTTCTGGTACTGCCCCATTTTTGTAGACCTCTCCACCTCAGGAATAAGAGAGTGAAAGTTCTCCTTGTAGCGGGGGTCTAAAAGTGTCACCAACCAGTAATGACTGTCACCCAACATTTTGACAACGCGAGGGTCACGGTTAAGGCAGCGTAACATAAAGTCAGCCATGCGTGCCAGACTGGTAACGGGCAAGATTTCCGTGTCCTCACCAAGATGTCGACTGACCATGCTCTCCTCCTCCTCCCCCCTGACCTCAGGCCACCCACGCTGAACCGACGGTATGACACTTGTACAGGTACTACCGTCTACAGCGCATGATAGCAGCTCCTGTTCTTTCTCCTCCTCCTCCTCTCCCTCATTGTCCCCCAATGCACGTTGGGATGAGATGAGGCTGGGCTGTGTGTAATCGCCCACTACGGCTTCTTGATCCATCTCATCATACTTTGGCTGCAATGCCTAGACTTTAATTCTCTGCAAAAGACAGACAAGTGGGACGCTGACACTAATGATGGCGTCACCGCCACTCACCATCTTGGTGGCCTCCTCAAAGTTTGTCAGGATGGTATATATGTCAGATATCCAGGTCCACTCCTGAGATCTTATGTGTGGAGTCTGACCTGAATATCGACGGCCTTGTTGCATCTGGTACTCCACAACTGCTCTCTTCTGCTCACAAATCCTTTGCAACATGTGGAGGGTAGAGTTCCAACATGTGGGGACATCACACACCAGTCGGTGTGCCGGAAGCTGCAAACGCTGCTGCAACACAGCAAGGGCGGCGGAAGCTGTAGCCGACTTGCGAAAATGAGCTGACAGGCGGCGTACTTTCACGAGCACATCTGGCAACTCGGGGTACGATTTAAGAAACCGCTGAACCACGAGGTTAAGCACATGAGCCAGGCATAGTACGTGTGTGATCTCACCTCGCCTCAGAACTGACACCAGGTTACGGCCATTGTCACACACGACCATGCCGGGATGTAGGTTCAGCAGTCTCAGCCACAGATCTGCCTGCTCTTTCACAGCTGTCCACAACTCACAAGCAGTGTGAGGTTTATCACCCAAGCTTATGAGTTTCAGCACAGCCTGTTGCCGTACTGCAGTGCTTCCAGCTTGTAACTGATGTGGTGATATCTGAGATGGAGGCTGAACATGAGGAGGAGGAGGATGATGCGCAGGAGCTATACACTGTGGGGTCAACTATGACTGACATAGGGCCCGCAATCCTGGGTGTGGGGAGGACGTGTTCCGTCCCAAGGTCCGACTGGGTCCCGGCTTCCACTATGTTTACCCAGTGTGCCTTCAGAGAGATGTACCGTCCCTGGCCACAAGCACTTGTCCACGTGTCTGTTGTCAGGTGGACTCTCCCAGTAACTTCGTTGTTGAGGGCACGGCAGATGCTTTGGGACACGTGCTTGTGTAGTGCGGGGATGGCACACCGGGCAAAATAGTGTCGGCTGGGGACCGAGTACCGAGGGATGGCCACCACCATAAGATTGCGGAAGGATTCCATCTCCACCAGCCTAAAAGGCAGCATTTCCAACGCAAGCAGTTGTGAAATGTGCGAATTTAGGACTGTGGCCTGTGGGGCGTTAGCTGCGAATTTCCGCTTTCGTTCAAAGGTCTGGGATATGGACAATTGAACGCTGCGGTGGGACGTGGACATGGACGTTGATGCTGTTTCTTGAGAAACTGCCATAACAAGTGAAGACTGAGAGGAGGGGGCATCTTTACATGCAGTATGGACAGGGGATTGCCTTGCACACACAAAAGGGGGTTCTATTGCACGCACAACAGTGGAAGAAACAGTGGTGACACCCGCTAACACTGGTCGTGGACCCTGGGTTTCGCCCCACAAAGTCGGGTGCTTTGCTGCCATGTGCCTGATCATGCTGGTGGTGGTCAGCCTGGTAGTTTTGTCACCCCTGCTGATGCTGGCATGGCAGGTGGAACATATGGCCTTTTTGGGGTTATCAGCAGAGTCATTAAAAAAATTCCAGACTCTGGAAGACCTACCGCTTGTACTGGCAACGTCCCTCGTGTTGGTGTTACGGGGAACGGTTGCCCGCCTTCTGTCTGCGGCCACCACACTGCTTCTTCCTGCCTGTTGGGGTACTCTGCCTCCCTCCCCCTGTGTGCTGCTGGCCTCACTCTGCATGTCCTCCTGCCACGTTGGGTCAGTTACTAGATCATCCACCACCTCCTCCTCTTCCACTTGCGCACCACGATGCTCCTCCTCACTTCCTGGCAATTGTGTCTCGTCATCGTCCACCTCTTGTGACAAATTGCCAGCGTCGACTTCCTGTGGCCATGGCTGTTCAAATATTTGGGCATCGCTACATGGGATCTCCTCTTCCACCACTTCAAGCAGAGCAGGCGAGGGGCACAAATCTGGAAATGGACCAGTGAACAGCTCTTCAGAGTGTCCAAGTGTGGGATCAATTGCTGTCTGACGACACTCGGCATGGTGGGAGGAAGGAGCATCAGGGTGAGGAGGAGTATGCAGTCGAGACTCACGGCTACTAAGAGTTGACTGTGTGGAAGACAGACCGGAGGTGGTGGTGCCCAGGCAACTGGAAGTATTATCTGCTATCCAATTAATAACCTGTTCACACTGATCAGTTCTCAATATTGGTGTTGTTCTGTGCTTCACTAGTAATTCGGTCAAGAACTGGGAGCGAGAAGATGTGGCTTTTGGTTGTGGCACATTTTCACCTTGGCCACGGCCCCGTCCTCTGCACGAACCATCACCAGAACATCCACTTCCATGTCCCTTGCCATGCGCCTTGCCCATTGTAAAGGAAGTAAAATAGCTTACACTTGCACTATCAATGGATAAAGGGTAATAAAAAGTAGATTAGAACCGTGGAAGAGGAAAACCACAGTTCTATTTCTCTGGCCTACACTCGACTCTTTTAAACAATCTGAACAATCAGGGAGAAACTATTACTGTTTTTCTTTAGGTAAAAAATGCCAAAACCTGAATAATAGAGATTTTTTACAGTGGGATGGCAAAACCACAGTTATTGTTTACTGGGGTATACCAAACTTTTTTAAATATATAGATTTGCGACTGAACAGTGAGCGACACACTCAAACAGTTTTTTTTTAGATACCAAAGGCCCAAAACTGGATAGTACAAAGATTTGACCCATGGAACTGCAAAACCACACTGGGATTTGTCGAGCCTACACCAGACTATTTTCAACAGATATATTTTTGTGTCACAACAGTCAGGAGACACTACTGTTTTTCTTTACGAAAAATATACCAAAACCTGAATAATAGAGATTTTTTACCGTGGGATGGCAAAACCACAGTTATTGTTTACTGGGGTATACCAGACTTTTTTAAATATATAGATTTGCGGATGAACAGTGAGCGACACACTGAAACTGTTTTTTTTTAGATACCAAAGGCCCAAAACTGGATAGTACAGAGATTTGACCCGTGGAACTGCAAAACCACACTGGGATTTGTCGAGCCTACACCAGACTATTTTCAACAGATATATTTTTGTGTCACAACAGTCAGGAGACACTACTGTTTTTCTTTACGTAAAATATACCAAAACCTGAATAATAGAGATTTTTTACCGTGGGATGGCAAAACCACAGTTATTGTTTACTGGGGTATACCAGAGATTTTTAAATATATAGATTTGCGGCTGAACAATGAGCGACACACTCAAACTGTTTTTTTTTTAGATACAAATGGCCCAAAAGTGGATAGTACAGAGATTTGGCCCGTGGAACTGCAAAACCACACTGGGATTTGTCGAGCCTACACCAGACTATTTTCAACAGATATATTTTTGTGTCACAACAGTCAGGAGACACTACTGTTTTTCTTTACGGAAAATATACCAAAACCTGAATAATAGAGATTTTTTACCGTGGGATGGCAAAACCACAGTTATTGTTTACTGGGGTATACCAGAGTTTTTTAAATATATAGATTTGCGGCTGAACAGTGAGCGACACACTCAAACTGTGTTTTTTTAGATACCAAAGGCCCAAAACTGGATAGTACAGAGATTTGACCCGTGGAACTGCAAAACCACACTGGGATTTGTCGGGCCTACACCAGACTATTTTCAACAGATATATTTTTGTGTCACAACAGTCAGGAGACACTACTGTTTTTCTTTACGGAAAATATACCAAAACCTGAATAATAGACATTTTTTACCGTGGGATGGCAAAACCACAGTTATTGTTTACTGGGGTATACCAGACTTTTTTAAATGGATATATTTGCGGCTGAACAGTGAGCGACACACTCAAACTGTTTTTTTTTTAGATACAAATGGCCCAAAAGTGGATAGTACAGAGATTTGACCCGTGGAACTGCAAAACCACACTGGGATTTGTCGAGCCTACACCAGACTATTTTCAACAGATATATTTTTGTGTCACAACAGTCAGGAGACACTACTGTTTTTCTTTACGGAAAATATACCAAAACCTGAATAATAGAGATTTTTTACCGTGGGATGGCAAAACCACAGTTATTGTTTACTGGGGTATACCAGAGTTTTTTAAATATATAGATTTGCGGCTGAACAGTGAGCGACACACTCAAACTGTGTTTTTTTAGATACCAAAGGCCCAAAACTGGATAGTACAGAGATTTGACCCGTGGAACTGCAAAACCACACTGGGATTAGTCGGGCCTACACCAGACTATTTTCAACAGATATATTTTTGTGTCACAACAGTCAGGAGACACTACCGTTTTTCTTTACGGAAAATATACCAAAACCTGAATAATAGAGATTTTTTACCGTGGGATGGCAAAACCACAGTTATTGTTTACTGGGGTATACCAGAGTTTTTTAAATATATAGATTTGCGGCTGAACAGTGAGCGACACACTCAAACTGTGTTTTTTTAGATACCAAAGGCCTAAAACTGGATAGTACAGAGATTTGACCCGTGGAACTGCAAAACCACACTGGGATTTGTCGAGCCTACACCAGACTATTTTCAACAGATATATTTTTGTGTCACAACAGTCAGGAGACACTACTGTTTTTCTTTACGAAAAATATACCAAAACCTGAATAATAGAGATTTTTTACCGTGGGATGGCAAAACCACAGTTATTGTTTACTGGGGTATACCAGACTTTTTTAAATGGATATATTTGCGGCTGAACAGTGAGCGACACACTCAAACTGTTTTTTTTTTAGATACAAATGGCCCAAAAGTGGATAATACAGAGGTTTGAACCGTGGAAGTGCAAAACAACACTTCTGTTTCTCTAGCCTACACCTGACTATTTTCAACAGATATATTTGTGTCTGAAAAATCAGAGACACACTTTTTTTTTGGGGGGGGGACACCAAAAGGTTAATAAGACAGGTATTTGTACAGGGTGAAGGAGGAAAAAAAAAAGAGGATTTAGATGAAAAAAAAAGGATTTTTCTTGTCCCCTGAGACCTGGAGCTAAGTCCAGCAATTTCAGCAACAGGAGCAGCACACAGGACTGTAATGCAGCGTTTGCTGATATAACCACTGCGTCTCCTATACAGCCTGCCTGCCTGATATCTGGGATGGATATTAGTCCTGAGAAGGACTGTTTGTTTGATCTGGCAGCCTTTACAGACCCTACACTAACTATTTTGCAGTTTATATCTCTCCCTAAATCAGCAGCGCTGTCCCTACACTGTCTGATCCGGAGCGACTGTGTCCAAGATGGCTGCGCCCGGTTTTAAATACTCGAAGTGACGCTGTGCGGCCAGCCAATCACTGTAATGCCCACAACCAACATGGCTGCGACATTACAGTGACTGGCTGGCAATCCCTGCATGTTCATTGGCTCTGTAAAGAGCGCCAAACATGCAGGGCGGAGACCCGAGCTCCTGCCCGAGTAACCCGGAAATGCTCGGTGCTCGCCGAACATCCCGAGTAGCGTGATGCTCGGGTGAGTACCGAGCAGTGTCGAGCATGTTCGCTCAACACTAATGCTCACACTAATGATGGCGTCATCGCCACTCACCATCTTAGTGGCCTCCTCAAAGTTTGTCAGGATGGGACATATGTCAGACATCCAGGTCCACTTATGAGGTCTTATGTGTGGAGTCTGGCCTGAATATCGACGGCCTTGTTGCAGCTGGTACTCCACAACTGCTCTCCTCTGCTCACAAATCCTTTGCAACATGTGCAGGGTAGAGTTCCAACATGTGGGGACATCACACACCAGTCGGTGTGCCGGAAGCTGCAAACGCTGCTGCAACACAGCAAGGGCGGCGGAAGCTGTAGCCGACTTGCGAAAATGAGCTGACAGGCGGCGTACTTTCACGAGCAGATCTGGCAACTCGGGGTACAATTTAAGAAACCGCTGAACCACAAGGTTAAGCACATGAGCCAGGCATGGTACGTGTGTGATCTCGCCTCAGAGCCGCCACCAGGTTACGGCCATTGTCACACACGACCATGCCTGGATGTAGGTTCAGCGGTCTCAGCCACAGATCTGCCTGCTCTTTCACAGCTGTCCACAACACACAAGCAGTGTGAGGTTTATCACCTAAGCTTATGAGTTTCAGCACAGCCTGTTGCCGCTTGGCGGAGGCAGTACTGCAGTGCTTCCAGCTTGTAACTGATGTGGTGATATCTGAGATGGAGGCTGAACATGAGGAGGAGGAGGAGGAGGAGGAGGATGCGCAAGAGCTGTACACTGTGGGGGCATCTCTGACTGACATAGGGCCCGCAATCCTCGGTGTGGGGAGGATGTGTTAAGTCCCAAGATCCGACTGGGTCCCGGCTTCCACTATGTTTACCCAGTGTGCCATCAGGGAGATGTACCGTCCCTGGCCACAAGCACTTGTCCACATGTTCGTTGTCAGGTGGACTCTCCCAGTAACTGTGTTGTTGAGGGCACGGCAGATGTTTTGGGACACGTGCTTGTGTAGTGCGGGGATGGCACACCGGGCAAAATAGTGTCGGCTGGGGACTGAGTACCGAGGGACGGGCACCGCCATAAGGTTGCGGAAGGATTCCGTCTCCACCAGCCTAAAAGGCAGCATTTCCAATGCAAGCAGTCGTGAAATGTGCGAATTTAGGACTGTGGCCTGTGGGGCGTTAGCTGCGAATTTCCGTTTTCGTTCAAAGGTCTGGGATATGGACAATTGGACGCTGCGGTGGGACGAGGAGATAGAGGTTGATGCTGTTTCTTGAGAAACTGCCATAACAAGTGAAGACTGATAGGAGGGGGCATCTTTACATGCAGTATGGACAGGGGATTGCCTTGCACACACAAAAGAGGGTTCTACTGCACGCACAACAGTGGAAGAAGCAGTGGTGACACCCGCTGACACGGGTCGTGGACCCTGGGTTTCGCCCCACAAAGTCGGGTGCTTTGCTGCCATGTGCCTGATCATGCTGGTGGTGGTCAGCCTGGTAGTTTTGTCACCCCTGCTGATGCTGGCGTGGCAGGTGGTACATATGGCCTTTTTGGGGTTATCAGCAGAGTCTTTAAAAAAATTCCAGACTCTGGAAGACCTACCGCTTGTACTGGCAACGTCCCTCGTGTTGGTGTTACGGGGAACGGTTGCCCGCCTTCTGTCTGCGGCCACCACACTGCTTCTTCCTGCCTGTTGGGGTACTCTGCCTCCCTCCCCCTGTGTGCTGCTGGCCTCACTCTGCATGTCCTCCTGCCACGTTGGGTCAGTTACTAGATCATCCACCACCTCCTCCTCTTCCACTTGCGCACCACGATGCTCCTCCTCACTTCCTGGCAATTGTGTCTCGTCATCATCCACCTCTTGTGACAAATTGCCAGCGTCGACTTCCTGTGGCCATGGCTGTTCAAATATTTGGGCATCGCTACATGGGATCTCCTCTTCCACCACTTCAAGCAGAGCAGGCGAGGGGCACAAATCTGGAAATGGACCAGTGAACAGCTCTTCAGAGTGTCCAAGTGTGGGATCAATTGCTGTCTGACGACACTCGGCATGGTGGGAGGAAGGAGCATCAGGGTGATGAGGAGTATGCAGTCGAGACTCACGGCTACTAAGAGTTGACTGTGTGGAAGACAGACCGGAGGTGGTGGTGCCCAGGTAACTGGAAGTATTATCTGCTATCCAATTAATAACCTGTTCACACTGATCAGTTCGCAATAGTGGTGTTGTTGTGTGCTTCCATAGTAATTCGGTCAAGAACTGGGAGCGAGAAGATGTGGCTGTTGGTTGTGGCACATTTTCACCTTGGCCACGGCCCCGTCCTCTGCACGCACCATCACCAGAACGTCCAGTTCCACGTTCCTTGCCACGCGCCTTGCCCATTGTAAAGAAAGTAAAATAGCTTACACTTGCACTATCAATGGAAAAAGGGTAATAAAGAGTAGATTAGAACCGTGGAAGAGGAAAACCACAGTTCTATTTCTCTGGCCTACACCCGACTCTTTTAAACAATCAGAACAATCAGGGAGAAACTATTACTGTTTTTCCTTACGGAAAAAAATACCAAAACCTGAATGATAGAGATAATTATACCACAGTAATTGTTTACTGGGGTATACCACACTTTTTAAAAATATAGATTTGCGGCTGAACAGTGAGCGACACACTCAAACTGTTTTTTTTTTTTAGATACCAAAGGCCCAAAACTGGATACTACAGGGATTTTACCCGTAGAACTGTAAAACCACACTGGGATTTGTCAGGCGTACACCAGACTATTTTCAACAGATATATTTTTGTGTCAGAACACTCAGGAGACACTACTGTTTTTTTTACTGCAAAAAATGCGAAAAGCAGTATAATAGAGATTTTTTACCGTGGAACAGCAAAACCACAGTTTTAATTTACTGGTGTATATACCAGACTTTTTTAAAAATATAGATTTGCGGCTGAACAGTGAGCGACACACTCAAACTGTTTTTTTTTTTAGATTCCAAAGGCCCAAAACTGGATACTACAGAGATTTTACCCGTGGAACTGCAAAACCACACTTCTGTTTCTGTGGCCTATACCAGACTCTTTTCAACAGATATATTTGTGTCTGAAAAATCAGAGACACACTTTTTTTTTTTTGTTGGGGGGGGGAGGGGACACCAATAAGTTAATAAGACGGGTATTTGTACAGTGTGTAGGAGGAAAAAAAAAAGAGAATTTAGATGAAAAAAAAGGATTTTTACTGGCCCCAGAGACCTGCAGCTAAGTCCAGCAATTTCAGCAACAGGAGCGCACAGGACTGTAATGCAGCGTTTGCTGGTATAACCACTGCGTCTCCTATACAGCCTGCCTGCCTGATATCTGGGATGGATATGACTAGCCCAGAGGGAGATGGGGATAACTCGGTACCCGGGCCTTTAGCCTGGACTTTAGGGATGTCGCGTTGGTCGGCTCCCGGGCCCGTACCCTGGGCCTCTCCTTTAAAAGGGTTGTTGTTTTTGGTTAAGTTTATAAAAGAGTTTGTGACGCCACCTGTGGCTTCTGGTGAGGATCACCAGCGCTGCGCAGTCCACTGAGGCTGATGATAAGGCAGCTTGATGGTATAGCTCCCCACAGGTGGAGCTGGGCCTCAGGGCAGTATAAGAACGGGGATGCAGGACAAAGAGACTCCGCCGGGCCAGAGCAAGAACAGGGACAGACACGATAGTCACTTCAGTACCTTTTACTGGTGGAATTTCAGGCACTCCCCGGAGCACTGTAGGGTGAAGGGTGTATGTCCGGATCCTCCCCAATGAGCAGGTTTTGGGCCCCCTGGTTCTTGCTTCTGCGTAGTAAGTTTCTGACCTGCCTGGAGCTAGGCCTAACTTTGTCTCTGTCCTGCGCTGGCTGACCTTGTGGTAGGGCCTTCTCTTGGAGTGCACGCTCCCGACCTACGGGGCCTATGTGTCTCCTGGCTCTGGTACGTATCAGCACTTTAGCGATTCTGGGGCCTATAGTTCTCCAGGGATTCCGGTTTATCTTACTGGGTCATGGAGATCCCGGCAAGCTTCGGACCCGGTGTCCGGTAACTACTTCTTCTTCGGGGTGAGCTGATTAAGCTCCTCTGCCCCCTATGAACTAACTCTCTAGTCTTTTGCCTTCGGCCTACTCGGACCCTCAATAGGCTACTCACACTAACGGCAGCGTGCCGCACTTCACCGATCTTATGGCGCCGGCACACCTAAATCTCTCTATTCTGAGCTATGACTCAACCGGGCTCAACTCTGTATTCAGGCTTGCACTAACTGAACTCTCCAGAGGAATTGCTGAGTCACTGAGCTCCACTGCAGACTGACCTGTTTCTGTGTCTCGCTCTGCAGGAACTCATCAACAGGCTGAGCTGCCTGGCTCCACCTTCCCTTATATATCTCCCTAACGGGCTCCCTCTGGTGGTCTGAGGTGGAAGGTGAAGATGTGTGAATGGTTATGGGGGCCTCTTGAGGAGGAATCCTTCAATACACCCTTCTAGGATCTGTGATACCAAGCACAGCTGGGCGTCACAGATATTAGTCCTGAGGAGAACTGTTTGTTTGATCTGACAGCCTTTACAGACCCTACACTAACTATTTCGCAGTATAAATCTCTCCCTAGCTCAGCAGCGCTGTCCCTACACTGTCTGATCCGGAGCGACTGTGTCCAAGATGGCGGCGCCCGGTTTTAAATACTCGAGGTGACGCCGTGCGGCCAGCCAATCACTGTAATGCCCACAAACATGGCTGCGGCATTACAGTGACTGGCTGGCAATCCCTGCATGTTCATTGGCTCTGTAAAGAGCGCCAAACGTGCAGGGGGGAGACCCGAGCTCCCGTCCGAGTAACCCGGAAATACTCGGTGCTCGCCGAACATCCCGAGTAGCGTGATGCTCGGGCGAGTACCGAGCAGTGTCGAGCATGCGCGCTCAACACTAATTACAATCTATTATTATAATCTATGGTGCTAATGCCAATGCCCTTTACTTGGCAGGATACAAGATGATCTGTGTGTGATTTTGTGGTTTTCCCTTCCTTACCTGCAGACACCCTGAATATCGATTCTTCTTCTAAGTAGATAACTTTGCACTTTGGCATTTTTATCTGCTTTGTGTCCGGACTTCTTATCAGTATCCAGCTTGTAACAGTCAGGAATCCATCATAGCTGGTGCCATTGAGGGATCCTTCTACTACATCCACCCAAGAAATCACAGGACGAGGCCAACTACGGGCCACACATGTTATTTTAAGACACCCATTGTCATGATCCTTCGACACTGTTACGTTCAAAGGCTCTAGAAGAGAAAACAGAGACTTGAGTCTGGGACTGTGGACAAGTTGCTATAATAAATGGTCCAGAGTAACTTAAAGATGTGGGCCCCAATGCAAAATGTATCATTTATACAACTGGTGTCTTCAGATGTAGTGGAGGAACCTTTATAGGGGTTGTCCACTACTTTTAATTAGTTTAAAAGTGGATCCATAGTGGTATTAATCTAAAAACATCTATGGGTCTTCCCCTTGTTTCTAAGTTTCTCTTCTCGAAGGGCATTAGGTAATCTATGAAGCCAGTTAGCAGCCACTGCTTGGTTTCATCAATCATCTGATGATCATGTGCCGGAAGAAGAAACCATGAGACCAGTGAGGAATGCTGGCAGCAGGGGGGAGGAGCAGCGGAGGTCTACTAGTTGAGTACGTTTTCTTTTTATTTTGCAAGCACCCTGGGCCTAATTTCAAGCTAAATAAAAATAGTGGACCACCCATTTAAACAGGCCATGTCAACATTTCAGCAGTTGCCAATTTTTTTGCCTTTTTAATCCCATTGTGCAACTAAGCTTTTTGTTGTTTTATTTTTTTTTAAACTGACATACAGTTCCAGAGATACTGGTCTATGTATTTCGAGCTCATTTTTATGGTCTTTATTAAAAGGTGTGGATCCTCTGGGGCGTGTCTTTAGACTGCATAATTACCCTATAGGCACCACCTCCTAGGTAAAAACTAAAAAAATTAACTGTAAATAAGAAGGCCCACATCTTTGGAACAGTTTGGTGGATTTTAAAAAAAGAAAACAACGTAATACTCAGGGTAACAGCGGGAAAAGAATAGTAGCAAATACCGACCATTGGTAAAATGGTGACAGGTTTTCTAAAAGTCTTTTAAAGTACTGGGGATTGGTTATATCTGCTACCTCTGCACTATCTATAGCTACTTCCATGATCAAACTATCTCACACAAATATCTCAAAATATCTTGTGTCTTTTATGGGTCCAAAAAAAAGGTCCCTTAAAAATATTTATTTTCTTATGAGTAAAGTCAGAGGAAAAAACTTTATTAAAATTTTTTCATATAAAGAAATGATCAGAATTTCATAGAATCATAGAATCATAGAATGGTAGAGTTGGAAGGGACCTCCTGGGTCATCTGGTCCAACCCCCTGCTCAAAGCAGGATTCACTAGATCATCTCAGACAGATGTCTGTCCAGCCTCTGTTTGAAGACGTCCATTGAAGGGGAACTCACCACCTCTCGTGGCAGCCTGTTCCACTCATTAATCACCCTAACTGTCAAAAAGTTTTTTCTAATATCTAATCTGTGTCTCCTCCCATTTAGTTTCATCCCATTGCTTCTAGTCTTTCCTTGTGCAAATGAGAATAAAGATGATCCTTCTACAATGTGACAGCCCTTGACATATTTGTAGACAGTTATTAAGTCTCCTCTCAGTCTTCTTTTTTGCAAGCTAAACATTCCCAAATCCTGCAACCGTTCCTCATAGGACATGGTTTGCAGACCAGTCACCATTCTGGTCGCTCTTCTCTGAACTTGCTCCAGTTTGTCTATGTCTTTTTTAAAATGTGGTGCCCAAAACTGTACACAGTATTCCAGATGAGGTCTGACCAAAGAGGAGTAAAGACCGATAATGACTTCACGTGATCTAGACTGTATGCTTCTGTTAATACATCCCAGAATTGTATTTGCCTTTTTTGCTGCTGCATCACACTGTTGACTCATGTTCAGTCTATGATCTATTAGTATACCTAAGTCTTTTTCACATGTACTGTTGCTTAGCTCTATTCCTCCCATTCTGTATATGCTTTTTTCATTTTTATTGCCCAGATGTAGTACTTTGCATTTTTCCCTGTTAAAAACCATTCTGTTGGTTGCTGCCCACTGCTCCAGTTTATTTAGGTCTTTTTGAATCCTCTCTCTCTCTTCTCTAGTATTAGCTATCCCTCCTAGCTTTGTGTCATCAGCAAATTTAATCAGTTTACCCTCAATTCCTTCATCTAAATCATTGATAAAGATGTTGAACAATACAGGTCCCAGGACGGAGCCCTGTGGTACCCCACTTGAGACATTCATCCAGCTGGATGTGAAGCCATTTACAACCACCCTTTGAGTCCGATCACTAAGCCAGTTATGAATCCACCTAACAGTTGCCTGGTCCATTGCATACTTGGTCATTTTTTCAATAAGGATGGTGTGAGATACTTTGTCAAATGCTTTGCTGAAGTCAAGATATACTATATCTACAGCATTTCCCTGATCCACCCAGTCAGTGATTCTGTCATAGAAGGAAATTAAGTTAGTCTGACATTTCCTACTGAGGCTTAAAAACATGAACATATCCTTAAAAAATAACGAGACTCATTGTCAGACTCTATCCACCTTTCGAGGATAATATTTTTTAATTGCTCCAATGCATCCAAAGTGATAAAAGAATCAACGGTATAAATTGTCTAAATCGAAAAATTTAATCGTTTTAAGCTCCTATACAGGACAATATGTTTCGATGATAACAGACAACAAACCCTACGTAACCTGATCCTACAGTCATATCACATTGACATGTCCCTTAACTCTTGACCGCCGACCAAATGAATGCAAGTAGGAATTAAGGGACTGATTTATAACAAAAAATTCTGGTAAAAAAAAATTTCCATTTTGTTTAAAATTGGTTGTGAGGTTGGAATAGACTTATGTTTAGTATTTTATCTTTAGAAGCCATCATTTATAAAACAACCTTGTGTGGTTTCCCGTACCGTAGACTTGTAAGGACGTCTCCGCTGCAGCCGATCCTACGGGAAACACGTTGAACAGACATTTGTAAGTTCCTTCATCGCTCGCGTTAACCCTGGACAGGGTGAGGAAAGACGTGTCCATGTCTTCCATCGTCAGACTTAGGAATCCTCGATATTTTGAATTAATGTATTCCTTTAAAATGATATTGTAGATTGCGATGTTTTCGGCATTTTTCTGCCACAATACCTGCGTGATTTTTCTTTTTTCATCCCTTGATATTTTTCTTCTGATGCACTTCAGGGTCACGGGTTGAAGGAGTCTCACCCTGTGATGTTTTTCAATGAACACCTCGCCTGTGAGAATAGTGAATTTATGACTTTTTTTTTTTATATAAAGATTATATAAATATTGTAAAATAAAATTAAAAAATCTAAAACAAAATCTAGACAAAAATATATAAATGTGTAAAATGATGTTGAATTATGGATGTCACATGATGGCTAGATGTGTTACTGATATGCAGATGATGGAAAAACAGAAGAACATTTCAAAAACATCTCGATACCGTATATTCAGTATTGAGCATGAGCTCAGACATCTCCGCACTTACACATCTTGACTGCTATTAATGAGGTTATTAATAATGTCTGAGGAATGTTCTGCCACTGAATGCACTCGGGCAAATCATCAAGAGCCGCTGCTGGCAGCTCCTGTGTAATCACCGACAAATGACGCCCCAGCTGTGTTCGATGGGAGACAAGTCTGGTGACGCTGCAGCCATCGTAGCACGTTTAGACCAAGCAGGCTGCTCACAGTAGCACCAGCAACATACTGCCTGGCATTGTCGTGTTGAAAACCTGCTCCTCAGACTCTAACTTTCCCTCGTGGCTTTGCCCATGTGGTCTACCGACCAATCCATGGCTATCATGTTGTCCAAGACGAAAATGGGACTCATCGCTGAAGAGGATAGATCTCGATTATAGCTTCGATTGCCATCGTTCTCTGCACCATGATAGGTTTTGAGAGCAGTAATGTGAGGTCAATGATACACAAGTAGCCGGATGTCTGTCTCATAGCCCAATATCATGCCAACACCCTCTGATGGTTTGTGTAGACGCCGTCTGATGCCTAAGGCTCGGTGTGTGACATCAAGTTTCACTTGCGGTGCAGAATGGATCACTACTTTGCATTCTTTGAATCTAATGAGACTGTATGGGCAATGATATGAAGATGCCTTCACAACTGAACATCAGATCGGTCCTACTCCTGGAATTATGGTGCATGAGGGTATAATGTTAGGTAGGCAAACTCCTCGAATCTTCACTCCTCGTGCACTAACTGCTCAACGTTACATTAATTTGGTAGTGGAATCAGTGGTACGGCCATTTCTCCCGAGTGTACCAAGAGACATTTTTCAACTCAACGCAATGTTCTATGTTTCTCGTGGTACTGTGATCCGCCTGCATCTCCACACTTGTCTGCCATCGAGCATATCTGGAACGTCATTGATCGGCAATAGCACAGAGAGCTGCCAGCAGAGGATCTTGATGATATGTCCGAGTGCATTCAGAGCAGCAGAACCTTCCTCAGATGACCATCAATAGGGCTGAGGCTGTAGGTCCCGGGATTTCTGCACGTGGTGCTCATACTCCAGACGGAAGTAATCCAGATATTTTAAAAATCTTGTTTCCATTTTTTTTAAAATTTGCAGTTTAGTAACATGTCTATCCATCCTGTGATGTTGGAATTTCAGAGCTAAGAAATATCATACAATTATTTCAGGAAAAAAAAGATCTAATAATAATAATAATAATTTTTATTTTTATAGCGCCAACATATTCCGCAGCGCTTTACAAATTTTAGGGGGGACTTATACAGACAATACAGAATAAGCATATCTCATATCGAAAGTAGTGAGGGCCCTGCTCGCAAGCTTACAGTCTATGAGGAAATGGGGGAGACACAAAAGGTAGAATCTACATATATTGTATAATGCAGCCTTGATATACTAAATAGGATAAATACTAATACATGGACTGGTCGCCTGGTCACCTGTATGTGTGCAGTCCTGACCGAGGCTATTAAGTGCATGGTTGGTATGAACCTGAAATTGAAGAAGATTTTAATATGGGGGAAACCTGGGACGGACAGATAGTGTGTGGAGGCAGTACGCCAGTCTAAAGAAATGGGTTTTTAGGGTCCGCTTGAAACTATGGGTATTGGGAATTAATCAAACTGTCCTGAGTAGTGCATTCCAAAGAATTGGCGCAGCACGCGAGAAATCTTGGAGACGGGAGTGGGAAGTTCGGATTATGGAGGATTTTAGTTTTAAGTTATTGGCAGAACGGAGGGCACGTGTAGGGTGCTAGACTGAGACAAGGGAGGAGATGTAGGGGGGTACTGAAGGATGGAGCGCTTTGTGGGTAAGCGTGATAAGTTTAAATTGAACTCTATATTGGATGGGTAACCAATGCAATGACTGGCACAGGGAAGAGGCATCGGTGTAGCGGTTGGCGAGGAATATGATCCTGGCTGCTGCATTAAGGACGGATTGGAGAAGGTAGAGTTTAGTAAGAGGGAGACCGATTAGTAGAGAGTTGCAATAGTCCAGACGAGAATGAATAAGAGCTACAGTAAGAGTTTTTGCCGAGTCAAAGGTGAGAAAAGTCCTGATTCTTGAGATGTTTTTGAGGTGTAGATGACATGAACGAGCGAGTGATTTGATGTGAGGAGTGAAGGAAAGATCTGAGTCAAAAATGACCCCAAGACAGCAGGCTTGTTGCTGGGGAGTAATGGTTGAGCCACAAACGGAAATGGCAATATCGGGCACAGGTAGGTTAGTGGAGGGAGGAAAGACGAGCAGTTCAGTTTTTGACAGATTCAGTTTTAGACAGAGGGAGGACATAATGTTAGAAATGATCGAGAAATGAAGTAGGTCCAGCGATCAGCTGTTAACCTTGAGTTTGGCTTCAGGAATCCATAGTGGACAACCATGTGCATGAGTGAGCTGAGTCTTCTAAAGAGAGCTGCTTCCTATTGTTCTGGGGTCTTAAGCAAGTGACCACCTCCTCCTTATAATGGTTATAAGCTACATCCGAATATCACGTATGAAAATCTCGGCAACAATTCAATAATAAATAATAATAATTGATAAGGGGGGGTTATAAAGTAAAATAAAACTTGACTCACCTCCCTGATGGGCGCCGCATCTCCACTCTTGGAGCTGTGACCCACGTTGGCCTGAAGCATTAACATCCAATGGAGGGCGTCATGAGCCAGCTGCAGCCAATCAGCAAATGCTGAGCAGCTGCAGCCTTCACATTTTATCCAAGTCAAGATTGTGATTGTCTGCAGCCATTACATTAACCTCCCCACCACAGGCCAAGAGCGAGAGCAGAGGAGCGGAGCTCCTCAGGGAGGTGAGTACACGTTCCTTTTTTATTACACACTCAGCTCCCCTTAGATGCCAAATTGGGTTTACATAAAACATAGTGGAAACCCATAGTCAATAGGAAAAATTGGACATTGATGGCATACGGGTAGAAAATCAATTTCTTTTACAAAACATAGTTGCCTTCAAATGGAGATAGTGCTATTCCTGTCCTCGGCCCATTTTTGGTTTTGCACTTTAGCTCCTGTCACATAAAGGTTGAGCGTAATACTTGAAATATACCTTCTTTCGCCATGTTTTTTTAATCTAATACAACCCCTTGAATGTGTTCATGTTTTTCTATTTTTCTTTTTTTTTTAGAACAAACAAATATAGTCTAGAAAGAAAAAAAGTTGGCAAAACTTACCAGGAAGAGTAAGACAGACTTCTTTCATTCTTGACCCTTCAAGGAAGGAAGTAAAAGTACATCGGTAGCAACCTTCATCCTGAATGCTGGTTTTATTGACCGTGATCGCCGTCTCGTTTAGGCCTGAAGTGCTCATCTAGACACGATCCTTATAACCGTCACTGATTTCAGCTCTGGAGTCTGACGTGTACGTGGCTACAGTGGTTTCTCTGCCGTCTACAACCTTTGTCCATGTCACTTGCCCGGCAGTAATGGGCGGAGGTAGAATACACTTTAGTGTTGCACTTTTCCCGTACTCCACTGGCCCAACTTCAATTTTCACATCTGCAAAATTAACAAAAACTTCTCTGTGAATTGTGAGAACTTCTCTTTTGGGATTTGTCAGATACAAAGGGAACTATAAACAGCAAAATAATACAGTTCTTCATGGAGCTCCACATGGAGGTGGAGGAGTTTTTTTCTCTATTTTCGGGCAGTAATTTTTCTATTTATACCATCAGTGAGCAGAATCTATCCTCAGACAATGACTATCGGGAGAATCGTATTTTATCGATATTTTTGAAAAGTATTTGATGAGTTATTTCTTAATTTTTCATATCACTATGTATAAACAATCTGGAGTATTAAGCGAAGGGGGCACATGACTGCAGGAAAAGGGGGACCCTCAACTCCTTCATTAGTTATTATGTGTGTTTATGATGATGGAACTAGGCCGGGTGGTCCCACTTTTAGAAATGGTAGTAAGTCTATCAGTGTGTTTGATGTGATACTGTTGGGAGGGTGGAGTTTATGAAGCGATGTAACTTCCTGTCTCATTGTCTCTTCCTCTCTCACAAGAAAAAAAAAGGCAGAGCCCTGTCTACTCGGGGAGTATAACACACACCATGTACTAGTGAAGTGACTTATACCAAGTGTTACCTACTTCATATGGTGGAGCTAGGAGAACACGACCAGGGGCGTAAATAGAAACCATGGGGCCCTATAGAAAAAGTCCTTATTAGGCCCCCCCTTCCCTCTCAGTGGAGTAAGGAAGAGTCACAAAATGGCATACCTCATAATTTTTGAAGATAGGGAGAGAGACATGTATTGCAGCACATACACAGTAATTTTGCACCTTCTTAAGCCCCTTACTGTTTCCACCCACTACAATACACCTTTTTTTGGCCCCATGCAGTATAATGCCTCTAAAAATACATCTTAACACACTGCATGATACCCCCACCCAGCAGTGAATTCCGCCATACGCACAGCATGATGTCCCCACAGTACATACCCTCATATAGCATGATCACCCCACACAATGAGACCGCCACATCACCTCATACAGTATAATGGCCCCACCACTACAATTCCCCCAAACACAGTATGAACGCTACCACAATGGTCCCCATCACCACAGAGCATGATGGCCCTACTGACTGATAAAAGAAAGCAAAAATACAGTACCACTCATCTGGCCACGTTCCACTGTTGTGCTGCTCCACTCTGTGTAGTGTGTGGACTGAGGCTCTGCGCAGCAGGCTCGAGCTTGTGACTTAATTGCGCCTGCTGTGCTGAGACTCAGACGTACAAGCTGAATGGTAGTGAGAGAATCAGATAGATCTCTGTTCGATCATTGTGTTAATTGTCGGACTGGGATATATAGGGCCCACCAGTGAGATTGATTCTGAGAGTCCACCTTAGACGTAAATGATAACAAAAACCTGGAAGTGTAAAGGTAAGCAGTGCTGTGTATGTGTGTGCTTACTAAACACACATCGCTTTATGCTTCCACTTCTGATCATACAGATCGCTGTGGGTCAGGAAGTAGAGGAGACATTTACGGCTATGAACTCCCTCCATGATGGGAAGCTAGATACTTTGTACATACGGAGTTCAGCTTCTCCTGCTGCCCTATACTGATCATCCAGTCAGTGCCTGTGGAAGGAGCAGCCGGCACCTCTGGATGGAGCAGCCGGCGCCTGTGGATTGAGGGGCTGGCGTTGTGGAAGGAGCAACCGGCGCCTGTGGAAGGAGCAGCTGGCACCTGTGGACGGAGCGGACGGCACCAGTGGATGGAGCAGCCGGCGCCTGTGGATGGAGCGGCCAGCACCTGTGGAAGGAGCGGCTGGCACCTGTGGATGGATCAGCCGGCGCCTGTGGACGAAGCCGCCGTCACCTGTGGATGGAGCAGCCGGCGCCTGTGGATGGAGCGACCGGCACCAGTGGAAGGAGCGGCTGGCACCTGTGGATGGATCAGCCGGCGCCTGTGGACGGAGCTGCCGTCACCTGTGGATGGAGCAGCCGGCGCCTGTGGATGGAGCGACTGGCACCTGTGGAAGGAGCAGCCAGCACCTGTGGATGGAGCGGCCGGCACCTGTGGAAGGAGCAGCCGGCACCTGTGGATGGATCGGCCGGCACCTGTGGATGGATCGGCCGGCGCCTGTGGACGGAGCAGCCGGCGCCTGTGGACGAAGCCGCCGTCACCTGTGGATGGAGCAGCCGGCGCCTGTGGATGGAGCGACCGGCACCAGTGGAAGGAGCGGCTGGCACCTGTGGATGGATCAGCCGGCGCCTGTGGACGGAGCTGCCGTCACCTGTGGATGGAGCAGCCGGCGCCTGTGGATGGAGCGACTGGCACCTGTGGAAGGAGCAGCCAGCACCTGTGGATGGAGCGGCCGGCACCTGTGGAAGGAGCAGCCGGCACCTGTGGATGGATCGGCCGGCACCTGTGGATGGATCGGCCGGCGCCTGTGGACGGAGCAGCCGGCGCCTGTGGATGGAGTAGCCGGCACCTGTGGATGGAGCGGCCGGCACCTGTGGATGGAGCAACCGGAGCCTGTGGATGGAGCAGCTGCCACCTGTGGATGGAGTGGCCAGCACCTGTGGATGGACCAGCTGCCACCTGTGGACTGAGCGGCTGGCGCCTGTGGACTGAGCGGTCGGCACCTGTGGACGGAGTGGCCGGCGCCTGTGGACGGAGCGGCCGGCGCCTGTGGACTGAGCGATCGGCACCTGTGGACGGAGCGGCCAGCACCTGTGGATGAAGCGGCCGGTGCCTGTGGACTGAGTGGCCAGCACCTGTGGATGAAGCGGCCGGTGCCTGTGGACTGAGTGGCCAGCACCTGTGGATGAAGAGGCCGGTGCCTGTGGACTGAGTGGCCAGCACCTGTGGATGAAGCGGACGGTGCCTGTGGACTGAGTGGCCAGCACCTGTGGATGAGGCGGCCGGTGCCTGTGGACTGAGTGGCCAGCACCTGTGGATGAAGAGGTCGGAGCCTGTGAATGGAGCGGCCAGCGCCTGTGGACTGAGCGGCTGACGCCTGTGGAAGGAGCGGTCGGTGCCTGTGGACGGAGCGGCCGGCGCCTGTGGAAGGAGCGGCCGGCGCCTGTGGAAGGAGCGGCCGGCACCTGTGGATGAAGCGTCCGCCACCTGTGGACGGAGCGGTCGGCGCCTGTGGACGGAGCGGCCGGCGCCTGTGGACGGAGCGGCAGGCACCTGTGGATGAAGCGGCCGGCACCTGTGGATGAAGCGGCCGGCACCTGTGGACGGAGCGGCCGGCACCTGTGGATGAAGCGGCCGGCACCTGTGGATGAAGCGGCCGGCACCTGTGGATGGAGTGGCCGGCACCTGTGGATGAAGCGGCTGGCACCTGTGGATGGAGCGGCTGGCACCTGTGGATGGAGCGGCCGGCACCTGTGGATGAAGCGGCCGGCACCTGTGGATGGAGCGGCCGGCACCTGTGGATGGAGCGGCCGGCACCTGTGGATGGAGCGGCCGGCACCTGTGGACTGTGCGGCTGGCGCCTGTGAATTGAACGGTCGGCACCTGTGGACGGAGCGGCCGGCGCCTGTGGATGAAGCGGCCGGCACCTGTGGACGGAGCGGCCGGCACCTGTGGATGAAGCGGCCGGCACCTGTGGACGGAGTGGCCGGCACCTGTGGATGGAGCGGCCGGCACCTGTGGATGGAGCGGCCGGCACCTGTGGATGAAGCGGCCGGCACCTGTGGATGGAGCGGCCGGCACCTGTGGATGGAGCGGCCGGCACCTGTGGATGGAGCGGCCGGCACCTGTGGACTGTGCGGCTGGCGCCTGTGAATTGAACGGTCGGCGCCTGTGGACGGAGCGGCCGGCGCCTGTGGATGAAGCGGCCGGCACCTGTGGACGGAGCGGCCGGCACCTGTGGATGAAGCGGCCGGCACCTGTGGACGGAGTGGCCGGCACCTGTGGATGGAGCGGCCGGCACCTGTGGATGGAGCGGCCGGCACCTGTGGATGAAGCGGCCGGCACCTGTGGATGGAGCGGCCGGCACCTGTGGATGGAGCGGCCGGCACCTGTGGATGGAGCGGCCGGCACCTGTGGACTGTGCGGCTGGCGCCTGTGAATTGAACGGTCGGCGCCTGTGGACGGAGCGGCCGGCGCCTGTGGATGAAGCGGCCGGCACCTGTGGACGGAGCGGCCGGCACCTGTGGATGAAGCGGCCGGCACCTGTGGACGGAGTGGCCGGCACCTGTGGATGGAGCGGCCGGCACCTGTGGATGGAGCGGCCGGCACCTGTGGATGGAGCGGCCGGCACCTGTGGACTGTGCGGCTGGCGCCTGTGAATTGAACGGTCGGCGCCTGTGGACGGAGCGGCCGGCACCTGTGGATGGAGCGGCCGGCACCTATGGACTGTGCGGCTGGCGCCTGTGAATTGAACGGTCGGCGCCTGTGGATGAAGCGGCCGGCACCTGTGGACGGAGCGGCCGGCACCTGTGGATGAAGCGGCCGGCACCTGTGGACGGAGCGGCCGGCACCTGTGGATGAAGCGGCCGGCACCTGTGGACGGAGTGGCATGTATTATCTGTCAGGTTCCCTTTAGGCAGCGCTCTGTATCACAGGTGGGTGCAGGACAAGAACAGCCGCACCATAGACATCATTACATGTATTTATTCACCTACATGTTCACATGTGGCACTTCAGCCCCACCACATCGGGTCTTTCCCAAACTTGTAATGGAGCTGAAATGCCACATATGAACCCATGAGACTACATGGATCTACTAAATACATGTACACATATGTACACAAATATACTGCAGACATGACATATTACACACCTCTATACAAACATATTAGACATAGATACATATATACATATATATACCCACACATTACACATGGACTTACCCTCCCTGCAGATAATTGCACATGGTGATGTCTGTTGAATATTCTTTAATACCCACACCAAGACTTATGCGGCCGGTACTATCTGTGGCTGCCATCTTGTGACACGGACCACGGAACCAGCCTTGGCATCTAATATGGGCACTGACCCCCGTATCGACACCAGACACCAGTTCACTTTATTCCGTGAGTCTGCTAGGTTGCTGCACTCAGTCAGCGGTAGGATTCATTTAAAACTCTGATGCCACCTAGTGGGGGTTCAGTGTAACTACGATTCAAAAGCATGTTAATTTTTTTAGCGTTTTCTTTACCAATTCCATTGAACGCATAAAAACCGCAGGTGATTAAGGCAGAGTTTTTCCTGCTATCACATGCGCAAAAAGTTGCAGAGTTAAAACTGTGTGTACATACGCTAAGATGTTCTCATGCGGTTTGCTGTTTTGTTTGTATTTTAGAACTAATTTCATTTGTTTTAGCAGAAATTTACTAGGAAATGAGTGCGGTTGTGTAAGAAAGGAGAGGTCTGCAATGAGAATGACTCCATGGACATTATACTTCACTATATTAAAAAATATTACAATTTTCACATTCTCCACTAGGCCTTATTAAATCACCTAATCAAATGCACATGAGCAGAAATGAACTCAGATCATGTTGGGATATAGAGTATGCCTCCTGAGCTTTTAATGTAAGCATGCCCTAATCTTAAAAAAAGGTCATTGTGAAGGAAGGGGGAGGAGGTAAGTTGTGACATCACCTATTGTGAATAGTGGATCCTGTGTTATCTACTGTATATAGAGGTGTTATCAGTCATTGTACAGGAGGAGGAGGAGGTGAGCTGTGACATCACCTATTGTGAATGGAGGATCCTGTGTTATCTACTGTATATAGAGGTGTTATCAGTCATTGTACAAGAGGAGGAGGAGGTGAGCTGTGACACCACCTATTGTGTGAATGGTTGGTCCCCTGTGTCATCTACTGTATATAGAGGTGTTATCAGTCATTGTACAGGAGGAGGAGGTGAGCTGTGATATCATCTATTGTGAATGGGGGATCCTGTGTTTTCTACTATATATAGAGATGTTATCAGTCATTGTACAGGAGGAGGAGGTGAGCTGTGATATCATCTATTGTGAATGGGGGATCCTGTGTTATCTACTGTATATAGAGGTGTTATCAGTCATTGTACAAGAGGAGGAGGAGGTGAGCTGTGACATCACCTATTGTGAATGGGGGATCCTGTGTTATCTACTGTATATAGAGGTGTTATCAGTCATTGTACAGGAGGAGGAGGTGAGCTGTGACATCACCTATTGTGAATGGTGGATCCTGTGTTATCTACTGTATATAGAGGTGTTGTCAGTCATTGTACAGGAGGAGAAGGTGAGCTGTGACATCACCTATTGTGAATGGTGGATCCTGTGTTATCTACTGTACACTGTGTTCCAAATTATTATGCAAATAATATTTTCTCAGATTTTCCCAAATTACCTATATGAATTGCAGTCATTGTAATTTTCCAGTCAAATAACTATTAGAGTACAATTGAAAGGTTTTTGTACAAACTGCCTATGATAACAGGATATTTTTTAAAAAATAAAAAACTCAAACTGCACTCAAAATGCATGTTCCAAATTATTATGCACAGCAGAGTTTTCAACCTTTTCATTTTAATAAAGAACAAAAAAGTGGTCATTATTGAAATTATAAGCATTAGCAGGTTATTACAAACTGAAATCAAACAGTTTTCAACTCAAAACTTTATTCTAGGTGATGTTACATTTGCACATAGGACCGCTTGTTCGAAAAGAGCTTCTGAACTCTCTCGTCCATTGAATTTGTCAGGTTTTGGATGGTTTCTGCTTCAATTGTTTTGCATGAGGACAGAATACCCTCCCAGAGCTGTTGCTTAGATGTGAACTGCCTCCCGCCATCATAGACACTCCTTTTGATGATGCTCCAGAGGTTCTCAATGGGGTTGAGGTCAGGGGAGCATGGGGGCCACACCATAAGTTTGTCCCCTTTTATGCCTATAGCAGCCAGAGATGCAGATGTGTTATGTGCAGCATGAGACGGGGCATTATCATGCATGAAATGATCTCGATGGTCCAGATGGATGGAGTGGAGGATGGCTGGTTGATGGACACCCCATGCAAACACGGCTACAGCGCCAACAAGGAGGAGGTGGAGTAATGTTTTGGGCTGGAATCATGGGGAGAGAGATTGTCGGCCCTTTTAGGATCCCTGAAGGGGTAAAGATGAACTCCATAATGTATGTTGAGTTTCTCAAACAGCACTTCCTGCCATGGTTCAAGAAGAAGAACCGTGCATTCCGCAGCAAGATCATTTCATGCATGATAATGCCCTGTCTCATGCTGCACATAACACATCTGCATGTCTGGCTGATATGGGCATAAAAGGGGACAAACTTATGTTTGTCCCCTTTTATGGCCCCCATGCTCCCCTGACCTCAACCCCATTGAGAACCTCTGGAGCATCATCAAAAGGAGTGTCTATGATGGCGGGAGGCAGTTCACATCTAAGCAACAGCTCTGGGAGGGTATTCTGTCCTCATGCAAAACAATTGAAGCAGAAACCATCCAAAACCTGACAAATTCAATGGACGAGAGAGTTCAGAAGCTCCTTTCCAACAAGGGGTCCTATGTGCAAATGTAACATCACCTAGAATAAAGTTTTGAGTTGAAAACTGTTTGATTTCAGTGTGTAATAACCTGCTAATGCTTATAATTGCAAAAATGACCATTTTTTTGTTCTTTATTAAAATGAAAAGGTTGAAAACTCTGCTGTGCATAATAATTTGGAACATGCATTTTGAGTGCAGTTTGAGTTTTTTATTTTTTTAAAAATATCCTGTTATCATAGGCAGTTTGTACAAAAACCTTTCAATTGTACTCTAATAGTTATTTGACTGGAAAATTACAATGACTGCAATTCATATAGGTAATTTGGGAAAATCTGAGAAAATATTATTTGCATAATAATTTGGAACACAGTGTATATAGAGGTGTTATCAGTCATTGTACAGGAGCAGGAGGTGAGCTGTGACATCACCTATTGTGAATGGTGGATCCTGTGTTATCTACTGTATATAGAGGTGTTATCAGTCATTGTACAGGAGGAGGTGAGCTGTGACATCACCTTTTGTGAATGGTGGATCCTGTGATATCTACTGTATATAGAGGTCTTATCCGTCCTTGTTTTCAGGTCTGCTCACACTGCCTCATGTTCTTTCATGCAAGAAAATCAGGCCGATTATGCTAATGATCAGAGTCTGTCAGAGTTTGATCCGAGTGACATCTTTTTGTGATCTGATTCTCTCGCATGAGATAAATGTATCACATTCACAGAGAAGACGGAGAACTTAATTTCTCCATCTTCTCCATTGTCTCTGTGAGCATACATCAGACTGCACTCGGATGACATCCGAGTGCAGTCTGATGTTTCACACACACCCATAGACTTGTATGGGTGTGCGTCATCTGAATATCGTAGCCACTCGCAGCATGCAGATATCACTTTTTTATTGTAATCCTGACTGTTATAACTATGAGACTGCTGAAAGTAATCTTTTCAGAACAGGAAGTGGAAATCTAGCGTTTGATCTAGTGGATTTCTGTATTTTTAATATTTCTATTGATATGAAAAACTGAAAAAAAAAATTAAAATTGGCGCAAACTTGAAAATAAATGCAATTCACATAAAAACCTGTAATTAAACAGCAGGTCATTTTTTGGCAGCACATTCCCTTTAAGCGGTGACTCGAATTTGCCCAACACTCCTAAGGCAACTTTGAACCAGTGGTACCCAGGAGCGGACGTGCTATCAGGAATAAGAAGGCACATGAACTGCATTTTGGGGATATTATTCCAAATTTTATGTATATATTTGAAGCCAGCAATACATTAAAGTGGAACCCTCTTAACCCCTTCATGCCACGTCCCTTTTCCATTGTTGCGCTTTCTTTTCTTTGCTCCCCTTTTTCTCAGAGCCAAAACTTTTTTCATTTTTTGGTCAATATGGCCGTGTGAGGGCTTGTTTTTTAACGGGACAAGTTGTACTTTTCAACGACACCATTGGTTTTACCATATCGTGTACTGGAAAATTGGAAAAAAAAATCCAAGTTTGGTGAAATTGCAAAAAAAAGTGCAATTCCACAGTTGCTTTATTATTTTTTTGTTTTACCATGTTCACTAAATGCTAACATTGACCTGCCATTTTGATTCCCCAGGTCATTATGAGTTCGTAGATGTAGAACGGGCAAGAAACCTTGTAAAAGAACTTCAGCATGACGTTTCAAGGATGGAGCGAGACTGCCATCTACTGGCCAGATACAGTCAAGCGGAACCAAAATATACAAAGGAAGTTGCAGGGGGAGCAGGTTCAGATGCTGGACCCGATCAGGTGACTTCCAGGAAGGAGTTCAGAGAGATAAGAGGCCAACGCGCCAAACCTGAGGGGTCTTTGGCGCCAAGCAGCAGAGAGGAGCAGACGTGCTCCCTGCGTCCTGAGAAACCCTGCGTGACAGGCCAAATCCAGAGGCCTGAGAGGTGCTCCAGCCGGGCACCGGTAAAAGAGCTCCGGATCCCTCACAGTTGTGACTCGAGTGCTGTGCCTGCTGAGGATACTAGGAACCTGATCGCGGTGCTGAGTGAGTTCGCGGAACCCGACGTCGCCCGCCGACAGACGAGGCCTGGACCCCCCTATCCACGGCTTGAGAGACTGCCTCCAACGGCCAAGCAGAGAGGAGCTGCATACGTGAGCAGGGCCGTCACTTCCACTGCTCACCCACGGTACCGGGGACAATTGGGTTTAAGTACTCAGGTTGGGAGGGGAACGGTTGGGGCTAAAGTAGCACAACGTGATTTAATTGAATTTATCTGGAAAGAGACTCACGGCCTAGCGGGAATAACCGGTGACCCCCGCTAGGGCCAAATTCACGGTTAAAGAACTTGTGTGGTGTCTCTCATGCCTGAGGGCATCACCTTACTTTAAGAGACTGCGCCTTAGTTTGAGAAATTTTGTATTTTGCTGATATTTCAAACCACTGTTCATTACCCTTGTTGCTAATCCCTTGTTTCAGTATACCTGTTGTATAAAACTGTTTACAATCATCTCTGACTGTTCTTGCCTTGTGTCTCTGTGCGTTGCATTCTGGCACCTGCATTACATTTGGCGTAGTCGGCAGGATGCAACATTCAGACGCAGAGATGGCGGATCAGTCTGTGGTTGGGTCCAGCCGGAGCCATATACCCCTGGGGGCTATACTCAGCCATCTTCCCAAGTTTACAGGGGATGGCATGTCACTTTGGGACTGGGCAGAAAGACTGAGAAGTATGCTACGTATGTATCCCCTTGACCCTCTAGCCCAGGCGGAGCTGGCCCTCCTAACTCTTGATGGAGAGGCCCGACAGACTGTGATGTACCGCCCACCTGGGGGCCGTGACACCGTGGATAAAGTGATTAAAATTCTAGAGGACATGCACGGTGACACTACAGATTTGGGACACTTGCGCTTACGGTTGTTTCAGCGGGTCCAAGGGGAAAATGAGACAGTAAATCAGTATGTTAATGCATTACAGGAAGTGACGGCCCATATCACTAAGAAAACTCGAGATGGGAACCGAGGACTGGGACCATTGGATGAGGTGTTGCGTGATCAACTGATTGCTGGCTTGAAAGACCCTTCCCTGAGGCAGATCCTGAAGGAGCGGCTGCGATTGAGCCCTGATATGGGCTTCCTGGAGGTAGGGGCTGAAGCTAGAGTCCTGGAGAGAGAAGTTCCTGTTCTCAAAGCCACAGTTAGAAGTCATGAGGCAATTGCTCCTGGATTCACCAAACAAGAGCCTGATTGGGTACGGGAAATACGTCAGGAAATTCGAGACATTCGGGGTGAGCTGAATGCTATTAGGAAGACTCCTACTGCCCCCTTGCCGACGGACCGTACTGCTCAACGCGGACGGAGACCAGAACGAGAAAGACGTTCCTATCCGGCCCCAGCACGACATGTACCCAACCTATCGGCAGAACGAGGACCGGAGTGCTGGACCTGCGGAGATAGGGGGCATATCTCCAAAGACTGTCCCAACCGAGAAAGGAGGAGGAGGGGACAGCCGTTAAACTAAAATGCCCCACGGTTGTGGAGCATACCGTGGGGTCTCGAGCTTCAGAGAGTAGAAGAGGGAGCTCTGAAGACATTGTCTCTGAGAGGCCCATTATCTGGGCTGAATTCAATGGGCAGCGGATCCGCTGTTTGATGGACACCGGGTCTCAAGTGACCACTATGCCTGAGACGTACTTCCAAAGTCACTTTCCTGAAGTCGCTCGTTCCTGCCGGGAAGCCACTGTCAAACTGGTGGCGGCTAATCAACTACCTATCCCAGTAGCGGGAGTAGTATGGATGTCCGTGTGGGCGTGTGGAAAGGACCTCGGTCGAAAAGGGATCGTACTGACCACCGGGCCCGGAGGCGATGGGCCCATTGTAACCCTGGGCATGAATGTGCTGAAAGAAGTTGGACAGTTCCTGGCTGAGGGCTGTAGCAAAAACAACTGGACCCGCGCCACTCGAGACCCAGCTAACAAGAGAGTGTTCCAGCACCTCGTGCGGGTCAGTCAGATTCAAAAGTTGCCCACTACCTCCCTGTACCTTGGTAAGGTATCGATACCGCCCGAAGCCACAATGACACTGCCGGTGGGACAGACTGTACTCACTTTGCCGGTGCTGGCACATGTGTCCTTAGAGGGCGTGGACATTCAAGTTGAACCAATAGAGGGAGAAGAAGCGCCCTCTGGACTCCTGATTGCTCGAACTCTGGCCACCGTGCGGCACGGTCGAGTACCCGTGCGCTGCATCAATTTAAGTGGCACCAGTTTACAGTTGTTGCCCCGACAAGAGATGGCGCGAGTGTGCATAATGCCGGAGGCCCTTACTAGAGCTGACGCTATAGGGCTGGCACCTGTGGAAGGAAAACCATGGACCCCACGCCACCTCCTGGAAGAAATGGAAGCTAACCTGACTGAGTTTTCTGCTGGACAAGTAAGGCAGATCGAACAACTTCTACAGCGATATCAGGGAGTGTTTGCACAGTATGAAGATGATTTCGGGTGCACTCGGGACATTCAGCACGAAATACCCACCGGAAATACTGCTCCCATCCGAGAGAGATATCGGCAGATCCCGCCTCAAATGTACAAGGAGGTGAAAGAGCTGTTGGCCCACATGTTGCGGAACGGGGTTATCCGTGAAAGCCAGAGCCCCTGGGCGGCTCCGATCGTGCTGGTCCGAAAGAAGGATGGTACCCTGAGATTCTGCGTAGACTATCGAAAGCTGAATGCCTGTACAGTACGGGACTCCTATCCACTCCCCCGAATTGAAGAGTCTCTTTCTGCACTAGGGAGCGCCAAATTCTTCTCCTCCCTCGACCTGGCCAGTGGCTATTGGCAGGTCCCAGTAGCTGAGAAGGATCGTCCGAAGACAGCTTTTGTTCTCCCTATGGGCCTGTTTGAGTTCAATCGAATGCCGTTCGGACTAACAAATGCACCAGGAACCTTCCAACGGCTGATGGAGAGATGCTTGGGGGACCTCAACTTTGAAGCCACTTTAATATATCTGGACGATATAATTATCTATTCCGCTACGTTTGAGGATCATCTCCGCCGATTGGAACAAGTGTTAGAACGGCTACAAAGGCACGGCCTGAAAATTAAGCCTAGTAAGTGTCGTCTCTTCAAACGAGAAATTGAATATCTGGGGCACACTGTGTCCAGTGCAGGGGTGCACCCCACTGCGGAGAAAGTAGCTGCCGTGCAGAAGTGGCCCACGCCCGCCAATCTAAGGGAACTAAGGGCGTTCCTGGGGCTTGCTGGATACTACCGCAGATTCATTAAAGACTTCGCTAAGATTGCGATCCCGCTCAATGAACTGCTGAGAGGAACAGCCGGGGGAGCCAAGCGGCAGCCCATTCAGTGGGGCCCACGACAAGAAGAGGCATTCCGAGCATTGAAAATGACGCTAACAGATGCCCCAATTCTGGCCTACGCTGACTTTTCGCAGCCTTTCATGTTGTACACTGATGGAAGCTTGCATGGGCTGGGAGCAGTGCTGGCTCAAGTACAAGGAGGGAAAGAGCGAGTGATCGCATATGCCAACAGGTCACTCCGAGATACGGAGAAGAATCCGGACAACTACAGTTCGTTTAAGCTGGAGCTACTGGCACTGGTGTGGGCCATTACCGAAAAATTTGCTGAGTACTTGTCAGGGTCAGAAGTGCAAGTGCGGACAGATAACAACCCTTTGGCCCACTTGGAGAATGCCAAACTGGGCGCGTTAGAACAGCGGTGGGTCACAAGGATGTCCAAATTCCAGTATAAAATCGCCTATTTGGTCCAAGGCCCTGAACACACATGCAGATGCCCTGTCCCGGGTCACTCAGGCGGGGCCGAAGAAGGACAGAGATGAGGAACTCGAAGGCGACGAGATCCCGGATTTCAGCCAGTTCGCCTCTGCTGTGGTCGACGCCCAAGAGACCAGAGAGGAGCCGAGGCCCACTCAGATTCTGGGCCGTTCAAGAGACGAATGGATACATCTGCAGCAATACGACCCGGAGCTAGCAGTTGAGAGAATGGGTCGCCCTTAATCAGAGACCCGACCAGGAAACCAGAGCCGCTTCACTTCCAACTACCCTACAAATCCTAGGCCAGTGGGAGAGACTCCTCCTGAAGGACGGCTTGCTATGCCGAAGAATCCAGCTGCCTCGAGAGTTTGATGTTACCTGGCAAGTGGTAGTTCCAGGAACGCTAGTAACACAGCTAGCCCGAGAAGCTCATAGAAGAGGTGCTCACTTCGGAGTAGAAAAGACCTTCCGGTGGTTGCAACTGCTGGTGTATTGGCCTCAACTGCGACAAGAAGTCAAGGGGGTCTGCCGAACATGTCGCCAGTGTGAGTTGAACAAGCCCCCGGAGTAAAGAGCTCCCATTCAGACCATCCGGACTTCTGCCCCCTTGGAAGTCTTGATGATTGACTACTTGATGGTAGGAACTTCATACAACGGCTATGGACACTGTTTAGTCATGACTGATCACTTCACCAAGTTCGCAGTAGTGACGCCCACTAAAGATCAGACGGCAGAAGCCGCAGCCAAGGCCATCTGTCAAGATTTCATCCGGATTTATGGGTGCCCGAAGCGAATACATTCTGACCAGGGAGCCTGCTTCCATGGACGAGTGATGGATGAGCTATACCGCATCTATGGGATCGACCGTTCCCGGACAACGCCCTACCACCTGCAAGGGAACGGTGCATGCGAGCGCTTTAACCGAACCCTGCTGCAAATGTTGCGAACACTGGAAACGGACAAAAAAATGAAGTGGCCCGAATTCGTGTCCGAGCTGGTGTGGGTGTATAATAATCGAGTTCATGCAACCACCGGCTACACCCCCTACATGTTGCTGTTTGGAAGAAGTGGCCGAGAAATCACCGAACTGGAGCTAGACTCAGAAGACCCCGGTCCGGGCAGTAGCCCAAGTACCTGGATTCGAGAACACCAACGTCGACTCCATACCGTGAGAAGACTGGTTGCTCAGAAGTTTCAGGAAGTAGAGCATGCAGTTCGGCCCCCGACCACAGGTGGATCGCTTCAGCCAGGAGACCGAGTGCTGGTGAGGGCTAAACGATTTGGGAGTAAGCTGGACCATCTTTGGGAGGCAATACCATATCGGGTGGTGAAGAAGGTTCACCCAGACAACCCCGTCTACGAGGTTAGGCCCGAAGGGGATGATGCCGCGACATCCAGGGTGTTGCACCGTAATATGTTGCGACCTTGCTCCTCTGAAGCAGAAGTCTGTAACGGGGCTGGGCCCTCAGACGTGTTGGCTGAAGTGCCACATACAGGAACCTTGGGGGATGAAGAAGGGTGGGCCACAATGCAGTTGGGCCCGTCAGAACCGTTGGTGCCACTCCCGAGTGGAACTCAGAATGAGTCAGGAAATGATTTGCAATCCCCAGTAGTTGATTCCTCGGATCTCCCGGAGTCTCCTCCGCAAGAATAGCCCCGCAGAACTGAGCGGGCTAATGCCGGAATTCCTCCTAACCGGTATGCTCAGGAAGAGTTTATCTGGTCTCGAATCCAACAGAAAACGCAGGAGTGTGCCCAACTCCTGTCTGAGCTTGCACTGCCTGGAAGGAGACATCAATTCTGCGAGGAGTCCACTCGCCCGAGGACTGGCGAGCAAAAAGGAGGGAGGAATGTAGAACGGGCAAGAAAGATTGTAAAAGAACTTCAACATGACGTTTCAAGGATGGAGCGAGACTGCCATCTACTGGCCAGATACAGTCAAGTGGAACCAAAATATACAAAGGAAGTTGCAGGGGGAGCAGGTTCAGATACTGGACCCGATCAGGTGATTTCCAGGAAGGAGTTCAGAGAGATAAGAGGCCAGCGCGACAAACCTGAGGGGTCTTTGGCGCCAAGCAGCAGAGAGGAGCAGACGTGCTCCCTGCATACTGAGAAACCCCGCGTGGCAGGCCAAATCCAGA
This sequence comes from Phyllobates terribilis, assembly GCF_046119375.1. Classification (NCBI taxonomy): domain Eukaryota; kingdom Metazoa; phylum Chordata; class Amphibia; order Anura; family Dendrobatidae; genus Phyllobates; species Phyllobates terribilis. The sequence continues at coordinate 947,626,662 of NW_027362762.1, forward strand.
GGCCTGAGAGGTGCTCCAGCCGGGCACCGATAAAAGAGCTCCAGATCCCTCACAGTTGTGACCCGAGTGCTGTGCCTGCTGAGGATACTAGGAACCTGATCGCGGTGCTGAGTGAGTTCGCGGAACCCGACGTCGCCCGCCGACAGACGAGGCCTGGACCCCCCTATCCACGGCTTGAGAGACTGCCTCCAACGGCCAAGCAGAGAGGAGCTGCATACGTGAGCAGGGCCGTCACTTCCACTGCTCACCCACGGTACCGGGGACAATTGGGTTTAGGTACTCAGGTTGGGAGGGGAACGGTTGGGGCTAAAGTAGCACAACGTGATTTAATTGAATTTATCCGGAAAGAGACTCACGGCCTAGCGGGAATAACCGGTGACCCCCGCTAGGGCCAAATTCACGGTTAAAGAACTTGTGTGGTGCTCCTCATGCTTGAGGGCATCACCTTACTTTAAGAGACTGCGCCTTATTTTAAGAGACTGCGCCTTATTTTGAGAAATTTCGTATTTTTCTGATATTTCAAACCACTGTTCATTACCCTTGTTGCTAATCCCTTGTTTCAGTATACCTGTTGTATAAAACTGTTTACAAACATCTCTGACTGTTCTCGCCTTGTGTCTCTCTGCGTTGCATTCCGGCACCTGCATTACATAGACACCAAACTTATATAGAAAAAAAAATCAAAGTTTGTTAAAAAAAATATATATAAATGGCGCCATTATCCGAGACCCCGTAGTCTTCATTTTTCAGGATCTGGGGCCAGGTGAGGACTTATTTTTTGCGCACTGATGTATTCAGTGATACCATGTTTGGGGTAGATCTGATGTTTTGATCGCCTGTTATTACATTTTATTGCAATCTTGCAGCGACCAAAAACCTCTGGAGTTTTGATTTTTTTTTCTCGTTACGCCATTTACCGATTGGATTAATTCTTGTTTTATATTGATAGATCGGGCGATTCTGAATGCGGCGATACCAAATATGCGTATGTGTTTTTTTTCTTATTGTTTTATTTTGAATGGGGCGAAAGGGGGGGGGGGCTGATTTGAACTTTTATATTTTTTTAAGTTTTTTAATATTTTTAAAACTTTTTTTTTTTTTACTTTTCATTTGCTGCAATAATCTCATTGGGAGACTAGAAGCTGCGATCATCCGATCGCCTGTGTTACACATATCTGGGCTTCAGCCCTGCTGTGTGTAGCAAGAACGCTCACTTGCCCGATGGGCGGGACTAGTGACGCGCTTCCGGCACGCGGCCATGTTATAAATGCCGCTGTCAGAGACTGACAGAGGCATTTAACATGTTAACAGCTGCAGGTGGATTGCGATTCCACCCATTAGTGTTAAGGGCTGATCAGATCAGCTGTCATGTGCCGGGAAAGATGCGGGCTCATAGCCGGAGCCTACATCAAAGGGGGAGACACGAGATGGACCGTACATATACAACACATGTCGTGAAGGGGTTAATATATGTCATATTAGCTCAGCAGCTGCCAGAAGCTCAGACTGTTAGCTAGAAATAGGGTCGTTGCTGGTGGTGACACATGGAGAACCATCAGTGGTAGTCACACAGTTGTAGGCATAGCAGCATCGTTTTGTTGCCAGACCCCTTTATATGATATGAGATGATCTGTATGGGATTTTGTGGTTTTCCCTTCCTTACCTGGAAACACATCAAATATGGATTCTTCTCCTGAGTAGATGACTTTGCATTTTGGCATTTTTATCTGCTGAGTGTCCGGACTTCTTATCAGTACCCAGCTTGTAACCGTCAGGAATCCATCATTGCTGGTGCCATTGAGGGTTCCCTCATCTACATCCACCCAAGAAATCACAGGACGAGGCCAACTACGGGCCACACATGTTATTTTAAGATGCCCATTTTCATGATCCTTCAACGCTGTTACGTTCAAAGGCTCTAGAAGAACAAACAGAAACTTGAGTATTGGAGTCTGGAGAGTGTGGACAAGTCGTTATGACGAATGGTCAAGAAAAACTTAGGGATCCTGGAGCCCAACACAAAATGTTCTATTTTTAAAACTGTTTTTGACAGATGTGTTAGTGGGGGCATTTAAGGGAGTTGTCCACTATATTTAATTAGGTCAAAAAGGGGCTCAGAGTTGTCTTAATCTAAAAACACTCACCTATTGGTCTCAGATTGGTCCCCTCTTCCTGCACGGCATCAAGTGGTCAATGAAGCCAACTAGATGCCACTGATTGGCTGCGGTGGTCACCTTCCATCCCAGCTAGAAGAAAGAGCTAAGAGACTATCTTCTGAATCAGACACGATGAGACCACTGAAGCCAATCATCTGATCATCTGATGATCATCTGCCCAAAGAAGAAACTATGAGAGCTTCATTATGGATGAGCAGTAGAAGACTTGTGGTTGAGTATATGTTTTTGTTTTTTTTTTAAAAGAAGCACCATGTGCCAATTTTTAATCTTAAATTAAAAGCAGTGGACCACCCGTAAAATCCCGTACATATTCATCAGCGCTGGGGACCACCGTGTGTAAGTAGGGAGGGATGTAAGTAGCAGAACTCTCTCCTTATGTGATAGACGCTGGCTGTGTTACACAGCCGACATCAGTTTTTAATAGCAGCATCAGGAGTGGAGCTCTGATCAAAAGATCCTTCCAAAATAGCATTTTTTTGAGGAATGACGGCAGAGGAAGAATCTTCATTCACATTTTTCATTAAAGGAAATTATCATAATTTTTTTGTCACTACAGGGTCTTAAAAATGTGAACGTATTTCTTAAAAATTATTCAAAGTCTTTATTCACCTTTACACATTTTTTTCATTGATATAATACATTTATAGGATTTTTTTAATTCTGGAAAAAAAAATTTAAATTTTGTAATTTTGTACAAAAATTGGTTGTGGAGTTTGTATGACCTTAACTATTTTACATATTTTTTTTTAAAAAAAAGCAAAAATATATTAAAATATATTTAAGAAACCCTCTTGTGTGGTTTTCCTTACCGTAAACTTGTAAGGACGTCTCCGCTGCAGCCGATCCTACAGGAAACACGTTGAATAGACATTTGTACTTTCCTTCATCGCTCGCGTTAACCCTGGACAGGGTGAGGACAGACGTGTCCTTGTCTTCCATCGTCAGACTGAGGAATCCTTGATATTTTGGCTCAATGTGTTCCTTTAAAATGAAATTGTAGATTGCGATGTTTTCGTCATTTTTCTGCCACAATACCTGCGTGACTATTTTTTTTTCATCCCTAGATATTTTTCTGCTCATGCACGTCAGGGTCACGGGTTGAAGGAGTCTCACCCTGTGATGTTTTTCAATAAACACCTCGCCTGTGGAGACAGTGAAGAGTGAAGTTTTAACTTTTTATATATAAATATATATAAATATATACGTAAAATGGAAAAATTGGAAAAATTACAAACATAAAACAAATTATAGACAAAAAAGTTACAAATTAACTTGGTTGTTTTAGGGAAAATAGTCCTACAAATGAAGCAGGCTCATCGATCAACTGTTAACCATATATTTGGCTTCAGAAATCCCTCGTGTACATGAACAAGCTGAATCTTTTTTCTGTTACTTTGGATCACAAAAGGGGTCTCAAACAAGCGACCCCCTTACCATTATCATATTCATAAGCTATGCCCTAAAATCATATATCAATAGTTTGCTGTAGTGAGAAAAATCTCCTTATCGACTCAATAATACAATATAAAATTATGGAGGAAATAAGAAAAGTTACAAAAAAAACTTGTTCTCAACTCCCTGAAGAGTGCCACTCTGCTCTCCCAACTATGTCCCCCGCCAACGTACTGGCATCAACATCCACAGGAGGACGTCATGTGCTGCCTGCAGCCAATCAGCCTTCTCATTCCATCACGATTTTGATTGGCTGCAGCCATCACGGAAGCCCTCCCCCAATATGTTGATGTGGAGGACACAACTGCAAGGGGCAAAGGAGCGGCGCTCCTCAGTAAGGTGAGAAAAAAATTTTTTTTTTATTTTGTTACAGCCGTCCCTCCCCAGGCCAAATGGGGTTTATTTGAAAAGTAGTGACAAACTCCTTTAAATTTTCCAAAACTCTCATCCATCGGACTAAGATAGTTACCATCTTCTAGAAATGGCGCCATTCCTGGGCTTGGCCCATATTTGGTTTTGCACTTTCTAGAAAAAAACTTTTGGACTGGAGTGGCACTGTTTCTGTTTGGAATCAGCCATCTTTTTCTCATCTAATGCTACTTAAATGTGTTTGGATTTTTTTTCAGAAAAAAAACAAAAATAGTATAAAAAGAATAAAAGTTTGCAAAATTTTGGAAAACTCTTGGAAATCTTACCAGGAAGAGTAAGACAGACTTCTTTCATTATTGACCCTTCAGGGAAGGAAGTAAAAGTACATCGGTAGCAACCTTCATCCTGAATGCTGGTTTTATTAACCGTGATCGCCGTCTCGTTTAGGCCTGAAGTGCTCATCTAGACACGATCCTTGTAGCCTTCACTGATTTCAGCTCCGGAGTCTGACGTATACGTGGCTACAGTGGTTTCTCTGCCGTCTACAACCTTTGTCCATGTCACTTGCCCGGCAGTAATGGGCGGAGGTAGAATACACTTTAGTGTTACACTTTTCCCGTACTCCACCGGCCCAACTTCAATTTCCACATCTGCAAAATTAACAAAAACTTCTCTGTGAATTGTGAGAACTTTTCTTTTGGGATTTGACAGATACAAAGTGAACTATAAACTTCAAAGTAATACAGTTCTATGATGAGCTCCACATGGAGGTGGAGGAGTTTTTCTCTTTTTCTTTTAATGGTGCAGTTTTTGTATTTATTCCCCAACTAACAGAATCTATCATCACACTATGACTATTGGTTAACTCTTATTTTAAAGATATTTCTGAAAGACAATTGATGAGGTATTTCTTAATTTTTCCATATCACTATAGATGCTAAAAATTCTCATAATATTTTCTTATTGGCCACCAACCCCTTTCGACAGGCAGACATTTTTAGTTTCTTCTGTCCCTATGGACAAAGGCATCCCTTTAATAAGTTGCTTTTTCCTGTCACTGCTGTAAAACGAATCTCTTTGCAGCTGTTCAGACACAGAATCAAGGTAAAAAGAGAATAAAAAAACATAATCCAGAGAATTAAAAAAAATATGAAAAATATTTCAGTATTGATTTTTAGATATATTATGAAAAAAATATTGCATTACCCCAAAAATGCTTTCATGTAAAAAAAAAAAAAGTCTTACTGATTATTGTCCAGCATTACTTATAGGTGTCAGTTGTTTTGAGGTATGACTCAGGAATGCTTCTGCCATGAGATGGGATGGGCATCTCGCCTCAAGCGGTGGTCTGAGGTGTCTTCTTCAAGGGGCAGCATATTGCCTCAGCCCAGTGATGAGATCCGATCAGTTATCAAACCGGTTGTTAAACTGACATCTGGTTCAGAGAATTGGTAGAACGCTGATTCTTTGCTGTCTGCATTACATTTTATGTGTGTCATTTAGATGAGAAGATAATTGATGAAATGAGCACCAGTTCTGCTGGGGCAGAGGCGACGTGCAACATCCTCATGACGTCACCTCATCATGCTGCTCCTGTCACTGCTGTGCTGCTCAATAAGTGAAGACAGTGGGAAGATAGTTGCTCCTCTATGAAGCCAAAGATATGTGGGACTTTTATTATTTCTGAGGGGGAGTTGAAGAATGAAATGTGAGAGGAACCACAGAATGGAGAGGGAGAAATGTGAGGAGGGGGCAAAGTGTAGAGAAGAGGCAGCGTGGGGGGACAGTGTGAGGGCACAGTATGGGGAGTGGACAGTTTGAGGAGGGGGCACAGTATGGAGAGTGGGTAGTAGTGTGTGGTGACCATATGAGGGCACAGTATGGAGAGTGAGCAGTGAGTAGTGGAACAGCATGAGGGCATAGTATGGAGAGGGGCATTGTTGGAAGTAAAATTGTAGAGCTAAGGACAGTGTGAGTGTGGACAGTGTGAAAAGGGGCGCAGTATATATAGAGGGCAACATAGAGGGAATAGTGTGGGGAGAACTGTATGGAGAGGGGGCAACGTTGGTGGAGTATAGTGTGTGGAGATATTGTGGAAAGATAGCAGCATGAGGGGTTACAGTGTGGAGATAGGAACAGCGTGAACTGAAACAGAAGAGGGGCAACAACGAAAAGTGGGGATGGTGTGGAGGCCATAGTTCATAAAGGAAGAAATGTGGCCATTATAGTTCATAGGGGAAGACAATGAGGCAGTTATTATTTTTTAAGTGTGGTGGTTATAGTTCATAATAGGGAAGAGTGTGGATGTTATAGCTCAGAAAGGAGGACAGTGTAGTAGTTATAGTTCATAAGGGTGGACAGTGTGGCAGTTTTATTTCATAAGGTGAAACAGTGTGGAAGGTGTAGTTCATAAGGGGTGACTGTATTGGAGTTGTAGCTCATAAGGGTGGATAGTATGGTGGTTATAGTTCATAAGAGTGGGTAGTGTGGTGTATATAGTTCATAAAAACGGACAGTGTGGCGGTTTTAATTCTTAAAGGTTAACAGTGTGTAGGCAATATTTTAGAGGAGAAGATAGTAGAGACACTGTACCTTGAGAAGGACAGTGTAGTGAACATACTTTGCATAGGGAGCACAATGAGGAACAATTATTTTTTCAGGTATTTTTAAGGGTACAGAGTTGGAATGTGCAGCAGAAGGCGGAGGAGGAGGAAGTCATTTTTAGACAAACTGTGGATGTGAAAAGTCAATATTGCATCTGGACCAGATGAAGAAGAAAAGGAAGAAAACAACTTCAATCAGAGAAGATGTCACCTATAAGGCACCTTGATGTAAATATGTATTTGTGATACTGCCTACATGTCATCAGTACTGTGGTTCCTGTATGGTAAATAGTCTGATCATGGCTGGTAACAAGAGACAGCATATCCTTAATAATAAGGACATACTGGGAATTGAAGGTTCATGCAATACAAGTGTATATGGCGGGGGCTGACATGACATTGAAATTAAATCGCTGTGTGATGGTGGTTCTGGTGCTGTATACATATACTGATGATGGTTTTGGTGATGTTTTTTATGTACTGGTGGTGGTTCTGGTACTGTATTCATGTAAAGTATTGTACCGCTTGCCAAGTTAAGGATTACTTTTTCTATAATTTTGTTAAGAGCACCTTTGCATTTGAAGTCCCCCATCACTGCCATTGTGGCTCTCCTGTGAAGCTAAGCCACAGTCTGAACTTCATAGAAGACCACAATTTGTCCTATATATAGTATTTCAATACTGCGGTATTATAAGTGCCCAGACAATCGCATGTTCAAGGCCCCTGAGATTTTAAAAATACAGAAAATTCAAATGTGAATCAACTTCCCCTTTTTAAAATAAAGAAATAAAAAAGACATATGTCATATCAACCACATCTGTAAAAATCTAGTATATCAAAATGTAAATGCGTTTTTGTTTTTTAGGCACCTCACCTCCCTATCAGTAAAAACAATAAATTGTAAAGATCATAAATCTTTATCTTTGGAACCGTATAGTAATAAAATAAGGGCATAAACTGGACATTTTTCACCCGTTGACAGATTCTCTTTATAGTCTTTAAAAAAAGTAAATAGATGATAATTCATCCACTTACCTGATTCACGGGTAATATAAACTGAACTGAGCAGCCAGACTAGGAAAATATATGATCTCTGAAAAGAAATTAAAAATTATTTATTGAATGGGCCATAAAACAAACCACTAGGGTATGTTCACACGCAGTATTTTTGCTGCGGATTTTTCTGCACCAAAGACAGGAATGTTGACAGGAAAAATGCTACATATAGTATATGTATTTTTCACGCATTTTTCAAGAATTCTCACGTGCATTTTCTTTTTTTGGATGGGTGAAAACTGAAAAACGCGGTAAAAACGCTAAAAGAATTGGACTTTGGAATTAGAAAAAAACGCCCAACAGCCGAAAAAAAAAAAAAAAACAACAAAAACAATGACCGCAGCTTGTAAACGAGATTTTCCAAAACATTTCGTTTCCTGGTGCTGTAAAACACATCGATTTTTTTCCTACACTAAAAAGCACGCAGAAAAACACTGCAAAAACATCACGTATGAACATAACCCTTAGATGCAAAACCACAGTGTAATGTAAAATGATTCCATAATTTGACAGGATCAGACTGAACTACCTTGAGCCCACCATAGAAAATTTTTTAATGGGGGCCATCATCCCACTATAGAAACACAAGATTTTGCCGCCTTTAATTGCTGGATCCAATGGGCTGTGTTGTGTCTAGGACCCTATAATGTTTAAGACTATGCGGTCATACAATTGTCCTCCTGTTTTTTTTTTTTATGAATCAGTTTGACCCTAAAATTTAAGTGGTAGTGGATATTATATTAGGACAGTTGTGGGTAACTGTCCTTGAGATCCTTGAATTTTAAGGCCCACATACAGATTAGAATAATGTCGCATGAAAACTCCATTATCGACAGGTACGTCCAATGGTCTAATGTGTATGGGAGCGCGGGTCCACTAATGGTCGGAAGAGATGTCGATTGGACATGTCTGACTTCAGACTGCCGACTGCATTGATCTTCCTGAGATAAGCTGCCGGCTGATGCGTCATCTGATGGCTTTTTCGTAGAGCGCACAGGAGCGCTCGGCCGAATGAGCACTACTGTGTATGGGATTGTTGGTTTAGGTGGCTGTTGGCCGAACGATCCGCCTAAGCATCGTTTGGCCGACGGCCATCTAATATTTATGGCGGCCCTTACAGGTAAGCTTTATTTACTTTTTTGGCTCTAAAATAATCCAGGATCCCCCAAAATTTAGAACTTATCATATCACATTAATTGAATTTTACTATAACAGTAGCATAGTCTAATGCAAATGCTTAATTTCCCTGCAGCACTCCCACAGGTGAAATGAAGAATTACACCATTGCAATGTTGAAATACTGAAAAATATTTTTTACTTGATGTAAAATATTATTGACTGCAGCACGGTGGCTCAGTGGTTAGCACTGTTGCTTTGCAGCGCTGGGGTCCTGATTTCAAATCCCACCAAGTACAACATCTGCAAGGAGTTTGTATGTTCTCCCCGTGTTTGCGTGGATTTCCTCTGGGTTCTCCAGTTTTCTCCCACATTCCAAAGACTGATAGGGAATGTAGATTGTGAGCCCCAATGGGGACAGCAATGATAACGTATGTAAAGCGCTGCGGAATATGATGGCGCTATATAAGTGAGTAAAATGAATTACTGCTGTATTTTGAGAAATTGTAATAAAATAACGCACATTAAGCATTTATAAAGCTCAGATGCCCAATGAAATATCCTGTGTTGATCGTCCTGAAGTATAAAGTCTGAATGGGAGATGTGACGAGACGTGTTCTACAAACAATATTATATTTATACAGCGTAATCATTACTGGGACAAAGTACAGAGAAGATAAAACCGCTCCAAACAAGGCGCAGATTACAGAAGAATTACTGACTTACGTTAGCAGAAAGTATAACTTTACTGTTTGTTTTTTATACAAAATATATATAGATTTTTTTCCAATATTTAAAATACACTCCTCAAGATTGAAAATGCGACACCAAGAAGGAAAAGTCATTGATTTACAGAAATCACAGAATGGATAGACGTGTTAAAAAAAGGAAACAGAATGTTCAAAATATCTCAATTAATTCAATCTGGAGTATAAGCGTCACAACTAGCAGAGATCCCGGCACTTCCAGTTTCAGGTGCTGTCACTGAGATTATTAATGGTCATCTGAGGAAGGTTCTGCTGCTGAATGCACTTCAAATCATCAAGATCCCCTGCTGGCAGCTCCTGTGTAATCACCGACCAATAACAATGACGACTCAAATGTGCTCGATGGGAGACAAGTCTGGAGACGCTGCCGCCATGTGATCAGCTTTAGGCCATGCAGGCTGCTCACAGTAGCACAAGCAATATGCAGCCTGACATTGTCGTGTTGGAACATGGCTCCTGGAACACTTTGGAGAAATGGACACTGATTCCATTGACCATATTAATGAGCTGCAATGCACCTGGAATGAAGACTAGAGGGGTCCAGCTACTGTACATAATGCCACCCTACACTATAATTCCAGGAGTAGGACAGGTGTGGCGTTTCCTTTTGAAGGCATCTTCATTGTGTTGCTCATGTGGTGTCTTCAGATTAGAAGACTTGTGCATAGTGATCCATTGTGTTCTGCAAGTGAGATTGGATGTCATATAACAAGTGAAACAGTGTGACTACACCAACCATCAGAAGGCATCTGCACGACATTGGGCTATGAGCCAAACGTCCAGCTACAGCTGTTACCATAGGCGGATTATAATGAGGGCAATCCGGGCTACCGCCCGGGGGCCCGGGCCTGCAGGGGACCCGCGGCTCCGGGCGGGGTGTCTAATGCCGGATTGCCCTCATTATATGTGGGGGCCGCCACGGCACATACCAGTCGCAGTGGTGGGAGGGGGGGCCCCGGACCGCTCCCCCAGCAGCGGCCGCCGCTACTTCTTCATCGGCCGGGCCAGCACTGCAGCAGTTAACTTCCCTGTGTGCTGGCCCGGCCGCGTCACTGCTAGGAGACACGGCCCTGTGCGCGGCCTTGTCTCCTAGCTCTGACGTCACGCAGTGCGCGCCCTGCACTGCTGCAACGGAGAGGTCAGAGCAGGCAGGAGGAATGGAGCCGGGGGATGGTGAGTCTGTGTGTGTGTGTGTGTGTGTATGGGCAGATATCATTGTGTGATGTCTGTTTATTTGTATTTTTGTGTTTCAAATGTGTTTATGCGTGTATGTATATGTCTGTATATGTTTGTGTGTGTGCGTGATTGCATGCGGCCTCCTGCTGAGTATAGTTGGCGCCGTGCGGCCTCCTGCTGTCTCTGGGGGGGGCACCATGCGGCCCCCCCGCTGTGTATAGATGGCTACGTGCGGCCCCCCGCTGTGTATAGATGGCTACGTGCGGCCCCCCGCTGTGTATTGATGGCGCCGTGCGGCCACCCGCTATGTATTGATGGCGCCATGCGCCCCCCCGCTGTGTATTGATGGCACCGTGCGCCCCCCTGCTGTGTATAGATGGCGCCGTGCGGCCCCCCGCTGTGTATAGATGGCTACGTGCGGCCTCCCGCTGAGTATAGATGGCGCTGTGCGACCTCCTGCTGTCTGGGGGGGGCGCCGTGCGGCCTCCCGCTGTGTATAGATGGCTACGTGCGGCCTCCCGCTGAGTATAGATGGCGCTGTGCGACCTCCTGCTGTCTGGGGGGGGCGCCGTGCGGCCTCCCGCTGTGTATAGATGGCTACGTGCGGCCTCCCGCTGAGTATAGATGGCGCTGTGCGGCCGCATGTAGCCATCTATACACGTAAACTCAGCAGGAGGCCGCACGTAGCCATCTATACGGTGCCATCTATACACAGCGGGAGGCCGCACGGCGCCATCTATACACAGCGGGAGGCCGCACGGCACCATCTATACACAGCGGGAGGCCGCACGGCGCCATCTATACACAGCGGGAGGCCGCACGGCGCCATCTATACACAGCGGGAGGCCGCACGGCGCCGTCTATACACAGCGGGAGTCTCAGTGCTTTGCAAGAGCAGTCAATAAATTCTGCTTGACTAATTCTGAGCACCATAAAGTCTGGTTCTCTTCTAACCTGCTGTCTTCATTTTCAGCTTGCTGAATTCTAACTCATTTACTGTCATTCGAGACGATGCCTTTGCGGGTCTCTTTCACCTTGAATACCTGTAAGTGCTCCACTTAATGTCATATTTTTGATTCTGTTCTTCTTCATCTTTTGGCATGTGCAATTGTATGAGCAAGTATTCATATGAATTTATGACCTACTTAAACCTTGGAGGACCTTAAATTTTATTCAATCAAATTTTTTTCCAGTTTAAAACTATGGGACATATATGTGCCTTGGTCCTCAAAGGGTTTTTAAAGGGGCTGCAAACATAAATACGAAAAAAATAATTCAATTAGTGCTTTTTGTGTTCATTTAATTTTTATTTGAAGTCCATTTTTTTTTATATACCTTGAAATTAAGCCCTACCCCATGGAATGAAGCCCTACCTACATGACATCTGAGAGCTACATGGATCCCGCTTGTGAGGTGCCTGTCCGTCACTAACTACTATTCAGTTTTAGGGTCCACTCACTAAGCCATATATTCTCTCGTGCAAGAGAATAGGGCCAATTATGCTAATGACACTCGGCTCAAACTCTGTCAGAGCTTCAACTGAGTGTGATCTGATTCTCTCGCAGCACAGATATGGAGAAGATGGAGAACTTAATTTCTCCATCTTCTCCATAGTCTCTGTGAGTGTTCATCGGACTGCACTTGGATGACATCCGAGTGCAGTCCAATGTTTTACGTGCACCCATAGACTTGTATGGGTGCACATGGTCCGAATATCGAATGAGATTATTTTCTCATGCCAATAATCGCAGATCTGCACTTTCCCATAATATAACATAGGGCCGAGTCCTATCTGATAAAACATCACATAGCATTCGGCCGTGTTATACGACAGTGTGAGCGAGCCCTTAGAGTCAAGGAATATTTACATGCAGATGATGATAGTACTCTCCAAGTGTATATTTTTTTAGGCGAGTTCATAGTAAATGCTTTGCCTTTTTGACATGTGATCAACTAAAGAACAAGAAAGATTTAGGCCCCCCCCCTATAGAGAAATGGAAAATAGTTTGGAGGACTTGCATGTCCTTTTTTATTTATTATGAGAAAATCATAAAAGATCCCGTTTTTTAACCATGCTGTGACTTTCTGCTGAGGGAGAGGGAGAGAGTTGCCCTATTCAGAGTCTGTAATAAGACCTGCTGACAAAAGTGTTGAAGATACAGTCTAATGTGAATTAACAATGAAAAAAAGTTAATTTCCCAAATGGCTTGTATTTTTTTTAATACAAACTTTTTTGTGTTTACAGCTCCTTTAAAGGGAATCTGTCATCAGGTTTTTGCCACCTAATCTGAGAGCAGCATAATGTAGGGTTAGAGGCACTGATTCCAGTAATGTGTCACTTACTGGGCTGCTTAGTGTTGTTTTGATAAAATCATTGATTTGTCGGAAGGTAATTATCACTAGATGACTAGTAAGTTCTGTAGGACCCCACCCCCATCACTGATCAGTAGATTTCTGTGTACACTGAGCATGGGCAGAAAGCTGCCAATCAGTGGTGTGGGCGGGGCTATACAGAGTGCAGCATTCAGAGAGCTGCTAGATCTGCAGCAGATAAAACGGTGATTTTCTCAAAATGACAACAAGCAGCTGAAAAAGTGACACATCGCTGGAATCAGGGTATCTGCCCCTATATTGTGCTGCTCTCAGATGGGGCAGCACAATTAATATTGTGCCAAATTAATTTCCCGTGAACTATCACATGATCTATCACAGGGGATCATGTGACATGTCACGTGATACATCAGGTGTGTGTGTGTGTGGGGGGGGCCCGCGCCTTCTAAACTGCCCGGGGCCCTTGCTACTCTTAATCCACCCCTGGGTGTTACATTGACCTCACACCACTGCTCTCAAGGGCAATCAGTGTGCAGAGCAAGACAGCAATGGAGGCTGTAATGAAGGTCTCTGCTCTTTAGTGATAAGTTCTGCTTATGCCTTTGATGCAATGATAGCCCGAGATTGTACTGGAAACCATGTGGACAACCCTACAGAGGGGACTTCAAGAGGGAATGTGAAAGTGTACCAGGAGCATTATTCAACTCGACAACACCAGGCCACATGTTGCTAGTGTTAGGTCCCTTTTGCAGTGCGCTTTGTCCCATTTTCCTATATTTTTTGACCCGTCGGGGCTTATGTCCAAACCTCCCACAAAATGGAGAGTGAAAGCGTCCGTACTGTGAGCAGCCATCATGGCTTAAACGTGCTCCCATGGCTGCAGAGTCTTCAGACTTTTCTCCCATCAAGTATGTCAGAAAAGTATTAAGAAATATTAAGGATTTCTCCCTCCCAGACCCCTCTTCACATTCCCCCTCCCCTATAGTGGCACTTTGGCCAGCAATCCCCATGCAAATTATCCCACAAAGGAGAAATAATTTATAGCAAATGCTAGCACAAAGGGTGCTACCAAACCCAATTAACACTGGCTTGCGATAAATATACATCTAGGTAAGAAGGTTGTAGTCCCAGGACATCAAAAGGAATTTAACAGATGTCTGCAGCCGGGCCAGCGCTTATATGTAATATGGAATATCTCAAGTTCCATACGTCTGACAATAACGGGACCTATATTTTTAGTGGCAGGGTCAGCCAAAGAACAATATGATTATTTTTCTGGAGCTGTGAACTTCTCCGGGGAGCGTTAAAGCAAAAGTAACAAAATAGCAGAACACAACTATGTAATGTGTGGTCTCTAAAGAAAGGCAAATTCATAATGGAAATTATGGCATTGTTTGCAAGCTTCTGCGATCAACGAGCGATAAGTTATCCCAGAAGTTAGCGATTTTAATAAAAATGTGAAGGCTGGAGCCCAGCCCACATGATGTCAGCACAGGGGGTGTGTGGGCCGGCCTCCCCCTTTGGCATAAAAGACTCCACTGAGGATGGATCAGTATTCATTGCCGGGAGGATATATTTTTTTATAGCAAAGGATGCCTTTCGGTAATGGTCAAATCTGGAGTGCCTCCCCTCCACCTATAATGAATTGTCTCAGCGATCATTATAGTAAGTCTTCTTTAATCCTGTTTACTTTGTGTAACTGTATATTCTGTACTGTAAATGTCCCCTTTGTAAAATCCTTGTATATTTTTCCTAACACTGCCTCCCTTTTGGATTAAATATAACATTTAATAGTCCTGTTTCTTTTGTCCTGTAATTGTTCCCTCCCCCGAAGCCATATGCGCTACCAGAACGCAGGTGTCCGACCAGGTGTTATTATATTTCAAACTCAGCCAGTGGTGGGAGCGAATAATAATAAGTGGGTTTTTGTGAAGCTGGCAGTGACCGTACTGGGCGCATAAACAAATTCCATGCGTAGGGATCCGGCAGAGTGTACGCCATACGCTCACTGGGAGCTTGCCGATATCTACGTAGTGAGTAATCGGGGTTGTGTGTGCACAAATCCCTGATGTCTCTGACAAAGTACATCTGGGACGTCATTGGTCGGTGACTACACAGGAGCTGCCAGCAGCGGATCTTGACGAATTGCCCAATCATAGAATCATAGACTGGTAGAGTTGGAAGGGACCTCCTGGGTCATCTGGTCCAACCCCCTGCTCAAAGCAGGATTCACTAGATCATCTCAGACAGATGTCTGTCCAGCCTATGTTTGAAGACGTCCATTGAAGGGGAACTCACCACCTCTCGTGGCAGCCTGTTCCACTCATTAATCACCCTAACTGTCAAAAAGTTTTTTATAATATCTAATCTGTGTCTCCTCCCATTTAGTTTCATCTCATTGCTTCTAGTCTTTCCTTGTGCAAATGAGAATAAAGATGATCCTTCTACAATGTGACAGCCCTTGACATATTTGTAGACAGCTATTAAGTCTCCTCTCAGTCTTCTTTTTTGCAAGCTAAACATTCCCAAATCCTGCAACCGTTTCTCATAGGACATGGTTTGCAGACCAGTCACCATTCTGGTCGCTCTTCTCTGAACTTGCTCCAGTTTGTCTATGTCTTTTTTAAAATGTGGTGCCCAAAACTGTACACAGTATTCCAGATGAGGTCTGACCAAAGAGGAGTAAAGACCGATAATGACTTCACGTGATCTAGACTGTATGCTTCTGTTAATACATCCCAGAATTGTATTTGCCTTTTTTGCTGCTGCATCACACTGTTGACTCATGTTCAGTCTATGATCTATTAGTATACCTAAGTCTTTTTCACATGTACTGTTGCTTAGCTCTATTCCTCCCATTCTGTATATGCTTTTTTCATTTTTATTGCCCAGATGTAGTACTTTGCATTTTTCCCTGTTAAAAACCATTCTGTTGGTTGCTGCCCACTGATCCAGTTTATTTAGGTCTTTTTGAATCCTCTCTCTCTCTTCTCTAGTATTAGCTATCCCTCCTAGCTTTGTGTCATCAGCAAATTTAATCAGTTTACCCTCAATTCCTTCATCTAAATCATTGATAAAGATGTTGAACAATACAGGTCCCAGGACGGAGCCCTGTGGTACCCCACTTGAGACATTCATCCAGCTGGATGTGAAGCCATTTACAACCACCCTTTGAGTCTGATCACTAAGCCAGTTATGAATCCACCTAACAGTTGCCTGGTCCATTGCATACTTGGTCATTTTTTCAATAAGGATGGTGTGAGATACTTTGTCAAATGCTTTCCTGAAGTCAAGATATACTATATCTACAGCATTTCCCTGATCCACCCAGTCAGTGATTCTGTCATAGAAGGAAATTAAGTTAGTCTGACATGACTTGTTAGTTACAAATGCATTTAGTGGCAGAACCTTCGTGAGAGGACCATAAATAACCTCACTGATAGCAGAAACACATTATAGGACATATGAGTAGCACGGTATAACACAGAATCACAACAAAAATAAATCTCTGATTCTTGGAAATGATTGTGATCTTCAGACGAAACAAAAAATTCAAAATTCTAGAATATTAACAAGATAATTATTTTTTTTTGCTACAAAAACAACAATAAAAAATAAAATTGGAATAATTGCGAATAGTTTTTTTTAAATCAGTTTTCTGGCATCAATAATTTGCACATTATGTCAAAATTTGTTTTTGTTCAAAAATGTGTGTTTTTATTTGCGATTTTCTTCACTATTAAAATGTGGGTGGGAACATAAGAGTGGCTAGAGATGCAAATAGGTTTAAGCCAGTTTTAAAAATTGCAATTTTGAAAGAGTTGCAAAAAAAGTTGCATTTCTCACTACCATAGGGGATAAGTATAAAAAAAAGACATTTATAGACAAAAGTGTTGTAACTAAATATGCACCAAATTTATCAAACATCGTGCAAACATTTTTTTTTATAAATTTGGCACAAAATAATAGGCAATGCAGCAATAAGCAAAAGTTTCTTCAAAACTTCATTGCATGAAAAACTCCCTTCCTAATCCTTTTTGGTTCACGTTTTTTTTACAGTCACTGCCTCCATCTTACAGCTTTATTACTTCACAAAGTTAGCAAAACTACTAAAAACAGAAAAAAATCTAAAACAAAAATAGAAAAGCGGTAGCCGGATCCCACCTTACCGTCTGATCCATTGTAAGTCTCACATATCACTGACAGATATTTCATCTGGAGCTCAGAAACAAGAACAGCACATTGCGAAACACAGACCCCACACTGCCAGCTGGAGACTGGAAACATCCCAGAGACTCATGGTTTGAGATCAGTAGATAGGGAAGCTACACAACATGGAGTAAAGTGCCGAGACACACATTAATCATTGAATTCAAGTTTCTCAATTAGTTATCCTCCTGATAACACCTCTACATACAGAAGATAACACAGGATCCAGCATTCACAATAGGTGATGTCACAGGTGATGTCACAGCTCACCTCCTCCTCCTGTACAATGACTGATAACACCTCTATATACAGTAGATAACACAGGATCCACCATTCACAATAAGTGATCACACAGCTCACCTCCTCCTCCTGTACAATGACTGGTAAAACCTCTATATACAGTAGATAAAACAGGATCCACCATTCACAATAGGTGATGTCACAGCTCACCTCCTCCCATACAATGACTGATAACACCTCTATATACAGTAGATAATACAGGATCCACCATTCACAATAGGTGATGTCACAGCTCTCCCCTCCTCCTCCTCCTGTACAATGACTGATAAAACCTCTATATACAGTAGATAACACAGGATCCACCATTCACAATAGGAGATATCACAGCTCACCTCCTCCTCCATGGAGTAGGCCACTGATGTCACCTCTCATGTTACGATATCACATTGTGCTATGTGCAGCCTGAGTCACTGACTCCGGTCCGACCACAGAGTGAATGTCACGCCAGGTGTGAGTGCAACACAGAGAGTCACGCCAGGAGTGAGTGCAACACAGGGGGGAAAGGGAATGGGAGCCCAGACAATAGGGAAAGCGGGAAGAGGTGATCTCCTAATCTGGACAAGCGTCACCCTGTCTCCCCCTAACGTCCCTATACAGCCTCCGCAGCTGTTACCGATCACGTGCCTCATCCTACTATCCCTGGCGTTAGGTTATAGCTGGGGGTGGAAGGAGATGAGCACTACTCAACCTCCACTAGCACTCTAAAGACAAAAAGGGAAGACAACACAGGGGAACAACAACTTAGCTTTAGAAGAACTCCAACAGGGCACATGTCCTCAAGACTCAAGAGAGGATGTGATGCTTCTTCAGCCAAGTTCCAAGTAGAAATGAGTATAACCAGCGACGCCCACCTAGACACACCAGGTATATATACACCCAGACTAAAGGGAGGTAGTCGCTGGGTCCTAAACACAGCCTCCTATCTAGGCAACTGTCTGCATTGCCAAACGTTGAGATCTCCTGCAAACCACTGCAGGGCGACTGTCTGTCACCTCTGACACACCTGTGACAGTGAAGCATTGAGTGAAACCACAGGTGAAGATGCTGGAAGATAAGAGTCTCACATGCGGTGGTGCATAGAGCTCCGCAGGGGACAGACAAGGGCTGCTGTAGAGCGAGGGGTAAGAAGCAACATGGTGATTTTTTTTACACCTTTCTACAAATCAGCAAAATGCCAGCCGGCTGCTGCTTTTCTAAATCCTCAGAAAGTGAATTAAAAAAAATTAGATTCAGGAGAACGTGAACTTTTTGTAAAATTCGATTTGCTGGTTGGTGCTAGAGGTGGTGGCCGGTGGGTGAGGGCTATGAAAATCGCTTCGCTTAGCTGACTCTACTGGGGTAATATCACTTGTTTTTTACATCCCAATAAAAAATAGTGACAAAAAGCAGTAGATGGTCGGCACTTCTAAGCATAGAACACTACAACAATGCCAGTGACGAGATAAATCACTGGAAAAAGTCAACACTTATGTCCAAAAGATAATATGTTTATTAGAAAACATTTATAAAATGGTTAAAAGATAGAAGAGTTGAAAAAAAGGGAGTGGCGCCCACCACTGGTGAATTGTCAGCACTTTATTCAGTTGTTACCTGAGGAGCAGAGACACAAGGAATGAATGAGCGACAGCTGTTTCGCCTAAACCATGCTTCTTCTGGGTCTTACATCATTAGATACACACCCCTGTCTAATATTCTAATCCCAACATACTTGGGATCACCTCGATGCTCCTGACTCATGTGCGCAATGAGTCTAGGAGAACTTTTCCCTGAAGATAATGAACAGATATGTTCACTGAAACGTTTCCACATTGGGCGAATAGTGCTTAATTTGCCAACTCTTCCATTTTCAAAAGTGTGCATAACGCAACGTGTTTAAGCATACAGACAGTTAAGTCCAGCACATAAAAAAGAGAAACGCTGGCGCTGTTACCACACCTATACAGAACTGAATAAGGAAGCACCATGGGGCAAAAAAGTAAACCGGGCGACCAGATCCAGTGGTGCTCAGCCCGAAAAAGGACAACGTATAAAATTTCAAGAGGATAGAAATGTTGAAAAAAAGAGAGCGGCGCTCACCACTGATGTATAAATTGTCAGCACTTAATTCAGTCGTTACATGAGGAGCAGAGACACAAGGAATGGGAGACACGAGGACTGTAGGACATTTTACATGGGGAACACTGTTCGCCCAATGTGGAAACAATTCAGTGAACATGTCCATTGATTATCTTCAGGGAAAGGTTCTCCTAGGTTCATTGCGCACATCAGACCGGAGCATCAAGGTGATGCTAATTTCATGCGATTTTTGGATTTGTATTTTGAACTAGCTCCCACATTGAGTGGAGTCTGACATAATCTGCTACTTAAAAAAGAGATTTCCTTTATTCAAAATACAGAATCTTTAGATCTTGTCAGGCTAAATGATCGGTATGATTTGAGCCAATTTTGTACTAATGTGCTTTTTAAAGTTTTTTATGTTGTTATTTTGTATTTTTCACCATTTTTACCTGTTACCTGTTTTGGGATTAGAGTATTAGAAAGGGGTGTGTATCTAATGACGTAAGAGCCGGAAGAAGCGTGGCTTAGGCGAAACAGCTCTTGCTCATTCATTCCTTGTGTCTCTGCTCCTCATGTATCGACCAAATAAATGGCTGACAATTAACATACCAGTGGTGAGCTCTGCTCCTTTTTTCGACGCTTCTATCTCTTTGCAATTTAATACGTTATCACTTTTTGGGCTGATCCTGTCGCCTGCTTTACTTTTCTGCCCTATGGTGCTTCCTGATTCAACCCTGTATAGGTGAGGTAGCAGTGGCAGCATATCTATCTCTTTTTCATGCATTGGATTAATAAAATGGTGCCTCAACAGAGGGAAGATGGATGAAGGTCGTAAGTTAAAGAATATACAGGCATGGAATACAGAAGGAAATATATTACAACGGTGTGTTAATGTAGACCTATCCATAGATACACTACCAAGGCTCCGTAGTGATCCATAGGTTGCAAAGTCAGAATCGCTCTGCACTAGTAATTTAGGTATTACCTATTAAAATATGTTTAGCTGAAGCCAAAAAGAGACTACCATCACCATGTTCCTTCACCCCGACGCGCGTTTCGCTCCAGCTTCTTCCGGGGGTGGAGAGACATGGGCAGTAAAACAATACAAGTTTTGGACACTATAAAACCACACAGATAATTGGACAGAAATTGATGGATATAATTTGTACATAACAATATATCTCCATAAAATGTGTCGTGTAGTAAAAAGATGATGTATTCAATGAAAGTAAGTAATTATAAAACATATATGAATAAGACGTATACATCAATCAAAAAGGAATGACATTGTCTAGTGGCGATTGGTGACCAAGAGACTCCCGCTGATGTCTCCCCCGCATCCACATTAAATAAAATCGGTCACTAACGAGCAGGAGGAAGGTCTGAGCTGGACTTGGGGTTCCCGATAATGGCATGAATATATCCTGGTATGATTTCTTAGTAAACCCCTGTAGTGCATTTTTTCAAAAAATGTGTGAGCCTGCTCTGCTTCCTAGTCCTTAATTATTGAAACAATATTTTTTTCACACTCTTCTTTTTTGCCTCTGGCTGGGAGCTATTTTCTTGTTTCTTCTCAGATCTGGGAGTTTTTCCAGTGACCTTAATATAAAGGACAAGAATACAATGAGAATCTCTACTTGAAATGCAATTGGAAAACCATATACCAGTGTAATAGAAAACTAAACACCGTAATAGAAAAAAAATGTAAGAAAAATGATATAAAACAATATAAAAGAAAACCAAACAATATAGTAGAAAAAAAAGTGTATAAACAATATAAGAGAAAAAACATATAAACAATGTAACAGAAAACTAAACACTATAATAGAAAAAAAACATGTAAATAATAGAAAAATGATATAAACAAAATAAAAGAAAACTAAACAATATAGAAAAAAAACGTCTAAACAATCTAATAGTAAGGCCATATAAAGAGAAGGGATTTAATTACTGTAACTGTTTCCCATACAAATAACAGTTGTTAGACAGGATCAGTTGTAAATTTTATCTGTATAATATTAATAATAATAACAATAATAATAATTAGAGATGCTCGGCGCTTGCCGAGTATTTCCAGTGTTGCTCAGCGGGAGCTCAGGTCTCCTCCCTGCATGTTTGGCGCTCTTTACAGAACCAATGAACATGCAGGGATTGCCAGCCAGTCACTGTAATGCCGTAGCCATGTTGCTTGTGGGCATTACAGTGATTGGGACTGCAGAGGACTAATCCATCTGCAGAGATATCAGGCAGGCAGTGTATATAGACAGGCAGGGTATATAGCAGACTGCAGTGCATATAGCACAAGAGGCTCCATTCCAGTTTTGTCTGCTGCTACTGTTGTTAGATATTTCTATAGAAAGGCCCAGGTCTCAGGGGCCAGGAATAATTTTTATTTGGATCTTAATCCTCATTATTTGCTTACAAAGCAATCCAGAGAACACCGTTTTTCTGCGCCATTTGCTTGTTGGCACTGCAGAATACAGCCAGGTCCTTTCCATATTACAGCGCTAAAAATCCAGCTATTTAAAACTGTGTTTTCTCCGTCACACGGATCACATACAGTGGTGGCCAAAAGTATTGGCACCCCTGCAATTCTGTCGGATAATACTCAATTATGTCGGAAAATGATTGCAGTCACAAATTCTTTGGTATTATTATCTTCATCTAATTTGTCTTCAATGAAAAAACACAAAAAGAATTGTCCTACAGCCAAATTGGATATAATTCCACACCAAACCTAAAAAAGGGGATGGACAAAAGTATTGGCACTGTTTGAAAAATCATGTGATGCTTCTCTAATTCGTGTAATTAACAGCACCTGTAACTTACCTGTGGCACCTAACAGGTGTTGGCAATAACTAAACACACTTGCAGCCAGTTAACATGGATTAAAGTTGACTCAACCTCGGTCCTGTGTCCTTGTGTGTACCACATTGAGCATGGAGAAAAGAAAGAAGACCAAAGAACTGTCTGAGGACTTGAGAAACCAAATTGTGAGGAAGCATGAGCAATCTCAAGGCTACAAGTCCATCTCCAAAGACCTGAATGTTCCTGTGTCTTCCGTGCACAGTGTCATCAAGAAGTTTCAAGCCCATGGCACTGTGGCTAACCTCCCTAGATGTGGACGGAAAAGAAAAATTGACGAGAGATTTCAACGCAAGATTGTGCGGATGGCGGATAAAGAACCTCGGCTAACATCCAAACAAGTTCAAGCTGCCCTGCAGTCCGAGGGTACAACAGTGTCAACCCGTACTATCCGTCGGCGTCTGAATGAAAAGGGACTGTATGGTAGGATACCCAGGAAGACCCCACTTCTTACCCCGAGAAATAAAAAAGCCAGGCTGGAGTTTGCCAAAACTTACCTGAGAAAGCCTAAAACGTTTTGGAAGAATGTTCTCTGGTCAGATGAGACAAAAGTAGAGCTTTTTGGGAAAAAAGCATCAACATAGAGTGTACAGGAAAAAAAAAGAGGCATTCAAAGAAAAGAACACGGTCCCTACAGGCAAACATGGCGGAGGTTCCCTGATGTTTTGGGGTTGCTTTGCTGCCTCTGGCACTGGACTGCTTGATCGTGTGCATGGCATTATGAAGTCTGAAGACTACCAACAAATTTTGCAGCATAATGTAGGGCCCAGTGTAAGAAAGCTGGGTCTCCCTCAGAGGTCATGGGTCTCCCAGCAGGACAATGACCCAAAACACACTTCCAAAAGCACTATAAAATGGTTTGAGAGAAAGCACTGGTGACTTCTAAGGTGGCCAGCAATGAGCCCAGACCTGAATCACATAGAACACCTGTGGAGAGATCTCAAAATGGCAGTTTGGAGAAGGCACCCTTCAAATATCAGGGACCTGGAGCAGTTCGCCAAAGAAGAATGGTCTACAATTCCAGCAGAGCACTGTAAGAAACTCATTGATGGTTACCGGAAGCGGTTGTTCGCAGTTATTTTGGCTAAAGGTTGTGCAACCAAGTATTAGGCTGAGGGTGCCAATACTTTTGTCTGGCCCATTTTTGGAGTTTTGTGTGAAATGATCAATGAATTGATTTTTGCTTCATTCTCTTTTGTGTTTTTTCCTTGCAAGCAAATTAAATGAAGATAATAATACCAAAGAATTTGTGATTGCAATCATTTTCAGGAAGAAACTGAGTATATTATCTGTCAGAATTGCAGGGGTGCCAATACTTTTGGCCACCACTGTTTAATTGTGATGAAAATACTGCCATTTCTGACCTCCATTAAAAATTAGTTTCAGTGTGTCAGTGAAGCAATTGACACCAGTTTGCTGTTCAAAATAGTTACCTACAAGCCAGGTATTTAAAACTGTGGTTTGTCCGTCACACTGATCACATATAAATTCGCTCCAAATTCAGTCATTTGTAGTGAGCGTGGAAGATACTGTCCTCCATTTAAAATGGGCAAGGCACGTGGCAAGGGATGGGGAACTGGACGTGATGGTGCATGCAGAGGCCGAGGACAAGGCCGTTGGCAAGCCGAAATTGTGCCACAACAAACACCCACATCTTCTCGCTCGATCTCCCTGTCCAAATTAATAGGAGACCGCAGAACACCACTAGTGAACACAGAGCAGTGTGAAAAGGTTATTGGTTGGATAGCGGATAATGCTTCCAGTCACTTAGCCACCCCCACCCTGTCTTCCACACGGTCAAGTGTCAGTAGCCGTGAATCTGGAACGCACATTCCTCACCCTGAACCTCCTTCCTCCCACCATGCCGAGTGCCCAGAGACAACTTGACGCGCCCAGGGGATGGGGACGACTCGGTACCCGGGGCTTTAACCTGGTTTGGAGATGTCGCGGTGGTCGGCTCCCGGGCGTTACCCTGGGGTCACTCTTAAAAAAGGGGATTGGAACTTGGATAAAATAAATAAACAGTTCGCAACACCACCCGTGGTACCTGGTAATGAAACCCAGCGCTGCTTCAGACCTCCGGGGCTGTTGGGATGGCAGCTGAGGTGTTTCTGCTCACCACAGGTGGAGCGGGCCCCTGGGGCAGGGATGGTGTGAAGGGATGCAGGAGAGAGGGGACCCAGCCGGGTCAGAGGAAGAACAGACATGCACACAGGGGTTCGCTTAAGTACCTTTACTGATGATGGTAGTCAGGTACGGTCCGGGGTACTTGTAGGTGGTGTGCACTTCTGGACTTGCTCCCCAGTGTGCGGGTGTAAGGCCTCCTTTCTGTATCTTCCTGTCTCTCTTCATGGAGCTTCTGACCTGCCTGGAACAGGGTCTAGCTCCCTTGATGTTTCTCTCACCCATCTTGCTTGGCGGCGAGGGCTTTCCTACTGGTTACCATGATCCCTGGACGCTGGGGCCTTCATGGTACCTAGTCCTCTGAATGTGCGGTATTCACGGGTGGACTGAGGGGTATGAAATCCTACTCAGTATGCCGGATTCCCTACTGGGCATAGAGATCCCAATAGGCTCGGGCCCGGTGCCTGGCTTGCATCAGGGGACGAACCCTCTGTGGTTCCTCTGTCCCTCATGGCTCTTCTCTTCTCCTTGCCTTCTAGCCCACTCTAGGCTCTCACTGGCCAGACTAGCCCGCAGCTTGGGCCTAGCCTGGCTTTCAGCCACACAGACTTCAGCTTGTCTGGTGCTGCAGCATTGTGTCACACTCACTGCTTCCCATTGACTGACTTCCTGAACTCCACCCCCCAGTATATATATACCTGACAGGGCTCCATCTAGTGGACTTGGGTGGAGGTGTCTGCATGTATTGAGGCCACTGGGGAGAATCCATCTGTGCAACACCCAGGAGTTCTGTGGCAGCCTGCAGCTGCAGGGCGTCACATTCCCATCCTTGTAAAAGTCAGTACTCCCGGACTGAAATTTTTTTTTGTATAACAGGTAACACAAGGATAACATTTTTAAACATTACAACAACTTTTCTTCCCTTTATGGGAGGCACGTAGCTTGAACATTGCAATAACAGGTTTAATAAACATTATACTTTACTTGTAGCAAAAAAAATATTTTCTTTCTTTTTAATATATATAAAATACTTTTAGAACAATTAAGCACACGCACATTAGCAGCAACACAACTTTACTTTCTGCAACGACCAGTTTTGATGAGATCCCTCCTCGGGTGTGTTCCTCTCATCCGGGTAAGCTGGCTTGTGGGGGACCTGCTCCAAACCCATAACGAAGGTCCTGGGCGGGCTGCAGGACTGGTGTAGGACTACTGGTTTGGCCACGCCAAGCAGGTTTTAGTGGTGGTGGTCTTGTGAAAACCACCATGGGGCACCTCAGGAGGTGCAAACTATGTACAATGGTGGGACCGCTCATAGTTCACGGACTCCAAGTTCAGGTTAACTTATACTTAACATCAGAGCTACCTGAGAACTTGTAGCTCAAGGGCGCCGCCGCCTGGGCTGCGCCTGGTTATGGGAGGTGGGTGACCCATCCTGGTCAACCTCCCGTTCAGTCAGGGTGTCCTGTTCCGACAGTTCCCTCACCCTCTGAACATTTAGGGCATGCTGTAGAGCCATGGGCATGATCCGTGCCACAGCTCCTGCTGGTGCGGTGACTGCTCCTGCCCGAGCAGCAGCGGACAAAGATACTCCTGCGGGGGCGTTGTCAAGGGCCGCGGCGTTCTGCTGATCATCCGCCATCGCTGCACCCCCCTAGTTAACTGCGGCCTACCTTCCTGCTTGCAGAGCCGGCTGTGGTCCCCCGGATGGGAAGAAGAGAACTGCTCGACTAGCAGTTCCCGGTGCAGGACCTGGCGTCCCCTTGCGCCTGACATCAGGGAGTGTGCTTCCTGGCACGACGGTCTCCTTCCAGGACCTGATGCTGCGTCAGAGCGCGAGGCGGGTATGAGCTTCGCGCACTGCTAGCAGTCACGCCTCTCCGATTCCCGCGGTTACGCCCCTCTTCTTCCCGCGCGGCGACTGGAAAATGGTGGACAATGGCGGGAAACAGCGGCAATTGGCGGGAAAACTTCACCACGGTATGCGACACAGTTCTTTAAGGCGCACAGTACCCGGTGGCAATGGGCACGCAATCCTGTTCGTGATGCCACAAAGAGTATGACGCGCCCAGGGGATGGGGACGACTCGGTACCCGGGCCTTTAACCTGGTTTGGGGATGTCGCGGTGGTTTTCTCCCGGGCCCGTACCCTGGGGTCACTCTTAAAAAAGGGGATTGGAACTTGGATAAAATAAATAAACAGTTTGTGACGCCACCCGTGGTACCGGGTAATGATTACCAGCGCTGCTTCAGACTTCTGGGGTGTTGGGATGGCAGCTGAGGTGTTTCTGCTCCCCACAGGTGGAGCGGGCCCCCAGGGCAGGGATGGTGTGAAGGGATGCAGGAGAGAGGGGACAGGGGTTCGCTTCAGTACCTTTACTGATGATGGTAGTCAGGTACGGTCCGGGGTACTTGTAGGTGGTGTGCATTTCTGGACTTGCTCCCCAGTGAGCGGGTGTAAGGCCTCCTTTCTGTATCTTCCTGTCTCTCTCCCTGGAGCTTCTGACCTGCCTGGAACAGGGTCTAGCTCCCTTGATGTTTCTCTCACCCGTCTTGCTTGGCGGCGAGGGCTTTCCCACTGGTTACCACGATCCCTGGACGCTGGGGCCTTCGTGGTACCTAGTCCTCTGAATGTGCGGTATTCACGGGTGGACTGAGGGATATGAAATCCTCCTCAGTATGCCGGATTCCCTACTGGGCATAGAGATCCCGGTGCCCGGCTTGCATCAGGGGACGAACCCTCTGTGGTTCCTCTGTCCCTCATGGCTCTTCTCTTCTCCTTGCCTTCTAGCCCACTCTAGGCTCTCACTAGCCAGACTAGCCCGCAGCTTGGGCTTATCCTGGCTTTCAGCCACACAGACTTCAGCTTGTCTGGTGCTGCAGCATCGTGTCACACTCACTGCTTCCCACTGACTGACTTCCTGAACTCCACCCCCCAGTATATATATACCTGACAGGGCTCCATCTAGTGGACTTGGGTGGAGGTGTCTGCATGTATTGAGGCCACTGGGGAGAATCCATCTGTGCAACACCCAGGAGTTCTGTGGCAGCCTGCAGCCGCAGGGCGTCACAAACTGATCCCACACTTTGACACTCCGAAGAGCTGTTCATTTTTCCATTTATAGATTCGGGCCTCTCGCCCGGTCTACTTGAAGCGGGGTAAGAGCAGATCGCATGTAGCGATGCCCAAATATTTGAGCAGCCAGGGTCACACGAAGGTGACGGTGGGAAAGTGTCACAAGAGGTGGACGATGATGAGACACAATTGCCAGAAAGTCAGGAGGAGGACCAGGGTGCAGAAGTGGAAGACGAGGTGGTGGATGATATAGTAACTGACCCAACCTGGCAGGAGGACATGCAGAGCGAGGTCAGCAGCACACAGGGGAGGGGAGGCAGAGCACCCCAACAGGCAGGAAGAAGCAGTGTGGTGGCTGCAGACAGAAGGCAGGCAACAGTTCCCCGTTACACCAACACGAAGGAAGTTACCAGTACAACTGTTAGGTCTTCCCGAGTCTGGTTGTTTTTTTAAAGATTCTGCCAATAACCCCAAAAAGGCCATTTGCACCACCTGCCAGGCCAGCATCAGCAGGGGTGGAAAAACTAGCAGCCTGACCACCACCAGCATGATCAGGCACATGGCAGCAAAGCACCTGACTTTGTGGGCCGAACCCCAGGGTCCAGGAACAGTGTCTGCGGGTGGCACCACTGCTTCTTTCGCTGTTGTGCATGCAAGACAATCCCCTATCCATGGTGCATGCAAAGATGCCTCCTGCCCTGCACCTGTCGTTGCACACTCTCAACTAGCAGCATCAGGAAGCACGTCCACGTCCTTGTCCCAGAACAGCGTTCAGTTGTCCATACCCCAGTCCTTAGAAAGCAAGAGCATATACACAGCCAAAGCCCCACAGGCCACACTACTAAATTCCCACATTTCATGACTGCTTGTGCTAGAAATATTGCCTTTTAGGCTCGTGGAGACAGAAGCATTCCGCAACCTGATGGCGGTCATCCCTCGGTACTCGGTCCCCAGCCACCACTATTTCTCCCAGTGTGCCGTCCCCGCAATACACAAGCACGTGTCCCAAAACATTAGCTATACCCTCACCAACGCAGTTACCGGGAAAGTCCACCTAACCACGGACACGTGGAAAAGTGCTTGTGGACAGGGATGGTACATCTCGCCGACGGCACACTGGGTTAACATAGTAGAAGCCGGGACCCAGTTGGACCTTGGGACGGAACATGTCCTCCCGATGCCAAGGATTGCGGGCCCTAGGTCAATCAGGGTGGCCCCCACAGTCTACAGATCCTGCACCTCATCCTCCTCAGCCTCCTCCTCCTCTTCAGTCTCCAACTCCGAAATGATCACATCAGTCACAAGCTGAAAGCACTGCAGCACTGCCTTGACCAAGCGGCAACAGGCTGTGCTGAAGATAACATGCTTAATGCTTAGGTGACAAACCGCCCAGCGCTGCAGAGTTGTTGAAAGCTGTAACACAGCAGCCTGATCTGTGGCTCTCACCGCTGAACATACAGCCAGGTATGGTCGTGTGTGACAATGGGCGGAACCTGGTGACGGAGAAATGACAGCCGGAGTAGATACGGTTTCCCTCTATGCAAGTCCTTTCACTGAGCTAAAAAATATGGCTGTGGTGAAATACAACTCCCACTGAGAAGCTGTTTCAGATTGAAAAACATTGGGCCCACCAGAGGATTTGATTTTGAGGGCTCACCTTTCTACCCCCCCTCAAAAGCCACATAGCAGCTGCAAAGTTTGCGCTATCATGAACTCTCCTGATGTAGAAACCAGGGCACACGAGAGGATTCTCTGGTGGGACCGTCCAACTCTGCTGAGAAGCAGTCCTGGCTAAGAAAAGTGTGTGGGAAGGTTCCCGAACACTGTATGGCTGCTTTTTTACTGAGGTGGAAACACGCGCAAACATGGGGAGAACATACAAAATCCTTACAGATGTGGTCATTGCTGGAATTTGAACCCAGGATCCCAGTGCTACAAGGCTTCAGTGCTAACCACTGATCCAATGTGCTGCCGTTCACCCTCTAATATCTAACAGGCTGGAGAAACTTGCACCTACTGCCACTCTATCTTCAGCTCCGTTGTGAGAAACTAATGTATTTGGGCAGCCACTCAGTCTACCAAATAAAATTCCTGAGAAGGAAATTGGGGATGGCTTCGCTGCTGGTACTGGGGGCAGTGCTAATACCATGGCGTCGCACCATAGTTCACTGGAAATATTCCAGGCTGGTAGGAGGCAAGCAGATTCCCACAGAAAAGTACCAACAGTAATGTTGTAGGACCCGTGCTTGTAGAAGGTGGAGACAACACTGGGAGAAATAGTGGCGGCTGGGGACCGAGTATGGACACCTGGCCGCCGCCTTGAGGTTGTTGACAGCTTCCACCTCCATGAGCCTAAAAGGCCACATTTCAAGTGCAAGCAGCTGTCCAGAAATCTGGCAGTTTAGTATTGCGGCCAGTGGGTGGGTGGGTGGCTGGCAGAATACTTGTGCTTGCATTCCAAGTAGCAGAAAGCTAAGCAGATGGTGGCCTCTATCATCATCATGGCCTCACCTCGGCACTATGAACTCTCCTGAAGGAGAAGCCAGGGCCCACCGAAGGAGTCTCCGGTTCTTTGGTGGGCTCGTCCAACCCTGCCGAGAAGCAGCCCTGACTAAGAAAAGTGTGTGGGAAGGTTCCAGGACTCTATGGATGTTATTTCTCAAACCACATTGCAGATCAGGCCATTGCCCAACTCTGTAGTCATGAAATTAAAGGCGCAAAGAAAGATGTTTGTGTGTCGAAGCACCACCGACAAGTGCGAGCTGATGTTGGCCGGGCTGCCATTGCTTCTGCAGCAAGCTGCATTAGAGGACTTTCTGGGAGAAATGACACCCAGAGTAGATACGGTTTCCCTCTATGCCAGTCCTTTCACCGAGCTAAAGAATATGGCTGTGGTGAAATACAACTCTCACTGAGAAGAAGTGTCAGACTGAAAAACATTGGGCCCACCAGAGGATTTGATTCTGAGGGCCCACCTTTCTTCCCCGCTCAAGAGCCCCATAGCAGCTGCAAAGTTTCTGCCTATCATGAACTCTCCTGATGGAGAAGCCAGGGCCCACCCGAGAATTCTCTGGTGGGTCCGTACAATCCTGCTGAGAAGCAGCCCTGTCTAAGAAAAGTGTGTGGGAAGGTTCCCGGACACTCTATGGCTGCATTTTTAATGTGGACTGGCTCTGTACCATCCCTGGCAACATTCACCTGTCCACATGTTTGTGGTTAGGGGGTCCTTCTCAGTAAGTGCACTGGGGAGGGCATGGGGAATGTTGTGGGACCCGTGCTTGTGGAAGGCGGAGACAACACCTGGAGAAATAGTGGCGGCTGGGAGCATGGACACCCGGCCGCTGCCGGCATGAGGTTGTGAAAAGCTTCCGCCTCCACGAGCCTAAAAGGTCACATTTCAAGTGCAAGCAGCTTTAGAGGACTTCCAGGGAGAAATGACAGTGGAGTAGATATGGTTTCCCAAGTCCTTTCACCAAGCTAAAGAATTTGGCTGTGGTGAAATACAACTCACCGACAAGCTGTGGACTGGCTCCGGACCGTCCCTGGCCACATTCACTTGACCACGTGCTTGTGGTTAGGCGGTCCTTCCAAGTAAGTACAAAAAGGCCACATTTCAAGTGCAAGCAGCTTTAGAGGACTTCCTGGGAGAAATGACAGCTTGAGTAGATAAGGTTTCGCAAAAGTCAGTCCTGGTTAGGCGGTCCTTCCAAGTAAGTAAACTGGGGAGAGCACGGGTAATGTTGTAGGACCCATGCTTGTGGAAGGCGGAGACGACACCGGGACAAATAGTGGCGGCTGGGGACCGAGTATGGATACCCGGTCGCGCCGCCATAAGGTTGTGGACAGCTTCCGCCTCCATGAGCCTAAAAGGCCACATTTCAAGTGCAAGAAGCTGTCAAAAATTTGGCAGTATAATAGCAGCCTGTGGGTGGGTGGGTGGCTGGCTGCATACTTGCGCTTGCATTCCAAGGAACGGCGTAGGAACAAATGAACGATGCACTGGGACAAGGACGTGGAAGGTGATTGTTGCAAGTCTGCAATGACAGGTGCATGCGACAAGGATCACTTATGATGGGCACACTTTTAGGCAGTGACCTGAGAGTCAGAGATGCTTCCAGGGGTCTTTCCCATGCTGTTCCCATGTCTTTTCAGCACTGTATGCATGTGTCTGATGATGTGTCACACACCACATGGCCAGAAAAGGTTGTAAAATGTTAAAATGACATTTACTGGTGAATGCATTTGTCTTGGCTGAAAGCAATGTAAAAGTGCAAAAACACATCAAAAACGCTACTTGTGAACATAGCCCAAGGTGTGGAGGAGTATTTTTCTTTTTATATACTTATTTTGCCTTATATACAAGTCATTATCCTGGAAAGCATGTTCCTTAACATATTTCCCAGGAAAATCCATTTTGGTTTAGTTTTTGTAGGTTTTATTGTGAGTCCGTAAAAGTGGCGTAATACTCTGACAACGTTGTTGACAGCAGTGACCTGGGGGTCAGAGATGGTTCCAGGAGTCTTCCCCATGCTGTTCCCATGTCATTTGAGCACTGTTCCCATCGATTTGGGCAATTTTTAGACCCTCTGAAGACCGCTCGGGGGAGCCCCCTGAAAAATGCTCGAGTTTTCCATAGACTTACATTGGACTTGTTGCTCGGGTCGAGCACCTGAGTATTCCAATGTGCTCGACCCGAGCAACAAGTACCCGAGCATTTTAGTGCTCGCTCATCACTAATAATAATAATAATAATAATAATAATACTACAGTGCATTGTGAAAGTATTTGGCCCCCTTGAACTTTTCTACCTTTTGCCACATTTCTCGCTTCAAACATAAATATATAAAATTCTAATTTTTTGGGGAAGAATCAACAACAAGTGGGACACAATCGTGAAGTGGAACGAAATTTATTGGATATTTTAAACTTCTAAAAAAAATAAAAAATGAAAAGCCATCCTGTCGACCTCCTCTATCCACTGTACACAAGCAGAAATGGCTCCAGTGGGCCAAACAATACATGAATACTGACTTCAAAACTGTTTTGTTCACCGATGAGTGCCATGCAATGCTCGATGGTCCAGATGGATGGAGTGGAGGATGGCTGGTTGATGGACACCCCATGCAAACACGGCTACGACGCCAACAAGGAGGAGGTGGAGTAATGTTTTGGGCTGGAATCATGGGGAGAGAGATTGTCGGCCCCTTTAGGATCCCTAAAGGGGTAAAGATGAACTCAATAAGGTATGTGGAGTTTCTCAAACAGCACTTCCTGCCATGGTTCAAGAAGAAGAACTGTGTATTCCGCAGCAAGATCATTTTTCTGCATGATAATGCACCGTCTCATGCTGCACATAACACATCTGCATCTCTGGCTGATATGGGCATAAAAGGGGACAAACTTATGGTGTGACCCCCATGCTCCCCTGACCTCAACCCCATTGAGAACCTCTGGAGCATCATCAAAAGGAGTGTCTATGATGGCAGGAGGCAGTTCACATCTAAGCAACAGCTCTGGGAGGGTATTCTGTCCTCATGCAAAACAAATGAAGCAGAAACCATCCAAAACCTGACAAATTCAATGGACGAGAGAGTTCAGAAGCTCCTTTCCAACAAGGGGTCCTATGTGCAAATGTAACATCACCTAGAATAAAGTATTGAGTTGAAAACTATTTGATTTCAGTTTCTAATAACCTGCTAATGCTTAGAATTTCAAAAATGACCATTTTTTTGTTCTTTATTAAAATGAAAAGGTTGATCGAAGAGTGTGGGGGATCTAAGAGTGTGGCAACCTAGTAGTCAGGATTATTTCGAATTCTGACAATCTGAGGGTCATGTTGCAGGTAGTGCAGCAAGAAGGCACTCATGTTTCTTGCGCATCTAGGAGCCCCAAAATTATTTTCCGGGCTAGATGCAGCTAAAAATTATTATTAATTTGAAAGCTGGTGGAGCTTAGTATAGATGGCCTAATAGAATCAGTACTGCACACTGCTACAAGGCCCAAATTATTTTCCAGCCAAGATACAGATAAACATGATTAGTAATTTGAAAGCATAAAACGGTTGGTGAGGTGATCTTAACAAATCATCAAGCTTTTACTCTCCCCAGGATGACACAGGGGTAGAAAAGTCGTTTCGGATCCATGATTTGTTCATCTTTATGAACGTGAGTCTGTCTACATTATCAGTGGAGAGCTGCGTGCGGCGCTGAACACACGTTCAGATAGAACGCTGGCTGCGGGGCATGACAAGATCTCCAAGGCGTAGTGTTTTGTGGAAAAGCACATGTAAGATTCTGCAACAGTCTCTGCTGATACTCCTGCATGCGTGCATCTCTTTCTATGGCAGGAATAATTTCTGCAAATTTACTTTTGTACCGGGGATCTAACAGTGTGGCAACCCAGTAGTCAGGATTATTTCTAATTCTCACAATTCGAGGGTCATGTTGCAGGTAGTGCAGCAAGAAGGCACTCATGTGTCTTGCGCATCCAGGGGCACCTAGTCCCTGATGTGTTGGTGGCGAGGTAACAATCATGCTTCCTTCCTCTGCCCTCTCCCCCCAACCTTGCACAACAGAAATGTGATCAAGGTCTCCCTCATCTGATGAGTCTTCCATCAGTTCGTCCTCCACTTCTTCCTGGGCTCCTGCACCTTCCTCACTAGTTTGGCTGCTACCATGCGCCCTGGTAAAACCATCTCCCCCAACCTCACATGCCTGCCGCCTTGGTGCTGCCGACCGTCTGGACCTTGCAGATGTTAGCCCTTCTGCATACAACTCCTCCTCTACATCCTCCACCTCCTCTTGTGCCACCACCTGACTCCGAATTCTGTTTAACATGTGCTCCAGCATGTAAATCACCGGAATAGTCATGCTGATAATGGCATCATCAGCACTAAACATCTTCGTCGCCATTTCAAAACTGTGCAGAAGGGTGCATAGGTCCCTGATCTGAGACCACTCCTCCAGCGTGATTTGCCCCACCTCTGGATCTCGTTGGCCCAGGCTATATGTCAGAACGTATTGCACCAGGACTTGTCGGTGCTGCCACAGTCGCTGCAACATGTGCAGAGTTGAATTCCACCGGGTAGGCACATCGCATTTTAGCCGGTGAAGTGGCAGGCCCAACGACTTCTGTAGAGATGTAAGTCACTGAGCTGCGGGATGCGAACGGCGGAAGTGAGCACACAGCGACCGTGCCCTCTGCAGAAGGCCATCTAGTCCGGGATAGTGGGCTAAAAATTGCTGGACAACCAGGTTCAACACGTGAGCCATACAAGGCACGTGTGTGACATTGCCCCGGCGAAGGGCCACACCCAGGTTTGCAGCATTGTCGCACACGGCCTTCCCTGGTTTCAGGTCCAGTGGAGACAACCATTCATGAAACTGGTTCTCCAGAGCTGACCACAATTCCTCAGCTGTGTGACTCACATTTCCCAGACATTTCAAAGTAAAAACTGCCTGATGACGTTGAGCCCTGCTGCCAGCATAGTAAGGAGGTGTGCAGGATCCCTTCTGCGCAGTTAGGAAGCTTGTGGCATGACCAGACAGGCTTTGGGTGCAGGTGGAGGACTGAGAGGAGGTTGAGGAGGCAGAAGCAGTGGAGGAACTTCGAGATAAAGAGGATTGACGCACAACTCGTGGGGACGGCAAGACTTGGACAGCAGCCCCTTGTCCTGCTGTCACCATAGTTACCCAGTACCCAGTCAGTGACATGTAACGCCCCTGTCCATGCCTACTTGTCCAAGTGTCTGTGGTGAAATGCACCCCGTCACAGACAGAGTTTCTCAAAGAAGCGGTGATGTTGTGTGCGACATGCTGGTGGAGCGCAGGCACACCTTTCTTTGAGAAGTAGTGCCGACTGGGCATCTGGTACTGGGGCACTGCGACGGACATAAGGTCTCGAAAATCCTCTGTGTCCACCAGGCGGAAAGGCAGCATTTCTGTAGCCAAGAGCTTGCAGATGGTGAAATTCAACCTCTTAGCTTTCTCATGGCTAGGAGGAAATGGTCTTTTACTTGTCCACATCTGAGGGACCGAGGGCTGGCTGTTGTGCTTAGACGGGGTTGAGAAGGGTGTCCCCGGCAAACTGCCGGTCTGTGAGGAAGATGCAGGCGGACATGTTAGGTTGCCTTGATCCAAAGGTGGTGCTATCGATGTCGGACAGCGCTCAACACCAGCTGGTGTTACCACCTCCAAAGAAAATGATGACCTGCCAATCACGCTGGCTGTTGCGGGTAAAGAGGTGGCAGGTCTGCGTCCCAAAACAGGTGTGACTGTTGTCCCCCCAGTCACAGAGGATGAAGAGGCCGCGGATGCACAAGATGTGGCAGGCGGTGGTTGGCCCGGCCGGCTAGGCCGCATTGTAGCACAGTGAGCTTCCCACTGCAACTTATGCTTCATATCCATGTGCCGGTTCATGCATGAAGTACTCAAACTATGTATTTTTTGGCCTCTACTTAGCTTTTGCTGACAAATGTTACAGATAACACGAGTTGGGTCATCTTTATCGATCTGAAAAAATGCCCAGGCTATGCAAGGCTTAGCACCCATGCGACCTGAAGAGCCACCACGACTTGTGGTCAGAGGCAGAGCTGTGTTTGAGGATGCAGTTGTTGACATGCTTCCAGTACTACGTCTCTGTCCAGGAAGGCGCAACCTGACCTCGTCATCACTAGCATCCTCCTCCACTTCCTCTGCTGACCTCATCGACTGGCTGACTGTGGGTTGACAGTAAGTGGGATCTCCAACCTCGTCATCATCACCCTGTGTGTTATCACACCCGTCGTCCTCAGAGCCAACCTCTTCCTGCCCTGACAAAAAAACTAAAGTTGTCACTCCAATCAGGTATTTGAGTCTCATCATCGTCTTCCTCATTGTCTCCACCAACAGGAGTTACAGTTTGGGAACTTGGGTCGACATTATGGTCAGAACCTTCTGCGTCTGGTCCTGGATCCGACTGGGCATCAGTGCAGATCATTTCCTCGTCTGGATTCACAGAAGCGCTGGAGCCGACCTCTGATTCCCAGGCTATAGTATGAGTAAACAGCTCTGCAGACTCAACCATCTGTTCTACCCCATACTCAGACGGGCAGCTGGCGACTTGGGAGCTGTGAGGAAGCAAGTGCGATTGGGGTGACACCTCTGAGGACTTGAGTATTTGTGATGTTGAAGTTGAGGTGGAGGAGAGCCCACTTAAAGGAGCACTTGATATCCGTTGAAGCACCTGCTCTTTTTGTGCCTCATCTGGAATTTGTAGCGATTGGCGTGGCCGTAAGAAAGGGATCTTATCACATTGTCCGCTAAAAGAAGTAGACATTTTAGTTTGGCTGGAAGATGGTCTTTCTTCTGCAGATGTTACTGTTGCTTTAACACCTACCCCACGGACACAACCTTTTTTCCCCTTCCCAACACGCCTATTCCCCTTTCCACCAGCAGCAGGCCTTTTTCCACTCATTTTGGTGGTTAAGTAATTCACAACTCTGGAGTTGTTTGCACAAAAAACAATGGATGGGAACCGAGCAGAGCTGAGAGGCCAAACTGTGGTATTAGCCCAAAAGTATTGGCTGGGTTAGATGCAGATAAAAATTATACTGAATTTGCAACCTGGTGGAGGTCAGTATAGATGGACTAATAGAATGATGCTATGCCCAAAAGGTTTTACTTCACTAGGTGCAGTAAAAAAATTGGTATTCTATACACAGGTGGTGTAGCTTGCAACACAGATAGGCTACTCCACTGACTGACACACTCTGCAATAGGCCAAAAAGGATTAGCTTTGCTAGATTTAGCCAAATGCTGTGAAAAAAACTTGCACAGCACTGGCACAGATCTGCCTGGCAAAAACTGATAGGAACTGATGTAACTTAGTCCTGAAAAGGACTGCAATTACAATTAGTCTTTACTCCCAACCTATCTATTTAAGAGCACAGACCTGCCTGATAAAAGTCATAGGAAATGATGTAACCTAGTCCTTAAAAGGACTGCAATCACAACTCTTCCCTACTCCCAAGCTATCTGTAGATTTGTGCGAAAATTGGCTTGAAATTAACAAGGTATAGCGCACACAGCAACAGCGGTGCCGTCTAACACGCAGCTGCAGCAGTGAGAAAATGGTGGCGACGGGGAAAATGGCTTGGTCTTATAGGGCAAGGACATGTGACATACACTGCCAATGACACATGCCCTTGCTTGTGTGAAAAAAAGCAGTTCGCTCCGTGTGTGCGCTGCTGATAGGCTGACAGATTGCACCTCCCCACTGCAAATGCAGGAAAGAGAAAAAAAAATGGAGATCTTCATTATTTCTGCAGAGATCCATCCCCTGTCCCTCCCCCCACCCCACTGTACACTCAAACTGCGTATTAACATTAATTTTCATCACTACTGAGAAAAAATCCAGTTATGATTTTGGTGCATGAACAGTTATCGAACATAACCTCGAACAGCCGAATTTTTTTCAAATTGTTCGTCTTCGCCGAACGGCTCGAACACCGCCCAAAACAGCTCGAATTTGAGATTGGCGAACAGTTCGAGTCGAACACCGCTCATCTCTAGTTAGGAAGCCAACATCCCAGAAGATAGTGACAGAGCTTAAAGAGGACATATCTCTGGCCACATGATGAAATAGTGGATACAGAGCTGAGTAAAAAGTTTTTTTTTTTTTAATTTCTCCTCTCTGTTGCGAAGATATTAGTTTGTAAATTTTCTGCGCTCATTTCCACTAAAACCAAGGGATTCTTCTCTGAAGGCGTGTACTTTTTCCCCTGCATGGCATTGACCAATCATAAGCAGGAGGCGTCATGCAGGGGGAAAAAAGACCACGCCCCCTAGGAATGTCAGACCCAGATTTTTCTGTGTGGTATGGTAAGACACGTGTGCTTGAAAAAGAGGAGCTCAACTGAAACGTCACAACAAGTGCAGACATTTGGTAAATTATACTGCGTCGCTGCTGGATTTTGCTGGAATGAAGCCATCTACAAGGCATTCAAAAGAAGAATATTTTGGTACTGGTTCAATATTGGTCATTAGGTTCTCTTTAAGTACATTTTGTATCTTTACAGTAGATCTGTATGGTCATTTACCTCTGGGCTACAGTAATGTACAGACACTGAGGCATTTTTTCATACCTTATTAGTGGTAACAGGACCATTTTCTTTATTCTTTTTCACAGGTGAACCTTTTCTTTTCTTTATCTCAGTTACTGGGGTCCCTATATTATTCTAAGAGATAGATGAAAAGAAAAACCAAATCACTTAAAAGTCCTGAAGCTAGAAATCTTCTACTTTGGCATCATGCACAATTTGCCTCCATGAACTGGAGGGCACTCATGTATTCATGTCTATGGGTCAGTGAAAAAAATGGACCGCACTCAGATGACATCCGAATGTGATCTGAATTCCAGGGATTGACCTGGTGGAGAAGGTGGAGAAACTTTCCCCCCTTTTTTTTCTCTCCAATTCCGAGAAAGTCTGGTCAAATTCTTGTAAAGTCTGTAGGACAGGGCGAGTCCTCCAGAAAGAGACGATCTTTGTAACTGTTGTCCACTTTGACCACAAATAAATGCCCTGAACAGAATACCCCCTCTATTAGAACCCTTAAAAATGTAAAAACTATTAGCATTCCCAAAAATGTTTTCTAATATTGCCATCCTCTTCAAAGGGTTATTCCCATCTTGGCCACAGGATAAGCCATAAATGTCTGATAAATGAGGGTACTACCATCCGTACCTGCTCTCTAAGGCTAAGTGCCCACGATGCAGAAATGCATTTCTGCATCTTCCTGGCAGAAAAAACGCATGCGGATATTACATGCATTTTTTTCTGCCAGGTAGAAGCGTTTTGAACATGTGATTTCGCATGCGGGTTGTCAAGCGCTTTTCCAAGCGATTTTAGCATCACTTGGAAAAGTGCTTGACAACTTGGTAACACTATATAAATCCATGCAACCGGCATGGATTTATGTTGTGTGACTAAGTTACGATGCTGCAAATGCAGCATCAATAGTAAAAAAAAATTGTAAAAAAAAAGAATAAAAATTTAGAAAAATAAAAAAAAACATTATACTCACCTTCCGATGGGCACCGGTCTCCTGGACGGTGCGTCCAGTGTCTTCGACGGCTCGCGGTGCTCTAAAGAGGACCTTCCATGACGTCATTTAGTCACGTGACAGGTCACGCGATGGCCGAAGTCAGCGGTCGTGTGACCTGTCATATGACTAAATGACGTCATGGAAGGTCTTTTTACACCACCGCGAGCCACCGTGGACCCAGCAGCACCGCCGAGAGCAGACAGGGGGCCATCAGAAGGTAAGTATATGTAAGTATATGTTTTTTTTTTAATTTTAATTCTTTTTTAAACTACAGGTACTATTGTACCCGGGTGTGGAAGAGAGTCTCCTCTTCTCCAGACCTGGGTACCATCCGCACATTGAATTGCATAATATCCACATACAGTATATATATACACATACACATATGTAGCACCCTGAGGGTTCGGCTGCTACAGGGGTATTGCACCTCAGCCAGAGGTGTGATATTCCACTCCCGGGTAAGGATGGAGTGTGGATCTGAGCTCAGAAAGCTGCATGCACTACACACATCCCATTTCCGAGGAGCAGACCAACGGTACTCCCACTTAGAAATGTGCAGGTACGACCGAGTCTGTTCCTGGCTGGAGTGGGAGGGGGGTGGTACATCCCATGTAGTGTAGGGGCAGATAGGGGGAGCAGCCTGGGTAAAGATAGGAGCTCATTGGGTGCTGGTCACCTGAGCTCACACATAGAGGGAGTATAAAAGGTGGGCACCATCTAAGATCAGGGTCAGTCTGCCACAGTCAGTCAGTCTGCCACAGTCAGTCAGTCTGTGAGAAGCCAGAGGAAGAGGAGCAGAGCAGCCCCAGAGAGAGTGAGAGTGGAGCAAGAGAGACCCAGAGGGGGAAACAAAAAGGAACTCTGAGAACCCACATACAAATACAGGGTGAAGAGTTGGCAATAGGGTACCGGATCCCAAACTGGTGGGGGCTAAAGCACACCTCAGCCAGAGACCGGAGGCCGTGGGCAGGATCTGCCACGGCCACCCACTAAATCCACCCTGAAGGCAGACCACGTGTAGGGTCAGGGAACCCAAGGCCAAGGGTCTCCCAACAGAAGGCCCGAGGGAGCTGGACCTAGGTGGATC
Source organism: Phyllobates terribilis (assembly GCF_046119375.1). Lineage (NCBI taxonomy): Eukaryota > Metazoa > Chordata > Amphibia > Anura > Dendrobatidae > Phyllobates > Phyllobates terribilis. Next base: position 947,667,510 of record NW_027362762.1, read on the forward strand.
CCTGGTGGGGACGGCCAGAAGAAAGGACAAGAAGGAGGGCTCAGGGACACGCTCCGGACTTGCTTGGGGGTTGGCTGAATCCAGGACCTGGTGGACGCAGCACGGCTCGGGTGGTCACTCAAGGCCGGAGTGACCGGAATATCTGCAGTAAGTAAACACCCTGAACTGCACAACCCGACTCTGTCTTTACTTATCATCTACGCTGCACCACCACAACCCCCATCCTCTGCACCTGACCCCCTGAGGCTATACCCCTCCCGTTGGGGGTTATACTATCTAAAGCTGCACCAACACCATCAGCCTCAGCGGACCCTGCTGCAGCGGCGGCCGTAGTGACCGCAATTCAACGGGTGGCATAGTCGACATAAAGAACTTTGTAACATCTGTAGGACTGCCACATACTCTGAGCTTGACACCCTGGGCACGGACCGGGTCACAGCCACTCGGAGACTACAACCCCCATCTGATCCGGCTCCGGGTATTCCCCTAAAGAATATGGCCCATTTTTAACCTAATTTGCACCCCAAGAAATCAGAAAAAAAAATAGAGCCCTCATACAGCTCTACTGACAAAACCCTCTTTTTTTTTGTGTACAAACATAATTTTTTTCACCACTTAAATAAAAGAAACTCTATACAGTTTTGATATTATCCTGACTATACTAATCTTGTGTTTATGTTTCCAGGTTATTTTTACTGCACAATGAACACCAAAAAAAAACAAAAAACTTCAAAAAACAGTAGTGGATTAGTTTTTTTTTTTTTTTTCACCATTTTATCCCATTTGAAATTTTTGTCCAGTTTTTCAATAAGGTGAAATCAATGGTGTCATTGAAATCCACAACTTGTTCAGCAAAAAAACCAAGCCCTCATACTGCTGTGGATGGGAAAATTAAAAAAAAAGTTCTGACTCTAGGAAGAGGGAAAAATGCAAAAGTAAAAATTAAAATTGGCCGCATCTTTAAAGGGTTAAAAGGATGGTATTGACTTTAAGGATTTTAGCCTCCAATCGGTGACCTTAAAGTTCCTGTCCTCTTCCCCTCTGAGGAGACCACTTGCATGGATAGCTAAATATTTTTAATGTCTTTGCAGCGCCACCACAGGTGAAATGAAGCATTGCGCAGTGTCATTGACTTACTGTCTGTGTAATGAAAGTCAGGGCAGGTCCTGCAGGACGAGATGCTAATTGTAACCGCTCTCCGCTTTGGCAAAGAGATGAGGATCCCGAACAGACGACCCCCCATCTATTAAACTCACCAACATGATTTATAAGAGTGGGTTTTCTAAAAACTGAACAGCCCTGTCAGGTTTGGGAATTTTCACTTTCTGGAGGACAATCTATAGTACAGGAGTTGAAATACAGAAAACTAAAAAGTTTTCTACATTTACACAGTAATTTAGAACAGAGACACTTACATCAAGTTTAGATGTAAAGAGTAAACAGAGCATAAATCAGTGAGTCATACATCAGTGTAATAATCATTACTACCAGACATGATCTAAACATGGCACCAGATTATATTCCCAGCAATTATTGGTGACGTTCGTGTAGTCTGTCCATCTTCTGTATGATTTTCTTTAGAATAGGTCAGGATCCTACATAGGCTTAGAATCCATTCAGACACCATTCTTGTTGCATAGACCTTTTTTTTCTAGAGTTTAAGCCCTCATGGGCGGGGTCTTCTCATCCCACTACTCTTGATTGACAGGTCTCTCCCTATACCTATACACACATGTAGGGAGAGATCTGTCTCTCAAGAGGAGCGAGGTGTGAAGAAGCCGTAGGGGCCCTGCTTTTTGGACCTGTCAACTGAGCGGCATGGTTCTTGGCCGGCTTAAATGACTATTTTCTCTAGCAAAGCGCAGCACTGAGCAGCTTCTTAGGGATTGAATGGAGGGGCATTCTACAGCTCCATCTGATGGGTATAAAAGTGCCTCTTTCTGCTGATCCCAGTGGTCAGACCACCACCAGTCAATAAGTTACCACTTATCCCATGGATGCCCTGATTATAGAAAATATTGGAAAAATCATCATAGAAGATCAGAGCCCCCAGTCCACACCGATTCGGCATCTTTACAGCAGATCTCTACTGGACGACGGTGGCCTTTATCTGGTGTACTGCAGACATGTGCAGGGATGTTACTTACCTCCTCAGTGCCAATAGGACTATAGTTGGATTCAGCGTTATTCTGCTGAATATTTTCCATATTCTTCTCCCCAGCTGATCCTTTTTTTCGCTTCTTCGTCTCAGTTCCCGGTGTCCCGTAACAATTCTAAGAAACAATCATAAATGTAATCTGCGAAAATCATCATCAGTAAATATGAAGAAATGAAACTTGTGTATCTTATTGAGGAAAATCATCATTTGCTAATCTTAAAAAAAAAAAAAAAATAGTTCTCTGTTCCCTGCATGCAGACTCCCTGTAAATGCTCGAAAGGTCTGTGTAGTCTAAAACAGGAAAGACTAGGAGGAGGGGGATGCGGCTGCAGCAGTAAAACTGGAAGCTGTGACCGGGGAGCCGGGAGGAGCAGTCACTCTGCCTCATCCTGTGCTCCCCAAGTTGCATAAGGGGAACAGGAGGATAACGCAATTAAAAATTGTTGCTTTACCTGATCTATCAGGGAAAATTAATATTTACTAGTAGGACAACCCCTTTAACACATTTTTCTCTTTAATCTTTGATCTTCTCTATCAAAGTTTTAGAGCTGCAACAGCATCCTTACCTATTCTATATGTAACCCATATGCTAAGGCCTTTCCTATTTTGGCAGAGTGGCTGTCTGCTCTGAAGGAATATAGATGAGCTGCAGCCGATCAGTGACTGCTGACTGGTTGCAGTGGTTAAGTGACACAACAATTTAACATGACCTACTGAAAATAGCAGAGCCAACTTTGCATTAATGGTGCTACTTCAGAAGAGGAGTATAGATGGTTTTAATTTTCTGTGGGCCCTGATGTGATTATGCTGGGTAGTGAACAAGCCCATTACGGTCCCCATACACATCAGACTAAAGTCTGGTGAATCCGCCAGCTACTCCACTATAATGTTGAATCCATTTGTGCAGAGATAAAATGCTGTCAGAGGAGTCACGTAGAGTTGAGCATTCTTAATAATGGGGATAGTCTGCAAGATAATCTGCAAGGACAACATCTGCAAGGAGTTTGTATATTCTCCCCGTGTTTGCGTGGGTTTCCTCCGGGTTCTCCGGTTTCCTCCCACACTCCAAAGACTTACTGATAGGGAATGTAGATTGTGATCCCCAATGGGGACAGAGATGATGATGATGACTCATCCCACTTCTTTCCCAAAACTTTTTCTTTTCCATGCTCTAGATAATTGGGAAACAAGTGGAAAGTAGATGCCTACTGGGACACATATAGAAGACTGAACAGGAGATGGATCAGAATTAAAACAGGAGAATATCATAGCAAATGTAGTTGGTTTCTTGGTGTCTTTTTTGCTTTTTTTTAATATTTGTGTCTCATAAAACTTAATTAAGCAGAATTTTTTTTTATCTTTTACAACTTACATGTGGACTTTTAGTCAGTGGGGTAGAAACTCCTTCTTCTATTTTGTCAGCTTTGTTTTGGGACTTTGACTTTTCCCTGCTAGAAAAAAAATAAATAAAAAAATACAGAAAAATAGAAAAAAACAGTTAATAAACGTGACAATTATCGACCACACTGGGTACGTTTTTTATTACTAGATGCTTCTACATTACTCCACATTTCAGAAGAAAGTAATGCTGATACATCTCAGCTCAGAATAAGCTGGGCGGACACTATTTTGGCATAAGCTGGGTTACCGGGGCCCTAGGGAATTAATTTATCATATGTGTCTTAAGGTGGACACAATGGGACCTGATTCATCATTTGTGGGGGGGGGAGTAACTCCCTTTTTTTATTTATTTTTTTGTGGTATTTATTGATATTTTTTCTGATAAAATTCTTCAAAATAGCGCATGCTGTTCACAAATTGCTCTTTGTTTTTGTCGTTAATCTTCTTCCGACTTTTTAGTTCAAAAAGTCTTAAGTTTTGATAAAGTGTTGCAAAATTTGCTGAAAAATTCCAGACATACATTAAATTACTCCAGAGAGGGACCACAGGACAATTGTGCAAAAAGTGTGCAACTTTTTAAAAAGTTGTAATTGATAAATCAGCCCAAAACACCTAGAGATCCCACTCCCCTCCTCTACAATGATAAACATAAAAAAAATACTTTCGAAAAGGTACAACTCAAAGAAAAATAAGGTGCAAAAAAAACAAACTGGTGAAAAAACACCAAAACCTAAAAAAAAGGTGCAAATGCAATAATGAATCAGACCCACAGCGTTGGCCAGGATTAAATGATGCCCACCGTTAGTTTCTTAAATATGACTGGCTCACATTGGGCTGATATGCAGCAGATTTTGCAACTGACCGCCCCCCAAAAAATACATTTTTTCAAAAAGGCAAAGTGTGAATCCACCCTAACAGACAACCTTTACTTAGTTACCTCTCACTCTCTGTGGAGAGTGACAAGCCAAGCCTGGAATGTCAGGGTGAGGAGACTTATAAGCCATGCATGCTCCTCTGGGAAATTAAATATGCAAAGTGTCTCTTCAGAGAGGAAGAGAACTAGAACTCTATAGCGCCACCTATTGGAAGCAGTGATCCCTAAAAGTCACTATTGATCCGTTAACGAGCCATGTCACATGACTTTGGATTAAAGCCAAACAAGAATCTCAATTTGCAGACAGAGCGTTTCAGGCTGCTGCCCCTCATTAGTGCAAAGTATGAGATCTGATTTGGCTGGGTGAGAGGCTCTGGGCTGGGGTAGCATTTATTCATATATTTTTTCAAGTAGCTAAAAAAAAAGACACTCTTGGTATCGCCAGAACTGTACTGACCCATAGAACAAAGTTACCAGAACATTTTTACCTCAATCTACAAAACAAAACAAAAATTGGAATAATTTACATTTACAATATAATTTTCACCCTACTTGGAATTTTCGTTCCCATTTTTCAGTAAAGTGAATGGGGTCAATCAAAACTACAATTTGTCCAGTAAAAAAAAACATACAAGTTTGGTACGGCTGTAATCGTACAGACCTGCAGAATCATGTTACCAGGTCATTTTTAATTTGCAATGAAGGCCATAAGAACAAAAAAGACAAAGAATTAGCTCTCGTACAGCCGTGCCGATGAACAGTAGAGATAAGCTTCGGCTCTTGGAAGAAGGAGAAAAAAAGTTCAAAAATGAAAAAGGGATAAAAAATTACCAGGACGGGGGCAACTGCTCGCCTTTTCTTAGCTCCAGTTTTCTAACTTTTTCGAGATTCATCAGTCATGGCTTTGCGGTGTTTGTTGCTACAATTTTAGACGAAAAACAGGTATCCTCAGACCTGAACTTAACCACCTTTTAGTCATATACGAGGCTGTGAAGTTTGGGTTAGGAGACCTGGGGTCAAGTCTGTTCATCTTGGTCCAAGTCTAGGCCACAAAACATGGTTGTGTGACTCCGGCTCAAGAAGAAAGTTATCAAAGTGTTAGAGATTTTTTTTAAGGGTGTCTGTCCATCTGCTGATTGTGTGCCCATCACCCAGTCAAAAAATGCAAGCTGCATATTTATTAATTTACCTTACAACCGTGCATTGCCTAGATGTCTAGATGTTGACTACATGGCACACAACCTTTCTGTTACAGGCAGCATTAGTAAAGTTATCGTTTATCCTACCTGGTCATGATGACAAAGGGATCTCTAGTGGGAAAAATTCCTACTTGTTATTAGGGTCCTTTTGTAATCTGATTACAAAGTTTCCACAGCAATCAGTTATCTGTGGGGAGACCTGGCCGTAAGTGTTCAATTTCCCTGCAGCACCTCCAGAGGAGAAATGGAGTATTACACAGGTCCATTCAGATCAATGGGTCATTTGTGAAGAGAAGAACTTGAGAAGGCAACTCTAAACCCACCATATTATGCAATATATGGTGTCACTTACCTGTTTAAGTAATATACAATATAGATAAGCACCACAGCTAGGATTACTAGGATTGCAGAAGACAGAATTATGACTCTGACAAAGTAACTGTTCTCATTTTGGAGATCTACGAAATAAAGACGCATAATTACAATCACAATAGTAATAACTACAGGACCCCAGCAACAATAACAACCACAGTGTCCCCATAACAGTGACAGCTACTGAATTCCCAGTGACAGCCACAGTGTCTCCGCTACAGACGCACTGTTCCTGAAAGAGTGACAGCCATAGGACTCTTAACTAGAGATGAGCGTTGTTCTACTCGAACTGTTCGCCAATCTCAAATTCGAGCTGTTTTGGGCGGTGTTCGAGCCGTTCGGCGAACACGAACAATTTGAGAAAAATTCGGCTGTTCGAGGTTATGTTCGATAACTGTTCGTGCACCAAAATCATAACTGGATTTTTTCTCAGTAATGATGAAAATTAATGTTAATACGCAGTTTGAGTGTACAGCGGGGTGGGGGGAGGGGCAGGGGATGGATCTCTGCAGGAACAATGAAGATCTCCATTTTTTTTTCGCTTTCCCGCATTTGCAGTGGGGAGGTGCAATCTGTCAGCCTATCAGCAGCGCACACACGGAGCGAAGTGCTTTTTTTCACACAAGCAAGGGCATGTGTCATTGGCAGTGTATGTCACATGTCCTTGCCCTATAAGACCAAGTCATTTTCCCCGTCGCCACCATTTTCTCACTGCTGCAGCTGCGTGTTAGACGGCACCGCTGTTGCTGTGTGCGCTATACCTTGTTAATTTCAAGCCAATTTTCGCACAAATATACAGATAGCTTGGGAGTAGGGAATAGTTGTGATTGCAGTCCTTTTAAGGACTAGGTTACAGCATTTCCTACGACTTTTATCAGGCAGGTCTGTGCTCTTAAATAGATAGATTGTGGGAGTAAAGACTAATTGTAATTGCAGTCCTTTTCAGGACTAGGTTACATCAGTTCCTATCAGTTTTTGCCAGGCAGGTCTGTGCCAGTGCTGTGCAAGTTTTTTTCACAGCATTTGGCTGAATCTAGCAAAGCTAATCCTTTTTGGCCTATTGCAGAGTGGGTTAGTCAGTGGAGTAGCCTATCTGTGTTGCAAGATATACCACCTGTGTATAGAATACCAATTTTTTTACTGCACCTAGTGAAGTAAAATCTTTTGGGCATAGCATCATTCTATTAGTCCATCTATACTGACCTCCATCAGGTTGCAAATTAAAACTAATTTTTATCTGCATCTACAGTACCTCTGAAAATATATTTGGGCTTCTAGCAGTGTGTGGGACTTGTTCTATTAGTCCATCTATACTGACCTCCATCAGGTTGCAAACTGAATATATTTTTTTCTGCATCTACCTCTGAAAAAATATTTGGGCTTCTAGCTGTGTGTGGGACTTGTTGTATTAGTCCATCTATACTGACCTCCATCAGGTTGCAAACTGAATATATTTTTTTCTGCATCTAGCTCTGAAAAAATATTTGGCCTTCTAGTAGTGTGTCGGACTTTCTCTATTAGTCCATCTATACTGACCTCCATCAGGTTGCAAATTAAAAATAATTTTTATCTGCATCTACAGTACCTCTGAAAAAATATTTGGGCTTCTAGCTGTGTGCGGGACTTGTTGTATTAGTCCATCTATACTGACCTCCATCAGGTTGCAAACTGAATATATTTTTTTCTGCATCTACCTCTGAAAAAATATTTGGCCTTCTAGTAGTGTGTCGGACTTTCTCTATTAGTCCATCTATACTGACCTCCATCAGGTTGCAAATTAAAACTAATTTTTATCTGCATCTACAGTACCTGTGAAAAAATATTTGGGCTTCTAGCAGTGTGTGGGACTTGTTCTATTAGTCCATCTATACTGACCTCCATCAGGTTGCAAACTGAATATATTTTTTTCTGCATCTACCTCTGAAAAAATATTGGGCTTCTAGCTGTGTGTGGGTCTTGTTCTATTAATCCATCTATACTGACCTCCATCAGGTTGCAAACTGAATATATTTTTTTCTGCATCTACCTCTGAAAAAATATTTGGCCTTCTAGTAGTGTGTCGGACTTTCTCTATTAGTCCATCTATACTGACCTCCATCAGGTTGCAAATTCAAAATAATTTTTTTCTGCATCTAACCCAGCCAATAGTTTTGGCCTAATACCACAGTTTGGCCACTCAGCTCTGCTCGGTTACCATCCATTGTTTTTTTGTGCAAACAACTCCAGAGTTGTGAATTAGTTAACCACCAAAATGAGTGGAAAAAGGCCTGCTGCTGGTGGAAAGGGGAATAGGCGTGTTGGGAAGGGGAAAAAAGGTTGTGTCCGTGGGGTAGGTGTTAAAGCAACAGTAACATCTGCAGAAGAAAGACCATCTTCCAGCCAAACTAAAATGTCTACTTCTTTTAGCGGACAATGTGATAAGATCCCTTTCTTACGGCCACGCCAATCGCTACAAATTCCAGATGAGGCACAAAAACAGCAGGTGCTTCAACGGATATCAAGTGCTCCTTTAAGTGGGCTCTCCTCCACATCAACTTCAACATCACAAATACTCCAGTCCTCAAAGGTGTCACCCAAATCGCACTTGCTTCCTCACAGCTCCCAAATCTCCAGCTGCCCGTCTGAGTATGAGGTAGAACAGATGGTTGAGTCTGCAGAGCTGTTTACTCATACTATAGCCTGGGAATCAGAGGTCGACTCCAGCGCTTCTGTGAATCCAGACGAGGAAATGATCTGCACTGATGCCCAGAATCTTTATGAGTCGGATCCAGGACCAGACGCAGAAGGTTCTGACCATAATGTAGACCCTCATTCCCAAACTGTAACTCCTGTTGGTGGAGACAATGAGGAAGACGATGATAAGACTCAAATACCTGATTGGAGCGACAACTTTAGTTTTTTGTCAGGGCAGGAACAGGTTGGCTCTGAGGACGACGGGTGTGATAACGCACAGGGTGATGATGATGAGGTCGGAGATCCCACTTACTGTCAACCCACAGTCAGCCAAGAGATGAGGTCAGCAGAGGAGGTGGAGGAAGATGCTAGTGACGACGAGGTCAGGTTGCGCCTTCCTGGACAGAGACGTAGTACTGGAAGCACGTCAACAACTGCATCCTCAAACACAACTCTAGCTCTCACCACAAGTCGTGGTGGCTCTTCAGGTCGCATGGGTGCTAAGCCTTGCATAGCCTGGGCATTATTTCAGATCGATAAAGATGACCCAACTCGTGTTATCTGTAACATTTGTCAGCAAAAGCTAAGTAGAGGCCAAAAAATACATAGTTTGAGTACTTCATGCATGAACCGGCACATGGACATGAAGCATAAGTTGCAGTGGGAAGCTCAGTGTGCTACAATGCGGCCTAGCCGGCCGGGCCAACCACCGTCTGCCATATCTTGTGCATCCGCGGCCTCTTCATCCTCTGTGACTGGGGGGACAGCAGTCACACCTGTTTTGGGGCGCAGACCTGCCACCTCTTTACCCGCAACAGCCAGCGTGATTGGCAGGTCATCATTTTCTTTGGAGGTGGTAACACCAGCTGGTGTTGAGCGCTGTCCGACATCGATAGCACCACCTTTGGATGAAGGCAACCTAACATGTCCGCCTGCATCTTCCTCACAGACCGGCAGTTTGCCGGGGACACCCTTATCAACCCCGTCTAAGCACAATAGCCAGCCCTCGGTCCCTCAGATGTGGACAAGTAAAAGACCATTTCCTCCTAGCCATGAGAAAGCTAAGAGGTTGAATTTCACCATCTGCAAGCTCTTGGCTACAGAAATGCTGCCTTTCCGCCTGGTGGACACAGAGGATTTTCGAGACCTTATGTCCGTCGCAGTGCCCCAGTACCAGATGCCCAGTCGGCACTACTTCTCAAAGAAAGGTGTGCCTGCGCTCCACCAGCATGTCGCACACAACATCACCGCTTCTTTGAGAAACTCTGTGTGTGACAGGGTGCATTTCACCACAGACACTTGGACGAGTAGGCATGGACAGGGGCGTTACATGTCGCTGACTGGGCACTGGGTAACTATGGTGACAGCAGGACAAGGGGCTGCTGTCCAAGTCTTCCCGTCCCCACGAGTTGTGCGTCAATCCTCTTTATGTCAAAGTTCCTCCACTGCTTCTGCCTCCTCAACCTCCTCTCGGTCTTCCACCTGCACCCAAAGCCTGTCTGGTCATGCCACAAGCTTTCTAACTGCGCAGAAGGGATCCTGCACACCTCCTTACTATGCTGGCAGTAGGGCTCAACGTCATCAGGCGGTTTTTACATTGAAATGTCTGGGAAATGTGAGTCACACAGCTGAGGAGTTGTGGTCAGCTCTGGAGAACCAATTTCTTGAATGGTTGTCTCCACTGGACCTGAAACCAGGGAAGGCCGTGTGCGACAATGCTGCAAACCTGGGTGCGGCCCTTCGCCGGGGCAATGTCACACACGTGCCTTGTATGGCTCACGTGTTGAACCTGGTTGTCCAGCAATTTTTAGCCCACTATCCCAGACTAGATGGCCTTCTGCAGAGGGCACGGTCGCTGTGTGCTCACTTCCGCCGTTCGCATCCTGCAGCTCAGTGACTTACATCTCTACAGAAGTCGTTGGGCCTGCCACTTCACCGGCTAAAATGCGATGTGCCTACCCGGTGGAATTCAACTCTGCACATGTTGCAGCGACAGTGGCAGCACCGACAAGCCCTGGTGCAATACGTTCTGACGTATAGCCTGGGCCAACGAGATTCAGAGGTGGGGCAAATCACGCTGGAGGAGTGGTCTCAGATCAGGGACCTATGCACCCTTCTGCACAGTTTTGAAATGGCGACGAAGATGTTTAGTGCTGACGATGCCATTATCAGCATGACTATTCCGGTGATTTACATGCTGGAGCACATGTTAAACAGAATTCGGAGTCAGGTGGTGGCACAAGAGGAGGTGGAGGAAGTAGAGGAGGAGGAGTTGTATGCGGAAGGGCTAACATCTGCAAGGTCCAGACGGTCGGCAGCACCAAGGCGGCAGGCATGTGAGGGTGGGGGAGATGGTTTTACCAGGGCGCATGGTAGCAGCCAAACTAGTGAGGAAGGTGCAGGAGCCCAGGAAGAAGTGGAGGACGAACTGATGGAAGACTCATCAGATGAGGGAGACCTTGATCACATTTCTGTTGTGCGAGGTTGGGGGGAGAGGACAGAGGAAGGAAGCATGATTGTTACCTCGCCACCAACACAACAGGGACTTGGTGCTCCTGGATGCGCAACACACATGAGTGCCTTCTTGCTGCACTACCTGCAACATGACCCTCGAATTGTGAGAATTAGAAATAATCCTGACTACTGGGTTGCCACACTGTTAGATCCCCGGTACAAAAGTAAATTTGCAGAAATTATTCCTGCCATAGAAAGGGATGCACGCATGCAGGAGTATCAGCAGAGACTGTTGCAGAATCTTACATGTGCTTTTCCACAAAATACCAGTGGTGCACGTAGTGAATCTCAAAGTTCCAACTTGCCAACCGTGGGACCGTCAAGTGTTCAGCACTCAAACCGTAACAGAACCACAGTATCTGCTGGTAACATCAATTTTGCGGAATCATTTCACCACTTTTTTAGCCCATCCTTTGCAAGGCCACAGGAGACAAGAAGTCTGACACATAGTCAACGCCTAGAGACGATGGTACAGGAGTATCTCCAAGTAAACATTGAAGCCACGACTGTGTCACTGGACCCTTGCTCTTTTTGGGCTTCCAATCTGGATAAATGGCCGGAGCTAGCCACTTACGCCTTGGAGATCTTGTCATGCCCCGCAGCCAGCGTTCTGTCTGAACGTGTGTTCAGCGCTGCTGGTGGTGTGCTGACAGATAAGCGCACGCGGCTCTCCACTGATAATGTAGACAGACTCACGTTCATAAAGATGAACAAATCATGGATCCGAAACGACTTTTCTACCCCTGTGTCATCCTGGGGAGAGTAAAAGCTTGATGATTGGTTAAAATCACCCTACCAAACGTTTTAAGCTTTCAAATTACTAATCATGTTTATCTGTATCTTGACTGGAAAATAATTTGGGCTTTGTAGCAGTGTGCAGCACTGATCCTATTAGGCCATCTATAATAAGTGTTAGAACCTTGCTGTTAGGTTTTTTTTCCTTTGCTGGTCACATGACCTTGTTGGCCTATTTAATCCTGCTCCGCCCTTCTGGCTTTGCTGGACTTCATTGTATATCTACTTTCTAGCTAGCCTGTGCTCTGTGTCTTGCTCTGTTAGTTTGCTTGGTTTACTGACCTCTATGTTCTTTATATTTTGTTTGTTCGTCTGTCTGCTACTATTTCGGTTAGGAGGTGTCCCATATTCCTCCCAGTCCTTAGTACTTGTAGGGATTCCTCCCCCACATCTATAGGTCTCCGTACAGACTAGCTTAGGACTTTAGCAGGTCTGATCGCAGGATCAGGTTCCCTGTTACATCGTAGGGATTCAGCTGAGTTCTATCGTAGGGACAGATCTCCTCTCTTTCCTTAGCTCTGGTAGCAGAACATAACAGTAAGTCCAGCCAGCAAATTCTCTAAGGAAAGATTTTTCTGTTCCATCATGGTGTCGGTTCAGGATTTGGCTCATCGCCTGCAGGGACTCTCTCTGGAAGTGGCCGAGCTCCGTCAGCATGTGAGTAACTGTTCTGGAGCACATTTCTTGGAGCCTAAGGTATGTTTGCCGGATTTATTTTTTGGTGAACATCGAGAATTTTTTTCGTTTAAAAATGCTTGCTTATTGTATTTTCGTTTGAGACCCAAGTCCTCTGGGGATGAATCCCAGCGCGTAGGGTTCATAATGTCACTTTTGCGCAAAGAGCCTCAGGAGTGGGCCTTTTCTTTGCAACCTAGTGATACATGCTTCAGATCAGTGGATATTTTTTTTTCTGCTTTAGGACTATTATATGATGATCCTGACCGTGTCGCATCAGCTGAGACTGAGTTGAGACGTTTAAAACAAGGATCAGGTAATGTCGAAAAATATTGTACACATTTTCGTCGTTGGTCCACTCAAACAGGGTGGAACGATTCTGCTCTGAAAAGTCTATTTCTTGCTGGGCTCAGTAAAAGGGTTAAAGACCTGCTAATTGCTTATCCTACACCTGAGGATTTGCAACAGGCTATGCAATTAGCTATACGGGTGGATAGAAGACTGCGTGCTAGGGTTAATGAGAGCAAATCCTCTGCTATGTCAGTTTCTGGTTATGAGAATGTGTGTACTAACAGTGGTGAACCGATGGAGATTGGATCGGTGGCACCTCGCTCTCAAGAAAAAGACCGTCGTTTTTCGAAAGGCTTGTGTTTCTATTGCGGAAAATCTGGTCATTTGATTAAAGGCTGTGAGCTTCGTATGAAGAAAGAAAAAAAAATGGTCAGTCACGCCCGTATTGCCTGTTTAAATTCCAAGGGTGTATTTTTAGCTGCTTCCACGATTGCTCAGGAAAAATTAATGGAATTTCGGGTGTTTGTTGATTGCGGGTCTACACTGAATGTAATTGATGGGGGATTCGTGGAAAAACTCAATTTAAAACCTGAACCTTTATCATCCCCCATTGCTGTGGTTTCTGTGGATGGTTCCCCTTTGAAGAATATTACTCTCAAGGTCTGTGAATTTCCTCTCACTATTAATGGTGTTCACCATGAGAAATTGGATTTGGTAGTGTTGAATAACTTGCCTTCTCCAGTAATATTGGGTTTGCCCTGGTTAAAATTTCACAATCCTGTACTGGATTGGTCTACCAGTGAAATTAAATCCTGGAGCCATAAATGTTATGACAAGTGTTGTAACGGGCGTATTGCAGCTTTGGATAGGGGAGAATTACCTGTTCCTATTCAGGATTTTTGGAGAGTTTTTTCTGAGAAAGATTCGCAGGTTTTGCCTCCCCATAGAAACTATGATTGTTCTATTGAATTTGTCCCTGGAGCGACTCTTCCTAAAAGTCGTTTATTTAACCTTACTATTCCTGAGAGGAAGGCTTTGGAGGAATACATACAGACAAGTTTGGCCGCCGGTCACATTAGGCCCTCTAAGTCTCCTGTGGCGGTTGGATTTTTTTTTGTAAAAAAAAAGGACGGCGGTTTACGTCCTTGTCTGGATTTTCGTGAGATTAACAAAATTACGGTACGCAATCCTTACCCACTGCCATTGATTCCTGATCTGTTTAACCAGTTATTGGGGGCCAAGTGGTTCTCTAAAATTGACCTTAAGGGGGCATACAATCTGTTGCGCATGAAGGAGGGTGATGAATGGAAGACTGCTTTTAACACTCCTGTGGGTCATTTTGAGAATCTGGTTATGCCTTTTGGTCTTACTAATGCTCCTGCATTTTTTCAGAATCTGATTAATGACATCCTTAGACCTTTGATCGGTAAAAATGTGGTTGTGTATTTGGATGACATTTTGATTTATTCGCCAGATCTGGAGTCTCATTGGCGGAGCGTGCGTGAGGTATTACAGTTATTAATGGACAATTCGCTTTTTGCTAAACTGGAGAAATGTGAGTTCGCTGTACAGAGAATTAGTTTTTTGGGCTACATTATCTCCAGCAAAGGTTTTGAGATGGATCCGGTTAAGGTTCAGGCTGTGCAGGAATGGCCTAGGCCTATTGGTTTGAAATCGATACAGAGGTTTTTGGGTTTCGCCAATTACTATAGAAAATTCATAAAAATTTTTTCTAGTATTGTCAAACCTCTGACTGATCTCACCAGGAAAGGTGCTGATGCGGTTCAGTGGTCTTCTGAGGCCATTGAAGCTTTTGTGTATCTCAAGGAGAGGTTCACCTCTGCTCCCATCCTTATGCAGCCTGATGTTACTAGGCCGTTTTTGGTTGAGGTTGATGCTTCCTCTGTGGGGGTTGGCGCAGTATTGTCTCAGGATAACGGGGATGGATTACATCCCTGTGCCTTTTTTTCAAAAAAATTTTCGGAGACTGAATTGAATTACGATATTGGTAATCGGGAATTATTGGCTATTAAACTCGCATTTGAACACTGGCGCCACTTCTTGGAAGGTGCGGAATTTCCCGTTCAGGTTCTTACGGATCATAAAAATCTGATATATCTTGACGCTGCCAAGCGCCTGAATGCCCGTCAGGCTAGGTGGGCACTGTTTTTCTCGCGGTTTAATTTCTCCGTTACTTACATCCCTGGTACTAAGAATGTTAAGGCGGATGCCTTGTCTCGCAGTTTTTCTCCCATAGTCGGTGCTGAGAAAGAGGAAAACATTTTACAAGAAGGTGTTGTGATAGCTGCTTTAGACTCCGTTTTGGAAGATGAGATTCTTAAAGCTCAGGAGAATGCCCCATCTAACACTCCTCATGGGAGGTTGTTTGTGCCTGGGACCTTTAGGAGAGATTTGTTTGTTGAGTGTCACGAATCTCGGTTGGCAGGTCATCCCGGAATCTCTGAGACCAAGAGACTGGTGGGTCGCAGTTTTTGGTGGCCTGGATGGCAGAAGGAAGTCATTAAGTGGGTACGCCAATGTACTGTATGTGCTAGATCTAAGTCCTCACATACTCCTGCTGCGGGGTTGCTTTGTCCTTTGGAGGTCCCCAGTGCTCCTTGGACACATTTGGCTATGGACTTTATAACTGACCTTCCCCCCTCTGAGGGTTTTACTGTCATCTGGGTGGTCGTGGACCGTTTTAGCAAGATGTGTCACTTGGTTCCCTTCATCAAACTGCCCTGCGCTAAAACTCTCGCTAAGGCCTTTGTCAAGGAAATTGTCAGACTTCATGGCGTTCCTACTGACATTGTTTCTGATAGGGGTCCTCAGTTCGTGGCTCGTTTTTGGCGTGCCTTTTGTGACAGGTTGGGAATTCATTTGTCGTTTTCGTCCGGATATCATCCTGAATCTAATGGCCAGACAGAAAGGAAAAACCAGGATGTTGAGCAGTTCTTGCGTTGTTTTGTGGCAGACAATCAAGAGGGGTGGTCTGAGTTTCTGCCACTTGCCGAATTTGCTCTGAACAATCATACATCTTCTTCTGCTGGTTGTTCGCCTTTTTTTTGTTGTTCTGGGAGACATCCGTCGTTTGGGTCGTTCTCCAAGTTGGGATCTGCCGTGCCTGAGGAGGAGAATTTTTCCGGTGATTTGGAAAGAGTTTGGACGGATGTGCGTGGTAATCTTCAGGAGGCCAACAGAAAATCTAAAGACTACTTTGATAGGAAACGACAGGAGGTTTTGTTCGCTGTTGGTGACATGGTTTGGTTGTCCTCTAGGAATCTGCGGTTGAGGATTCCTTCTAAGAAATTGGGTCCCAAGTTTGTAGGGCCCTTTAAGGTGCTTCAGGTTGTCAACCAATCTGCTGTTAGGTTGGAGGTTCCTACCTCCTGGAGAATTAATCCGGTCTTTCATGTCTCTCTGTTAAAAAAAGCTGTTGTGTCGGATGGTGACGCCTCTGCCTCTGTTCCTCCGGTGGTGGAGGATGGGGAATATGAAATTTCTCGCATCCTTGACTCTAGACGGTATAGAGGTAGTTTGCAGTATCTTGTGGCCTGGAAAGGTTTCGGACCCGAGGATAACTCTTGGGTGAGGTCAGATGATGTTTCCGCGTCCAGACTTATCAGAGCGTTTCACAGGAGATTTCCTGATAAGCCTGGTCCTAGGGGATCCGGAGGATCCTCTTAGAAGGGGGGGTACTGTTAGAACCTTGCTGTTAGGTTTTTTTTCCTTTGCTGGTCACATGACCTTGTTGGCCTATTTAATCCTGCTCCGCCCTTCTGGCTTTGCTGGACTTCATTGTATATCTACTTTCTAGCTAGCCTGTGCTCTGTGTCTTGCTCTGTTAGTTTGCTTGGTTTACTGACCTCTATGTTCTTTATATTTTGTTTGTTCGTCTGTCTGCTACTATTTCGGTTAGGAGGTGTCCCATATTCCTCCCAGTCCTTAGTACTTGTAGGGATTCCTCCCCCACATCTATAGGTCTTCGTACAGACTAGCTTAGGACTTTAGCAGGTCTGATCGCAGGATCAGGTTCCCTGTTACATCGTAGGGATTCAGCTGAGTTCTATCGTAGGGACAGATCTCCTCTCTTTCCTTAGCTCTGGTAGCAGAACATAACAATAAGCTTCACCAGATTTAAAATTAAAAATAATTTTTAGCTGCATCTAGCCCGGAAAATAATTTTGGGGCTCCGAGATGCGCAAGACACATAAGTGCCTTCTTGCTGCACTACCTGCAGCATGACCCTCATATTGTCAGAATTCGAAGTAATCATGACTACTGGGTTGCCACACTCTTAGATCCCCCAAACTTTTCGATCAACCTTTTCATTTTAATAAAGACCAAAAAAATGGTCATTTTTGAAATTATAAGCATTAGCAGGTTGTTAGAAACTGAAATCAAACAGTTTTCAACTCAAAACTTTATTCTAGGTGATGTTACATTTTCACATAGGACCCCTTGTTCGAAAGGAGCTTCTGAACTCTCTCGTCCATTGAATTTGTCAGGTTTTGGATGGTTTCTGCTTCAATTGTTTTGCATGAGGACAGAATACCCTCCCAGAGCTGTTGCTTAGATGTGAACTGCCTCCCGCCATCATAGACACTCCTTTTAATGATGCTCCAAAGGTTTGGAATGGGGTAGAGGTCAGGGGAGCATGGGGGTCACACCATAAGTTTGTCCCCTTTTATGCCCATATCAGCCAGAGATGCAGATGTTTTATGTGCAGCATGAGATGGTGCATTATCATGCAGAAAAATGATCTTGCTGTGAAATACACGGTTCTTCTTCTTGAACCATGGCAGGAAGTGCTGTTTGAGAAAATCCACATACATTATGGAGTTCATCTTTAGCGCCTTCAGGGATCCTAAAGGGGCCGACAATCTCTCTCCCCATGATTCCAGCCCAAAACATTACTCCACCTCCTCCTTGTTGGCGCTGTAGCCGTGTTTGCGTGGGGTGTCCATCAACCAGCCATCCTCCACTCCATCCATCTGGACCATCGAGCGCTGCATGGCACTCATCCGTGAACAAAACAGTTTTGAAATCAGTCTTCATGTAATGTTTGGCCCACTGGAGCCGTTTCTGCTTGTGTGAAGTGGATAGAGGAGGTCGACAGGATGGCGTATGCACAGCTGCAAACCTCTGAAGGACCCTGCATCTTGTTGTTCGGGGGACGTTGGAGGCACAAGCAGCTTCAAAAACTTGTCTGCTGCTATGACAAGGCTTTTTTGCCGCTGCTCTTTCAACCTGACGTAATTGCCTGTAGGAAAGAGTCCTCAATTTGCCCTTATCAGCACGCACACGTGTGTACTGTGAATCAGCTACATACTTCTTGATTGCCAAGACACTTCATCCTGATCATCGCACAATGTTGATTGTAGTCATGCCTTGACCTAAACACTCCACAATTTGTTGCTTCTCAGCAGCCGACACATCCTTTTTCTTTCCCATTTTGGCAGAAAATGTAGGCTGCTTAATAATGTGAGAGAGCCTTCTTAAGTAGTCTTGCCTTTCATTGGACACACCTGCCAAACTAATTAGCACAGGTGTCTGCAATTGCTTACAGTGATATAAAGAGCCCTGACACACATCACCATCAATGAGTTTAACTGACAAACAAACAAATTCTTCCCTTATCACTCCTAAACACTTTTTGCATAATAATTTGGAACGCGGTGTACATGTGCTTTTCCACAAAACACCAGCGGTTCACGTAGTGAATCTTACAGTTCTAACTTGCCAACCGTGGTCTGTATGGAATTGTTCAATAAAGGGCCCAAAATTAAGATAACATAGATGGGAGAGGTCTCTATGAATAGGAATTCCTAAGTATTTGATACCCTGTGAGGGCCAGGCAAAGGGAAAGTTGGACTGGATGGAATCCTATATGGATTTGGGGAGGGAGACATCGAGGGCCTCAGACTTCGCTGCATTGATTTTAAAATTTTACCATGTAACAAAGTGATCTATTTCAGCCATAACAGCAGGGATGGATATATGTGATTGAGTGATATATACTAGGACATCATCAGCAAATAGAGAGCACTTGTACTCGGTGCCTCCCACCTCAATCCACCTAATATTGGGGTTATGGCGAATTGATGAGAGCAGGTGCTCCGTCACTAGGATGTATAAGAGAGGGGACAGAGGACATCCCTGCCTTGTCCCATTGGTGATTGTGAAAGGTGATGAAAATGTTCTGACGCACCCCCTGGGCCTTGGGACACCCGGAGCCGGACCCTTTTTGGTGGATGCTGGTGGTTGTAGTCTTCGTGGCGGCGACCCGGTTCCGTGGCTCAGGGCGGTCAAACCAGTGGCGGAACTATTTATGTGGTTTTGATGTTTAAATGTCCGACTACGCCACCCGTGGATTGCGGTCAGAGTGAACCACCGCTACAGGGCAGACCGCTGAGGCTGGTGTTGTGGGTGCAGCAGAGCGTAGCATAACTCCCCACGGGAGGAGTATAGCCTCAGGGCAGTGTATGCGGAGGATGGGGGTGATGGTGCAGGGCAGCAGCAGTAACGACACGGAGTCAGTGATGCAGTCCAGGGCCTTTACTCACAGTTCTTATTATCCAGACCACGTCTGCAGGTAACGGCTGCCCACGTCGTACTGTGCTCACCAGGTGAGGGGCTCAGACAACTCCCAGATAACTTTGGAGCACTTCACAGGACCCCCTTTGTGTGTCCTTTGTCTGGCCTTTCTTACCAACACTTCTGTCCGGCTGCCTCGGGCCTCCTCTTGGTAAACTTGGCGCCAGTTTCCCTGACCCTATGTGGTGCCTTCCTAGCGGGTGTAGCGAGGGGCTGCGCCACATAAAATGTCAGAGCCTCCGGTTTCTAGCTGAGGGTCGTTTCCTACCTCCACTAGTTCGGGGACCGGTCTCCCCCTTTGGCCTGACCCCTCCACGCAGGTGGATTCGGGCGTGCGGTGGCGACTCGCCCGTCCGCACCCCTGGGATCCCTTCATTCCTCGTTCCTGGAGCCTTCTCCGCTCCTCTTCCTTCCTTCTCCCTCTTCCAGGCCTGGGCCTCTGTTACTAGGCCCGCCTCCGGAGCAGAGCTCATGCAGAGCCCCTGCTCCCTGCCACTTCTGCTCAGACTTCTCTGCACTGAACTAAGATGGTGCCCACCTTTTAAACTCCCTTCTCAATGCACCCAGGAACTGCTTCCTCCCTGCTCCTGCACTACAGGGTTCCCCTTCCTCAGTGTTCCCTCCCCCCACTCCAGCCAGGGACAGGGACTGTCGTGCCCATCTCAGGGGCATATTGGTCGCCCTGCCCCACGGCAATGTGGTGTAATGCATGCAGGTGTCGGGTCCTGATCCACACTCCATCCTTACCTGAGAGTGAGATATCACACCTCTGGGTGAGGTGCAATACGTCTGTAGCAACCGAGCCCTCAGGGTGCTACAGTTCCATTTATCTTCAGCCTAGGTGACGTATTGCGATACAGGGCCGTGATTTTGGCTATAAAAGGGTCCCCTAGACCCCTACCCCAAGCTTTTTAAGAGAATCATATATGGCGTGCCAGGAGACTCTATGGAATGCTTTCTCAGCATCCAACGAGAGTATCTAATTACAAATTTTTAACTGCATCTAGCCCAGGAAATACTTTGTGCCTAGTAGCAGTGTCTGCTAGTCAGCGGATTATCCCGGCTGTTAAGCAAGCTACACCACCTGTAGTTTAGACACTTAATTTTTTCAAAGGAAATGCTTCGGGACCATGGGATACTCAGTGAAGAGCATCAGGAGGCACCCCAAGGCATAGGGGCTGGGACTGGCAGTAGGATGGCTTGCGGTGGACAGCCGAGCTCGATCCTTATAAAAGCTTTTTAACTGCAGCAGCTTTAGTGGACGCTACTGGAGCTGGAATTACGCGGCTGCTGGCATGAGACTTGCCCTCCAATAGATCCTTGTAAATGGATTTAAAGTGTATTCATTCAAATTAGAGAGACAATTTAAATTAAAAAGCTTAGAGCTGCCTCCACCACAGGGGGGCTCGCTCGACCCACCAGCGGACAGGCACCAGTATTGGGAGAGGGGGGCTGGCCATCAGGGTTCACCGCGGCTCTGGCACAAACCCGGCGACACGGAGGTGGCACGGGCAGGAGCGGACTGGCCGTGTCGGCTTCTCACTTTTTGGATTTTAGAAGGGCATGACATGCCTATATCTGTGTCTCCCCCTCCTTTTACTCCTCCACCTCTTTTATTTTCGCATGACTATATGTACTTGTCACTTTTCCATGTGTTAGTTGTGTCTTCTGAGCAGTTTGTCAGCTTTTGGACACCTTTGAAGGTGTTTTCTATGTGTTTCTATGTGTTTTTGTTTGCCTGCCATTGGTTTTAACGGTGTTCGAAGGTGTTCGACGAACAGTTCGACGAACAGTTCGGCGAACACACGGGTGTTCGACGAACCGAACCGAACTCGAACACTACGGGGGTGGCTCAACACTACTCTTAACAGTTCCAGCCATGGTGTCCTCATAACAGAGTGACAGCTTCAGGCCTCTCATAAAAGACATCCACCAGATCTCCATAACAATGACAGCCTCTGGAGAACCATACCAGTGTCCCCATACCAATGACAGCCCAAGGATGCCCATGTCAATGAAAACCATATGACCATTGACAGCTACAGGACCTCCATAACAATGACAGGCACAAGACCTCAATATCAGTGACACCCGTAACAGTAACAACCACAACTCCCCTTACCAATGAGCAGTAAAGGACCTTAATAGTAGTGACCACCACAACTAGACTTCCATAACAGTGACAAGCAGAAGACAACCAATACCAGTGACAGCTGCGGGACCGCCTTAAGCACCAGTCACATCACCATGTGATGACGACATGACGAATATATGTGGATTCCATTCTCCATGGCCTCTTCCTCTGACCCAATATCATTCATGCCCAACACATCATGGATTCTATAGTTACCATTTTCTTGGACATTCTTAGACAAATGAGGGTCTACAATGAAGAAAGGAGAGATATTATTATAAGCGACAAAACTCTTATTTTTGTGTTTCACAGAGGATTCAGGGGACAAGGACCGTCCTGCTTAACTCCATCGAATAATAGGCAAAAACATTGATACTCCACTCATAATGACCCTTCAAATTTTAACAATTTTGTATTTGGGTCCAAAATTCTAATGAATTTCTGAATATGTCCTTAGACTAAAAGAAGCTACATTATTATGACAATGAACAATAAATCACTTGTAAAGACATTAGCCCTGTTTCATCAAAGCTTTTACGCAACACAAGGCTGCGTATACATTTTGCGAATTTTGCCGCTTTCACGCCATTTTTATCCAGCTCTGAAAATGTATTTGCCAACTACCTGCCTGTTCTGCCCGGCGCCGCGGCTCAGAGTGATCACAGTCACCTCTTGCCGGTGATTCTTCAGCTTCACATCAACAGAGCTGCTCTTCCTCTCCCGGGTTGCTCTGTCAATGGGGTGTGACTGCCGAAAACATATCAATTGACAGGCGGCTCCCCGCAGTTATGCAGCGGGGAGCTAACTGTCAATCAGCATGACATCGTCAATGATGCCTCATCAACAGAGCAGAATGGAAGAGAAGACTCTGTTGTGTGGTCACCAGAAGACAGCAGGAGTGGTCCATGACCTCTCTGAGCTGGCAGAGATTGGCACTGGGCAGAACAGACAGAATCTTAGGAACTACCTGCCTGTAAGTTTTTAAACCCATAAGAAAAAAATAAAATAGTACCGGGTAACCACTTTACATTTTTGTAAGCTTCTAAATGGAGCAAAAAATGTAGAGTTCTGCATTAACCATCACATAGTTGAGTCACAGTGATTGTTTGTGATGGGTCACCTTCTCGCCACTTGTTTTGTTAAGATGGCACCAAACACTTTTGCTCACAGTGGTCTTTTTTCACATGTATGTTTGGATCGGTTGAGTCTCCTTTCTACGTTGAATACAGACTTGACCCCATTTCCTTACCTTTGTTGTACACTATGTTGCAACTTATTTCTGCTTCATCGGAAAGTGTTGACAGCGAGTAGTGCAGCGTGCTTGTGACCGTGATAAGATCGCCTGTCGTGTTCTCCTTCTCTTCTCTACTTATGGGTCGTCCTTCATTATTCCAGGTTATTTTCGGTTTCTGTGGTCCTGATGCCTTGCACTCCATGCTAAATATTTCATCCCCGTCTTGATTTGGAAATAAAAAAAAAAGTTAGAAAAAGTACTGGCGTCTTTTTCCAATGGATTACACCCAGAGTCAGCCGTAAAAAGCTCAGCCAAAGTGCCCCATAAAATGAACATAATGGACCGCAATATCAAAACGACATCTGTGCACATGTTCTGTCTTAGGTCACTTCTTTCAACTGCTTCAGTGTTAATAAAGTGACATGCTCGTGAAGAATGAGGGCAAAGCCATCGGCGAAGCTGCCTCGGGAAAACAGCTGTTGATGTTTTGCTGAATTCGCCTCGGAAAACTCAACGGCTGCATTGGCCATGTGCACATACCCTTGTAGAGTTTTTGCTTCAAAAACTCCTAAATAACCTCGCTGTGAACGTATCCCAGCAGGTTTGGTTTTGGAGTCTTTTGATTGGAAAGTGCCTAGTTTGGAGCCAGATTCCATATGGTGGCACTCTAAAGAAGTGAAATGAGAACTTTTTTTTTCACACCATATGTTGTTTTTTCGAAACTTGGAGTGGAAAAAAAATGATTGAACATATGAACGACAAAGTAGTTTTAATAAAAAGGAGTTAAAAAGATCTTCAAAAAAAAACTCAGCACATAACTTTAAGAATATGTGCACATGACATCTTTTAGATACCAGGAAAATATCGGCAGTTAAAAGACTTGACATGAGTATAGTAAGTTGTTTCGACGTTGTAGGATACGTCACTTGTCAGTTTCAAACACATGGGAGCCCAACCCAAACCCAAGAAAAGGCAAACTGAGCTCTATGTGATCTTCTAATTTATACCTAGGGCACATCACATGAGCAATTTGGCTCAATTATCCCCAGCTTTAAAAAATAGTCAACCCGTAATAAAATTCATTCTTTTTAAAGGCTTTGAAACCCTTGACTATCACCTTTAACTTTTCTCTTAGATCTTGCTGTTCTTCGTAGATGGAAGTTACACACCGGAGATATATCATCATTAATCCATCGACCGATCAGAATGGCGGTCCCATCCGGTTCTGAGTGTTGAGTCTTTATCTCTGGAGGGTCTAAGGTTACACTGAAGTCAGCTGAACTCTTACAAACCACTTCTTTGATTCCTCCTAAGGGGTGAAAATTGAACAAAATGGAATTATATGCATCTACTATGGGCAGCACGGTGGCTCAGTGGTTAGCACTGCAGCCTTGCAGCACTGGGGTCCTGGGTTCAAATCCCACCAAGTACAACATCTGCAAAGAGTTTGTATATTCTCCCCAGGTCTGCGTGGGTTTCTTTCCATACTCCAAAGACATACTGGAAGGGAGTGTAGACTGTGGGGGAATGGGGACAGTGCCCATAATGTCTGTAAAGCGCTGTAGAATTAATGGCACTATATAAGTGAGTAAAATAAAAAATAAAAAAAATCAACTTCATATTTACTACTTCTTGGTACCCCTGAATCGTATGTACGGCATGTAAATTATCTCTTGGCATTTAGCAAAACTGCAAGGATACATAGAAAATCGTATGTTTGATACAGAAAAGCACCAAGCACAAAAACAGCAAAGTAAAAAATTGCTGGAGTAAAAAAAGGACTCAACATTAAAAATGCCACTATTTTAACGCCCAATATCCGCAAAAAAGAAAAAAAAATACGCAGAATGTAATAGTGACACAAAAAATTAAGCTCCATGTATTATGTACAAAAAAAGATGAAAATGTAACTGGTGAAGAATGGGGGTAAATTAACCCATCTTGAACTCAGGGGCGTACATAGAAATCATGGGGCCCCATAGCAGAAGCTCTAATTGGGCCCCCCCCCAAATAAATAAATAAATAAATATTTGTCTGTGTCACAGAAGAGCAGATCTCACAACTTTCCAGCCTTTACATAGTAATTTTTCTCCTGCTAAAGTCCTAGATCCCTCTTTCATTTCCCCATGAAGTATGATGCCAACAAAAGTGCCCCCCAAACACAGTATGATACCCCCATGGTGCATTCCTCCACATTAGCCTCCACATGCACAGTATAATGACCCTACAGTACCCCACTTCAACTCCCAAGGCAAAGTACGGTGACCCTAACACAGTATAATCCCCCAACTGTGACCCCCACAGAGCTCTCCATACACTATAATGGGCTTACATACAGTATAATGGCCTGCACTAGCCCACCAAACAGTATAATGGCCCCCCACATAGCCCTCAAAATATTGTAATGGCCCAACATAGCCTTCCATATAGTATAATACGCCACTGATAATCCTCCATATAGTATAATGCGCCCCCCATAATCCTCCATATAGTATAATGAACTTCCCATAGTCCTCCATAGAATATAATTCATTCCCCACAGTCCTCCATACAGTATATTACACACCTCATAGGGTAAAATGCAGCCCCCATATAGTATAATGCACCCCACAGTCCTACAGGCCCCTAATTTTACTACAAAAAACCTGGAAAAACGTATTGACTCGAGTGTAAGCCTAGGGTGGGAAATGCAGCAGCTAATAGTAAATTTCCCAATCCTGGTACGTATGGCACCCCTCATCCCCCAATCCTGGTATGTGTGGCCTCCTCAATCCCCCAATCCTGGTATGTGTGGCCTCCTCAATCCCCCAATCCTGGTATGTGTGGCCTCCTCAATCCCCCAATCCTGGTATGTGTGGCCTCCTCAATCCCCCAATCCTGGTATGTGTGGCCTTCTTAATCCCCCAATCCTGGTATGTGTGGCCTCCTCAATCCCCCAATCCTGGTATGTGTGGCCTCCTCAATCCTGGTATGTGTGGCCTCCTCAATTCCCCAATCCTGGTATGTGTGGCTTCCTCAATCCCCCAATCCTGGTATGTGTGGCTTCCTCAATCCCTTAATCCTGGTATGTGTGACCTCCTCAATCCCCCAATCCTGGTATGTGTGGCTTCCTCAATCCCCCAATCCTGGTATGCGTGGCCTCCTCAATCCCCCAATCCTGGTATGCGTGGCCCCCTCAATCCCCCAATCCTGGTATGCGTGGCTCCCTCAATCCCCAATCCTGGTATATGTGGTCCCCTCAATCCCCCAATCTTTGTATGTGTGCCCCCCCCAAACCCCCAATCCTGGTATATATGGCCCCCTCTCATCCCCCAATCACAGCACACACAAAAAAAATAAACACTAACACTCACCTTCCTTCCTCACCTCTCCTCCAGCGCTGCGTCCTGTCTGCTGCAGCTTATGTCGGCATCTGAGCAGCGCACGCTCTCAGATCCCGAAGTGAGCTGCTGCTGCCGGCATATTCACTCCTCTCCACTCCAGGACTATGGGCGTGGAGAAGCGTGAATATGCATTCGCTTTAGTAGCAGGCACTGTCAGCAGGAGCTCCTCCGTGCCCGCTACTAAAGAGAATGAATATTCCCTCTTCTCCACGCCCATGGGAGTAGAGAAGAGGGAATATTCATGTCCCACTGTAGCGCCGGCGTCCCTGCCCTCTGCTAGGCAGGGACGCTGTTCCCCTCACCTCCCTGCTCCGTGCCCGGCGTCCTCCTCCCGCGCTGCTGGCAGCGCGCGCTCCTTCCCGTCCACTGTGCTTAGGGCGCGCGCGCTCTCCCTCCCTCTTAAAGGGGCCGCGCGCGCCGTCCTAAGGAGTCCCCGGCCAATGGCCGGAGGACTTCACCATATTTAAGGCACCTCCTCCAAAATGGAGGTGCCCGAGCAATGTTGTTGCACTGTTCACTACTCTGCTTCAGCCCTCAGGTCCCGTTGCCAGTTACCTGCCTGTTACCTGCCAGTTACCTGCCAGATTCCTGCCTGATTATCTGCTACCTGCCTGCTAGTCTGAGGTCCGACGGTCTGCCTTACTACTCCTGTCAGTCTGTCTAAGGACCAGACTGCCCGCTCACCTGGGAGCACACATCAGCCACCTGCCTGCTTGCCTGAGGTCCGACGGTCTGCCTTCCATCTCCTGTCAGTCTGTCTATGGACCAGCTTGCCCGCTCACCTGGGAGCACACACCAGCTACCTGCCTGCTAGTCTACCTGGAGGCTCCGCCGTCACGTGCTGTGACCACCTGCCTGTCCAGTGACTCCTGCTCGCTCACCTGGGAGCGCTCATCTGTTGCCAGTCTGCTAGCCTACCTGGAGGCTCTGCCGTCACGTGCTGTGACCACCCTCCTGTCCAGAGACTTCTGCCCGCTCACCTGGGAGCGCTCATCTGCCGCCTGTCTGTTGGTCTTCCTGGAGGCTCCGCCGTCACATGCTGTGACCACCCGTTCATCCAGAGACTCTCGCCTGTTCACCTGGGAGCTCACGTCTATCATCAGCCGCCACAGGTCGTACCAACCCTTTACCTAGAGACTGCCCCGGTCACTTGCCGTGACCATCTGCCCGTTCATCCAGAGACTGCCCCGGTCACTTGCCGTGACCATCTGCCCGTTCATCCAGAGACTGCCCCGGTCACTTGCCGTGACCATCTGCCCGTTCACTCAGAGACTGTCCCGGTCACCTGCTGTGACCTCCTGCCCGTCTTCCCTGGTCGCCACCCGCTCCCTTACAAGGACTGCCCCCTTGTATAGTAGCTCAGAGGTTCCGCCTCCCAGACCCGTTACACCCTTTAGCAGCGGGCACACGTGATAGCTGCTTCAGCGGCTACTGTGTGTGCTCCGCTCCGCCACAACCTCCCTCCCCCCACCACTATCCACCAATACAACTCGTCCCCACGCTGCTTGGGTCCCCCCGCTGCTTGGGGCCCCTCGGCTCACAGGCCCCCCCGCGGTCACGGGCCCCATAGCAGTGGCGTGGACTGCCGCCATTGGCAGTACGCCACTGCTTGAACTGGTTAACATTAGCCACCATGGCTAGCCAGAAATAAAGGGTTGAGCATGTTAAATGTCAATATTCCCAATATTTTTTTTGTCAAGGGAGATTGTGAGGTCTTTAGGAGGAAATAAGTGTATGGCAGCAATTTATATCCCCCTGAGAACACATGCATGCCCGATGTAGAGGGGCGGTCTAACTGTCGACAGCTATCTATAACCTTTGTCCACATTCAGAGTCACTGTCCAGAAGACAGTGATTACATATTGAAACACAATAGGCAACAGATATTTTAGAATCTTTCCAAAAAGAAACATTTTCAAGTAAACATTTTTTTTGTTTTTATCTCCATTTATAAGTTTTTTAGTGTTGTACTTACGTAATTTTGGCAGGCAACCTTCTCCTGTGAGAGCTCCGTCAGGATATATGTTGAAAATGGCCATAAAACAGGCACCATCTTCCTTTTCCAGTTGTGAGAGAGCAATGGACGACGTCCCTGAGTCTTTGGTTTTGAGAACTGAGAGACGGTTTTCATACAGTTTGGAAATCTTATTCCCGAACTTTTTACTATTTGTTACTAAAGTCTCATAAGAATTTCCTCTTCTCTTTTGCCAGGTGACTTGTACGATATCCATAGAAGATGGGATCTCACATGTTAGATAAACGATGCCTTCCTCGCTTCTTATCTTAAAGTTTACCTGGGGTTCACTTCCTAAAATAACAAGTTAACGGGCGTCAGGGTTATGGAAATGACAACTACAAAAAACATACGCCATATGTCCAAAAGTATGAAGCAACCCGTTCCAAAATAATGGCGTTCATATGGAGTTGGCTTCTTCTTCAGTTATACAGCCCCCAATCTTCTGAGAAGATTTTGGAGAAATGATAAGAAACTATTATAACAGTCCATATCCAACCACCCACTGAAGCTTCCTCAGGGGTAACAGGGCTAGTGCTATACATGATGGCGGAACACAGGTTAAGAAACATAAATGACAGTATATCTACTATACACCTTCCACTGGTCTCTGAAGGCTTGTCACAATATTTTGGAGTGTATTTGTGGGAATTTTTAGCTGGAGAGATTACGACTTATTATGGCAATTCATTTCCATCTCTCCACCCTGCTGTTCACACAGCTTCTTCAGGAGCTAACAGGGCTATGGCTATATATTGTAACAAAACATTTTGAGGGCTGTAACTGAAGATTTGTTTAATCTAGTGTCTTCATTTTCCTTTCATTAAATAATATGACTGTAAACTACGGCCATATCACTATGCGGAAAACCACATGATTATCAAACTAAGTAATTATCCACCTCTACTCCTCCTTCTGGAATACTGTGTCCAGTTCTGGGCACCACATTTTAAAAAAGACATAAAAAAATGGAGCAAGTTTAGAGAAGAGCAACCAGGATGGTGAGTTGACTGTAAACTATGTCCTACGAGGAACGGTTAAAGGATCTTGGAATGTTTAACTTGCAAAAAAGAAGGCTAAGAGAAGACTTAATAGCTGTCTACAAACATCTGAAGGCATGTCACACTGTAGAGGGATCATCCTTATTCTCAATTGTACATGGAAACACAAGAAGCAATGGAATGAAACTGAAAAGGAGAAGATACGGATTAGACATTAGAAAAAAATTGACAGTGAGGGTGCTCAATGAGGATGGTGAGTTCTCCTTCAATGGAAGTCTTCATACAGAGGCTGGACAGAAATCTGTCTGAGATGGTTTAGTGAAAATGGGAAAAAAAGAAGAGAAAGGGGAAGCGCTCCTTGTGCAGGTCAGACACTAAGAGGACAGAGTAGAGCAAGTAATCTACCCACCTATGTGAGTTGTGCGATTCTAGGCACAACTCTGATGATAGCATATAGACACTCCAAAGGCTGTTGCTCAACCCACAGGATCCAGGACTTGGACCCAGAAAATATAATAGAGAAGTTGAAAAAAGGAGGGTTTCAAAAGTGCTGCCAATTCTGGACCAAAGGATGGGTACCAAAATGTTGAGTATAAAATTATATTTCTTAAAATGCTACGCGTTTCAGAGCTGAACTAGCTCCTTCTTCAGGCATATACAAATGATTTATACATCCTGGTTGTTTTATATCCTCCAAAACAGGTGTCACTAATCCCATTAATTATTAATTTATTCCCTGACTATACCGCACCTACAGTATTGCACATTCTATCTTATATAGACAAATGCAAATACATATAAAATGCATATTAAATATACCATAAAATTCATGTGAAGAAAATTACAAAGGACGAAAATAAATGAAAATATATGAATACTTCTATTGTGTTGTGTTTTCAATACATTCATTTAGACCCTCCGGTGTAAGAATGGATAATTAAAAAATTCAGTAGGATTCCCTATTCACTAGTCTTTGGAACCTATTAGATTTTATATTTTCAGATTTTTGTTCTAATATAATAAGTGTCAAACTAGTGGGATCACATTTATGTTATAAAAGAAAATGTCTGGACAGGCTATGGCAGATCAAGCCACTAGCTTGACACTTATTATATTAGAACAAATATCCAAAAATACATGTAATAGGTTCCATTATTCTGTATTGAGGACTATGTGAGGCCCATTATTCTGTATGGAGGACTATGTGAGGCCATTATTCTGTATAGAGGACTATGTGGGGCACATTATTCTGTATGGAGGACTGTGTGGGGTCCATTATACTGTATGGAGGACTATGGGGCCCATTATTGTGTATGGAGGACTATGTGGGGCCCATTATTCTGTATGGAGGACTATGTGGGGGCCATTATTCTGTATGGAGCACTATGTGAGCCCATTATTCTGTATGGAGGACTATGTGGGGCCATTATTCTGTATGGAGAACTATGTGAGGCCCATTATTCTGTATGGAGAACTATGTGAGGCCCATTATTCTACATGGAGGACTACAGTTGTGCTCAAAAGTTTACATACCCCGGCAGAATTTTTGCTTTCTTGGCCTTGTTTCGGAGAATATGAACGATAAACCAGCTTCTTCACCATTACGGACTCTCAACTGTCCTCTTTACTCTCCAAATCACACCTCAACACCTCCGAACTTGACTCAACCCCATCCCACCTCATCCCTAACCACACCACAAACTTCATCCCTACCCTAACCCACCTTTTCAACCTGTCACTAACAACTGGTGTCTTCCCCTCATGTTTCAAACATGCCTTGATCACACCCATCCTCAAAAAGCCATTCCTTGACCCATCCTCTCTGACTAGCTACCGCCCCATATCACTTCTCCCTTATGCCTAAAAACTACTGGAGCAACACGTCCATTCTGAAGTGTCCTCCCACCTCTCCTCCTGCTCCTTCTTTTACCGCCTCCAATCTGGCTCCCAACTGCACCACTTCACTGAAACTGCCCTGACTAAACCAACGACCTACTAACTGTCAAATTCAAGCGACACTAATCTGTCCTCCTACTCCTGGAAATGTCATCTGCCTTTGACACAGTCGACCATTCCCTCTTACTACAGACTCTCTCATTTCTTGGCATGACAGACTTGGCCCTATCTTGGATCTCCTCATACTTAACAGACAGGTCATTCAGTGTCTCCCATTCACACACCACCTCCTCATCTCGCCCCCTATATGTCGGTGTCCCCCAAGGTTCAGTCCTAGGACCCCTGCTCTTCTCCATCTACACTTTTGGCCTGGGACAGCTCATAGAGTCTCACGGCTTTCATTATCACCTCTATGCTGACGACACACAGATCTACCTCTCTGGACCTGATATCTCCGCCCTACTAACCAAAATCCCACAATGTCTGTCTGCTATCTCATCCTTCTTCTCTGACAGATTTCTAAAACTTAACATGAACAAAACTGAATTCATCATCTTTCCACCGTCTCACTCAACCCCCTCAACTGACCTATCCATCAAAGTCAATGGCTACCCACTCTCCCCAGTCCCACAAGCCCACTGCCTCGGGGTAATCCTGGACTCTAACCTTTCCTTTAAACCACATATCCAAGCCCTTTCCACTTCCTGCGGACTCGAACTCAAATATATATCCCGGATCCGCGCATTCCTCAATCACGAATCTGCAAAAACACTACTGCACGCCCTCATCATCTCCTGCCTCGACTACTGCAATCTCTTGCTCTGTGGTCTCCTTTCTACCACTCTCGCACCCCTCCAATCTATCCGAAACTCTGCTGCCCGACTAATCCACCTGTCCCCCCCACTATTCCCCGGCCTCTCCTCTCTGTCAATCCCTTCACTGGCTCCCCATTGCCCAGAGACTGCAGTTCAAAACCCTAATCATGGCATACAAAGCCATCCACAACCTGTCTCCCCCATACATCTGTGACCTAGTCTCCTAGTACTTACCTACACGCAACCTCCGATCCTCACAAGATCTCGTTCTCTACTCCCCTCTTATCTCCACTTCCCACAATTGTATACAAGATTTCTCCCGTGCATCCCCCCTACTCTGGAATTCTCTACCCCAACACATCAGACTTACACCTACTGTACAAACCTTCAAAAGGAAGCTGAAGACCCACCTCTTCCGACAAGCCTACAACCTGCAGTAACCATCGCTCCACCATTTGCTGCACGACCAGCTCTACCCTCACCTACTATATCCTCACCCATCCCCTGTAGATTGTGAGCCCTCGCGGGCAGGGTCCTTGCTCCTTCTTTACCAGTCACCGACTTTTATTGTTCAAAATTTATTGTAATTGTTTGTGCTACATATATATCCCTTTCACATGTAAAATGCCATGGAATGAATGGCGCTATAATAATAAATAATAATAACAACAAAAAAAAAATTTCTCCACTCATCGTTATTGGTTGGGTGAAGCCATTTATTGTCAAACTACTGTATTTTCTCTTTTTAAATCTTAATGACAACCAAACACATCCAAATGACCCTGATCAAAAGTTCACATACGGTTGTTGATACCGTGTATTGCCCCCTTTCACATCAATGACAGCTTGAAGTCTTTTGTGGTAGTTGTGGATGAGGTTCTTTATTTTCTCAGATGGTAAAGCTGCCCATTCTGCTTGGCAAAAAGCCTCCAGTTCCTGTAAATTCCTGGGCTGTCTAGCATAAACTACGCGCTTGAGATCTTCCCAGAGTGACTCAATGATATTGAGGTCAGGAGACTGAGTTGGCCACTCCAGAACCTTCACTGCTGTAGCCAATGACAGGTCAACTTGGCCTTGTGTTTTTGAATCGTCGCCATGTTGGAACGTCCAAGTACGTCCCATGCGCAGCTTCCGGGCTGATGAGTGCAAATTTGCCTCCAGTAACCTCATGCTCAACTACCACAAAAGACTTCAAGCTGTCATTGATGTGAAAGGGGGCAATACCCGGTATTAAGAACTTTGGTATGGGAACTTTTGATCAGGGTCATTTGGATGTTTTTGGTTGTCATTAAGATTTAAAAAGAGACAACACAGTAGTTTGACAATAAATGGCTTCACCCAACCAATAACCATGAGTGGAGAAAAAGTTTTTTTGTTATCATTCATATTCTCTGAAACAATGCCAAGAAAGCAAAAATTCTGCCGGAGGAAGGAAAACTTTTGAGCACAACTGTATTTGAGGCTCATTATTCTGTTTGGAGGACTATGTGGGGCCCATTATTCTGTAGGAAAGGACTTTGTGGACTATTATACTGTATATTGGTTGCCCTGCGACTTTGTCCAAGTTTTTCATTTTGGGGCCCTCTGTGTGTTTAAGTTTAACATCCCTGCCTTAGACCATAATCAGTGGCCTCTCATACTGATCAATCAGATCTCATGCTTTGCACTGATGAGGGGCAACACCCCAAAACATGTGTGTGCAAATTGAAATTCTGGTTCTGGCTTTTATCCCAAGTCATGTGGCAAGGCTCGTTAAAGGGTTGATATAGACTTTTAGGATTGCTGCTTCCAATAGGTGGCGGGAGAGTTCAAGTCCTCTTTCTCTCTGAAGAGACAATTAGCAATACCTTAATCATGTCATAATAATTGCTGTGTCCACGGTTCTTGTTGTTTTTAATTGATTTTAATCATGTCCTATTGTGATAGTTTTGTAAGATCTATTATTATATATTTTTTTTGTAAGATCTATTATTATATTATATATTATAGAAATTATATATCATATATATATATTGCTCATATTGTATGGATATGTTTGTAAGGGAAAAATAAAATTAGGATAAGTTTGTCATCCACATGGTTAACTTTGGACAAAGGTCCATAAAATCTGTGAACTTTTATTGCAGGCCATGAGGATAACAGGAAAGCAAAGCCTAGGGGACTCTGGGACTACAGAGAATGACATCCCTAACACCTAGGCCTGGTTAGCCTCTGTTTCAAAGGATGAGTAGATTGTCCTATGATAATCAAACTGTACATCTCTCTTCCCCTATAGTAAGTGTGCATAAAAAAAATGAACTATTTAATATTCCAGTGCTTGCCCAGTTTACAGATTTTTGGTTTCCCTGGGAGTCAACTGAGTATGATCCAACATGTCAGGTATTTCACAGGGCCGACACCGGGGAGATCACGCAATATCTCACCGTGCCGTCACTGTGTCACGGATTTCGTCCGGAATCGCGAGCACACAGTCCAGACTACTCACTACTTAGGTATCGGCAAGCAACCAGTGAGAGTATGGCATCACACCTCTAGATTCCAACGCATGGAATACGTGTTTACGCCCCGTACTGTCACTGTCAGCTTCACGATAGCCTGATTATTAACTTTATTATTCGCTGCCACCACCGTCCAGCTTTGAAATATAATACAGGCCTGGGCAGACGCCTGCGTTCTGGTAGCGTATATGTCTTCGGGGGAGGGAACGATTACAGGACAAAAGAAACAGAAGTATTACATTTTATATTTAATCCAAAAGGAAGGCAGTGTTTAGGAAAATACATAGAAGGATTTTACAAAGGAGACATTAAAATACATAATCAGTTACACAAAATAATAAGGTTTTAGGAAGAAACTTACTATACGATCGCTGAGACGATTCAATATAGGTGGAGGAGGGGCTCCCCGATTTGATTAGACTGTTATCGAACAGGATCCGTTGCTTATAGTCCTTATACCCCTCTGGCAATGAATGAATCTCCAACCTCAGCCAACTATTTTATGCTAAAGGAAGAGAATTGACCACACCCCCCCCTGTGCTGACATCAAGTGGGCTCGGCTCCTCCCTTCATGTTTCAATTAAAAACGCTATCTTCTGGGATAAGTTAACGCTCGTTGATCGCAGAAGCTTGCAAACGATGCCACTTTTCCCTTATGAATTTACCTTCATTTAGAGACCACACATGACGTATTTGCGACCCATCATCCTGGTGCTTTTATGCTATGGCTCCATGGAGGGTTTTACAGCTACAGGGAAATATGCATACATTCCTTGGCTGACCCGGCCACTGAAAATATAGGTCCCATCATTATCAGACTTAGGGAACTTACAATATTCCATATTCCGTATAGGTGCCGCAAATCCTGCAGTCTGCGGCTGGGGAATTGTTAAACTCTCTTGGAGACTAAACGAGCCATTTCCTTCTTCCTTTTATCTCTGCCCCTATACTGGAAGGTGTCATTCTATCTGGAAAACATGTATTTGGAAGTCGCCTTGCTACACTCATCAGGAGAGCTTTAAACTAGAACAATGTGGGAAGGGAAGCAAAAGGCCAGAAAAAGCCATACAGCTGACAAATACTATTGAGATCTCTGCTACTGGAAGTGGAAAGAAAGAACAAAGACAAAAAAATCTAAATAAAAATATGGGAGGAAGAGAAACCAATCACAAACTAAAATGTTTTTATACAAATGCACAAAGCATGGGCAACAAACAAGGAGAATTGGAACTACTAATGCAGGAAAAGAAATATGATGTCATTGGAATCACTGAAACTTGGTGGGACGATACACATGATTGGAATAAAAGGCTAAAAGGATACAACTTATTTGCAAGAAACAGAATTGATAAACGAGGAGGAGGTGTCGCATTGTATGTTAGAAAAGCGTATATCTGCACAGAGATTGAAGCTTCAGAGACTGGGAGTTCTGTGGAAACTGTTTGGGTAAGAATACAAGGAGAGAACAACGGAAAGGACACCATTGTAGGCATTTACTACAGGCCACCTGGGCAAGCTGAAGATATGGATGAACTCTTTATGTATCAAATGACCAAGTTCTCCAAAAAATATGACGTAGTGGTCATGGGAGATTTCAACTATCCAGACATTTGTTGGGAATCTCTCTCAAGTAAAACTAACAGGTCAAGCAAATTCTTATCCTCTCTTGCTGACAACTTTATCTTCCAAAAGGTAGGGGAGAAAACAAGGGGATCTGTTACTTTGGATCTAATCCTTATAAACAGGGAGGAAATGGTTGAGGAGGTAAAGGTGGCTGGGACCCTAGGAGGCAGCGATCATGCTATTATAGAATTTTGGATAACTAGAGGAGGAAGACATGTGAAGACTCAAACTTCAAGGTTAGATTTTAGAAAGGCAGATTTTAAGAGACTCAGAAAGAGAATAGGAGGGATCCAATGGCTGGATGTCCTTAAGGACAAAAATGTCCAGGAAGGATGGGAAATTTTTAAAAATGAGATTCTCAAAGCACAATCGTTAACAATCCCGAAAAGTAGGAAGAATGGGAAGCATTTAAGGAAACCAGGATGGAT
Organism: Phyllobates terribilis; assembly: GCF_046119375.1. Taxonomy (NCBI): domain Eukaryota; kingdom Metazoa; phylum Chordata; class Amphibia; order Anura; family Dendrobatidae; genus Phyllobates; species Phyllobates terribilis. The sequence goes on from NW_027362762.1 coordinate 947,704,085, forward strand.
GAACACAGAACTTAAACACATGCTAAAAAGAAAGAAAGAAATGTTTATTAAATGGAAAGAGGGAGGCATATCTAAAGAAGATTATAATGCAGTCTGCAGATCCTGCAGGGCACGTATCAGGTTAGCTAAAGCTGACAATGAATTAAGGCTTGCAAGAGATGTCAAAAGCAATAAAAAAGGATTTTGGGGGTATGTCAAAAGTAAAAGAAAAGTCAAAGATGCTATAGGATTTTTACAGGATGAAAATGGAGAAATGGTAAGAGAGGATGTTGAGAAGGCCGAACTTTTTAATTCCTATTTTGCATCGGTTTTCTCTCAGAAAGAAAATGTAACATCAACTGATTTTCACTGTCCTTTTAAAGGAATAGAAGAATCCAAGTTATCTGTAAACAGAAAGATTGTGAGGGAATATTTAGCTAACATAAATGAGTTCAAGTCTCCAGGTCCAGATGAATTACACCCCAGAGTACTGAAGGAGATCGTAGAAGAAATTTTAGAACCACTCTCCATAATCTTTGAAAATTCTTGGAGAACAGGAGAAGTCCCAGAAGACTGGAGAAGAGCAAATGTTGTTCCTATCTTCAAAAAGGGGAAGAAGGTGGACCCAGGGAACTATAGGCCGGTGAGTCTGACTTCTATACCAGGAAAGATCTTTGAACAAATTATTAAACATCATGTATGTAAGTACCTGGATAAGAATGAAGTGATTAACCAGAGTCAGCATGGGTTTGTAACTAACAAGTCATGTCAGACTAACTTAATTTCCTTCTATGACAGAATCACTGACTGGGTGGATCAGGGAAATGCTGTAGATATAGTATATCTTGACTTCAGCAAAGCATTTGACAAAGTATCTCACACCATCCTTATTGAAAAAATGACCAAGTATGCAATGGACCAGGCAACTGTTAGGTGGATTCATAACTGGCTTAGTGATCGGACTCAAAGGGTGGTTGTAAATGGCTTCACATCCAGCTGGATGAATGTCTCAAGTGGGATACCACAGGGCTCTGTCCTGGGACCTGTATTGTTCAACATCTTCATCAATGATTTAGATGAAGGAATTGAGGGTAAACTGATTAAATTTGCTGATGACACAAAGCTAGGAGGGATAGCTAATACTAGAGAAGAGAGAGATAGGATTCAAAAAGACCTAAATAAACTGGAGCAGTGGGCAGCAACCAACAGAATGGTTTTTAACAGGGAAAAATGCAAAGTACTACATCTGGGCAATAAAAATGAAAAAAGCATATACAGAATGGGAGGAATAGAGCTAAGCAACAGTACATGTGAAAAAGACAGGTATACTAATAGATCATAGACTGAACATGAGTCAACAGTGTGATGCAGCAGCAAAAAAGGCAAATACAATTCTGGGATGTATTAACAGAAGCATACAGTCTAGATCACGTGAAGTCATTATCGGTCTTTACTCCTCTTTGGTCAGACCTCATCTGGAATACTGTGTACAGTTTTGGGCACCACATTTTAAAAAAGACATAGACAAACTGGAACAAGTTCAGAGAAGAGCGACCAGAATGGTGACTGGTCTGCAAACCATGTCCTATGAGGAACGGTTGCAGGATTTGGGAATGTTTAGCTTGCAAAAAAGAAGACTGAGAGGAGACTTAATAGCTGTCTACAAATATGTCAAGGGCTGTCACATGGTAGAAGGATCATCTTTATTCTCATTTGCACAGGGAAAGACTAGAAGCAACGGGATGAAACTAAATGGGAGGAGACACAGATTAGATATTAGAAAAAACTTTTTGACAGTTAGGGTGATTAATGAGTGGAACAGGCTGCCACGAGAGGTGGTGAGTTCCCCTTCAATGGACGTCTTCAAACAGAGGCTGGACAGACATCTGTCTGAGATGATTTAGTGAATCCTGCTTTGAGCAGGGGGTTGGACCAGATGACCCAGGAGGTCCCTTCCAACTCTACCATTCTATGATTCTATGATTCTATGATTCTATCCCAGGTCTGTGTTAAGAGGAAATGTATTTGTATGTTAATTGGGTCCTGTAGTTTTCTCTTTGTGCCAGCATCTAGCTAATTAGCCACTTTTCCTGTGTGCAGTGTGTGAGACTTGCACACAGGTAGCTGCGTGGAGTGTTAATTTGCATAGGAGACAATTTAGATTGTCAGTTCTTTTCCTGAAAAATTATGAATAAGGGGGGGGGGGGTGAGGGGGGCTTCAGGGAGAAATGGTTAATATTTTCTTAATATCTCCATGACATCTCCCCCTCTATGAGGTGGCGTAGGGGCTGATTGGACCAGGGCCTTCAGTTCTGTTAAGGACCGCTCCCAGTCAGCTGTCCAGCCGACTGTCTGCAGTAGCTTCTTTTTAGTGAGGTCCGTCTGGGGCTTAGCTAGGGCACTATAGTTGGGAACAAACTTCTTATAGTACCCTGCTGTACCCAAGAAGGACATCACCTGCTTCTTGGTTTGGAGGGAGGGCCAGGAGGTGATGGCATCAACCTTCTCGGGCTCTGACTTCAGAGTTCCGCCACCCGGTGTTCAAGGTACTGCACCTCTGTCATCCTTACCTGACACTTTGCAGGCTTTATAGTCAACCCAGCGCCCAGGACCCGCCTGAGCACCTGCTCCAGGTGCGCCAGGTATTCCTCCCAGGTGGGACTGAAGATGGCAATGTCATCCAGGTACGCAACCGTGAACCCCTCCAGTCCCTCGAGCAGCTGATTGACCAATCGCTGGAAAGTGGCAGGTGCATTCCTCATGCTAAAGGGCATGACGAGGGATTCATACAGCCCGAACAGTGTAATGAAGGTGGACCTCTCCTGGGCCTCCTGAGACAGAGGAATCTGCCAGTATCCTCGACTCAGGTCCATAATGGTCAAGTACCAGGCCCCGGCTAAGCGATCCAGCAGCTCATCGATGCATGGCATTGGGTACGCATTGGGAGCTGTGATGGCATTTAGCCTCCTGTAGTCCACGCAGAACTGGGTGATCTGGTCCTTTTTCGGGACCAATACTACAGGCGAAGCCGAACTTTTTGACCTTTGGATCACCCCCAGGCCCAATATCTCATCTATCTCTGCCTTCATGTCTTTTCTAGAGATCCACGGTAAGCAGATTGACGGACTGGGGGGGACTCCCTGTGTCCGCCTGGTGGACAGCTAGATACGTCGTCCCTTGTACACCCTTGAAGAGGGTCAGGTAAGGCCAAAACACCTTAGCTGGGACTTCTGGTCCGTGGATAGCTGCGGGTTGAATTCCGCGTCCTCAATAGACCCTCCATCCCGGACAGCGGCCAGTACGTCCACTAAGACTTCTGTCTCGTCTTCTTCGGGGACGCTGCACACAGGAAGGGCACAGGCCTCCCGGTCATGATGGGCTTTCATCATGTTGACATGGAAGACCTTCTGCCTCTTACTAGCATGGTCAATGGTGACCACATAGTTCACATCATTGAGGCACTGATGTATGGGGTATGGGACTTCCCCAGGCCGCCTGAAGCTTGCTCTGGGTCTTGGGGACTGGGACCCACACCTTCTGACCCACTTCGTACACCCGCTCCCGGGCGTTCCAGTCATACCACAGCTTCTGGCTGGCCTGAACCTGCACCATATTCTCATGCACCAGCTGTGTCATTGCCTACATTTTGTCACGGAGCCGCATGACATACTCTGTGACGGACACTTCGGGTGAGTTCAGTTCCCCTTCCCAGGATTCCCTTATGAGACCAAGGGGCACCCGGACTCGTCTGCCATACAGGAGCACGAAGGGGGAAAACCCCGTTGAGACCTGTGGTACTTCTCTGTAAGCAAAGAGCAGGTGTGGGAGGTACTGCTCCCAGTCATGTCCATGGGACTCCACCAGCATCTTAAGCATCTGCTTAAGGGTACCATTGAATCGTTCACACAAATCATTGGTCTGTGGGTGATACGAACTTGATACCAGGTGCTGCACATGCATTTTCTTACAGAGAGCTTCCATTAACTGAGACATGAACTGAGTCTCCTGGTCCGTAAGCATCTCCCTGTGAAATCCTACTCCTGAAAAAATGGCCAGCAGGGCATCTGCCACCTTATCAGCCCCAATGGAGGACAGAGCTTCTGCCTCTGAGTACCGGGTAGCATAGTCTACCACAGTAATGATGAACTGTTTTCCAGAGCTGCTGGGGATGGCCAGCGGGCCAATGATGTCCACAGCAATCCTCTGGAATGGCTTCTCTATCACCAGCAAAGTGATCAGGGGAGCCTTGGGGCACACCCCGACTTCCCCACCCTTTGACACGCGATACAGGAGCAGCAGTAGTTGACAACATTTGGGTCCATTTGGGGCCAATAGAAGTGGTGCGACAGCAGGGCATTGGTTTTGCGGACCCTCAAGTGTCCAGCTAGTGGAATCTTATGGGCAACCCGCAACTCCTCCTGTCCTTTGGAAGTGCATTGACCTGTAGGTTGGATTGCTGCTAAAGGGAAAAAAAAAACACTCTTTAAATCTTCTTCCTTAGCGAGTGTGAACGAGCCGAGTGTGACCGGAGCATAAGTGCAAACGGATGTAAGTGTGTGACTTGTGATTCAGTGATTTTGGATTCAGGGAGTTTGGAAGGGAGGAATTTGGACTAAATTGCTGTCTGTATTTTATTAATTCTTTACATTTCTTTTTACTTAACATTTCTGTCAAGTGCAATCCCCATTAGGAAATGAGCTCCATTATTGACAATGCTATCCAGTGTACATCTTGCCACATGTATGCAATCCTTGAACAGCCGGTCGTGGGTGCATACTGCTGCGCGAGATGAGAGCACGTTGTGCATTTGGAAGCCCAGATACTGGATCTAAATGAGCAGCTGGCAACACCGAGATCCATAGACAATATGGAAAGGAGTCTGCTGCTCACTGGGGTAGATGTGGGGGAGGATGGTAGTATAGAGCTGCAGGGCAGTGAGGTAGCTAGCTGGGTGACAGTTAGAAGGGGGGGGTAGAGGGAAGAGTGCCAGGGAGGCTAGTCCTGATTTGGCACACTCCAATAAGTTTGCAAAGTTGGCAGATGAGGGGGGTGTCAGTACAGGGGTAGCACTGATGCAGCAAGGCATGTCATCTGAAAGCCAGAGGAGTGTCAGCTCCAGTAAGGGGGGAAATAGGAGAGCATGGCAGTTGCTGGTAGTGGGGGACTCAATTATTAGTGGAACAGATAAGACAATCTGTCACAATGACAGGGATCGTCGGACAGTGTGCTGACTACCTGGCGCTCGAGTCTGGCACATCGGGTTGACAGATTACTGGGAGGGGCTGGTGAGGACCCAGCGGTCATGGTGCACATTGGCACAAATGACAAAGTTATAGGTAGTTGGAAGGTCCTTAAAGATGATTTCAGGAAATTAGGCTGGAAGCTTAAAGCAAGGACCTCCAAGGTGGTATTCTCTGAAATACTGCCTGTACCACATGCCACGCCAGAGAGGCAATGGGAGATTAGGGAGATAAATAAGTGGCTCGGGAATTGGTGTAGGAAGGAGGGGTTTGGGTTTCTGGAGAACTGGGCCGACTTCTCAGTTGGCTACAGGTTCTACGCTAGGGACGGGCTGCACCTCAATGGGGAGAGTGCAGCTGTGCTGGGGGAGAAAATGGCTAGAAGGTTGGAGGAGTATTTAAACTAGGGATTGGGGGGGGAGGGTATTCATTTTATAGGTGGGGAAGATAGTGCAGATAGTGACCTGGGCACAAATAAAGAAATTGGGGGTGGGGTTAGAACAGTCAATATAGTAAGAAGGAATAGAGGTACAGAGAGATACATAAAATGCATATACACTAATGCCAGAAGCCTCACCAACAAAATGGAGGAATTCAAATTAATTTCGTTGGAAAATAAGTATGACATGGTGGGGATATCTGAGACATGGCAGGACGAGAGCCATGACTGGTCAGTTAATTTACAGGGATATAGTCTGTTCAGAAATGACTGTACAAATAAGCGAGGAGGGGAAGGGGGGTGTAGTGCCGGCGTCCCTGCCCTCTGCTAGGCAGGGACGCTGCTCCCCTCACCGCTCTGCCCCGTGCCCGGCGTCCCTCTCCCGCTCTGCTGTCAGCGCGCGCTCCTTCCCGGCGTCCTCCTCCCGCTCTGCTGTCAGCGCGCGCTCCTTCCCGGCCCCTGTGCTTAGGGCGCGCGCGCTCCCCTCCTCTTAAAGGGGCCGCGCGCGCCGTCCTAAGGAGTCCCCGGCCAATGGCCGGAGGACTTCATCATATATAAGGCACCTCCTCCAAAATGGAGGTGCCCGAGCAATGTTGTTTGCACCTGTGTCTCACCTGTGCTTCAGCCCTCAGGTCCCGTTGCCAGTTACCTGCCAGTTACCTGTCAGATTCCTGCCTGATTACTTGCTACCTGTCTGCTAGTCTGAGGTCCGACGGTCTGCCTTACTACTCCTGTCAGTCTGTCTAAGGACCAGCCTGCCCGCTCACCTGGGAGCGCACCTCAGCTACCTGCCTGCTTTCCTGAGGTCCGACGGTCTGCCTTACAACTCCGGTCAGTCTGTCTATGGACCAGCTTGCCCGCTCACCTGGGAGCACTTCTCCGTTACCTGCCTGCTTGCCAGCCCGGAGGCTCCGCTGTCACGTGCTGTGACCACCAGCTACTCCAGACTCTTGCCCGCTCACCTGGGAGCGCTTCTCCGCTACCTGCCTGCTTGCCTGCCCGGAGGCTCCGCTGTCACGTGCTGTGACCACCAGCTACTCCAGACTCTTGCCCGCTCACCTGGGAGCGCTTCTCCGCTACCTGCCTGCTTGCCTGCCCGGAGGCTCCGCTGTCACGTGCTGTGACCACCAGCTACTCCAGACTCTTGCCCGCTCACCTGGGAGCGCTTCTCCGCTACCTGCCTGCTTGCCTGCCCGGAGGCTCCGCTGTCACGTGCTGTGACCACCAGCTATTCCTGAGACTCTTGCCCGCTCACCTGGGAGCGCTTCTCCGTTACCTGCCTGCTTGCCTACCTGGAGGCTCCGCCGTCACGTGCTGTGACCACCTGCTATTCCAGAGACTCTCGCTTGCTCACCTGGGAGCACACATTCTTCATCTGCCTTGCTAGCCTACCTGGAGGTTCAGCCATCACAGGTCGTACCTACCCTTTATCCAGAGACTGCCCCGATCACTTGCCGTGTCCTCCTGCCCGTACACCCAGAGACTGTCCTGGTCACCTCCTGTGACTAGCTGCCTGGTCACCACCCGCTCCCTTACAAGGACCGCCCCCTTGTATTGTAGCCCAGAGGTTCCGCCTCCCAGACCCGTTACAGTTTGCTCGGGCCATGGAACCCGGTGGCACCCAAGCTCCTTCGCTCTCGGACCTCTGTCTTGAACTGTCCCGTCAGAGGTCCCAACAGGAGTCCATCCTGGGTCACCTGCGGAATGTCAATACTCGCCTGAACACTCTGTCTGATCCACCAACAACCTCCGCCAGTGCCATATCTTGCAATCCGGCAGCTCCGCTGCCCACTAATACCATGGTATCCTACCCCGGACCCCGGCTTTCTGCACCTCCTCGCTTCGGAGGCGACTCCGTCCAGGCTCGAGGCTTCTTAAATCAGTGCACCCTGCACTTTGAACTTTTGTCCCACCAGTTTAACTCCGACCGGGCCAAAATTGCCTTCATCATGTCCCATCTCACCGGGGAGGCCCTGGCCTGGCTAAATCCTCTATGGGAGAGAGGAGACCCCCTGGTGTCCAACTTGCCTGCTTTTCTCACGGCTTTCCGGAAAGTCTTCGACGAACCCGGACGGAAGACCTCATCTGCATCATTGTTGCTACGCCTCCGTCAGGGGAGTCTCACCGTGGGCCAATATGCCATACGGTTCCGTACCCTTGCCTCGGAGCTGGCCTGGGATAACGACGCTCTGGTTTCCGTCTTCTGGGAGGGTCTGTCCGGCCGTATTAAAGATGAACTTGCCGGTCGGGACATTCCTACCACTCTCGATGACTTAATAACTCTTGCCACCCGGATTGACCTACGGTTCCAGGAGCGTGCCAGAGAGGTCACCCGTGAGAGGAGGTTACCACGTCTAGCTCCTACTTTTCAGAAACCCGTCACTCCTTCTGTCTCTAACCAGGTACACCCTCCTGAGCCTATGCAGGTCGACCAGACCAAGATGGTCAAGACCCGTCAGGACTTACGCCGTGCCGAGGGGACCTGCTTCTACTGTGGCAGCAAGGAGCACCGGATCCGTGCCTGCCCGGAGAGGTCGGGAAACGCCTGTGTCTAGGTTCGCTCAGAGAGGTCCACCTAGACAAGAATAAATCCTCTCCATCCCTGCTGTTGTCAGTTTCAATCGTCTACGGGGAGAACCGTTATTTCGAACTAGCCCAACTGGACTCTGGAGCGGCCGGGAATCTTATTTCACAGTCCCTGGTAGAGAAATACCGCATCCCCACCAAACCTCTGGCTGTACCCTTGTCTGTGGCTGCCGTGGATGGGGGGCTCTTACCACGCCCCATCCAACTCATCACCGAATCTATTACTCTGCAGGTGGGAATGCTGCATTCTGAAAGTATCTCCTTTCATGTTCTGCCTGGACTCTCTCACGCCCTCTTGCTAGGTCTGCCTTGGCTCCAGAGACATGCACCCGTGCTTGACTGGCAAACCGGAGAAGTCCTTCGCTGGGGACAAGACTGTCATAAGACCTGCCTGGTTCCCGTCCATCCCGTCCGTCCCTCTCCTACCCCAGCTAATCTACCTGGACTTCCAATTCCTTATTGGTCTTATGCTGATGTCTTTAATAAAAAGGAGGCAGAGACATTACCCCCTCATAGACCATACGACTGTCCCATCGACCTGTTACCCGGTACTACTCCTCCCCGTGGGCGTATTTATCCTTTATCCGCTGCTGAGACCCGGTCGATGTCCGAATATATTGAGGAGAATCTGGCCAGGGGATTCATCCGGAAATCTACCTCCCCGGCGGGAGCAGGCTTCTTTTTCGTCAAAAAGAAGGACGGCTCTCTCCGTCCCTGTATAGACTATAGAGGCCTAAACCAGATCACGGTGAAGAATAAGTACCCCCTTCCGCTCATTCCAGAATTATTTGATCGTCTGAGGGGGGCTAGAATCTTCACCAAACTAGACCTCCGTGGGGCGTACAACCTGGTTCGTATCCGTCAAGGGGATGAATGGAAGACGGCATTCAACACCCGGGACGGCCACTATGAATACCTGGTAATGCCCTTTGGTCTCTGTAACGCTCCTGCCGTCTTTCAAGAGTTGGTCAATGACATCTTCCGGGACCTTCTCTACTCCTGCGTAGTGGTGTACCTGGACGACATCTTGGTCTTCTCTCCGGATCTCCAGACTCACCGGAGGGACGTTCGTCAGGTCCTGCTCAGGCTCAGGCAGAATCACCTCTTCGCTAAATACGAGAAGTGCCTCTTTGAGCAGACCTCGCTTCCATTTTTGGGCTACATTATTTCTCAGACCGGCCTACGAATGGATCCAGAGAAACTGTCTGCCATCGAGAAATGGCCCCGACCGGAGGGGTTGAAGGCCATTCAGCGGTTCCTGGGCTTCGCCAACTACTACCGCCTCTTCATACCACACTTCTCTTCCCGGACTGCCCCAATTTCCGCGCTCACCCGTAAGGGTACTAATTCCAAAGAGTGGCCGCCCGAAGCAGAAGAAGCCTTTCTTTCCTTAAAACAGGCCTTCTCTTCCGCCCCGGTGCTGCATCGCCCGGACGGCAACAAGCAGTTCTTCCTGGAAGTGGACGCCTCCTCCTCTGGAGCTGGAGCGGTACTTACTCAAAAATCTTCTTCCGGGAGGATGGTAACTTGCGGCTTCTTCTCTAAACTCTTCTCCTCCTCAGAGCGCAATTATTCCATTGGAGATCGAGAGTTATTGGCCATCAAACTGGCATTGGAGGAGTGGCGTTACCTGCTTGAGGGGGCTCTTCACCCGGTAATAATTTACACTGACCACAAGAACTTGGCTTACCTCCAGCATGCCCAGAGACTTAACCCGCGCCAAGCCCGGTGGTCCTTGTTTTTTGCTCGTTTTGATTTTGTCCTTCATTTTCGCCCGGCTGACAAAAACGTCAAGGCGGACGCCTTGTCTCGATCCTTTCTGGTATCTGATCTCGAGGAAGATCCGAAACACATCATCGATCCCGCCAGAGTAATGCAGGTGGCTCCCGTGAGTCTAAATCGTCTCCCTCCCGGAAAGACGTTCGTATCAGTACCTGATCGGGAGAAGATCCTTCACTGGGGTCACTCGTCTAAACTGGCTGGCCACGCTGGTCAGAAGAAGACCCTCCAGCTTATTTCCCGGCACTACTGGTGGCCTACCCTGCACAAGGATGTAATAGACTTTGTTTCTGCCTGTGTGTCCTGCGCCCGCAACAAGGTTCCGAGACATCTGCCAGCCGGTCGCCTCCTTCCGCTCCCAGTACCTGCTGCCCCCTGGCAGCATATTGCAATGGACTTCATAACTGACCTCCCACTCTCTGCCGGTTGTACGGTCATTTGGGTGGTCGCTGACCGCTTCTCCAAGATGGCTCATTTCGTTCCCCTGCCAGGCCTCCCGTCTGCACCCGAGCTAGCTAGAGACTTTATTCGTCACATCTTCCGTCTTCATGGCCTGCCCCTCCACATCGTGTCGGATCGTGGGGTACAGTTCACCTCACGCTTCTGGAGAGCCACTTGTAAACTACTAGACGTCACCCTGGACTTCTCTTCCGCTTACCACCCACAGTCCAATGGTCAAGTGGAGCGGATCAATCAGAACCTGACCAGTTACCTCCGGCACTTCGTTAATGCCCACCATTCTGACTGGGTGGATCTCCTACCATGGGCCGAGTTCTCTTACAATAATCAAGAGAGCGAATCCTCCTCCAAATCCCCGTTTTTTGTAGTCTTTGGTCAGCATCCTCGGATTCCTTTTCCTGTCTCCACCTCGGTGGACAACCCGGCTGCGGAATCTCTCGTTAGCAAATTTTCCTCCATTTGGGAGAGTACCCGATCCGCACTCCTTCAGTCGTCCGAGCGGATGAAAAGACACGCTGACAAAAAACGCCTGGATCCTCCTCAATTTCGTCCAGGAGATAAGGTCTGGCTCTCATCTAAATATGTTCGACTCAAGATACCCTCTTACAAGTTAGGGCCTCGGTTCATCGGACCTCTGGAGGTCACCAGTCAGATCAACCCGGTGGCCTATAAATTGAAACTCCCGGCCAACTTACGGATCCCTAACTCCTTCCATGTATCTCTCCTCAAACCTGTGGTACTTAACTCTTTTTCCAAGTCTACAGGTACGCCTCCTGCTCCGGTTTCTGCTGAGGACGAGTTTGAGGTAGAGAACATTCTTGCCACCAAAAGGGTAAGAGGAAAGACCTTTTTTCTGGTAGATTGGAAGGGGTTTGGTCCTGAGGAGAGAACGTGGGAGCCCCGGGAGAACATCCATGCCCCTCTCATCCTAGCTAAATTTCTGTCTGGCCTAAAAAAGGGGGGGCCTAAAGGGGGGGGTACTGTAGTGCCGGCGTCCCTGCCCTCTGCTAGGCAGGGACGCTGCTCCCCTCACCGCTCTGCCCCGTGCCCGGCGTCCCTCTCCCGCTCTGCTGTCAGCGCGCGCTCCTTCCCGGCGTCCTCCTCCCGCTCTGCTCTCAGCGCGCGCTCCTTCCCGGCCCCTGTGCTTAGGGCGCGCGCGCGCGCGCTCCCCTCCTCTTAAAGGGGCCGCGCGCGCCGTCCTAAGGAGTCCCCGGCCAATGGCCGGAGGACTTCATCATATATAAGGCACCTCCTCCAAAATGGAGGTGCCCGAGCAATGTTGTTTGCACCTGTGTCTCACCTGTGCTTCAGCCCTCAGGTCCCGTTGCCAGTTACCTGTCAGATTCCTGCCTGATTACTTGCTACCTGTCTGCTAGTCTGAGGTCCGACGGTCTGCCTTACTACTCCTGTCAGTCTGTCTAAGGACCAGCCTGCCCGCTCACCTGGGAGCGCACCTCAGCTACCTGCCTGCTTTCCTGAGGTCCGACGGTCTGCCTTACAACTCCGGTCAGTCTGTCTATGGACCAGCTTGCCCGCTCACCTGGGAGCACTTCTCCGTTACCTGCCTGCTTGCCAGCCCGGAGGCTCCGCTGTCACGTGCTGTGACCACCAGCTACTCCAGACTCTTGCCCGCTCACCTGGGAGCGCTTCTCCACTACCTGCCTGCTTGCCTGCCCGGAGGCTCCGCTGTCACGTGCTGTGACCACCAGCTACTCCAGACTCTTGCCCGCTCACCTGGGAGCGCTTCTCCGCTACCTGCCTGCTTGCCTGCCCGGAGGCTCCGCTGTCACGTGCTGTGACCACCAGCTACTCCAGACTCTTGCCCGCTCACCTGGGAGCGCTTCTCCGCTACCTGCCTGCTTGCCTGCCCGGAGGCTCCGCTGTCACGTGCTGTGACCACCAGCTATTCCTGAGACTCTTGCCCGCTCACCTGGGAGCGCTTCTCCGTTACCTGCCTGCTTGCCTACCTGGAGGCTCCGCCGTCACGTGCTGTGACCACCTGCTATTCCAGAGACTCTCGCTTGCTCACCTGGGAGCACACATTCTTCATCTGCCTTGCTAGCCTACCTGGAGGTTCAGCCATCACAGGTCGTACCTACCCTTTATCCAGAGACTGCCCCGATCACTTGCCGTGTCCTCCTGCCCGTACACCCAGAGACTGTCCTGGTCACCTCCTGTGACTACCTGCCTGGTCGCCACCCGCTCCCTTACAAGGACCGCCCCCTTGTATTGTAGCCCAGAGGTTCCGCCTCCCAGACCCGTTAGAGGGGGGGGGGGTTATATGTAAAATCATCCTTAAAACCCATCTTGCATGAGAATATGTGTGAATCTAATGAAAATATAGAGTCCCTGTGGGTGGAGATAAGGGGAGGGGGAGAAAATAATAAATTACTGATAGGGATTTGTTATAAGTCTCCAAAAATAATGGAAGCAGTGGAGAATATCATCATAAAGCAAATAGATGAAGCATAGACTCAAGGAAAAGTCATTATTATGGGGGACTTCAACTACCCTGAAATACATTGGGGAACAGAAACCTGTAGTTCCAGCAAAGGTAATGGGTTTTTGACAACTATGAGAGACAATTACCTTTCACAACTGGTTCAGGACCCAACTGCTAGACCTAGTATTAACCAACAGGCCAGACCGCATATCAAATATACGAGTTGGGCATTACTTGGGTAATAGTGATATCACAAAATAATAAGCTTTCATTTATCCTTTAGTAAGATGTGTAGTTAGAGGGGTTACAAGGACACTAAATTTCAGGAAGGCAAATTTCCAACGGTTGAGAGATGATCTTAGTGCAATAAACTGGGACGATATCCTGAGACATAAAACTACACAAAGCAAATGGGAGACATTTATTAGCATCTTGAATAGGATCTGTGCACAATATATACCCTATGGGAATAAACATGCTAGAAATAGGAGGAAACCACTATGGCTAAATAGAGCTGTAAGGGGCGCAATAAGTGACAAAAACAAAGCATTTAGAGCACTAAAGCTAGTAGGTAGTGATGAGGCATTAAATAAATACAGAAAATTAAATAAATTCTGTAAAAAACAAATCAAGGCAGCAAAGATTGAGACAGAGAGACTCATTGCCAGAGAAAGTAAAAATAATCCCAAAATATTATTTAACTACGTAAATAGTAAGAAACTAAAAAATGATAGTGTTGGCCCCCTTAAAAATAGTCTGGGTGAAATGGTGGATGACGATGAGGAGTTCCTGTCAAACTAATCTGATCAGCTTTTATGAGGAGGCAAGTTCCGGACTGGACCAAGGAAATGCAGTGGATGTTGTGTATATGGACTTTTCAAAAGCTTTTGATAACGGTTCCACACAAAAGGTGGATACATAACATGAGAACAATGGAGATAGGGGAAAATATGTGTAAGTGGGTTAAAAATTGACTCAGTGATAGGAAACAAAGGGTGGTTATTAATGGAACACACTCAGACTGAGTCTCACTTAACAGTGGGGTACCACAGGGGTCAGTATTGGGCCCCCTTCTTTTTAACATATTTATTAATGACCTTGTAGGGGGCATACAGAGTAGTATTTCAATATTTGCAGATGACACTAAACTCTGCAGGGTAATCAATACAGAGGAGTACAATTTTATATTACAGGAGGATCTATGTAAACTAGAAGCTTGGGCTGATAAATGGCAAATGAGCTTTAATGGGGATAAATGTAAGGTAATGCACTTGGGCAGAGGAAATAAACTGTATAATTATATGCTTAATTGTAAAACACTGGGCAAAACTGTAACTGAAAAAGACCTGGGTGTATTGGTGGATGACAAGCTCATGTTTAGTGGCCAGTGTCAGGCAGCTGCTGCAAAGGCAAATAAAATAATGGGATGCATTAAAAGAGGCATAGATGCTCATGAGGAGAACATAATTTTACCTCTATACAAGTCACTAGTGCGACCACAGTTAGAATACTGTGTATAGTTCTGGTGTCCGGTGTATAAGAAAGACATAGCTGAGCTAGAGCGGGTGCAGAGAAGAGCGACCAAGGTTATTAGAGGACTGTGGGTCTGCAATACCAAGGCAGGTTATTACACTTGGGGTTACTTAGTTTGGAAAAACGAAGGCTTAGGGGTGATCTTATTACTATGTACAAGTATATGAGGGGACAGTACAAAGACCTTTCTACTGATCTTTTTACTCTGAGGCCTGAGACGGGGACAAGGGGGCATCTTCTACGTTTGGAGGAAAGAAGGTTTAATCATAATCACAGACGGGGATTCTTTACTGTAAGAGCAGTGAGACTATGGAGCTCTCTGCCGCATGATGTTGTAATGAGTGATTCTCTACTAAAATTTAAGAAGGGCATGGATGCCTTTCTTGAAAAGTATAATATTACAGGTTATATATACTAGATTCCTTGATAGGGCGTTGATCCAGGGAACTAGTCGGATTGCCGTATGTGGAGTTAGGAAGGAATTTTTTCCCCAATGTGGAGCTTAGTGTTTGCCACATGTTTTTTTTTGCCTTCCTCTGGATCAACATGTTAGGCTATGGGTTGAACTAGATGGACTTAGTCTTCTTTCAACCTTAAAAAACTATGTTACTATGTTACTAAACTGATAGGGCACGACCAGCTGCCTTTCCTTCATCCACTCCTGTTGGGGGTTACAGGGAACCGTTTCCCGGCACAACCTCCCCTGATCCCATAACACCCTCTTCTTATCGGATTCGGAGATGGGCTTCTCCATGAGGTCCCTGCTGAAGGGAGAGACTTGCCCACACCCCCCCCTGTGCTGACATTATATGGTGTAGGCTCACCCCTTCATATTTCTGTGATGCTCTGCAGCTGCAGGCTGTCACAGAACTCATGGGTGTTGCACAGACGGGTTCTCCCCAGTGGCCTCAATACATGCAGACATCTCCACCCAAGTCCACTAGATGGAGCCCTGACAAGTATGCAGATACTGGGGGTTGGAGTTTAGCTAGGGAGCTCTCAGTGCAGTTTAGTTGAGTTCTCAGTCAGCTTCCAGAGAGAGAGGAACCACAGAGAGCGCAAGCTGCAGTCTGTGTGGCTGAAGGCCAGGCTAGGCCCCATGCTGCGGGCTAGCCTGGCCAGCGAGGGCCTAGAGTGGGCCAGAAGGAAGAGGAGAGGAGAAGAGCCATCTGGGACAGAGGGAGCATACAAGGTTCTTCCCAGACGCAAGCCGGGCATCGGGCCCGTGCCTATTGGGATCTCTATGCCCAGTAAGGAATCCGGCATACTGAGGATGATTTTATACTCCTCGGTCCACCCGTGAATACCGCACTTTCAGAGGACCAGGTACCACGAAGGCCCCAGCGTCCAGGGATAGTGGTAACCAGTGGAAAGCCCTCGCCGCCAAGCAGACGGGTGTTAGAAACAGCAAGGAAGCTAGACCCTGTTCTAGGCAGGTCAGAAGCTCCAGGGAGAGAGGCAGGAAGATACAGACAAGGAGGCCTTACACCCGCACACTGGGGAGCAAGTCCAGAAGTGCACACCACCTACAAGTACCCCGGACCGTGCCTGACTACCATCATCAGTAAAGGTACTGAAGCGAACCCCTGTGTGCGTGTCTGTTCTTCCTCTGACCCGGCTGGGTCCCCATCCCTGCCCCGGGGGCCCGCTCCACCTGTGGGGAGCAGAAACACCTCAGCTGCCATCCCAACACCCCCGGAGGTCTGAAGCAGCGCTGGTAATCATTACCAGGTACCACAGGTGGCGTCACAAACTGTTTATTTAATTTATCCAAGTTCCAATCCCCTTTTTCAAGAGTGACCCCAGGGTACGGGCCCGGGAGCCGACCACCACGACATCCCCAAACCAGGTAAAGGCCCAGGTACCGAGTCATCCCCATCCCCTGGGCGCGTCATTTTAAGTGGCGTCACGAACAGGATATCGTGCCCGCTGCCACCGGGTACTGTGCGCCTTAAAGAACTGTGTCGCATACCGTGGTGAAGTTTTCCCGCCAATTGCCACTGTTTCCCGCCATTGTCCGCCATTTTCCTGTTGCCTCGTGGGAAGAAGAGGGGCGTAACCGCGCGAAGTCCAGGCCCCGCCTCACGCACTGACGCAGCGTCAGGTCCTGGAAGGAGACCGCCGTGCCAGGAAGCACACGCCCTGATGTCAGACGCAAGGGAACGCCAGGTCCTGCACCGGGAACTGCTAGTTGAGCAGTTCTCCTATCCCCGTCCGGGGGACCACAGCCGGCTCTACAAGCAGGAAGGTAGGCTGCAGTTAACTAGGGGGGGCGCAGCGATGGTGGATGATCAGCAGAACGCCGCGGCCCTCGACAACGCCCCCGCAAGAAATATCTTAGTCCGATGCTGCTCAGGCAGGAGCAGTCGCCGCACCAGCAGGAGCTGTGACACGGATGGTGCCCATGGCTCTACAGCATGCCCTAAATGTTCAGAGGGTGAGGGAACTGTTGGAACAGGACACCCCGACTGAACAGGAGGATGACCAGGACGGGTCACCCACCTCCCATAACCAGGCGCAGGCCAGGAGGGGGCGCCCTTGAGCTACTAGTTCCCCGGTAGCTCTCATGTTAAGTAGAAGTTAACCTGAACTTGCAGTCCGTGAACTATGAGCGGTCCCACCATTGTACATAGTTTGCACCTCCTGAGGTGCCCCCTGGTGGTTTTCACAAGACCACCACCGCTAAAACCTGCTTGCCGTGGCCAAACCAGTGGTCCTACACCAGTCCTGCAGCCCGCCCAGGACCTTCGTTGGGGGTTTGCAGCAGGTCCCCCACAAGCCAGCTTACCCGGATGAGAGGGACACGCCCGAGGAGGGATCTCATCAAAACTGGTCGTTGCAGAAAGTAAAGTTGTGTTGCTGCTAATGTGCGTGTGCTCAATTGTTATAAAAGTATTTTATATATATTAAAAAGAAAGAAAATATTTTTGCTACAAGTAAAGTATAAATAATGTTTATTAAACCTGTTATTACAACGTTCAAGCTACGTGCCTCCCATAAAGGGATACTTACCTCTCCCCGTGCCTCTGCAGATCCGCTGTGCGCTCCCTGTGACGTCTCAGGTCAGAGGGTGCGGTGACGTCTTTCCACAGCGCCCTCCCCTGAGCCGTCACAGGCAGCGCAGAGCGGGAAGACGCCGGCGATGCTGGAGTCCGGACCCGAGCAGCGCCAGCAAGTGAGAAGTGAGGTGAGGTTTTTTTTGTTTGTTTTTTTTAATGTATGGAGGCATGGGGCATAATATTAGGGGTGACATCCTGCATGGGGCATAATATGGGGGTGTGACATCCTGCATGAGGCATTATATGGGGGTGTGACATCCTGCATGGGGCATTATATGGGGGAGTGACATGCTGCATGGGGCATTATAAAGAGAGGGGGTTGATATCCTGCATGGAGCATTATATGGGGGGGTAACATCCTGCATGGGGCATTATATGGGGGAGTGACATGCTGCATGGGGCATTATAAAGAGAGGGGTTTGATATCCTGCATGGAGCATTATATGGGGGGGTGACATCCTGAATGGGGCATTATATGGGGGGGTGACATGCTGCATGGGGCATTATATGGGGGGTGATATCCTGAATGGGGCATTATATGGGGGGTGATATCCTGAATGGGGCATTATAAAGACAGGGGAGTGATATCCTGCATGGGACATTATATGGGGGCTGACATCCTGCATGGGGCATTATATGGGGGGTGACATCCTGCATGGGGCATTATATGGGGGGGGTGACATCCTGCATGGGGCATTATATAGACAGGGGAGTGATATCTTGCATGGGGCATTATATGGTGGGAGAAAGGAACATCCTGCATGGGGCATTATATGGGGGGTGACATCCTGCATGGGGCATTATAAGGGGGGGGGGGACAGCCTGCATAGGGCATTATAAGGGGGAAACAGCCTGCCTATTGAGGACCTATGCTGCCTATTGGGGACATTTACCTGCCCATTGAGGACCTATGCTGCCTATTGGGGACATTTACCTGCCTATTGTGGACATTTACCCGCCCATTGGGGACCTATGCTGCCTATTGGGGACATTTACCTGCCTATTGGGGACCTATGCTGCCTATTTGGGACATTTACCTGCCTATTGGGGACCTATGCTGCCTATTGGGGACATTTACCTGCCTATTGGGGACCTATGCTGCCTATTGGGGACATTTACCTGCCTATTGGGGACATTTACCTGCCTATTGAGGACCTATGCTGCCTATTGGGGAACTATGCTGCCTATTGAGGACCTATGCTGCCTATTGGGGACCTATGCTGCCTATTGGGGACCTATGCTGCCTATTGAGGACCTATGCTGCCTATTGAGGACCTATGCTGCCTATTGGGGACCTATGCTGCCTATTGGGGACCTATGCTGCCTATTGAAATACCGGTTGATTTAACTTTACTTGTTCTTCATTTTAAATATTGTATTTGTTCCTGTATTGTTTTTTTACTTCAAAATAAGATATGTGCAGTGTGCATAGGAATTTGTTCATAGTTTTTTTAAAAAATTATATTCCGGCCCTCCAATGGTCTGAGGGTCAGTGAACTGGCCCCCTGTGTAAAAAGTTTGAGGACCCCTGCTGTAGAGAATGGGCAACCAGTGTAATGACTGGCACAAGATGGAGGCATCGGTGAAGCGGCTGGACAGAAATACGACTCGGGCTGTTGCATTCAAGACGGATTGGAGAGGAGAAAGTTTGGTAAGAGGGAGACTGATCAGAAGAGAGTTGCAGTAGTCCAGACGAGAGCGAATAAGAGTGACCGTAAGGCTGTGTGCCCACTATGAGCTTTTTAAGCGTTTCCGCAGCGGCAATTCCACCGAAGAAATGCTTAAAAAATGCTTGTTAGTAGGTTTGCTATGTTCCCCAATGATAATCCGCATGTGCTGTGCACATGCTGCGGAAATTTCCGTTGCGGATTATCATTGCAGAAAAATCTGCAGCACTACCAATTATTTTGCATAATCACTGCGTTTTTGTTGCCATTTGCATTGAATCGCTTAATATCCGCATGACTACATGTGCACATGCGGATATTAAGCGATTCAATGTGCGCATGGTACCCGGGTCGGGAGAAGAGGAGACTCTCATCCAGACCCGGGTACCATAGAACCTGTAGTTAAAAAAGAATTTAAAATAAAAAAAAACACATTATACTTACCTTCTGATGGCCCGCGGTCTTCTATCCCGTACGTCTTGGCTCCCTGGCGGCTCGCGATGGAGTAAAAGGACCTTCCATGACATCATTCAGTCATGTGACAGGTCACGCGACCGCTGACTTCGGCTGTCACGTGACCTGTCACATGACTAAATGACGTCATGGAAGGTCCTTTTACACCACCGCGAGACACCGGACGCATCGGAGGAGACTGGGGGACATCGGAAGGTGAGTATAATGTTTTTTTTTTATTTTTTACCATTTGTATTCTTTTTTTTTAACTAACTTGGTCACACTATATAAAATACATGCCGGCTGCATGGATTTATATAGTGTGACCAAGTTGTCAAGCACTTTCCAAGTGATGCTAAAATCACTTGGAGAAGCGCTTGATAACCCGCATGCAGAAATGCATGTGAAAAATGCTTCACTTACGCTTGTCGCTGGCAGGAAAAACGCATGTACAATCCGCATGTACAATCCGCATGTACAATCCACGTGTACAATCCACGTGTACAATCCGCATGCGTTTTTTCTGCCAGGGAGATGCAGAAACATTCAGGAAAAATCCGGAGCATTTCTGCAGCGTGGGCACATAGCCTAAGAGTTTAGCAGTTTCAAAGGTGAGAAAAGGTCGGATTCTGGAGATGTTTTTAAGATGCAGGTGACAAGAGCGAGTGAGTGATAGGATATAGGGAGTAAAGGAAAGGTTAGTGTCGAATATGACCCCAAGGCAGCGGGCATGCTGCTTGGGGGTTATGGTTGAACCGTCCAAGGTAATTTTAATGTTAGATAGAGTTAGGTTAGTAGAGGGAGGAAACACAAGAAGTTCAGCTTTGGAGAGATTCAGTTTAAGATAGAGAGAGGACATGATGTTGGAGACAGCAGACAGACAATCTGTAGTATTTTGTATTAGGGTAGGGGCAGGGCCAGTGACAGCACCCGGCGCACCCGGGCAAATGCAGGGGCCCTGGACCATCAGGGGGGCCCCCTCGCCATCGAGACCCAGGCTGCTCCCCCAGCATCTGTGCAGGACTGCTGGCGTTGTTTGATTGCTGTCACTGCGTACTGCATACAGTGGGTGTGTGCATGTCTGTGTACAGTGTGTGTGTGCATGTCTGCGTACAGTGTGTGTGTGCATGTCTGCGTACTGTGTGTGTGTGCATGTCTGTGTACAGTGTGTGTGTGCATGTCTGTGTACAGTGTGTGTGTGCATGTCTGTGTACAGTGTGTGTGTGCATGTCTGTGTACAGTGTGTGTGCATGTCTGTGTACAGTGTGTGTGTGCATGTCTGTGTACAGTGTGTGTGTGCATGTCTGTGTACAGTGTGTGTGCATGTCTGTGTACAGTGTGTGTGTGCATGTCTGCGTACTGTGTGTGTGCATGTCTGTGTACAGTGTGTGTGTGCATGTCTGTGTACAGTGTGTGTGTGCATGTCTGTGTACAGTGTGTGTGTGCATGTCTGCGTACAGTGTGTGTGTGCATGTCTGCGTACAGTGTGTGTGTGCATGTCTGCGTACAGTGTGTGTGTGCATGTCTGCGTACAGTGTGTGTGCATGTCTTCGTATAGTGTGTGTGCATGTCTGCGCACTGTGTGTGCGCGTGCATTTCAGCATACTGTGTGTGCGTGCATGTCTGCGTACTGTGTGTGCGCGCATGTCTGCGTACTGTGTGTGCGCGCATGTCTGCGTACTGTGTGTGCGCGCATGTCTGCGTACTGTGTGTGCGCGCATGTCTGCGTACTGTGTGTGCACGCATGTCTGCGTACTGTGTGTGCACGCATGTCTGCGTACTGTGTGTGCGCACGCATGTCTACACACTGTGTGTGTGCGCGCATGTCTGCATACTGTGTGTGCGCGCGCATGTCTGCGTACTGTGTGTGCGCGCGCATGTCTGCGTACTGTGTGTGCGCGCGCATGTCTGCGTACTGTGTGTGCGCGCATGTCTGCGTACTGTGTGTGCGCGCATGTCTGCGTACTGTGTGTGCGCGCATGTCTGCGTACTGTGTGTGCGCGCGCATGTCTGCGTACTGTGTGTGCGCGCGCATGTCTGCGTACTGTGTGTGCGCGCGCATGTTTGCGTACTGTGTGTGCGCGCATGTTTGCGTACTGTGTGTGCGCGCATGTCTGCGTACTGTGTGTGCGCGCGCATGTCTGCGTACTGTGTGTGCACGCATGTCTGCGTACTGTGTGTGCGCGCATGTCTGCGTACTGAGCATGTCTGCGCACTGAGCATGTCTGCGTACTGTGTGTGCGCATGTCTGCATACTGAGCATGTCTGCGTACTGTGTGTGTGCATGTCTGCGTATTGTGTGTCTGCCTGTCTGCGTACTGTGTGTGTGCATGTCTGCGTACTGTGTGTGTGCATGTCTGCATACTGTGTGTGTGCATGTCTGCATACTGTGTGTGTGTCCATGTCTGCATATGTGAAGGATGAGGGGACAGGCTGGGCCCTGTGTTGTCTGCATACAGTGTGTGCATGTCTGCATACCGAGCATGTCTGCGTACTGAGCATGTCTGCGTACTGAGCATGTCTGCGTACTGTGTGTGCATAATGAGCATGTCTGCGTACTGTGTGTGTGCATGTCTGCGTATTGTGTGTGTGCATGTCTGCGTACTGTGTGTGTGCATGTCTGCGTACTGTGTGTGTGCATGTCTGCGTACTGTGTGTGTGTCTATGTCTGCATATGTGAAGGATGAGGGGACAGGCTGGGCCCTGTGTTGTCTGCATACAGTGTGTGCATGTCTGCATACTGAGCATGTCTGCGTACTGTGTGTGCGCATGTCTGCGTACTGAGCATGTCTGCATACTGTGTGTGCGCATGTCTGCGTACTGAGCATGTCTGCGTACTGTGTGTGCGCATGTCTGCATACTGAGCATGTCTGCGTACTGTGTGTGCGCATGTCCGCATACTGAGCATGTCTGCGTACTGTGTGTGCGCATGTCTGCATACTGAGCATGTCTGCGTACTGTGTGTGCGCATGTCTGCATACTGAGCATGTCTGCGTACTGTGTGTGCGCATGTCTGCATACTGAGCATGTCTGCGTACTGTGTGTGCGCATGTCTGCATACTGAGCATGTCTGCGTACTGTGCGTGCGCGCATGTCTGCGTACTGTGCGTGCATGTCTGCGTACTGTGCGTGCGCGCATGTCTGCGTACTGTATGTGTGCGCATGTCTGCGTACTGTATGTGTGCGCATGTCTGCGTACTGTGTGTGTGCGCATGTCTGCGTACTGTGCTGTGTGTGTGTGCATGTCTGCGTACTGTGTGTGTGTCTATGTCTGCATATGTGAAGGATGAGGGGACAGGCTGGGCCCTGTGTTGTCTGCATACAGTGTGTGCATGTCTGCATACTGAGCATGTCTGCGTACTGTGTGTGCGCATGTCTGCGTACTGAGCATGTCTGCATACTGTGTGTGCGCATGTCTGCGTACTGAGCATGTCTGCGTACTGTGTGTGCGCATGTCTGCATACTGAGCATGTCTGCGTACTGTGTGTGCGCATGTCCGCATACTGAGCATGTCTGCGTACTGTGTGTGCGCATGTCTGCATACTGAGCATGTCTGCGTACTGTGTGTGCGCATGTCTGCATACTGAGCATGTCTGCGTACTGTGTGTGCGCATGTCTGCATACTGAGCATGTCTGCGTACTGTGTGTGCGCATGTCTGCATACTGAGCATGTCTGCGTACTGTGCGTGCGCGCATGTCTGCGTACTGTGCGTGCGCGCATGTCTGCGTACTGTGCGTGCGCGCATGTCTGCGTACTGTGCGTGCGCGCATGTCTGCGTACTGTGCGTGCGCGCATGTCTGCGTACTGTATGTGTGCGCATGTCTGCGTACTGTATGTGTGCGCATGTCTGCGTACTGTGTGTGTGCGCATGTCTGCGTACTGTGCGTGTGCGCATGTCTGCGTACTGTGCTGTGTGTGTGTGTGTGCATGTCTGCGTACTGTGTGTGTGCATGTCTGCATATGTGAAGGATGAGGGGGCAGGCTGGACCCTGTGTTGTATACCTATATTTCTCTGCGGTATCTGTGCATCATGAATCATGGTAGGTGTTAAAGGGGCCTAGAAAAACTCTTTAGCCCAGGGCCCACGAAAACCTGGAGCTGGCCCTGGGTAGGAGTGATGTCAGGAGAAGAAGTGTATAATTGGGTGTCGTCAGCATAGAGATGACACTGGAACCCAAATATGCTGATTGTTCGTCCAATAGGGGCAGTGTATAGAGAGAAGAGGAGGGGGCCTAGGACTGAGCCTTGAGGAACCCTGATAGTAAGGAGACAAGAAGAGGAAGAGGAGCCAGCAAAAGATACCGTGAAGGAGCGGTCAGAGAGGTAGGAGGAGAACCAGGAGACTGAAATTTATTGGTTTCACCTTATTTTTTTAAACTAACTTTCCATAACTTTGGTTAACTTTAAGAAGTTTGGTCCTTGTATGCTTTAATCCCTTCACTACCTTTGATGTACATGTACGTCAAATGTAGTGTCCCCGCCGTTGATGTGGGCTCGCATCTTTCCTCACACAAGTGTCTCTAACAGCGGTGAGTGGAGCACGGCTGTTAACCAGTTAAGTCTCACTGTCAATCACTGACACCGGGATTTAATATGCGCTGGCCGGAAGCGCGTCATTCAACCCAGTATCAGACTGGGGTGCCTAGGACCACGCAGTAACCTTGACTTTGGTGGCCCCACTTTTCACCTGCATGTAGAAATTACACCACCATCATTCACAAATGTACCTATATCTCTATATAATAATAAACTGGGTAGTTTGGCTAATGAATGATGAGATGCTGCTTTTTTCTGTACAGAGTGAATCAAGTGAATTATGCCAAGTAAAGCCCATACAATGCGGTTGGGGGCCCATATCTGCACAGGGGCCCACCGGGGGATTCCCCTGTTCCCCTATGGGCCAGTCCACGCCTGACTCAACCCGCCCATCAATGCCCCAGTCACGTGATCGTGGGGCAAGATGGGTTTTCATGACAGCCGGGGGTCTGCTGATGACCCCCGTGCCTGTCATTTTAAACCTCCTGTGAACACCGGCCTTTGGCAATATCAGCTCTCAGCATAAAAGAAAACGCATCCTGATATATACGTATACCATCCTGGTATATATGTCACTCATCCTGGCCCCATCCTGTATATATATATCCCCCCATCCTGGTATAAATGTCCCCTATCCTGGTATATATGTTCTCCATTGTGGTATATATATATCCCCCATCCTGGTATATATGTCCCTTATCCTGGGCCCCATCCTAGTATATATGTCACCCATCCTGGTATATCTGTCCTCCATTCTGGTATATTTATCCCCCAGTCTGGTATATATGTCCCCCATTCTGGTATATATGTCCCCCATCCTGGTATATACGTCCCCAATCCTGCATATATGTCCTCCATTCTGGAATATGTATCCCTCACCCTGGTATATATGTCCCTTATCCTGGGCCCCATCCTAGTATATATGTCCCCCATCCTGGTATATATGTCCTCCGTTCTGGTATACGTATATGTCCTCCATTCTGGTATATATGTCCCCCATCCTGATATATATGTATGTCCCCCATTATGGTATATATGTACCCTATCCTGGTATATATGTCCCCCATCCTGGTATATATATCCCCCATCCTGCATATATGTCATCCATTCTGAAATATGTATCCCTCACCCTGGTATATATGTTCCTTATCCTGGGCCCCATCCTGGTATATATGTCCCTTATCCTGGGCCCCTTCTTAGTATATATGTCCTCCATTCTGGAATATATATCCCTCATCCGGATATATATGTCCCCCATCCTGGGCCTTATCCGGATGTATATATCCCCCATCCTGGTATATGCCCCCCATTCTGCCTCTGTTCTTTAATGCACATAAAAAAAATAAACCATTCTACTCACCTTCCCTGACTTCAGCGTGCACGTGACGGGAGCATATGATGTCACTGCCATGCTCCCCCGGTCTCGTGCACGCTGACGTCAGCTGCCAGCTTCTGGTGGGCGGGCAGCGTGTATGGCAGTGTACAGACCCAGCAGGTCTCTGTGCCATAATACACTGCAGCTAAATGTGCATCAGAGGACCAACGTCCAGTTGAAGATTGTGCTGGCGTCGGGCGACCCCCCACCCACATGGCACCGGTCGCGACCTCTGCGACTATGGTCATTACGCGCCTGTCTATATATCTGTCCATCTATATCTATTATCTATCCCTATAGCAATCATTGCTGTCCAAAAACGCAGGTGAAAAAATGCCGCAAAAAACACGTATTTTTGTACGCTGCGTTTTTCCTGCCAAGAGATGCAAAAATGGTGCAGAAATTACTTGACGTCTGCACAGACCCTTATGATCCAGAGAAGTAAATGGGGGGGGGTGATGTCCGCGTCTCTGAAGGTCAAGGGCAGTTAAGGGGTTAACAATGATTTAATGCAAATATTTTCTTAAAGAAGCATGCACAGGGCTACATAGTGGGAAAGCGAGAGACAGAAGAAAGAGTTAAATACCAGACACAAGGAGGACTGCACTTACCCAGGATTACATGGCAGAACATGAGCCCGATAACTATGAAGCTTGTGAGCACAGACATGAGGAACAGACTCAGCTGCATTTCTGATTCTCAGTTTTGGCGGGAAATTCACTATACTTTCACTTTTATTTTAAAGGGCCAGTCCCTGCAAAGCAATCACAGCAGAAGCAATGTATCTGTGCTTGCCATGTTCAGGGTTGTATGTACATAGTCCCGGGAGCTCTGCCACCCTGATAGGGCGGGGCTGAGTGATTGAAAAGTTTGATCTTAGCACCATCGCAGCGCTGTTTAGACTGCGGAGATATAAGAAGTATACTTCTCCTATCTCCATGCAGATATAAAGAAATGACACTTAGGCTATGTTCACATACAACATTTCTTTGATGCATTTTTTTTCTGCAGCCAAAACAGTCTCTCTTGGCAGAAAGGCTGCATTCAAACTGCCCGCTTTTTAGGGTCTTCGTAGAGTTTCTTGGCGCTTTTTTTTTTTTTTTTTGGGGTGCAGAATACTTGTGCTTTGATCTTACAGCAGATAAATTTGGTTTCATTCATGAAAAACGCTGTTGCATTTTATGCATTTTGATTTTTTCATTGCTTTCTGGGGGGGGGGGGGGGGGGGCGAAAAAACGCCGCAAACACGCTGCAGTAATTGACACGCTGCAGATTTTTTAAAAAAAAAACGCTCTACTTTGCAAATTCAGTCATGAAAAAAAAAAAAAAAACAAGCGTGTGCATGAGATTTCTAAAATCTTCCAGTTTTTGCCGGAAGTGTTAAAAAAAGCAGTTTTAAAAATTGCATGAAGAAAAAAACGCAGCCAGAAAAAAAAAAGTTGCATGTGAACATAGCCTTAAGCTTCAGTTTGGTAGAAATTGGACACAGCTTTACTCAAAACCGATCATTGTCGTAAACCAGCATGAAAAACGAGCCAGAGGCACAGCTGAAGCTTTTATCATAGTGATGGGTCATTGCAGTAGCGTAGCTACAAGGGGGGGCGTAGGGTGCAGTCGCCCTGGGCCCCCGCACTCTGAGGGGCCCAGCTGGAGCTACGCTACTTTGAACTGTATCAGTGCATGCCAATACAGTTAAACTCAGTGGAAGAGCAGAGAGACACAATCTCCCTGCACTGCCACGCAGGCGCTATGGGGCCCAGGAGCCGGGGGAAAGGCTGGTGCCAGCACCGGGTGCACCGGGCACTGGATGCCAATACAGTTGAAAGCAATGATGAGAGAGTGAGCGTCAGCTGACGCTGCCTGTCCCACCATTTCCCTTCTGCATCTGACGTCTCAGCACAGCAGGCATGATGACGTCACGACATGGCACCCGCTGTGCTGAAATGTGCGGGCGCTCAGAGTGCTCACTAAAGAGACTGGAGCAGCGGGGAAATGAAGAAGAGAGGTGAGTATTGTATTTTTTTTTATGGTGAGCACATTATACTATGGGGAGTGCATTATACTACATGGAGGACAATGGAATGCATTATATACTTAGATTTAGCGAGTTATATTTATGGAGTTTGTAATTATTTTGTCAACCTTCCATTTTTTTTTTTTTAAACAGAAACAGTCAGTTCATTTAGGGTTAAAACTGAGTTTTCAGAGATGCTGGACTCATGTGTAACTGAGCTTCTGAACAGGTGATGTCGGTGGGCGGCTACTTTCTCCGTATGCCTTAAAAGTTTTTCCATTTCAACATTGTATGTATTATGCTATGAGTAAGAATCTACATATCCGAAACGCGAAAAGCCTCTGTACGCTTTTATTTGCACTATGGTCTCATGTTTTTAATTTTTTCAAAATGAAGGCTATTTTTAAAGTCAATTTCACGAGTTGTGTGGAGGGCTGTATGGGGGCTGTTATACTCTCTGGTAGTTGAGGTGGGGTACAACAGCAGGGTCATCATACTGTGTGTGTGGAGGGTATTGTGGAAAAAATCAATGTGGGGTGTGACAAAGTCACTGGCAGAATACTGGAGGGGAGATATGTTTCACTGAGGCTGTTAGCTTCAGTGATGCGAAAGTAGGTGCAGAGAGGGCTAATCAGCCATTTAAAAAGGGCATGTTTTATAGGTGAATGACCGTAGTGCGGGTGGGAGGTCATTCCCCATATCTCCACCCCGGGGTGGGGTCTGGGCTTTAAATAGCCAGCCTTATCCTCAGGTGTTGTTCAGTGTGTGGAAGCTATCTCCTGAGAGAGAGGAGCTTGTGTTTATGTGCTCAACTGGACCATGTGCTATTGCTAACCCTGAGTGGACGGACCTTGGCCGAAGTAAGGACTGTTCTGTACCTTTTTCCTTTTTGTTTCCTGTTATGCCAGAAAGGCTACGTTTATGTTATGCACTTGACCGTGGTTTATGATGCTTCCTACAATAAACCACAAAGTCATTTAAAGAGACAGTGTCCTGTATCTACCTCCTAGTGCAGCAAAGCTAGCGACTCTACCACAGGGAGTATCATACAGTGTTTGTGGGGCACTTTTGTTAGCATCATACTTTATGGGTGCAATGAAAAGTGAATCTAGGGCTTCACTAGGAGGAAAATTACTTTGTAAGGATTGCAAAGTCGTGACATACTCGTATGCTCTTCGGTGACCCTACCGAATATTATTATTTTTGCTGGGGAGGGGCAGTTAGAACTTCTGTTATAGGACCCCATGATTTATATGTATGCCTCTGGCCGGAGGTGTGCAAATTCTTTTACTTGCGGTCACATGACCTTCCGTTTCAGGCTCCGGAGAATCCTAACAGTGCGCGCTGTGAGGATTTAAAAGTATGAATTTAAGAGGCTGTAGCATATATGGTCTGCAAAGTACTGGTGTAGAACTGATATAACCATTATACAGCCACTTTATAGTGGTAATATCAGTCCTAGTACAGTGATTTTGGTTAATTGTATTGTCTAGGCTTGAGGTTAAAGTCTGCAGTGTCTCTATGTGACTGATGACTTCTGAATCCTCACAGTGTGTGCATCGCACGCTATGAAGTTCTCTGGTGCCGGGAGGGGGCGGTCATGTGACTGTTAGCATGAGATTTGCATACATGTAGTCACCTGCCAACCGTGCGTGGCCGCGCTCAATACAAGTGAGAAAATTGAGCATAGCCGAGCACGTCTAGTCAGAATGTGGCCGGAGGTGTGGAAATCAAATACTTGCGGTCGCATGATCACCTGCTCCCGGAACCGGATAATTCTGTCAGTGCGCGCTGTGAGAATTCAGAAGCATTTATTCAAAAAGATGTAGAAAAACAAAATTGACATGTGAAATAACATGCTCAACACATGTAATGCATGCATTTAGAAGTAATATAAACTTATTCTACTATAGGGCTCTTACTTGATTTAAAGAACACAAGGTATAATTTACCAACAATCACTTCTAGCAGCTTAGAATACTCGGGGGGTGTTGTTAATGCAGATGGTAAACCACAAATGCCTTTCTCATGATTTAAGACTGCATGTACTGTATATTTTTTTAAGAACGTGCTAATTTGTAATGTCTTTATGCTCCCACACTTACCGGTGGAGTGATGTGCTTTGAGTGAGAGTCATAATCATTATATCTTAAAGACTATTTAATGGAGATGAGAGAATTCAACTCGTACTGTACAAAAATTCGTATTCTCCAGAATATAGATATTTTGCAATTTTTTTCCCCACAAATTGAGCATTATGGCTGCCAGCTGTAGCTACTATTTTGCTGAACCATAGGGTCGGAACTTCCAGCTTGAACAGGCCGCAGACGTTCTTCCATCGAGAAGCATGTTGCCACTGATGTGCGCCCTACAGACAATAACTGGTCCTTGGGCGACGCACATCGTAATGTTCTAATGACATGATCTGCTCCATGACTGTATGGTGTGCAGTGACATTAAAGTCTTGGACAAGCTGGAAGTCCCAGCCCCATTGTGAAACAGACCGAAGAAAAGATGTACAATTAAATTTGTGGCAAATAAGTTTGATTGTGAGAAAAAAAAGTGGCCATGTGTTTAATGACTACAAAAAATATTCCCTCCTCACAGTGTTTTGTACATTCTGCTGTACTGTAAGGATCAATAGAAACTCAGATACACGGCTACATAAGATTCACTGACTTCTTTATTAACTTCTTTCAAGGTAGATAATGTAGAAGTTCCCATTAGAAGTCAGGGCAATAGTCTTAAAAAGTTCCCCAATAATAATGATGACAAAGGGCCATTGACTCATTTAGAGTCAACCTTCAGCACTCAGGAGAGGAAAAACCCCCTTGGAGGAAACCTCTAGGGAACCATGGCTGAAGGACTGCCCTTCCCTTAGGCTGTAGATGTTCATGGACGAGAACAGAGACCGAGCCCGGAATCTGCCTCATGGTGCAGCAGATAACTCACTTGATTTGTGATTATATCTAGCTTCAGAAAGTCCATCAAATGTTTTATCCATTGTTGAGAACAGAGACCGGAATCTGCCTCGTGTGCAGTAGGTATCTCTTTTTATTTGTGAGTGCACCTAGCTGCGAAAAGTCCAGTAAATGTCATATTCAGTGGTTGAGATCAGAGACCGCCCAGAATCTGCCTCATGTGCAGCAGGTATCTCCCTTTATCTGTGAGTGCGTCTAGCTGCGGAAAGTCCAGTAAATGTCATATTCAGTGGTTGAGATCAGAGACCACCTAGAATCTGCCTCCTGTGCAGTAGGGATCTCCCTTTATCTGTGAGTGCGTCTAGCTGCGGAAAGTCCAGTAAATGTCGTTTTCAGTGGTTGAGAACAGAGACCGAGCACGGAATCTGCTTCGTCATGCAGAAGGAAACTCACTTGTTCTGTGAGTGCGTCTGTAACGGGTCCGGGAGGCGGAACCTCTGAGCTACTATACAAGGGGGCGGCCCTTGTAAGGGAGCGGGTGGCAGTCTCTGGGTGAACGGACAGGGAGTTACGGCAAGTGATCAGGGCAGTCTCTGGGTAAGGGGTAGGTACGACCTGTGATGGCAGAGCCTCCGGGTAGGCTAGCAGGCAGATGGTAGATGTGTGCTCCCAGGTGAGCAAGCGAGAGTCTCTGGAATAGCAGGTGGTCACGGCACGTGACGGCGGAACCTCCGGGCTGGCAGGCAGGTAGGTAACGGAGAAGCGCTCCCAGGTGAGCGGGCAAGAGTCTCTGGAATAGCTGGTGGTCACCGCACGTGACAACGGGACCTCCGGGCTGGCAAGCAGGCAGGTAACGGAGATGCGCTCCCAGGTGAGCGGGCAAGAGTCTCTGAGATAGCTGGTGGTCACAGCACGTGACAACGGAGCCTCCGGGCTGGCAAGCAGGCAGGTAGCGGAGAAGCGCTCCCAGGTGAGCGGGCAAGCTGGTCCATAGACAGACTGACCGGAGTTGTAAGGCAGACCGTCGGACCTCAGGCAAGCAGGCAGGTAGCTGATGTGCGCTCCCAGGTGAGCGGACAAGTTGGTCCTTAGACAGACTGACCGGAGTTGTAAGGCAGACCGTCGGACCTCAGGCAGGCAGGCAGGTAACAAGTATTCAGGCAGGAATCAGGCAGGTAACTAGCAGGAAACTGGCAGGAAACTGGCAGGTAACTGGCAGGTAACTGGCAACGGGACCTGAGGGCTGAAGCACAGGTGAGACACAGGTGCAAACAACATTGCTCGGGCACCTCCATTTTGGAGGAGGTGCCTTATATATGATGAAGTCCTCCGGCCATTGGCCGGGGACTCTTTAGGGCGGCGCGCGCGGCCCCTTTAAGAGGAGGGAAGCGCGCGCGCGCGCGCCCTAAGCACAGGGGCCGGGAAGGAGCGCGCGCTGAGAGCAGAGCAGGAGGAGGACGCCAGGACGGAGCGCGCGCTGACAGCAGAGCAGGAGGAGGACGCCGGGACGGAGCGCGCGCTGACAGCAGAGCGGGGAGAGGACGCCGGGACGGAGCGCGCGCTGACAGCAGAGCGGTGAGGGGAGCAGCGTCCCTGCCTAGCAGAGGGCAGGGACGCCAGCGCTACAGTACCCCCCCTTTAGGCCCCCCCTTTTTTAGGCCAGACAGAAATTTAGCTAGGATGAGAGGGGCATGGATATTCTCCCGGGGCTCCCACGTTCTCTCCTCAGGACCAAACCCCCTCCAATCTACCAAGAAAAAGGTCTTTCCTCTTACCCTTTTGGTGGCAAGAATGTTCTCTACCTCAAACTCGTCCTCAGCAGAAACCGGAGCAAGAGGCGTACCTGTAGACTTAGAAAAAGAGTTAAGTACCACAGGTTTGAGGAGAGATACATGGAAGGAGTTAGGGATCCGTAAGTTGGCCGGGAGTTTCAATTTATAGGCCACCGGGTTGATCTGACTGATAACCTCCAGTGGGCCGATGAACCGAGGCCCCAACTTATAGGAAGGGATCTTGAGCCGGACATATTTGGACGAGAGCCAGACTTTATCCCCAGGACGGAATTGAGGAGGATCCAGACGTTCTTTGTCAGCGTGCCTTTTCATACGCTCGGATGACAGAAGGAGTGCGGACCGGGTACTCTCCCATATGGAGGAAGACTCGCTCTCGTGATTGTTGTACGAGAATTCGGCCCATGGCAGGAGATCCACCCAGTCAGAATGGTGAGCATTAACGAAGTGCCGGAGGTAACTGGTCAGGTTCTGATTGATCCGCTCCACTTGACCATTAGACTGTGGGTGGTAAGCGGAGGAGAAGTCCAGAGTGACGTCTAGCAATTTACAAGTGGCTCTCCAGAAACGAGAAGTGAACTGTACTCCTCGATCCGACACGATGTGACGGGGCAGGCCATGAAGACGGAAGATGTGGCGGATAAAGACTCTAGCCAGCTCGGGTGCAGACGGAAGACCTGGCAGGGGAATGAAGTGAGCCATCTTGGAAAAGCGGTCAGCGACCACCCAAATGACCGTACAACCGGCAGAGACGGGCAGATCAGTTACGAAGTCCATCGCTATATGCTGCCAGGGGGCAGCAGGTGCTGGCAGAGGAAGAAGGCGGCCGGCCGACAGGTGTCTCGGAACCTTGTTGCGGGCGCAGGACACACAGGCAGAAACAAAGTCCATAACATCCTTGTGCAGGTTAGGCCACCAGTAGTGCCGGGTAATAAGCTGGAGGGTCTTTTTCTGACCGGCGTGGCCAGCTAGTTTAGACGAATGACCCCAGTGTAGGATCCTCTCCCGATCAGGTACCGATACGAACGTCTTACCAGGAGGGAGACAATTTAGACTCACGGGGGCCACCTGCATTACTCTGGCGGGATCGATGGGGCAGTCACATGGTCTATGAGGTGGTAATGTCTCTGCCTCCTCCATATCAAAGACATCAGCACAAGACCAATAAGGAATCGGAAGTCCAGGTAGATTAGCTGGGATAGGAGAGGGACGGACGGAATGGACGGGAACCAGACAGGTTTTATGACAGTCTTGTCCCCAGCGAAGGACTTCTCCGGTTTGCCAGTCAAGCACGGGTGCATGTCTCTGGAGCCAAGGCAGACCTAGCAAGAGGGCGTGAGAGAGTCCAGGCAGAACGTGAAGGGAGATACTCTCTGAATGCAGCATACCCACCTGCAGAGTAATGGATTCGGTGATGAATTGGATGGGGCGAGATAAGAGGCCCCCATCCACGGCAACAACAGACAAGGGTACAGCCAGAGGTTTGGTGGGGATGCGGTATTTCTCCACCAGGGACAGTGAAATAAGATTTCCGGCTGCTCCAGAGTCAAGTTGGGCTAGTTCGGAATAACGATTCTCCCCGCAGATGATTGAGACAGACAGCAGCAGGGATGGAGAGGATTTATTTTTGTCTAGATCAAGTCCTCTGAGCGAACCTAGACACAGGCGTTCTCCCGACCTCTCCGGGCAGGCACGGATCCGATGCTCCTTACTGCCACAGTAGAAGCAGCTCCCCTCGGCACGGCGAAAGTCCTGACGGGATTTGACCATCTTGGTCTGGTCGACCTGCATAGGCTCAGGAGAGTGTACCTGGGGAGAAACGGAAGGAGTGACGGGTTTCAGAAAAGTAGGAACCAGACGTGGAAGCCCCTTTTCGCGGGTGACCTCTTTGGCACGTTCCTGGAACCGTAGGTCAATCCGGGTGGCAAGAGTTATTAGGTCATCGAGAGTGGTAGGAATGTCCCGACCAGCAAGTTCATCTTTAATACGGCCGGACAGACCCTCCCAGAAGACGGATACCAGAGCTTCGTTATCCCAGGCCAGCTCCGAGGCAAGGGTACGGAACCGTATGGCATATTGACCCACGGTGAGGCTTCCCTGACGGAGGCGTAGCAGAGATGATGCGGATGAGGTCCTCCGTCCGGGTTCGTCGAAGGCTTTCCGGAAAGCCGTGAGAAAGGCAGGCAAATCGGACACCAGGGGGTCTCCTCTCTCCCATAGAGGATTTAGCCAGGCCAGAGCCTCCCCGGTGAGATGGGACATGATGAATGCAATTTTGGCTCGGTCGGAGTTAAACTGGTGGGACAATAGTTCAAAATGCAGGGTGCACTGATTTATGAAGCCCCGAGCCAGGACGGAGTCGCCTCCGAAGCGAGGAGGTGCAGAGAGCCGGGGTCCGGAAAAGGATACCATGGTACTGGTCGTAGTTGCAGGATCAGACAGGGTGTTCAGGCGAGTATTAACATTCCGCAGATGACCCAGGATGGCCTCCTGTTGGGACTTCTGACGGGACAGTTCAAGACAGAGGTCCGAGAGCGAGGGAGCTTGGGTGCCACCGGGTTCCATGGCCCGAGCAAACTGTAACGGGTCCGGGAGGCGGAACCTCTGAGCTACTATACAAGGGGGCGGCCCTTGTAAGGGAGCGGGTGGCAGTCTCTGGGTGAACGGACAGGGAGTTACGGCAAGTGATCAGGGCAGTCTCTGGGTAAGGGGTAGGTACGACCTGTGATGGCAGAGCCTCCGGGTAGGCTAGCAGGCAGATGGTAGATGTGTGCTCCCAGGTGAGCAAGCGAGAGTCTCTGGAATAGCAGGTGGTCACGGCACGTGACGGCGGAACCTCCGGGCTGGCAGGCAGGTAGGTAACGGAGAAGCGCTCCCAGGTGAGCGGGCAAGAGTCTCTGGAATAGCTGGTGGTCACCGCACGTGACAACGGGACCTCCGGGCTGGCAAGCAGGCAGGTAACGGAGATGCGCTCCCAGGTGAGCGGGCAAGAGTCTCTGAGATAGCTGGTGGTCACAGCACGTGACAACGGAGCCTCCGGGCTGGCAAGCAGGCAGGTAGCGGAGAAGCGCTCCCAGGTGAGCGGGCAAGCTGGTCCATAGACAGACTGACCGGAGTTGTAAGGCAGACCGTCGGACCTCAGGCAAGCAGGCAGGTAGCTGATGTGCGCTCCCAGGTGAGCGGACAAGTTGGTCCTTAGACAGACTGACCGGAGTTGTAAGGCAGACCGTCGGACCTCAGGCAGGCAGGCAGGTAACAAGTATTCAGGCAGGAATCAGGCAGGTAACTAGCAGGAAACTGGCAGGAAACTGGCAGGTAACTGGCAGGTAACTGGCAACGGGACCTGAGGGCTGAAGCACAGGTGAGACACAGGTGCAAACAACATTGCTCGGGCACCTCCATTTTGGAGGAGGTGCCTTATATATGATGAAGTCCTCCGGCCATTGGCCGGGGACTCTTTAGGGCGGCGCGCGCGGCCCCTTTAAGAGGAGGGAAGCGCGCGCGCCCTAAGCACAGGGGCCGGGAAGGAGCGCGCGCTGAGAGCAGAGCAGGAGGAGGACGCCGGGACGGAGCGCGCGCTGACAGCAGAGCAGGAGGAGGACGTCGGGACGGAGCGCGCGCTGACAGCAGAGCGGGGAGAGGACGCCGGGACGGAGCGCGCGCTGACAGCAGAGCGGTGAGGGGAGCAGCGTCCCTGCCTAGCAGAGGGCAGGGACGCCAGCGCTACAGCGTCTAGCTCCGG
Organism: Phyllobates terribilis; assembly: GCF_046119375.1. Classification (NCBI taxonomy): domain Eukaryota; kingdom Metazoa; phylum Chordata; class Amphibia; order Anura; family Dendrobatidae; genus Phyllobates; species Phyllobates terribilis. The sequence continues at coordinate 947,740,101 of NW_027362762.1, forward strand.
AAAGTCCAATAAATGTCTTATCCAATGATTGGGATCAGAGACCGAGCCCGGAATCTGCCTCGTCATGCAGAAGGAAACTCACTTGTTCTGTGAGTGCATCTAGCTGCGGAAAGTCCAGTAAATGTCTTATCCAATGATTGGGATCAGAGACCGAGCCCGGAATCTGCCTCGTCATGCAGAAGGAAACTCACTTGTTCTGTGAGTGCATCTAGCTGCGGAAAGTCCAATAAATGTCTTATCCAGTGATTGGGATCAGAGACCGAGCCCGGAATCTGCCTCTTCTTGTTGATGTACAGTTGTCATCTCCAGCTGGATCCCATATTGTTAGTGGGAACACAGCGAGACACCGCTCTGCCTCATCTGGAAAATATATGTTACAAAATCAGCAAAATAATAAAGATTAATATATGTACATGGAGACAGATTATAATGAATGTGGCAACAGAAGAAGTTTACATATCGTAAATTAACTCTATATTATAATACAGTACTATGTACCATATATACTTGAGTACAAGACAACCTTTTCAGAACATTTTTTATGCTTGAAAAGCCCCCCTTGGCTTATACTGGGGTATGTTCTTATATATACTTATATATACCGATGTGCGGGGAGTTTCGGTGGAGGAGGAATGGGCACAGGCAGTAGCCGGCTGCTGCAGTTACCACTTGTGCCCGCTGCTAAAATAAATGAATATTCACTCCTCTCCATGCCCTTGGGAGTGGAGAAGAGTGAATATTCATTTTCTTTAAAAACGCACACAGTCAGCAGCAGCCGCAGATCGTCCTCAGCGCTCCTCTGTGCCCGCTATTAGAGAGTATGAATATTCATTCTTCTCCACTCCTATGCGCGTGGAGAAGAGTGAATACTCATTCTTTTTAGTAGCGGGCACAGAGGATCGCTGACCCGCAGAGCGGGCATGGCTCCAGCTAACAGTGTGCGCTATTAAAGAAAATAACTATTCACTCCTCTCCACGGTGATAGGCCTGGCATGGAGAGGAGTGAATATCCCCGCAGCTCACCTCGGCATCTGAGGGCGCATGGCAGTGATATCATGCGCTGCTCAGATGCTGAGGTGAGCTGCTGGCACTGGCAGAACAGGACGCAGCGCTGGAGCAGAGGGAAGGAAGGTGAGTAGGATTGTTTATTTTTTTGTGTGTGCAGTGGGGGGGGCCATGCATACCAGGATTGGGAATGCTGGGGCCATGCATACCAGGATTGGGGATGATGGGGCCATGCACACCAGGATTGGGGATGATGGGGCCATGCACACCAGTATTGGGGATGATGGGGCCATGCACACCAGTATTGGGGATGATGGGGCCATGCACACCAGGATTGCGGATGATGGGGCCATGCATACCAGGATTGAGGATGATGGGGACATGCATATCAGGATTGCTGATGATGGGGCCTTCCATACCAGGATTGGGGATGATGGGGCCATGCATACCAGGATATGGGATAATGGGACCATGTATACCAGGATTGGGATGAGGAGGCTATGCATACCAGGATTGGGATGATGGGGCCATGCATACCAGAATTGAAATGAGGGGGCCATGCATACCAGGATTGGGATTAGGGGGCCATGCATACCAGGATTGGAATGAGGGGGCCATGTATACCAGGATTGCGGATGAGGGGACCATGTATACCAGGATTGGGATAAGGGGGCTATGCATAACAGGATTGGGGATGAGGGCCATGCCATTCCAGGAGGGGAAAATATACCAGTAGCTGCTGCCTTTCCTCCCATCGGCTTATACTCGAGTCAATAAGTTTTCCCATTTTTTTCTAGTAAAATTAGGTGCTTCAGCTTATATTAGGGTGGGCTTAAACTCGAGTTTATATGGTAATATCTAGTGGCCATTATTTAATCTCTATGTTCAGGTATGCTCTACACCTTATCATTGCTGTGATAGGAATAGTACCCTGGCTATTATTTTTTTTTATCTTGTATTATTATATTACAGCTTACTAGCAATTCCTCCAGCATGATACATATACAGCCATATACAACACTCCACTCCAATTTCTATAACTCCTTGAAAAATCTGTGATGGTGAAACGACTGTCAGGGTAGAAGTGGTGGCCTGGCATTTCTGGTACTACAGCACGTCTACACGTACTTGGCATTGACATTACTTTTTGTTATTAGTTTTGTGCCCAATTTCTAATGATTTAGCCTATTGCCTGTTCATAGTAAAACATAACATATATCATAAAACATACACAGGAGCCCTAAGAACTTACATCCTCATCCAGGTCCATATTAATGATCACATAACCAGGACCAGGCGTAGAGATGGTGGTGTTTTTGAGCACTTCTCTCCGTTCGGCCATCGGTCCATGAGGAGCATCATCATTTACATTCATGATTTCATCCTCTTGTTCTTCTGTAACACAAAAGATTGAAATTAGAATAATTAGAATACAAACTTCTATGTCTTTGTTAAAGAATATTAATATTATACAAGTTTTGTAATCTCTAAATGATACAGGAAAGTTTGAAGATAGAGGAGCCCAACCTCCAGCTTGAATTCTGTTTATAGATTAATTACCTACATGCTTCTTTTAGAGACATTTTTTCTATTAGACTGTTTTCTTTTTTGTTAATCACTTTATAAAAGCCTGAGAACTTACTGTCAGAGACGATGATCAAATCCTCACCCAGGTCCATATTGATGATCACATCCTCATCCAGGTCCATATTGATGATCACATAACCAGGACCAGGCGTAGAGATCTTGGTATTTTTGAAGACTTCTCTCTTTTCGACCATCGATCCACGAGGAGCATCATCATTTACATTCATGATTTCATCTTCTTGTTCTTCTTTAACACAGAACATTGAAATTATTATTATTAGAATACAAGCTTCAATATCTTTGTTAAATGATATTAATATTATACAAGTTTTGTAATCTCTAAATGATACAGGAAAGTTTGAAGACAGAGGAACCCAACCTCCAGCTTGAATTCTGTTTATAGATTAATTACCTACATGCTTCTTTTAGAAACATTTTTTCTATTAGGCTGTTTTCTTTTTTGTTAAACTCTTTATAAAAGCCTGAGAACTTACTGTCAGAGAAGATGATCACATCCTCACCCAAGTCCATAATGATGATCACATCCTCATCCAAGTCCATATTGATTATGACATAATCAGGACGAGGCGTAGAGATGTTGGTGTTTTTGAAGACTTCTCTTTTTTCGACCATCCGTCCATGAGGAGCATCATCATTTACAATAGTTATTTCATCCTCTTGTTCTTCTGCAACACAAAACATTGACATTTGTATTATTAGAATACAAGCTTCTATATCTTTGTTAAAATATTCATATCATACTAGCTTTGAAACCTCTAAATGGTACACTAAAGTTTGAAGATGGAGGAACCCAACCGCCAGTGGGAACTTTTTAATAGGGTTTAATTCCCTACATACTTTATTTAGAGACTTTTTTTTAAAAGGCAATTTTTTTCTCTGTTAAACACTTTATAAAAATCTGAGAACTTACTGTCAGAGGAGATGATCACATCCTCATCCAGGTCCATATCGATGACATAACCAGGACCAGCCGTAGAAATGTTGGTGTCTTTGAAGACTTCTCTGTTTTCGGCCATCGGTCCATGAGGAGCATCATCATTTACATTCATGATTTCATCCTCTTGTTCTCCTGCAACACAGAACATTGAAATTAACATTAACAACAGTAAAGCTTGTATATGTTTGTTAGACATATTAAAATTGTGGAAGGTTTATAATCTCTAAATGGTACAGTTAATAATGAAAGTAGAGGGACCCAACCCCCAGAGTAACATTTTTGTATGGGATTTTAGAGATTTTTTGGAGATTTTTTCTTATTAGGCAGTTTTTTTCCCCTGTTAAATACATGTTATAGTACGTGTAATAAAAGCCTGAGAACTTACTGTCAGAGGAGATGATCACATCCTCATCCAGGTCCATATTGATTATGACGTAATGGGGTCCAGCCGTAGAGATGTCGGTGTCTTTGTGGACATCTCTCTGTTCGGCCATGGGTCCATGAGGAGCATCATCCGTTATAATAGATGTTTCATCCTCACGTTCTCCTGTAACACAGAACATTGACATCAGTATTTCAAAAGAATAAACTGCTATATGTTTCTTCTAGATTGTTTCTCCTATGTCTATGGTAAATTCACTTGCAAGAAGTATTTGTATGTAGCTAGATATTATTGTCAGATTGGTGATGGCCGTACTTACCGTTAGGAGTAGCCCTACTCTTTATATCTGCTTCCAATGTATCTTGTCTTCTAGCATCCATACACATATGGCGATAGCTTTAAAATGATAAAACAGAAGTCACATTATGAAGTAACCATATCTATATTCTGCAGAATATATTTTCCGTCATCTCTTGTATCTGTCCCTTTCTGCAGTAATTTTTGGTATCTGACAATCAGCAATTCTTTTTCTATTGTACAGAAAAGTCCATTGTGGCCCCAGCAGGTCAGAGGCAGTTTATGGGCCACGAAGCATCTACACTGGATTGTGCTCTTTACTGACTGGTGTGATAACCTGAAGATGTGATATTCCTGATACAGACTCCCATGAAGCCCATAAATCATTATAAGACTTACCCACATATGACGGTACAGATGACACCAAATATAAATCCAGAGAAGAAGTAGATGGCAGGAATTATACCAAATCTACTATAGGATTCTAATGGAAGAAAAGATGAAGAACACATCAGATATTTAGCGCTACTTATATATACATAATATTCTGCATCTTCTTCACTTGATCAGACCCAGGACCATTCCTATGAGTAAGGGACACCCACACAATACATAGCGGTCGGCCGATGGTTCACAGCTGATGGATCAGCCGGCAGATATTTCTCCTGACTCCTCCATACACAGGAACGCTAACTCTACTGATCACACCGGTGTCCTCTGTAAGAAAGCCACTGGTAGATTCCTCTGGCGGCGGCTTATTTAGCTGAGAACAAAAGGACGAACAGTTGTAAATTGGAGATTGGACTGTCGGCAGAGCGGCTGATATCAGCCAGTTCCACGGTCGTTAGTCTCATGTGTATGGAGGCCTGAACTCTAGGAGTGAACAGGGCAGGATAATAGTAAATCCCAAAAAGGTGCAGAAATTCTCCAATTACCAAAAATATGAAATTATTTCTCCCAAAAGTATTGATGAGGTCACAGATATGAGGATCAGAGACACGTGACTTGTTTTGTCGCTCAGAGTGGATTCCCATTCTTACAATGTGTTAGAGATGCTGGAATAGGGAATACATGATGGGAGAAGACTCCGGACATCACAAGTAATACATGGAGAATACTCCATGAAATGTATCCTCTGACTTATTACCAATAATCCCATATTGTGTGAATATCTGGTAAAGCACTTACCTGCAGGGGTCAAAGCCCTGGAATCCTGGGGGCGGCTGTTGATATTAGCGCCCTCCGCAGGTGCAAATAGTGACTAGCCCAGGGGATAGGGATGACTCGGTTACCCGGGCCTTTAGTCTTAGGGATGTCGCGGTGGTCATCTCTCGGGCCCGTACCCTGGGGTCTCTCTTTAAAAAGGGTGGATATTTATTAATTTTTATAAAAGTTTGTGACGCCACCTGTGGCTTCTGGTGAGATTCACCAGCGCTGCGCAGTCCACTGAGGCCGATGATAAGGCAGCTCGATGGTATAGCTCCCCACAGGTGGAGCTAGGCCTCAGGGCAGCGTATGAAGGGGGATGCAGGACAGGCGAGACCCAGCCGGGTCAAAGCAAGAACAGGGACAGACACGATAGTCACTTCAGTACCTTTAACTGATGGAAATTCAGGCACGTCCCGGAGCACTGTAGGGTGAAGGGTGCACATCAAGATCCTCCCCAATGAGCGGGTTTTGGGCCTCCTGTCTCTTGCCTCTGCGTAGTAAGTTTCTGACCTGCCTGGAGCTAGGCCTAACTTTGTCTCTGTCCTGTGCTGGCTGACCTTGTGGTAGGGCCTTCTCTTGGAGTGACGCTCCCGACCTATGTGTCTCCTGGCTCTGGTACGTATCAGCACTTTAGCGATCCTGGGACTTATAGTTCTCCAGGGATTCCGGTTATATCTTACTGGGTCGTGGAGATCCTGCTAAGCTTCGGACCCGGTGTCCGGTAACTGCTTCGGGGTGAGCTAGTTAAGCTCCTCTGCCCCCTATGTACTAACTCTCCACTCGCTTTCGGCCTACTCGGGCCCTCACTAGGCTATACACACTAACGGCAGCTTGCCACGCTTCACCGATCTTATGGCGCCGGCACACCTAAAGCTCACTCCTCTGAGCTACAACTGAGTCTGGACTGTGCTCCACTGCAGACTAGCCTCTCTCAGGCTTCTCTACTGCAGGAACTCTCTCAACAGGTTCTGCTCTCTGTCGACTCCAGTCTAGACTAACTGCTGCCTGGCTCCACCTTCCCTATTTATCTATCCCTAACGGGCTCCCTCTGGTGGTCTGAGGTGGAAGGTGGAGATGTGTGAATGGTTATGGGGGCCTCTTGTGGAGGAATCCATCAATACACTCTTCTAGGATCTGTGATACCAAGCGCAGCTGGGCGTCACAATAGCACACTCGCTAATAGAAGAAATGCAAACAGCATTGTAGCCTGGAGGAATATCGCGTTTTGTGTAGTCCACAGTCAGCCTCTCCAGACAAAGCCTCTTCCAGTACCTTCACTCCTGATAACCCCACAGCCAGTGACATCGCAATGGTGATCTCACTGTGACATCACGAGGAGCGGAACACGAGTGATGTCACAATGGGCCAGATACCTGTCACCACTGAAGATGAAGCAGCTCCATCCATCCTTATGTGTTTCCTAATATTACTCGTCTCGTCTCTGGATCACCAATATAATAAAACATGCAGTAAATGCAATAGGCCGAGAATTACCGGAGAACTGAAGGATCAGAGGCTTTTCTGATGGGTCCTGATTACACATATAATGTGTCCTCCTATCTGTAGGTCCTGTGGTGATGTCACACTCTGGGGTCCTCCAGAGGAGTCTTTCACCATCCAGATGTCCCGACATAACCACCTCACGCGGCTGTGAGTCTCAACTCACCCCGTATTCAGGGCAGACCTGTTCTTAGGCCTCAATCTCTCTGATGCGGAAAAATAAAGAAGGAAAAAATATCTAAAATCATCAAAGTCTGTTAAAAAAAAATAGAAAATCAAATATTTCTTCATCTGGTGGCCATGCATGAGGCATCATAGACAATAGCTGAAGGAGCTTAAAAATTATATATTGTTAACCCCTTAACTACCCTTGCCGTATTAGTACGCACATTTGCGTACTGCCCGTTCAGTGTGTGCTGCAGCGCTGAGCCCTCACTGAATGGAGCACATGTCAGCTGATTCTTACAGCTAACATGTGCCCGCAACAGCCTCGGGTGGAATGGCGATCCACCCGCGGCTGTTAACATGTTAAATGCCGCTGTCAATCTCCGACAGCGGCATTTAACGCGCGCTTCCTGGAAGCGCGTCCTAAGCCCCGCCCACTGGCGACCCCGTCACGTGATCGCGGGTCACCGATGGGTGGGCATGACAACCCAGGGTCTGCAGCAGACGCCTGTGGTTGTCATGATCTTGTCACTATGAGCGCCACCTAGTGGTCGGCGCTCATAGCACAGGACCATTTCTGCTGCATGCAGGGGACCTGCTCGTCCCCTTTATGCAGCAGAGGCGATCGGACAGTTGCTACTTCTAGTCTCCTATGGAGACTATAGAAGCAAGCAAAAAGTTAAAAAAAAAAGTTTTTAAAAATATAAAAAAAAATAAAAAAATATAAAAGTTTAAATCACCCCCCTTTCGCCCCATTCAAAATAAAATATAAAAAAAAAACCCTACATACACATATTTGGTATCGCCGCATTCAGAATCGCCCCATCTATCAATATAAAAAAAGAATTCATTCAATCGGTAAACGGCGTAACGAGAAAAAAATTCTAAACGCCAGAATTACGTTTTTTGGTCGCCGCAAAATTGCAATAAAATGCAATAACGGGCGATCAAAACATCGGATCTACCCCAAAATGTTATCAATAAAAACTTCAGCCCGGCGCGCAAAAAATAAGCCCTCACCCATCCCAAGATCATGAAAAATGGAGACGCAACGGGTCTCGGAAAATGGCACTATTTTTTTTTTTTTTTTACCAAATTTTGGAATTTTTTTTCACCACTTAAATATAAAAGAACCTATACATGTTTGGAGTCTATGAACTCGTAATGACCTGGAGAATAAGAATGGCAGGTCAGTTTTAGCATTCAGTGACCGTGGTAAAAGAAATAATTAAAAAACAACTGTGGTATTGCACTTTTTTTGCAATTTTACCGCACTTGGATTTTTTTTCTCGTTTTCCCGTACACGATATGGTAAAACTAGTAATGGCGTTGAAAAGTACAACTCGTCCCGCAAAAAATAAGCCCTCATATGGCCATATTGTCCAAAAAATAAAAACGCTATGGCTCTGGGAACAAGGGGAGCAAAAAACGAAGATGCAAAAACAGAAAATGCTCCGGGGCTTAAGGGGTTAAAATGACTGATAACAGAAGACAATAGCTCATGATAATTGTTTGCATGTTGAAAATGCTAACAATACACTGGATGTACCAGCACATATTAATCCTTATTTAGACCCGCAATTAATCGGGTCTACAACTAGTGTTGTGCTGTTTTATACGGACCCATATAGAATGGCAGACCATTCGGAAACTATAATGTACAACAAAAGAACATCCGAATAACAAGTCAAAAGGAAACTAAATTAAATAAAAAACTTTTATTAAGAAGTAGAAGGGTTTAGTGGCACTACATGCACCAGCATGACCGTACCAAAGTGCCAAATGAAAGATCATTAATGATACACAGATACAAAGATTCAATCGTTACTCAAATGGGACCAGCAGGAACAAGGAAAAATACATACTGGAATGAAACTAACATAATTATATATGTAACAATGCACCACATCAATTGCAAAGGAGAGGACTGATTTGAGCCTATACAATTCACATGTAAACCACAACAGAGGAGGGAGTGATACTCATTCCAGAGGTGTACGCCTCAAAATATGTATAATACTAAATAGTTACTGTGGAAATATACATACAGATCTCCTATGTGAGTCTAGGTAAGAGTGCATGGAAGGTGATAACCTGAATATAGACACTGTCTACCTCAACCTCAAGCAAAACAGGGGCAAATATATAATACCTGCATTACTGGTCCAAATACGTAAGAGGCACCATGTGGTACAGCCCCGACGCGCGTTGAAAATGCTGAAGACAGGGTTGCATTGCTCAGGATAATTGAGAACTAACATGGAAACAGGCTGATAACAGTGGACAATAGGGTAATACCCCAAAGTTGGGGATTAATAATAATCTGAAGTATGTTTTCTATATGCACTAGAATACTTGTACTGTTGCACTGTTCCCTGCAGAGATCTGCACTGTTTTATGCATCTAGATTTGCTATTTGATCTTTTACTGCGTGTGTTACTTCAAGAAGGATGATTCAGCATTTCATACACCGTAGAGTATTTTATATATGATTATTATTTATTATTATAGCACCATTTATTCCATGGCGCTTTACATGTGTGAAAGGGGTATACATAATGAAAACAAGTACAATAATCTTAGACAATAGAAATCAATGACTGGTACAGGAGGAGCGAGAACCCTGCCCGCGAGGGCTCACAGTCTACAAGGGATGGGTGAGGATACAGTAGGTGAGGGTAGGGGAGGTCATGCAGTAATGTGGTGGGGGGGGTGGTTACTGCAGGCTGTAGGCTTGTCGGAAGAGGTGGATCTGCAGATTCCTTTTGACTCACGGTAGGTGAGAGTCTGATGTGTTGGGGTAGAGAGTTCCAGAGTAGGGGGGATGCTCTGGAGAAATCTTGTATGTGATTGTGGGGAGAGGAGATAAGAGGGGAGTAGAGCAGGAGATCTTGTGAGGATCGGAGGTTGCGTTTAGGTAAGTACCAGGAGACTAGGCCATAGTTGTATGGAGGAGACAGGTTGAGAAGGGCTTTGTATGCCATGGTTAGGGTTTTGAACGGAAGTCTCTGGGTAATGGGGAACCAGTGAAGGGATTGACAGAGGGGAGAGGTTGGGGAATAGCGAGAGGAGTGGTGAATTAGTCGGGCAGCAGAGTTTAGGATAGATTGGAGGGGTGCAAGAGTATTAGAAGGGAGGCCGAAGAGCAGGAGGTTGCAGTAGTCAGGGCAGGAGATGATGAGGGCATGGACTAGGGTTTTTGGCAGATTCTTGAGTAAGGAATATGCGGATCCGGAAAATATTTTTGAGTTGGAGTCAGCAGGAAGTGGAAAGGGCTTGGATATGTGATGTGAAGGAGAGATCAGAGTCCAGGGTTACACCAAAGGAGCAAGCTTGCGGGATCGGGGAAAGTGAGCAGCCATTGACTTAAATTGATCGGTCAGTTGGGGGGTTGAGTGAGATGATGAACTCTGTTTTGTCCCTGTTAATTTTAAGAAATCTAGCAGAGAGTAAGGATGAAATAGGGGACAGACATTGTGGGATTTTGGTTAGTAGGGAGGTGATATTGTGTCCAGAGAGGTATATCTGTTAGAACCTTGCTCTTAGGTTTTTTTTCCTTTGCTGGTCACATGACCTTGTTGGTCTATTTAATCCTGCTCCGCCCTTCTGGCTTTGCTGGACTTCATTGTTTAACTACTTTCTAGCTAGCCTGTGCTCTGTATCTAACTCTGTTAGTTTGCTTGGTCTACGGACCTCTATGTTCTATATATTTTGTTTGTTCGTCTGTCTGCTACTATTTCTGTTAGGAGGTGTCCCATTTTCCTCCCAGTCCTTAGTACTTGTAGGGATTCCTTCCCCACATCTATAGGTCTCCGTACAGACTAGCTTAGGACTTTAGCAGGTCTGATCGCAGGATCAGGTTCCCTGTTACATCGTAGGGATTCAGCTGAGTTCTATCGTAGGGACAGATCTCCTCTCTTTCCTTAGCTCTGGTAGCAGAACATAACAGTAAGTCCAGCCCAGCAAATGTTCTAAGGAAAGATTTTTTCTGTTCCATCATGGTGTCGGTTCTGGATTTGGCTAAACACCTGCAGGGACTCTCTTTGGAGGTGACTGAGCTCCGTCAACACGTGAGTAACTGTCCTGGAGCACATTTCTTGGAGCCTAAGGTACGTATGCCGGATTTATTTTTTGGTGAACACCGAGAATTTTTTTCATTTAAAAATGCTTGCTTATTGTATTTTCGTTTGAGACCCAAGTCCTCTGGGGATGATTCCCAGCGCATAGGGTTTATAATGTCACTTTTGCGCAAAGAGCCTCAGGAGTGGGCCTTTTCTTTGCAACCTAGTGATACATGCTTCAGTTCAGTGGATAGTTTTTTTTCTGCTTTGGGACTATTATATGATGATCCTGATCGTGTCTCATCAGCTGAGACTGAGTTAAGACGTTTGAGACAGGGATCAGGTAATGTGGAAAAATATTGTACTCATTTCCGTCGATGGTCTACTCAAACAGGGTGGAACGATTCTGCTCTGAAAAGTCTATTTCTTGCTGGGCTCAGTGAAAGGGTTAAAGACCTGCTAATTGCTTATCCTACACCTGAAGATTTGCAACAGGCTATGCAATTAGCTATACGTGTGGATAGGAGACTGCGTGCAAGGGTTAATGAGAGCAAATCCTCTGCTATGTCAGTTTCTGGTTATGAGAATGTGTGTACTAACAGTGGTGAACCGATGGAGATTGGAGCGATGACACCTCGCTCTCAAGAAAAAGATCGCAGATTTTCTGAAGGCTTGTGTTTCTATTGCGGAAAATCTGGTCATTTAATTAAAGACTGTGAGCTTCGTATCAAGAAAGAAAAAAAAATGGTCAGTCATGCCCGTATTGCCTGTTTAAATTCCAAGGGTGTATTTTTAGCTGCTTCCACGATTGCTCAGGAAAAATTAATGGAATTTCGGGTGTTTGTTGATTGTGGGTCTACTCTGAATGTAATTGATGGGGGATTCTTGGAAAGACTCAATTTAAAACCCGAACCTTTATCATCCCCCATTGCTGTGGTTTCGGTGGATGGTTCCCCTTTGAAGAATATTACTCTCAAGGTCTGTGAATTTCCTCTCACTATTAATGGTGTTCACCATGAGAAGTTGGATTTGGTAGTTTTGAATAACTTGCCTTCTCCAGTAATATTGGGATTGCCCTGGTTAAAATTTCACAATCCTGTACTGGATTGGTCTACCAGTGAAATTAAATCCTGGAGCCATAAATGTTATGACAAGTGTTGTAACGGGCGTATTGCAGCTTTGGATAGGGGAGAATTGCCTGTTCCTATTCAGGATTTTTGGAGAGTTTTTTCTGAGAAGGAATCGCAGGTTTTGCCTCCCCATAGAGACTATGATTGTTCTATTGAATTTGTCCCTGGAGCGACTCTTCCTAAAAGTCGTTTATTTAACCTTACTATTCCTGAGAGGAAGGCTTTGGAGGAATACATACAGACAAGTTTGGCCGCCGGTCACATTAGGCCCTCTAAGTCTCCTGTGGCGGTTGGATTTTTTTTTGTAAAAAAAAAGGACGGCGGTTTACGTCCTTGTCTGGATTTTCGTGAGATTAACAAAATTACTGTACGCAATCCTTACCCACTGCCATTGATTCCTGATCTGTTTAACCAGTTAATGGGGGCCAAGTGGTTCTCTAAAATTGACCTTAAGGGGGCATACAATCTGTTGCGCATGAAGGAGGGTGACGAATGGAAGACTGCTTTTAACACTCCTGTGGGTCATTTTGAGAATCTGGTTATGCCCTTTGGTCTTACTAATGCTCCTGCATTTTTTCAGAATCTTATTAATGACATCCTTAGACCTTTGATCGGCAAAAATGTGGTTGTGCATTTGGATGACATTTTGATTTATTCGCCGGATCTGGAGTCTCATTGGCGGAGCGTACGTGAGGTATTACAGTTATTAATGGACAATTCGCTTTTTGCTAAGCTGGAGAAATGTGAGTTCGCTGTACAGAGAATTAGTTTTTTGGGTTACATTATCTCCAGCGAAGGTTTTGAGATGGACCCGGTTAAAGTTCAAGCTGTACAGGAATGGCCTAGGCCTATTGGTTTGAAATCGATACAGAGGTTTTTAGGTTTCGCCAATTATTACAGAAAATTCATAAAAAATTTTTCTAGTATTGTCAAACCTCTGACCGATCTCACCAGGAAAGGTGCTGATGCGGTTCAGTGGTCTTCTGAGGCCATTGAAGCTTTTGTGTATCTCAAGGAGAGGTTCACCTCTGCTCCCATCCTTATGCAGCCTGATGTGACTAAGCCGTTTTTGGTTGAGGTTGATGCTTCCTCTGTGGGGGTTGGCGCAGTATTGTCTCAGGATAACGGGGATGGATTACATCCCTGTGCCTTTTTTTCAAAAAAATTTTCGGAGACTGAACTGAATTACGATATTGGTAATCGGGAATTATTGGCTATTAAACTCGCATTTGAACACTGGCGCCACTTCTTGGAAGGTGCGGAATTTCCCGTTCAGGTTCTTACGGATCATAAAAATCTGATATATCTTGATGCTGCCAAGCGCCTGAATGCCCGTCAGGCTAGGTGGGCACTGTTTTTCTCGCGGTTTAATTTCTCCGTTACTTACATCCCTGGTACTAAGAATGTTAAGGCGGATGCCTTGTCTCGCAGTTTTTCTCCCATAGTCGGTGCTGAGAAAGAGGAGAACATTTTACAAGAAGGTGTTGTGATAGCTGCTTTGGACTCCGTTTTGGAAGATGAGATTCTTAAAGCACAGGAGAATGCCCCATCTAACACTCCTCATGGGAGGTTGTTTGTGCCTGGGACCTTTAGGAGAGATTTGTTTGTTGAGTGTCACGAATCTCGGCTGGCAGGTCATCCCGGAATCTCTGAGACCAAGAGACTGGTGGGTCGCAGTTTTTGGTGGCCTGGATGGCAGAAGGAAGTCATTAAGTGGGTGCGTCAATATACTATATGTGCTAGATCTAAGTCCTCACATACTCCTGCTGCGGGGTTGCTTTGTCCTTTGGAGGTTCCCAGTGCTCCTTAGACACATTTGGCTATGGACTTTATAACTGACCTTCCCCCCTCTGAGGGTTTTACTGTCATCTGGGTGGTCGTGGACCGTTTTAGCAAGATGTGTCACTTGGTTCCCTTCGTCAAACTGCCCTGCGCTAAAACTCTCGCTAAGGCCTTTGTCAAGGAAATTGTCAGACTTCATGGCGTTCCTACTGACATTGTTTCTGACAGGGGTCCTCAGTTCATGGCTCGTTTTTGGCGTGCCTTTTGTCACAGGTTGGGAGTTCATTTATCGTTCTCGTCCGGATATCATCCTGAATCTAATTGCCAGACAGAAAGGAAAAACCAGGATGTTGAGCAGTTCTTGCGTTGTTTTGTGGCAGACAATCAAGAGGGGTGGTCTGAGTTTCTGCCACTTGCTGAATTTGCTCTGAACAATCATACATCTTCTTCTGCTGGTTGTTCGCCTTTTTTTTGTTGTTCTGGGAGACATCCGTCGTTTGGGTCGTTCTCCAAGTTGGGATCTGCCGTGCCTGAGGAGGAGAATTTTTCCGGTGATTTGGAGAGAGTTTGGACGGATGTGCGTGGTAATCTTCAGGAGGCCAACAGAAAATCTAAGGACTACTTTGATAGGAAACGACAGGAGGTTTTGTTCGCTGTTGGTGACATGGTTTGGTTGTCCTCTAGGAATCTGCGGTTGAGGATTCCTTCTAAGAAATTGGGTCCCAAGTTTGTAGGGCCCTTTAAGGTGCTTCAGGTTGTCAACCAATCTGCTGTTAGGTTGGAGGTTCCTACCTCCTGGAGAATTAATCCGGTATTTCATGTCTCTCTGTTGAAAAAAGCTGTTGTATCGGATTGTGACGCCTCTGCCTCTGTTCCTCCGGTGGTGGAGGACGGGGAATATGAAATTTCTCGCATCCTTAACTCTAGACTGTATAGAGGTAGTTTGCAGTATCTTGTGGCCTGGAAAGGTTTCGGACCCGAGGATAACTCTTGGGTGAGGTCGGATGATGTTTCCGCGTCCAGACTTATCAGAGCGTTTCACAGGAGATTTCCTGATAAGCCTGGTCCTAGGGGATCCGGAGGATCCTATTAGAAGGGGGGGTACTGTTACAACCTTGCTCTTAGGTTTTTTTTCCTTTGCTGAAACACAAGCCTTCTGAAAAACGACGGTGTTTTTCTTGAGAGCGAGGTGCCACCGATCCAATCTCCATCGGTTCACCACTGTTAGTACACACATTATCATAACCAGAAACTGACATAGCAGAGGATTTGCTCTCATTAACCCTAGCACGCAGTCTTCTGTCCACCCGTATAGCTAATTGCATAGCCTGTTGCAAATCCTCAGGTGTAGGATAAGCAATTAGCAGGTCTTTAACCTTTTCACTTGGTATCGCCGCATTCAGAATCGCCCCATCTATCAATATAAAAAAAGAATTCATTCAATCGGTAAACGGCGTAACGAGAAAAAAATTCTAAACGCCAGAATTACGTTTTTTGGTCGCCGCAAAATTGCAATAAAATGCAATAACGGGCGATCAAAACATCGGATCTACCCCAAAATGTTATCAATAAAAACTTCAGCCCGGCGCGCAAAAAATAAGCCCTCACCCATCCCAAGATCATGAAAAATGGAGACGCAACGGGTCTCGGAAAATGGCACTATTTTTTTTTTTTTTTTACCAAATTTTGGAATTTTTTTTCACCACTTAAATATAAAAGAACCTATACATGTTTGGAGTCTATGAACTCGTAATGACCTGGAGAATAAGAATGGCAGGTCAGTTTTAGCATTCAGTGACCGTGGTAAAAGAAATAATTAAAAAACAACTGTGGTATTGCACTTTTTTTGCAATTTTACCGCACTTGGATTTTTTTTCTCGTTTTCCCGTACACGATATGGTAAAACTAGTAATGGCGTTGAAAAGTACAACTCGTCCCGCAAAAAATAAGCCCTCATATGGCCATATTGTCCAAAAAATAAAAACGCTATGGCTCTGGGAACAAGGGGAGCAAAAAACGAAGATGCAAAAACAGAAAATGCTCCGGGGCTTAAGGGGTTAAAATGACTGATAACAGAAGACAATAGCTCATGATAATTGTTTGCATGTTGAAAATGCTAACAATACACTGGATGTACCAGCACATATTAATCCTTATTTAGACCCGCAATTAATCGGGTCTACAACTAGTGTTGTGCTGTTTTATACGGACCCATATAGAATGGCAGACCATTCGGAAACTATAATGTACAACAAAAGAACATCCGAATAACAAGTCAAAAGGAAACTAAATTAAATAAAAAACTTTTATTAAGAAGTAGAAGGGTTTAGTGGCACTACATGCACCAGCATGACCGTACCAAAGTGCCAAATGAAAGATCATTAATGATACACAGATACAAAGATTCAATCGTTACTCAAATGGGACCAGCAGGAACAAGGAAAAATACATACTGGAATGAAACTAACATAATTATATATGTAACAATGCACCACATCAATTGCAAAGGAGAGGACTGATTTGAGCCTATACAATTCACATGTAAACCACAACAGAGGAGGGAGTGATACTCATTCCAGAGGTGTACGCCTCAAAATATGTATAATACTAAATAGTTACTGTGGAAATATACATACAGATCTCCTATGTGAGTCTAGGTAAGAGTGCATGGAAGGTGATAACCTGAATATAGACACTGTCTACCTCAACCTCAAGCAAAACAGGGGCAAATATATAATACCTGCATTACTGGTCCAAATACGTAAGAGGCACCATGTGGTACAGCCCCGACGCGCGTTGAAAATGCTGAAGACAGGGTTGCATTGCTCAGGATAATTGAGAACTAACATGGAAACAGGCTGATAACAGCGGACAATAGGGTAATACCCCAAAGTTGGGGATTAATAATAATCTGAAGTATGTTTTCTATATGCACTAGAATACTTGTACTGTTGCACTGTTCCCTGCAGAGATCTGCACTGTTTTATGCATCTAGATTTGCTATTTGATCTTTTACTGCGTGTGTTACTTCAAGAAGGATGATTCAGCATTTCATACACCGTAGAGTATTTTATATATGATTATTATTTATTATTATAGCACCATTTATTCCATGGCGCTTTACATGTGTGAAAGGGGTATACATAATGAAAACAAGTACAATAATCTTAGACAATAGAAATCAATGACTGGTACAGGAGGAGCGAGAACCCTGCCCGCGAGGGCTCACAGTCTACAAGGGATGGGTGAGGATACAGTAGGTGAGGGTAGGGGAGGTCATGCAGTAATGTGGTGGGGGGGGTGGTTACTGCAGGCTGTAGGCTTGTCGGAAGAGGTGGATCTGCAGATTCCTTTTGACTCACGGTAGGTGAGAGTCTGATGTGTTGGGGTAGAGAGTTCCAGAGTAGGGGGGATGCTCTGGAGAAATCTTGTATGTGATTGTGGGGAGAGGAGATAAGAGGGGAGTAGAGCAGGAGATCTTGTGAGGATCGGAGGTTGCGTTTAGGTAAGTACCAGGAGACTAGGCCATAGTTGTATGGAGGAGACAGGTTGAGAAGGGCTTTGTATGCCATGGTTAGGGTTTTGAACGGAAGTCTCTGGGTAATGGGGAACCAGTGAAGGGATTGACAGAGGGGAGAGGTTGGGGAATAGCGAGAGGAGTGGTGAATTAGTCGGGCAGCAGAGTTTAGGATAGATTGGAGGGGTGCAAGAGTATTAGAAGGGAGGCCGAAGAGCAGGAGGTTGCAGTAGTCAGGGCAGGAGATGATGAGGGCATGGACTAGGGTTTTTGGCAGATTCTTGAGTAAGGAATATGCGGATCCGGAAAATATTTTTGAGTTGGAGTCAGCAGGAAGTGGAAAGGGCTTGGATATGTGATGTGAAGGAGAGATCAGAGTCCAGGGTTACACCAAAGGAGCAAGCTTGCGGGATCGGGGAAAGTGAGCAGCCATTGACTTAAATTGATCGGTCAGTTGGGGGGTTGAGTGAGATGATGAACTCTGTTTTGTCCCTGTTAATTTTAAGAAATCTAGCAGAGAGTAAGGATGAAATAGGGGACAGACATTGTGGGATTTTGGTTAGTAGGGAGGTGATATTGTGTCCAGAGAGGTATATCTGTTAGAACCTTGCTCTTAGGTTTTTTTTCCTTTGCTGGTCACATGACCTTGTTGGTCTATTTAATCCTGCTCCGCCCTTCTGGCTTTGCTGGACTTCATTGTTTAACTACTTTCTAGCTAGCCTGTGCTCTGTATCTAACTCTGTTAGTTTGCTTGGTCTACGGACCTCTATGTTCTATATATTTTGTTTGTTCGTCTGTCTGCTACTATTTCTGTTAGGAGGTGTCCCATTTTCCTCCCAGTCCTTAGTACTTGTAGGGATTCCTTCCCCACATCTATAGGTCTCCGTACAGACTAGCTTAGGACTTTAGCAGGTCTGATCGCAGGATCAGGTTCCCTGTTACATCGTAGGGATTCAGCTGAGTTCTATCGTAGGGACAGATCTCCTCTCTTTCCTTAGCTCTGGTAGCAGAACATAACAGTAAGTCCAGCCCAGCAAATGTTCTAAGGAAAGATTTTTTCTGTTCCATCATGGTGTCGGTTCTGGATTTGGCTAAACACCTGCAGGGACTCTCTTTGGAGGTGACTGAGCTCCGTCAACACGTGAGTAACTGTCCTGGAGCACATTTCTTGGAGCCTAAGGTACGTATGCCGGATTTATTTTTTGGTGAACACCGAGAATTTTTTTCATTTAAAAATGCTTGCTTATTGTATTTTCGTTTGAGACCCAAGTCCTCTGGGGATGATTCCCAGCGCATAGGGTTTATAATGTCACTTTTGCGCAAAGAGCCTCAGGAGTGGGCCTTTTCTTTGCAACCTAGTGATACATGCTTCAGTTCAGTGGATAGTTTTTTTTCTGCTTTGGGACTATTATATGATGATCCTGATCGTGTCTCATCAGCTGAGACTGAGTTAAGACGTTTGAGACAGGGATCAGGTAATGTGGAAAAATATTGTACTCATTTCCGTCGATGGTCTACTCAAACAGGGTGGAACGATTCTGCTCTGAAAAGTCTATTTCTTGCTGGGCTCAGTGAAAGGGTTAAAGACCTGCTAATTGCTTATCCTACACCTGAAGATTTGCAACAGGCTATGCAATTAGCTATACGTGTGGATAGGAGACTGCGTGCAAGGGTTAATGAGAGCAAATCCTCTGCTATGTCAGTTTCTGGTTATGAGAATGTGTGTACTAACAGTGGTGAACCGATGGAGATTGGAGCGATGACACCTCGCTCTCAAGAAAAAGATCGCAGATTTTCTGAAGGCTTGTGTTTCTATTGCGGAAAATCTGGTCATTTAATTAAAGACTGTGAGCTTCGTATCAAGAAAGAAAAAAAAATGGTCAGTCATGCCCGTATTGCCTGTTTAAATTCCAAGGGTGTATTTTTAGCTGCTTCCACGATTGCTCAGGAAAAATTAATGGAATTTCGGGTGTTTGTTGATTGTGGGTCTACTCTGAATGTAATTGATGGGGGATTCTTGGAAAGACTCAATTTAAAACCCGAACCTTTATCATCCCCCATTGCTGTGGTTTCGGTGGATGGTTCCCCTTTGAAGAATATTACTCTCAAGGTCTGTGAATTTCCTCTCACTATTAATGGTGTTCACCATGAGAAGTTGGATTTGGTAGTTTTGAATAACTTGCCTTCTCCAGTAATATTGGGATTGCCCTGGTTAAAATTTCACAATCCTGTACTGGATTGGTCTACCAGTGAAATTAAATCCTGGAGCCATAAATGTTATGACAAGTGTTGTAACGGGCGTATTGCAGCTTTGGATAGGGGAGAATTGCCTGTTCCTATTCAGGATTTTTGGAGAGTTTTTTCTGAGAAGGAATCGCAGGTTTTGCCTCCCCATAGAGACTATGATTGTTCTATTGAATTTGTCCCTGGAGCGACTCTTCCTAAAAGTCGTTTATTTAACCTTACTATTCCTGAGAGGAAGGCTTTGGAGGAATACATACAGACAAGTTTGGCCGCCGGTCACATTAGGCCCTCTAAGTCTCCTGTGGCGGTTGGATTTTTTTTTGTAAAAAAAAAGGACGGCGGTTTACGTCCTTGTCTGGATTTTCGTGAGATTAACAAAATTACTGTACGCAATCCTTACCCACTGCCATTGATTCCTGATCTGTTTAACCAGTTAATGGGGGCCAAGTGGTTCTCTAAAATTGACCTTAAGGGGGCATACAATCTGTTGCGCATGAAGGAGGGTGACGAATGGAAGACTGCTTTTAACACTCCTGTGGGTCATTTTGAGAATCTGGTTATGCCCTTTGGTCTTACTAATGCTCCTGCATTTTTTCAGAATCTTATTAATGACATCCTTAGACCTTTGATCGGCAAAAATGTGGTTGTGCATTTGGATGACATTTTGATTTATTCGCCGGATCTGGAGTCTCATTGGCGGAGCGTACGTGAGGTATTACAGTTATTAATGGACAATTCGCTTTTTGCTAAGCTGGAGAAATGTGAGTTCGCTGTACAGAGAATTAGTTTTTTGGGTTACATTATCTCCAGCGAAGGTTTTGAGATGGACCCGGTTAAAGTTCAAGCTGTACAGGAATGGCCTAGGCCTATTGGTTTGAAATCGATACAGAGGTTTTTAGGTTTCGCCAATTATTACAGAAAATTCATAAAAAATTTTTCTAGTATTGTCAAACCTCTGACCGATCTCACCAGGAAAGGTGCTGATGCGGTTCAGTGGTCTTCTGAGGCCATTGAAGCTTTTGTGTATCTCAAGGAGAGGTTCACCTCTGCTCCCATCCTTATGCAGCCTGATGTGACTAAGCCGTTTTTGGTTGAGGTTGATGCTTCCTCTGTGGGGGTTGGCGCAGTATTGTCTCAGGATAACGGGGATGGATTACATCCCTGTGCCTTTTTTTCAAAAAAATTTTCGGAGACTGAACTGAATTACGATATTGGTAATCGGGAATTATTGGCTATTAAACTCGCATTTGAACACTGGCGCCACTTCTTGGAAGGTGCGGAATTTCCCGTTCAGGTTCTTACGGATCATAAAAATCTGATATATCTTGATGCTGCCAAGCGCCTGAATGCCCGTCAGGCTAGGTGGGCACTGTTTTTCTCGCGGTTTAATTTCTCCGTTACTTACATCCCTGGTACTAAGAATGTTAAGGCGGATGCCTTGTCTCGCAGTTTTTCTCCCATAGTCGGTGCTGAGAAAGAGGAGAACATTTTACAAGAAGGTGTTGTGATAGCTGCTTTGGACTCCGTTTTGGAAGATGAGATTCTTAAAGCACAGGAGAATGCCCCATCTAACACTCCTCATGGGAGGTTGTTTGTGCCTGGGACCTTTAGGAGAGATTTGTTTGTTGAGTGTCACGAATCTCGGCTGGCAGGTCATCCCGGAATCTCTGAGACCAAGAGACTGGTGGGTCGCAGTTTTTGGTGGCCTGGATGGCAGAAGGAAGTCATTAAGTGGGTGCGTCAATATACTATATGTGCTAGATCTAAGTCCTCACATACTCCTGCTGCGGGGTTGCTTTGTCCTTTGGAGGTTCCCAGTGCTCCTTAGACACATTTGGCTATGGACTTTATAACTGACCTTCCCCCCTCTGAGGGTTTTACTGTCATCTGGGTGGTCGTGGACCGTTTTAGCAAGATGTGTCACTTGGTTCCCTTCGTCAAACTGCCCTGCGCTAAAACTCTCGCTAAGGCCTTTGTCAAGGAAATTGTCAGACTTCATGGCGTTCCTACTGACATTGTTTCTGATAGGGGTCCTCAGTTCATGGCTCGTTTTTGGCGTGCCTTTTGTCACAGGTTGGGAGTTCATTTATCGTTCTCGTCCGGATATCATCCTGAATCTAATTGCCAGACAGAAAGGAAAAACCAGGATGTTGAGCAGTTCTTGCGTTGTTTTGTGGCAGACAATCAAGAGGGGTGGTCTGAGTTTCTGCCACTTGCTGAATTTGCTCTGAACAATCATACATCTTCTTCTGCTGGTTGTTCGCCTTTTTTTTGTTGTTCTGGGAGACATCCGTCGTTTGGGTCGTTCTCCAAGTTGGGATCTGCCGTGCCTGAGGAGGAGAATTTTTCCGGTGATTTGGAGAGAGTTTGGACGGATGTGCGTGGTAATCTTCAGGAGGCCAACAGAAAATCTAAGGACTACTTTGATAGGAAACGACAGGAGGTTTTGTTCGCTGTTGGTGACATGGTTTGGTTGTCCTCTAGGAATCTGCGGTTGAGGATTCCTTCTAAGAAATTGGGTCCCAAGTTTGTAGGGCCCTTTAAGGTGCTTCAGGTTGTCAACCAATCTGCTGTTAGGTTGGAGGTTCCTACCTCCTGGAGAATTAATCCGGTATTTCATGTCTCTCTGTTGAAAAAAGCTGTTGTATCGGATTGTGACGCCTCTGCCTCTGTTCCTCCGGTGGTGGAGGACGGGGAATATGAAATTTCTCGCATCCTTAACTCTAGACTGTATAGAGGTAGTTTGCAGTATCTTGTGGCCTGGAAAGGTTTCGGACCCGAGGATAACTCTTGGGTGAGGTCGGATGATGTTTCCGCGTCCAGACTTATCAGAGCGTTTCACAGGAGATTTCCTGATAAGCCTGGTCCTAGGGGATCCGGAGGATCCTATTAGAAGGGGGGGTACTGTTACAACCTTGCTCTTAGGTTTTTTTTCCTTTGCTGGTCACATGACCTTGTTGGTGTTATGTTCTGCTACCAAAGCTAAGGAAAGAGAGGAGATCTGTCCCTACTATAAGACTCAGCTGAATCCCTACGATGTAACAGGGAACCTGATCCTGCGATCAGACCTGCTAAAGTCCTAATCTAGTCTGTACGGAGACCTATAGATTTGGGGAGGGAATCCCTACAAGTACTAAGGACTGGGAGGAATATGGGACACCTCCTAACAGAAATAGTAGCAGACAGACGAACAAACAAAATAGATAGAACCTAGAGGTCCGTAGACCAAGCAAACTAACAGAGTTAGATACAGAGCACAGGCTAGCTAGAAAGTAGATATACAATGAAGTCCAGCAAAGCCAGAAGGGCGGAGCAGGATTAAATAGGCCAACAAGGTCATGTGACCAGCAAAGGAAAAAAAACCTAACAGCAAGGTTCTAACAGTACCCCCCCTTCTAAGAGGATCCTCCGGATCCCCTAGGACCAGGCTTATCAGGAAATCTCCTGTGAAACGCTCTGATAAGTCTGGACGCGGAAACATCATCTGACCTCACCCAAGAGTTATCCTCGGGTCCGAAACCTTTCCAGGCCACAAGATACTGCAAACTACCTCTATACCGTCTAGAGTCAAGGATGCGAGAAATTTCATATTCCCCGTCCTCCACCACCGGAGGAACAGAGGCAGAGGCGTCACCATCCGACACAACAGCTTTTTTTAACAGAGAGACATGAAAGACCGGATTAATTCTCCAGGAGGTAGGAACCTCCAACCTAACAGCAGATTGGTTGACAACCTGAAGCACCTTAAAGGGCCCTACAAACTTGGGACCCAATTTCTTAGAAGGAATCCTCAACCGCAGATTCCTAGAGGACAACCAAACCATGTCACCAACAGCGAACAAAACCTCCTGTCGTTTCCTATCAAAGTAGTCTTTAGATTTTCTGTTGGCCTCCTGAAGATTACCACGCACATCCGTCCAAACTCTTTCCAAATCACCGGAAAAATTCTCCTCCTCAGGCACGGCAGATCCCAACTTGGAGAACGACCCAAACGACGGATGTCTCCCAGAACAACAAAAAAAAGGCGAACAACCAGCAGAAGAAGATGTATGATTGTTCAGAGCAAATTCGGCAAGTGGCAGAAACTCAGACCACCCCTCTTGATTGTCTGCCACAAAACAACGCAAGAACTGCTCAACATCCTGGTTTTTCCTTTCTGTCTGGCCATTAGATTCAGGATGATATCCGGACGAAAACGACAAATGAATTCCCAACCTGTCACAAAAGGCACGCCAAAAACGAGCCACGAACTGAGGACCCCTATCAGAAACAATGTCAGTAGGAACGCCATGAAGTCTGACAATTTCCTTGACAAAGGCCTTAGCGAGAGTTTTAGCGCAGGGCAGTTTGACGAAGGGAACCAAGTGACACATCTTGCTAAAACGGTCCACGACCACCCAGATGACAGTAAAACCCTCAGAGGGGGGAAGGTCAGTTATAAAGTCCATAGCCAAATGTGTCCAAGGAGCACTGGGGACCTCCAAAGGACAAAGCAACCCCGCAGCAGGAGTATGTGAGGACTTAGATCTAGCACATATAGTACATTGGCGCACCCACTTAATGACTTCCTTCTGCCATCCAGGCCACCAAAAACTGCGACCCACCAGTCTCTTGGTCTCAGAGATTCCGGGATGACCTGCCAACCGAGATTCGTGACACTCAACAAACAAATCTCTCCTAAAGGTCCCAGGCACAAACAACCTCCCATGAGGAGTGTTAGATGGGGCATTCTCCTGAGCTTTAAGAATCTCATCTTCCAAAACGGAGTCTAAAGCAGCTATCACAACACCTTCTTGTAAAATGTTTTCCTCTTTCTCAGCACCGACTATGGGAGAAAAACTGCGAGACAAGGCATCCGCCTTAACATTCTTAGTACCAGGGATGTAAGTAACGGAGAAATTAAACCGCGAGAAAAACAGTGCCCACCTAGCCTGACGGGCATTCAGGCGCTTGGCAGCGTCAAGATATATCAGATTTTTATGATCCGTAAGAACCTGAACGGGAAATTCCGCACCTTCCAAGAAGTGGCGCCAGTGTTCAAATGCGAGTTTAATAGCCAATAATTCCCGATTACCAATATCGTAATTCAATTCAGTCTCCGAAAATTTTTTTGAAAAAAATGCACAGGGATGTAATCCATCCCCGTTATCCTGAGACAATACTGCGCCAACCCCCACAGAGGAAGCATCAACCTCAACCAAAAACGGCCTAGTAACATCAGGCTGCATAAGGATGGGAGCAGAGGTGAACCTCTCCTTGAGATACACAAAAGCTTCAATGGCCTCAGAAGACCACTGAACCGCATCAGCACCTTTCCTGGTGAGATCAGTCAGAGGTTTGACAATACTAGAAAAATTTTTTATGAATTTTCTATAGTAATTGGCGAAACCCAAAAACCTCTGTATTGATTTCAAACCAATAGGCCTAGGCCATTCCTGCACAGCCTGAACCTTAACCGGATCCATCTCAAAACCTTTGCTGGAGATAATGTAGCCCAAAAAACTAATTCTCTGTACAGCGAACTCACATTTCTCCAGCTTAGCAAAAAGCGAATTGTCCATTAATAACTGTAATACCTCACGCACGCTCCGCCAATGAGACTCCAGATCTGGCGAATAAATCAAAATGTCATCCAAATACACAACCACATTTTTACCGATCAAAGGTCTAAGGATGTCATTAATCAGATTCTGAAAAAATGCAGGAGCATTAGTAAGACCAAAAGGCATAACCAGATTCTCAAAATGACCCACAGGAGTGTTAAAAGCAGTCTTCCATTCATCACCCTCCTTCATGCGCAACAGATTGTATGCCCCCTTAAGGTCAATTTTAGAGAACCACTTGGCCCCCAATAACTGGTTAAACAGATCAGGAATCAATGGCAGTGGGTAAGGATTGCGTACCGTAATTTTGTTAATCTCACGAAAATCCAGACAAGGACGTAAACCGCCGTCCTTTTTTTTTACAAAAAAAAATCCAACCGCCACAGGAGACTTAGAGGGCCTAATGTGACCGGCGGCCAAACTTGTCTGTATGTATTCCTCCAAAGCCTTCCTCTCAGGAATAGTAAGGTTAAATAAACGACTTTTAGGAAGAGTCGCTCCAGGGACAAATTCAATAGAACAATCATAGTCTCTATGGGGAGGCAAAACCTGCGATTCCTTCTCAGAAAAAACTCTCCAAAAATCCTGAATAGGAACAGGCAATTCTCCCCTATCCAAAGCTGCAATACGCCCGTTACAACACTTGTCATAACATTTATGGCTCCAGGATTTAATTTCACTGGTAGACCAATCCAGTACAGGATTGTGAAATTTTAACCAGGGCAAACCCAATATTACTGGAGAAGGCAAGTTATTCAACACTACCAAATCCAATTTCTCATGGTGAACACCATTAATAGTGAGAGGAAATTCACTGACCTTGAGAGTAATATTCTTCAAAGGGGAGCCATCCACAGAAACCACAGCAATGGGGGATGATAAAGGTTCAGGTTTTAAATTGAGTTTTTCCACGAATCCCCCATCAATAACATTCAGTGTAGACCCGCAATCAACAAACACCCGAAATTCCATTAATTTTTCCTGAGCAATCGTGGAAGCAGCTAAAAATATACCCTTGGAATTTAAACAGGCAATACGGGCGTGACTGACCATTTTTTTTTCTTTCTTCATACGAAGCTCACAGCCTTTAATCAAATGACCAGATTTCCCGCAATAGAAACACAAGCCTTCTGAAAAACGACGGTGTTTTTCTTGAGAGCGAGGTGCCACCGATCCAATCTCCATCGGTTCACCACTGTTAGTACACACATTATCATAACCAGAAACTGACATAGCAGAGGATTTGCTCTCATTAACCCTAGCACGCAGTCTTCTGTCCACCCGTATAGCTAATTGCATAGCCTGTTGCAAATCCTCAGGTGTAGGATAAGCAATTAGCAGGTCTTTAACCTTTTCACTGAGCCCAGCAAGAAATAGACTTTTCAGAGCAGAATCGTTCCACCCTGTTTGAGTGGACCAACGACGAAAATGTGTACAATATTTTTCCATATTACCTGATCCTTGTTTTAAACGTCTCAACTCAGTCTCAGCTGATGCCACACGGTCAGGATCATCATATAATAGTCCTAAAGCAGAAAAAAAACTATCCACTGATCTGAAGCATGTATCACTAGGTTGCAAAGAAAAGGCCCACTCCTGAGGCTCTTTGCGCAAAAGTGACATTATGAACCCTACGCGCTGGGATTCATCCCCAGAGGACTTGGGTCTCAAACGAAAATACAATAAGCAAGCATTTTTAAATGAAAAAAATTCTCGATGTTCACCAAAAAATAAATCCGGCAAACATACCTTAGGCTCCAAGAAATATGCTCCAGGACAGTTACTCACGTGCTGACGGAGCTCGGCCACTTCCAGAGAGAGTCCCTGCAGGTGTTTAGCCAAATCCTGAACCGACACCATGATGGAACAAAAAAAAATCTTTCCTTAGAGAATTTACAGGCTGGACTTACTGTTATGTTCTGCTACCAAAGCTAAGGAAAGAGAGGAGATCTGTCCCTACTATAAGACTCAGCTGAATCCCTACGATGTAACAGGGAACCTGATCCTGCGATCAGACCTGCTAAAGTCCTAATCTAGTCTGTACGGAGACCTATAGATTTGGGGAGGGAATCCCTACAAGTACTAAGGACTGGGAGGAATATGGGACACCTCCTAACAGAAATAGTAGCAGACAGACGAACAAACAAAATAGATAGAACCTAGAGGTCCGTAGACCAAGCAAACTAACAGAGTTAGATACAGAGCACAGGCTAGCTAGAAAGTAGATATACAATGAAGTCCAGCAAAGCCAGAAGGGCGGAGCAGGATTAAATAGGCCAACAAGGTCATGTGACCAGCAAAGGAAAAAAAACCTAACAGCAAGGTTCTAACAGTTGGCCTATTTAATCCTGCTCCGCCCTTCTGGCTTTGCTGGACTTCATTGTTTAACTACTTTCTAGCTAGCCTGTGCTCTGTATCTAACTCTGTTAGTTTGCTTGGTCTACGGACCTCTTTGTTCTATATATTTTGTTTGTTCGTCTGTCTGCTACTATTTCTGTTAGGAGGTGTCCCATTTTCCTCCCAGTCCTTAGTACTTGTAGGGATTCCTTCCCCACATCTATAGGTCTCCCTATCGCAGGATCAGGTTCCCTGTTACATCGTAGGGATTCAGCTGAGTTCTATCGTAGGGACAGATCTCCTCTCTTTCCTTAGCTCTGGTAGCAGAACATAACAATATCTGTGTGTCATCAGCATAGAGGTGATACTGAAAGCCGTAGGACTCTATAAGCTGTCTCAGGCCGAAGATGTAAATGGAGAAAAGCAGGGGCCCTAGGACTGAACCTTGCGGGACACAGACAGATAGGGGGCGAGATGAGGAGGTGGTGTGTGAGTGGGAGACGCTGAATGTCCGGTCTGTTAGGTATGACAAGATCCAAAATAGGGCCAAGTCTGTGATGCCGAGAGATAATAATAATCTTTATTTTTTTATATAGCGCTAACATAGATGAGAGAGTCTGTAGTATAAAGGAATGATCCACTGTGTCAAAAGCAGAGGACAGGTTCAGGAGGAGGAGGACAGAGTAGTGTTGCTTGCATTTGGCTGTTAGTAGGTCATTGGTGACTTTAGTCAGGGTAGTTTCAGTGGAATGGTGCAGTCAGAAGCCAAATTGTAAGCGGTCGAAGAGGGAGTAGGAGGAGAAGTGGGAGGACAGTTCATGATTGACATGTTGTTCCAGTAGTTTTGAGGCATAAGGGAGAAGTGATATGGGGCGATAGCTAGACGGAGAAGATGAGTCAAGGGATGGCTTTTTGAGAATGGGTGTGATTGATGCATGTTTAAAGCATGAGGGGAAGACATCAGTTGCTAGTGATAGATTGAAGAGATGGGTTAGGGTTGGGGTAAAGACTGTGTTGAGGTTTGGGGTGAGGTGGGACGGGATCGGATCGAGTGCACAGGTGGTGAGTAGTGTTGAGCGAGCGTGCTCGTTTAACCCTTTAAATGAGCACACTCGGGTACTCGCTGAACATTTGTGGCATGCTTGGCATCGATGAAAGTGTCGCTGCGGGTGCGTGTGTCACATCTGTCATACACCTGTGACACATGTAGGGATTGCCTGACAAACAGGCAATCCCTACATGTGTCACAGGTGTATGACAGATGTGACACATGCAGCTGCGGCGACACTTTCATTGATGCGGAGCATGCCGCAAATGCTCGGCGAGTACCCGAGACGGCTCGTTTATAGGGTTAAACGACCACGCTAGTGGTGAGATGTGATCTTGAGAGTAGAGCAGAAAGTTGATCTTATATAATAGCAGAGAAGCTGGTTTTGGAGGAGGAGGGCTGAGTAGATATGAGGAGGGGCTGTGGGGACAGAAGGCCAAAGCTTTCTCTCATGTTGTCAAACTTCTGCTTGAAGAATGAGGCAAAGTCTTCAGGTGAGATGAGAGGAGAGAGAGGCGGTGCTGGGGGACAAAGGAGAGAATTGAAAGTGTTGAATAGCTTTTTAGGGTTGTGAGACAGGGAGGATTTGAGAGATGAGAAGTGTGCTTGCTTTGCTGTAGTGTGTGGACTTCAAAGAAGTGAGGGACTGTTTGAATGCGATGAAGTGCTCTTTGGAGTGAGATATTTTCCATCTCTGCTCAGCAACTCTTGAAGCCAGTCTCAGTTCTTTGGTCAGGCTGGTGTGCCAGGGTTTCCTGTTGATTTTGCGAGCTTTGGTATGTGTGATAGGGGCGGCTGACTCGAGAGCTGCAGCTATTGTGGTGTTACACTGTTAAAGATAAGATTCTAAAATCTACTAAAAAACATTATATGAAACTCTGATGTATACTAAATATCTATACTTATATCTTGTTATATGTTATGAATCTTGTTTTGCATATATCTGTTATATTGGATATCATTTAGTCATATATACCCTCACTTTAATATATTATGAAAACCTTGATATATATATTAGATATTTGCACTCGTGTGTCACTAGATATATATACAGTGCCTACAAGTAGTATTCAACCCCCTGCAGATTTAGCTGGTTGACACATGCGGAATTAACTTGGCATTGTGACATTTGTACTGTAGATCAGCCTGGAAGTGGGAAATGCACTGCAGCAAATTTTTTTTTTTTTTTAAAAAACGTTAAAAGTTAATTCAGAGTGTCATTTATTATTCAACCCCTCAAACCACAAGAATTCTGTTTGGTCCCCCTAAAGTATTAAGAAGTAGTTCAGGCACCAAGAATAATGAGCTTCACATGTGTGGATTAAAAATCTCTTTTGCCAGCCTTTTCTGACTATTTAAGACCCTCCCCAAACTTGTGAACAGCACTCAGACATGGTCAACATGGGAAAGACAAAGGAGCATTCCAAGGCCATCAGAGACAAGATCGTGGAGGGTCACAAGGCTGGCAAGGGGTACAAAACCCTTTCCAAGGAGTTGGGCCTACCTGTCTCCACTGTTGGGAGCATCATCCGTAAGTGGAAGGCTTATGGAACTACTGTTAGCCTTCCACGGCCTGGACAGCCTTTGAAAGTGTCCTCCCGTGCCGAGGCCAGGCTTGTCCGAAGAGTCAAGGCTAACCCAAGGACAACAAGGAAGGAGCTCCGGGAAGATCTCATGGCAGTGGGGACATTGGTTTCAGTCAATACCATAAGTAACGTACTCCACCGCAATGGTCTCCGTTCCAGACGAGCCCGTAAGGTACCTTTACTATCAAAGCGTCATGTCAAGGCTCGTCTACAGTATGCTCATGATCACTTGGAGGACTCTGAGACAGACTGGTTCAAGGTTCTATGGTCTGATGAGACCAAGATCGAGATCTTTGGTGCCAACCACACACGTGACGTTTGGAGACTGGATGGCACTGCATACGACCCCAAGAATACCATCCCTACAGTCAAGCATGGTGGTGGCAGCATCATGCTGTGGGGCTGTTTCTCAGCCAAGGGGCCTGGCCATCTGGTCCGCATCCATTGGAAGATGGATAGCACGGCCTACCTGGAGATTTTGGCCAAGAACCTCCGCTCCTCCATCAAGGATCTTAAGATGGGTCGTAATTTCATCTTCCAACAAGACAACGACCCAAAGCACACAGCCAAGAAAACCAAGGCCTGGTTCAAGAGGGAAAAAGTCAAGGTGTTGGAGTGGCCTAGTCAGTCTCCTGACCTTAACCCAATTGAAAACTTGTGGAAGGAGCTCAAGAATAAAGTCCACATGAGACACCCAAAGAACCTAGATAACTTGGAGAAGATCTGCATGGAGGAGTGGGCCAAGATAACTCCACAGACCTGTGACGGCCTGATCAGGTCTTATAAAAGACGATTATTAGCTGTAATTGCAAACAAGGGTTATTCCACAAAATATTAAACATAGGGGTTGTATAATAATTGACCCACACTTTTATGTTTAAAATTTAATAAAATTCAACTGAGCAACATAACTTTTTGGTTTGTAAGATTTATGCTTCTGTTCATAAAACCTACTCTCGTTTGCAGTTTGAAGGCTCTAACTTATTTGCATCTTATCAAACCAGCTAAATCTGCAGGGGGTTGAATACTACTTGTAGGCACTATATATATATATATATATATATATATATAAAAATATCCTGAAAGAACTAGTTGGAACTGGTTATAGAAGTGGACTTTCAAATTGTTTACAAGAAGGAGACGAGACAAAGGATTCAACATGACACCTCCCAAGAGAATATCCTGGCGAAAGAGGAGAATACCTGGGGGGGACACTTAACCCCATAGGACAACATAATGAGACTTATCTATACCATAGGCCAGAGACTACTGTGATTGCTCATTTGCCTCAGGGCAACACCCAATTGGGACCTTCCTTTATACTGAATAGATATATATGTTATGCTGGAATAATAAACACATCTTTCCTGCGCCATTTCTCTGCAAGAGAAGTTCAGTATCTGACTCTGTCTGTCCGATATCAAAGCTTCACGTATACACTTGAATAAGTTAATTTGGCAAGGGATAAGCAAAGAGTTGGGGTCCTTTGAACCTCACTTCCACAACACTGTATAAAGTGGCAGCAGCATCTGCATTGTGTAAGGAACTTATGTTTGTAAGAGGAAGAAGGGATTCAGAAAGTGAGTGGAGATCAAGGTGTTTAATATTTCTGTGAGGGTGTGCAGGTTTGTGGAGTGGGGGTTGTGGACCTGGGAAGGAAAGGGAAGAGAATGTAAGTAGGTTGTGGTCAGAAAGATGGAGGGGTGAGTTAGAGAGGTTAGATATGGAACAGAGGCGGGTGAAGATGAGGTCCAGAGTGTGGCCCTATTTGTGACTGGCTGCAGAAGGCCATTGAGTGAGGCTGAAAGAGGAAGTGAGAGATAGAATCTTAGAGACAGCTGAGTGGGAAGTGTCAATAGCGATGTTGAAGTTGAACAGGATGATAGTGGGGATGTCAGCGGATTGGAAATGAAGCAGCCAGGTGGTGAAGTGGTCCCAGGGGGGCAGTAAAGGACGGCCAGTTGGAGGTTGGAGCAGGAGTAGATGCACACGGTGCACCTCAATAGAAGGGAGGGTAATGGAAGGTGTAAGTAGAATTGGGGTGAAGAAGGAGCTATCTGACAGGGGAAAACCAACTCCTCCGCAATGCTTGCCAGCGGGGTGGTGGGGTGAGAAAAGTGGAATCCACCATACAAAAGTGCAGCTGGAGAGGCTATGTTGTTTTGGTTGAGCCAGGTTTCAGTGATGTCAAGGAAGCAAAGTTTGTTAGTAATGAAAAGGTTATGGATGCAGGAAAGTTTGTTGCAGACAGAGCAAGTGTTCCATAGAGCTCCTGTTAGTGGTACTGGGGAAGTGGGGGCTGGGTGGATACATATAAGGTTAGAGAGGTTGTGGAAATGTGTGGTAGATCATGGATAAGAGGTAGAAGTGACTGTGGGGATGTGATCGGGAGAACCAGGATTTGGGGAGATATGTCTGGCAGTGAGAAGGAGCAGAGAAAGTGTTAGTAGGTAGGAGCAGGAGAGAGCATGAGGTGGCTGTATGTGTTTGGAGACACAGGATTGAGTTTTGAGGAATACAGTTATATGAAAAAGTTTGGGCACCCCTATTAATCTTAAGCTTAATGTTTTATAAAAAATGGTGTTTTTGCACCAGCTATTTCAGTTTGATATATGTAATAACTGTTGGACACAGTAATGTTTCTGCCTTGAAATGAGGTTTATTGTACTAACAGAAAATGTGCAATCTGCATTCAAACAAAATTTGACAGGTGCATAAGTATGGGCACCCTTATCATTTTCTTGTTTTAAATACTCCTACCTACTTTTTACTGACTTACTAAAGCACTTTTTTGGTTTTGTAACCTCATTGAGCTTTGAACTTCATAGCCAGGTGTATGCAATCATGAGAAAAGCTACTTAAAGTGGCCACTTGCAAGTTGTTCTCCTGTTTGAATCTCCTCTGAAGAGTGGCATCATGGGCTCCTCAAAACAACTGTCAAATGATCTGAAAACAAAGATTATTCAACATAGTTGTTCAGGGGAAGGATACAAAAAGCTGTCTCAGAGATTTAACCTGTCAGTTTCCACTGTGAGGAACATAGTAAGGAAATGGAAGAACACAGGGACAGTTCTTGTTAAGGCCAGAAGTGGCAGGCCAAGAAAAATATCAGAAAGGCAGAGAAGAAGAATGGTGAGATCAGTCAAGGACAATCCTCAGACCACCTCCAGAGAGCTGCAGCATCAACTTGCTGCAGATGGTGTCACTGTGCATCGGTCAACTATACAACGCACTTTGCACAAAGAGAAGCTGTATGGGAGAGTGATGCGAAAGAAGCCGTTTTTGCAAGCACGCCACAAACAGAGTCGGCTGAGGTATGCAAAAGCACATTTGGAGAAGCCAATTTCTTTTTGGAAGAAGGTCCTGTGGACTGATGAAACCAAGATTGAGTTGTTTGGTCATACAAAAAGGTGTTATGCATGGCGGCAAAAAAACACAGCATTCCAAGAAAAACACTTGCTACCCACAGTAAAATTTGGTGGAGGTTCCATCATGCTTTGGGGCTGTGTGGCCAATGACGGCACCGGGAATCTTGTTAAAGTTGAGGGACGCATGGATTCCACTCAGTATCAGCAGATTCTTGACAATAATGTTCAAGAATCAGTGACAAAGTTGAAGTTACGCAGGGGATGGATCTTTCAGCAAGACAATGATCCAAAACACCGCTCCAAATCTACTCAGGCATTCATGCAGAGGAACAATTACAATGTTCTGGAATGGCTATCCCAGTCCCCAGACCTGAATATCATTGAACATCTGTGGGATCATTTGAAGAGGGCTGTCCATGCTCGGCAACCATCAAACTTAACTGAACTGGAATTGTTTTGTAAAGAGGAATGGTCAAAAATACCTTCATCCAGTATCCAGGAAATCATTAAAAGCTACAGGAAGCGACTAGAGGCTATTATTTTTGCAAAAGGAGGATCTACTAAATATTAATGTCACTTTTCTGGTGAGGTGCCCATACTTATGCACCTGTCAAATTTTGTTTGAATGCAGATTGCACATTTTCTGTTAGTACAATAAACCTCATTTCAAGGTAGAAACATTACTGTGTCCAACAGTTATTACATATATCAAACTGAAATAGCTGTTGCAAAAACACCAATTTTTATAAAACAATAAGCTTAAGATTAATAGGGGTGCCCAAACTTTTTCATATAACTGTAGTTCTGAGGGGTATGTGAGATGAATGGGGAGGATGGAGGAGGAGATGACCAGTCCCTTACTAGGTGTAAGTGTAATAGTGGGGAAGGGTGTAGCCTTCCCTTGGTACTGAGATAGTTAAAGGAAGTGTTCCTGAGGTCAGACATCCCTAACTGTGGTAGACCAAGCTAAGGGGGTTAGCTTTAGTGGTCAAGTTAGTAGAGTAGAGGAGGAACTTAGTGCCCTTATCAAGCCTAGAGAGATATAGAGCTTGTTTCTGGTATAATTCCTTCTGGGCTGTAGTACCTGAAAACAGCCACAAGATGCCACTGTGCTGGGTGCAGATGTCAGGTTGAGTCTGCCAGCAAGGTTATAGACAGTGATGGGTTAAAGTTCTGTGATGACAGCTCACTGAGGGTGGGCATATTAGGAAAGTCTCTGTTTAGTTTCCAGAATCAGGAAGTGATTCTTTAGTACGAGTTGAGACCTCAAGTTGATCAGACAGCCTGACTATGGTGGCTGCTAGGGTAGACGGGAGCTCCGAACCCTCAGACAGTGAGATCCCAGTGCGCAATTCTCCCCACACAAGAGCACGAGTCCTGTTCGCTCGCCGGAGAAACTCATCAAAGCGTAGTGAGGACACGGGGCACTTCTAGTCTGCAGGAAGCAGAGGAAGCTAAATAGGACTCCAAGCTAAGACGTGGGGGAGAGATATCGGATCCGGTCACTGTCAATACAGAGGAGTCTCTTAGGCCAGGAATTATAGCCACAGAGATGCTCCGCTTAAAGAGGGAACCAGGGCTGAAGCAGTTAACAGCGCCTGTGAGAGAGATGATTGCCTGTCGGGCCTTATCCATTATATCTGACTGTAAATATTGTATATATTCCTCTTCCCCAAGTAAAGTCCAAGTTCTGGTTAAGAACCTCGTGTCCTCTGAAATTATTGCTGCCCTGGTCCCAGAAGAAAATTGCCTGGAGACAGCCGCGATCGGATGGCTTGAAGTAAGTGAAGAGCACTACATACACAGCCACACTAAGGAGGGAGGACACGTATTGTCTGTAGGGTGCCATAGCGAGAGGGGGCTACAGCTCGCCCACGACTACCTCGCTGGGGCACCTTACATAGGGATTAGGGGTGGTTGTAAAAAGTAAAGGATTATGGGTGTGAGAGTGAAAACAGACACAAAATTTGTTTACAGTGTCCAAGTATCCAGTTAACTTCAGTTCCCTTCTGGTGTAATTCATATTTTTACACTTAAGCGATGAGACACTTAAGGCAATGGACGCAGACTAAAGTCTATGCTGACAAGTAACTCACAATATATTTGCTTCAGAATGCACTCAGGTATAAAGCAGAGGAAAGTGGTCTGTGCTCATCTTGATCAGCTGATTAAGGCTGAGCCAGATGCAGAATATTCAAGGGCAGAGTAAACAAGGAGATCGTAGATAAAAGTGGGGGTAGAGCAGGGGTTAGATGAAAAACATACCATGTGTGTGCAGGAGAAGAAAGAGGCAAAAATCAGGATGGAAATCAGGATGGGAAAGTTGAGTGATGTATCATGGGTGTGCAGGAGTAGAGATAAGGAAAAATCAGGATGGAAATCAGGATGGGAAAGTTGAGTGACGTACCTGTAGGAGAGAATAGATGTATAGACATGCTGATCATATTAAAGTCTGGTATAATTCATATTTCTTAAGCGATGAGACACTTAAGGCGATGGACGCAGACTATACCATAGAGTATTTTATATACCGTAGCGTATTTTATATTATATAGAGTATTTTATATACCATACAGTTCTTTTAAAATGTGGAAACAAAAACTCCACCAAAAACAATTGTGAAAAATGTGCAAAAAGATAAATATTGTTAGACTTTAAGTCAGTGCCACAGCCGATGCAAGAATTGATCCTAAGTCAATGTTCTAACATGTTTATGCCTCCCAACTTTTGAAGAATAGAAAGAGGGACAGATAATGCGGCGTGCGTAGCCAGCACTACGTCATCTGTGCGTCCTGCTCATCTCTAATTGGAACCTGTGGATTATTTTTTGTTCCTTCATTCATAGTCGGAACCGCCAGAACTTTCTCATCTTTATGTGGCTTCACTATACGACATCTGGCTTTTTTGTGTCTGTAAGGCCGTGTTCACACATTGCAGAAATACTGTGTTTTTTGTTTTCAGCAGATGTCTGCACCAAACTACACAATAACAATCTTCTCCCCCTTATTTGATGCGTCTTTGGTGCAGCTGTGAAGCCGCGTTTTTAATGTGCTTTTTATAGTACAGAAAAGCTTTGATTCTGCACTTAATAAAGTGTGTGTTTTTTTAGGCTTCACATAGAAGCATCTAGAGAAAAAAAAGCACCAAAATCACACAGATCAGCATCGTCATTGGGAACGCAATGGGCGCCTTTTTTTATTAAAGTAGTTTTTATTACTGATTTTTTACATAAATGGGGTAAAGAAAAAGTGGGGGGACATATTATAAATACACAGTAATATAGGAAAAGGGGGAGACATATTGTAAATACACAGTAATGTAGAAAAAGATGGGAGACATTATAAATACACAGTAATATAGAAGCAAAAAAGAACAAAATAAAAGCAAAAAAGCGAAATTTAAAGGAATGAAAGATATAGGCAAAATAAAGGTTGAAAAGGGTTAAAGATGAGAAGGGGGGAGGAAAAATATTTGTGATGAGCGAGCACTAAAATTCTCGGGTGCTCGATGCTCGAGTCGAGCAAATTGGAATGCTCGAGTTCTCGACCCGAGAAATGAGTCCAATGTAAATCTGTGGGAAATTCGAGCATTTTTCTAGCGCCCCCCACCCCCGGCGGTCTGCAGGTGGCCTAAACGTTGCCCAAATTGAAGGGAACAGTGCTGAAATGACATGGGAACAGCATGGGGAAGACCCCTGGAAGCATTTCTGACTCTCAGGTCAGTGTTGTGAACAATGTTGTCAGAGTATTACGCCACTTTTACGGACTCACAATAAAACATACAAAAACTAAACCAAAATGAATTTTCCTGGAAAAAATGTTAAGGAACATCCTTTCCAGGGTAATGACTTGCATATACGGCAAAATACATAACCCCCCCCCAAAAAAAATGCTTCTCCACACCTTGGGCTATGTTCACGCATCACTTTTTTGCTGCGTTTTTTCCCTTTGGCATTGCTTTCAACAGTGAAAAATACCTTCACCGGTAAATGTCATTTTAACATTTTGCTACCCTATAGGGCCATGTGGTGTGTGAGACATGATCAGACACATCCTGTTTCATTTATGAGGGAGAGATTCTGAAAGTCACAAAGCCTATTTTTATAGGGCCACCAGGCGGCCCTTACTATTCTCAACAAACCAGCAGTCAACCCTCACTATTGTTAGAGGGCCATCAGCCGGCTATGCTTTGTTTTTCCCATTATTAAGGAGTGGGTCTCCTATACTGTTTTAGCGTATGCAGTGAGTGGCGGGGCTGCCAAAAATTTTGACGCACTCCAATAGCCCTTTGAAGAGACATATAAGAGGGCCTCAGTAACAAAATGTTCCCATTATAAATGAACGGTTCTGCTATACAGTTATTGCTTATGCAGTGACCACAACAGCTATCTAAATGTAGGAAAAACCCCTATACCAATTTGAAGACACATAGAGGTGGGCCTCAGTAACAAAATGTTCCCATTATAAAGGAGCGGTTCTGCTATACAGTTATTGCGTATGCAGTGACTACAACGGCTGTCTAAATTTTTAAATGTTCCCATTATAAAGGACGCACTCCAATGCCCCTTGGAAGAGACGTAGATGAGGACCTCATGAAAAAAATGTTTCCAAAATAAAGAAGCGGGTCTCCTATACTGTTCTTGCATATGCAGTGACTGCAAGGGCTGCCAAAAATTTGGATGCAATCCAATGCCCCTTGGAAGAGACTTAGATGAGGGCCTTATGAAAATAATGTTTCCATTATAAAGGAGCGGGTCTCCTATACTTGTAATGCCCATGCACTAAGTGTATGGGCTGAAAAACATTTACCCCTGGGGGGTATACATGAGCATACTGTATAACAAACATTTCCTACGGGCATCATCATAAACACGCTTTAAAAAATTTATGTGGGTGTTGCATCACGGTCACCCTGGTGATATGGTGGTGGAGGATGAGGAGAAGGAAGAAGACAACAGAAAATAGACAAAATCAGGAAGAAGAGGTGCATGGGAATAGACCTCCCAAAAAAAAGACACTGAATTTGAGTTTATATTACGCTGCTATCATTCAGTGGTGTTGAGAAGTCTGGCCCAATCCAGCCCTTGTTCATTTTTATAAGAGTCAGCCTGTCAGCATTTTCAGTTGCAGGCGGATGCGCCCATTAGCTAGAATTCCCCAGGCGGCACAAAAAACCGCTGTGACAAAATGCTAGCGACAGGGCAGGCCAGCACCTCTAAGGCATAGAGAGTCAGTTCAAGCCACATGTCCATCTTGGATACCCAATAATTATAAGGCATAGAGAAATCATGGAGGATGTTGGTATGGTCGGCAAGGTACTCCTTCAGCATTTTCATAAAATTATCCCTCCTTGTGAGAATTCTCCCTCGCATAAGGGCCTGTGCGATGGGAGGGTTTGAGAAAACAATCCCAGACCTTTGAAAGTGTTCCCCTGCCTCTGCTGGATCGTATTTGTGCCTCTCTTGCTTGTGCTCCTTGGTTGTCCAACGAACTGTGACCTCTGCCACCAGCGTTTTCAGACAGGATTTTTTTTAATAATTCCGCAACAAGGGCCTTCTGGTACTGCACCATTTTACTACACCTGTCCAGTGCGGGAATAAGAAAGAGAAAGTTCTCCTTGTAGCATGGGTCTAGAAGTGTCACCAACCAGCAATGACTGTTTCCCAAAATTTGGAGAACACGAGGGTCACGGGAAGGGCAATGGAACAGAAAGTCAGCCATGTGTGCCAAACTGCTAACAGGCAAGACTTCCGTGTCCTCACCAAGAGGACGACTGACCATGCTCTCCTCCTCATCCTCCTCCCTCTCCTCAGGCCATCCACGCTGAACAGACTGTATGACAGTTGTGTGGGTAGTACCGTCTATAGCGCAGGAAACCAGCTCCTGTTCTTCCTCCTCCTCCTTTTCCTCATTGTCACCCAATCCACATTGGGATGAAATAAGGTTAGGCTGTCTGGAATCACCCTGTATGGTTTCTTGCTCCATCTCATCGAGCTCCGCCTGCAATGCCTCCTCTTTAATTGTGAGCAGTGATCGTTTCAGAAGACAGAGAAGTGGGATGGTGACGCTAATTATGGCGTCATCACCGCTCACCATCTTGGTGGAGTCCTCAAAATTTTGGAGGACAGCACAGATGTCTGACATCCATGCCCACTCTTGAGGTCTTATGTTAGGAGGCTGACCTGAATACCGATGGACGTTTTGAAGCTGGTACTCAACAACTGCCCTGTACTGCTCACAAATTCTTCCCAACATATGCAAAGTTGAGTTCCAATGCTTGGGGACATCGCACACCAGTCGGTGAGCTAGAAGCTGCAAACGCAAGATCGGCTGAAGCTGGAGCTGACTTTCTAAAATAGGCATACACGGGACCTACTTTGACAAGCAGATCCGGCAGATCCAAGTAGGTTTTGAGAAATCGCTGAACCACTAGGTTGAGCACATGGGCCAGGCATGGTACGTGTGTGAGGTTGCCTCGCTTCAGAGCCGCCACCAGGTTCCGGCCATTGTCACATATAACCATGCCTGGCTGTAGGTTTAGTGGTGACAGCCACAGATCTGCCTGCTCTTTTAGAGCTGTCAACAACTTTTCAGCGCTGTGTGGTTTGTCACCTAAGCATATTAGCTTCAGCACAGCCTGTTGCCACTTGGCCAAGGCAGTGCTGCAGTGCTTCCAGCTTCCGACTGATGTGGTCATTTCAGAGATGGAGGCTGAAGAGGAGAAGGAGGAGGTTCAGGAGCTGAAGAGTGTGGGGTCAACCCTGATTTACCTAGGGCCCGCAATCCTCGTCGTCGAGAGGACGCGTTCCTTCCCAAAGTCCAACTGGGTCCCGGCTTCCACTATATTTACCCAGTTTTCCGTCAGTGAGATGTACTGTCCCTACCCACAAGCACCTGTCCACGTGTAAGTGGTTAGGTGGACTTTCCCAGTAACTGCGTTGTTGAGGGCATGGTTAATCTTCT
Organism: Phyllobates terribilis; assembly: GCF_046119375.1. Taxonomy (NCBI): domain Eukaryota; kingdom Metazoa; phylum Chordata; class Amphibia; order Anura; family Dendrobatidae; genus Phyllobates; species Phyllobates terribilis. Next base: position 947,780,842 of record NW_027362762.1, read on the forward strand.
GGGTCACGTGCTTGTGTAATGCGGGGATGGCACACCGGGAGAAATAGTGGCAGCTGGGAACCCAGTACCGAGAGACGGCCTCCACCATCAGGTTGCGGAAAGCTTCTGTTTCCACAAGCCTTAAAGGCAACATTTCGAGCTCAAGCATTCGCGAGATGTGTGAGATAATCAGTATGGCCTGTGGGGCGTTGGCTACGTATTTGCTCTTGCGCTCCAAGGACTGGGCTAGGGACTAGTGTTGAGCCACCCCCGTAGTGTTCGAGTTCGGTTCGGTTCGTCGAACACCCGTGTGTTCGTCGAACTGTTCGTCGAACACCTTCGAACACCGTTAAAACCAATGGCAGGCAAACAAAAACACATAGAAACACATAGAAAACACCTTCAAAGGTGTCCAAACGCTGACAAACTGCTCAGAAGACACAACTAACACATGGAAAAGTGACAAGTACATATAGTCATGCAAAAAGAAAAGAGGTGGAGGAGTAAAAGGAGGGGGAGACACAGATATAGGCATGTCATGCCCTTCTAAAATCCAAAAAGTGAGAAGCCGACACGTTCAGTCCGCTCCTGCCCGTGCCACCTCCGCGTCGCCGGGTTTGTGCCAGAGCCGCGGTGAACCCTGACGGCCAGCCCCCCTCTCCCAATACTGGTGCCTGTCCGCTGGTGGGTCGAGCGAGCCCCCCTGTGGTGGAGGCAGCTCTAAGCTTTTTAATTTAAATTGTCTCTCTAATTTGAATGAATACACTTTAAATCCATTTACAAGGATCTATTGGAGGGCAAGTCTCATGCCAGCAGCCGCGTAATTCCAGCTCCAGTAGCGTCCACTAAAGCTGCTGCAGTTAAAAAGCTTTTATAAGGATCGAGCTCGGCTGTCCACCGCAAGGCATCCTACTGCCAGTCCCAGCCCCTATGCCTTGGGGGTGCCTCCTGATGCTCTTCACTGAGTATCCCGTGGTCCCGAAGCATTTCCTTTGAAAAAATTAAGTGTCCAAACTACAGGTGGTGTAGCTTGCTTAACAGCCGGGATAATCTGCTGACTAGCAGACACTGCTACTAGGCACAAAGTATTTCCTGGGCTAGATGCAGTTAAAAATTTGTAATTAGATACTCTCGTTGGATGCTGAGAAAGCATTCCATAGAGTCTCCTGGCACGCCATATATGATTCTCTTAAAAAGCTTGGAGTAGGGGTCTAGGGGACCCTTTTATAGCCAAAATCACGGCCCTGTATCGCAATACGTCACCTAGGCTGAAGATAAATGGAACTGTAGCACCCTGAGGGCTCGGTTGCTACAGAGGTATTGCACCTCACCCAGAGGTGTGATATCTCACTCTCAGGTAAGGATGTAGTGTGGATCAGGACCCGACACCTGCATGCATTACACCACATTGCCGTGGGGCAGGGCGACCAATATGCCCCTGAGATGGGCACGACAGTCCCTGTCCCTGGCTGGAGTGGGGGGAGGGAACACTGAGGAAGGGGAACCCTGTAGTGCAGGAGCAGGGAGGAAGCAGTTCCTGGGTGCATTGAGAAGGGAGTATAAAAGGTGGGCACCATCTTAGTTCAGTGCAGAGAAGTCTGAGCAGAAGTGGCAGGGAGCAGGGGCTCTGCATGAGCTCTGCTCCGGAGGCGGGCCTAGTAACAGAGGCCCAGGCCTGGAAGAGGGAGAAGGAAGGAAGAGGAGCGGAGAAGGCTCCAGGAATGAGGAACGAAGGGATCCCAGGGGTGCGGACGGGCGAGTCGCCACCGCACGCCCGAATCCACCTGCGTGGAGGGGTCAGGCCAAAGGGGGAGACCGGTCCCCGAAACTAGTGGAGGCAGGAAACGACCCTCAGCTAGACCCGCTAGGAAGGCACCACATAGGGTCAGGGAAACTGGGGCCAAGTTTACCAAGAGGAGGCCCGAGGCAGCCGGACAGAAGGGTTGGTAAGAAAGGCCAGACAAAGGACACACAAAGGGGGTCCTGTGAAGCGCTCCAAAGTTATCTGGGAGTTGTCTGAGCCCCTCACCTGGTGAGCACAGTACGACGTGGGCAGCCGTTACCTGCAGACGTGGTCTGGATAATAAGAACTGTGAGTAAAGGCCCTGGACTGCATCACTGACTCCGTGTCGTTACTGCTGCTGCCCTGCACCATCACCCCCATCCTCAGCATACACTGCCCTGAGGCTATACTCCTCCCGTGGGGAGTTATGCTACGCTCTGCTGCACCCACAACACCAGCCTCAGCGGTCTGCCCTGGAGCGGCGGTTCACTCTGACCGCAATCCACGGGTGGCGTAGTCGGACATTTAAACATCAAAACCACATAAATAGTTCCGCCACTGGTTTGACCGCCCTGAGCCACGGAACCGGGTCGCCGCCACGGAGACTACAACCACCAGCATCCACCAAAAAGGGTCCGGCTCCGGGTGTCCCAAGGCCCAGGGGGCGCGTAAGAACACTTTCATCACCTTTCACAATCACCAATGGGACAAGGCAGGGATGTTCTCTGTCCCCTCTCTTATACATCCTAGTGACGGAGCACCTGCTCTCATCAATTCGCCATAACCCCAATATTAGGTGGATTGAGGTGGGAGGCACCGAGTACAAGTGCTCTCTATTTGCTGATGATGTCCTAGTATATATCACTCAATCACATATATCCATCCATGCTGTTATGGCTGAAATAGATCACTTTGTTACATGGTCAAATTTTAAAATCAATGCAGCGAAGTCTGAGGCCCTCGATGTTTCCCTCCCTAAATCCATATAGGATTCCATCCAGTCCAACTTTCCCTTTGCCTGGCCCTCACAGGGTATCAAATACTTAGGAATTCCTATTCATAGAGACCTCTCCCATCTATGTTATCTTAACTTTGGGCCCTTTATTGAACAACTCCATACAGACCACGGTTGGCAAGTTAGAACTGTAAGATTCACTACGTGAACCACTGGTGTTTTGTGGAAAAGCACATGTACACTGTGTTCCAAATTATTATGCAAAAAGTGTTTAGGAGTGATAAGGGAAGAATTTGTTTGTTTGGCAGTTAAACTCATTGATGGTGATGTGTGTCAGGGCTCTTTATATCACTGTAAGCAATTGCAGACACCTGTGCTAATTAGTTTGGCAGGTGTGTCCAATGAAAGGCAAGACTACTTAAGAAGGCTGTCTCACATTATTAAGCAGCCTACATTTTCTGCCAAAATGGGAAAGAAAAAGGATGTGTCGGCTGCTGAGAAGCAACAAATTGTGAAGTGTTTAGGTCAAGGCATGACTACAATCAACATTGTGCGATGATCAGGATGAAGTGTCTTGGCAATCAAGAAGTATGTAGCTGATTCACAGTACACATGTGTGCGTGCTGATAAGGGCAAATTGAGGACTCTTTCCTACAGGCAATTACGTCAGGTTGAAAGAGCAGCGGCAAAAAAGCCTTGTCATAGCAGCAGACAAGTTTTTGAAGCTGCTGGTGCCTCCAACATCCCCCGAACAACAAGATGCAGGGTCCTTCAGAGGTTTGCAGCTGTGCATACGCCATCCTGTCGACCTCCTCTATCCACTTCACACAAGCAGAAACGGCTCCAGTGGGCCAAACATTACATGAAGACTGATTTCAAAACTGTTTTGTTCACGGATGAGTGCCGTGCAGCGCTCGATGGTCCAGATGGATGGAGTGGAGGATGGCTGGTTGATGGACACCCCACGCAAACACGGCTACAGCGCCAACAAGGAGGAGGTGGAGTAATGTTTTGGGCTGGAATCATGGGGAGAGAGATTGTCGGCCCCTTTAGGATCCCTGAAGGCGCTAAAGATGAACTCCATAATGTATGTGGATTTTCTCAAACAGCACTTCCTGCCGTGGTTCAAGAAGAAGAACCGTGTATTTCACAGCAAGATCATTTTTTTGCATGATAATGCACCATCTCATGCTGCACATAAAACATCTGCATCTCTGGCTGATATGGGCATAAAAGGGGACAAACTTATGGTGTGACCCCCATGCTCCCCTGACCTCTACCCCATTCAGAACCTTTGGAGCATCATTAAAAGGAGTGTCTATGATGGCGGGAGGCAGTTCACATCTAAGCAACAGCTCTGGGAGGGTATTCTGTCCTCATGCAAAACAATTGAAGCAGAAACCATCCAAAACCTGACAAATTCAATGGACGAGAGAGTTCAGAAGCTCCTTTCGAACAAGGGGTCCTATGTGAAAATGTAACATCACCTAGAATAAAGTTTTGAGTTGAAAACTGTTTGATTTCAGTTTCTAACAACCTGCTAATGCTTATAATTTCAAAAATGACCATTTTTTTGGTCTTTATTAAAATGAAAAGGTTGATCGAAAAGTTTGGGGGATCTAAGAGTGTGGCAACCCAGTAGTCATGATTACTTCGAATTCTGACAATATGAGGGTCATGCTGCAGGTAGTGCAGCAAGAAGGCACTTATGTGTCTTGCGCATCTCGGAGCCCCAAAATTATTTTCCGGGCTAGATGCAGCTAAAAATTATTATTAATTTTAAATCTGGTGAAGCTTTAGTATAGATGGCCTAATAGGATCAGTGCTGCACACTGCTACAAAGCCCAAATTATTTTCCAGTCAAGATACAGATAAACATGATTAGTAATTTTAAATCTGGTGGAGCTTATTATAGATGGCCTAATAGAATCAGTGCTGCACACTGCTACAAAGCCCAAATTATTTTCCAGCCAAGATACAGATAAACATGATTAGTAATTTGAAAGCTTAAAATGGTTGGTAGGGTGATTTTAACCAATCATCAAGCTTTTACTCTCCCCAGGATGACACAGGGGTAGAAAAGTCATTTCGGATCCATGATTTGTTCATCTTTATGAACGTGAGTCTGTCTACATTATCAGTGGAGAGCCGCGTGTGCTTATCTGTCAGCACACCACCAGCAGCGCTGAACCCACGTTCAGACAGAACGCTGGCTGCGGGGCATGACAAGATCTCCAAGGCGTAAGTGGCTAGCTCCGGCCATTTATCCAGATTGGAAGCCCAAAAAGAGCAAGGGTCCAGTGACACAGTCATGGCTTCAATGTTTACTTGGAGATACTCCTGTACCATCGTCTCTAGGCGTTGACTATGTGTCAGACTACTTGTCTCCTGTGGCCTTGCAAAGGATGGGCTAAAAAAGTGGTGAAATGATTCCGCAAAATTGATGTTACCAGCAGATACTGTGGTTCTGTTACGGTTTGAGTGCTGAACACTTGATGGTCCCACGGTTGGCAAGTTGGAACTGTGAGATTCACTACGTGCACCACTGGTATTTTGTGGAAAAGCACATGTAAGATTCTGCAACAGTCTCTGCTGATACTCCTGCATGCGTGCATCCCTTTCTATGGCAGGAATAATTTCTGCAAATTTACTTTTGTACCGGGGATCTAACAGTGTGGCAACCCAGTAGTCAGGATTATTTCTAATTCTCACAATTCGAGGGTCATGTTGCAGGTAGTGCAGCAAGAAGGCACTCATGTGTGTTGCGCATCCAGGAGCACCAAGTCCCTGTTGTGTTGGTGGCGAGGTAACAATCATGCTTCCTTCCTCTGTCCTCTCCCCCCAACCTCGCACAACAGAAATGTGATCAAGGTCTCCCTCATCTGATGAGTCTTCCATCAGTTCGTCCTCCACTTCTTCCTGGGCTCCTGCACCTTCCTCACTAGTTTGGCTGCTACCATGCGCCCTGGTAAAACCATCTCCCCCACCCTCACATGCCTGCCGCCTTGGTGCTGCCGACCGTCTGGACCTTGCAGATGTTAGCCCTTCCGCATACAACTCCTCCTCCTCTACTTCCTCCACCTCCTCTTGTGCCACCACCTGACTCCGAATTCTGTTTAACATGTGCTCCAGCATGTAAATCACCGGAATAGTCATGCTGATAATGGCATCGTCAGCACTAAACATCTTCGTCGCCATTTCAAAACTGTGCAGAAGGGTGCATAGGTCCCTGATCTGAGACCACTCCTCCAGCGTGATTTGCCCCACCTCTGGATCTCGTTGGCCCAGGCTATACGTCAGAACGTATTGCACCAGGGCTTGTCGGTGCTGCCACAGTCGCTGCAACATGTGCAGAGTTGAATTCCACCGGGTAGGCACATCGCATTTTAGCCGGTGAAGTGGCAGGCCCAACGACTTCTGTAGAGATGTAAGTCGCTGAGCTGCGGGATGCGAACGGCGGAAGTGAGCACACAGCGACCGTGCCCTCTACAGAAGGCCATCTAGTCTGGGATAGTGGGCTAAAAATTGCTGGACAACCAGGTTCAACACGTGAGCCATACAAGGCACGTGTGTGACATTGCCCCGGCGAAGGGCCGCACCCAGGTTTGCAGCATTGTCGCACACGGCCTTCCCTGGTTTCAGGTCCAGTGGAGACAACCATTCATGAAATTGGTTCTCCAGAGCTGACCACAACTCCTCAGCTGTGTGACTCACATTTCCCAGACATTTCAATGTAAAAACCGCCTGATGACGTTGAGCCCTACTGCCAGCATAGTAAGGAGGTGTGCAGGATCCCTTCTGCGCAGTTAGAAAGCTTGTGGCATGACCAGACAGGCTTTGGGTGCAGGTGGAAGACCGAGAGGAGGTTGAGGAGGCAGAAGCAGTGGAGGAACTTTGACATAAAGAGGATTGACGCACAACTCGTGGGGACGGCAAGACTTGGACAGCAGCCCCTTGTCCTGCTGTCACCATAGTTACCCAGTGCCCAGTCAGCGACATGTAACGCCCCTGTCCATGCCTACTCGTCCAAGTGTCTGTGGTGAAATGCACCCTGTCACACACAGAGTTTCTCAAAGAAGCGGTGATGTTGTGTGCGACATGCTGGTGGAGCGCAGGCACACCTTTCTTTGAGAAGTAGTGCCGACTGGGCATCTGGTACTGGGGCACTGCGACGGACATAAGGTCTCGAAAATCCTCTGTGTCCACCAGGCAGAAAGGCAGCATTTCTGTAGCCAAGAGCTTGCAGATGGTGAAATTCAACCTCTTAGCTTTCTCATGGCTAGGAGGAAATGGTCTTTTACTTGTCCACATCTGAGGGACCGAGGGCTGGCTATTGTGCTTAGATGGGGTTGATAAGGGTGTCCCCGGCAAACTGCCGGTCTGTGAGGAAGATGCAGGCGGACATGTTAGGTTGCCTTGATCCAAAGGTGGTGCTATCGATGTCGGACAGCGCTCAACACCAGCTGGTGTTACCACCTCCAAAGAAAATGATGACCTGCCAATCACGCTGGCTGTTGCGGGTAAAGAGGTGGCAGGTCTGCGCCCCAAAACAGGTGTGACTGCTGTCCCCCCAGTCACAGAGGATGAAGAGGCCGCGGATGCACAAGATATGGCAGACGGTGGTTGGCCCGGCCGGCTAGGCCGCATTGTAGCACACTGAGCTTCCCACTGCAACTTATGCTTCATGTCCATGTGCCGGTTCATGCATGAAGTACTCAAACTATGTATTTTTTGGCCTCTACTTAGCTTTTGCTGACAAATGTTACAGATAACACGAGTTGGGTCATCTTTATCGATCTGAAAAAATGCCCAGGCTATGCAAGGCTTAGCACCCATGCGACCTGAAGAGCCACCACGACTTGTGGTGAAAGGCAGAGTTGTGTTTGAGGATGCAGTTGTTGACGTGCTTCCAGTACTACGTCTCTGTCCAGGAAGGCGCAACCTGACCTCGTCGTCACTAGCATCTTCCTCCACCTCCTCTGCTGACCTCATCTCTTGGCTGACTGTGGGTTGACAGTAAGTGGGATCTCCAACCTCATCATCATCACCCTGTGCGTTATCACACCCGTCGTCCTCAGAGCCAACCTGTTCCTGCCCTGACAAAAAACTAAAGTTGTCGCTCCAATCAGGTATTTGAGTCTTATCATCGTCTTCCTCATTGTCTCCACCAACAGGAGTTACAGTTTGGGAATGAGGGTCTACATTATGGTCAGATCCTTCTGCGTCTGGTCCTGGATCCGACTCATAAAGATTCTGGGCATCAGTGCAGATCATTTCCTCGTCTGGATTCACAGAAGTGCTGGAGTCGACCTCTGATTCCCAGGCTATAGTATGAGTAAACAGCTCTGCAGACTCAACCATCTGTTCTACCTCATACTCAGACGGGCAGCTGGAGATTTGGGAGCTGTGAGGAAGCAAGTGCGATTGGGGTGACACCTTTGAGGACTGGAGTATTTGTGATGTTGAAGTTGATGTGGAGGAGAGCCCACTTAAAGGAGCACTTGATATCCGTTGAAGCACCTGCTGTTTTTGTGCCTCATCTGGAATTTGTAGCGATTGGCGTGGCCGTAAGAAAGGGATCTTATCACATTGTCCGCTAAAAGAAGTAGACATTTTAGTTTGGCTGGAAGATGGTCTTTCTTCTGCAGATGTTACTGTTGCTTTAACACCTACCCCACGGACACAACCTTTTTTCCCCTTCCCAACACGCCTATTCCCCTTTCCACCAGCAGCAGGCCTTTTTCCACTCATTTTGGTGGTTAACTAATTCACAACTCTGGAGTTGTTTGCACAAAAAAACAATGGATGGGAACCGAGCAGAGCTGAGTGGCCAAACTGTGGTATTAGGCCAAAACTATTGGCTGGGTTAGATGCAGAAAAAAATTATATTCAATTTGCAACCTGATGGAGGTCAGTATAGATGGACTAATAGAACAAGTCCCACACACAGCTAGAAGCCCAAATATTTTTTCAGAGGTAGATGCAGAAAAAATTTTAATTCAGTTTGCAACCTGATGGAGGTCTGTATAGATGGATTAATAGAACAAGTCCCACACACAGCTACAAGCCCAATATTTTTTCAGAGGTAGATGCAGAAAAAAAATATATTCAGTTTGCAACCTGATGGAGGTCAGTATAGATGGACTAATAGAGAAAGTCCCACACACTGCTAGAAGGCCACATATTTTTTCAGAGGTAGATGCAGAAAAAAATATATTCAGTTTGCAACCTGATGGAGGTCTGTATAGATGGATTAATAGAACAAGTCCCACACACAGCTAGAAGCCCAATATTTTTTCAGAGGTAGATGCAGAAAAAAATATATTCAGTTTGCAACCTGATGGAGGTCAGTATAGATGGACTAATACAACAAGTCCCACACACAGCTAGAAGCCCAATATTTTTTCAGAGGTAGATGCAGAAAAAAATATATTTAGTTTGCAACCTGATGGAGGTCAGTATAGATGGACTAATACAACAAGTCCCACACACAGCTAGAAGCCCAATATTTTTTCAGAGGTAGATGCAGAAAAAAATATATTCAGTTTGCAACCTGATGGAGGTCAGTATAGATGGACTAATACAACAAGTCCCACATACAGCTAGAAGCCCAATATTTTTTCAGAGCTAGATGCAGAAAAAAATTATATTCAATTTGCAACCTGATGGAGGTCAGTATAGATGGACTAATAGAATGATGCTATGCCCAAAAGATTTTACTTCACTAGGTGCAGTAAAAAAATTGGTATTCTATACACAGGTGGTATATCTTGCAACACAGATAGGCTACTCCACTGACTAACACACTCTGCAATAGGCCAAAAAGGATTAGCTTTGCTAGATTCAGCCAAATGCTGTGAAAAAATCTTGCACAGCACTGGCACAGACCTGCCTGGCAAAAACTGATAGGAACTGATGTAACCTAGTCCTGAAAAGGACTCCAATTACAATTAGTCTTTGCTCCCACAATCTATCTATTTAAGAGCACAGACCTGCCTGATAAAAGTCGTAGGAAATGCTGTAACCTAGTCCTTAAAAGGACTGCATTCACAACTATTCCCTACTCCCAAGCTATCTGTAGATTTGTGCGAAAATTGGCTTGAAATTAACAAGGTATAGCCACACAGCAACAGCGGTGCCGTCTAACACGCAGCTGCAGCAGTGAGAAAATGGTGGCGACGGGGAAAATGGCTGGGTCTTATAGGGCAAGGACATGTGACATACACTGCTAATGACACATGCCCTTGCTTGTGTGAAAAAAAGCACTTCGCTCCGTGTGTGCGCTGCTGCTAGGCTGACAGATTGCACCTCCCCACTGTAAATGCGGGAAAGAGAAAAAAAAAATGGAGATCTTCATTGTTCCTGCAGAGATCCATCCCCTGCCCCTCCCCCCACCCCGCTGTACACTCAAACTGCGTATTAACATTAATTTTCATCATTACTGAGAAAAAATCCAGTTATGATTTTGGTGCACGAACAGTTATCGAACATAACCTCGAACAGCCGAATTTTTCTCAAATTGTTCGTGTTCGCCGAACGGCTCGAACACCGCCCAAAACAGCTCGAATTTGAGATTGGCGAACAGTTCGAGTAGAACAACGCTCATCTCTACTAGGGACAACTGAACGCTGCGCTGGGACAAGGACGTGGATGCTGATGGTGGTAGTTGCGAGGGTGCAATGACAGGTACAAGGCGGGAGGCTTCTTCGCTTGTGCCATGGACAGGGGATTGGCGTGCAAGCACAACAGCTGAACAAGCTGTGGTGTCACCCACAGACACTGTTTCTGGACCCTGGTCCACCTAGTCGGGTGCTTTGCTATCATGTAACTGAGCATGCTGGTGGTGGGCAGGCTGCTAGTTTTGCTACCCCTGCTGATGCTGGCTTGGCAGATGGTGCAAATAGCCTTGCTGTGGTAATCTGCAGAGTCTTTAAAAAACAACCAGACTCGGGAAGACCTAACAGTAGTACTGGCAACGTCCGTCGTGTTGGTGTTCCGGGTAACGGTTGCCCGCCTTCTGTCTATGGCCACAACACTGCTTGTTCCTGACTGTTGTGGTGCTATGCCTCCCTCCTCCTCTGTGCTGCTGTCCTTGCTCTGCATGTCACCTTGCCAGGTTGAGTCAGTGACTACATCGTCCACTACCTCGTCTTCCACTTGGGCACCCTGGTCCTCCTCCTGACTTTCTGGCAATTGTGTCTCATCATGATCCACCTCTTGTGACAGTAATTACACTTTTCCACCATCACCTTCATGTGACCGTGTCTGCTCAAATATTTGGGCATCGCTACATGCGATCTCCTCTTGCCCCCCTTGAAGCTGGCCGGACAAGAGGCCAGAAGAATCTATAAATGGAAAAGTGAACAGCTCTTCGGAGTGTCCAAGTTTGGGATCAGTTGTCTCCGGCCACTAGGCGATGGTGGTGGGAGGAAGTCATGGTGGGAGGAAGGAGGATCAGGGTGAGGAATATGAGGTCCAGACTCACGGCTGAGACTTGACCGTGTGGAAAAAAGGGTGGTGGTGGCAAAGTGACTGGAAGCATTATCTGCTATCCAACCAACAACCTTTTAACACTGCTCTAGGTTCAATAGTGTTGTGCTGCGGTACCATAGTAATTGGGACAAGAAAGTAGGCCGACATGATGTGGGTGCTTGTTGTGGCACAATTTCAGCTTGCCCATGGCCTTGGCCTCTGCATGCACCATCACATCCACTTTCCCTTTCCTTGCCATGTGCTTTGCCCATTTTAAATAGAGGACAATATTTTCCACGGTCGCTACAAATGGCTGGATTTGTACCGCAGTTATATGTGATACGTCTAATGGACGCCAATGGTTTTAAATAGCGGGCTTGTAGTTTCCTATTATTCACAGTGACCACGTGTGAATAGCTTCACTGACACACTGCTACAAACTGTAAATGGAGGACAATATTTTCCACGGTCGCTACAAATGGCTGGATTTGAATCCGCAGTTATATGCAATATGCCAGATGGATGCGCACGGTTTTAAATAGCTATTTCCTATTATTCACAGCGACCATGTGTGAATAGCTTCACTGACATGCTGCTGCCAAACTGTAAATGGAGGACAATATTTTCCACATTCACTACAAATTTCTGGATTTTTATCACTGTGATATCGGATGACGTCTGATGATGGAAAAGATCTGGATGTATTCTGCTGTGTTAAAAAGCAAATGGAGCAGTAAAATGTTGGACACTATTACTTTTTTAGAAAATAATCAGGATTAAGATCAAAGAAAAAAATTAGCCCTCGTCCCTGATATTGGTGGCTATGTCTACGGATATCTGTAATAGCAGGAGCAGACAGAACGTACAGTGGACCCTCTTGTGTTGTATACACTGCCACAAACCCTGCATGCCTGCCTAAATCCTGCTATCACCACCGAATATATGCAGCTGGATTAGTCCTCAGAAGGACTGTTAGTTCTGATAGATATATATATACTCCTGGAGTACCTATATCTAACTACTACACCGCCAATTCTTTCCCTCACACAGCAAAACTTCTCCCTACTCTGTCTGTCTGAAGGTTAGACTGTGACGAGCCTAGCGCACCAGGCCTTATATAGACCTGATGATGCTGTGCGGCCAGCCAATCACTGTGATGCCACAACCAACATGGCTACGGCATTAAAATGCGTGACAAGCAATCCCTGCATGTTCATTGGCTCTCTAAAGAGCGCCAAACATGCAGAGCAGGGACCCGAGCTCCCGCCTGGATATCCTGGAAATACTCGCCGAGCATGTCGAGCAGTGAGATTCTCGGGCTCATCACTATTACAGTACAGATCAAAAGTTTGGACACACCTTCTCATTTAAAGATTTTTCTGTATTTTCATGAGTATGAAACTTGTACATTCACACTGAAGGCATCAAAACTATGAATTAACACATGTGGAATTATATACTTAACAAAAAAGTGTGAAACAACTGAAAATATGTCTTATATTCTAGGTTCTTCAAAGTAGCCACCTTTTGCTTTGATTACTGCTTTGCACACTCTTGGCATTCTCTTGATGAGCTTCAAGAGGTAGTCACCAGAAATGGTCTTCCAACAATCTTGAAGTAGTTCCCAGAGATGCTTAGCACTTGTTGGTAGTGTTGAGTGAGCATGCTCGACACTGCTCGGTACTTGCCCGAGCATCTTACTATTCAGGATGTTCGGTGAGCACTGAGCATTTCCGGGTTACTCGGGCGGGAGCTCGGGTCTCCGCCCCGGAATGTTTGCCGCTCTTTACAGAGCCAATGAACATGCAGGGATTGCCAGCCAGTCACTGTAATACCGCAGCCATGTTGGTTGTGGGCATTACAATGATTGGTTGGCCGCACAGCGTCACCTCGAGTATTTAAAACTGGGCGCCGCCATCTTGGACAAAGTCGCTCCGGATCAGACTGTGCAGGGAGAGTGCTGCTGAACTAGGGAGAGATTTATACTGCGAAATAGATAGTGTAGGGTCTCTAAAGCCTGCAAAATCAAACAAACAGTCCTTCTCAGGACTAATATCCATCCCAGATATCAGGCAGGCAGGCTGTATAGGAGATGCAGTGGTTATACCAACAAACGCTGCATTACAGTCCTGTGTTCTGCTTCTCAAATTGCTAGACTTATCCCCAGGGCTCAGGGGCCAGGAAAAATCCTTCTTTTTTCATCTAAATCCTCTTTTTTTTTTTTTCTCAGTCAGACTGTACATATACCCGTCTTATTAGCCTTATTAACCGTGTGTCTGTGAGTGTTCAGACACAAATATATCTGTTTAAAAGAGTCTGGTTTCGGTCAGATAAATAGAACTGTGGTTTTGCAGTTCCAAGGTTCAGATCTCTGTATTATACACTTTTTTGCCTTTTTTCCATGAAAAAAAACAATTTGAGTGTCTCGCTGACTGATCAGACACAAATATATCTCTTTAAAAGATTCTGGTGTAGGCCAAAGAAATAGAACTGTGGTTTTCCTCTTCCACGGTTCAAATCTGGGTGTAATCCACCTTTTTGCATAAAAAAAAACAGTTTCAGTGTCTCGCTGACTGTTCAGACACAAATATATCTGTTTAAAAGATTCTGGTGTAGGCCAAAGAAATAGAACTGTGGTTTTCCTCTTCCACAGTTCTAATCTCCTTGTTATTGCCCTTTTGCCATTGATAGTGCGAGTGTAAGCTATTTTACTTCATTTACAATGGGCAAGGAGCGTGGCAAGGGACGTGGAACTGGACGTTCTGGTGATGGTGCGTGCAGAGTACGGGGCCGTGGCCAAGGTGAAAATGTGCCACAACCAACAGCCACATCTTCTCGCTCCCAGTTCTTGACCGAATTACTAGGGAAGCACACAACAACACCACTATTATGAACTGATCAGTGTGAACGGGTTATTAATTGGATAGCAGATAATACTTCCAGTCACCTGGATACCACTACCTCCGGTCTGTCTTCCACACGGTCAAGTCTTAGTAGCCGTGAGTCTCGACCGCATACTCCTCCTCACCCTGATGCTCCTTCCTCCCACCATGCCGAGTGTCGTCAGACAGCAACTGATCCCACAGTTGGACACTCTGAAGAGCTGTTCACTGGTCCATTCCATATTTTTGCCCCTCGCCTGCTCCGCTTGAATTGGTGGAAGAGGAGATCCCATGTAGCGATGGCCATATATTTGAACAGCCACGGCCACAGGAAGGCAACGCTGGCAATTTGTCACAAGAGGTGGACGATGACGAGACACAATTGCCATGAAGTGAGGAGGAGGAGGTGGTGGATGATCTAGTAACTGACCCAACGTGGCATGAGGACACACAAAGCAAGGCCAGCAGCACACAGGGAGAGGGACATTGCCAGTACAACCGGTAGGTCTTCCAGAGTCTGGAATTTTCTAAAGACTCTGCTGATAACCCCAAAAAGGCCATTTGTACCACCTGCCAGGCCAGCATCTGCAGGGGTGACAAAACTACCAGCCTGACCACCACCAGCATAATCAGGCACATGGCAGCAAAGCACCGGACTTTGTGGGGCGAACCCCAGGGTCCACGAACAGTGTCAGCGGGTGTCACCACTGCTTCTTCCGCTGTTGAGCGTGTAAGAGAATCCCCTGTTGTGCGTGCAAGGCAATCCCCTGTCCATACTGCATGCAAAGATGCCCCCTCCTCTCAGTCTTCACTTGTTATGGCAGTTTCTTAAGAAACAGCATCAACGTCCACGTCCACGTCCCACCGCAGCGTTCAATTGTCCATATCCCTGACCTTTGAACGAAAGCGCAAATTCGCAGCCAACGCCCCACAGGCCACAGTCCTAAATTCGCACATTTCACGACTGCTTGAATTGGAAATGCTGCCTTTTAGACTGCTGGAGACGGAATCCTTCCGCAACCTTATGGCGGTGGCTGTCCCTCGGTACTCAGTCCCCAGCCGACACTATTTTGCCCGGTGTGCCATCCCCGCACTACACAAGCACGTGTCCCAAAACATCTGCCGTGCCATCAACAACGCAGTTACTGGAAGAGTCCACCTGACAACGGACACGTGGACAAGTGCTTGTGGCCAGGGACGGTACATCTCTCTGACGGCACACTGGGTAAACATAGTGGAAGCCGGGACCCAGTCGGACCTTGGGACGGAACACATCCTACCCACACCGAGGATTGCGGGCCCTATGTCAGTCAGAGTTGCCCCCACAGTGTACAGCTCCTGCGCATCATCCTCCTCCTCCTCCTCATGCTCAGCCTCCATCTCAGATATCACCACATCAGTTACAAGCTGGAAGCACTGCAGTACTGCCTCAGCCAAGCAGTAACAGGCTGTGCTGAAACTCATAAGCTTAGGTAATAAACCTCACACTGCTTGTGAGTTGTGGACAGCTGTGAAAGAGCAGGCAGATCTGTGGCTGAGACCGCTGAACCTACATCCAGGCATGGTCGTGTGTGACAATGGCCGTAACCTGGTGGCGGCTCTGAGGTGAGGCGAGATCACACACATACCATGCCTGGCTCATGTGCTTAACCTCGTGGTTCAGCGGTTTCTTAAATCGTACCCCGAGTTGCCAGATCTGCTCGTCAAAGTACGCCGCCTATCAGCTCATTTTCGGAAGTTGGCTACAGCTTCCGCCGACCTTGCTGTGTTGCAGCAGCGTTTGCAGCTTCCGGCACACTGACTGGTGTGTGATGTCCCCACACGTTGGAACTCTACCCTCCACATGTTGCAAAGGATTTGTGAGCAGAAGAGAGCAGTTGTGGAGTACCAGCTGCAACAAGGCCGTCGATATTCAGGTCAGACTCCACACATAAGACCTCAGGAGTGGACTTAGAAGTCTGACATATGTACCATCCTGACAAACTTTGAGGAGTCCACCAAGATGGTGAGTGGCAATGACGCCATCATTAGGGTCAGCATCCCACTTGTCTGTCTTTTGCAACGCTCTCTGCAAAGAATTAAAGAGGAGGCATTGCAGCCAGAGTATGATGAGATGGATCAAGAAGCCGTAGCGGGCGATTACACACAGCCCAGCCTCATCTCATCCCAACGTGCATTGGGGGACAATGAGGGAGAGGAGAAGGAGGAGGAGGAGGAAGAATAGGAGCTGGTATCATGCGCTGTAGACGGTAGTGCCTGTACAACTGTCATACCGTCGGTTCAGCGTGGGTGGCCTGAGGACAGGGGGGAGGAGGAGGAGGAGGAGGAGAGCATGGTAAGTCGTCATCTTGGTGAGGACACGGAAGTTTTGCCCATTACCAGTCTGGCATGCATGGCTGTCTTTATGTTACACTGCCTTAACCGTGACCCTCGCGTTGTCAAAATGTTGGGTGACAGTCATGACTGGTTGGTGACACTTTTAGACCCCCGCTACAAGGAGAACTTTGACTCTCTTATTCCTGAGGTGGAGAGGTCTACAAAAATGGGGCAGTACCAGAAGGCCCTTGCTGCAGAACTGTTAAAAAAATTCCCATCTGACCACGCTAGCGGCAGAGGTCACAGTTCGTTGCCCAACCAAGGCGTACAGGCGAGAGAGACTCAACTCCAATCCAGCAGAGGCAGGGGAACACTGTCAATGTTCTGGGACAGTTTTCTGAGACCCACCCAGCTTACAGGCCCTGAGGCGCGGGGTACTCTCACAAGCAGGGGTGGATTAAGGATAGCAAGGGCCTCGGGCAGTTGAGACTGCATGGGCCCCTTCACCACCCCATGTGACGGGTCAGGGTTCACCATATACCTGAAACATTATTTCTGAAAAAAATAGCTGCTGGGTGAAACTATAACATAAAAAACATCCATTAATCTAAAATTTACCTTCACTTAAAAAAATACTTTAAGCCATAGTATTGAACAGACCAACTTTAATATGTAAACAAGTCTCTACGAGTGGTGACAGTTTCCACACGTACCGGAAACTGTCTATGGTCTGCGCACATGTCAGTGTGTTTCCATGGACCGTGTGTTCGTGTGCTCCACACGGAGACATGTCTGTTTTTTTGCAGATACACGGTCCACAAAACTGTCTCACACTGAACACACACGGATGACATCCATTTGTCATCAGTGTGACACATACCGGTGCCTGGGAATCAGCCGTACAGTTAGCGCTGTCCCCAAGCGCTGGGGGCTGAACACTGCCATCATCGTGGATCCCTGCCGGCGCTGCGATCAGCACAGGCAGGGACAATAGCGAGAGTAGTAGTCTGCTCCCGCTGTGTCCATGCCTGCAAAATTAAGATTGAAATAATAAAATCCTTGCACTCACCTCTCCTAGGTGTCCCCCGCTGTAATCCATGCGACCGCTGCTGCCGAGGAGCCGGAGAAAATGAGCCGCTCCGTAGCTGCTCTCTGTGAGTGACAGGACACTGCTCCTGAGTGCAGCTCCGAAGCAGCTCGCTGGAGCAGCTAATTTTCACCAGCTCCTCAGTCAGCAGTCAGAGGATTACAGCATGGGACACTTAGGAAAGGTGAGTATATGGATTTTATTATTTTAATCTTATTTATACACAGGGACACTGCGGGAGCAGACTACTACTACCCTCATCATTGTCCCTTGCTTGCGCTGATTGCAGCACTGGCAAGGAATCGTGATCACCAGCTCCTCCTCACTATTCTCTGCTCTATTGGCCTCAAGGGCACTGTTCTCTCCTTGTTCTCCTCCTATTTCTCTGGCCGCTCCTTCTCTGTGTCTTTCGCCGGCTCCTCCTCCTCTCTCCTTCCCCTTACTGTCGGGGTTCCTCAAGGATCAGTCCTAGGCCCCCTTCTTTTCTCCTTATACACTGCTCCAATTGGACAAACAATCAGCAGATTCGGTTTTCAGTACCATCTCTATGCTGATGACACCAATTATACACCTCTGCTCCGGACATCACCCCTGCATTACTACAAAAGGCCAGTGATTGTCTTTCTGCTCTGTCTAACATTATGTCCTCCCTCTGTCTAAAACTGAATCTGTCAAAAACTGAACTCCTCGTCTTTCCTCCCTCCACTAACCTACCTGTGCCCGATATTGCCATTTCCGTTTGTGGCTCAACCATTACTCCCCAGCAACAAGCCCGCTGTCTTGGGGTCATTTTTGATTCCGATCTTTCCTTCATTCCTCACATCAAATCACTCGCTCGTTCATGTCATCTACACCTCAAACATCTCAAGAATCAGGACTTTTCTCACCTTTGACTCGGCAAAAACTCTTACTGTAGCTCTTATTCATTCTTGTCTCGATTATTGCAACTCTCTACTAATCAGTCTCCCTCTTAGTAAACTGTCCCCTCTCCAATCCGTCCTTAATGCAGCAGCCAGGATCATATTCCTCGCCAACCGCTACACCGATGCCTCTTCCCTGTGCCAGTCATTGCATTGGTTGCCCATTCAATATAGAGTTCAATATAAACTTAACATGCTTACCCACAAAGCACTCCATCCTTCAGCTCCCCCCTACATCTCCTCCCTTGTCTCTGTCTACCACCCTGCAAGTGCCCTCTGTTCTGCCAATGACTTAAAACTAAAATCCTCCATAATCCGAACTCCCCACTCCCGTCTCCAAGATTTCTCGCGTGCTGTGCCAATTCTTTGGAATGCACTACCCAGGACAGTTTGATTAATTCCCAATACCCACAGTTTCAAGCGGACGCTAAAAAAACATTTCTTTAGACTGGCATATCGCCTCAATCGGTCCCGGTTTTGGCCCATATTAAAATCTTCTTCAATTTCAGATTCATACCATCCATGCACTTAATAGCCTCGGTCAGGACTGCACACATACTGGCTGGCGACCAGTCCATGTATTATTATTTATCCTATTTAATATATCAAGGCTGCATTATACAATATATGTACATTTTACCTTTTGTGTCTCCCCCATTTCCTCATAGACTGTAAGCTTTCGAGCAGGACCCTCACTCCTTTTGACATGAGTTATGCTTATTCTGTATTGTCTGTATATGTCCCCCCTAAAATTGTAAAGTGCTGCGGAATATGTTGGCGCTATAAAAATAAAAATTATTATTATTATGAGGGCAGCGTTCAGCACCTGCGCTTGGGAACAGCGCTAACTGTACCGCTATTCCTAGGCGCCGGTCTTGATGCGGCAAATGGTTGCCACAAGGGACACGGATATTTCCGGTACCGGTTTTTCCAGTACCGGAAATAGCCGGACATGTGAAACCAGCCTAATGCTATGTAATCTCACCCGGGTGAGGTGAGTTTACTCGGGTTTACAAGAAGCAGCATGGCTGCATGTGAATTTCTGTGGCGAAGACCAGTGTCTTCAGTGTATGACCAATAGCATGTCATTAGAAGCGGTAAATCTGCATGTAACTAAACACAAGTGCGGTAATTACAATGCAGCGTTTTGGATGCAGCGGAAATACGCTGCATTCAAAACGCTACCATTCCTGATTGTGTGCATGTGTGTCACCCTGGCCTGGATGCCACAAAAATAATAAAGCTGTGTCTGAGAGCAAGGGGGAGGTTCTCTAGTCAAGGACCATTAGCATGCGATACCTCCTGTCACAGGCCAGTAGGGGGAGCAGGCTGCCCCTATAAAAGCTGTAACTGGGGGCAGGGTTAGGGAGAACTGGACAACCTGTCTCTGGATTGAGAAGTGACCCAGAGCAGAGACAGACAGTTGTATTGCAGCGTAAGAGGGCATGTGGCAGTAGGAGAGCCACAAGCCAGGGACAAGAGGTGAAGTACGCCTGTCCTGGCAGACAGACTGATCTTCCAG
The DNA here is from genome assembly GCF_046119375.1 of Phyllobates terribilis. Classification (NCBI taxonomy): domain Eukaryota; kingdom Metazoa; phylum Chordata; class Amphibia; order Anura; family Dendrobatidae; genus Phyllobates; species Phyllobates terribilis. Next base: position 947,800,758 of record NW_027362762.1, read on the forward strand.
ACTTTGGTGTCTGAGGCTGTGAGGATTCCACGTCCCACAGCAGAAACCAGTCCACAGGGGACTGTATGTTCCTTGGCCTAAGAAGCTCGGAGGCTCCGCCACAGCAGAAGGGACCAGCAAAGCCGTACCAGGCCGGGAGTAGAAAGGGACCCACGTTGCAAGCTATACGGGCGAAAGGACACGGTGAGCTCGGGAACGTGGGCTGTTACCCTACAAGGAGGGAAATAGCCAGAAGGAGCACAGAGAGAACGGTAGGCTTACACCCTCACCCTGACCAGCGCCAGCCTCCCGCTTGCTCTCAGACATCCAGGCCCCCTCCTAGCTGGGCCTGTTTCTGGGTCATATTACCTGTTCTAATAAAGACCCTGCACTGTTTAAGAGGCCTCCGTTTCCTGGCTTCCGCGGTCGGAGTCACCCCCTCCATCATCCATTATATATTCTGCCCTGGGGCCATACTCCTCCCGTGGGGAGTTGAACAATCCAGTGCTGCACATTTATATCAGCCCCAGCGGTCTGCACTGCAGCGGCGGTTAACCCTGACCGCAACCCACGGGTGGCGTAGTCGGACATCACTTAGAACTGATAAAGGACTACCACTGGTCTGACCACCCTGAGCCACGGGCCGGGTTGCCACTACTACCCCCATCGTCTCCCTATTGCCCGGTTCCGAGTGCCCCAGGGCCCAGGGGGCGAGTCACATGTGCAAGCAGAATTTGCAGTGGCGCTCTGTATCTAAGGGCAAGGAGCCTTTTATTGTGTAAAAAATGTGGAGATGGTAGTGGACTGAAACTACATGGGACCAATGCCCCGGCACACTATGCGCTGTCCACCTTGGAGATTTTGCTTGCATTGCATCATACATTTATACAAATAATGAAATACATGATGCAAGCAAAAATTCTAAGATGATGAGGGGGAGGGAGTAGACAGTGTGAAGGGGCATTTGTCTTTATGTAGTTTCAGTCCACTCCTCTCCCATCCCCAACATTATGTAGAAATTTGAAAAATGACAATGGTCCCCTGCCCTTTTATACAAAGTGCTGCTGGCTGCCCCCCAGTTCCACTGCCACAGTCCACAGACACTGTCTGAGACACATGATGATTTAAGCTGGCAGTGGAACACTAGAAGGCAGCCAGCAAGCACTCTGTATAAAACGGCAGGGAACCATTATTGATAGCTATACACAAAACACATACTTTTTAAACACATTTTGACACTGGAGCAGCAGGGCTCAGCAGGAGACGAGGCAGCAGGCAAGCTCTGGGTCATGGTGTGTAGGGTAGGAGCAGGCGGCTCCTCTTCATGTCAGCCATTTCTTCTTTTTAATAGACCAGCGCCCGCGCTGTGTATGCTGGGCCCTCCCTGACGTCATGTGGCAGGGCGGTCCCAGCATCATGTAAACTGCCCGCCCTGGTGGATCTGCAGCTGGCCGGATGGGAGTGGCTGCGTGATGCAGCGTGTCTGTCAGTGGCTGCTTTGAAATTTGGGTCCTGCCCTGCCTGACGTCATGTCAGATGACGTCAGGCAGGGCAGGACCCAAATTTCAAAGCAGCCACTCACAGACACGCTGGCTGCATTACGCGGCCGCTCCCATCCGGCCACCGTAGCTGTATATTCACTAGCGCGGGCAGTTTAAACGATGTTGGGACCGCCCTGCCACATGACGTCAGGCAAGGCAGTCCCAACATCATTTAAACTGGCCGCACTAGTGAATATACAGCTACGGTGGCCGGATGGGAGCGGCCGCGTTATGCAGCCAGCGTGTCTGTTAGTAGCTGCCCTGCCTGACATCATGTGGCACTGGCAGGGCGGCAAAGCATGATTCAAGCCGCCTGCGACTGCGGGCCCGCAGTGGTGGTGATCTGAACCTTCGGCCAGCACGGCGGTGACAAAAAAAAGATTGTGCATTATAATGGGAACAATTCATGGGCCCCCTGAAGCCTCAGGCCCCGGGCGGTAGCCTGAATTGCCCTCATTATAATCCGCCTATGCTCACAAGGAGTGGAAAGTTTCAAAAGATGGTGAGGGAGTACCTTGCGGACCGTACCAGCGTCCTCCGTGATTCCTCTGTGTCTTTTAATTATTGGGTATCCAAGCTGGACACTTGAAATGAACTCGCTCTGTACGCCTTGGAGGTCCTGGCCTGCCCTGCCGCTAGCGTGTTATCGGAGCGTGTTTTTAGTGCCGCTGGGGGAATTATAACTGATAAGCGCACTCGCCTGTCAACTGACAATGCTGACAAGCTAACTCTTATCAAAATGAACAAGGGCTGGATTGGGCCAGACTTCTCATCACCCCCAAATGACAGCAGAGTAACGTAAAGTCAAATCCACTGTGTTATTTTGGGAGGTGTATTCCCATGCACCGCTTCACACCCACACATGGGTATATGCTTCCTCATTTCGGCTGTTTTTTGCTATTCTCCTTATCCTCAGCCTCCACCACCACTATACCACCAGGGTGACCGTGGTCCGTGTTGCCAGCATTGCAAGTTCCTCTGTCCTAATTTTTGTCAGCTTTTGCTTGGAAGACATAGGCAAAGACTATGGGAGACCCACTCCCCAATAATGGGAAAAATGTTTTTAATATGCTGTACTGCATGGCTCTTGTAAGGGGCATTGCAAGTTCCTCCGTTCTAATTTTTGGCAGCTTTTGCTTGGAAGGCATAGGCAAAGACTATGGGAGACTCACTCCACAATAATGGGAATAATGTTTTTAATATGCTGTACTGCATGGCTCTTGAAAGGGGCATTGCAAGTTCCTCCGTCCTAATTTTTGGCAACTTTTACTTGGAAGGCATAGGCAAAGACTATGGGAGACCCACTCCCCAATAATGGGAATAATGTATTTAATATGCTGTACTGCATGGCTCTTGTAAGGGGCATTAAAATCGTCTTGTTAAGCTACTGTAACCTCCACGTCTCTTCCAAGGGTCATTGATACTATCTTTTTATTCCACTGGGACCTCCACCACTCTTCCAAGGGGCATTGATATTGTCTTTTTATTGCACTGCAACCTCCACCACTCTTCTAAGGGGCATTGATATTGTCTTTTTATTCCACTGGGACCTCCACCACTCTTCCAAGGGTCATTGATATTGTGTTTTTATTCCACTGTGACCTCCATGTCTCTTCCAAGGGGCATTAAAACCATCTTGTTAAGCTACTGTGACTTCCATGTCTCTTCCAAGGGGCATTAAAACCGTCTTGTTAAACCACTCTGAACTCCACGTATCTTCAAGGGGAATTAAAAACGTCTTGTTAAGCTACTGTGACCTCCACGTCTCTTCCAAGGGTAATTGATATTCTCTTTTTATTCCACTGTAACCTCCACCACTCTTCCAAGGGGCATTGATATTGTCTTTTTATTTCACTGGGACCTCCACCACTCTTCCAAGGGGCATTGATATTGTCTTTTTATTCCACTGGGACCTCCACGCCTCTTCCAAGGAGATTAAAACTGTCTTGTTAAACCACTCTGAACTCCATGTCTCTTCCAAGGGGCATTAAAATCGTCTTGTTAAGCTACTGTGACCTCCACATCTCTTCCAAGGGGGGTCATCGATATTATCTTTTTACTCCACTGGGACCTCCACCACTCTTTCAAGGGGCATTGATATTCTCTTTTTATTCCACTGTAACCTCCACCACTCTTCCAAGGGGCATTGATATTGTCTTTTTATTCCACTGCGACCTCCACCACTTTTCCAAGGGGCATTGATATTGTCCTTTTATTCCACTGGGACCTCCACGTCTCTACCAAGGGGCATTAAAACCATCTTGTTAAACCACTCGGAACTCCACGTCTCCTCCAAGGGGCATTAAAACCATCTTGTTAAACCACTCTGAACTCCACGTCTCTTCCAAGGGACATTAAAATCATCTTGTTAAGCTACTGTGACCTCCACGTCTCTTCCAAGGATCATTGATATTCTCTTTTTATTCCACTGTAACCTCCACCACTCTTCCAAGGGGCATTGATATTGTCTTTTTATTCCACTGGGACCTCCACCACTCTTCCAAGGGGCATTGATATTGTCTTTTTATTCCACTGGGACCTCAACGTCTCTTCCAAGGGGCATTGAAACCGTCTTGTTAAACCACTCTGAACTCCACGTCTCTTCCAAGGGCATTAAAATCGTCTTGTTAAGCTACTGTGACCTCCACGTCTCTTCCAAGGGTCATTGATGTTGTCTTTTTATTCCACTGGGACCTCCACCACTCTTCCAAGGGGCATTGATATTGTCTTTTTATTCCACTGCGACCTCCACCACTCTTCCAAGGGGCATTGATATTGTATTTTTATTCCACTGCGACCTCCACCACTCTTCCAAGGGGCATTGATATTGTCTTTTTATTCCACTGGGACCTCCACGTCTCTTCCAAGGGGCATTAAAACTGTCTTGTTAAACCACTCTGAACTCCACGTCTCTTCCAAGGGGCATTAAAACCGTCTTGTTAAGCTACTGTGACCTCCACGTCTCTTCCGAGGGGCATTAAAACCGTCTTGTTAAACCACTCTGAACACCACAGCTCTTCCTAGGGGCATTGAAATGTTGTTTTTAATTACCTCTAACCTCCACGACTCTTCCAACAGGCATTGCATTTCCTCCTAATTTTAGTCAGCTTTTGCTTTTCAATGCATAGGCGAACACTTAGGGAGACCCACTCCCCAATAATGGGTAGAAGGTTTTTAGTATGCTGTAATCCACGTCTGTTTCAAGGGGCATTGCAGTTCCTCATAATTTTTGGAAAGCATTCCATTCACTGCTTAGGCCAACAGTGCACAGGAGACCCAGCTGCTATAAATTAAAAAAAACTGCCCTCTGACCTCCATGTCACTTCCAAGGGGCATTGGAGTGCCTCGATATTTTTGGTAGGCATTACACTCACTGTATGCCCTATAACTGTGTAGTCCAACTGCTCCTTTGGTACAGAAACATATCCTACAAGACATGTGTGGTTGACTGGCCTTAAATTGATGTGAATGGTCCCTGTTCCTCCTGCTCTTTCTCCTTTACCACCACCTCATCCATCATTCATCACCTGAAGCTTTGTTTTAATGGGAGTCATAGAACTGGGATAGTAACAGGAAAACATCCAGCAATCCTCGGAGGAGGTAGGATATGCGCCAAAACGCTGACCACCTCAGGCCTAGCTGCTACTACATACATGCGCTTGCATTCCAAGGAACAGAAAGCTAAGGAGATGGCCTCATGATCATGAATAATTTACTCGTTGTGTAGGAGGCCGACCACTGCTGCTGTCTACCTTCTGAACTTTGTGTTGAAGCCTCATTGACCCAGGACCCACAATCCTCTATGTCTGGAGGACATGTTGCATCCCAGTGTCCAACTGTGTCCCGGCTTCCACAATATTGAACCAGTGTCAAGGCATCAGTGAGATGGACCATCCCTGGCCACATTCACTTGTCCACGTGTTTGTGGTTAGGCTGTCCTTCCCACTTAATGCACTGAGGAGGGCACAGGTAATGTTTTGGTATGCGCGCTTGTGTATAATGTGCATCGGGACAAATAGGAGCGGCTGGGGACCATTTATGGACACCCGGCCGCCCCCTGGCGGCTGTGGACCGTGTGTGGGCACCCGGCCGCGGGGCAGATGGGGACCAAGTATGGACACCCGGCCGCCCCCTGGCAGCTGGGGACCAAGCGTGGACACCCGGGCGACTGGGGACTGAGTATGGATACCAGGCCGCCGACGCAGCCATGACGTGGTGGCCAGATTCCGCCTCCACATGCCTAAAAGGTCAAATTTCAAGTGCAAGCAAGCAAGCAGTATGGTATTGCAGCCTGGGGGTGGGTGGGTGGCAGGCTGCATACTTGAGCTTGCATTGCAAGGAATGGGGGAGGTACAATTGAACACTGCCCTGGGACAAGGACTAGCACGGGGATAGTTGTAAGTCTGCATCTTCTGATGCGGCAAGGATCACTTTTGATGGGCACGCTTTTAGGCAGTGACCTGGGTGTCAGAGATGCTTCCAGGGGTCTTCCCCATGCTGTTCCCATGTCTTTTCAGCACTGTATGCATGTGTCACACAGCACATGGCCAGATAAGGTTGTAAAATGTTAAAATGACATTTTCCGGTGAATGCATTTGTCACGGTTGAAAGCAATGCAAAAGTGCAAAAACGCATAAAAAATGCTACTTGTGAACATAGCCCAAGGTATGGAGGAGTATTTTTGTTTTTGGTTGTTTATTTTACCTTATACACAAATCTTTACCCTGGAAAGGAAGTTCCTTAATATATTTCACAGGAAAACCATTTCAGTTTTGTTTTTGAACATTTTATTGTGAGCCCGTAAAAGTGGCTTAATACCTCTGACCACGATGTTGACAGCAGTGACCCGGGGGTCAGAAATGCTGTCCCCATGTCATTTGAGCACTGTCACTATCGTTATGGGCACTTTTTAGGCTTTCTATAGACTGCTGGGGGTGCCGCCACAAAAATGCTCCAGTCTCCCATAGACTAACATTGAGCTCGTTGCTCGGGTCGAGCACCTGAGTATCACGGTGAGCTCGGCCCGAGCTTCGAGCACCCGAGCATTTTAGTGCTCGATCAACACTACTTGTTGGCCCTTTTGCCTTCACTCTGCGGTCCAGCTCACCCCAAACCATCTCGATTGGGTTCAGGTCTGGTGACTGTGGAGGCTAGGTCATCTGGCGTAGCACCCCAACACTCTCCTTCTTGGGGTCATTGTCCTGTTGAAAAATAAATGATGGTCCAATTAAACGCAAACCGGATGGAATAGCTTGCTGCTGCAAGATGCTGTGGTAGCCATGCTGGTTCAGTATGCCTTCAATTTTGAATAAATCCCCAACAGTGTCACCAGCAAAGCACCCCCACACAATCACACCTCCTCCTCCATGCTTCACAGTGGGAACCAGGCATGTAGAGTCCATCCATTCTCCTTTTCTGCGTCGCACAAAGATACGGTGGTTGGAACCAAAGATCTCAAATTTGGACTCATCAGACCAAAGCCCAGATTTCCTCCTGTCTAATTTCCATTCCTTGTGTTCTTTAGCCCAAACAAGTCTCTTCTGCTTGTTGCCTGTCCTTAGCAGTAGTTTCCTAGCAGCTATTTTACCATGAAGGCCTGCTGCACAAAGTCTCCTCTTAACAGTTGTTGAAGAGATGTGTCTACTGGTAGAACTCTGTGTGGCATTGACCTGGTCTCTAATCTGAGCTGCTGTTAACCTGCGATTTCTGAGGCTGGTGACTCGGATAAACTTATCCTCAGAAGCAGAGGTGACTCTTGGTCTTCCTTTCCTGGGGCGGTCCCCATGTGAGCCTGTTTCTTTGTAGCGCTTGATGGTTTTTGCATACACTTGGGGACACTTTCAAAGTTTTCCCAATTTTTCGGACTGACTGACCTTAATTTCTTAAAGTAATGATGGCCACTCGTTTTTCTTTACTTAGCTGCTTTTTTCTTGCCATAATACAAATTCTAACAGTCTATTCAGTAGGACTATCAGCTGTGTATCCACCTGACTTCTGCACAACACAACTGATGGTCCCAACCCCATTTATAAGGCAAGACATCCCACTTATTAAACCTGACAGGGCACACCGGTGAAGTGAAAACCATTTCCGGTGACTACCTCTTGAAGCTCATCAAGAGAATGCCAAGAGTGTGCAAAGCAGTCATCAAAGCAAAAGGTGGCTATTTTGAAGAACTTAGAATATAAGACATATTTTCAGCTGTTTCATACTTTTTTGTTAAGTATATAATTCCACATGTGTTAATTCATAGTTTTGATGCCTTCAGTGTGAATGTACAAGTTTCATACTCATGAAAATACAGAAAAATCTTTAAATGAGAAGGTGTGTCCAAACTTTTGGTCTGTATTGTACATAGTCCTCAGTGTTCATAATAACTATGTTTCCACCCTTATCGGATGGCATTATGTTAGATCAGATTTTATGATAAGATCCTTAAAAGCATCCTGTTCCCTCTTACTTAGAATGGGCATTCAATTCCTTCTACTTTTTATTTTCTTGATGTGACTTTCTATCATCTTCACGAATGTATCTATATTATGATACTGAGCAAGTGGAGGTGTATTTTTGCTCTTCGGTTTTAAGGAAGAAATTTAGTATGAGTCCTCTACTTCAACCCACGGTTCCGTGTCCTTTTCTCCTTAGGGGAACTACTTATGCCACTATGGCCATTACTTAACTTCTCTGCTTGTCAATGCCTTGAAAACTACCTCCCATGGCACTCTCTTATTCACTAGTTCTCTGTTCTGATATGTCCTGTTACCTCTTTGGCTTGCAAGCTCTGGACCGTTCCACTAGGCCTCCTGCCCCAGACCCCATCTCCGGTAAATCACTCACTCCGTCTATCACTTTTCCTGGCCTCTACTCTTGATCTCGTTATTCATCGCCTCGGCCTCCTCTCTCTTCAGGAACACCCACTTAAAGCGGCTCTGCTCGCTAGTCACACCATAGGTCTGTTTCTGCTGCACGCTGGGCCATATCTGCCTTTCTGACAGGAAACTCCTTCTGTCCCTTCACTTTAGCCCCACCCACTCTGGGCTAGACCAAGCCGTTAATTCCTCAACTGTCCCTAGCAACTACTTAGTGCTGGGCAGACTACTACTCTATTACTAATAATAACATATGTCATTAAGCACATCCCACATTTAAATGCGTTATAACAATACAGTCTTCAAGGGGGAACGTGAGCAACACTTTCATCTTATTACATAAATATGTTACGAAAGTGGCAGAAACTCACCTCTCTTGATGAGCTAGAAAAAAAGTATGATGGACTTAGTAAAAAATGCTTTAAAAATGGGGCACAACTTGTATGCATCTAAAATTTAAAGAAAAAAAATGCTAAACAAATTCTGGTGTAAAACATTTTACAAAATTCCCCCTTCAACCCCATATGTCTCTATGAAGCTCACGTAATACAAAATTTTGCGGTCATGCATGAACAGAAAAAGGACTTCTCCAAACTATTAACATGAAATTGTAAATATATGTAGCACCCCTTAAGACACCTCAGTAGACAGGGTGTCTGGTAGTTCTCATCTCAGTATGGCACTGTGCCTCCACCCGAATCTTGCTGGGAGCTCTAGTGGAATGCAGAAGGGTCTCCCTCTTCTGCCAAAGGTCAACTTGGGAATGAGAAGTTTAAAACAACAGGGCTTAAATGGTGTAAAAAGTATAACAAGGAACAGCAAATAAATGATATCACACAAACACAACTGATATGCAACACTCTTAAATGTAAAGGATGTGCTTTGCAGCAGGCCTGGAAGTTGCCATAGCACAGGGCAATCCCTGTGTGGCACAACACTTCAGCTGTCAAATCATAAGGTCCCCAATTCTACCTTTGCTGCTGGCCCACAGTTGAGAAAGACAAACACACCCCTAACTAAAAAACAATTAACCCACAAATCACTGCAGCAGTTCAAGAAATACAGCCCAACATTGGGACCCGGTTGCCGCGGATGGTGGCGCATTTTCAGGTACATTGGTGCACTTGATAACTCAATAAGAGCAAAATAACATTCCTTCCACGTGGAACGAACCAACAATACTCCCTTAGCAAGTAGTTCTGTTATAAACTCCCCAGCAGTGGAACCACATGTCCCAGCAGTAGCTGCTCACTCCTTGATGTACCAGGTCTGGGGTCACACATGGATCAAGCTTATGGCTGCAGGGTCCAGATGCTTGGGACGCAAGGAATTGATGGCAGGATCTTTCTCTGAGGCAAGCCAGGCTGCGGTGGACAACTCCTGGTAATGTGGCTGGTCTGCAGGTGTGCTAGACCTCCAATAATTCCTATTTTCCTCTTACCTTGAGCTGCAGAGGTGACAGCACTCACTATATGCTCCTGCACTGCGTTCTCCAGAGGGAAGCTGTCATCTTTCAGCAATGGACTACAAGCCACATGTTTCTCTTTCCAGCTAGCACTTCCTAGCTCTCTTCTCCAACTTGCTCAGCCAATCAGTCTCTTCCTCTGCTACTCGTCCTCTTCGGGGATGTAAAGCGGAGGAAAGGCTGCTGGGTGTTGTAGTCCGGGGAAGTGAAGGAAAAGAAACATTAGTGTCTGCTGCAGTCAATATCTTCTCATTCCAGCATGGTGGCTCACTGGTTAGCCCTGTTGCTTTGCATTGCTCGAGTCCTGGATAACATCTGCAAGGAGTTTGTATGTTCTCCCTGTTTGTGTGTGGGTTTCCTCCGGGTTCTCTGGTTTCCTCCAACACTCCAAAGACATACTGATAGGAAATCTAGATTGTGAGCCCCAATGGGGACAGTGATAACAATGTTTGTAAAACTCCGCAAAATATGATGGCGCTATATAAGCAAAACATAATAAATATTAATAATAAAATATTTCCAGCTGCTACAGTCTCTGAAAGGAATTATCCCACTGTGGGTGTTACAAATATGTCTTAAACATCTTTGCAATGGAAATACTGTAAGGGACCAAAGCCCTTGTACCATTATCCCTCATAAACTGCATTTTACAGCAGGCAATATATATTCCGATAGGTAGAGTTCTCCAACCATCCGTCATATCCGCCATTTATACAATAGAATGCAAAATTCACCACAATCTACTTGAAAGCACTTTGGCCAACACTTGGCATTGTGCATGGTGACTTTAGGCTTCGGTGCATCTGGAATATGTAACCGTTGACACGATGATGGAATGCATCAGCCTAACGAAACGATCTATCCATTTGACATTTTTACTTTCTTTGCAGAAAACAGAAGCTAAAGAAAACTTAATTTAAGTAAATGATCTAAGGCTCATCCATTACTTACAGTATGTTATTCGAGCAGTTCCAACTCTAACTTAAAACTTTCTGAGATTCAGTTTAGGGCCTGTGAGCACAAAGAAATACACAGACGTGATTTCCAACAGTCTCCAAAGAAAAAATGAAGAACATAAATACAGTTCATAAATATAGGCAAAAATGTAGGCATTACAAGATTGCAGAATACATGGCTGTATAATAAGTAAAGACACTTCCTGAATCCATCCAGTATACGTTGCGGTCTGGTCCAATGGGCGTCTTTTTTCATTTTTTGGTACCTCCTCAGCTTGATTGATATAAGTGATACATCCTATATCATCCACAGAATGAATCTTGTACCTGCGCAGACGCTTTATGCTCTGCCGTGCTAAGTTCTATAATGTGGCGGTGCCGGTACCTATTAACCCGGAAGTTAAGTCGCAGCAGTAGGGCAGAGCATAGAGCACCTTTGCAGGCTGGTGCAGGATTTGCAGTGATCTGTGGCTGATGTAGGACATGTCATCCACATTAATCTACCTATGAGAACACCATCAAGACCACCGTCAAGAAAAGAAAAGAGAAGCCCATCGGACCAGACCATGCCATATGCCAGAAGTAGACAAGATAATTTTTGGCATTCGCAGGGGGAGTTGGGGTCTTGGATACAAGTCGATGGTCTGCGATAATAGAGCAGTTAAGGGTGGTAGCTTTAGTTTCAATTGGGAAAATCAGGTGACAGGTTCCCTTTACTGTATCCAGCAGTTTCACAGTAGAGTAACCTGAGCATCTTCAGGTAAACCTTGGTTCTTCTAGGACCCGTACCCTTCTTTGGTTAAAAAAATTCAGAGGAACAAGTTTTTTTCACTCAAAACATTTTTAATTTAGTCCATTTTTGTCCTGGAACGTAGCAGACATCAGACAAATAGGTCACGCAACTTGTGTACAGTACTCACCTTATGATTGTCAGCAGAACGACAATAATGGGAATAATCAAAAAACGTTTTGTCAGACCCTCTGTGGTGGATATGTTCTCTATTATTAAATGTTGCTTATCTATAAAAAACAAAAAATAACACACCTCTAAGTGCCAAGAACCCTACACAGGAAAATATTTTTCTTTACATCATATGGTAAAAATATTTCAACATTCACAATTCAAAAACTTTTTTAAACTTTTGATTTCATTTTCAAAAACTTTGTTTGTATTTACCTTGATGAAAAAAAAAGGTAAAACGTAAAAAAATATGGTCAATAATTATATTGTAGATTGTAATAATTGCCGTCTGGTCCCTTTTTGAAAACTATGAATTTAGCTACATGCGAATGCAAAGGTTTTACACCGAAATGCCAAGACGAGAGAACAATTCTTGGGTTTAGGTTTGTGCTAAGTTGTGTAAACACGAATCTTGAAAATTATTATTGAAATGTTTCTTATAATTTGTGTTTTTATATAATATAGTTTTCCAATCAGAAAATTATGGCAGTGATGTTAATTGGGACCCTGGGACTTAAACACTGATGACCCATCCTAAAGATATTTGATCAATGATTGTCCAGCCTAAGGGACCTTTACCAATCAGTAGAATGGAGAAGTAGCCCAGTCATTGTTTGCAGAGGTACAGCCCACAATAACCCCAGGAACACGACGTGGTCCCCGTGGCGTCTTTTTATGCTTTACATTATGTAACTGCTTTTATTTATTTTTATATAATTATTGATAATTGTGTGTTACGCATTAAACTTCTGTTTATAAGCAATCATCCATCTTTGGTGGCATCACTGGATCTCGAAGAGCGCTTGCCACCAGACCCTATTTTTTTTTTTACCCTACTTATCCTCTACAGGCCAGACTGCCAACTGTGCCAAGGAGGGTTGAGGGCAGCACTTCTACTAATGATAATTGGCTTACATGAGGGTTTCCAAATGAACACTATTCCCTCTCCTGTCTTACCCTTTTTGCAGATACTACACATGAGCGCTGTCTCTTTTTTTCCTTTATAGGTTTATCTTTACACATGCAAATCTGTCTGTGCCTGGTACTCCAGCTCTGGTCTATATATTATATGGATGAACCTTTTTGTATGTGTAAAGAATGAAGAGAGAGTCCCTTTTACAGATGAGCAAATTGAATTTGCTTTGAATTTTGCAAAAAAAATCTGATTCGCCAGTACCCTATTTTTTTGCAATTGACTTAGAATGAATCCGTCAATATAGTGATTGGCCAACTGCCATTTTGCTGGATGCTGGGAAGGGGTTAAAATGTAAAACAATTATAGTCACATTGTCCCTGCCATCATCTGTCCTGGCACCGCTCTGGGCTGGACTTCAGTCTGACACTATCTTTTGGCATCTTCCGTCCTGTCTGAGGCCTTATTACTGCCAGACAAGAAATCATAGATAAGAAGGATTTGCAGATAATCTGCGCTGCTGGTATCCCATCTAATAAGTCCAACTCCAGACCGAAAGTACATTCGCCTTTTCTTTATTCAGTCAACGCGTTTCGAAGTACTACAGACTTCTTCATCAAGACAACATGCTTTTCTTGTCCTGATGAAGAAGTCTGAAGTGCTTCGAAACGTGTTGACTGAATAAAGAAAAAGCGCATGTACTTTCGGTCTGGAGTTGGACTTATTATATGGGATACCAGCAGCGCAGATTATCCGAAAATCCTTCTTATCTGTCTTTTCCCGGTCTAATGACCTGTTGAACACTCAGCAGCTAGATTTATAAGTGATTGAAATGTTGTGTATACACAACTATATCAGGATTGTATAACCTTATTTAAACACCTTTATCTCCTTCGGATAAAACCCTATTGAGCAGTCTTTTTCCTCCTAGTTTTATTCTGAGATAAGAAATCATGACATGCACTACGCCATGATATTATTAGGACTAGTCAATGCTGAAGGTGCCGTAGAAGCCAAATGACCGCCAGGCTGAAGACCAGATAAGGGCGAAGGTACGTGGTAAGATACATGAGGAAAGGGGCGAGGTGCGTATAATTCTTTTTAAACCTCTAAGGTCTGGAGAGACCTAATAAAGAGCATAATAAGGCTTTTTCAATTAGTATCAAATAAATTTGATGAGAGTAGAATTTCCCGGTCGAATTTGAGCAAATTTGATGAATTTGAATTTTAGCAGATTCTTTCGTCTTTTAGTCCCTTACATTGTGCTGATCAACATGGGTCTTCACGATCACACCCTACAAATAGGATATCAATGTTCAAGTCTTGAAATACTGATGTAAATTGAAACTATGATCAAAACTGAGTTAAGACTGTTAAAAGCAAACTGACATCTGGGACATGAAGTATCTGAAGACATATAAGAGTCTTAGGGCTACGCTATGGATGATGATGGTGCTGATCCTAGACCCAGTAGAATAATCCACTTACCTAAAGGCCTAAAGCACATGCTGAAGCCTTAGGGCCTAGAGCGTGGCCGGAGGCAAGGAGAGGAGAGAGGAGTTCAGGGGGCAGAGCAGTATCTTAAGCTCACCCCAGAACACAAGCCGGACACCAGGTCCGCGCCTACAGGGTCCTCTACGCCCAGTAGGAATAACCGGTATACCAGGAGGATTCCAGACCCCTGGTCAACTTGAAGCTACAATCATCTACAGAACTAGGAACCACGAAGGCCCCAGCGTCCCTCTAGAGTGGTAGCCTGAGAAAAGTTCTTACTACCAAGCAGACAGGTGAGAAAGTGAAACAGTACAGAAGCTAGGCCTAGTTCCAGGCTGGTAAGGAGCTTCAGAGAGTGAGCGGAAGAAACAGATCAGGAGGCCTACTACCTGCTCACTGGGGAGAGTCCAGAAGTGCACCCTTCCTACTAAGTACCCCGGACCATATCTGCCGTCTACACCAGTAAAGGTACTGAAGCGAATCCCCTGTGTGCGAGCCTGTTATTCTCCCCTGACCCGGCCGGGCCACCTCTCACGTGCATCCCTTCCATCAACCCTGCCCCGGGCCCCACTCCACCTGTGGAGAGCAGAGACATCTCAGCTGCCATCCCATCACCCCCGGAGGTCTGCATCAGCGCTAGTACCCATTACCAGGAACCACAGGTGGCGTCACGAGACAAAACCGTTTATCATCCCTTCAAGCAACAACCCCTTTTAAGAGTGACCCCAGGGTACGGGCCCGTGAGCCGCCCACCGTGACATCCCAAGAAGGTAAAGGCCCGGATACCGAGTCCCTCATATTCCCCTGGGCGAGTCATCTCTTCCTGGCGTCACGAACAGGATTTCATGCCTGTTGCCACCGGTTACTGTGTGCTGTATTTGAACTGTATTTGAACTATGGTGAACATCGCCGCCATTAACGCGTCGCCGCGCGGGAAGAAGAGGGGCATAACCGAGGGAACCGGAGAGGCGTGACCGTTGGTGGCGCGCGACGCCCAAGCCCTGCCTCACGCTCTGATGCCACACCAGGGAGTGTCAGGTCCTGGAAGGAGACCGCGATCTGCGGAGCTGCGGCCTACCCCATAAAAGCAAAGAAGGTAGGCTACGGTTTACTGGGGGGGGGGCACCCATGGCCGACGACCAGCAAAACGCCGGGGCACCGGTTAATGCACCCGATGCTCAACTCGCGCCTGGCGCTGCTCAGGCTGGAGCAGCCGCCCCACCAGCAGGGGTTGTGACTCCAGTGATACCCATGGCCCTGCCGTACTTCCCCGGAGTGAAATGGCTTCCCCAGTATGACGGCAAACCAGACACCCTGTCTGGGTTCAAGAGAAAAATATGCGGTGTATTGGACATGTACTCAATGACTGGTAAACAGAGAGCCGCTGTTGTGCTGGGACAATTGGCTGGTGCCGCAGAGCGGGAAGTTGAAACCTGGCCAGCCGCAGACCAGGAATCAGTGTCTATTATATTTAAGAGACTGCAAACTGTCTTTGAAAACCACACTGAGACCGATCTTCGGATGATGTTCTACCACTGTACCCAGAAACCTGAGGACAGTATCCGGGACTATGCCTGGGGTTTACAAGAGGCCCTGCGGGCCCTGAAACAGGTTAGTCTAGCCAGCATACATGATGAAGACAAATTGCTGATAGAACAATTCATCCGGGAGTTAAGGTCCCAGGAGGAGAGCAGAACTGTACGGTGGTGGGCCTTAGATCATCCAAATGCCACTTTTGACGCCCTAAAGGACAAGGCTCTTAAGGGCCTTCAGCCCCTGGAAACATCAGATACTGCTATCCAGCGTTACCAGGGTGGGGCCACCCCAATGCCCACAGCACTCACTGCACCTTTATTAGCGGCTGAGGCAAAGGTGCAGACAGTGCCCCCTAGCGAGCTGGACAGCCTGCTCTCTGAAGTGCGTCAGCTAAGTAAAACCCTGACCACTGTCCTGAGCACCCTGCAGCTACAGATGGAGCCTGAGCTCGATGGAAGGATCCTACTCGCCGACAATCCTGAGAATGTCCCCTGGATGAGGAGAAGAAGAAGGACAACGCCACCCCGTGGGAGGACTAACGACCGACCTCGCCCTCCAGGTGAACTCATTTGCTACCGTTGCAACAAGGCAGGCCACACCACATGGACCTGTCCTTTAAACAGGCAAACCCTGGGGCCAAGGGCCGACACCCAGGAGTAGATCAACCAGGCCCATCGAGCTGGTACGACCGGTTTGTAGGTAGAAGGCCTTTCCTGTCCATCATGCTGGATGGCATAGCAACCCCTGCACTACTGGATACCGGGTCACAGGTAACCATGATACCTGATGTCCTCTACAAAAGGTACTGGTCCATAGATGAACTCCACCCGCTAGACCCAAACCTCTCTGTATATGCCTCCAATGGCCTTCCTCTTAACATAGTCGGGGTTAAGGACGCGACAGTGAAGGTGGGAAGAGTGGAACTAAAGGACCAAGGACTGATTGTAATAGAGTCTAACCCTGGTGATACAAACCCATATATGATACTTGGTACAAATGTTGTTGGTAACTGTTTAGGAGAAGCGTTGTTCTTACTCCAACAGATCGCTGACACTGCAGGGCCAGGGCAGAGGAAGGTGCTCCAGAAGGAAATTCGCGCCCTCCTTTACCAGCAACAGGTAAAACTAACAGGTGGTGAGATTGGTAATGTACGGGTGACAGACCCAATACCCATTGTGATTCCCCCACTAAGTGAGATGCTGATTTGGTGTAGGGCAGCAATAGGTCTCAAGGGACAGAACTAACAGGCGGTAGTAGAGCCCGTTAACTCAGAGCGCAGGCCTACACTCCTAACTGCTAGAGGGGTAGTTGATGTACACAACGGGAGGGTACCCGTATGCCTCCTAAATTGTGGGGAGGAGGAAGTAAAATTGCCAAGATAAGCCACTGTTGCCCGACTGTATACTGTGAATAATAATGCCATACACACAGTGGAATCCTTGACCCCACCAGATACGGTGGAGGACAATGACTCCAAAACCCAGCTGGAGGAATGATGTCAACAGCTCCACGTTGGAACTGACGCCACTCCTGTCCATCAAAAACACGGTGTCTACAGAGTGGTTCAGAAATATGAACAGGTGTTTAGTAAACACTCACTTGATTTTGGAAGGGTTAAAGGGGTACAACACCACATACCCACAGGCATCCACCCATTAAGGAGCGTTACAGACCCATACCACAGCCCATTACCAAAAAGCAAAGGAAATGTTGCATGACATGAAAAAGGCAGGGGTAGTAAGGGATAGCTGTAGCCCCTGGGCAGCTACTCTGGTCCTGGTCAGAAAGAAGGACGGTAGCATGAGGATGTGTGTAGATTACAGACAAATTACTCGAATAACACATAAAGATGCATACCCTTTGCCCCGTATAGAGGAATCCCTGGCTGCACTAAAATCTGCCAAATATTTCTCCACATTGGATCTCACTAGCGGATACTGGCAAGTCTCTGTTGCTGAGGAAGACCGGGAGAAGCCAGCCTTCACCACCCCGATGGGATTATGCGAATTCAACAGCATGCCGTTTGGACTCTGCAACACACCCGGAACGTTCCAGAGGTTAATGGAGTGTTGCTTGGGACACCGAAACTTTGAGACAGTGCTGCTATACCTGGATGACGTTATCGTGTACTTGAGGACGTACGAAGACCATCTAAAGCACCTGGTAGAGATATTTGAGGCATTGTCCCGGTATGGGATGAAACTAAAACCTTCCAAGTGCCACCTGCTCAAACGGAAGGTTCAGTACCTGGGACAAAAAAAGTCAGCTCAGAGGGGGTAGCACCAGTCCCAGAGAAGGTCACTGCCAAAACTGTTATTCATCCCTTCAAGCAACAACCCATTTTAAGAGTGACCCCAGGGTACGGGCCCGGGAGCCGACCGCCGTGACATCCCAAGAAGGTAAAGGCCCGGATACCAAGTCCCTCATATTCCCCTGGGCGAGTCACAGCCACACCACATTAGGGGGGTTAATTAAATGTTTCACCAAATATAGCAGGATACATTTTAAGTTGATTATTTAGAACGGCCACTGAAGGATGGTATAAGTATCCAAATTGCTCTTGGTAGAAAAAAGGTTGTCCACTCCTGTATTACACCAACACGTTTCGGCACCGGACTGGTAGCAAAATGGAGAATGATAGAAAGAAAAAGAGGAGGAGGAAATGGAATAGAAAAAAGAAAGATGATGGAAAATAGAGAAAGAGAGGAAGAGAGAAAAAGGGAGAGGAAGCGAAAAAAAAGTGAAGGTGAAAATTACAGGATGAAAAGAAAAAGAGGAAAATAGAGAGGAAAAGGAAAATAATTGGTGCAAAACAGAGAAAGAAAGAAATAGTGGAGGAGGGAAAAGAAGAGAAACAAGAAAGATGGTGCAAAACAGAGAGAGGAAAAGGAAAATAAAGTGAAGGTTAAAAATAGAGAGAGGAAAAAGCAAGTTAAAAAAGAGAGGGTGCAAAGTAGAGATAGAGAGGAAAAGAGAAAAAAAGGAGAGGAAGCAAAAAAAGAAAGGATACAAAATCGTGAAAGAGAGGTAAAGAGAATGGGGAGAGAGAGAAAAAACAGATGAGAAGGAAATTAGAAAAAAATAAAGGGTTCAAAATACACTGTGTTCCAAATTATTTGCAAATAATATTTTCTCAGATTTTCCCAAATTACCTATATGAATTGCAGTCATTGTAATTTTCCAGTCAAATAACTATTAGAGTACAATTGAAAGGTTTTTGTACAAACTGCCTATGATAACAGTATATTTTTAAAAAAATAAAACACTCAAACTGCACTCAAAATGCATGTTCCAAATTATTATGCACAGCAGAGTTTTCAACCTTTTCATTTTAATAAAGAACAAAAAAATGGTCATTTTTGAAATTGTAAGCATTAGCAGGTTATTACACACTGAAATCAAACAGTTTTCAACTCAAAACTTTATTCCAGGTGATGTAACATTTGCACATAGGACCGCTTGTTCGAAAGGAGCTTCTGAACTCTCTCATTCATTGAATTTGTCAGGTTTTGGATGGTTTCTGCTTCAATTGTTTTGCATGAGGACAGAATACCCTCCCAGAGCTGTTGCTTAGATGTGAACTGCCTCCCACCATCATAGACACTCCTTTTGATGATGCTCCAGAGGTTCTCAATGGGGTTGAGGTCAGGGGAGCATGGGGGCCACACCATAAGTTTGTCCCCTTTTATGCCCACAGCAGCCAGAGATGCAGATGTGTTATGTGCAGCATGAGACGGTGCATTATCATGCATGAAAATGATCTTGCTGAGGAATGCACGGTTCTTCTTCTTGAGCCATGGAAGGAAGTGCTGTTGAGAAACTCAACATACATTATGGAGTTCATCTTTACCCCTTCAGGGATCCTAAAAGGGCCAACAACCTCTCTCCCCATGATTCCAGCCCAAAACATTACTCCACCTCCTCCTTGTTAGCGCCGTAGCCGTGTTTGCATGGGGTGTCCATCAACCAGCCATCCTCCACTCCATCCATCTGGACCATCGAGATCATTTCATGCATGATAATGCCCCGTCTCATGCTGCACATAACACATCTGCATCTCTGGCTGCTGTGGGCATAAAAGGGGACAAACTTATGGTGTGGCCCCCATGCTCCCCTGACCTCAACCCCATTGAGAACCTCTGGAGCAACATCAAAAGGAGTGTCTATGATAGCGGGAGGCAGTTCACATCTAAGCAACAGCTCTGGGAGGGTATTCTGTCCTCATGCAAAACAATTGAAGCAGAAACCATCCAAAACCTGACAAATTCAATGGACGAGAGAGTTCAGAAGCTCCTTTTAAACAAGCGGTCCTATGTGCAAATGTTACATCACCTAGAATAAAGTTTTGAGTTGAAAACTGTTTGATTTCAGTTTGTAATAACCTGCTAATGCTTATAATTTCAAAAATGACCATTTTTTTGTTCTTTATTAAAATGAAAAGGTTGAAAACTCTGCTGTGCATAATAATTTGGAACATGCATTTTGAGTGCAGTTTGAGTGTTTTATTTTTTAAAAAATATCCTGTTATCATAGGCAGTTTGTACAAAAACCTTTCAATTGTACTCTAATAGCTATTTGACTGGAAAATTACAATGACTGCAATTCATATAGGTAATTTGGGAAAATCTGAGAAAATATTATTTGCATAATAATTTGGAACACAGTGTAGTGAAGGGAAGATAGAAAGAGAAAGGGGAGGAGAAACAAACAAAACAAAAAAGAGAGAAAAGGAGAGAAAAGAAAAAAGATAGTAAAAGAAAAAGTGAGAAAGAAAGAAAGATGGAAAAAAAGGGCGAGTACAAGATGTGATGACACAGCATTAATAGCCACTGGTTTGATTATACTCTATGACTAATGGCGCATCGGATGCCAGAAACGCATCAAAGTGTCTTTTCATCATTAATATGTGGAAATTTAAATTTTTTGTTAATGAAATAAAGCTTGAAGACTTTATTCTGAGTTGCCTTTCCTACTACATTTTTTCTGTTGGATTTCGCTGCAGCACAGGATATGGCGCTCATCACAATGGAAACAGGCATGCAGTGATTTAGTACGGTGAGATCTTTTTCCGTTTTTCAGGGACATTATCTACCGTGAAGCTAATGGGGGTCATTATAAAATTAGTGGCCTAAGGTGGGGACTATTGTGGGGACCATTATACATTGTAAGACCTGATGTGGTGACCATTATACAGTATGGGGACTATTTGGGGGCCTTTATACAGTTTAGAAATCATTACACAGTGTGGGGGCTACTGTGAGGGCCATTATACACTGCAAGGGCCATTATACAGTGTGAGGACTACTATGGGGTTCATTAGCGTGTGAATAGGGGGAGCAGTGGAGATATCGTACTGTGTATAGAGAAGCTGTGCGCCCATCATACTGTCTATAGGGGAGCTGTGGGCCAATCATATTCTGTATAAGGCATCTGTAGGCCCATCATACTGTGTATAGTGGAGCTGTGGGACCATTATATTTTGCATAGAGGTGCTGTAAAAATGGGGACTCAGGGGACATTATTAAATAAATAGTCCCTTAAAAAGCATTATTGAGGCATTCATAGCATTATAACTGTCATAGGTGCACATGGGGCATTATGACTTTCTAGGGGCAAAATGTGGACAGGGCATTAATATTTTCTAAATTTCTAGGAGGAAATGTTACCATGTAGAGGGCAAAAAAGAGGCATTATTACTATGTGGGGCAGTAAGAGGAGCTCTGTTTTTGTACCACACAGCAGGTGCAATAATAGGGGCACATATGGCAGCAGTGTAGCACCCTGAGGATTCGGCTGCTACAGGGGTATTGCACCTCAACCCAGAGGTGTGGTATTCCACTCCCGGGTAAGGATGGAGTGTGGAACTGAGCTAGTAGGCTGCATGCACTACATACATCCCATTTCCGGGGGACAGAACTACGGTACTCCCACCAGTATATGTGCAGGTACGACAGCGTCTGTCCCTGGCTGGAGTGGGAGGGGGGTGGAACATCCCAGTAGTGTAGGGGCAGATAGGGGGAGCAGTCTGGGTAAAGCTAGGAGCTCATTGGGTGCTGGTCACCTGGGCTCACACATAGAGGGAGTATATAAGGTGGGCACCATCTTAGATCAGGGTCAGAGAGCCTGAGGAGAAGCTGAGGGAGAGCTCAGCCAGGAGGGCTGACAGGGAGCTGTGGCTCCGGCTGGGCCCAGCTCCAGAGCAAGGCCTGCAGAGAGAGAGAGAGAGGAGTCAGAAGGACCCAGAGAGGAAACAAGAAGAGAACCCCAAGATCCCAGAATAAGGACAGAAGGGTGAAGGGTTGGCGGACAAGGGTAACGGATCCCAAGCTGGCAGAGGCCAAAACAAACCTTAGCCAGGAACCGGAGGTCGTGGTCAGGATCTGCCACGACCCTCACCAAATCCAGTAGAAAGGCATACCAAGTATAGGGTCAGGGAGCCCAGAGGAGGCTTGACCACCAAGAGACCCGAGGGAACGGCCAAAAGTGGATCCCTGGTGGGAACGGTCAGAAGAAGGGAGAGTCAGAAAGGAGCTCAGGACCACGCTCCGGAATTGCCTGGGGGTTGGCCGAGTCCAGGACCTGGTGGACGCAGCGCGGCTCGGGTGGTCACTCAAGGCCAGAGTGACTAAAAGGACACCAGTAAGTAAAAACCCTGAACTGCATCTCCCGACTCTGAGTCTTCTTACTGCACCATCACAACCCCCATCATCCACACCTGCTGCCCTGAGGCCATACCCCTCCCGTTGGGGGTTATACCATCACTGCTGCACATATACCACCGGCCTCAGCGGACTGCTCTGCAGCGGCGGCTTCAAAGCCGCACTCAACGGGTGGCCTAGTCGACACTTAACAAACATCTACTGCCATAGACTGCCACTTAGTTTGACACCCTGGGCACGGACCGGGTCACCGCCACAAGGACTACTACCCCCATACAGATCCGGCTCCGGGTATCCCCTTGAACATGGCCCAGGGGGTGCGTCAACTTTGGCATAGTCGGCAGGATAACGTGCCCGCAACCACCGGGTACTGCGTGCCTGAAGAAAAGTTCGCATTTACCTCAAAAAGAAGTCTCCCGCCGATTCCGGAGGGTCCCCGCCATCGGACGCCATCTCGGATCGGTTCCCGCCATTTGCCCGTCATCTGCAGCCTTTTCCCGCCATCTGCAGAGTTTCCCGCCACTGGGAGACGATTCCCGCCATCTAAGAAGATTTCCCGCCCTGGCAGAGCGGACGCCATTATGGGCGTGCCAGAGGGTGGCAAGAGGCCACCTCCCATCGTGGGCCAGGACCAAGAATGGCACCAAAAACGAAGACCGCCCCCACCAGCAGAGACTGTGATGCTTGAGATGTCCATCAGCGTGGGGGGTCTGCCCCTGGAACTGACAGTCACCAAGTTGCCCCAGGACCGCCCTCAATGTGGGCGGAGAGAGAACAAAAGAGAGAAGATGGGAGCAGCTTGGAGGAGTCTGGAGGAGCCGTACCCGGAGATGGAGGGGGAGGCAGGCAGCACCGACCCAGCGGTCAGGAGCCTGCTGCAAGCGACAACCCCACTAGGCCTGGTGGAGATCCTGGCACAGCTCCCCCGAGACCGGGAGTGTGCGCAGACCGAGCTGGAGCGCCTCGCACGAAGGATGGCCCAGGTGCAGCGAGAAACGCTGACGGAGTGGAGCAGAGAGATGGCCCTGCAGGCAGGAACCCGCCAACGGAGCACGCCACCCGAGACGAGGAGTCAGACCGCCTCTGAGGATGGCGCAGGAGGAATCAAGGCCGGAGACGACGCCGAGGAAGGAGCTAAAGAAACGGAGGCAGGTAAAGGGGACGTCACTACCCCGAGCCGAGAAGCCGTGAGCCTGCCCCAGCTCCCCGTCGCAGAGCCCGAAATTTCCCCTGCCGTGCCCGTCGTTGCACCGTCACCGCTCCCGACTAGGCCTCAAACAGAAGCCGCGGCCACGCCCCCTGTGACGTCACGCGCCTCAACCCTGAGCGCGGCCAAGCGGGAGACGCCACCGGCCTGGTCGCAAGGCCGAGTACCCCCGGGCGCCGCAGTACCAACAGCGCCCTCTACCTCTGCCGAGCCACCGGCCTGGTCGCTGGGCCAAGTAACCCCGGGCGCCGCCGTCTTCACGGTGCCCTTCACCTTCAGGGTGCCCCAGGCCTGGTCGCAAGGCCTGGTGAACCCGGGCGCCGCTACCACCACCGCGCCCTCAACGTCCACAGCGCCACACCTGGGTGAAGACCTATTTGCCCAGCACCCTTGCCCGGATGGGCAGCCCCCTGTGTGGCCACCGGAGTACCACCATCCCCGACTCCGGAAAGAAAGACCCCTGGATGAGCCCCTGATCCCGGCTCCGGCGCCCGCCAAGATCACCCCACTCTCGTTGGAGGAAGCGCAGTTTGCGTGGGACCCCACAAGAGAAGACCTCATCGGGTTCACCCAAGAGACCCGGGCGGCCGCAGCTGAGCGTGCGGAGTGCTGCCGGCAGCAGCTAGAGGTCTTTGACAGAGAAAGGAGAGAGAGGCGGGTCCGTGAGCAGCGGCTGCAAATAAAAAGTGCAGAGCAGAAAAGCCGGACCCGACGGAACCCCCGTGCAGCCCACGGTCCCCGTGCCACCGGGACTGTAATTAAATTCCAACTGCAGCACGGTTGGGGCTTCATCAGAGACCATCACACCCCCGGCGACGTCTTCGTGACCAGAAGAGATGTTGAGTCCCACCTACCGGAGGGACACAGAGGTCGTGACCTTTACCTGGGTGATGAGGTCACCTTTACCCGGCACCAGTGTGCCAAAGGACCCTATGCACTTCATGTACATCGCCTGACGGAAGAGGAGTTGCGGTGTGAGGAAGGTCAAGAGGACCCGGACGGGTCTGAAGCCTACCCTCAGGAAGGAGCAGGAGGGCATCGTCACCATTAAGAGGTGAACTGAAACTGTAAAATAGTTACCCGTAAGGGTATATGCCATGCTGCTTAATTAAAATGAGTTCCCCGTTGGGACAAGTGTGAACTGTTCCAGTGTGTCCCATCTCCCCACAGGCTGAGGACTGTGAACAGCCATTCCTTTTCCCCACTGGCCGAGGACTGAGAGCGGCCACCTCCCCTTGTATATAGTTGCGCTTTTTAAGGCGCCCCCTACCGGTTTTATAGGAAACTGTTGTTTTTTCTACAAGAGACTGTGGCACTTACCCGGTCACCAGTTGCACCGTGGCCGGAGGAACAAGAATGTTTACTATGAAAAGTTTTATATGAAGAGTTTATTGCTGCTGATAATATATATAATGTTTTATATGTTTATGATGTTTTTGAAAAAAATTTGTATGTTTGTGGATGTTTTTATTCTTTTACAGCCCGAGGACGTGCTGTGATTTACCAGGGGGGAATGTAGCACCCTGAGGATTCGGCTGCTACAGGGGTATTGCACCTCAACCCAGAGGTGTGGTATTCCACTCCCGGGTAAGGATGGAGTGTGGAACTGAGCTAGTAGGCTGCATGCACTACATACATCCCATTTCCGGGGGACAGAACTACGGTACTCCCACCAGTATATGTGCAGGTACGACAGCGTCTGTCCCTGGCTGGAGTGGGAGGGGGGTGGAACATCCCAGTAGTGTAGGGGCAGATAGGGGGAGCAGTCTGGGTAAAGCTAGGAGCTCATTGGGTGCTGGTCACCTGGGCTCACACATAGAGGGAGTATATAAGGTGGGCACCATCTTAGATCAGGGTCAGAGAGCCTGAGGAGAAGCTGAGGGAGAGCTCAGCCAGGAGGGCTGACAGGGAGCTGTGGCTCCGGCTGGGCCCAGCTCCAGAGCAAGGCCTGCAGAGAGAGAGAGAGAGGAGTCAGAAGGACCCAGAGAGGAAACAAGAAGAGAACCCCAAGATCCCAGAATAAGGACAGAAGGGTGAAGGGTTGGCGGACAAGGGTACCGGATCCCAAGCTGGCAGAGGCCAAAACAAACCTTAGCCAGGAACCGGAGGTCGTGGTCAGGATCTGCCACAACCCTCACCAAATCCACTAGAAAGGCATACCAAGTATAGGGTCAGGGAGCCCAGAGGAGGCTTGACCACCAAGAGACCCGAGGGAGCCGGCCAAAAGTGGATCCCTGGTGGGAACGGTCAGAAGAAGGGAGAGTCAGAAAGGAGCTCAGGACCACGCTCCGGAATTGCCTGGGGGTTGGCCGAGTCCAGGACCTGGTGGACGCAGCGCGGCTCGGGTGGTCACTCAAGGCCAGAGTGACTAAAAGGACACCAGTAAGTAAAAACCCTGAACTGCATCTCCCGACTCTGAGTCTTCTTACTGCACCATCACAACCCCCATCATCCACACCTGCTGCCCTGAGGCCATACCCCTCCCGTTGGGGGTTATACCATCACTGCTGCACATATACCACCGGCCTCAGCGGACTGCTCTGCAGCGGCGGCTTCAAAGCCGCACTCAACGGGTGGCCTAGTCGACACTTAACAAACATCTACTGCCATAGACTGCCACTTAGTTTGACACCCTGGGCACGGACCGGGTCACCGCCACAAGGACTACTACCCCCATACAGATCCGGCTCCGGGTATCCCCTTGAACATGGCCCAGGGGGTGCGTCAACTTTGGCATAGTCGGCAGGATAACGTGCCCGCAACCACCGGGTACTGCGTGCCTGAAGAAAAGTTCGCATTTACCTCAAAAAGAAGTCTCCCGCCGATTCCGGAGGGTCCCCGCCATCGGACGCCATCTCGGATCGGTTCCCGCCATTTGCCCGTCATCTGCAGCCTTTTCCCGCCATCTGCAGAGTTTCCCGCCACTGGGAGACGATTCCCGCCATCTAAGAAGATTTCCCGCCCTGGCAGAGCGGACGCCATTATGGGCGTGCCAGAGGGTGGCAAGAGGCCACCTCCCATCGTGGGCCAGGACCAAGAATGGCGCCAAAAACGAAGACCGCCCCCACCAGCAGAGACTGTGATGCTTGAGATGTCCATCAGCGTGGG
Organism: Phyllobates terribilis; assembly: GCF_046119375.1. Taxonomy (NCBI): domain Eukaryota; kingdom Metazoa; phylum Chordata; class Amphibia; order Anura; family Dendrobatidae; genus Phyllobates; species Phyllobates terribilis. The sequence goes on from NW_027362762.1 coordinate 947,827,446, forward strand.
GGGTCTGCCCCTGGAACTGACAGTCACCAAGTTGCCCCAGGACCGCCCTCAATGGGGGCGGAGAGAGAACAAAAGAGAGAAGATGGGAGCAGCTTGGAGGAGTCTGGAGGAGCCGTACCCGGAGATGGAGGGGGAGGCAGGCAGCACCGACCCAGCGGTTAGGAGCCTGCTGCAAGCGACAACCCCACTAGGCCTGGTGGAGATCCTGGCACAGCTCCCCCGAGACCGGGAGTGTGCGCAGACCGAGCTGGAGCGCCTCGCACGGAGGATGGCCCAGGTGCAGCGAGAAACGCTGACGGAGTGGAGCAGAGAGATGGCCCTGCAGGCAGGAACCCGCCAACGGAGCACGCCACCCGAGACGAGGAGTCAGACCGCCTCTGAGGATGGCGCAGGAGGAATCAAGGCCGGAGACGACGCCGAGGAAGGAGCTAAAGAAACGGAGGCAGGTAAAGGGGACGTCACTACCCCGAGCCGAGAAGCCGTGAGCCTGCCCCAGCTCCCCGTCGCAGAGCCCGAAATTTCCCCTGCCGTGCCCGTCGTTGCACCGTCACCGCTCCCGACTAGGCCTCAAACAGAAGCCGCGGCCACGCCCCCTGTGACGTCACGCGCCTCAACCCTGAGCGCGGCCAAGCGGGAGACGCCACCGGCCTGGTCGCAAGGCCGAGTACCCCCGGGCGCCGCAGTACCAACAGCGCCCTCTACCTCTGCCGAGCCACCGGCCTGGTCGCTGGGCCAAGTAACCCCGGGCGCCGCCGTCTTCACGGTGCCCTTCACCTTCAGGGTGCCCCAGGCCTGGTCGCAAGGCCTGGTGAACCCGGGCGCCGCTACCACCACCGCGCCCTCAACGTCCACAGCGCCACACCTGGGTGAAGACCTATTTGCCCAGCACCCTTGCCCGGATGGGCAGCCCCCTGTGTGGCCACCGGAGTACCACCATCCCCGACTCCGGAAAGAAAGACCCCTGGATGAGCCCCTGATCCCGGCTCCGGCGCCCGCCAAGATCACCCCACTCTCGTTGGAGGAAGCGCAGTTTGCGTGGGACCCCACAAGAGAAGACCTCATCGGGTTCACCCAAGAGACCCGGGCGGCCGCAGCTGAGCGTGCGGAGTGCTGCCGGCAGCAGCTAGAGGTCTTTGACAGAGAAAGGAGAGAGAGGCGGGTCCGTGAGCAGCGGCTGCAAATAAAAAGTGCAGAGCAGAAAAGCCGGACCCGACGGAACCCCCGTGCAGCCCACGGTCCCCGTGCCACCGGGACTGTAATTAAATTCCAACTGCAGCACGGTTGGGGCTTCATCAGAGACCATCACACCCCCGGCGACGTCTTCGTGACCAGAAGAGATGTTGAGTCCCACCTACCGGAGGGACACAGAGGTCGTGACCTTTACCTGGGTGATGAGGTCACCTTTACCCGGCACCAGTGTGCCAAAGGACCCTATGCACTTCATGTACATCGCCTGACGGAAGAGGAGTTGCGGTGTGAGGAAGGTCAAGAGGACCCGGACGGGTCTGAAGCCTACCCTCAGGAAGGAGCAGGAGGGCATCGTCACCATTAAGAGGTGAACTGAAACTGTAAAATAGTTACCCATAAGGGTATATGCCATGCTGCTTAATTAAAATGAGTTCCCCGTTGGGACAAGTGTGAACTGTTCCAGTGTGTCCCATCTCCCCACAGGCTGAGGACTGTGAACAGCCATTCCTTTTCCCCACTGGCCGAGGACTGAGAGCGGCCACCTCCCCTTGTATATAGTTGCGCTTTTTAAGGCGCCCCCTACCGGTTTTATAGGAAACTGTTGTTTTTTCTACAAGAGACTGTGGCACTTACCCGGTCACCAGTTGCACCGTGGCCGGAGGAACAAGAATGTTTACTATGAAAAGTTTTATATGAAGAGTTTATTGCTGCTGATAATATATATAATGTTTTATATGTTTATGATGTTTTTGAAAAAAATTTGTATGTTTGTGGATGTTTTTATTCTTTTACAGCCCGAGGACGTGCTGTGATTTACCAGGGGGGAATGTAGCACCCTGAGGATTCGGCTGCTACAGGGGTATTGCACCTCAACCCAGAGGTGTGGTATTCCACTCCCGGGTAAGGATGGAGTGTGGAACTGAGCTAGTAGGCTGCATGCACTACATACATCCCATTTCCGGGGGACAGAACTACGGTACTCCCACCAGTATATGTGCAGGTACGACAGCGTCTGTCCCTGGCTGGAGTGGGAGGGGGGTGGAACATCCCAGTAGTGTAGGGGCAGATAGGGGGAGCAGTCTGGGTAAAGCTAGGAGCTCATTGGGTGCTGGTCACCTGGGCTCACACATAGAGGGAGTATATAAGGTGGGCACCATCTTAGATCAGGGTCAGAGAGCCTGAGGAGAAGCTGAGGGAGAGCTCAGCCAGGAGGGCTGACAGGGAGCTGTGGCTCCGGCTGGGCCCAGCTCCAGAGCAAGGCCTGCAGAGAGAGAGAGAGAGGAGTCAGAAGGACCCAGAGAGGAAACAAGAAGAGAACCCCAAGATCCCAGAATAAGGACAGAAGGGTGAAGGGTTGGCGGACAAGGTTACCGGATCCCAAGCTGGCAGAGGCCAAAACAAACCTTAGCCAGGAACTGGAGGTCGTGGTCAGGATCTGCCACAACCCTCACCAAATCCACTAGAAAGGCATACCAAGTATAGGGTCAGGGAGCCCAGAGGAGGCTTGACCACCAAGAGACCCGAGGGAGCCGGCCAAAAGTGGATCCCTGGTGGGAACGGTCAGAAGAAGGGAGAGTCAGAAAGGAGCTCAGGACCACGCTCCGGAATTGCCTGGGGGTTGGCCAAGTCCAGGACCTGGTGGACGCAGCGCGGCTCGGGTGGTCACTCAAGGCCAGAGTGACTAAAAGGACACCAGTAAGTAAAAACCCTGAACTGCATCTCCCGACTCTGAGTCTTCTTACTGCACCATCACAACCCCCATCATCCACACCTGCTGCCCTGAGGCCATACCCCTCCCGTTGGGGGTTATACCATCACTGCTGCACATATACCACCGGCCTCAGCGGACTGCTCTGCAGCGGCGGCTTCAAAGCTGCACTCAACGGGTGGCGTAGTCGACACTTAACAAACATCTACTGCCATAGACTGCCACTTAGTTTGACACCCTGGGCACGGACCGGGTCACCACCACAAGGACTACTACCCCCATACAGATCCGGCTCCGGGTATCCCCTTGAACATGGCCCAGGGGGTGCATCAGCAGCGGCTCAGCATTGGGGTATCAGTAGGATCAGGAGTTTGTGATGGTTTGAAATAGATGGGGACAGTTCTGGAAATGTGAGAAGTCAAATGTGTCTCTGTTGTAATCTCTGCAGACGAGTCGTGGTTGGCAGAAGTTGTCATGTCGGTCTGGGCCAGATGGAAAAAACAGGAAAAGTGTACGACCCCATAAGAAAGAACATCAGCTGTAAGTCACCAGCTATAACTGTGCTGTAATATCTTAAGTGTTCTGCAGGACTGCTATCTACCACTATATTGTCACCATATGGCAGTAATATCAGTTTGGTCTATGTATAGAGATTTCTTCACTAACAACGTGGTCATCTGCTGAGGTTCCCTTATATTCATTATTGAGTTGTACATGACGCGCCCAGGGGATGGGGACGACTCGGCGCCCGGGCCTTGTTGTTGCCTGATTTTGGGGGAGGTCACGGTGGTCGGCTGCCGGGCCCGTACCCTGGGGTCTCTCTTAAAAGAAGGGGGGAAGTTGTATGGGATAGGGATGTTCGTGACGCCACGTGTGGTGTCTAGTGAGGATCACCAGCGCTGCGACAGTCCTCTGAGGCCGGTGTTTAGGCAGCTTAGTTGATACAACTCCCCACAGGTGGAGCGGGGCCTCAGGGCAGTGTAGGAGAAGGATGCAGGACAGAAAGGACCCAGCTGGGTCAGAGGAAGAATAGGCACACACACAACAGTTCACTTCAGTACCTTTACTGGTGGTGTTTCAGGCACAATCCAGGGCACTTTAGGGTGAAGGGTGCATATCAGGACTCTCCCCAGTGAGCGGGTATAGGGCCTCCTGTTCCTTGCCTTTCTTGGATGAGTTTCTGACCTGCCTGGAGCTAGGCCTAACTTGGTCTCTGTATTGCACCTGCTGACCTGGTGGTAGGGCCTTCTGTTGGAGTTCACACTCCCTGGTCTCTGGGGCCTCCGTGACTCCTGACCCTGGTATAACAGTCAGCTTCTGATGAACTTGGGACGTATAGTTCTCCAGGGGTAGCTGAATGTACATCTGGCAGAGATCTGGGGGAAACAGGTCAGTTAAGTAACCAGGCATTCAACTGGAATTATGAACACCTGAAGATAGCCAGTGCATCCCAGTCTCAGATTGGACAGCCGAGCTGTCAATCACCACACTGACAGCTATTGCACGCCCCTGTACAAGATTGGATGGCTGAGCTGTCAGTAACTACATCGCAGACACAGTGAGGGGTGGAACCGTGACAAGTATAATGGACCCCACACAAACCTTCACACCGTATAATTGCTTTCATACAGTATAATGGCCCCCCACATAGCCTTCAAAATATTTATAATGGCCCCACATAGCCTTCTATATAGTATAATATGCCACCCATAATCCTCCATATAGTATACTGCGCCCCCCATAATCCTACATATAATGAACTTCCCATGGTCCTCGATAGAATATAATGCACTCCCCATAGTCCTCCATACAGTATATTACACACCCCATATGATAAAATGCAGCCCCCATATAGTATAATGCACACCACAATCCTGCAGTATTATGGGCACCACGTACTCACTGATTTTAAAATACTGTATATTTTAAATAAGCCGACCCAAGTATAAGCTGAGGCCCCTAATTTTACCACAAAAAATCTGGGAAAATGTATTGACTCGAGTGTAAGCCTAGGATGGGAAATGCAGCAGCTACTTGTAAATTTCCCCATCCTGGTATGTATAGCACCCCTCATCTCCCAATCCTAGTACTTATGGCACCCCTCATCCCCCAATCCTTGTACATATGGTACCCCTCATCCCCCAATCCTGGTATGCATGCCCCCTCATCCCCCAATCCTGGAACGCATGGCACCCCTCATCTCCCAATCCTGGTATGCATTGCTCCCTCTTCCCCCAATCCTAGTATGTATGGCACCCCTCATCCCTCAATCCTGGTATGCATGGCCCCCTCATTCCCCAAACCTGGTATGCGTGGCCCTCTCATCCCTCAATCCTGGTATGCGTGGCCCACCTCATCCCCAAATCCTGGTATGTGTGGCCCCCCTCATCCCCCAATCCTGGTGTCTGGCTCCCCTCATCCCCCAATCCTGGTATGTGTGGCCCCCCTCATCCCCAATCCTGGTATGTATGGCCCCTTCATCCCCAAATCCTAGTATGCATGGCCCCCCCTCATCCCCAAATCCTGGTCTGCATTGCCACCTCATCCCCCAATCCTGGTATGCATGGCCTCTTCATCCCCTAATCCTGATATGTAAGGCTTCGTCATCCCCCAATCCTGGTATGCGTGGCCTCCTCCTCCCCCAATCCTGGTATGCATGGCCCCCTCATCCCCCAATCCTGGTATGTATGACCCCCTTATCTCACAATCCTGGTATGCATGGCCTCCTCATCCCCCAATCCCGGTATGCATGGCCTTCTCACCCCCCAATCCTGGTATGTGTGGCACCCTCAACCCCCAATCCTGGTATGTGTGGCCTCCTCACCCCCCAATCCTGGTATGTGTGGCCTCCTCACCCCCCAATTCTAGTATATGTGGCCTCTTCACCCCCCAATCCTGGTATGTGTGGCCTCCTCACCCCCCAATCCAGGTATGTGTGGCCCCCTCATCCCCCAATCCTAGTATGTGTGGCCCCCTCATGACGCGCTCCCTGGGCCGTGGAGTACTCGGCAGCCGGGCCACTGGTTGCTGGGGGATATCACGGTAGCTGGCCCGGTCCATGACCGAGGGCGGTCAGTAAAAGGGGGAATAGTTTATAAGGGATTTGGGAAAGTGTTCGTGACGCCACCTGTGGATTGCGGCTAAAGGGTGCCGCCGCTGCGGAGCAGTCCTCTGGAGCTGGTGTTACGGCAGCAGGGATGGTATGGCTCTCCACAGGTAGAGCTAGCTCCAGGGCACCGTGGGGTGTAATGGATGGTGGTGCAGGGGAGAGACGGCAGGACGGTCCCGGAGGAAAGACGGACACTCACACGGGGGTAAGCTTCAGTACCTTTACTGGTTATGGTGCAGGCACGGTCCAGGGTACTCCGGACGAAGGGCGCACTTTTGGACTCTCCCCAGTGAGCGGGTATAGGGCCTCCTGATCCGTGGCTTTACTCGCTAAGCTTCTGACCTGTCTGGAGCTAGGCCTAGCTTGGTTACTGTCTCTCTTTGCACCTGCTGACCTGGTGGTAGGGCCTTCTCTTGGAGATCACTCTCCCTGGACACTGGGGCCTCTGTGACTTCTAGCCTGGTACTGTAATCAGCTTTTGGTGAACCTGGGACCTGTAGTCCTCCAGGGGTTCCGGTGATTCCTACTGGGTGTAAAGGGTCCCTGTAGGCGCGGACCCGGTGTCAGGTATATATATCGAGGTGAGCCTGGTATGCTCCTCTGCCCCCTCGCTACTTCTTCCTTCTCCTCTTGTCTTCGGCCACTCAGGGCCCTCACTAGGCTTTCACTTGTGTTATAGGCCTCGGCTCGCCTAAGCACAGCAGCCAGCGTGCTGCCTCTTTGCTGCTCTCTGAGCGTCAGCACGCTCTCTGACTCTCTCTGTCAGTCTGACTGAACTGAAACTAAACTGAAACTCAAACTGAGCTGCCTGGCTCCACCCTCCCTTTATATATCCCTATCACGGCTCCCTCTGCTGGTCTGAGGTGGTAGAGTGGAGGTGTGTGAATGTGTGAGGGCCTCTTGTGGAGTAGTCCATCCATGCACCCTTCTGGGTTCTTTAGCACCAATGCGCAGCAGGGCACCACACTCATCCCCCAATCCTGGTATATGTGGCCTCCTCGCTACCAATCCTGGTATGTGTGGCCTCCTCACCCCCCAATCCTGGTATGTGTGGCCTCTTCACCCCCCAATCCTGGTATGTGTGGCCTCCTCATCCCCCAATCCTGGTATGTGTGGCCTCCTCATCCCCCAATCCTGGTATGTGTGGCCTCCTTATCCCCCAATCCTGGTATGTGTGGCCTCCTTATCCCCCAATCCTGGTATGTGTGGCCTCCTCACCCCCCAATCTTGGTATGTGTGGCCCCGTCACTGCACACACAAAAAATTAAACACTTATACTCACCTTCCTTCCTCACCTCTGTTCCAGCACTGCGTCCTGTCTGCCAGCAGCTCATGTCAGCATCTGAGCAGCGTGTGCTCTCAGAAGCTGATGTGAGCTGCCAGCATATTCACTCCTCTCCACGACGGGACGTGGAGAAGAGTGAATATGCATTCTCTTTAGTAGCAGGCACTGTCAGCAGGAGCCGCGGCTCAGCGCTCTTCTGTGCCCACTACTATAGAGAATGAATATTCATACTTATTCACACCCATTGGAGTGGAGAAGAGGGAATATTCATGTCCCTTTAGCAGCGGGAACACGTGGTAGCTGCAGCAGCCAGCTACTGTGTGTGCACCGCTCCTCCGCCACCGCAACCCCCCCCACCCAATACTCACCTATCCTCCTTGTTCCCCCGCTGCTTTGTGGGCCCTCCCAGCTCACAGGCCCCCCCTGGCTCACGGGCCCATAGCAGTGGTGTGGCCTGCCGCCATTGGCGGTACGCCACTGGCATTACTCTAGAATATAGGAGAGATGGCATTAGTGCTAATAACTCCTCAGATACTAAATAATTGCATGTGACCAGGAAGATTTTACTCTCTTGTTGGGTTACATTTATAGGGGATTCCCATCCTAAACTCTAAAATAATCCTTTATTGATATATTAGCCAATATTTTTGTTATGTGGAAAGCCCAATATATCCCTTGTACCAACATCTCATGACACGTTGTGTGCATTGTCTACATCACATGGTCAACAGCAGTAACATCTACGGAAACAACATCATGAGTGATGACCTCTAGTTTTAGAAGTTTTAGTCATACTATGCCATCTTATTGATTTGTTAGGGCCCGTACCATACACATCGAGGCAGATTGTTCCAGAGCAAGCTCCGTTAGGAAACAGGTTGAAGATACATTTGAAACATCCCTCATCTTCTGGGATCACAGGGCTTATAGTGATTGCTGACACATTGAAGACATCTACAGAAGAGTATTTTGCCCGACTAGAGTAGTATCCAAGGATTTTCTACCCATAAACTTTACTGGTGGTAGCCATGGGCCCAGTAAAATTGCCAGATTCTTTATGCCATGTGATTTGGATAACATTTGGTTTGGTGGTCATCAGTTGACAAAGCAGAGTCACATTTCTCCCGACATCAGCTGAGGGTTCGACCGCCACAGGGATGCTGCACTTCTCCAATGGAGTGTAGTGTTCCTCCTCTGAGGTAAGAACAGTGTGATGATCAGTACCCTACCTCCATATCCAACACCACACGTCTCCCACCAGAGGGGGCTAATAAGCACCAGGTGTTGCCTCTTCTGGCATTCGGGAGATTGGGAACACAAAAGTGATAGGAACCAGTTAGTGGGTGAGGGTGGAGGACTCACATTATAGTGACACCTTAAATTTCATATTTAATACACTGCCATCTTGGCTCTTGGTTCTCTGACTGTTCTCTGACTGTACTCTGACTGTTGTCAGAACTTGATCTCCCTCCCTGAGCGTGGATCCTGTGTGGACCTGCAGAGGATGGAGACACGGCCCTCGTCCCCTGGCCTTGGGACGATGGGCAGGCGGGAGATGAGGAATATCTCAGCCCGGTCGAGGACCATGACCAAGAAGGCCTGGAGCTTTAGAGTGGGGCTCCACCGCAAATGGGTCCCGGGGAGGATTCAGACGGAGCGGTGTACGCCACCTGTCCTCGCCTACCTGATCTATTCAGAGGGATTCCGGCTGCAAGAGGGGACCGGCCCCCGACACCTGACCTTGCAACTCTATGTCCTGGTCAGGGAAGCCCGGTAGGCCCTTGGATCCCAACGGGAACGGGAAGAATGGCGCTGCCATCCGTACCCTTGTTCTGAGAGAAGTTCAGAGGGAGACCCGGCCTATTCACACCCACATGGACAGGAAAGGACTAGGTCCAATGTCTAGGAACACTCTGGTGCAGGGTCCTGATGTAACACTGGACTTATTTGGAGGTTGTCGGACCCCCGCGTCTCTGGTGCCCGCAGAACTTCGCAGGAGCAGGGAGTCGCCTTCCTACTGCCCATCGTGAGTAAAGCCTTGGAAGTTCACCCCTATGGCCTCCGGACTAGTTATTCTGCACCACACCGTTCTACGTAGCATCAAACCTCCTGGACTAATACCCCTTCCTTCCTGTCCCGCTGCCCCGAGGCCTTGCTCCGCCTTTGGGGAGTAGTAAGAACTACGGCTGCCATAACACCATACCTCGGTGGACTGCAGCAGCGCTGGTGGCCTTCACCAGGTGCCACAGGTGGCGTAGTCACAATCAGCCACTCAACCCGGATAAGCCCACACCATCCTTTTCAATGTGACGGCCCTGGGCACGGGGCGGGTCCGGGCCACGGCTGCACCCCCATCTACAACATCGGAACCCGTCTCTGAGTCCCCATCTCCCAGGGCAAGGGCTTTGAGGCGTCACAATAGCTTCTCACTTTTAACCATGATGGAACCTGAAATAAAAATTATATTTATAAAATACATCTGTAGCGCCCCGAGGACTTGGTCGCTACAGAGGTATTGCACCTCATCCAGAGGTGTGATATCCCACTTCCGGGTAAGGATGGAGTATGGATCAAGGCTCAGTAGGCTGCATACAGCACACACACCCCATTTCCGAGGGACAGCTCAACGGTTCTCCCACTAGACAGAAGTGCAGGCACGACCGACTATGTCCCTGTCTGGAGTGGGGAGGGGGGTGGAACACCCAGTGCTGTAGGGGCAGATAGGGGTTGGTTCCTGAGCGTAGGAAGGAGCCCATTGGTTGCTAGTCACCTGGGCTCATGGTCAGAGGGAGGTATAAAAGGTGGGCACCATCTTAGAACAGGGTTCAGTTCGTTCAGTCTGTGAGGAGAAGTTGAGAGGAGAGCTGACAGGGAGCAGCAGCTCAGGCTGAGTGCTGCTCCAGAGGCAGGCCTAGAGAAGAGGCCAGGGCCAGAGAGAGAGAGAGAGAGAGGAGAAGGAACAGTGGAAAGGAAAGGGAACAGGACCAGAACAGAAGTAACAAGTGAAACAGAAAGGCTCAGGAACGAGAAGGAAGAGAGAACCCTAAGGACCCAGGAGATTGCGGGTGACGGGTTGGCAGAACAGGGTACCGGATCCCAAATTGGTGGAAGCAAATCATCTTCAGCCAAGAACCGGAGGTCGTGACCAGCCCTTGGTGCGACCCCTCGCTACACCTAGCTAGGAAGGCATACCATATAGGGTCAGGGACGTGGGCACATAGCCCTCCCAAGAGAAGGCCCACGGGAGCTGGACATAAGCTTGGTCACTGGTGGGGCACGAGCCAGAGGAAGGACGGAAAGGAGCTTTGAGACATACTCCAGAAAGACCTGGGAGTTTACCGAGTCCCCTGCCTGGTGGACGCAGCACGACTTGGGTGGTCACTGCTTCGCGAGAGTGACCTGGAGAATACAAACTGTGAGTAAAGGACATTGGATTGCAACACGTTGTCTGTGACTTCTTGCTCCTCCGGCACTATTGGTATTGGGACTATCTGCAACATCACCCCCACCATCCACACTAACTGCCCTGGGGCTGCACTATTCCCGTGGGGAGTCACACTACCTAAGCTGCTTACACCATCAGCCCCAGCGGTCTGCCTTGCAGCGGCGGTCCGCACTGACCGCAATCCACGGGTGGCGTAGTCGGACCACTATCATGCTAATAAGACTGCCACTGATTTGACCACCCTGGGCACGGACCGGGTCATCGCCACGGAGACTACAACCCCCCCAGCGATCCGGCTCCGAGTATTCCCCGCACACACGTGCACGCACAACACAGGCCCAGGGGGCGCGTCACATCCATAAAATTTGCCGATGCTCTAGTGTAGAAAGCTAGATCATAAGATTAGGCACGGTCATAAATATTTGTGAGATTTTTTTAAAGTGTTTTTTTTTAGAGGATCCTCTCCAGAATACTCATCAAAAACTGCTTCAAAAGGAAAATATTTTCAATGTGTTTCCATGGAACATTCACTTTTCTGTTTATGTGAGTTTTTTTGAGAATTTTTTTAGTGTCAAATCAGAAGGCTGCAAAAAATGCTTCAGGAAAAAAAAACTACCAAAACTCTTCAAAAACTTTTCAAAATAACTTCAGAACAAGCAAAACCTCCTCCGAAAACTCGCACTATAAAAGAAAAGTTTTCAGAAAAATCTTCCATTTTAAAATCTCGTAATTTTTCAACTCGGTGTGAATAGTGCCATAATAATTGTTGAGTTTTTCAAGCAGTACCCTTTCCTTTTTGGGGAATTCGTGAAGGAGATCTTTTTTTTCCGTGAAGTCGTTTTGAAGAATATTTTTCCTGAAGCATTTTTTGCAGCCTTCTGATTGGACAGTGCTTAGTTTGGAGGGGATTTGATCAAGAGCTGATTCAAATAAGTGTCTAGCACTTTTTTTTATCTTCAGGAAAAAGAAAAGATTTTAAAACTCCTCTTATGAGCCACAAAGTGAATTTCCTATAAAAAAGGGAAAATGAAGAGTTTTACAAGCATTTATAAAATGAGGAGGATTTTGGAACTTCTCAAAAAGCTCCATGTGAACATAGCCTTAGAAACTGTAGCAGTTTGAAGCTTCTCATTTGATTCAGGCAAAGAACTGTAAAACAATATGTATGATGATAATCAAGAACATTCAATAATCTGTCCCCTTAAATGGAATCTGTCACCAGTTATTTTAATACCTATTCTGAGAGCTGCATAATATAAACACAGAGACCCTGACTCCAGGGATGTGTCACTTACTGAGCTGCTTAATGTAGTTTTGATTAAATCACTGTCTTATCATCAGAGGACTAGCTGTCTCGTTTCATGCAGTCCTCTATATATAATCCCTGTATAACTCAGCCTCTAGCACTGATTGGCAGTTTCCTGCCTATGCACAGTGAACACAGAAAGCTGCCAATCAGTGGTGTGGGCAAGGGTTATACAGGGCTCAGCATTCAGAGAACTGCTAGATCTACATCAGAGAAAATTGTGATTTTATCAAAACTGCAGCAAGCAGCCCAGTAAGTGATACATCACTGCAGTCAGGGTCTCTGTCTCCCTGAGATGGGATAAGAAAAATCTGGTGATATATTCCCTTTAATTTGATGACAAATGGATGGATGATTGTAAGAGTGTTGTCCTATTTATCTTTATTTTGACACATGTATTGGGGACATGATTTTCCGCCTCCTTGACGGACTGCACTGTTATTTGCTCTAAATAACCACTGGTGGAGGAGCATCCGAACTGTCCATCAACTTCCTCCAATAGAAAAGCAGCTTTCCCATTTGAAATGTTTTTAAATTAGTGGAGGTTGATGGGTAGATACAGTCACACGTTCCTCCACCAGAGAAAAGGAAAGCTGTACAGTCTGCGAAGACGTAGATAGTGCTTCATAAAAGAGGAGATCCTTTATTTTAACACAATGTACAGCACTTGGACACCCCTGTTCTTGCAGTGGTTTTCTTATTTATTATTGGAATATGCACATTGTAGATTCAGGCTGAAGGCAGCAAAATCAAGAAGTTACAGATATTGAACAAGGAGTAAATAAACATGTGTGAAGCAAACTAGAATATGTGTTAAATCTTCAATTCTTCACAGTGCCTCCCCTTTAACTATGATGATGGCTTCACACTTCCCCAGCAGCTACATCAGGTCATTACCTTGAATGACTTCCAAAGGTCATGAAGTAGTTCCCACAGGCGCTGAGCACTTGTTGTCTTCATTCTTCTCTCAACTCATCCTAAACCATCTCTATTGGGCCGAGGTTAGGTGATTGTGTAGTATGTCATCTCATGCAACCTTCATCCTTCTCCTCCTTGGTCACATCGTCCTTACATTGCCTGGAGGTGTTTTCTGTCAATGTCCTGTTGGAACACAAATGATGGTCCCACTGAAGAATTCTGTGGTGGCCATGCTAGGTAGGGGTGCCCTGGATATGGAGTAAATCACCAACAGTGTCACCAGGAAAGCAGCCGCACACCATGATACCTCCCCTCCATGCTTCACAGTGAGCACCACACATGTAGAAATCATTCGCTCACCTTTTCTGTGTCCCACAAAGACACAATTTTTTGGGTATAAAAAATATCACATTTTGACTCATCAAAGCACAGCACAGAATTCCACTGATTTAATGTCCAGTATTTGTTTTTCTCCACCAATCAAGTCTCTTCTTATTTGCAAGTGGTTTGTTTACAGAAACTCAACCATAAAGGCCACTTATCATGGTCTCCTCTAGATATGTGATGTTGAGATGTGCCTGCTACTTGATGTCTGTATATCATTTATGGAGGCTGTTTTCTGAGGTGCTGCCAATTTGCATTTCTGAGGCCGGTAACTCTGATGAACTTATCCTCTGCAGCACAGTACATTTTTTGTCTTCCTTTCCTTAGGTAATCCTCTTGAGACTCATTTTCAATATAGATAATGATAATTTTTATGACAGCACTTGAGTAGACCTTCAAGGTACTAGCAATTTTCTGGTTTGACTTCATGTCTTAAAGTAATGATAATGGACTATTGTCTCTCTTAGTTAAGTTGTTCTTGCTTGCCATATTCTGGCTTAGAAAAGTTGTGGAACAGGCCTCAGCATTGTATGGAGCTCTGCAAAACACACCTGATGGTCAAAAACATTTTATGAAAGCTAGTGATTCGACGAATGCACTCTTGAAGAGGCGACCTGTTCATTAGAAGCCATTGACACCTGATGAAGCTACTGGAGAGATGCCAAGGGGATGTAAAGCTGTCATCAGAGTAAAAGAGGAGTACTCTGAGGATTCAAGGTGTAACACATATTCTGGTATGGGTCCCATGTGTTTTTTTACTTATTGTTTCCTTATGTGTTCCTTCGTGGCTTTGCTGCCTTCAGTCTGAATCCACAATATGCACATTGGAACTAGTACAAGACAAACCATTGCTTGAACAAGAACGTCCAAACTTAAGACCAGTACTGTATATAGAACATATTCATGTACTGTATAAGATGATAATGGCTACTTACCTAGCACTTATGACGCGCCCCCTGGGCCAGTGTTGTTTGGGGGATACCCGGAGCCGGATCAGATGGGGGTTGTAGTCTCCGAGTGGCGGTGACCCGGTCCGTGCCCAGGGTGTCAAGCTCAGTGTGTGGCAGTCCTACAGATGTTACTAGATGTTCTTTTATGTCGACTACGCCACCCGTTGAATTGCGGTCAATACGGCCGCCGCTGCAGCAGGGTCCACTGAGGCTGGTGATGTGTGTGCAGCTTAGGTAGTATAACCCCCAACGGGAGGGGTATAGCCTCAGGGGGTCAGGTGTAGAGGATGGTGGTTGTGGAGGTGCAGGGAGGATGGTAATGAGACTCAGAGTCGGGCTGTGCAGTTCAGGGTCTTTACTTACTGCTGTTATGCTGGTCACTCCGGCCTTGAGTGACCGCCCGAGCCGTGCTGCGTCCACCAGGTCCTGGACTCGGCCAACTCCCAAGTAATTCTGGAGCGTGATCCTGAGCTCCCTTTCTGACTTGTCCTTCTCTCTGGCCTTCCCCACCAGGGATCCACCTAAGTCCGGCTCCCTCGGGCCTCTTGTTGGTAAACCCTTGTCTCTGGGTTCCCTGACCCTATTCTTGGTGTGCCTTCCGGGTGGATTTAGTGAGTGGTCGTGGCAGATCCTGCCCACGACCTCCGGTCTCTGGCTAAGGATTAGGGCCCTCCACCAGCTTGGGATCCGGTACCCTTGTGCCAACTCTTCACCCGCTGATCTAATCTTGGGTTCTTGGAGTTCTCTCTTCTCCCCCTCTGGGTCCTTCTTTCTCCTCTCTCTCTCTGGGCCTTGGAGCTGCTCTTCTCCTCTGCTCTCTTACTCAACTCTGACAGACTGACTGACCCTGATCTAAGATGGTTCCCACCTTATATACTCCCTCTATGTGTGAGCTCAGGTGACCAGCACCCAATGAGCTCCTATCTTTACCCAGACTGCTCCCCCTATCTGCCCCTACACTACTGGGATGTTCCAACCCCCTCCCACTCCAGCCAGGGACAGACACTGTCGTACCTGCACATTTCTCTAGTGGGAGTACCATTGGTCTGTCCCTCGGAAATGGGATGTGTGTAGTGCATGCAGCCTACTGAGCTCAGTTCCACACTCCATCCTTACCCGGGAGTGGAATACCACACCTCTGGCTTGAGGTGTAATACCCCTGTAGCAGCCGAATCCTCAGGGTGCTACATTCCCCCCTGGTAAATCACAGCACGTCCTCGGGCTGTAAGATATAAAAACATCCAAAACATACAATTTTTTTCATAAACATAAACATATAAAACATCATAGATATATCAGCAATAAAACGTTTTCATAAATAACATTCTTGTAAACATTCCTGTCGCTGGTTCCTCCGGTCACGGTGCAACTTGTGACCGGGTAAAGTGCGACAGTCTCTTGAAGAAAAATGGTTTTCCCATAAAACCAGTAGGGGGCGCTTTAGGAAGCGCAACTATATACAAAGGGGATATGGCCGCTCTCAGTCCTCGGCCAGGTATTAGGAACTAGGGACACACGGGCATAAGTTCACACTTTGTCCCAACGGGGAACATATTTTAAATAAGCAACAGTTCTTGGTACCTCGACGGGCAACTTTATACAGTCTCTCTCTACCGTACTTCAACGACGGCGTCCTCCTGCTCTTTCTTGTTGGTTGGTTTCAGTTTCAGACCCGTCCAGGTCCTCTTGCTCCTCCTCACACCGCAGCTCCTCTTCCGTCAGGCGATGCACATGGAGGGCGTAGGGTCCTTTGGCACACTTGTGCCAGGTGAAGGTGACCTCGTCCCCTACATACAGGTCACGACCTCTGTGTCCCTCCGGCAGATGGCTTTCTACGTCTCTGCGGGTCACAAAGACGTCGCCGGGGGTATGATGGTCTCTAATGAAGCCCCACCCATGCTGCATGTTGAATTTTATCACAGTCCCGGTGGAAGGGGGACCATGAGCTGCACGGGGATTCCTCCTGGTCCGGCTCTTCTGCTCCGCGCTTCTTATCTGCATCTGCTGTTCCCGGACCCGCCTCTCTCTCCGCTCCTTCTCGAAGACCTCGAGCTGCTGCCGGCAGCACTCTGCACGCTCCGCTGCGGCCGCCCGAGTCTCCTGAGTGAACCCCATGAGGTCTTCTCCAGTGGGGTCCCACTCAAACTGTGCCTCCTCCAGCGGGGGCGAGGTCCTCTTTACGGGCTTCGGAGCCGGAATCAGGGGCTCGCACATGGGCCTTGCTCTCTGGAGTTCCAGATGAATATACTCCTGGGGCCATATGAAGGGCTGCCCATCCGGGCACGTATGCTGGGCGAATAGATCTTCACCCAGGTGCGGCACTCTAGATGTTGAGGGCGCGTTGATGGTAGCGGCGCCCGGGTTAACCAGGCCTTGCGACCAGGCCTGGGGCACCTTAAAGGCAAAGGGCACCGTAAGAACGGCGGCGCCCTGGGTTATTCGGCCCTGCGACCAGGCCGGTGGCTCCGCGGAGGTAGGGGGCGCTGTTGGAATTGCGGCGCCCGGGTGTACTAGGCCTTGCGACCAGGCTGATGGTATTTCCTGCTTGGCCACGCTCGAGGTCGAGGCGTGTGACGTCACAGGGGTCGCGGCCGCGGTTTCCGGTTGAGGCCTAGTCTGCGGCGGTGACGATGCAGCGACGGGCACGGCAGGGGGAACTTCGGGCTCTGCGACGGGGAGCTGGGGCAGGCACGCGGTTTCCCGGCTCGGGGTAGAGACGTCCCCTTT
This sequence comes from Phyllobates terribilis, assembly GCF_046119375.1. Classification (NCBI taxonomy): domain Eukaryota; kingdom Metazoa; phylum Chordata; class Amphibia; order Anura; family Dendrobatidae; genus Phyllobates; species Phyllobates terribilis. The sequence goes on from NW_027362762.1 coordinate 947,844,466, forward strand.
ACCTGCCTCCATCCGTTCAGCTCCCTTCTCGGCGCCGTCTCCGGCCTTGAGTCCTCCTGCACCATCCTCAGAGGCGGTCTGTCTCCTCGTCTCGGGTGGCGTGCTCCGCTGACGGGTTCCGGTCTGCTGGGCCATCTCTCGGCTCCACTCCGCCAACGTCTCTCGCTGCACCCGGGCCATCCTCCGTGCGAGGCCCTTCAGCGCAGTCTGTGCACACTCCCGGTCTCGGGGGAGCTGTGCCAGGACCTCCACTAGGCCTAGTGGGGTTGTGGCTTGTAGCAGGCTCCTGACCACTGGGTCGGTGCTGCCTGACTCTCCCTCCATCTCCGGGTAGGCTCTCTCTGGACTCCTCTCCAGACCTCTTGTCTCCGGGTGCGCTCTCTCCAGACTGCTCCAGGCTGCACCCATCTTCGTTCTTTTCTTCTGTCTCCGCCCACATTGAGGGTGGTCCCGGGGCAACTTTGTGATTGTCAGTTCCAGGGGCAGTTCTCTTACGCTGATGGACACTTCCAGCATCACAGTCTCTGTTGGTGGGCGCGGTTTCCGCTTTTGGCGCCATTCTTCGACCTGGCCCACGATGGGAGGTGACCTCTTGCCACCCTCTGGCACGCCCATAATGGCGTCCGCTCTTCCAAGGCGGGAAATCTTTGGAAATGGCGGGAATCGTCTCCCAGTGGCGGGAAACTCCATTGATGGCGGGAAAAAGCTGCAAATGGCGGACAACCGGCGGGAAACGACCTGTGATGGGGTTCGTTGGCGGGGACCCTCCGGAACCGGCGGGAGACTTCTTTTTAAGGTAACGGTGAACTTTTCTTCAGGCACGCAGTACCCGGTTGTTGCGGGCACGTAATCCTGCCGACTACGCCAAAGTTGACGCGCCCCCTGGGCCAGTGTTGTTTGGGGGATACCCGGAGCCGGATCAGATGGGGGTTGTAGTCTCCGAGTGGCGGTGACCCGGTCCGTGCCCAGGGTGTCAAGCTCAGTGTGTGGCAGTCCTACAGATGTTACTAGATGTTCTTTTATGTCGACTACGCCACCCGTTGAATTGCGGTCAATACGGCCGCCGCTGCAGCAGGGTCCACTGAGGCTGGTGATGTGTGTGCAGCTTAGGTAGTATAACCCCCAACGGGAGGGGTATAGCCTCAGGGGGTCAGGTGTAGAGGATGGTGGTTGTGGAGGTGCAGGGAGGATGGTAATGAGACTCAGAGTCGGGCTGTGCAGTTCAGGGTCTTTACTTACTGCTGTTATGCTGGTCACTCCGGCCTTGAGTGACCGCCCGAGCCGTGCTGCGTCCACCAGGTCCTGGACTCGGCCAACTCCCAAGTAATTCTGGAGCGTGATCCTGAGCTCCCTTTCTGACTTGTCCTTCTCTCTGGCCTTCCCCACCAGGGATCCACCTAAGTCCGGCTCCCTCGGGCCTCTTGTTGGTAAACCCTTGTCTCTGGGTTCCCTGACCCTATTCTTGGTGTGCCTTCCGGGTGGATTTAGTGGGTGGTCGTGGCAGATCCTGCCCACGACCTCCGGTCTCTGGCTAAGGATTAGGGCCCTCCACCAGCTTGGGATCCGGTACCCTTGTGCCAACTCTTCACCCGCTGATCTAATCTTGGGTTCTTGGAGTTCTCTCTTCTCCCCCTCTGGGTCCTTCTTTCTCCTCTCTCTCTCTGGGCCTTGGAGCTGCTCTTCTCCTCTGCTCTCTTACTCAACTCTGACAGACTGACTGACCCTGATCTAAGATGGTTCCCACCTTATATACTCCCTCTATGTGTGAGCTCAGGTGACCAGCACCCAATGAGCTCCTATCTTTACCCAGACTGCTCCCCCTATCTGCCCCTACACTACTGGGATGTTCCAACCCCCTCCCACTCCAGCCAGGGACAGACACTGTCGTACCTGCACATTTCTCTAGTGGGAGTACCATTGGTCTGTCCCTCGGAAATGGGATGTGTGTAGTGCATGCAGCCTACTGAGCTCAGTTCCACACTCCATCCTTACCCGGGAGTGGAATACCACACCTCTGGCTTGAGGTGTAATACCCCTGTAGCAGCCGAATCCTCAGGGTGCTACACTTACAACTCACACAAGCAGCTCAGAAGAATCAGGATCTTTATGACTTCATTACTAGCCTTCCCGAGATCTGTTGTCATGTTCTTCACAGAACACTAAAAGGAAAAACCCATAGTTTTGTTTGTAATGCATGTGCTAGTCATAAATTTGTATTACTCTGGAAGGTTCCACTTTTGACTTCCTTCTGACTTTCTCTTTTTATTTCTGCATGTAAGTTTTCTCTTGAGTCACAATGCTGTTCTCTTCATGATGTCGCTGAGGCATAATCAGTATCAGAAGTAAGAAAAGTAAAAAAGAGTGTCCGGGACAGGTGAGAGAAAAGGTTAAAAGTGCCAAGACATGTAATGGGGGGAAAAGTGATAATCATTCTTTTTTTTAATTTCTACCCCTCTGGAGTCTGAAGAGACCTGATAGCACCTTAAACAGCATTTACCAGCAAATTAATTTCCTGGCCAAATTCGAGTGAATCTATAAAACTGAATTTCAGTAGATTCGCTCATCTGTAGTAGAGCAAACCCTTTGATGTTCGGGTTCGTCGACTACGTCCGAACCCGAACAACAGGTTTGTGTTCGGGCACCCCATCCCAAACACGAGCCCAAATGGAACCCCGAACAACCCTGGTTTCCCACACTGTCAACTGCGTGACAGCGTGGGAAACATGGGCTCTGATTGGTGGTAACATAGCGTGATCTCACAGCTGTTACTGAAACGCGGTAAAAAGCTTACCCTGGGTCAGAGGTGCTGGCTGATGAGACTACTACTCCCATCAGCCAACGCCTGCTATCACTGTAAACAGCGAGCGCAGGTGCCGCTGATGGGAGGAGTACATGTAATCCCTGATGCCCTTGTCCCTGTAAAACATAAAAAATAAAAAAACACCATAATCCTCACCTTAATGTCTAATATCCTATGCCCATGTCACCTGTAATAAAGAAAAAATAATAAACCACCATAATCCTCACCTATCCACCGCAATCCCAGTAATCAAGAGTGTCCCACGCAGATCTCATAAACAGAACAGCCACATCGTTAGATGTAAAAAGAAAAGAAAGGGCGCATGTGTAGACTCACAGGGCAGTTTAAATAATTTAAAAAGTGCCAGTACACTCACCTGTGATGGTTGTGTACGTCTACACAACCAAGATTAAGCGTGTGATTAATGAGGCTCCGGGTCACCTCTATTTGTAGTACCGTCCTGTCGGTGTTTGCCTCGCAACTCCGTGCTCCTCAAGTGGTCACACGATCCTGCCGGACCAGATACCACGTCACCGCAGGTCCTCAGTAGTTTAACCCGGTGGCTGGATAACCGCAGGTCCTCACACATCCAAATAGACCAGGCTGCTCCTGCCGCTTTGGCTCCGTATGGAGATATTTCACAAGTAAACAATGGTGCAGTGGTCTCAGGGAGCGCCAAAGGAATACTGGACAATTTAATAGATGGCAACCGACTTTTATTCTTCCTCCAATACCACTGCCACAATGCGTTTCAACGGTCTAAGCCGTCTTCATCGTTAGATGTGACTGCTCTATTCAGCAGCCAGCGATACACTGACAGTAGCATAATTGCTTCTGTAGTGCATAACGTTGAGCTGCTGGGAGAGAGGTCCCTTGAGTTCATCAGCTGATGAGCCCCGGTGACCTCACGTCACCACTGTTGTGTGAGAATTATTTCCGGCAGCTTTGGTGCCATAAGTGAGGTCTGCGGAGCTTCATCAGGTGATGAACTCGTGTGACCTCACTCCCGGCAGCTCATCGCCATACACTGCGGGAGCGATTATGCTCCTGTCAGTGGCTGTTCTAAAAATGACATTCTAATGATGAAGTACGGCGAGGGAAAGTATGTCGGATGGGTGAGTATTATGGTTGTTTATTATTTTACTTTTTTTACAGGAGACCAGGCATTGGGGATTAAGTGTTAGGTGAGTATAACTATGTTTGTTATTTTTAAATAAAAAAGTAAAAGTGTGTGTGTTTGATTTCAAATAAAGAATTTTTTTCTGGCCGTGTGTTTATTTCACAAAATTTACTATAGAGTTAGTAATGGGGGTATCTTATGGACGCCTCTCCATTACTAACCTGGGCTTCATGTCAGCTGCCAATTCACGGCTGACATGAACACCAACCCTATTACTCCACTTGCCACCCCACCAGGGCAAGTGGAGAGCATTTGGCTAAGCACCAGGTTTGGTGCATCTTATGGATGCGCAATTTCTGGGGCCACTGAGGGCTGATACTTTTAACCTTGGAGGGGGCCAGTATCCATGGCCCCTTCCCTGGCTATTAATATCAGTTTACAGCTGTCTGTTTAGCCTTTGCTGGTTAGATTTTATAGGGGGACCTTACATCAATTTTTTTCAGAGGCCAGTAAATGCAAATCAAACAGCTGTGGGTTGTTATTAATAGCCAGGGAACAGTTTTAGCTAATGGCCCCTTCCCTGGCTAGTAACATCAGCCCCCAGTTGTCGGCTTTCCCTCTGCTAGTTCTGAAAATGAGGCGGGAGCCCACGCCATTTTTTTCCTCATTTTATTTCATAAACTCACCCGCAGCATGTTAATTTCTGTAGTGGGGATGCTAGTGTCCGGTGCAGATTCTGACCACTTGAAATTTCATTACATGTGGTGGATCCACATGTACTGACAAAACAAGTGTAAAATTAGGAGTAATTGTATTAGGGGCGTTATTGCCCTGTTTTTGCATGCATGTTTTTAACATCTAATCCCCAATGCCCTGGTCTCCTGTAAAAAAAAAAGAAAAATAATAAACAATCATAATACACATGTGACGCCCTCCCTGAGCGAATTGGGGAATACTCGGAGCCGGGCTTTGCGGATGTTGCGGGGGGGATGCAGTCGTGGCCTAGACCCGTTCCGTGCCCCGGGCTGTCACATAAAAATTGGGCTTCTGGATGAGTGGTTTGTTCGACTACGCCACCTGTGGTTCCTGGTGAAGGCCACCAGCGCTGCGACAGTCCTCTGAGGCTGGTGTTGTGGCAGCTCGGTTGGTACTACTCCCCACAGGCAGAGTAGGCCTCAGGGCAGTGAGTGTTGAACTGAATGGAAGAGTGGTGGGTGCAGTGCCGCGCAGGAATAAACAAGCGGAGGATGTGAATGAAGTCATCCAGGTACTTTACTCACGTTAGATGAACTTTCAGCCGCAAAGCTTCTCTTTGCTTCACACGGCGTACTGCGGCCACTGGGTAGGGGGTTCAGCACTTCCCAGGTAGATCAAGAGCACCTGTCAAGACCCCGCTGGTGTGTTCCTCTCCTTCTTATCTCCTCCTGCTTGTGCTCCTCCCTGGGATCCACTAAGTCGCCGGGCTTTTCTGACTGAGACGTGAAGTGACAAAGTCAGATATTGGGGGCCGGTCACCCCTCTTGCAGCAGGAATCCCTCTGGCTAAGCCAGAGTAAAGAATACAGGTGGCGACTTCACTCCATCCGTATCCCCCTGGGATCCTTTTGCCTGTGGAGCCTATCTCCTCTGTTCCCCTCCAAGGCCTTCTTAGGACAGGACTCTGACCGGGCAGAGACAGTGGTTAACTCAGACCCGCTCCTCGTCTCAAGGCCAGAGTACGAGGACGGTGTATCTTCAGCCAGCTACAGACTCTTGCTGGACCCTGACAGAAGACCACAATCAAAGACCTTGAACTTAAGATGGCCGTATATTATATATTATACTGTATGTGCTCCCTGTAAGTGTGTCCTCCACCCGCACCCACTACTTGGTTCCCCCTATCTCTGGTTCCCCCCATCTCCTCTATCCCTGGCCGGGGCAGCACCCTGGTGCATTTAGACCCCCTTCAGGACAGGAGTGGTGTAGTGTTGAGTGGTGAAGTTGGGTCCTGGGTGATGCTCCATCCTTACCTGGAAGAGGAGATACCACACCTCTATCTGAGGTGCAGTACCCCTGTGGCGACTGAACCCTCAGGGGCGCCACACTCACCCATCCGACATACTGTTCCATGCCGTAATCCATTATTAGAATGTCACTTATAAAACAGCCACATTGTTAGATGTGACCACTCTATTCAGCAACCGACGATACACTGACAGGAGCATATTCGCTCCTGCAGTGTATAGCACTGAACTGCAATCAGTTCATCAGCTGATGAGCCCAGGTGACCTCATCTATGGCACCATAGATGCGTGAGACTTTTTCACGTAGCTTTGGTGCCGTAAATGAGGTCTCCGGAGCTTCATCAGCTGATGAACTCGTGTGACCTCACTCCAGGCAGCTCATCATGATTGTAACATACCTGGCGGCGTCCTTGCATAGTGGTCCATCTCCCACTGTGCAAGAGCGCGCACTTGATCTCCAGTCCAGTCTGCTAGCCTGGCTTCCCTCCATGCTGTCTGCTTGCCTCTGTTTCTGCTGCTTAAGGGCAGCGCCCGATCACTTCCTGCTTCTTGTAGCTGCTGCAGGCACACCCCTTGTGCGTCCTCAGCCTATTGCTGTCTGTCACCTGGTATTTAACCCAGCTCCTCCCTGGAATCCATGCCTGAGCATTGTGTTCTGTCAGTTGGCTTCCAGTCACTGATGTGCCAGGTCTTGTCTATGCTTCCTGCCTTGCGGTCTCAGTTCCCGTGTCTGAACTGTGTCCTGTCTGAACTATCTTCTAGCCTGTTGTCTTCTGCCTATCCTGGAGGCTGTATTTCCAGGCCAGTGTGAACACGCTCCTAGCCTGTTCTTTCCGCCTTCTAGGGGCCGCATACCGAAGACCCGTTCCTGTATCTTGCCTGTTCCTGTCTGAAAACGCTCCTAGCCTTTTTGTTCCGCCTTCTAGAGGCCGCATACCTAGACCCGCTCCTGTATCTTGCTGCTGTGTCTGTTCTTGTCTGAATACTCTCCTAGCCTGTTACCTGTTTTCCTGCAGAATCTGATCCCGTACCTAACTCCTACTCGTTGTCCCTGTACTCCCGTTTGTGAGTTTAGAGTCCACTCGCTACTTCATTGCAAGTATCCTGTGTGTACCTGGTTCTACCTTTCCCTTCCAGTCTGTTCCGTGTGAACAGAGCCCTGTCCCCTCTGCTCTGCCTTGCTCACCGCTCCGGCGGTTCTTGCCTGCTCTGCTTTTGCTCGCTGCTCCAGCAGTCTCGCTCTGCTCTGACCCTTTGCTCGCTGCTCCGGCAGTCTCGTTCTGCTCTGACCCTTTGCTCGATGCTCCGGCAGTCTCGCTCTGCTCTGACCCTTTGCTCACTGCTCCGGCAGTCTCGCTCTGCTCTGACCCTTTGCTCGCTGCTCCGGCAGTCTCGCTCTGCTCTGACCCTTTGCTCACTGCTCCGGCAGTCTCGCTCTGCTCTGACCCTTTGCTCGCTGCTCTGGCAGTCTCGCTCTGCTCTGACCCTTTGCTCGCTGCTCCGGCAGTCTCGCTCTGCTCTGACTCTTTGCTCGCTGCTCCGGCAGTCTCTCTCTGCTCTGACCCTTTGCTCACTGCTCCGGCAGTCTCGCTCTGCCCTGACCCTTTGCTCGCTGCTCCGGCAGTCTCACTCTGCTCTGACCCTTTGCTCGCTACTCCGGCAGTCTCGCTCTGCTTTGACCCTTTGCTCGCTGCTTCGGCAGTCTCGTCCTGCTCTGACGCTTTGCTCGCTGCTCCGGCAGTCTCGCTCTGCTCTGACCCTTTGCTCGCTTCTTCGGCAGTCTCGTCCTGCTCTGACGCTTTGCTCGCTGCTCCGGCAGTCTCGCTCTGCTCTGACCCTTTGCTTGCTACTCCGGCAGTCTCGCTCTGCTCTGACCCTTTGTTCGCTGCTCCGGCAGTCTCGCTCTGCTCTGACCCTTTGCCTGCTGCTCCGACAGTCTCGCTCTGCTCTGACCCTTTGCTCGCTACTCCGGCAGTCTCGCTCTGCTCTGACCCATTGCTCGCTGCTCCGGCAGTCTCGCTCTGCTCTGACCCTTTGCTCACTGCTTCGGCAGTCTCGTCCTGCTCTGACCCTTTGCTCGCTGCTCCGGCAGTCTCGCTCTGCTCTGACCCTTTGCTCGCTACTCCGGCAGTCTCGCTCTGCTCTGACCCTTTGCTCGCTGCTCCGGCAGTCTCGCTCTGCTCTGACCCTTTGCTCGCTGTTTCGGCAGTCTCGTCCTGCTCTGACGCTTTGCTCGCTGCTCCGGCAGTCTCGCTCTGCTCTGACCCTTTGCTCGCTGCTCCGGCAGTCTCGCTCTGCTCTGACCCTTTGCTCGCTACTCCGGCAGTCTCGCTCTGCTCTGACCCTTTGCTCGCTGCTCCGGCAGTCTCGCTCTGCTCTGACCCTTTGCTCGCTGCTCCGGCAGTCTCGCTCTGCTTTGACCCTTTGCTCGCTACTCCAGCAGTCTCGCTCTGCTCTGACCCTTTGCTCGCTGCTCCGGCAGTCTCGCTCTGCTCTGACCCTTTGCTCGCTGCTTCGGCAGTCTTGTCCTGCTCTGACACTTTGCTCGCTGCTCCGGCAGTCTCGCTCTGCTCTGACCCTTTGCTCGCTGCTCCGGCAGTCTCGCTCTGCTCTGACCCTTTGCTCGCTGCTCCGGCAGTCTCGCTCTGCTCTGACCCTTTGCTCGCTACTCCGGCAGTCTCGCTCTGCTCTGACCCTTTGCTCGCTGCTCCGGCAGTCTCGCTCTGCTCTGACCCTTTGCTTGCTGCTCCGGCAGTCTCGCTCTGCTCTGACCCTTTGCTCGCTACTCCGGCAGTCTCGCTCTGCTCTGACCCTTTGCTCGCTGCTCCGGCAGTCTCGCTCTGCTCTGACCCTTTGCTCGCTGCTTCGGCAGTCTCGTCCTGCTCTGACCCTTTGCTCGCTGCTTCGGCAGTCTCGTCCTGCTCTGACCCTTTGCTCGCTGCTTCGGCAGTCTCGTCCTGCTCCTCTCTCGCTCACCGCTCCAGGCGGCCTTGTCCTCCTCTTCTCTCGCTCACCGCTCCAGGCGGTCTCGTCTTGTTCTGCTCTTGCTCGCCGCTCTGGGCGGCCTCACTCTGCTGTGTTTGTCCACCGCATCTGCGGTTCTGTTCCTGTGTCCTAGTCTGTACTGGGTCCTATCCACTCGGTGCTCCAACCTGTCGTACCTGCCAGTACCTCCTTGCCTGCATACCAGTCATGCTTACCAGCATCTGCCAGTCTGCATACCAGCCGTGTCTGCCTATACCCAGCAGTCTGTGTGCCAGCAAAACCTGGTGTTCCTGTATTCCCCTGTGTGGGTCAACAGCCGTGTCCGGGGTCTGTCCTGGAGTAGCACCTGGTCCCTCTGCTCGGTTCCTCCTTGGTGCACTGGCGTCGTATGCCGTCGTGCGACCCTGGTCGGATCGGGTGGATACTTAGTTATGCCCCTCCAGGCATTCACTCTCCGGCATGGTCCAGTGGAATCACTACATATACACGCACACGCCACTCAGCCCGGGCGTGTGCATTACAATGATACACTGCAAGAACGATTATACTCCTGTCAGAGTATTGCCAGCTGCTGAATAGAGCAGTTACATCTCCTGATATGGCTGTTCTATTAATGAAATCTGCATGGGATACTCTGGATTATGACGGATAGGTGAGGATTACGGTGGTTTATTATTTTTTCTTTATTACAGGTGACATGGGCATCGGGGATTAGGCGTTAAGGTGAACATATGGTGTTTATATATTTACCTTTTTTACAGACGACAAGGGAATCAGGGATTACGTGTAGGTAAGTATAATGTATTTTTTTTATATTTGAATATTTATTAATTTTAACTTTTTTATTACTCCCCCCATTAGCGGCACCTAAGCTCGCTGTTTACAGTGACATCAGGCATCAGCTAATGGGGTAGTAGTCTCATGTTACCGCCGATTAGAGGCCCTGTTTCCCACGCTGTCACGTAGATGACAGAGCGGGAAACCAAGTTTCTTTGGGTTCGGGCTCGGCCGACTCTTGCCGATTTTGAGCAAAATGCTTGGAAATGCGATCATGAATCCGAATGTGCAATGTTTGTGTTGAATTTGAAATTACCAAACGTTTTCGGAACATGTTCACTGATCTCTAATCTTTGGTCATTAACCATTTACATATTATCTTCTTCTTTTAAGCAGTCAACTATTTTACCCAGCCTTAAATAAGCGGTACCAGCAAAATTTTTATTTCTTAATACCTTCTAAATGTGTATGTCATGTAGTTCTGGTGCATTAAAATACTTACTGATCACAGTTTTCAGCATCAGTTTGGTCCCACCATTGACTGGTGACTTGTCCTGTTCTTTGCCAGCTCACACATCAAGTCTGATTTCAGGTTACATGGCCCAGCAGAAATCTGGAAAGATGCTGGAAACTTTGAAAGACTGTGATCTGTAAGTATTTTTTAAAAAACATCACTACATTACATACACATTTATAATGGATTATGGAATAAGAATTTTGCTAGGAGCGCTTCTTTAAGAAGCAACCCTCAAGCTATTCTCCTTGTGTAGCTGTTGCCTCATCTTGTTTCTCTTAGTAGCCACTAACCTCCTTCTGGCTTATCACCTTTCAGCAAAATATTTGACCAGTTACAAACTGTCTCAAGTCGCACCAGGCTACTGAAGCAGTCTTCACCAAAATCACCAATGATCTACTACTACTAAGGCCAAACGACATTACTCCGCATTCCTCCTTCTAGACATGTTTTCTTCTCTCAATAGTCAACCACTCCCCTCTCTTGGCATCACAGACTTGGCCATCTCCTGTGTCGCCTCCTACCTCACCAACTGCACATTTAGGGCCCAGTGCATCAAAGCTGTCAAGCTAGAATTCTGGCATAAAAGGTGTGAAAAGTTGCAACATTTTGGCGCAACTCTGAGATGTCCCTAAATTTTGAGACTTCTGATGTATTTAGACCAATTTCCCCCAGCTCCACCAAAATCGGCAGGGCTGTGGCGGGACAAGGGAATGGCAACCGGCACTCTACAAGTTCACTATGCCACAAGTATAACACCAGCAGGGACTGGAGTAGAATCTGTTGCAAGGAGCACACAGAGGTACGCGACACTTATCCGACACTCCTGAGTCATAAAGAGGCTTCATGAATCGGGAGCATCTGACTCCATCACTCCCCAGCATCAAGACGAGGATGAACAACAACTGCTTGTTGTATTTCTTGTATTAGACACACTGCTCTCACTGCTCTCCTTGGACAAGCACAAGAACATACAGTTTATTTTATGGGGACAGTAACATATTCCATAATGGATGCAGCTCAGGCCATATCTAAGGGTGTAGAACCCTCCAGCCACATAAGTGCCCTTTTTCCAGCAGAAAGGAAAGCAACAAAAGTCGAAAAAGAAATAAAAGTTACGCCTATAGGCTACAAAGGCCCATGTTGGCTCACGAATTGTAGAAACTTTATACTGGACCCATTTCCACTTACATATTTGGTTTGGGATTGCTCATAGAATCCTGTGATTTACAGTACCACTTTTTTACTGATGACCCACAATTTACCTGTTTGACCCAGATGTCACCTCTGCTTCACTAAAAACTGCTTCATCTCTAACCCCATGATTTTTAAACAAAAAGGTCCCTGATAGCAACTTATCTACTTTACTAGCAGATGCTCCCTGCAAACACATAAGTGCCAACCAATCCAAAGTGACACCAAACAAGACTCCATCATCCTTTCTAAAAATACCACAAGGTCACGCCAACTATTCCACTCTTATATTATCATAACTCCTCCAAATACTGCGCAACAGCGAATTCTGTAGCAACCTTACAAGTTCTTCTCTACCAGCTTCTACAAGAACTCTAGGCAAAAGGCTACCTCAACTTTTGCCAACAGATGAAGATCCCACAATCACTGGAATTGTGAGTCAAATAAAGCATCAACCACTACATTTTGATGACCAAGGAAGAATTTGCCTCAAGCCAAATATTTAAGTGGGAACAATGAAGGTGTCTCATTAACACCAATACTGGTAGATATTATGAAGATTGGGGAATTGACCACCTGCACCACCAACATATTCGCAGACCAATAACATATGCGTCAATTTGCAGAGAAATAATCCACAACTTGATGTAACAAGTTTATGGTAAGGGGTGGACAGACCATAGGTGCAACCTAAGCAGTTGCACTGGGGTCCAGGAGCTAAGGGGGCCCACTCTTACCTCCAAAATAGGTGGAATTGAGCATTATGATGAGTTATTGGACTGCAAAGGGTCCATATATTGTTTTTGCACAGGGGCCCTTTTCTCTCTGTGTCCGTTGCTGTATATGGTACAATACCAATAACTTCACATTTTTAAGGCATTTCTGTCACCTGCCACCAGTCTAGCCTGCTGCTTCTGTACCACATGTTGTCCAAAATTGCACCAAAATCATCGGCTTCAGTGGCATTTGTAGCCACACTCAAATCATCACTGGAAACTTCACCCTCCTCACATAAAGACCCACCTTTAAAAGACTGAAGAAACCTCCCCCAAACTAAGAAATCCAGTGCCCTGACAAGTGCCCTTCATTGATGAGGATAAACGCAGAGAGAAGGGCATTTAATCCCCTTTTACATGGATCAGAAGGTCTGATGGCTGATTGCCACTCATTCCTATGGGGCTGCCAGAATTAGCCCAGCACATAGCTCGGCAGCCACATGAGGAACTAACAGAGCTGCGGTCTAGTATGTGCGTTGCCGCTCCATTCGAAAAAGGGGAAAAAACTGTCCCATTCTGCCATTTGTGCAGTCTCAATGGTTGGACCTCCACCGATCAATAACTTATCAACTGTCCTCTGGATAGGTAAAAACATGTTTTTACCGGACAATCCCTTTAACTACCAAGCTGAGTCTGGAGAGGGTGAAGCCGTCCACAGTTGCTCCATCATCAGTGCGGCCCCAGAAGATGATGAGAGTGGAGAAGCTGCCATATCAGAAAACTACAGCAAAACTTGTCTCCGCAACTGCGAAACTACAGAATTTACTGCCAGCAGATTCCTTTGTCATTGAGGAGGGAAAAAGTAGATCAACAAGAGTGGAATGTCACCAGAGAAAAAATAAATGCCTTTCTTGTTTCTGTGAGTGCAAGAAATTAGGGAAACAATGATCTATATAATGAGGAGGATTAATAAGAGGAAATGATTAGTGATGAGCGAATGTGCTCGCCACTGCTCGGTACTCACCCGAGCATCAAGGTGCTCGACAAGCTCGGCGAGTATTTCCGGGTTGTTCGGGTGGGAAATCGGATCCCCTCCCTGCATGTTTGGCGCTCTTTAAAGAGCCAATGAACATGCAGGGATTGCCTGCCACTCACTGTAATGTCGTAGCCATGTTGGTTGTGATTGGATGGCCGCACAGCGTCATCAGATCTATATAAGACCAGGTGCCGCCATGCTCGTCACAGTCTACCCCAGAAACTGGCAGAGTAGGGAGAGGTGCTGCTGCATCAGGGAGAGATTTGCTTGTTTATAGATAGTATAGGTATTCCACAACATATATACACTGCTCAAAAAAATAAAGGGAACACTCAAATAACACATCCTAGATCTGAATGAATGAAATATTCTCATTGAATACTTTGTTCTGTACAAAATTGAATGTGCTGACAACAAAATCACACAAAAATCATCAATGGAAATCAAATTTATTAACCAATGGAGGCCTGGATTTGGAGTCACCCCCAAAATGAAAGTGAAAAAACACACTACAGGCTGATCCAACTTTGATGCAATGTCCGTTAAACAAGTCATAATGAGGCTCAGTATTGTGTGTGGCCTCCACGTGTCTGTATGACCTCCCTACAACGCCTGGGCATGCTCCTGATGAGGCTGAGTATTGTGTGTGGCCTCCACGTGCCGGTATGACCTCCCTACAACGCCTGGGCATGCTCCTGACGAGGTTGCGGATGGTCTCCTGTGGGATCTCCTCCCAGAGCTGGACTAAAGCATCCGCCAACTCCTGGACAGTCTGTGGTGCAATGTGACATTGGTAGATGGAGCGAGACATGATGTCTAGAGATGAGCGTTGTTCTACTCGAACTGTTCGCCAATCTCAAATTCAAGCTGTTTTGAGCGGTGTTCGAGCGGATCGGCAAACACGAACGATTTGAAAAAAATTCGGCTGTTCGAGGTTATGTTCGATAACTGTTCATGCACCAAAATCATAACTGGATTTTTTCTCAGTAATGCTAAAAATTAATGTTAATACGCAGTTTGAGTGTACAGCTGGGCGGGGGGAGGGGCAGGGGATGGATCTCTGCATAAATAATGAAGAGCTCCATTTTTTTTTCTCTTTCCCGCATTTACAGTGGGGAGGTGCAATCTGTCAGCCTATCAGCAGCGCACACACGGAGCGAACTGCTTTTTTTCACACAAGCAAGGGCATGTGTCATTGGCAGTGTATGTCACATGTCCTTGCCCTATAAGACCCAGCCATTTTCCCCGTCGCCACCATTTTCTCACTGCTGCAGCTGCGTGTTAGACGGCACCGGTGTTGCTGTGTGCGCTATACTTTGAGTGTTAATTTCAAGCCAATTTTCGCACAAATAAACAGATAGCTTGGGAGTAGGGAATAGTTTTGATCGCAGTCCTTTTGAGGACTAGGTTACATCATTTCCTACGACTTTTATCAGGCAGGTCTGTGCTCTTAAATAGATAGGTTGGGAGTAGGGACTAATTGTAATTGCAGTCCTTTTGAGGGCTAGGTTACATCAGTTCCTATCACTTTTTGCCAGGCAGGTCTGTGCCAGTGCTGTGCAAGTTTTTTTCACAGCATTTGGCTAAATCTAGCTAAGCAAATCCTTTTTGGCCTCTTGCAGTGTGTGTTAGTCAGTGGAGCAGCCTATCTGTGTTGCCAGCTACACCACCTGTGAATAGAATACAAATTTTTTTACTGTACCTAGCCAAGTAAAACCTTTTGGGTATAGCATCATTCTATTAGTCCATCTATACTAACCTCCACCAGGTTGCAAATTAAAAATAATTTTTATCTGCATCTAGCTCTGAAAAAATATTTGGGCTTGTAGCAGTGTGGGGGACTTGTTCTATTAGTCCATCTATACTAACCTCCACCAGGTTGCAAATTAAAAATAATTTTTATCTGCATCTAGCTCTGAAAAAATATTTGGGCTTGTAGCAGTGTGTGGGACTTGTTCTATTAGTCCATCTATACTAAACTCCACCAGGTTGCAAATTAAAAATAATTTTTCTCTGCATCTTGCTTTGAAAAAATATTTGGGCTTGTAGCAGTGTGTGGGACTTGTTCTATTAGTCGATCTATACTAACCTCCACCAGGTTGCAAATTAAAAATAATTTTTATCTGCATCTAGCTCTGAAAAAATATTTGGGCTTGTAGCAGTGTGTGGGACTTGTTCTATTAGTCCATCTATACTAACCTCCTCCAGGTTGCAAATTAAAAATATTTTTTATCTGCATCTAGCTCTGAAAAAATATTTGGGCTTGTAGCAGTGTGTGGGACTTGTTCTATTAGTCGATCTATACTAACCTCCACCAGGTTGCAAATTAAAAATAATTTTTATCTGCATCTAGCTCTGAAAAAATATTTTGCTTGTAGCACTGTGTGGGACTTGTTCTACTAGTCCATCTATACTAACCTCCACCAGGTTGCAACTTAAAAATAATTTTTATCTGCATCTAGCTCTGAAAAAATATTTGGGCTTGTAGCAGTGTGTGGGACTTGTTCTATTAGTCCATCTATATTAACCTCCACCAGGTTGCAAATTAAAAATAATTTTTATCTGCATCTAGCTCTGAAAAAATATTTGGGCTTGTAGCAGTGTGTGGGGCTTGTTCTATTAGTCCATCTATACTAACCTCCACCAGGTTGCAAACTAAAAATAATTTTTATCTGCATCTAGCTCTGAAAAAATATTTGGGCTTGTAGCAGTGTATGGGACTTGTTCTATTAGTCCATCTATACTAACCTCCACCAGGTTGCAAATTAAAAATAATTTTTATCTGCATCTAGCTCTGAAAAAATATTTGGGCTTGTAGCAGTGTGTGGGACTTGTTCTATTAGTCCATCTATACTAAACTCCACCAAGTTGCAAATTGAAAATAATTTTTATCTGCATCTAGCTCTGAAAAAATATTTGGGCTTGTAGCAGTGTGTGGGACTTGTTCTATTGGTCCATCTATACTAACCTCCACCAGGTTGCAAATTAAAAATAATTTTTATCTGCATCTAGCTCTGAAAAAATATTTGGGCTTGTAGCAGTGTATGGGACTTGTTCTATTAGTCCATCTATACTAACCTCCACCAGGTTGCAAATTAAAAATAATTTTTATTTGCATCGAGCTCTGAAAAAATATTTGTGCTTGTAGCAGTTTGTGGGACATGTTCTATTAGTCGATCTATACTAAACTCCACCAGGATGCAAATTAAAAATAATTTTTATCTGCATCTAGCTCTGAAAAAATATTTGGGCTTGTAGCAGTGTGTGCGACTTGTTCTATTAGTCCATCTATACTAACCTCCACCAGGTTGCAAATTATAAATAATTTTTATCTGTATCTAGCTCTGAAAAAAATATTTGGGCTTGTAGCAGTGTGTGGGACTTGTTCTATTAGTCCATCTATACTAACCTCCACCAGGTTGCAAATTAATAATAGTTTTTGTCTGCACCTAGCTCTGAAAAAATATTTGGGCTTGTAGCAGTGTGTGGGACTTGTTCTATTAGTCCATCTATACTAAACTCCACCAGGTTGCAATTTAAAAATAATTTTTATCTGCATCTAGCTCTGTAAAAATATTTGGGCTTGTAGCAGTGTGTGGGACTTGTTCTATTAGTCCATCTATACTAACCTCCACCAGGTTGCAAATTGAAAATAATTTTTATCTGCATCTAGCTCTGAAAAAATATTTGGGCTTGTAGCAGTGTGTGGGACTTGTTCTATTGGTCCATCTATACTAACCTCCACCAGGTTGCAAATTAAAAAATTTTCTTATCTAAATCTAGCTCTGAAAAAATATTTGGGCTTGTTGCAGTGAGTGGGACTTGTTCTATTAGTCCATATATACTAACCTCCACCAGGTTGCAAATTAAAAATAATTTTTATCTGCATCTAGCTCTGAAAAAATATTTGGGCTTGTAGCAGTGTATGGGACTTGTTCTGTTAGTCCATCTATACTAACCTCCACCAGGTTGCAAATTAAAAATAATTTTTATCAGCATCTAGCTCTGAAAAAATATTTGGGCTTGTAGCAGTGTGTGGGATTTGTTCTATTAGTCCATCTATACTAACCTCCACCAGGTTGAAAATTAAAAATAATTTTTATCAGCATCTAGCTCTGAAAAAATATTTGGGCTTGTAGCAGTGTGTGGGATTTGTTCTATTAGTCCATCTATACTAACCTCCACCAGGTTGCAATTTAAAAATACTTTTTATCTGCATCTAACTCTGAAAAAATATTTGGGCTTGTAGCAGTGTGTGGGACTTGTTCTATTGGTCCATCTATACTAACCTCCACCAGGTTGCAAATTGAAAATAATTTTTATCTGCATCTAGCTCTGAAAAAATATTTGGGCTTGTAGCAGTGTGTGGGACTTGTTCTATTGGTCCATCTATACTAACCTCCACCAGGCTGCAAATTAAAAATAATTTTTATCTGAATCTAGCTCTGAAAAAATATTTGGGCTTGTAGCAGTGTGTGGGACTTGTTCTATTAGTCCATCTATACTAACCTCCACCAGGTTGCAAATTAAAAATTATTTTTATTTGCATCTAGCTCTGAAAAAATATTTGGGCTTGTAGCAGTGTATGGAACTTGTTCTATTAGTCCATCTATACTAACCTCCACCAGGTTGCAAATTAAAAATAATTTTTATCTGCATCGAGCTCTGAAAAAATATTTGGGCTTCCAGCAGTGTGTGGGACTTGTTCTATTAGTCCATCTATACTAACCTCCTCCAGGTTGCAAATTAAAAATAATTTTTATCTGCATATAGCTCTAAAAAAATATTTGGGCTTGTAGCAGTGTGTGGGACTTGTTCTATTAGTCCATCTATACTAACCTCCACCAGGATGCAAATTAAAAATAATTTTTATCTGCATCTAGATCTGAAAAAATATTTTGGCTTGTAGCAGTGTGTGGGACTTGTTCTAGTAGTCCATCTATACTAACCTCCACCAGGTTGCAAATTAAAAATAATTTTTATCTGCATCTAGCTCTGAAAAAATATTTGGGCTTGTAGCAGTGTGTGGGACTTGTTCTATTAGTCCATCTATACTAAACTCCACCAGGTTCCAAATTAAAAATAATTTTTATCTGCATCTAGCTCTGAAAAAATATTTGGGCTTGTAGCAGTGTGTGGGACTTGTTCTATTAGTCCATCTATACTAACCTCCACCAGGTTGCAAATTAAAAATAATTTTTATCTGCATCTAGCTCTGAAAAAATATTTGGGCTTGTAGCAGTGTGTGGGACTTGTTCTATTAGTCCATCTATACTAAACTCCACCAGGTTGCAATTTAAAAATAATTTTTATCTGCATCTAGCTCTGAAAAAATATTTGGGCTTGTAGCAGTGTGTGGGACTTGTTCTATTAGTCCATCTATTACAACCTCCACCAGGTTGCAAATTGAAAATAATTTTTATCTGCATCTAGCTCTGAAAAAATATTTGGGCTTGTAGCAGTGTATGGGACTTGTTCTATTAGTCCATCTATACTAACCTCCACCAGGTTGCAAATTAAAAATAATTTTTATTTGCATCGAGCTCTGAAAAAATATTTGTGCTTGTAGCAGTTTGTGGGACATGTTCTATTAGTAGATCTATACTAAACTCCACCAGGATGCAAATTAAAAATAATTTTTATCTGCATCTAGCTCTGAAAAAATATTTGGGCTTGTAGCAGTGTGTGCGACTTGTTCTATTAGTCCATCTATACTAACCTCCACCAGGTTGCAAATTAAAAATAATTTTTATCTGCATCTAGCTCTGAAAAAAATATTTGGGCTTGTAGCAGTGTGTGGGACTTGTTCTATTAATCCATCTATACTAACCTCCACCAGGTTGCAAATTAATAATAGTTTTTGTCTGCACCTAGCTCTGAAAAAATATTTGGGCTTGTAGCAGTGTGTGGGACTTGTTCTATTAGTCCATCTATACTAAACTCCACCAGGTTGCAATTTAAAAATAATTTTTATCTGCATCTAGCTCTGAAAAAATATTTGGGCTTGTAGCAGTGTGTGGGACTTGTTCTATTAGTCCATCTATACTAACCTCCACCAGGTTGCAAATTGAAAATAATTTTTATCTGCATCTAGCTCTGAAAAAATATTTGGGCTTGTAGCAGTGTGTGGGACTTGTTCTATTGGTCCATCTATACTAACCTCCACCAGGTTGCAAATTAAAAAATTTTGTTATCTAAATCTAGCTCTGAAAAAATATTTGGGCTTGTTGCAGTGAGTGGGACTTGTTCTATTAGTCCATATATACTAACCTCCACCAGGTTGCAAATTAAAAATAATTTTTATCTGCATCTAGCTCTGAAAAAATATTTGGACTTGTATCAGTGTATGGGACTTGTTCTGTTAGTCCATCTATACTAACCTCCACCAGGTTGCAAATTAAAAATAATTTTTATCAGCATCTAGCTCTGAAAAAATATTTGGGCTTGTAGCAGTGTGTGGGATTTGTTCTATTAGTCCATCTATACTAACCTCCACCAGGTTGCAATTTAAAAATACTTTTTATCTGCATCTAACTCTGAAAAAATATTTGGGCTTGTAGCAGTGTGTGGGACTTGTTCTATTGGTCCATCTATACTAACCTCCACCAGGTTGCAAATTGAAAATAATTTTTATCTGCATCTAGCTCTGAAAAAATATTTGGGCTTGTAGCAGTGTGTGGGACTTGTTCTATTGGTCCATCTATACTAACCTCCACCAGGCTGCAAATTAAAAATAATTTTTATCTGAATCTAGCTCTGAAAAAATATTTGGGCTTGTAGCAGTGTGTGGGACTTGTTCTATTAGTCCATCTATACTAACCTCCACCAGGTTGCAAATTAAAAATTATTTTTATTTGCATCTAGCTCTGAAAAAATATTTGGGCTTGTAGCAGTGTATGGGACTTGTTCTATTAGTCCATCTATACTAACCTCCACCAGGTTGCAAATTAAAAATAATTTTTATCTGCATCGAGCTCTGAAAAAATATTTGGGCTTGTAGCAGTGTGTGGGACTTGTTCTATTAGTCCATCTATACTAAACTCTACCAGGTTGCAAATTAAAAAGAAATTTTATCTGCATCTAGCTCTGAAAAAATATTTGGGCTTCTAGCAGTGTGTGGGACTTGTTCTATTAGTCCATCTATACTAACCTCCTCCAGGTTGCAAATTAAAAATAATTTTTATCTGCATCTAGCTCTAAAAAAATATTTGGGCTTGTAGCAGTGTGTGGGACTTGTTCTATTAGTCCATCTATACTAACCTCCACCAGGATGCAAATTAAAAATAATTTTTATCTGCATCTAGATCTGAAAAAATATTTGGGCTTGTAGCAGTGTGTGGGACTTGTTCTAGTAGTCCATCTATACTAACCTCCACCAGGTTGCAAATTAAAAATAATTTTTATCTGCATCTAGCTCTGAAAAAATATTTGGGCTTGTAGCAGTGTGTGGGACTTGTTCTATTAGTCCATCTTTACTAACCTCCACCAGGTTGCAAATTAAAAATAATTTTTATCTGCATCTAGCTCTGAAAAAATATTTGGGCTTGTAGCAGTGTGTGGGACTTGTTCTATTAGTCCATCTATACTAAACTCCACCAGGTTGCAATTTAAAAATAATTTTTATCTGCATCTAGCTCTGAAAAAATATTTGGGATTGTAGCAGTGTGTGGGACTTGTTCTATTAGTCCATCTATACTAACCTCCACCAGGTTGCAAATTGAAAATAATTTTTATCTGCATCTAGCTCTGAAAAAATATTTGGGCTTGTAGCAGTGTGTGGGACTTGTTCTATTAGTCCATCTATACTAACCTCCACCAGGTTGCAAATTAAAAATAATTTTGATCTGCATCTAGATCTGAAAAAATATTTGAGCTTGTAGCAGTGTGTGGGACTTGTTCTAGTAGTCCATCTATACTAACCTCCACCAGGTTGAAAATTAAAAATAATTTTTATCTGCATCTAGCTCTGAAAAAATATTTGGGCTTGTAGCAGGGTGTGGGACTTTTTCTATTAGTCCATCTATACTAAACACCACCAGGTTGCAAATTAAAAATAATTTTTATCTGCATCTAGCTCTGAAAAAATATTTGGGCTTGTAGCAGTGTGTGGGATTTGTTCTATTAGTCCATCTATACTAACCTCCACCAGGATGCAAATTAAAAATAATTTTTATCTGCATCTAGCTCTGAAAAAATATTTGGGCTTGTAGCAGTGTGTGGGACTTGTTCTATTAGTAGATCTATACTAACCTCCACCAGGTTGCAAATTAAAAAGAATTTTTATCTGCATCTAGCTCTGAAAAAATATTTGGGCTTGTAGCAGTGTGTGGGACTTGTTCTATTAGTCCATCTATACTAAACTCGAGCAGGTTGCTATTTAAAAATAATATTTATCTGCATCTAGCTCTGAAAAAATATTTGGGCTTGTAGCAGTGTGTGGGACTTGTTCTATTAGTCCATCTATACTAACCTCCACCAGGTTGCAAATTGAAAATAATTTTTATCTGCATCTAGCTCTGAAAAAATATTTGGGCTTGTAGCAGTGTATGGGACTTGTTCTATTGGTCCATCTATACTAACCTCCACCAGGTTGCAAATTAAAATTATTTCTTATCTAAATCTAGCTCTGAAAAAATATTTGGGCTTGTAGCAGTGTGTGGGACTTGTTCTATTAGTCCATCTATACTAACCTCCACCAGGTTGCAAATTAAAAATAATTTTTATCTGCATCTAGCTCTGAAAAAATATTTGGGCTTGTAGCAGTGTATGGGACTTGTTCTATTAGTCCATCTATACTAACCTCCACCAGGTTGCAAATTAAAAATAATTTTTATCTACATCTAGCTCTGAAAAAATATTTGGGCTTGTAGCAGTGTATGGGACTTGTACTATTAGCCCATCTATATTAAACTCCACCAGGTTGCAATTTAAAAATAATTTTTATCTGCATGTAACTCTGAAAAAATATTTGGGCTTGTAGCAGTGTGTGGGACTTGTTCTATTAGTCCATCTATACTAACCTCCACCAGGTTGCAAATTGAAAATAATTTTTATCTGCATCTAGCTCTGAAAAAATATTTGGGCTTGTAGCAGTGTGTGGGACTTGTTCTATTAGTCCATCTATACTAACCTTCACCAGGTTGCAAATTAAAAATAATTTTTATCTGAATCTAGCTCTGAAAAAATATTTGGGCTTGTAGCAGTGTGTGGGACTTGTTCTATTAGTCCATCTATACTAACCTCCACCAGGCTGCAAATTAAAAATATTTTTTATCTGAATCTAGCTCTGAAAAAATATTTGGGCTTGTAGCAGTGTGTGGGACTTGTTCTATTAGTCCATCTATACTAACCTCCACCAGGTTGCAAATTAAAAATAATTTTTATCTGCATCTAGCTCTGAAAAAATATTTGGGCTTGTAGCAGTGTGTGGGATTTGTTCTATTAGTCCATCTATACTAACCTCCACCAGGTTGCAAATTGAAAATAATTTTTATCTGCATCTAGCTCTGAAAAAATATTTGGGCTTGTAGCAGTGTGTGGGACTTGTTCTATTGGTCCATCTATACTAACCTCCACCAAGTTGCAAATTAAAATTATTTCTTATCTAAATCTAGCTCTGAAAAAATATTTGGGCTTGTAGCAGTGTGTGGGTCTTGTTCTATTAGTCCATCTATACTAAACTTCACCAGGTTCCAAATTAAAAATAACTTTTATCTGCATCTAGCTCTGAAAAAAATCTTTGGGCTTGTAGCAGTGTGTGGGACTTGTTCTATTAGTCCATCTATACTAACCTCCACCAGGTTCCAAATTAAAAATAATTTTTATCTGCATCTAGCTCTGAAAAAAATATTTGGGCTTGTAGCAGTGTGTGGGACTTGTTCTATTAGTCCATCTATACTAACCTCCTCCAGGTTGCAAATTAAAAATAATTTTTATCTGCATCTAGCTCTGAAAAAATATTTGGGCTTGTAGCAGTGTGTGGGACTTGTTCTATTAGTCCATCTATACTAACCTCCACCAGGTTGCAAATTAAAAATAATTTTGATCTGCATCTAGATCTGAAAAAATATTTGAGCTTGTAGCAGTGTGTGGGACTTGTTCTAGTAGTCCATCTATACTAACCTCCACCAGGTTGCAAATTAAAAATAATTTTTATCTGCATCTAGCTCTGAAAAAATATTTGGGCTTGTAGCAGGGTGTGGGACTTTTTCTATTAGTCCATCTATACTAAACACCACCAGGTTGCAAATTAAAAATAATTTTTATCTGCATCTAGCTCTGAAAAAATATTTGGGCTTGTAGCAGTGTGTGGGATTTGTTCTATTAGTCCATCTATACTAACCTCCACCAGGATGCAAATTAAAAATAATTTTTATCTGCATCTAGCTCTGAAAAAATATTTGGGCTTGTAGCAGTGTGTGGGACTTGTTCTATTAGTCCATCTATACTAACCTCCACCAGGTTGCAAATTAAAAAGAATTTTTATCTGCATCTAGCTCTGAAAAAATATTTGGGCTTGTAGCAGTGTGTGGGACTTGTTCTATTAGTCCATCTATACTAAACTCGAGCAGGTTGCTATTTAAAAATAATATTTATCTGCATCTAGCTCTGAAAAAATATTTGGGCTTGTAGCAGTGTGTGGGACTTGTTCTATTAGTCCATCTATACTAACCTCCACCAGGTTGCAAATTGAAAATAATTTTTATCTGCATCTAGCTCTGAAAAAATATTTGGGCTTGTAGCAGTGTATGGGACTTGTTCTATTGGTCCATCTATACTAACCTCCACCAGGTTGCAAATTAAAATGATTTCTTATCTAAATCTAGCTCTGAAAAAATATTTGGGCTTGTAGCAGTGTGTGGGACTTGTTCTATTAGTCCATCTATACTAACCTCCACCAGGTTGCAAATTAAAAATAATTTTTATCTGCATCTAGCTCTGAAAAAATATTTGGGCTTGTAGCAGTGTATGGGACTTGTTCTATTAGTCCATCTATACTAACCTCCACCAGGTTGCAAATTAAAAATAATTTTTATCTACATCTAGCTCTGAAAAAATATTTGGGCTTGTAGCAGTGTATGGGACTTGTACTATTAGCCCATCTATATTAAACTCCACCAGGTTGCAATTTAAAAATAATTTTTATCTGCATGTAACTCTGAAAAAATATTTGGGCTTGTAGCAGTGTGTGGGACTTGTTCTATTAGTCCATCTATACTAACCTCCACCAGGTTGCAAATTGAAAATAATTTTTATCTGCATCTAGCTCTGAAAAAATATTTGGGCTTGTAGCAGTGTGTGGGACTTGTTCTATTAGTCCATCTATACTAACCTTCACCAGGTTGCAAATTAAAAATAATTTTTATCTGAATCTAGCTCTGAAAAAATATTTGGGCTTGTAGCAGTGTGTGGGACTTGTTCTATTAGTCCATCTATACTAACCTCCACCAGGCTGCAAATTAAAAATATTTTTTATCTGAATCTAGCTCTGAAAAAATATTTGGGCTTGTAGCAGTGTGTGGGACTTGTTCTATTAGTCCATCTATACTAACCTCCACCAGGTTGCAAATTAAAAATAATTTTTATCTGCATCTAGCTCTGAAAAAATATTTGGGCTTGTAGCAGTGTGTGGGATTTGTTCTATTAGTCCATCTATACTAACCTCCACCAGGATGCTAATTAAAAATAATTTTTATCTGCATCTAGCTCTGAAAAAATATTTGGGCTTGTAGCAGTGTGTGGGACTTGTTCTATTAGTCCATCTATACTAACCTCCACCAGGTTGCAAATTAAAAATAATTTTTATCTGCATCTAGCTCTGAAAAAATATTTGTTCTTGTAGCAGTGTGTGGGACTTGTTCTATTAGTCCATCTATACTAAACTCGAACAGGTTGCTATTTAAAAATAATTTTTATCTGCATCTAGCTCTGAAAAAATATTTGGGCTTGTAGCAGTGTGTGGGACTTGTTCTATTAGTCCATCTATACTAACCTCCACCAGGTTGCAAATTGAAAATAATTTTTATCTGCATCTAGCTCTGAAAAAATATTTGGGCTTGTAGCAGTGTGTGGGACTTGTTCTATTGGTCCATCTATACTAACCTCCACCAAGTTGCAAATTAAAATTATTTCTTATCTAAATCTAGCTCTGAAAAAATATTTGGGCTTGTAGCAGTGTGTGGGACTTGTTCTATTAGTCCATCTATACTAACCTCCACCAGGTTGCAAATTAAAAATAATTTTTATCTGCATCTAGCTCTGAAAAAATATTTGGGCTTGTAGCAGTGTATGGGACTTGTTCTATTAGTCCATCTATACTAACCTCCACCAGGTTGCAAATTAAAAATAATTTTTATCTGCATCTAGCTCTGAAAAAATATTTGGGCTTGTAGCAGTGTGTGGGACTTGTTCTATTAGCCCATCTATATTAAACTCCACCAGGTTGCAATATAAAAATAATTTTTATCTGCATCTAACTCTGAAAAAATATTTGGGCTTGTAGCAGTGTGTGGGACTTGTTCTATTAGTCCATCTATACTAACCTCCACCAGGTTGCAAATTGAAAATAATTTTTATCTGCATCTAGCTCTGAAAAAATATTTGGGCTTGTAGCAGTGTGTGGGACTTGTTCTATTAGTCCATCTATACTAACCTCCACCAGGTTGCAAATTAAAAATAATTTTTATCTGAATCTAGCTCTGAAAAAATATTTGGGCTTGCAGCAGTGTGTGGGACTTGTTCTATTAGTCCATCTATACTAACCTCCACCAGGTTGCAAATTGAAAATAATTTTTATCTGCATGTAGCTCTGAAAAAATATTTGGGCTTGTAGCAGTGTGTGGGACTTGTTCTATTGGTCCATCTATACTAACCTCCACCAGGCTGCAAATTAAAAATAATTTTTATTTGAATCTAGCTCTGAAAAAATATTTGGGCTTGTAGCAGTGTGTGGGACTTGTTCTATTAGTCCATCTATACTAACCTCCACCAGGTTGCAAATTAAAAATAATTTTTATCTGCATCTAACTCTGAAAAAATAATTGGGCTTGTAGCAGTGTATGGGACTTGTTCTATTAGTCCATCTATACTAACTTCCACCAGGTTGCAAATTAAAAATAATTTTTATCTGCATCTAGCTCTGAAAAAATATTTGGGCTTGTAGCAGTGTGTGGGATTTGTTCTATTAGTCCATCCATACTAACCTCCACCAGGATGCAAATTAAAAATAATTTTTATCTGCATCTAGCTCTGAAAAAATATTTGGGCTTGTAGCAGTGTGTGGGACTTGTTCTATTAGTCCATCTATACTAACCTCCACCAGGTTGCAAATTAAAAATAATTTTTATCTGCATCTAGCTCTGAAAAAAATATTTGGGCTTGTAGCAGTGTGTGGGACTTGTTCTATTAGTCCATCTATACTAAACTCTACCAGGTTGCAATTTAAAAATAATTTTTATCTGCATCTAGCTCTGAAAAAATATTTGGGCTTGTAGCAGTGTGTGGGACTTGTTCTATTAGTCCATCTATACTAACCTCCACCAGGTTGCAAATTGAAAATAATTTTTATCTGCATCTAGCTCTGAAAAAATATTTGGGCTTGTAGCAGTGTGTGGGACTTGTTCTATTGGTCCATCTATACTAACCTCCACCAGGTTGGAAATTAAAATTTTTTTTTATCTGAATCTAGCTCTGAAAAAATATTTGGGCTTGTAGCAGTGTGTGGGATTTGTTCTATTAGTCCATCTATACTAACCTCCACCAGGATGCAAATTAAAAATAATTTTTATCTGCATCTAGCTCTGAAAAAATATTTGGGCTTGTAGCAGTGTGTGGGACTTGTTCTATTAGTCCATCTATACTAACCTCCACCAGGTTGCAAATTAAAAATAATTTTTATCTGCATCTAGCTCTGAAAAAATATTTGGGCTTGTAGCAGTGTGTGGGACTTGTTCTATTGGTCCATCTATACTAAACTCCACCAGGTTGCAATTTAAAAATAATTTTATCTACATCTAGCTCTGAAAAAATATTTGGGCTTGTAGCAGTGTGTGCGACTTGTTCTATTAGTCCATCTATACTAACCTCCACCAGGTTGCAAATTGAAAATAATTTTTATCTGCATCTAGCTCTGAAAAAATATTTGGGCTTGTAGCAGTGTGTGGGACTTGTTCTATTAGTCAATCTATACTAACCGCCACCAGGTTGCAAATTAAAAATAATTTTTATCTGCATCGAGCTCTGAAAAAATATTTGTGCTTGTAGCAGTGTGTGGGACTTGTTCTACTAGTCCATCTATACTAAACTCCACCAGGTTCCAAATTAAAAATAATTTTTATCTGCATCTAGCTCTGAAAAAATATTTGGGCTTGTAACAGTGTGTGGGACTTGTTCTATTGGTCCATCTATACTAACCTCCACCAGGTTGCAAATTAAAATTATATCTTATCTAAATCTAGCTCTGAAAAAATATTTGGGCTTGTAGCAGTGTGTGGGACTTGTTCTATTAGTCCATCTATACTAACCTCAACCAGGTTGCAAATTGAAAATAATTTTTATCTGAATCTAGCTCTGAAAAAATATTTGGGCTTGTAGCAGTGTGTGGGACTTGTTCTATTGGTCCATCTATACTAACCTCCACCAGGTTGCAAATTGAAAATAATTTTTATCTGCATCTAGCTCTGAAAAAATAATTGGGCTTGTAGCAGTGTGTGGGACTTGTTCTATTGGTCCATCTATACTAACCTCCACCAGGCTGCAAATTAAAAATAATTTTTATCTGAATCTAGCTCTGAAAAATATTTGGGCTTGTAGCAGTGTGTGGGACTTGTTCTATTAGTCGATCTATACTAACCTCCACCAGGTTGCAAATTAAAAATAATTTTTATCTGCATCTAGCTCTGAAAAAATATTTGGGCTTGTAGCAGTGTATGGGACTTGTTTTATTAGTCCATCTATACTAACCTCCACCAGGTTGCAAATTAAAAGTAATTTTTATCTGCATCGAGCTCTGAAAAAATATTTGGGCTTGTAGCAGTGTGTGGGACTTGTTCTATTAGTCCATCTATACTAAACTCCACCAGGTTGCAAATTAAAAAGAATTTTTATCTGCATTTAGCTCTGAAAAAATATTTGGGCTAGCAGCAGTGTGTGGGACTTGTTCTATTAGTCCATCTATACAAACCTCCACCAGGTTGCAAATTAAAAATAATTTTTATCTGCATCTAGCTCTGAAAAAAATATTTGGGCTTGTAGCAGTGTGTGGGACTTGTTCTATTAGTCCATCTATACTAACCTCCTCCAGGTTGCAAATTAAAAATAATTTTTATCTGCATCTAGCTCTAAAAAAATATTTGGGCTTGTAGCAGTGTGTGGGACTTGTTCTATTAGTCCATCTATACTAACCTCCACCAGGATGAAAATTAAAATAGTTTTTATCTGCATCTAGCTCTGAAAAAAATATTTGGGCTTGTAGCAGTGTGTGGGACTTGTTCTATTAGTCCATCTATACTAAACTCCACCAGGTTGCAATTTAAAAATAATTTTTATCTGCATCTAGCTCTGAAAAAATATTTGGGCTTGTAGCAGTGTGTGGGACTTGTTCTATTAGTCCATCTATACTAACCTCCACCAGGTTGCAAATTGAAAATAATTTTTATCTGCATCTAGCTCTGAAAAAATATTTGAGCTTGCAGCAGTGTGTGGGACTTGTTCTATTGGTCCATCTATACTAACCTCCACCAGGTTGGAAATTAAAATTTTTTTTTATCTGAATCTAGCTCTGAAAAAATATTTGGGCTTGTAGCAGTGTGTGGGATTTGTTCTATTAGTCCATCTATACTAACCTCCACCAGGATGCAAATTAAAAATAATTTTTATCTGCATCTAGCTCTGCAAAAATATTTGGGCTTGTAGCAGTGTGTGGGACTTGTTCTATTAGTCCATCTATACTAACGTCCACCAGGTTGCAAATTAAAAATAATTTTTATCTGCATCTAGCTCTGAAAAAATATTTGGGCTTGTAGCAGTGTGTGGGTCCTGTTCTATTGGTCCATCTATACTAAACTCCACCAGTTTCCAAATTAAAAATAATTTTTATCTGCATCTAGCTCTGAAAAAATATTTGGGCTTGTAGCAGTGTGTGGGACTTGTTCTATTGGTCCATCTATACTAACCTCCACCAGGCTGCAAATTAAAATTATATCTTATCTAAATCAAGCTCTGAAAAAATATTTGGGCTTGTAGCAGTGTGTGGGACTTGTTCTATTAGTCCATCTATACTAACCTCAACCAGGTTGCAAATTGAAAATAATTTTTATCTGCATCTAGCTCTGAAAAAATATTTGGGCTTGTAGCAGTGTGTGGGACTTGTTCTATTGGTCCATCTATACTAACCTCTACCAGGTTGCAAATTAAAAATAATTTTTATCTGAATCTAGCTCTGAAAAAATATTTGGGCTTGTAGCAGTGTGTGGGACTTGTTCTATTAGTCCATCTATACTAACCTCCACCAGGTTGCAAATTGAAAATAATTTTTATCTGCATCTATCTCTGAAAAAATATTTGGGCTTGTAGCAGTGTGTGGTCTTGTTCTATTGGTCCATCTATACTAACCTCCACCAGGCTGCAAATTAAAAATAATTTTTATCTGAATCTAGCTCTGAAAAATATTTGGGCTTGTAGCAGTGTGTGGGACTTGTTCTATTAGTCGATCTATACTAACCTCCACCAGGTTGCAAATTAAAAATAATTTTTATCTGCATCTAGCTCTGAAAAAATATTTGGGCTTGTAGCAGTGTATGGGACTTGTTCTATTAGTCCATCTATACTAACCTCCACCAGGTTGCAAATTAAAAATAATTTTTATCTGCATCGACCTCTGAAAAAATATTTGGGCTTGTAGCAGTGTGTGGGACTTGTTCTATTAGTCCATCTATACAAACCTCCACCAGGTTGCAAATTAAAAATAATTTTTATCTGCATCTAGCTCTGAAAAAAATATTTGGGCTTGTAGCAGTGTGTGGGACTTGTTCTATTAGTCGATCTATACTAACCTCCTCCAGGTTGCAAATTAAAAATAATTTTTATCTGCATCTAGCTCCAAAAAAATATTTGGGCTTGTAGCAGTGTGTGGGACTTGTTCTATTAGTCCATCTATACTAACCTCCACCAGGATGAAAATTAAAAATAATTTTTATCTGCATCTAGATCTTAAAAAATATTTGGGCTTGTAGCAGTGTGTGGGACTTGTTCTAGTAGTCCATCTATACTAACCTCCACCAGGTTGCAAATTAAAAATAATTTTTATCTGCATCTAGCTCTGAAAAAATATTTGGGCTTGTAGCAGTGTGTGGGACTTGTTCTATTAGTCCATCTATACTAAACTCCACCAGGTTGCAAATTAAAAATAATTTTTATCTGCATCTAGCTCTGAAAAAATATTTGGGCTTGTAGCAGTGTGTGGGATTCGTTCTATTAGTCCATCCATACTAACCTCCACCAGGATGCAAATTAAAAATAATTTTTATCTGCATCTAGCTCTGAAAAAATATTTGGGCTTGTAGCAGTGTGTGGGACTTGTTCTATTGGTCCATCTATACTAAACTCCACCAGGTTGCAATTTAAAAATAATTTTATCTACATCTAGCTCTGAAAAAATATTTGGGCTTGTAGCAGTGTGTGCGACTTGTTCTATTAGTCCATCTATACTAACGTCCACCAGGTTGCAAATTGAAAATAATTTTTATCTGCATCTAGCTCTGAAAAAATATTTGGGCTTGTAGCAGTGTGTGGGACTTGTTCTATTAGTCCATCTATACTAACCTCCACCAGGTTGCAAATTAAAAATAATTTTTATCTGCATCGAGCTCTGAAAAAATATTTGTGCTTGTAGCAGTTTGTGGGACTTGTTCTATTAGTCCATCTATACTAAACTCCACCAGGTTCCAAATTAAAAATAATTTTTATCTGCATCTAGCTCTGAAAAAATATTTGGGCTTGCAGCAGTGTGTGGGACTTGTTCTATTGGTCCATCTATACTAACCTCCACCAGGTTGCAAATTAAAATTATTTCTTATCTAAATCTAGCTCTGAAAAAATATTTGGGCTTGTAGCAGTGTGTGGGGCTTGATCTATTAGTCCATCTATACTAACCTCCACCAGATTGCAAATTAAAAATAATTTTTATCTGCATCGAGCTTTGAAAAAATATTTGGGCTTGTAGCAGTGTGTGGGACTTGTTCTATTAGTCCATCTATACTAAACTCCACCAGGTTGCAAATTAAAAAGAATTTTTATCTGCATCTAGCTCTGAAAAAATATTTGGGCTTGTAGCAGTGTGTGGGACTTGTTCTATTAGTCCATCTATACTAACCTCCACCAGGTTGCAAATTAAAAATAATTTTTATCTGCATCTAGCTCTGAAAAAATATTTGGGCTTGTAGCAGTGTGTGGGACTTGTTCTATTGGTCCATCTATACTAACCTCCACCAGGTTGCAAATTAAAAATAATTTTAATCTGAATCTAGCTCTGAAAAAATATTTGGGCTTGTAGCAGTGTGTGGGACTTGTTCTATTAGTCCATCTATACTAACCTCCACCAGGTTGCAAATTAAAAATAATTTTTATCTGCATCTATCTCTGAAAAAATATTTGGGCTTGAAGCAGTGTATGGGACTTGTTCTATTAGTCCATCTATACTAAACTCTACCAGGTTGCAAATTAAAAATAATTTTTATCTGCATCTAGCTCTGAAAAAATATTTGGGCTTGTAGCAGTGTGTGGGACTTGTTCTATTAGTCCATCTATACCAACCTCCACCAGGTTGCAAATTAAAAATAATTTTTATCTGCATCTAGCTCTGAAAATAATATTTGGGCTTGTAGCAGTGTGTGGGAGTTGTTCTATTAGTCCATCTATACTAACCTCCACCAGGTTGCAAATTAAAAATAATTTTTATCAGTATCCAGTTCTGAAAAAATATTTGGGCTTGTAGCAGTGTGTGGGACTTGTTCTATTAGTCCATCTATACTAACCTCCACCAGGAAGCAAATTAAAAATAATTTTTATCTGCATCTAGCTCTGAAAAAACATTTGGGCTTGTAGCAGTGTGTGGGACTTGTTCTATTAGTCCATCTATACTAAACTCCACCAGGTTGCAAATTAAAAATAATTTTTATCTGCATCTAGCTCTGAAAAAATATTTGGGCTTGTAGCAGTGTGTGGGACTTGTTCTATTAGTCCATCTATACTAACCTCCACCAGGTTGCAAATTGAAAATAATTTTTATCTGCATCTAGCTCTGAAAAAATATTTGGGCTTGTAGCAGTGTGTGGGACTTGTTCTATTAGTCCATCTATACTAACCTCCACCAGGTTGCAAATTAAAAATAATTTTTATCTGCATCGAGCTCTGAAAAAATATTTGTGCTTGTAGCAGTGTGTGGGACTTGTTCTATTAGTCCATCTATACTAAACTCCACCAGGTTCCAAATTAAAAATAATTTTTACCTGCATCTAGCTCTGAAAAAATATTTGGGCTTGTAGCAGTGTGTGGGACTTGTTCTATTAGTCCATCTATACTAACCTCCACCAGGTTGCAAATTGAAAATAATTTTTATCTGCATCTAGCTCTGAAAAAATATTTCGGCTTGTAGCAGTGTGTGGGACTTGTTCTATTGGTCCATCTATACTAACCTCCACCAGGTTGCAAATTAAAAATAATTTTTATCTGAATCTAGCTCTGAAAAAATATTTGGGCTTGTAGCAGTGTGTGGGACTTGTTCTATTAGTCCATCTATATTAACCTCCACCAGGTTGCAAATTAAAAATAATTTTTATCTGCATCCAGCTCTGAAAAAATATTTGGGCTTGTAGCAGTGTATGGGACTTGTTCTATTAGTCCATCTATACTAACCTCCACCAGGTTGCAAATTAAAAATAATTTTTATCTGCATCGAGCTCTGAAAAAATATTTGGGCTTGTAGCAGTGTGTGGGACTTGTTCTATTAGTCCGTCTATACTAAACTCCACCAGGTTGCAAATTAAAAATAATTTTTATCTGCATCTAGCTCTGAAAAAATATTTGGGCTTGTAGCAGTGTGTGGGACTTGT
The DNA here is from genome assembly GCF_046119375.1 of Phyllobates terribilis. Lineage (NCBI taxonomy): Eukaryota > Metazoa > Chordata > Amphibia > Anura > Dendrobatidae > Phyllobates > Phyllobates terribilis. The sequence continues at coordinate 947,877,718 of NW_027362762.1, forward strand.
TCTATTAGTCCATCTATACTAACCTCCACCAGGTTGCAAATTAAAAATAATTTTTATCTGCATCTAGCTCTGAAAAAAATATTTGGGCTTGTAGCAGTGTGTGGGACTTGTTCTATTAGTCCATCTATACTAACCTCCACCAGGTTGCAAATTAAAAATAATTTTTATCTGTATCCAGTTCTGAAAAAATATTTGGGCTTGTAGCAGTGCGTGGGACTTGTTCTATTAGTCCATCTATACTAACCTCCACCAGGATGCAAATTAAAAATAATTTTTATCTGCATCGAGCTCTGAAAAAATATTTATGCTTGTAGCAGTGTGTGGGACTTGTTCTATTAGTCCATCTATACTAACCTCCACCAGGATGCAAATTAAAAATAATTTTTATCTGCATCGAGCTCTGAAAAAATATTTATGCTTGTAGCAGTGTGTGGGACTTGTTCTATTAGTCCATCTATACTAACCTCCACCAGGTTGCAAA